>NC_091262.1:42235000-43485000 GCF_042477335.2 Ovis canadensis
TGTTTAACAAGTTAACATCGGTGACATGCCCTTCATTCACATCCAAGGAAAAAAACAACACACTGCCAACCCTATCTAAGAAAAGTATCTGTTGCATTTCACAGGCCCAGTTTTGACCTGAGTGATTCACAGGCAAGCCAAGCCTCAGTGAACACGTCCAGGCTTCTCACAGACACACCTGTCCAGTCCCTTCTACCTTTCTCCTGGTGGCCTCTAATTCGGGGAAGGGTGAGTCTGAATGAAGCAAAACTTTTCAACTTATGTGCTATCCTCCCCACACTGTGTATGAGGCTCAAGATGAACTTTTTACCAAGGCATAGAACATGCATACCAAAAAAATGCTTAGTTTCCTTCCGTGGTGATCAAATGTACCTATTGTGTAATATTAATAGTTACTTAGAAGTATCTCCTTGACATCTGGTAAAAGAGTAGATAAAGATTAAAGGTCTTAATCATTGAGCAATTATTAAGTGTTCACTCTTATATGTTTAATCTTACCAAGTTTCAAAATACTGAAAAATCAGAAAACTTTCTTCTGCAGTCTTCAAGACATTTGCTCTTTCTTTTTCAGACACCAGAGGAGAGCTTTCATGAAAAGCATCAATCTAAGCAGATCATCTGAACAAGAGCATGGCAGCCCACTCCGATATTTTTGCCTGGAGAATCCCATGGACAAAGGAGACTAGAAGGCTACAGTCCACAGGGTTGTGAAGAGTCAGACACAACTGAGCGACAGCACTAGCACGAAGCAGATCATAGCAATGGGAAATTCCTCTATGGGAATTTAAAAACTCCAAATAAAAATATGTATTTGTAGTAGGCAACTTGAAGACAGAACACCACACTCAAACTGCAGAGCTGGCGAAGGATGAGCTGGGGGGCGACCCCAGGTGTTATCAGGTTTTGACCTCTCTGAGCCTAAAATAAGCAGGCGGATTTCAGCAGAGTTGCCTGAAAGCCTGTCTGGATAAACCGGTGGGAGGGGGCGGGGGGAAGAGCGGCAGGAGAGGAGGTGGGAAAGGCGCAGGCCCAGGGCCACTAGCAGGTCTCACGCTTTTGTTCAGATGTGAGCTGAGCCACTGAAGGGCTCTTGAGCCGGAGAGCTGCAGGGTCTGATTTACATTTGAAAAGGGCTGTTCTGGCTGCTGGTTGAGATCAAACTGGGTGGAGCCAGAGAGAGCGCTGCAAGGCTCCCCTGCAAGGATCCCTGAGAAACAAAGAATGGCTCTGGCCTCGCAGCGGGTAGAGGAGGAGGTGAGACGTGATGGGATACAGGATGTATTCATAAGGAAGACACGAAATCTAAGAAGACAAAGGTCCCTCTCTGCCTCTTTTCATAAATAAAAATAAATTCCAGATTGTTTGATGAGTTAAGATGAACCACTGAATTGAAAACTAAGAGCTGACTCATTGGAAAAGACCCTGATGCTGGGAAAGATTGAGGGCAGAAGGGGACGACAGAGGATGAGATGGTTGGATGGCATCCCCGACTCAATGGACATGAGTTTGAGCAAACTCCAGGAGATAGTGAAGGACAGAGAAGCCTGGCATGCTGCAGTCCATGGGGTCGCAAAGAGTCAAACAAGACTGAGCAAACTGAACAACAAGAAATTGAATTGAAAACCAGGTAAGGGCTACAAACAAGAAATACACGCAAACAACCACATCAAAAGATTTCAACACCACTAGTAAAGCAAACTGCATTACATAAACACAAACTAAAACAAAACCAGGATGCTTTCCCCTCTGTTTCAATTAGAAAAGAAATTTAAAGGTAACTGTGGTGGTCTGGATGGTTTCCCAAAGTCTCAATCACCAGGAGCCTCAGGGAGGGAACTTGTTTGGAAATAGGGTCTTGACATGTGTGATGATGGGTTAGGATGAGATCATACTGGACTAGGTGGGCCCTAGACCCAGTGGCTGGGGTCCTTCTAGGAAAAGGAGATGCACACAGAGACACAAGCCTGGGAGAGGCCATACGAGATGGGAGGCAAGACTGCAATGATGCAGCCATCAGTCAGTGGACACCCCGGATGACAGAGCCATGGACGCTAAGGAAGTCGGGAGACTCCTTCCTAGAGCTCTGGGAGGGAGTGCGGCCTGCTGACACCTGACTCTGACTTCCGGGCCCCAAATGGAGAGAGTACGTTTCTGGGTTGTTGTGTGTGTGTGTTTTTCTTTTGATTTATTTATTTATTTATTTGGCTGTACCAGGTCTTAGTTGTAGCATGTGGGATCTTTAGCTGGGGCATATGGGATCTAGTTCCCTGACCAGGGATCGAACATAGGACGACTGCACTGGGAGCTCAGAATCTTAAGACACTAGACCATCAGAAAAGTCTCAATTTCTGTTGTTTTAAGCCACCAAATCTGTGCTTATTTGTTGTTTTAAGCCACCAAATCTGTGCTTATTTGTTACGGCAGCCCTGGAAAACGAATACAATAACTGATGATGTTACCAAGAACAGGGGAGGTAGTCAGTCTCGCTCCCTGCTGGCAGAGCCTGTCAGTGGCACAACCTTTGGGAGACACGATGTCACAGAAGTTACACAATTCTAAAAAACCATATCTCTTGGACTAGAAATTCCAATCTGAGAAATTTATATTCAGAAAATAATTAGAAATGTGTGCAAAGACTGGAAAAGAAGAATGTTCATCCTAGGATTACAACGGGAAAGACTATAATGTTGTTGTGAACTTTGCATTGGGATAAGAGAAAGGTTGATGTCAGCCCACCAGTTTTAAGAAATGTAGTGTCCCAAGGGGACGCTGAGAATGGAGGATGAACATGCGTGAGGATGGGGCACACGGTACTGTGCTTCCTGCTCAGTGTCACTGTGAACCCAACACAGCTCTAAAAAATAAAGTCTATTCATTTTTTGAAAGTTCAAAAGAAAAATATGATCTTGAAAAAATATTTAGAGCTAAAAATATTCAAAATATGTGATGCATTGTTAACTGGAAAACGAATATAAAAGCAACCTATAGTAGGATTCTATTTGTTTTTAAGAAGGAATACATATTCATATATTATATACTATTAGAGACAGCACAGAAAACACTCAAATATTAATCATGGTTATCTCTGAGTGGTGGAATTCACACAATCTTTATGTTTTTCTTTGTGAGTTCTTGTTATTTCCCAAATTTCTACAATAAACATGTATTACTTTCGTAGTCAGGAATGTAGTTAATGTCATTTAAAAGTAATAATAAATGTAAGGGTCTGAGAAACCTAAGAACATTAATCTGAGAAAAAACAAACCTCCTTCAAATTCCTTTTCTTTTACTAAGCAACCTGCCCACTTCTTCAGAGATACTGAAATTCATGGAATATGAACAACCTCTGACTCCCTCGCTCACACAAAGCTTCCTGGAGTATTCATCCCCTGCATCTTTCACTCCTCTGTCACTCTGCTCTTTAAAAACAGAACGGGGAACAAATGTGCTCTTGAAAACTAAAAATATGAGAGAAGGGGGGAAAAATCAATGGAAATTTGGAAGATAAAGTTGTGAAATTATCTCATAAAGCAGGATTAAAAGGGGGAGTTAAAGGAGGTAAACGGGAGGATAAATAGAGGTAAAAAGAGACGGAAATTAAAAAACAGTCCCACGGTCCCAACTAGAGAGGAAGAAAATGCCACTTAACAACTCCCCAGAGTCTAGAAGATATTTCTGGTTTCAAGCTTCTACTTGGAAGTTGCAAGTGCCCATCACAACGAATAAGAAAGACCTACTTCACAGCACATTGGAATACCAGGGATAAAGAGCATTTCCTAAAAATGTCCAGAGGGAGGGAGAAACAGGAACACACAAAGGGCTGAGGATGAAAATGCCCTGTAGGGAAACTGGAAGGCAATTAAGTGGCAGCTGCAGAAAGAGAACGTGGTCTCTGCCCTGGAATCCTACCCCAGCCACCTGTCCGGCACATGGGCCACGCAAAGATGCCCTGGACATTCCATGTACCGAATCCTTTCACACCACAGTGGCCACTACTGACAGCCAACCCAACAGCCACCCTCTTTCTCTCACTGAGAAACCCTGACTTTATTCTTCTGTTATGTGGTCATCCATGTTGTTGTGGGGGTGGGGGCACGGGGGAAGGGTGTTAATCCTTTCTAGAATCCAGTTATAGCCCCTTCAACTCTGGTCCTGGGGCCTGAGATGTGAACTGAGGCTGGCGGAAAGGTCTCGACAAGACCATCTTCTGGCCTTTGAACAGAGCCTCACCAGAGAGGACGGTTCACCTTTTGCTCCTCGGTATTGCTGCCTGCACAGGACACCCAAAACACAGCAGCCACCTCACAGCTGGCCTGTGAGTCCAGATTCTACGTGGAAGCCCGAGGGGTTGAAAGTGAAAGAATCTATGTTTGAAGATGTCACTAAGCCAGCCCTGTACCATCCTAGCTCCTGACTTCCCTAATATGATAAAGTCCTTTCTGTGTAAGTCACTCTTAGCTGGCTCCTACCTGTAGTTGAAAGCACCATAAACTGAGATGTCCCCATTCTCAGAACACCAATGGAGGCGGCCTCACTGGAGCCATGGAACAGGAGCGCGAGGGAAGCCCTGGGATGACAATGAACTGATGCCCAAGGAAAACAGCCATGCGAAGGCTGAGGGACACACGTGTGGCCTGGAGCCAGAGGACGGGCCACAGGAGGGTCTGCAGGAAAAACCAGCAGATGTGTGGCTAGTCACCAAATGGAGAATAACATGAAGAAGGGCTCCACAAGTTGACAGTTTAAGAAGACATAATAATAGCTGCTTAGAAAATAAGCAAATAGATGAGGCAAGTTTTAAGTCCAAGGAAAATGAAAATTTGCACAAGAAAGGAGAAAATGATCATAATATGCTCTTTGGCTCAGCAGAGAATAATATTTATATAGTCACACTACCTCAGCTCTGAATTCTGAGATGGGGGGAAGGAGAGGGAGGGGGTCCAGGGAGCAAGCTTCCCCTCCGCCCCCATCTTCAGCAACAGGAAGTCAATAGGGGAATGCTTCACGTGGTCACACCAAAAGACTTCAGAGAAGGTCTGTTACCTAGCAATGAGGAGGTGAGCAAGTGCTGCAGAGGAGTCTCTGAGTGCTTCTGAAAGCTGGAGGAACTCAATCTCTGAGAAGAATGTGTCGCATTAGCCACATGACTGCGCTGCTGTGGTATACCACAGAACCCATCTGGGCTCAGTCCCTGTCCCAGGTCTCTGGAGGAGCACCTACAGTTTAAGCTTTCCTGAGTGACAGGAGCATCTCTGTTACCCAACAAGGTAACTCCCCCGTTGGCTTCCCACCGAGGGCCAGGCCCTGGGAGGACCAGGAGGACCTGCTCTGTGAGGAGGGGGCTAGGAGGCTTTCTACTGCCTGACCTCCATGGAGGGACTCCATGGGGGGAGACAGGGGTGAAGGCTGACTTCAATCACATGCCCGTGACTCAGTGAATCCCCAGTAAAATCCCTGGACCACAGAGTTCAGTGGAGCTTCCTGGCTGTGAGCACAGGGGGATGCTTCCAGCTCCCAGGGGCGGGGGTTGGGGGGTGGGAAGGGAGGGAAGAGGGGGAGCAGAAATCCCACATTTTCCCTAGAGCGCACCCTCTGTGTCTCCTCATTGGCTGATCCAATGAGGAGCCTCATTGGCTCCTCTGTGTCTCCTCCTGATCTGTGTCCTTTTATAGGAATAAGACTGCAACCATAAGTACAGAGCCTTCTGGGTGTTGAGAATTGTTCTGGTTAGTTCTCTGGCCTGAGAGGATCATGGGAAGCCCCTCATTAACAGCTGCGTGGTCAGAAGTGAAAGAAGTTCCGCTGGGGACCCAGCCCTATAACTTGTGGGGTCTGAGCTAATGCTAGGTGGTTAATGCCTGAATGGAACAGCAGGAGACCCAGTTAGGGTTGGCACAGAATAGCTACTTTGCTAAATTAATTTTAACAAGAAAGAAAGAGTAAACCTCATCACATTAACCATGGGAGGGTGCTGAGGCACAGGCCTGAGGGCTCCCAAGGAGGGGCACAGCTGTGAGAGTGCTGTCCTCTGTGGCCTGTGAGGGCCCCTGGGGAGTGGGGGTGGGGCTTCCTTCCTCCCTCCTTCAGAGACTCTGGCATCATCTTTGGGGAGCCTCTCTGGGTGCCCCCAGGCTGCTCTCCCTCTCCTCCAGGGTCTCCCCTCTCCTGCCGTCCTGCTCCCATTAAACCTCAAAGGCCTGGTTTTGATGATTTCAGGAAACAGATTCATTAATTCACAAATGAAAGCAAGTGACTGCTTTGTATAGAAGTGAAGTTTTTAAAAGAGAAGACTGGATAATTTGAAAGTGAAATTGCAGCGTGATAAACCACAGGAAAGGGATTGTGAAGATGGACAAGCTGCTTAGGAGCTAAGAGCAAAGTCACCCTTCCTGGTTCGACAATCACAGCGGCTTTGGGGCAAGTCTGGCTGTGGCTCCCAGGACACTGTGCCCATGGGGTCTCTGCTCACACACCATGCACACACAAGGTTCTGAGGGCAGCCAAGCACCCCTTCCCCCCAAACACGACGTCTCTGCACTGGTGCCAGACTAAGGCCTGCAGACTAGAACCCAGGTCCCCAGGCCACAGGGCAGCCATGGCTGTCAGGGCCCTGGGAGGCCTCAGCGTCGTGTGGAAGCCATCCTCGGGGTACGCTGCAGCAGGCAGAGGTGGGAAATGTACGCTGCAGCAGGCAAAGGTGGGAAATGGTCAGCTCTTTGAGAATTCTTCATGTCTCCGTTGCTGATCTGGTCAAAGCAGAATTTCCAGAAGGATCCATTTCACACTCCACAGAGGGCTGAGATACGGGCACTGAAATCGGAAAATACTCTGAAAGGCAACGTGTTATTTGCTTGTTTGTACTGCTAGAAACCACTGGAGAAAACGCCTTATTTATCTGCAAAAACAATCTGAACCTTTACTCACCTCCCCACATCTAGATTAATATCTAACACCCACTTTCCTCCCAAAACAATGGCAGGCAGTGGGGGCAGAGCCTTCATACTGAGAAAGGTTACAATGTCATAGAAACCTAACACGATATAAATAACGGGACTTATTTTCTGCCCACTCACTTTCTCTCTCATATACAAGCTCCTGTTGTCAACAGTGCTGTGGAAAGAGTGACCATAGATGTCCAGGCCACCCAGGTCCATTGCTACAATGCCTGAACCTCTGCCAAAGCACCCGCCCATCGCTAGGGAGCCACACACACTGCCTGTTGTGAACACTTCACCACTCCCTTAACCTTTCCACTTTCAAAATATTTTCCAATATTTTGTTTACTTTTCTATTCCAAACACTGTTTATCTGAAGCAAAGTATTTTAATTAAATCGAGCAACAGAGCTTATGCTTACCACCTGCATGCAGATGATTCTACAGTACGTTGTTCAAGTTGAAAAGAGCTACATATACTCTAACAGCTCTGCTAATAATGCTAGTGACACAAACAGACTTACGAGTTGGTCTTCAAGAAGCCCTGCTATGCAGAGCGACCAACATCGACCCCACCCACCCCAACGGCTCTGAAGACATGAGGCTCAGCAGCCCCTCTCCTGCGAACAGAAGCACAGGGAGCCCCAGGAGACACAGACACCACATCCCCTGTGACATGCAAGGGCTGCATGGAAGGAGACAGGACGTGCCCTGCACCAGGGGAGGAGGGTGAGGATGTACATCTGGGCCGGGGGAGGAACACCTGAGAGGAGGGTTGCCCAGCACTGGTCGCCCGCTGCCCCTTGCCGCCCCAGGTGGCTCTGCTGTTCTCAGAGCACGTGAGGCAAGGAAGCAGGCCATGAGCAACTCAAGGAGCACTGAGGCAGACAGACTGAAGTGAGGGGACACACTCTCAGTCCTTTACCTACAGAGGTGTCTCCTGAAATCCAGCAGGTACCTGCCGCCTCCAAGAAGCTGACCCCACATCCAGGGCACCTGACCCACCTGCCCACACAGCTCAATTCCAAAACCCCAAACTGGGCAGGGCACGGGGAATCTGGGAGGAGATTCAGCTGAAGGAGGAAAAGGCAGGAAAATGAGGGTGAGGGAAGTTCAATCTCATAATTAAAGCAAGCCTTATAATTAGTTGTGTCAACCATGACTTCACGTGTTGACTCAGCTAAGACTCATGCCCTGAGAACGTAAAACACACCAGGTTCTGTGGTAGGAACAACTGGGAAACCGAAAAATGAGATGGGGTTTCATTACAGCCTGATGAGGAGAAACAAGCAAACAACTATTTAGTTTTAGATTAAATATGAGGTTGAACCACACAAAATTACATTAAAAAACAGAACCCTACAAAGGGTAGCATGAAGGAATGTCCTGGGGCAGGGGAGGTGATGGAACTGTCCCATATCTTGAGCATGGTGGTGGTGACACCCAAAGAACCCAAAGCACCTGTGAAGATTCTCAGAATGGGACACCAAGAAGAGGGAACTCAACTTTTCTAAATTAAATGACACATTTTGCAAGCAATGGATATCAACAGCTTCATGTAGTTCAACCCCATGGATGCTCCAGTGCAGCAGCACAGGGTGCAGAGATGAGCGGAGACTAACAGGGGACCCGCAGTCATCTCATCAGAGCTCTGAACAAGCAGAGGCTATAGACAGACAGACACAGAAGGAAGGGGCGCTGGTGAGCACTGTAGGTACAGGAACAGAATGAGCAGGCAAAAAGTTACGCAAACTCAGCATGTCAGGCAGGAGAAAGTTCCTGAAAGTGGGGAAACAACAACAACAAAAAAAATGGGGTAGAATTAGATGATGGAGGGCCTTCTAGACAATTCAGAAGAGATCAGAATTTATTCTACAGAGACAATCGTGTTTTTAATTAGGGGAGGGATATTATTACACCTAGTTTGGAAAGAAAACCTCAGTGAAGATGTGGAGAATATGTATTGCAGGAGCTATTAGAGACCAGAAAATGGCCCTGATGAGGCTTTCTGTACCAGGATCTGCAAATCTCTCCAGATGATTCTGTGTGGTTGTGAGTGTGTTGTGTGTGTGCATGTGTATGTGTCCATGAGCATAAGCACTTTCTCAGCAAGAGGGCCTATGCCTTCATCAGACACCCAAGGGTTCGTAACCTCAAAAAAGAATTGCACAGGTGCACAGAGTGGGGCATGGGCCATGTGTGTGCAGAGAACAGAGTAATTCATGAGACCCTTGGTGATGACTGCATTTCTGGACCTGCAGTCAGCCAGTGAGCGAGAGTGACAGGAGAACTGAATGATGACAGCAGAGATTCTAGCGTGGTGATCCGGAAAGTGCGAGGAGGAAAGAGACAGAGGGAGGTATCCTTACACAAAAAGCAAAAATAATAACAACTACACTTCAAAGAATCAAATACTTAACCTTTTCACTTAGCTGGTGGTTTTGGCCCATTTTTATGGCCACAAGTATTTCTGGGTGAAGACAAAGATAAGGTGAACTATGGAGGATCCTGTTTGCATATAAAAATTAAAGGCAGATGAGAAAACAATCTTCAAAGTCTTTGTCAGGGAGGTTTCTCTTTCCACATTCTCACGGCATCAGCAAACCTCAGGGAGGCAGCAATGAATTTAACACAAATAAGTAAAGCAAGCTGAAGACAGCAAAGCAGAGTGTTATTTTTTTATGTATAGAACATTCCATATTATTTGAGGTTTTCACAAATTAGGGACTAGATGCTCCAGGGTGGATTATTCCTTAGATGGACATAGCTTCACCCCTTCTGTTCTTACACACACACATACAACACGTAATGGACAACTCACACATCTTCAGCAAAACTTTGTTAAGAGGAGCCTGAAGGCCCCTTTCAGCATCCCCTTCTCCACGTCCTGACCTCCAAAGTCTAAACAGTGACTGACACACAGTAGGTGTTCAGAGCTGCGTCCAGAACAACGTGACTGCTTACCTCTAGCTTTCTAACTTTAAAGTAAAACAAAAATTTCTGTAGATTTAGAAACCAATTGTAAAGATATTTGCTTTTATTACATAAACAAGACATGAAAGAAATCCATCTGTGGAATAAATCCCCATTAGCCAGCATGGGTTCTATTACAGGAGCCAGAGAAGTGGACCATGGGCCGTGGAGGCACACTGTCCAGGCGCATGTGTTAAAATGCAGGTTCCCAGGCCCCACCGGCCAACTAAATCAGACTCCCAGCGGTGGGGTGGGGTGTGAACATTACAGTCCTTGCTCATAGTCTGAAAGCCACTGGCCTGAGAAATAAGTGGTGGGGAGAGAGAGATGGGGGTGAGGATCAGCAGGACAAACCAGAATGTCTAGGGAAGAGAGACCACAGAGAAAATCTGCCTGTGTGTCTCGCAGGAGTTGCTGGGACTGGAGTGCCACGAACTTCGACTTTGGCGACTGTCAAGGCAACTGGTCCCAGATTTCCTTTCCAGCTGTTCTTAGAAGCGACTTGTCTGTCGCTTTCTCTGATTCCATCACCCTTGAACCGGCTCTAATGTCCAAAAACCTGTGAGTTGAGGGCTATAAGGGCCCCACTCCCCCCACCCCCATGGAGCCCAGGTCAGCAGGTCTCCCCCGTCCCCTGACAGGCTGGGGACTAGGACTGTAGGCACCTCCTGCTGTGCACCCACTAAACCAGGACCCCAGCTTCTCCTGGAGAGGCCTGCAGGGGCCACACGTCTGGCTGGAAAGAGGCTTGAAGTCGAGCATAGAGAGAACTTCACATGGTCTGGGAAACACTAATTAAAACCAGGAGAGTAGAGCCCTCATCCCCTCTGCCAGCGGTTCTCAAACTGAACCCTTGGGGCTCAGCAGGTCTGGGCGGGCCAGGAGCCTGCATTTCCGACCAGCTCCAATGTGGTGCCACTGGAGCAGGGCTGGCCGGCTGAGAACCGCTGGGTCACACTGTCATCTCTGCCGCTGCCTCCCCTTCACCACTGAGCAGCCTGTTTAACAGGCAGATTTCTGGCACAATCAGGGAAAATGCAGATCAAGAGCCAAAACCACCCTTCAGCCCTTGGGCCGGAGGAGTGAGCAGGGGTCTCCAGGCTCCACAGGAAAGAGGGAGAAAGAGGAGGGGTACAGGTGCGCAGGTCCAAAAGGGAAAAGGTGGATTCCGGAAGAGGAGGATGAGCCCTGGACAAGCCTGAACTGCACAGACCTGCATAGATGGCTGCAGGTTTCTGTGTACCTTCCCTGAAAGGTCCATGGACTCTCTGGGTCTGCCCCCAGGGTGGCCTGTGATCTTGTGCCCTGAGCCGAGTGTTCTCAGCACAGGCCAAAAACTGACGCAGTCCAGCAGTCGGCCAGTGAGCCACCTGCCTGCTCTCACTCTGGGAAAACCAGACCACTCCAGCAGAGAGGGAGGCCCATCAGGGACCCACCGCTGTGGCCCTCCGAAGCACTGATGTAATGTGTGGCCAGCCTTGCTTTTCAGAGCCCCGCCAGCCCTCAGCCCACAGGCCCCAAGTGTGGAGGAGGGTGCTCTACAGAGAGCTCTCAGTCGCTCTGTCTGCTGTCTGACCCTGGGTCCAGGGAGCCAAGGCACAGCCTCAGGAAGCCTGGAGAGAGTCAGACAGCAAAGGCCGGCGAGTCTGTGTGCAGCAGGCAGGACGATGCCATGACCATATCGAGATGCACGGCCATGCAGGGCTCACTGCTGGTGGGGCCAGCTCAGCCATGCAGGGCAGCCCCAGAGGAGGAGCTTGCTTGGCTGGGAGGCTGGGAAGGCTGCTGCTGCAAGGAGCCGGTTGCCACCAGGACCTGAGTGGGGCACCTGATGCTCCCATCCACACTGGACAGCACGGCACTCTGACCCGGACTCCATGCCACAGCTCCACTGGGTCAGCCACTGCCCTCGCTTCCTCAGTGAAGCATCACAGATACCAGGACCATGAGGTATGGGGCCTTCAGGCCTCGTGGCTGCCCACAACACATGCAAGCCAAGGATGCTCACACATGCACACAAAGGCACATGCACATTCGCAACTTATGCTCCCACCAGCCAAGCTCTGTGAACAATACAGCCTTAGCTGATTCACTGTTACAGCTGTACTTATTACTGTAACTGGTGAACGGGTTCAGTGAATGCTTTGAAAGCACCTGATAAAGGCAAATTACTATAAAAAATAGCTGGAAAATTTAGCATGGAAGAGATTAACTGTAAAAAGGAGGAAGGGAAATTACTAAAACTCATGGGGCTTCCCTAGTGGTCCAGTGGTAAAGAATCTGCTTGCCAATACAGGAGAGGCGGGTTCGATCCCTGTTCTGGGAAGACCTCACATACCACAGGCCAACTAAGTCCGTGTGCCACAACTACTTAAGCTCAAAGCCTAGAGCGCATGCTCCACAATAAGAGAAGCCACTGCAATGAGAAGCCCATGCACCACAGCTAAAGAGCAGCCACTGAACTGAAGCTAAAGAGAATCCTGGGTAGTAGCGAAGACCCAGCTCAGTCATAAATAAACAAAATTATAAAAAAGATAACAGTAGAAAAATTACATTTACTTCATGTGACAGGCAGCCAAAATGGAATCTACAGACTGCTGTGAATTTTAAACATACACAAATGCAGTCACATAAACTCATTCTCTTCTGTTCTTCACAGTGTTGCCCAAGCTCACAAGTCAGCTCCTGCACACCTAGGTTCTGCTCTACAGCGGCTGCTGTCAATTCAAAGAGGGGATCCCTGTCTAAGGACCACAGTTAAAAGGGCAGGTGTCCCTAAAAAGTGTTACTATATGGCTGTCACAAGTTAGTTTTGAAATGAACTCACTGAATTTTAGTGTATCAGTCTACAGCATCCATTAAGCAATTGGTATCAAGCATTTTGAAAGCAATTCATGGGGTCACAAAGAGTGGTACAAGCCTTAGCAACTGAACAACAATTTTGAAACCAACAACAAACCAGTAAGTGGTGATGTCACAGACACGTTCCTTTAAGCCCTCCCCTCTAATCCACTTTTCCAATAGCCACTACAACACATGCACAGTGTACACATACACCTCAAAGTTTTGTGGCAACACACGCCAATCTTTCATGGATATATTTATGTTTTTAGTTGTTGGGTCATGTCTGACTCTTTGCAACCCCATGGACTACATACAGCGTGCCACGCTTCCCTGTCCTTCACCATCTCCCAGAGTTTGCTCAAAGCATGTCCACTGAGTCGGTGATGCTCTCTAACCATCTCATTCTCTATCGCTCCCTTTTCCTCTTGCCCTCAATCTTTCCCAGCATTAGAATCTTTTTCAATGAGTTGGCTCTTTGCCATCAGGTGGCCAAAGTATTGGAGTTTCAGCTTCAGCATCAGTCCTTCCAGTGAATATTCAGGGTTGATTTCCTTTAGGACTGACTGGTTTGATCTCCTTGCAGCCCAACAGACTCTCAAGAGGCTTCTCCAGCACCAGAATTCAAAAGCATCAGTTCTTTGGCACTCTGCCTTCTTTATGGTCTAACTCTCACATCCATACATGACTACTGGAAAAACCATAGCTTTGACTAGATGGACCTTGATGAGTGGACTTCCCTGGTGGCTCAGACAGTAAAGTGTCTGCCTACAACGTGGGAGACCCGGGTTCAATCCCTGGGTCAGGAAGGTCTCCTGGAGAAGGAAATGGCAACCCACTCCAGTATTCTTGGCTGGAAAATCTCATGGACAGAGGAGCCTGGTAGGCTACAGTCCATGAGGTTGCAAAGAGTCGGACACGACTGAGCAACTTCACTTACACTTACTTACACCCTTAGGGGCAAAGTGATTTATGGTTTAACTTCAGCCCATCTTTAAAAAAATTTTATTGAAGTATAGTTGATTTACAATGTTGTGTTAATTTCTTCTGTACAGCAAAGAAATTTAGCCCAATTAATGTTAATTTCTTCTGAAAGCTTTCAAGTATTTTTCAACCCTGTTTAGACAAATGACAGTAAGACTTTCAGGACTCAGCTCTATGAAGGTATCTTTGTCATTACCACTGTTTTCTGTCCTCTCTGGGGAACGTCTCATGCTGTTGGGCACAGAGCTGTCACTCAGCCATGAGGAACGGATGTTGCCTCACGGGGCCTGTCAATCAGCAGAGCCTGGGTTTAGAAGCTGACTCTGCACTGTGACCCCAGCTCCCAGAGGACGGCTGTCCTAATGTGGACAATGACATCAACTGAAGAGCTGGCTGAAACAGTACTTTGAGTTTTCACTTGTATGTGAGAAGATTAAAGAGATTAAAGTGGTATATCCATAATTATATGATTAGAGCTATTAAAAAATAGCTATGCTGACTTCTGATTAAAAAGGTTGATAGTACATGTATAATATGTTATTTCCTCTCTCCCCTGAATCATAGCCCCTCCATAAAAAAAGATATAAAGCCAGAAGATAAAGATCCAAGTGAACAGGAGCTGGCAACATGCTGTGGAAGAGGGAAAGGGGTACAGGAGCAGTTTCAAACTAGAAGGAGCAAAGGCCATAGCCCAGCCTGCAGAGCACAAAGCACAGAGAAACGGGATTGTTCTGAGACCTAGAGAGGGCTCCGGAAGCAATTTCCCAGGGCAGGGCAGGGGGACAGGGAAGCCTTGTGGCTCAGGGAGCAGCCACACGGGGCAGGGCTGGGCAAGGAGGTTGACAAGGCTGAAGACAGGCCCCTGAAGGCCAAGATGCAAGGACTTCATCCCCAAGTCTGCCCTGCTGCCGTTCGGCCTGCTCAGCCACTTCAAGTGCTCGTCAGTGAGTCACTCCTTCATATAAACTGATAACTAAAGATTAAACTCTCAGGAAATTTTTCCAGTGTTAATGCGAGAAAACCAACAGAAATGAGGACGGAGTCTTGAGCATTTAAAATAGTACAATAAACAGTTTTTAGAAGAATTGTGCAAAAAGAGAGATCAGATGCTACAGACGAAAGCGAAGAATCAATATTGTCTAACATCAAACTAACAGAGAAGAAAGGTGTTTATCAAGAAACAAAAGACGACATTTCCAGTTACATGTTGTTAATTCTGGTAAAGATGTTCATCTCAGTTACTGTTGATATATTAGGAAATGTTACATTAAGTTACATTAGATTTCCTACACTTTTAAAGACAGTATTCACATGTTGGTTAATGTAAGTTTCATTATTAAAACTTTAGCAATTAAAAAAATACAAATAAAAATGCCAAAGGGTCTTCCAGGCTTCCTAGGTGGCGCTAGTGGTAAAGAGCTTGCTAAGTCACTTCAGTCACGTCTAACTCTTTGCAAACCCATAGGCTGTAGCCCACCAAACTCCTCTTTCCATAGGATTCTCCAGGCAAGAATACCAGAGTGGGTTGCCATGCTCTCCTCCAGGGGATCTTCCCGACCCAGGGAACGAACCCATGTCTCTTATGTCTCCTGCATTGGCAGGCGGGTTCTTTACCACTAGCGCCACCTGGCAAGCCCTAACCCATGTGCTAATGCAGGAGATGTGAGAGATGCAGGTTCGATCCCTGGGTTGGGAAGATCCCCTGGAGAAGAGCATGGCAACCCACTCCAGTATTCCTGTCTGGAGAATTTCATAGACAGAGGAGCCTGGCAGGCTACAGTCCATGGGGTTGCAAAGAGTTGGACATGACTGAAGTGACTTACCAAGCAAAGGGCCTTCTGAGAGCTGGGAAAAGATGAAAACAGACCAGTCAGGGCACATCACAGTGAAACTGCAATACAAAGATGCTGGAAAGCTTTCATGGAAAACAGCAGATCACTTCAAGGCTTAGGAAACGGAATGGCACCACTTGAGCTGGGCTAGAGAAGAACAATGGTTTTCAAGTTAGGAGGAAAACAGTTTTCAAGCTGGAATTCTGTAACCAAGCAAACCATCAATCAGGAAAGAGGCACAAAGGGCCTGGTTCCCATCAGAGTGGCAGAGGAGCCGGCCATCAGAAGCTCGGTGGTCAGGCCTGGGCATGGAAGAGTCCCACAGCCTGGAGTGTGGGGGTCGGGGCCAGGCATGGAGGCCTCCCCAGTCACCTGGTCATGTTCCTGAGGGTCTCCTCCATCAGGGCTGTTGGTCTGTTCAGAGAGGGCCAGAGCTCTGGTCCTCACAAAGTGTTCCTTCCACGGCTGGAAGGGCAGCTAAAAAACAAACATACCCAGTGAGGTAAAGAGCTGAGGAAAATGAGCAGGGTGAGGGTCAGAGTGTGGCCGGTGGACAGAGCCCTGGGGGTCAACAAGCAGCAAGGAAGGAGGATGCCGGGACCCCGCCCCCACCAAGAACAAAGTTTCCACAAGTCTCCAGCCATCTCAGCTCTTTTTGCTCCTCTAGGAAGCTCAGCCTGGAGCCCAGCAGCCAGGTCTGCCAGCCACAGTCACCCCACATCCGGGCCCACATCCGGGCCCTGCCAGGCCAACCCTCTGTGCCTGCCCTGTGCAGTGGGGACCTTGCAAGGAAGACGGAGCCCAGAGAGAAAGGGCACAGTACTTGAGTATGAAGTGGGAAGTCCAGGCCTACACGGGCTCCAGCAACAGGCCACTCTCTACTTCTGCAGCTCTTTCCGTGTGTCTCCCCAGGCAGGTATCCTCCTTCCCATTGAGACCAGAGACCAAGACCCCCAGGCAAGGAGTTTGTCCTGGGTCACAGACCACACCTACAGGGCCCAAACTACAGCCTGGACCTGCTTTAGAGACCAGCCAACAGCAGATGTAAAAACGTTTTCCCCATCACTTTCCACTTTCTTCATACAGGTAAAAATACACCTCAAGCTGTAGGTAGTTCGTGAGACCAACAGAGCTCCCCATTCATTGTTGAATAAACTGTGACTCTGCTCCTCCAGGCACTTCTCCTGGAGCTACCATGGTAAGAGACAGCAACCAGAACCAGGTGAGACTTACTCCACCTCAGATCAGAAATAACTGCTAAATTCAGGAGAGAAAACTTCAAAGGGCTGGAAAAAAGACACCCTGGAAGAAAGGTGTGCCCATGTTTGATCACTTCCTTCACCTGAGTGTCCCCTGGAGCCCATGACCTCAGCCTTCCAAACCTCCCACATCTTTCTCTCCCTGCCTGTGGGCTGCAGCCAAACCCTGTCCAGCATCCTGTGAGCATCAGAGGGTGCAATGTGGGAGGGGGTGCCCAGGCCCACGTGGGGAGTGGCAGGTGGCCCTGCTACCCTGCTGAGCAAGGAAAGCAGGCAGCCTGACTCCACCCAGGTCCGGCGCAGTTCCCCGGGGCTGCCAGAACTGAGTCATCATTTGCAACCTGAAGTCAGGTGACCTCTGAGCCAGGTTTAAAACATCATGTATTTCTAAACTGCTTTCCCATTTAATCTTCAAAATTCCCCCATGAGAGAAGCACAATGGTGTCTGCAATTTATCTGAAATGAGCCAAAAGTGTAAAATGGATGGATAGGTGGAAGAAGGGAAATGTGATAACACAAGTGAAATAAGGTGATCAAGGTGGGATCCAGGTATTGGATTAGGAGTATTTACTGTAATGTCCTTTTGTGCTCAGTGTATTCCTGAGGTTTTTCATGATAAAATCTTGCAGGGTTGGGGAGGGCTCTCCCATCATCCTAAATAATTTCAACATTTGTGTGAACAGTTCATTCAACAACACCATGTCCAGTTTCATGACCCTCAACAAGTGGGGGCTCCCTTAGCTCACGAACCTCATCCTCTTGCACGGAGGCGCTGCCTGTAAAGGAGACGCTGCCTCTTCAAACCAACTTCCTCTCATTCCAGTTCAAGCGCTCATCAGCGCTTCCACCTCAGGAAGATACTGAGAGCCCAAACCTCGCCTTTCTCCATGTTTCTCTCTCTTCCATGCCCAGCAGAGATACCATGGGTGGTCAACCAGCCACACCCAGTCTTACAGCTCTCTCAGCATCTTCCCTGGAATAAGCAGGGCCAGTTACTGTCCGGAGAAGGCAATGGCAACCCACTCCAGTACTCTTGCCTGGAAAATCCCATGGACGAAAGAGCCTGGTAGGCTGCAGTCCATGGGGTTGCGAAGAGTTGGACACGACTAAGCAACTTCACTTTCACTTTTCACTTTCATGCACTGGAGAAGGAAATGGCAACAACCCACTCCAGTGTTCTTGCCTGGAGAATCCCAGGGATGGGGGAGCCTGGTGGGCTGCCATCTATGGGATCGCACAGAGTCGGACACAACTGAAGTGACTTAGCGGCAGCAGCAGCAGCAGCAGCAGCAGTCACTGTCAGGTACTAGGGATGCAGAGGCAGGAAACTCCAAGCAGCCCCACCTTGGGGAGCTTATCTCAGATATCCAGCAACTGTGTTACCCAGGGGACGGGGCAGCCTGGCTCCCCCTCACCCCACAGGCCCTGGCCACACACGTCCCTCTGGTGGTGAATCTCCTCTCTCCTCCACGGTCCAGATCTTACCAGAGAGCTCAGTTTACTCTCATTTTGATGCAGCACGCCTTTCAACAGCTTCAATACTTTTTTAAAAGAAATTTTAAAAATATACTCAAAAGTAGAAAGAAATGTATAATAAACCCATCCCTCATACTCAACAACATCAAGATTTTGACATATCTGCTTTACTACTCCTTTTTTTCTTTTTCTTTTCTTTGCTGAGTACTTTAGAGGAACTCTCAGTTCTTTAAGACATCTCTCTAAAAATGTGGAATTGGAAAACCAATACCCCAATGTCACTAACACATATAACAAAATTAAATATAACTTCTTGCTAACATGTAATACTTAGTAAACAATAAAAATACCCTAAAAAAAATCCTGATTGTCTGAAAAATGACTTTTACTCAAACAAGTTTTAATCAGGATCCACACAGGGGGCCCGTACCCGCTCCCTGTAGCTACGTGTCTCCTGGGGCCTCAGAATCCAGAAGTCAACCCCCGGCCCCCACCTTTGTTTATTTAACACCATTAACTCGTTGTGTTTTTTCCAGCTGACCCACATTCTGGACTTGTCTGCTTGTTTCCTCATGGTGTTATTTGTTTAATATCTTCCTTTCTCTCTCACAACAGAATTTAGCTCCAGCAGCACGATCATTCTCGGGCTCTGGTCTTCGGCAGGCAGGACTTACAGGAGCACTCTGCGCTTCCTACTGTGTCTAGCTGGGAGTCCTGGGCTGTGGTGGGCACCTGCCTTAGCTCTGTGCTCCCTACTCCGTCTAGCTGGGAGCCCCAGGCTGCGGCAGGTGTCTGCCTTAGCTCTGGGCTCCCTGCTGTGTCTAGCTGGGAGCCCCAGGTTGTTGCAGGCACCTGCCTTAGCTCTGTGCTCCCTGCTGCATCTGGCTGGGAGTCCCAGGTTGTTGCGGGCACCTGCCTTAACTCTGCGCTCCCTGCTGCGTCTGGCTGGGAGTCCCAGGTTGTTGCGGGCACCTGCCTTAGCTCTGTGCTCCCTGCTGTGTCTAGCTGGGAGTCCCGGGTTGTTGCAGGCACCTGCCTTAGCTCTGTGCTCCCTGCTGCATCTAGCTGGGAGTCCCGGGCTGCGGTGGGCGCCTGCCTTAGCTCTGCGCTTCCTGCTGCATCTAGCTGGGAGCCCTGGGCTGTGGCAGGCGCCTGCCTTGGGACCGGGTAGTGGACGAGCTGGTGGCCACCTGAATGCCGCACTGTGAAGCCCCCTCAACTTGTCACCCAGTGCTCTCACCACCTCCATCGGTCTCCTAACCAAGGGTGGTGTCAATACAAGGATGATCTTCTAAGTGTAGCATCCTTCCATAGCTCCTAGCTGGAATTCTCTACAAAGAACTTGTCCTTATCAGTTACAGCTGTGAGTTCACCTGTATTACAGTTCATAACACAAAAGGCAGGACAAGGGAATAATTCTTTCCTTTTAAGTGCTAACTTTCAGAGGAGGACTCCGGCCCTAATTCTGAAATAATCCAATAAAGCCCAAAGACTTGTTTGTTTGACTTTCTCTTTTAAAGTTTTCTTATGAACTCATAGGATTTTACAAGTTCTTTGTGTTTTAATTAACTGGATTTTTCCTCCTGTGTTTGACTTTCCCCAACTCTCCCATCTTTGTCCCACGAGAGTTCTTTCACATTGGGTAGAGGGTGTATTGACATGCCTCATTAGCCTTGAATAACTTCTTTGCTTTCTGGCACAATAAAATGTTCCAGGCTCATTATGAATATTTCCTGTCCAAACAGGAACTGGCCATTTCTCAAGAAGTCAGGGATAGATGCTACAGTATGTGCTGGATGTGTTCACTGCTACAGTCATCATCGCCCCTAGAACTTACCATCTAAAGAGAGCTGAGATAACAATTTTAACTTTTTTAAAAAAATCAGTTCATACTGATATTCCAAATTAAGATTTCACATCACAGATTTTTAACTTAAGATCTACCAACAGAGAAGATTTTCAACTCTCTTTCCAGGTTGTAGGCCTCTAACATTCCTGACTTTAAAAGGAAGGCCTCTGCAAGAGTATATAATGTTGGAAAGATAGTCTCTTCAACAAATAGTGCTGGGAAAACTGGACAGTCATATATAAAAAAAAGAAATTAGATCATTCTTTAACTCCACACACAAAAATAAGCTCAAAATGGATTAAAGATTTAAATATGAGATCAGATATTATAAAACTGCTGGAGGAAAACATACGCAGAATACTCTCTGAAATAAACTTCAGCAATATCTTTTTCAATCTGTATCCCAGAATGGAAATTAAAAAAAAAATAAAAAGTGGACTTAAACTTGTAAGCTTTTGCACAGCAAGGGAAACAATAAAGAAAACAAAAAGACAACCCACAGACTGGGATAAAAGATTTGCAAATGTTACTGATCATTGCAAAAGATTGATAAGGGATTAGTCTCCAAAATTTACAAATAGCTCATAATGCTTAACAGCACCAAAACAAACCACCCACTCAAAAAATGGGCAGAAGCCCTGAATAGACATTTCTCCAAAGAAGACACAGAGATGGCCAAGATGCACATGAAAAGATGTTCAACACTGCTAATTATTCAGTTCAGTTCAGTCGCTCAGTTGTGTCCAACTCTTTGCGACCCCAGGAATCGCAGCACACCAGGCCTCCCTGTCCATCACCATCTCCCGGAGTTCACTCAGACTCACGTTCATCGAGTCCGTGATGCCATCCAGCCATCTCATCCTCTGTCGTCCCCTTCTCCTCCTGCCCCCAATCCTTTCCAGCTTCAGAGTCTTTTCCAATGAGTCAACTCTTCACATGAGGTGGCCAAAGTACTGGAGCTTCAGCTTTAGCATCATTCCTTCCAAAGAAATCCCAGTGCTGATCTGCTTCAGAATGGACTGGTTGGACCTCCTTGCAGTCCAAAGGACTCTCAAGAGTCTTCTCCAACACCACAGTTCAAAAGCATCAATTCTTCGGCACTCAGCCTTCCTCACAGACCAACTCTCACATCCATACATGACCACAGGAGAAACCATAGCCTTGACTAGACAGACCTTAGTCGGGGAGAAATGTAAATCAAAACCACAATGAGATATCACCTCATACCAGCCAGAATGGTCATCATCAAATAATCCACAAACAACGAATGCTGGAGAGAGTGTGGAGAGAAGGGAATCCTCCTACACTGTTGGTGGGAATGTAAATTGGTTCAGCCACTATGGAGAGCAGTATGAAGTCTCCTTAAAAAACTAAAATTAGAGCTACTATATGACCCTGTAATCCCACTCCAGGGCATATGTCCAGAGAAACACATGATCTAAAAAGATACACGCACCCCAGTGTTCACTGCAGCACTGTTTTCAATAACCACGATACGGAAACAACCAAAACGTCCATCGACAGAGGGGTGGATAAAGACGACGTGGTACATAGGTAAGCATGTGCATGTGTGTGTGCACGCACGCTCATTAGCTCGGTTGCTCAGTCATGTCTGACTCTTTGAGGCACCATGGACGGTAGCCCACCGGACTCCTCTGTTCATGCGACTTCCCAGGCAAAAATTCTGGAGTGCGTTGCCATTTCCTTCTCCAGGGGACCTTCCTAACCCAGGGGTCAAACCCGCATCTCTTGCATCTCCTGCACTGACTGCCGGATTTGTTATCACTGTGTCACCTGCGAAGCACCCATGGTACATATACACAATGGAATTATTACTCAGCCATTAAAAAGAATGACATAATGTCATTTGAAGCAATATGAATGGATCTAGATTGTTATACTGGGTGAATTAAGTCAGACAGAGAAGGAGAAATATCATATGACATCCCTTAAATGTGAAATCTAAAAAGAAATGATACAAATGAACTTACAAAATAGAGACTCATAGACTTAGAAGAGTCACAGACTTAGAAGAGTTCTCTTAGAAGAGAACGAACTTACAGTTGCTGAGGGAAGGGATAGTTAGGGAATTTGGGATGGACATGTACACAGTGTTGTATTTAAAATGGATAACCAACAAGGACCTACTTATAGCACATGGAACTCGGCTTAATGTATTGTGGAAGCCTGGGTGGGAGGGGAGTTTTGGGGAGAATGGATACGTGTATGTATATGGCTGAGTCCCTTTGTTGTGCACCCTAAACTATCACACTTTGTTAACTGGCAATATCCCAATATAAAATAAAATTTTTTAAAAAAGGAAGGCCTCTATCTTTCCTCCACTATATAAGGTGCTGACTTTGGGGGGTGTGTGTATGTCTTCATGTGAAAATGTTTCATGCCAGCTTATACACACTGAGTCCTGTTTTATTGAGCATTTTTTTAAGGGGTGACTGTTCAATGTTGTTAATGCCCTTTGGTATCTATGGAGATGACCACATAATTTTTTTCCTTAAATCTACTGACCTATTCTGACAAACTATATGAATGGATTCATAAATCACATTTGAATTCCTGGAGTAAATTTTACTTGATCATGATATTTTTTAGGTACCATCAGATTATTATATTTGTTAGCATTCTACTTACCATTTTTACTTAAAATCTCTATCAGATTTTAGTATTAGTTATATTCACTTCATTAAAAGAGTTTGGACTTTCCCTTCTTTTTCTATGCTCTAGAATAGGTTAAGAAGTACTGAGATTATCAGGGTTTGAAGCTTTGACAAAATTCCCCTGTGAGACCATCAGGGCGTGGTAGTTAAATTCTGCATTTTTTCCAACCTCCAGATAATCACGATGGTGTGATCACTCACCTAGAGCCAGACATCCTGGAATTCAAAGCCAAGTGGGCCTTAGGAAGCATCACCACAAACAAAGCTAGTGGAGGTGATGGAATTCCAGTTGAGCTATTTCAAATCCTGAAAGATGATGCTGTGGAAGTGCTGCACTCAATATGCCAGCAAATTTGGAAAATTCAGCAGGGGCCACAGGACTTGGAAAGGTCAGTTTTCATTCCAATCCCAAAGAAAGGCAATACCAAAGAATGCTCAAACTGCCGCACAATTGCACTCATCTCACACACTAGTAAAGTAATGCTTAAAATTCTCCAAGCCAGGCTTCAGCAATACGTGAACCGTGAACTTCCAGATGTTCAAGCTGGTTTTAGAAAGGGCAGAGGAACCAGAGATCAAATTGCCAAAATCCACCGGATCATCAAAAAAGCAAGGGAGTTCCAGAAAAACATCTATGTCTGCTTTACTGACTATGCCAAAGCCTTTGACTGTGTGGATCACAAAAAACTGCGGAAAATACTAAAAGAGATGAGAATACCAGACCACCTGACCTGCCTCATGAGAAATCAGGTCAGGAAGCAGCAGTTAAAACTGGACATGGAACAACAGACTGGTTCCAAATAGGGAAAGGAGTACGTCAAGGCTGTATATTGTCACCCTGCTTATTTAACTTCTATGCAGAGGACTAGAGGAAGCACAAGCTGGAATCAAGACTGCCGGGAGAAATATCAATAACCTCAGATATGCAGATGATACCACCCTTATGGCAGAAAGTGAGGAAGAATTAAAGAGCCTCTTGATAAAAGTGAAAGAGGAGAGTGAAAAAGTTGGTTTAAAGCTCAATGTTCAGAAAACTAAGATCATGGCATCCGGTCCCATCACTTCATGGGAAATAGATGGGGAAACAGTGGAAACAGTGGCTGACTTTATTTTGGGGGGCTCCAAAACCACTGCAGATGGTGACTGCAGCCATGAAATTAAAAGACGCTTACTCTTTGGAAGGAAAGTTATGACCAACCTAGACAGAATATTCAAAAGCAGAGACATTACTTTGTCAACAAAGGTCCGTCTAGTCAAGGCTATGGTTTTTCCTGTGGTCATGTATGGATGTGAGAGTTGGACTATAAAGAAAGCTGAGCACTGAAGAATTGACGCTTTTGAACTGTGGTGTTGGAGAAGACTCTTGAGAGTCCCTTGGACTGCAAGGAGATCCAACCAGTCCATCCTAAAGGAGATCAGTCCTGGGTGTTCATTGGAAGGACTGATGCTGAAGCTGAAACCCCAATACTTTGGCCACTTGATGTGAAGAGCTGACGCATTTGAAAAGACCCCGATGCCCTGATGCTGGGAAAGATTGAGGGCAGGAGGAGAAGGGGATGACAGAGGATGAGATGGTTGGATAGCATTACTGACTCAACAGACATGGGTTTGGGTGGACTCCAGGAGTTGGTGATGGACAGGGAGGCCTGGCACGCTACAGTTCATGAGGTCGCAAAGAGTCAGATACGACTGAGTGACTGAACTGAACTGAACTGAACATGTATTCCTGGGCCCTTGAGCTTCTCTGTTTCTACTGGTAATGTTTATCTTCATAACACACTGCCCATTTTATCTAGGCTTTCAAATATATTTGGATGGATCTGTGCAAAGTAATCTCTTGTTTCAGTTTAAATTTCTTCGATTTGATGGTTATTTCTCCCTTGTTCTATCTTATTTGACATATATGGTTTTCTTATACCACTTTTTTTTTTAAATTAGGTGGGGGCTAGTGGTTTTTATCTTTTCTTGATTTTTATCTTGAGAACCAGATTCTTGATTTAGTAATTATTTTGTTTTTCCATTTACAAACCAGTTAATTTCAGTTTTTATATTTATTAATGCCTTCTTCCCATTTTTTTTACTTTGTCATTTATTGCCCCAGAGTTTTTCTCAGTTCATTATATTCATTTATGTTTTGATTTTTATTTATGTAGACATTTATGCTATGAATCTTCCTAAGCATTGCTTCATTCACACTGACCCTGATACAGCATGGTTTTAATACTGCTACTTTCTCAGCACTCTGTTCATGTTTCCCTTGTGATCCAAGAATTATTGAATAGAGCTTTAAGTGTTCCAGACTAAAGAGCCTTCATTTTTAATGAATAGAACAACTGTTATTTAAAACTGCACCTTGGAGCAAATGGGCATTTTTACTCTACCCTAAAAATTTCCACATAAAGCAGATTTTGTTTTTATTTGTACTTGCATTACTTTTTTGTGTGTTGTTATCCCTCTTCTTCTGGCCCTATTAGTTTTACTCCAAAGATGTGCTTCCAGTGTACACTCCCAACACAAAACCAAGTCAGACCCTGGGTCCACCACTAACCAGCTGCGAGACACTAAAGGAAGCAATGAACCTCTCTGGGCTTCATTATCACCCCCTGTTTAGGTACGGTGCCCTCGCTTCCAAGGCTTGTTCTGGGTCTAAATTCTACTCTATAGCTGCACTCAGAGTGGTAAGTACTTCCATTTTCTATCTGGAATAAACCAGCAGTCCAGTAAAACACTCCTCCTCACCTGTCCATGAACTTTAAAGCAGTGGGAGTTGGAGATTTCTGTGATCACTTTCTGGATTTTCCTCCTGACAATCAGGTCCTGTATCTTCTCTAAATGTTAATGGAAGTAATGAGTTCACATCGAGACTGCTCATCATTAGTCACTTCACGGAACTATTTTAATGCCAAAAACTCTAAAGAAAGAACACCATCACTTTTTAAAAAAACTTGAATTTGTCAGGAATTCACCACAAATTCTAAGTAAATCTTCACCCTAAAGATAAGTGATATTACCTAGTTGAAAACTGGGGAAGCAATTTGTAAAGCTGACTGTTTTTCTTGGGCCTCAAGATGCTGGAAGGTCCCTGAACTGAACCTAGCTCTATGTGGTGGCAGAGTCTCCCCCATTTCATACTCATCTGCTCTAGGTCAACCATGCGTTCTTTCCAGTTCTATCAAGTCACTGGGTTTTTTGGGTTTTTTTTTTTAGGCTTTAAAGAAACTGTGGTAAAATACACGTAACACAAAAGTTACCATAATAACCATTTTAAGGGTATAATTAAGTAGTAGTAAGTACATTCACACTGCTGTGAAGCTATACTTTTGTTTTTATTACTTTCTAACTTCATTTGGAATATGTTGATTTATTTCTCTTTTTCAAAATTATTTGAACTTTTTTACAGTCAGCTGATATAAGGCCAGCTGGTATCAGTGGTACAGTCTCTGTCTAGGGGTACACAGTTCAGCAAGTGTCCACAGGTCTCTTTGCTTCCTTGGGCATCTATGCCCCCATGCACATCTGCACCTCATCTGTGTCACCAGAGAGCACATCAGAAGTCCCTACTTGGCAATACATGCCACTCCTCACAGCTACAGTTTTTGCTTTAGGAACATTGTTCCTGTGTTAATAAAAGCACAGATGTTAAAAACTGTCATTTTTTTAAACCTGAAATCATAGCCTTTAGCATTAGATAGTATCTGTGTCTTAAGTAATCTTCTCCCTGCCCTCTACCCCCCACCCCAAGTATTTATTTCTTTATTTGGCTGCACTGGGTCTTAGTTGCGACATCTGGGATCCAGTTCCCCAACCAGGGATTGAGCCCAGGCCCCCATATTTGGTGCAGCGTCTTAGCCACTGGACCACCAGATTACAAGTCACTCATAATCTTTTTTGGTCTAAATTCTACTTCATCTGATATCAAGACTTTCCTGTGTATTTATTTTGGTTGGGCTGGGTCTTTGTTGCTGCACTCAGCTCTCTCTAGTTGCAGGGAGTGGGGGCTACTTGATAGTTGCGCAGCACAGGCTTCTCACTGTGGTGGCTTCTCTTGTTGCAGAGTGTGGGCTCTAGGGTGTGCGGACTTCAGTCTTTGCAGCTCCTGGGCTCTAGAGCACAGGTTCAGTAGTTTCAGCACATGAGCTTAGTTGTCCTGTAGAATGTAAGATTTTCACAGATCAGGGATCGAACTCGTGACCCCCGCATTGCCATTCGGATTCCTATCCACTGGACTATCAGAGAAGTCCCTCATTTAATTTTTTTGGCCTAAATTCTACTTTGTCTCATATCAAGACTTTCTTTTTATATGCATTTTCCTGGTACATCTTTCCCAATCCTTTATTTCTCATACATCTCAGTCGCTCTAAGTGTATCTCTGCACACAGTACAGAGTTAGGTTTTACTTCACCAACTGGAGGCTCTTTAACTTTTAATAATCATTTAGATCTGCTTACATTTATCAATATGAATAATTTCTATAATATATATAATAATATATAGTATGAGGTCCAATCTCTTTCTTCTGTTATTCCTTTCCCAGCATTTCTTTCGGTACTTAAGAGTGTTTTGTATTTTCTATTAGCTTCTCTATGCTAAACTTTTAAGTAACACTCTCAGTCATCTCTTTATTCAGCTATTACCTACCAGTTTCATAATCCAGAATTGTTGTTCAGAGCTAGTGATAAGCTATTTCCAACGTGATTACTCAGGACACAGTAATGTATGGAATGAAAAGTAAGATTTTCTAGGGTGCATTAAAGAATGAAGCTTTCCCTCATTCCAAAAGGAAAGGAGGGAGATTAGAAAAAAATGAAGTGAGCAGTAGAGAAAATTTTAAAAAAAGTCATATAGAAATAAAGAAAAGTTAATGCAAAAAGTCAGCATGGCTAACAAGTATGAAAGGGGAAATTAACAATAACACAATAATAGTGGGAGACTTTAATACCCCACTCACACCTATGGATAGATCAACTAAACAGAAAATTAACAAGGAAACACAAACTTTAAACAACACAACAGACCAGTTAGACCTAATTGATATCTATAGGACATTTCACCCCAAAACAATGAATTTCACCTTTTTCTCAAGCGCACACGGAACCTTCTCCAGGATAGATCACATCCTGGGCCATAAATCTAGCTTTGGTAAATTCAAAAAAATGGAAATCATTCCAAGCATCTTTTCTGACCACAATGCAGTAAGACTGGATCTCAATTACAGGAGAAAAACTATTAAAATTCCAACATATGGAGGCTGAACAACATGCTGCTGAATAACCAACAAATCACAGAAGAAATCAAAAAAGAAATAAAAATATGCATAGAAACAAATGAAAATGAAAACATGACAACCCAAAACCTATGGGACACTATAAAAGCAGTGCTAAGGGGAAAGTTCATAGCAACACAGGCATACCTCAAGAAACAAGAAAGAAGTCAAATAAAGAACCTAACTCTACATCTAAAGCAACTAGAAAAGGAAGAAATGAAGAACCCCAGGGTTAGTAGAAGGAAAGAAATCTTAAGAATTAGGGCAGAAATAAATGCAAAAGAAACAAAAGAGACCATAGCAAAAATCAGCAAAGCCAAAAGCTGGTTCTTTAGAAGGATAAATAAAATTGACAAACCATTAGCCAGACTCATCAAGAAACAAAGGGAAAAATAAAATCAATAAAATTAGAAATAAAATGGAGAGATCACAACAGAAAACACAGAAATACAAAGGATCATAAGAGACTACTATCAGCAGTTATATGCCAATAAAATGGAAAACGTGGAAGAAATAGACAAATTCTTAGAAAAGTACAACTTTCCAAAACTGAACCAGGAAGAAATAGAAAATCTTAACAGACCCATCACAAGCACGGAAATTGAAACTGTAATCAGAAATCTTCCAGCAAACAAAAGCCCAGGTCCAGACGGCTTCACAGTTGAATTCTACCAAAAATTTAGAGAAGAGCTAACACCTAACCTACTCAAACTCTTCCAGAGAATTGCAGAGGAAGGTAAACTTCCAAACTCATTCTATGAGGCCACCACCACCCTAACACCAAAACCTGACAAAGACGGCACCAAAAAAAAAAAAAAAAAAAAACAAACAAACTACAGGCCAATATCACTGATGAACATAGATGCAAAAATCCTTAACAAAATTCTAGCAATCAGAATCCAACAACACATTAAAAAGATCATACACCATGACCAAGTGGGCTTTATCCCAGGGATGCAAGGATTCGTCAATATCTGCAAATCAATCAATGTAATACAACACATTAACAAATTGAAAAATAAAAGCCATATGATTATCTCAATAGATGCAGAAAAAGCCTTTGACAAAATTCAAAATCCATTTATGATAAAAACTCTCGAGAAAGCATGAATAGAAGGAACATACCTCAACATAATAAAAGCTATATATGACAAACCCACAGCAAACATTATCCTCAATGGTGAAAAATTGAAAGCATTTCCCCTAAAGTCAGGAACAAGACAAGGGTGCCCACTTTCACCACTACTATTCAACATAGTTTTGGAAGTTTTGGCCACGGCAATCAGAGCAGAAAAAGAAATAAAAGGAATCCAAACTGGAAAAGAAGAAGTAAAACTCTCACTGTTTGCAGATGACATGATCCTCTACATAGAAAACCCTAAAGACTTCACCAGAAAATTACTAGAGCTAATCAATGAATATAGTAAAGTTGCAGGATATAAAATCAACACACAGAAATCCCTTGCATCCCTATACACTAATAATGAGAAAATAGAACGAGAAATTAAGGCAACAATTCCATTCACCATTGCAACGAAAATAAAATACTTAGGAATATATCTACCTAAAGAAAAATACTTAGGAATATATCTGCCTAAAGAAACTAAAGATCTATATATAGAAAACTATAATAAAACACTGGTGAAAGAAATCAAAGAGGACACTAATAGATGGAGAAATATACCATGTTCATGGATCGGAAGAATCAATATAGTGAAAATTAGTATACTACCCAAAGCAATCTATAGATTCAATGCAATCCCTATCAAGCTACCAACAGTAGTTTTCACAGAGCTAGAACAAATAATTTCACAATTTGTATGGAAATACAAAAAACCTCGACTAGCCAAAGCAATCTTGAGAAAGAAGAATGGAACTGGAGGAATCAACCTGCCTGACTTCAGGCTCTACTACAAAGCCACAGTCATCAAGACAGTATGGTTCTGGCACAAAGACAGAAATACAGATCAATGGAACAAAATAGAAAGCCCAGAGATAAATCCACACACCTATGGACATCTTACCTTTGACAAAGGAGGCAAGAATATACAATGGATTAAAGACAATCTCTTTAACAGGTGGTGCTGGGAAAACTGGTCAACCACTTGTAAAAGAATGAAACTAGAACACTTTCTAACGCCATACACAAAAATAAACTCAAAATGGATTAAAGATCTAAACCTAAGACCAGAAACTATAAAACTCCTAGAGGACAACATAGGCAAAACACTCTCAGACATAAATCACAGCAGGATCCTCTATGACCCACCTCCCAGAATATTGGAAATAAAAGCAAAAATAAACAAATGGGACCTAATTAAAATTAACAGCTTCTGCACAACAAAGGAAACTATAAGCAAGGTGAAAAGACAGCCTTCAGAATGGGAGAAAATAATAGCAAATGAAGCAACTGACAAAGAATTAATCTCAAAAATATACAAGCAACTCCTGCAGCTCAGTTCCAGAAAAATAAACGACCCAATCAAAAAATGGGCCAAAGAACTAAATAGACATTTCTCCAAAGAAGACATACGGATGGCTAACAAACACATGAAAAGATGCTCAACATCACTCATTATCAGAGAAACGCAAATCAAAACCACAATGAGGTACCATTTCACGCCAGTCAGAATGGCTGCGATCCAAAAGTCTACAAGCAATAAATGCTGGAGAGGGCGTGGAGAAAAGGGAACCCTCTTACACTGTTGGTGGGAATGCAAACTAGTATAGCCACTATGGAGAACAGTGTGGAGATTCCTTAAAAAACTGGGAATAGAACTGCCTTATGACCCAGCAATCCCACTGCTGGGCATACACACTGAGGAAACCAGAATTGAAAGAGACACGTGTACCCCAATGTTCATCGCAGCACTGTTTATAATAGCCAGGACATGGAAGCAACCTAGATGTCCATCAGCAGATGAATGGATAAGAAAGCTGTGGGACATATACACAATGGAGTATGCAGTTCAGTTCAGTTCAGTCACTCAGTCATGTCTGACTCTTTGCAACCCCATGAATTGCAGCACCCCAGGCCTCCCTGTCCATCACCAAATCCCAGAGTTCACTCAGACTCTTGTCCATCGAGTCAGTGATGCCATCCAGCCATCTCATCCTCTGATGTCCCCTTCTCCTCCTGCCCCCAATCCCTCCCAGCATCAGAGTCTTTACCAATGAGTCAACTCTTCACACGAGGTGTTACTCGGCCATTAAAAAGAATATATTTAAATCAGTTCTAATGAGGTGGATGAAACTGGAGCCTATTATACAGAGTGAAGTAAGCCAGAAAGAAAAACACCAATACAGAATACTAATGCATATATATGGAATTTAGAAAGATGGTAACGATAACCCTGTATGCGAGACAGCAAAAGAGACACAGATGTATAGAACAGTCTTTTGGACTCTGTGGGAGAGGGAGAGGGAGAGGGTGGGATAATTTGGGAGAATGGCATTGAAACATGTATAATATCATCTATGAAACAATTGCCAGTCTAGGTTTGATGCATGATACTGGATGCCTGGGGCTGGTGCACTGGGATTACCCAGAGAGATGGTACAGGGAGGGAGGAGAGAGGGTGGGTACAGGATGGGGAACATGTGTTTACCTGTGGTGGATTCATGTTGATGTATGGCAAAACCAATACAATATTATAAAGTAACCTCCAATTAAAATAAATAAATTTATATTTAAAAAGGTCAGCATAAATTAAGACTATTAATATGATATTCAATAACTTTGCTTTATAAATGAACAGATTAACCCTAAGGCTACACATATACAGTGTATTTGTTAAGGGCCTTGCTTTTAAGTTTCTAAGAAAATCTTCAGTTAGCAGTTTAGAGTCTTCTAAAATTAAAGTAAAAAGAATTAACTGGTGTGAAAATACAAGGGTTAGCTGTGTGGGAAAATGTCTAATTGAGGGTTGTAAGTGTGTTGCATCTTGAGAAGAATAAATATTTTGAAGAGTAACACTGAAGGTGGCATTTTAAAAGACATTAAATGCTTATTAAAAGCCATAGGAAAAGTAGTGGAAAGGAAACGGTAACAGAACAGTCAAAGAAAAGGATAATGGAATAATAAACAGGTTAACAGTAGAATAATGATAATTAACAGTAATAAGATACTATTATAGTCTCAATGAAACAGAAAGCAGTGGAAGGAAATATTAAAAATACTCAACTATATAAAAATTCTAAACTTTTACTCATAAGCTTCCAACCTTGTATGTTTTAAATGAAAAAACACAAATGGCCAAAATGTAAAGTGGCCATATTCTTTCAACCACCAAATCTACTTCTAGAAATTTATCCATAGAAGATAATCACAGAAATATCCAAAGATTTATCTGAAATAGTGTTCAGAAGAGCAAAAACTAGGAAATATTCAACTATCCACAAACAATGGCTAGGGCAAATAAACTACGGTACATCCTCAAAAAGGATTCCTGCTACAGCCATGAAAACCTAAGGGTGTTAGAGAAAGTCACATAACAAGGAAACTGTGTCACCATACATTCACGATACTGCTCCGCAATGCGCCTGGCACACTGTCTCTAACTACGCTCGAAGGCCCTTCTGCTGAGCAGCCAAAGCTCTCCTACCCGCAACAGGAGGCAGTGAGTACTGACACACACTGCAGCATCGAAGACCCCTGAAAGCATCATGTGAACTGAGAAAAGTCAAGCACAAAGGACGACATGGTGTATGAAATGTACGGGGCTGGGGAGGCTGGAGTGGGGGATAGGGGAGTGGGGGCAAACGGAGTAGGTCTGGGGGCTAATGAAAGCATCCTAAAATTGATTATGATCATGGGTGTACAACTGTAAATAGATTACAAGGTGCTTAATGGTACACTTTAAATGGTGACTTGTGCGGCATGTGTATAAATGTATTCAAAAACAGCTCTCCCATACGCTGAGTATCTTTGTGATGCCCCTTTACCACCTCGGTGCTCTTACCCTTTTTTTTTCAAAATGGGTAAAGTGGATTAAGAGGTACACATTTCCAGCCAGAAAATAAACAAATCACAGGAATGTATTGTACACACAAGGAATAAGTCACTAATACTCTAACAAGTCTGTGTGGTGATGCATGACAACTGGACTTATCTTGGTGATCATTTCCTAACATATACATGTACTGAGTCACTATGCAGTACACCTGAAATGAATATAATATTGTATGTTAATTATAACTCAACAACAACAAAACTGAGAAACTACTACCACACAAAGTAAAACGTAGCAGGATTTTCCCAAGTGTAATGGCCAGCAGACCTTGGGAGGTACACAGAAGAACCTAGTTTTTTTTTAACTTTTTATTTTGTATTGGTGTATAGCCAATTAACAATGTGGTGATAGTTTCAGGTGAACAGCAAAGGGACCAGCCATACATATACATATATCCATTCTCCCCCAAACTCCCCCCACCCAATCCAGGCTGGCACACAACATTAAGCAAAGTTCCATATGATGTACAGTAGGTCCTTTCTGGTTATCCATTTTAAGTACAGCAGTGTGCACATGTCTATCCCAAACTCCCTAACTATCCCATTGCCCAGCAACCATAAGTTCGTTCTCTAAGCCTGTGAGTCTCTCTGTTTTGTCACTAAGTTCATATAAGGGGTGTCATGTATTTCTCCTTCTGTGTCTCACTTCACTCAGTATGACAATCTTTAGGCCCATCCATGTTGCTGCTAATGGCACAAATTTTGTTCCTTTCTAATGGCTGAGTGATATTCCATTGCATATATGTACCACATCTTCTTTATCCATTCCTCTGTGGATGGACACTTAGGTTACTACCACGTCTTGAGTGCTCTTATCCTTAAAGCTAGACATGCCTTACTTGTTTATTCCAGCATGTCTCTGTCATCATCTGCATGCACCCAGCCAGCTCTACATGCATCAGTCACTCCACCGTTCCAGAAAGCCATCTGATGACACACGCCAACAGCTAATATAACAACTCTCACCCACTGGTTCAAAGATTCTCCTTCAAAAACCTATCATAAGGAACTGTAAACTTAAAAGACTTATGTTCAAAGCAGAAAGTTTTTAATTTGGGGGAAAAAATGCAAGCAATCTAAATGTTTAACAATTGAGGAATCAATCAGCTGCAACATGTCCATGTAAGAAATACCAAAAAGTCATTAAAGTATCTCCAAAGAATATAGAATACTGAAAAAGAGCGGAGCACAAACAGTACAAGCAGTGTGGTTGCTGCCACGTATATGACACATGCCTGCAACATGAACGTGGGGGATGTGTCTCAAGACCCCAGGCCCCCACCCCGCATCACCTGCCAGTGGACTGTGGCCCCACTGCCTGACGCTGGGCCTGCGGTTATCTGAGGAATGCGGCTGGGTCCCTGCCTCAGTCCTGACACGCTGCACTTGCATTCCATGCTCCCGGTGTTCACTGGAATGCAGGCTCGGGAGTGCCCAGCACACACTGGCTGGGCAGCTCATCCCCGGGAGCACCGCTGGCCGCAGTCACCGCTGGCAGCTTCCGGCAGCACCCACATCCTCCAACCACAGAAAGGAATCCAAGAGCCAATTCAGCTTCATGAGCAAGGGCAGTCGTGAACAGTGAAGCTCTCTTAACCTCCCAAGTACTGTGTGGGCTGAGAGGACTGCACACTCTCGCTGGGGTCAAGGTGGAACGTCCCAGGCTGTACTACCTCCCTTCAGTTTCCTCCTGTTCTGGGATGAGACAGCAGAAACAGCGAGAACAGCACAGCGTGAACTACGTAGGAGACCTCTCAGCCCGCTCCCTCAGCCCCCTGAGCTGAGCATCCTTCTCCAAGAGCACCAGGATCTCAGAACAGAGCAGCCATCCGGCCCCTGAGATGAGGCGCTGTCCTCCCGTCCTGGTCACTAGAGCCCCACGATTGGCAACTCACTGGAGGCTCTCGTCAAACAGTATGCTCGTTCTTCCTCTGTGCTACTTCCTTTTCTATATATACAAAAAAATTTACAAACAGAGATACCAACTTGCTGCTGTGGACATAATAATTACAACCTGTAAATGATGGCATTCACCAAGAGCTCAGGAAGTCATTCCTGTAAACATACACACCCCTTCCTGCCTGTGTGCACGGTACTTGGAAATACCTGTCACACTGAGTCAGCAGACTTGTGGAATTCATGAGCAGGTCAGCAGTTTCTGATACATTCTCCCTTATCTCTCTGATGGCAGATCTTCCCTTTTACAGCTTGATTAAAGTATGTATCACACATCATAAAATTCACCCACTGAAAGGGTAAAGTTCGGTGGTTTTTATTATTTGCAGGCAGATCCTGACCAGCATAGAGCAGAAGATGAAAGATATATGTTCTTTGCAACATCTTGGTCATCTCCTCTTACTCAGTTTTCCTGGGCACTCTGTCTAACCAGGGCTGTCTTCAGCCCCCTGGGGGCTGGCAAGCCTGGGAGGGAGCCTGACCCAGGGCTGTGGGCTAGACTCAGCATGTCATGACCCCAAAATCCCCCAAAAGGAAACAAACTCAACTCAGAATGCTTGATCTTACTGAAAACCAAAGGAAAAAGGATAAAAAGGAGGTGAAAGAAACACATTTTTGTGTACTTTTAAAGTATAGGGTGCACATTGAGAGTTTATAAATAAAAACAGAGCTTTTTTAAAAGAGCTTTTTGCATAATCTTTGTTTTTATCCCCACAAATAATTAAAATCTCACAAATAACCAGAGAGACCCATCAAATGGTAAAGAATTATTTGGTGTAACGAATAAATTCACACATGTGATGGACAAGAAAAGGCCCAAGAAAGCGAAAATCCCAGAAGAAGTAGGGTAAATAAAAAGCACAGAAAGACATGATAGAAATCCATCTAAATATATCATAAATCACAGTAAGAATACATACAGGCAATATGTCTAAGTGGATAAAAACTTAGATTGGGTAAAAAAGAAAAATACACTCTACAAAATCCACAGAGACACATAAAGAGAGGTTAAGAATAAAAGGAGGAAAAAACATGTCTATGGGAGGAGTTGAGACTCTGGGAGAGGTGGCCTAATAAATCTCCACCTGAACACAACTGGAAAAACACAAATGATATTTTCTTGAAGAAATCACAGAACCAGTAAGAGAGCAAAGATTTTCTAAGTCAGATCCTGGGAGAATGGAGGCCTGGGGGCATGAGTCAAGCACATGGGGGTCGCTCCCCATGAGGGTGCCCTCTGACTCTAGGATGTGGCCAAGCAGCTCTGTGATTCCATCATGGGCCCAAGGGACAGAAACTGGAATCCAGGCCCAAGTGAGAGTGCATGGGAAATGCTCCTTAGTTTGGAATAGGTTCTGGAAAGCATGCTCCCTTCAAATAAAGAGACCACCAGGTCTTCACAGGCACCTCACAGGCTCACTTCTGAACCACCCAAGTCCTTGCAACTGGACTAAGGTGGGACAAAGACTCCAAGTGCCTGCCAGAAACAAACACAACCCATTTTGGAAAAAGACTGTACTTTAATTTCTTGTTAATTTGTTTCATCTTTTAGTCACTTAGTCAATAAATATAAACAGACATACAAAAAGACAAGACTCTATGGAAAAAGCTCACAAGCAACAGAATCCCGACAATCACTCTGAGTATTAGAGTGAGACACAAAGTATAAAATAACTTGTGGTCGACAAGATAAAATACAAAATTTTTGAGACAGAGAGCCAGAAACTGCAAAGAAGAATCAAGAAACATAAAAAATGGCTCAAACTCTTTAGTTATTACAGAAATGCACACTAAAACCACAATGTGCTACTATTATACCCCAGCTGGTTGGTCAGTTGCTGTATTGTGTCTGACTGTGATCCCATGGACTGTAGCACGCCAGGCTTCCCTGTCCTTCACTATCTCCCACAGTTTGCTCAAACTCACGTCCATTGAGTCGGTGATGCCACCCAACCATCTCATCCTCTGTCATCCCCTTCTTCTTCTCCTGCCTTCAATCTTTCCCAGAATCAGGGTCTTTTTCAATGAGTCTGCTCTTCACATCAGGTGGCCAAAGTAACCGGGCTTCAGCTTTAGCATCAGTCCTTCCAATGAATATTCAGGACTGATTTCCTTTAGGATTGACTGGTTTGATCTCCTTGCAGTCCAAGGGACTCTCAAGAGCCTTCTCCAACACCACAGCTCAAAAGCATCAGTTATTTAGCGCTCAGCCTTGTCTATGGTCCAACTCTCACATCTGTACATGACCTTTGTCTGCAAAGTGATGTCTCTGCTTTTTATATGCTGTCTAGGCTTGTCATAGCTTTTCTTCCAAGGAGCAAGGGTCTTTTAATCTCATGGCTGCAGTCACTATCTGCAGTGATTTTGGAGCCCAAGAAAATAAAATCTGTCACTGTTTCCACATTTTCCCCATCTATTTGCCATGAAATGATGGGACCTGATGCCATGATCTCTGTTGCTCTGAATGTTGAGTTTCAAGCCAGCTTTTTCACTCTCCTCTTTTACTTTCATCAAGAGGCTCTTTAGCTCCTCTTCACTTTCTCCCATTAAAGTGGTATCATCTACATATCTGAGGTTGCTGACGTGTCTCCCGGCAATCCTGATTTCAGCTTGTGCTTCATCCAGTCTGGCATTTCTCATGATATACTCTGCATATAAGTTAAATAATCAGGGTGACAGTATACAGCCTCAATGTACTTCTTTCCCAATTTTGAACCAGTCCATTGTTCCATGTCTGGTTCTAACTGTTGCTTCAGTCCTGCATACAGGTTTCTCAGGAGATGGTAAGGTAGTCTGATATTCCCTTCTTGTTAAGAATTTTCCAGTTTGTAGTGATCCACACAGTCAAAGGCTTTAGCATAGTCAATGAAGCAGAAGTAAAGCTTCTTGGAATTCTCTTGCATTTTCTATGATCCAACAGATATTGGCAATTTAATCTCTAGTTCCTCTGCCTTTTCTAAATCCAGCTTGTACATGATAAGTTCTCAGTTCATGTGCTGCTAAAGCCTAGCTTGAAGGATTTTGAGCATAATCTTGCTAGTATGTGAAATGAGTGCAACTGTACAGTAACTTGAACATTCTGTGGCATTGCTTTTCTTTGGGATTGGAATGAAAACTGACCTTTTCCAGACCTATGGCCAATGCTGAGTTTTCCAAATTTGCTGGCATATTGAGTGCAGCACTGTTTAATAGCATCATCTTTTAGGATTTGAAACAGCTCAACTGGAATTCCATCACCTCTACTAGCTTTGTTTGTAGTAATGCTTCCTAAGGGACACTTGACTTTATTTTATTTTTTTTAATTTTTTTTAATTTTTTTTTTACATGTTATTAGTTTGACACGACTTTACACTGTAGGACTTCACACTTACCATACTACCATCCTGGTTATCCAGGTCATTAAGACCTTTATTGTACAGTTCTGTGTATTCTTGCCATGTCTTCTAAATCTCTTTTGCTACTGTTAGGTCCTTATCGTTTCTGTCCTTTATTGTGCCCATCTTTGCATGAAATGTTTCCCTGGTATCTCCAATTTTCTTGAAGAGATCACTAGTCTTTCCTGTTGTATTATTTTCCTCTATTTTCTTTGCTATTTTCCTCTATTTCTCTTTGCTATCCTTTGGAACTCTGTGTTTAGTTGGGTATATCTTTCCCTTTCTCCTTTGCCTTTCGCTTCTTTCCTTTTCTCAGCTATTTTTAAGACCTCCTCAGACAACCACTTTGTCTTTTTGCACTTCTTTTTCTTGGGGATGGTTTTGGTACCACCTCCTCTACAGTGTTATGAACCTTCATCCAGAGTTCTTCAGACACTCTTGTCTACCAAATCTAATCCCTTGAATCTATTCATCACCTCCACTGTATAATCATAAGGGATTTGATTTAGGTCATACATAAATGGCCTAGCAGTTTTCCCTGCTGCTGCTGCTGTTGCTGCTGCTGCTGCTAAGTTGGATCAGTCGTGTCCGACTCTGTGCGATCCCACAGACGGCAGCCCACCGGGCTCTCCCATCCCTGGGATTCTCCAGGCAAGAATACTGGAGTGGGTTGCCATTTCCTTCTCCAATGCATGAAAGTGAAAAGTGAAAGTGAAATCGCTCAGTTGTGTCCGACTCTTAGCGACCCCATGGACTGCAGCCTACCAGGCTCCTCCGTCCATGGGATTTTCCAGGCAAGAGTACTGGAGTGGGGGTGCCATTGCCTTCTCCAGCAGTCTTCCCTACTTCCTTCAATTTGAGCCTGAATTTTGCAGTATGGAGCTGATGATCTGAGCCACACTCAGCTCCAGGTCTGTTTTTGCTGACTGTACAGAGATTCTCCATCTTCACTTGCAAAGGATATAATCTGATTTCAGTATTAACCATCTAGTGACGTCCACACATAGAGTCATCTTTTGTGCTGTTGGAAGAGTGTTTGCTACGACCAGCGTGTTCTCTTGGCAAAACTGTTAGCTTTTGCCCTGCTTCATTTTGTACTCCAAGGCCAAACCTGCCTGTTACTCCAGGTATCTCCTGACTTCCTACTTGTGCATTCTAATCCCCTATGATGAAAAGGACATCTTTTTTTGGTGTTAGTTCTAGAAGGTCTAATAGGTCCTCCATAGAACTGTTCAACTTCATCTTCATTGGCATTTGTGCTTAGGGCATAGACTTGGGTTACTGTGATACTGAATGTTTTGCCTTGGAAATGAACCAAGATCACTCTGTCATTTTTGAGATTGCATCCAAGTACTGCATTTCAGACTCTTGTTGACTATGAGGGGTACTCCATTCCTTCTAAGGGATTCTTGTCCACAGTAGTAGATATAATGGTCATCTGAATTAAATTTGCCTATTTCCATCCATTTTAGTTTACTGATTCCTCAAATGTCGATGTTCACTCTTACCATCTCCTACTTGACCATGTCCAATTTACCTTGAGTCATGGACCTAACATTCCAGGTTCCTATGCAATATTGTTCTTTACAGCATCAGACTTTACTTTCATTATCAGACACAGCCACTACTGGGCACTGTTTCAGCCTCTTCATTCCTTCTAGAGCTATTTCACCATTCTTCTCCAGTAGCATATTGGACACCTACCAACCTGAAGGCTCATCTTCCAGTATCATATCTTTTTGCCTTTTCATTGTGTTCATGGGGTTCTCAAGGCAAGAATATTGAAGTGGTTTGCCATTCCCTTCTCTAGCAGATCAAGCTTTGTCAGGCCCTGACCAGGGACATGCCCTGTAGCTGGCACATCCCAGCTACAATGGCTAAAATTTTTAAAACTGACAACACCAAATGCTGCTAAAATAGTGTAAAGGGAACTCTCATGCAGTACTCATAAGATTATCAATCATTTAAATCACTTTAGAAAACTGTGTAGTGTCATCTAATAAAACTGAACATATGCACAAGCTTGTTCAGTAGACCAGTCATGTCTGACTTTGCAAATCCATGGACTGCAGCATGTCAGGCCTTGCTGTCCCTCGCCACCTCCAAAGTTTGTCCAAGTTCATGTCTACTGCATTAGTGATGCCATCTAGCCATCTCATCCTCTGATGCCATCTTCTCCCTTCTGCCCTCAATCTTTCCTAGCATCAGGGACTTTTCCAATGAGTCAGCTGTTCGCATCAGGTGATCAAAATACTGGAGTATCAGCATCAGTCCTTCCAATGAGTATTCAGGGTTGATTTCTCTTAAGACTGACTGGTTTTATCTCCTTGCTGTCCAAGGGACTCTCAGGAGACTTCTCCAGCACCACAGTTCAAAGACATCAATTCTTTGGTGCTCTGCCTTCTTTGTGGTCCAGCTCTCACTACTGTACATGACCACTGGGAAAACTATAGCCTTGACTATATGGACCTTTGTTGGCAAGTAATGTCTCTGCTTTTCAACACGCTGTCTAGGTTTGTCATAGCTTTCCTGCTGAGAAAGCTTTCCTTTCCTTTGATTTCATGGCTGCAGTCATCGTCCACAGTGATTTCAGAGTCTAAAAAGAGGAACTCTGGCACTTCTTCCACCTTTTCCCCTTCTATTTGCCATGCAGTAATGGGGCCGGATGCCACGATCTTAGTTTTATAAATACTTGGTTTTAAGCCTGCTCTTTACTCTCCTCCTTCACTCTCATCAAGAGGGTCTTTAGTTCCTCTTCACTTTCTACCATTACAGTGGTATCAACCGCATATCTGAGGTTATTAATGTTTCTCCCGTCTATCTTGATTCCAGCTTGTAACTTATCCAGCCTAGCATTTCTCATGATGTGCTCAGCACATAGGTTAAACAAACAGGGTGACAGCAGACAGCGCTGTTGTATTCCTTTCTCAACCCTGAACCAATGAGTTGTTCTATACAGGGTTCTAACTGTTGCTTCTTGACCTGCATCAGGTTTCTCAGGAGACAGGTAAGATGGCCTGGTATTCCCATCTCTTTAAGAGCTTTCTACAGTTTGCCATGATCCATATAGTCCAGGGCTTTAGCACAGTCAATGAAACAGAGGTAGATGTTTTTCTGGAATTCCCTTGCTTTTTCTATGATCCAGAGAACTGTTGGCAATTTGATGCACAAGCTAATATGTAGCAATTCTACATCTAGGTTATACAACCAGCAGAAACAAATGTGCATTTACACCAAAGGACTTACGCAAGTAAACTTCCAACAGCAAAATTTGATCACTAGAAGGAAAAATGGAGAACTCCACTATCACAGTTGTAGGAGTTAACACATTTATTTCAGTAAATTAATTGATCAAATAGAGAAAATCTAAATAACTAGTAAGTCTAATCTAAAGTGACTGGGCTTCCCTGGTGGCTCAGATGGTAAAGAATCTGCCTGCAAGGCAGTAGACCCAGGTTTAATCCTTGGGTGGGGATGATCCTCTGGAGGAGGAAATGGCAACTCACTCCAATAACCTTGCCTGAAGAATTCCATGGACAGAGGAGACCAGTAGGCTACAAAGAGTCGGACATGACTGAGCAACTCACACAAAGTGACTGGAGAACTCATTGTTTTCAACCCATCGGCATCTTAAAGAAATTGACATAATCAGGCAATATGCACATTTCAACAATTATCAAAGAAACATCATCATACAGACTGCATTATCTTACAACAATGAAATCAGAAATCAAGAGCAGAAAGGTAACCAATCTGTGTCCTTCTTGGAAATTTATGAACACAGGTAGAAACAATCATAGGTCAGAGAAGAAACCATAAAGGATATTAGAAAATACTTAAACTAACCACAATGAAAGCTCTAGATATTGCAATAGGACTCATCTATACCACTACTTAGAGAGAAATCTGGTGTTATAAGTGTATATTAGAAAAGCAGAAAGACTGAGAAACACTAAGCTAAATGTGCAACTCAAAGATGAAGGGAAGAATGAGCAGAAGTTAAGAGTGTGTGAGGAGAATGATGAAACTGAAAACAAATCATGACAAGAAGCAACACAATCAAAAGCTGGCTCCTTGACTAAAAGAAAAATACAGAAGGTACAAAGAAGAAATATGAATGAAAAAGAGAGTCACAGTGCAGAGATAGCTGACACTAAGAAAAAGAATATAGTGAACAACTTTATGCAAATAAAAGTGAAATTCTGATGGAGAATGAAAAGTTTTTAATAAAACTGTAATGAGACCCCACTCATGATCCAACGGTTAAGACTCCATGCCCCCAAAGCTCGGGACCCAGGTTCGATCCCTGGCCAGGGAACTAGATCTCACATTCCACAACTAAAGATCCCATGTGCCACAACAAAGACCTGGCACAAACAAATACATACTTTCTTAAAAAAGAAAGAAAAATATAACATCAAAATTAACTCAAGAAGAAATGTAAAACTTGAATAAACCTAGAAGCACTGAAGAAATTGAATCAGTAGTTCAATATCTACCCTTCAAAACATATTATTAATAGAAACAAACAAAAATCAGCCTTCAATGATACTTTTGGCAAGTTATATCAAACATCGAGATACAGATAAATTTCTGCTTACACAAACTGCCCCAGAGAATGAGAAGGGAAGGAATCAATGCCAGCTCATACCATGAAGACAGGGAAACCCAGAAACCCAAGTGCATAACAACAGCACCAACATCTCGGTTTCTAAGCAGATGCAAAAATCTTTCTAAAAATGTTAGGAAACCCAATTTTGCCAAGTCTTAAATAACATCAACATTGTCAAGTACAATTTATTCAAGTGACACAAAAACAGTTTTATGCTATTAATAGAAAATACAACAGTAGAACTTTGTAACTCACCACAGTGACATGAAGATGTCAATTAAAATTAAAAGAGAAACACTGGATTAGCTTAATAGGTATAGGAAAGTCACTCTCCAAAACTGAACACTAATTTATGATACAAATTATTAGTAAACTGAGACTAGGAGTTCTCTAACCTAATAAAGGTGACCTACAAAAATATGCAGCAAATACCACCCCTAAGGGCAAAGCATCAGAAGCTAAGAGGACCACTATCATGGCCCTCATCCGGCCATGCACGGGGGTGGCCAGCACAGATGGAAGATGTGCAGGGTGACACGAGGGCCCAGACAAATCCATCACAACTCGCAGGGACCAGCAGAGTCTACAGAGAATCTCCAGGAAATCTAGACACTATGAGAATTAAAATGGCAGGCTGCTGGTTCTAACACCAAAATACAAAAGTCAATTACACATCTACACATCAGCAGTTAGAAAGCAAAAATAAAATTTAAGCAATTTACAATGACAAAAAACTAACAAATCTTACAAGTCATATAAGATGCAACTTTACTGAAAACAATTTTAGAATAGAGAGACACGCTCTGTTCAAGTACAAGGAGTCCAAACTATAAAGAGATTAATTCTCCCCCATTCTAATTCTACACATTCAATGTCATCCCAATCAAACTCCCACGGGTGTTTTGTGTGGAATCTGATGACTGATTATAAAATGTGGAAGGAAGATATAAGGGCCAAGTGTAGTCCAGGCAGCCGTCAACAATCAGGGTGAGATGGGAAGGCACTTGCCCCACCAGCTTTCTTGATTTGTTTGTGAGTTACAGTAATTAACACCATATGGTCTCAACATAGGACTAGGTAAACAGATCAGTGGAAAAGAAAACACATAAGAACCTTCTATTTGACAGATAAGGTATTACAGATCAGTACAGAAAGGATGAAACTTTTCATGAATAGCATCCATGCTGAAAATAACAAAGCAATCTTTACCTCTCACAACACCCAAAAATAAACTTCAGGATTAAACACTCAAATGTGAAAAGCAAACATTAAAACATTTTTTTTTAAATATAAGGGAGAACATTCTCATTATGACTTGGAGAAAGAAAGGGCTTTTTAAATAAGACATTAAGAGAATAAAAACCATAAAGGAAAAGACCAATTAAAATTAGGGGCACAAAGTAGCAAGTGAAAGGTAAATCATGGATGAGAAGACCTCTGCAATGAATATTGCCATTAGAGGACTAACAACTACAATGTACAAGAAGTTCCTACAAATCAATAACGGATCTTCTCTCCAAACAAATCAGCTCATTCTACAACTGTGAAAAATCTCCATTTTTGTTTCCATTTTGCAAAAAGAATATTTACCTTCTCTGAAAGTTATTCTTCTTCTCTTGTTGTAATTTTCAACACAGAATTCTAAAACTGATTTGAATAGTATTAGAACTATTATTAAAGAATATATTAAAACTAATGTATTTTAGGGACTTCCCTGGTAGTCCAGTGGCTAGGACTCTGCCCTCCCAATGAAGGGGGTCTGAGTTGGATTCCTGGTCAGGGAACCAGATCCCACATGCCACAACTAAGAGATGCCACATGCTACAGTCAACAGAGATCAAAGATCCAGATCCCAGGTGCCACAACTAACATCCAGTGTAGCCAAATAAATAAATACAATTTTAATACTAATGTATTTTAAGTATTTTTATGATTAAAAATTATTCATTATTGTACAAACTTTATAAAGACATTAAAATATACATTTGAAATATTAAATGCTTAGTTGAAGTTAAATGGAAAAGAAACAAATTAAAAAAATAAAAATCATTAATAATCCTTGATGCACACACAAATCCCTGTGAATATTTTGGAATTTTTCTCTAGACTTTCTTTCTATTAATACCTACAGACATGTCCGTGTACCTTGTAATACATTAACATAACACATGCATGACCATTTCAGTTGGGTCTGAAATAAGGGCAGGTTGTTCACATGCCAACACCGTCCATCAGCAGGAGATGCCAGCCGACAAATGAGGCTCAGAGCAACAAGAGTTAATGTCACTCTTGGAGGAGGAACTGTCACAGGAGCGACAGTTCAGCACCAGCTAAGGACCATATGAAGATGGTGGGTTAAAGAAGTCTTGGAAAAACAGGAGGCAGAATTGGAGAGGCTAGTATAAGAGTCAGTATACTGTGAAAGAACTTCAGGAAGATGATACCGTTCAGCTGATGGATCCTGCAAAGAAGTCAGGACAATGGCTGAAGAAAAGGCATCTGAGAAAAGACATTTCACCTGGTGAAATATCAGATTACAAGGAAGGGGAAGAATAGGAGACAAAGCTGTGTGTGGACCTCACAGTCAGCAAACTCGGCAGGAACAGAGGGTGACACACCAGCGGAAGTTCAGCCTGGTCCACTGAGAGACGGGGATGCGGGAAGAGGCAGGAAAGGAGGGCGTGGCAGCCTGTTGACAGCATCCCCATAGGGACCCGCCCAAGCTGCGGATGGACAGGCAGGGGGCCTCCAGCCAGTAACTGTGGTCGGTTTCCTACCAGGGCCTAGCACAGGACAGAAGCTTAAAGCAAGACGCATCCCACCAAGTTGTATCTGACAGCACACAGGAATACAAAAAAGAGGAAAATCTCTCATTCTGTCTTTGCTTCAAGTCACTCATGGCAGGAGAGCCAAGATTTGAGAGAAATGTCACAAAAATTGATGCTGAGGGAAATTTTTATAACTAGGTATCTGATGACACAAAGGACAGATAAGCACTCGTTTCCTTAAAAGAAAGAAAGTCCTGACTCCTTCCATATTATCTTTGACTGTGTCTATCTACACTACTGGCGAATGCTACACGTAATGAATGTCTCTGTGCTACGTGGGCAACTGCATAAGTGCTAATTTAAGACACAAAATTAAAAGCAAAACAATTCAAGGTGAAGCAACCCAACCCGTGTTTTCTTAAACATCTGTGATTAAAGCAGGCATGTGGTGATTCAGAGTTCTCTGCAGGTTACCCTGGGGCGGTGGCCAGTGGTGACAGGGGAGCAGGCCAGCTGTGATTTCCCAGCCCCCTCCACACCCCCTACATTCCTCCTCTCAGCACCCTGACTGATACCAAATGGAGACACCCCTACACCAAGCCCCAAAACCGGAGAGACAAGGATGCTGACTGGCTGCTTTCATTGCTCCTTAAAACAGATCTAAAATTCATGAGTAATAAATTTTTTTTTCAAACTTTAAACTTTCTATATCGGGTACAGCTGATTAACAAACAATGCTGTGATAGTTTCAGGTAAGGGACTCAGCCATACACATATATGTATCCATTCTCCTCCAAACTCCCCTCCCACCTAGGCTGCCACATAACACTGAGTAGAGTTCCCTGTGCTATCCAGGAGGTCCTTGTTGGTTATCCATTTTAAATATAACACTGTGTACAGTTCAGTCCAGTCACTCAGTCCTGTCTGACTCTTTGCGACCCCATGAATTGCAGCACGCCAGGCCTCCCTGTCCATCACCAACTCCCGGAGTTCACTCAGACTCACCTCCATTGAGTCAGTGATGCCATCCAGCCATCTCATCCTCTGTCGTCCCCTTCTCCTCCTGCCCCCAATCCCTCCCAGCATCAGAGTCTTTTCCAATGAGTCAACTCTTTGCATGAGGTGGCCAAAGTACTGGAGTTTCAGCTTTAGCATGATTCCTTCCAAAGAAATCCCAGGGTTGATCTCCTTCAGAACGGATTGGCTGGATCTCCTTGCAGTCCAAGGGACTCTCGAGAGTCTTCTCCAACATCATAGTTCAAACGCATCAATTCTTTGGTGCTGTGTACATGTCCATCCCAAACTCCCTAACTATCCCTTCCCCTTGGCAACCATAAGTTCATTCTCTAAGTCTGTGAGTCTCTTTCTGTTTTGAAAGTTCATTTATATCATTTCTTTTTGATTCCATATATAAGGGATGTCATAAGACATTTGTCCTTCTCTGTCTGACTTACCTCAATGAGTAATAAAATTTTTAAAAGAATGTTTATCTTCTAAGTGTACACATGACTGAAGCTTATGGCTGAAGTGTCTGCAATTTCTAACATGGTTTTCAGCTTCAAATACAAACATTAGAGGCAAAAGCTAATCAGCTTCATTACGGGGAGGGTGTGAAGAGCTGATGTGATTTCAGGAAGTAAATAAAGCTTGCAAAGACTGTCATTTGACTGAATTTACAAAATGTTCGATAATTCTAATTTCTGAAATAGCTGTGACCTTCCTATAAATCAGTTAGCTAAGGGTGGAGGCCTCAGAGGTGGTTCAAATCCACACGCAAGAGGCAAACTCTCAGAAGTACCTGGAAAGTGATCATCAGAAATGAAGTCAAACAAAGCACGACATCCTCCCTGCTTCCAAGCACGCTTCTTCTGTTTATTACATTAATACCCCACAAAACACCTGTATGTCTCCTAACACTCAGCATTTAACTCTGTTAGCTGAAATCATGCCATAAACCATTTCTTCTCTCTCTCTTCAGAGGGTCCTTATTCTCAAATTTTTCCTCAAATTCCACTCTTCATATTTATCTTCTCAACCTCCTCTGCTCCAGTCATCAAAAGTACTCGACTCTGTGAGCCCCGTCACTTTGGCATTACTGTCAGGAATTTTCTTAAAATTCTGGCATCTTGCCTGAGGTGCAGGTGGCTTTACAAGAGCCATCCAGAGCAGTGCTAACATGACCAGGAGAGAACAGTTAGGAATGGCCATCTTATGGCCCATGGTCACTCCAAACAACTTAACTAGCTCCCTTTACGGAGGAAAGACCCTGACCCCGACTCCATTCCAACTGTCCCTCCTAGAGCCACACCCGGTCTCAGTGCCACTGCTCCCCTGTCAACTTCTTAAACTTCCACGCCCAGCACTCCAGCCAAAGCTCCTGAATCCTGCACTAGGCCTGCCGACACTCTCTTCTGACTCCATGTCCTTGCATTATCACTCTGGCCCCGGGGGCCATCATCTCCATCATCCTCTCATACAGAACTTCAATTCCCCCCACTCGATCTCCTCTGGACGGGCCAGCCTGCTGTGCCAGGCTGCAGAGCCTGTCTGGAGAGCCATCACACAGGCCCGCCATGCCCTGCAGTCATGGTCTCTGACCTCAGGGTCCCTCAACCATGCCCACAATCCCTGCCCACAGTCCCAGTCACTTCCCTCTCCTTCCGTCCCTCAGCAGCAACCCTGCATCATCACCTCTCCTCAGAAGCTCACCCACTGCTTCCTCCTGACTGGTGCTTTCCATGCCCTTCCAGCCCACCTTACTCTGTGCACACTACTCAGTTCTCCTCTCTGGGGCGGGGCTCCTTACTCTGTGCTGTGAATCCCACCCACCCGACCCCCTACCCCTACCCCGACCCCACCCCCCAATGCCGGCAGCAGTAGAGCCCTCTATCTCTGTCCCTGCTCCCCCTTCCTGCCTCAAGAACTCCAAAGGATCCCCCGGGCATAGAAAGATGCTCAACACTCTCCCATTTCTAGAAAATGGCATATGCTGAAAACGACAAACTTCTGCAGAGTAGGTTTAACACTCACCGAGTGCTAACACAGCGGTATGCTCAGCCTTCACCATATCGTTTTACCTGCGCTGTCAGTAGATGGCTCCCCTGCTCTTTCCTGTAGACGCTGACTATTCTCATCCCTGAGCCGCTGATCAAGCCTCCAGCCATCCTGTGGGATCAAAGGGACCACCCACTGGCTCCCCAAATTGAGGCTTTCTTTCTCACATCAGTAGCTCTGATCACCCCACCCCCAACCTGGTTTCAGCTGGGACTTCGGCACCTGCTGGGACAGCAGGTGACCCTGGACGCCCACGACTACACTTGCTTCCAACCAATCTCCTGACAAAGAACCAGCTTTTTCTGCTGAGGGTCCTGACTCCATCTTAACCCCAGGAATTACTACAGATCCCTTCACCTCAGCTTCACATCACTATACTTGGGAGCTGAATAAAAGCCTGGCCTTTAGGCAGCTCTACCTAGGTGGACAGTTAAGACTCTGCACACAGGACATGGGCTGTCCTGGTGCAGTTCAGCTGGTCTCCTCACCCCTGGCTCCCTTGTTCCTCTTATTTTCTACCATCTCCAAGCCATCTCTCATCAAATCTATGGCAAACACCCATGCCACAACAGACAGCCATTTCATTCACTACATATTTTAAGTTCTGGTAAGTGTTACAACCAGGGCTTCCCTGGTGGCTCAGTGGTAAAGAACCCACCTGCCAAAGAAGAAGACTTGGGTTCGATCCCTGGGTCGGGAAGATCCCCTGGAGAAGGGAATGGTAACCCACTCTAGTATTCTTGCCTGGGAAATTTCATGGACAGAGAAGCCTGGTGGGCTATAGTCCATGGGGTCACAAAGAGTCGGACACGACTGAGCAACTAGATAACAACACAAGGTGGTATAACCAGATTCTGAAATCTACACGACTCATCAGTGGTGAGCAAATGACACTATTACAGACCCCATTATATTTCATCATCATATATTATATATAACAACGAATGCTCTATGGTTTATGCTTAGAGAAGAGCATCATTTTAAGAGCACAGAATATGTGAAACTGTTCAGCCAAAAACAAAGAAGAAAAGGTTATATCAGGTGGTCATAAACTGGAAAGTCAGACCCTGAACAAAGATTTAGGGAGTCTTAGGCTTACAAGGGGTTAACTGGTGGCTCAGCAAGTTAAGAATCACCTGCAATGCAGGAGATTCAGGAGACTTGGGTTCAATCCCTGGGTTGGGAAGATCCCCTGGAGAAGGAAATGGCAACCCATTCCAGTATTCTTGCCTGGAAAATTCCATGGAGAGAGGAGCCTGGCGGGCTATAGTCCAACGGGGTCACAAAAGAGTTGGACATGAATGAGTACATACACACACATACACACAAACACAAGCTTACAAATATACTGGTTTCCACTGGATAAATTCTCCATTGTCTCATCTTTTACCATCCAAACAAAGGAACTGATATGTTTTTTTAAAAAAATGATCCAAAATAAATCTGAGAAAACACAGAGAAAGTTAGCTGTAACTTTATATATTGTATCTTATGAAATTAAAATGAAGAAAACCCCAGCATGCTAAAACCCACAGGCACTCTTGTACTTCATGACAGCACCACGAAGCAGAATTTAATTACTTCAAAAAGCAGGTATCTAGGACTTCCCTGGTGGTCCAGCGGTTAAGAATCTGCCTGCCAATGCAGGGAAGATGGGTTCAATCCCGGTTTGGTAGGATCCCACTAACCCTAGGGCACTAAGACCTTGCACCACAACCACTGAAGCCCACGTGCCCTACAGCCCGTGCTCCATCACAGGAAAAGCCACTGCAGTGAAGAGCCTGGAACTGCAACTAGAGAGCAGTCCTCACTCGCCACAACTAGAGAAAAGTCCATGCAGCAACAAAGACCTAGTGCAGCCAAAAGAAATTTTTAATTAAAAAAGCAGTTATCAGATACCATCTGCATGTGATGTGCAAAGGAAACAATCAGTATACAACCTAAAACAGACAATGCTTGCCTGACGCAGTCCAAGACACAAGACGACAGACAGAGAGACACGCTGAACACGCCATCATCTGGAGAGTAAGTCAGGAAACAGGGCAGCGCGACTCTGTCCTCTCCTACAGGACGGTCTGGGGAATGCTACTTCTTCAGCAAGGCTGTCCTTGTGCCCTGCTCAAAACGCACCTAAACATGGGTGCATGTTTGAAAAGTACAAGGAAGAGCACGTCTCTTCACTAGGAAGAAATCTAATTATCAGATGCTAAATCCAAGTGTTACGCAAAAACAAAATTTAGATGAAATAAAATATGGCTGGCTCAAAGCATCAGCAGGTCTTGCCAATCCCACTGTACCTCCCTAACAATTTTAAGGAGGAAAACATAAACATTTGAACCATTTAAAATTACACAGGCCACTAAACATTCTGCTGTGAACACAGAATACACGGTGTGCTTATTTTACAGGACATGTACAAAGAACCACATTTATGTGGAAGCCAAGGCTAAGATTTTTAAAATATGAACAGCAGCAATAAGAACATGCTAAATTATATAATTTCTAAAATGTTGAAAATGAATTCTCATGTCAAAACAGTAGGAAGATGCCAGTGATTGTGAGTTATTGAAATAAGATGCAGTAATTCAAAGTATACAGTAGGAGCAAAAGGGAAAAAGTAAAATATTTTAAAATCCTAGTTCATGATTTTCATTCTCTAATTATAATACATCTTTCAAAATTTAATACACAATAGAGAATGGAAAAACAAAATTAATAAATGCTTACAAAGATGGTTCCTATAATAAATGCTTACAAAAATGGAAATGTCTATCAAAATATTTTTGATTTTTAAAACAACTGAAAGCTAAAATCATGTTTGGAGTACAGGTATATAGCTAGTTTCAAAGAATTTCAACTAAGTTGGTTTTTAAAAACCAATCAAGAAAATAGTTGACTCTTCTTCCAGACAGCAGAGTCCCTAAAACACTTTCATTTTTTATCCCAAAGAAGAAAACAGAGCCACTGCTGTCATCCTGCTGCAGCTATCCTCAATTATCAGAGTCCCCGGCATGTAAGTCACCTTTAGACAAGCACAGGGTGGCCCCGTACTCTTCTCTGCCCTCAGCACCTTCTAAATACCAACAGCTTCCAGAGAGTCAAATAACCAAACACCTTCCAGGTGGAAAGGCATTCCACTTTCATTTCCATCTTAAAGTCCACCAGTTACAAATTTAAGCAGAGGTGCAACAGGCAGGAAGTAGGAAGAAGGAAGCTTTCAGGCAGCAAGGCCCCAGTGGCCAGTCCTCCTGGGTGGCAGGTTACTTGCTGGGAAGCCCTGCCCCCAAGTGGCCACCAGCTATCCTGCCCAGGCAGCAGGGAGAAGGCCACGCGTTCTGTAGAGAGATACAGGAACAGTCTCCTACCAGATTCTCTCTCTGCCCAGGCTCAGGCCCAGTGTCCTGGACAAGGTGACCACATGCAGGTAGCTGCCCCAAAGGGAAGCAGCTGCCAGGCCCACAACTGCCTTGCGGAGAGGCCCTCGGGGGCTTCAGCCAATGCTGACTTTCAAGATCTGAGCCCCAGTTCTGCTCACACCTGTGTTTCACTGCCAGTGCAATACAGAAAAGGTTGTGTGTGATATCTACAATCTTTTCATTAACAGTAAAGTTGTATGTAAAGGTCATGGATGGCTTCCTCTGATTCTGGGGCCTACAGGACGTCCCAGTGTCCTGGCCCTGCTGTGTTCCTCCTCTGCCCTGGACCACGTCTGTGGGCTGGGACCCGCCCTTCCAGCTGCCTGGGCCTCTCCTCTCATGCTTCAGCCTCCTCCAGAGCCAGAGCCCTCGGCCATCAACCTCTGCCCACCAGCCCCACATCCCATCTGTCCTGTGCCTCTGTCCACCTTGGGGGCAGCCTCTCAACACCTCTGAAGGTGAGAGCCAGTTCCAAGCCAATGGGGGACTCTCAGAGCAGGGGTGGTTTCCAGAAAAAACAAGCCACATAGAGATCAGGGAGGACTGGGTCTTGTGCCCACACCAGACAGGCTCTGAAGAGCAAGCCCTCCCATGATCTATGAAGTTACCACTGAAGAGAAGTGGCGTTACCCTCCCACACCCGCCACCAGAAAGGACACAGTGAAGAAGCACCGAGGACACCAAAGGCCTCCTCTCCGCCTGCGGTCCTCTTAGGGCCGCCCCAGCTCAGGCCAAGAGTGGGCACCTCCTATACCAGGCCCATAGTCAACAGCCCTCACTACTGACTACCGAGTGACCACAAATGTGGGCATCCCAACGAGAGCAAACTATACATTCTGAATCTTTCATATCCCCTCCTACCATTCAACAGCTTTGGTTGCATGCAACAAATTGGGGTAATTTCTTTTCCTTTTTATTCTATTACAAATATTTTCTATTTTTCCTTGTTATGGTTTCTTAGACACAGCTATCATTTAAAAGTGGACAACTCCCGAATATATGGGGTTTTTTTAAGTCTCTTTGATATTAATTTATCTTGAAATGAGAAATTTTGGAATTTCAACTTAAAATGTTGCAGTCTACGAGGTCACAGTAAGCAGCACATCACTTAGCAACTGAAGAACAGCAGCAGCAACTCTGCAATCACTCCCTGTGCTTTTCCAGTCTTTTAACTTTACTGAAGTCTTCTGCACTCTGCTGGTGGCTCCGATGGTGAAGGGTCTGCCCACAATGCGGGAGACATGGGTTCGATCCCTGGGTCAGAAAGATCCTCTGAAGAAGGAAATGGCAACCCACTCCAGTATTCTTGCCTGAAAAACTCCACGGACAGAGGAGACTTGTGGGCTACAGTCCATGGGGTTGCAAAGAGTCAGACATGACTGAGTGACTAACACTCACAGCTTTACTGAGGCTTTCAATGGCTAAGTCAAAGATCTCTCTTGGTAGATGTCACACTGCACTTGAAAATATGTGGGGGTAAATAGCTTTTGATATGATTTCTAACCTAATTCCACAGTGATAAGAGAACAGATTCTGTATGATTTCAATACCTTTAGACCATGACATTTTGGCGCTTAGATTTATGTCCAGTTTTTCCTGGTTTATCGTCTACGGGAACTTGAACAGAATTTATATCCTACTGTTGCATGAAAATCATATAAACCCTAATTACACAGAGAGGAAGTTCATAGTGCTTTTCAGGTCTCCTATAACCTTCTACTTTTCTGTCTACTCATTTTATTAATTTTTGAGAGTTTGATATTGAAACTTCAACTAAAAATTTTATCTACTTAAAAAAATAATTCTTACAGTAGAACTATATGTAACCGTGTTCTGTATTTTCCGAGTCGCCTCTAAATGGGTTATCATACTTTCATAATTTAAAAAATAAGAGAAAAATATGTCACATAATAACCAGGTAACCAATTTCTACAAATCCTTGAAATTACAGTGTGCACACAGACACAGGTATACTATATTGTTATTTTTTTTCAGAGATTATTCATTCTGTTCAGCGACAAATATGGAAATCAAATGACTCAGTTCCTTGAGTTAAAAGTAATAAAACAAAATCATTTCTAAAAAACCTGAAACAGATCCATTTCAGGTCAATCAGTTCAGTCACTCAGTCATGTCCAACTCTTTGCGACTCCATGGACTGCAGCACACCAGGTTTCCCTGTCCATCACCAATTCCTAGAGCTTGCTCAAACTCATGTCCATCAAGCCGTCTCAATGCCATCAAGCCATCTCATCTTCTGTTGTCCCCTTCTCCTCCTGCCTTCAATCTTTCCCGCCATCACGGTCTTTTCTAACGAGTCAGTTCTTCACTTCAGGTGGCCAAAGGACTGGAAATTCAGCTTCAGCGTTAGTCCTTCCAATGAATATTCAGCACTGATTTCCTTTAGGACAGATTGGTTGGATCTCCTTGCAGACCAAGAAACTCATGAGAGTCTTGGACTCTCTTGGACTCTTCTCAACACCACAGTTCAAAAGCATCAATTTTTTGGTGCTCAGCTTTCTTTATGGTTCAATGCTTCCCTGGTGGCTCAGACTGTAAAGCGTCTGCCTGCAATGCGGGAGACCCAGGTTTGATTCCTGGATTGGGAAGATCCCCTGAAGAAGGAAATGGCAAGCCACTCCAGCACTCTTGCCTGGAAAATCCCACGGACGGAGGAGCCTGATAGGCTACAGTCCATGGGGTCGCAAAGAGTTGGACACGACTGAGCAACTTCACTTTCACTTCACTTACATCCATACATGACTATTGGAAAAACCAGAGCTTTGACTAGACGAACCTTTATCAGGAAAGTAATGTCTCTGCTTTTTAATAGGCTGTCTAGGTTTGTCATAGCTTTTCTTCCATTTTAGGTAAAAAAGAATTATTTCCATAAGTTTACTCATTCAGCACACGTGAAAATAATCTTTTTATTTCTATAATTTTTCAGCCTCTTTTGCCCTGCCTGCCTGTCATCCCACTGTCCTTGACCAACATCACCAGCAACCCCCAAATGCTCCCCTCCCTACCCTACCCTCCACTGTAAGTACAGAACCTGGAGGCTGAGTTCCACTGCCCTGGGCCCTCTCATAGCCCTGGAGGAGGTGCTGTCAAGAAGATGGTACAACTGTCAGCATCCATGACATGGCTCTCTGTTCTGAGACTGTACAAAATAATTACACTATTTCTCTTCTCAAGATAAAAAGTAAAAAAGACAAACTCTGGTTCCCACTCCTTAAGTGACCCTCTCTGACCACAGACAGGTCCTTTCCCCTCCTCCACGTACCTGCAGGTCATTCACTCCTTACTGGAAACTGTCCTCCTCAGCTAACACCCATCCACAGATGTGCTCTCCTCACTCCCCTCCTGCGCCCCGCCCTTGACCTGGCCATGCTCTCTGGTTCACGCTTTAGCCCTCTTAGTTCCCAGAAGCATCCTCATAACAGAATCCTTATTCCCCAATGAAATGGAGCCTGTTCTCCTGCCCTCCCAAAGTAGAATAGATAAACATGGAGCTCCAGGCTGGCAGGGAGGGTGGGGCTCTGCAGAGCTCCAGGCTCAGAACAACCTGCGGTCCCTCACAAGGCCCTGGCAGCTCCCAGCTCATCCCCATTCCCTGCTCAGCTCCCTCAACCTGGGGACACCCCCACCTTCCCCCTTACAAAGTCAGATGCCTCTTTCAGGTCCAGTTCCAGGTCAGTTCTTGGTGATTCCTTTCTGCACCAGGCAGGGATGAGCATGGCCTCTACTACTGTCTGAGGTGGCGTAATGTTGTTGACATTTCTGCATTTTCTATTAAATCAAGACCATTTAAAGGCAGACGAGATGGTGGTGGTGGTAATGGTGTGTGTGTGTGGTGTGTGTGTGTGTGAGAGAGAGAGAGAAAGAGAAAGGTGTGGGAGAGAGGGGTTCCAGATGAACCGAACACAAGGCTCAGGAGTGTTCTGCTGTGGGCTACTGTCTTGCTCTGCATGAACAGAAGTGAGGCCATGGGGCAGGCAGTGACTAGAGAGCTGGAGGAGAAAGCAGCCACTGGCCTCCAGTCCTGCCCACAAAAGGAACCAGAGCCCTTGAGGGAGATTGTCAGGCAAAATCCAGGAGCGGCTTTCCTAACAGAAATACAAACTAATGCAGAAAACTAAAGGCTTCTCCACGCTTCCCAGGTGGTGCTAGTGGTTAAGAACCCACCTGTCAACACACAAAACAGAAGAGACAAGATTTTAATCCCTAGGTCAAGAAGATCCCCTGGAGGAGGGCATGGCAACCCACAGTATTCTTGCCTGGAGAATCCCATGGACAGAGGAGCCTGGCGGGCTACAGTCTATGGGGATGCAGAGAGTTGGACATGAATGAAGTGACTTAGCATGCACATGGTCAACTCACCAGTTGGGAATTTCTCACTGGCCAATTTCTCTGAGTCTCTGGCTTCCACCTAGTTTGCTCAAATATATACACTGTGTTCTGCTTCCCTCCATCCAAAGGCTTCTCATTCAGTGCTTGGAAATCGTACTTTTTATATTTTTTCCTTAAGACCTAAATTTCTAAAAGGACCCTGTTTTCTCCTCGGTTCTGACAAATCAAATCCTGCCTAAAACTAGAGCCAACAAACTTTATAACTAGCAGTTGTTAGTGAAAAGAAACTCTGAAGAGATCAGAGATATCAGCAAAGGTCCAAGACGGAGACAAAATTCTGAGCTCCAACAGCAATCCAAAAAGCCTGCTGGATAAAGACAGGCTGACAATGTTACAAGAACAAGAGTGCTTGGAGCCGCTGTGTTTATTAACCACTTACAAAGTCCTTGTAAGACTGTCTGTAGGAGTCCCTTAGAAACATCTGGACATTCACAGTTTAATGGAGAAGTGACCATTACAGACAACGCAGCTCCTACTAACTGGCTGTCAACTGGCAACTGCATTCAGACTGAAGCCATGAAGTCACATCGGCAACCAGATTCTTTCTTTTGGTTTTCAATATTCAATTGGCTGTACTGGGTCTTAGTCATAGCATGGGGATCTTTAGCTGGGGCATGTGGGATCTAGTTCCCTAATCAGAGACTGAACCAGGTCCCCTGCATTGGGGGCACAGAGTCTCAGCCACTGGACCACCAGGGAAGTTCCAACAGCCAGACCCTTCTGTTCCCCAAGCTGAATCCTGTGACTCTGGGAAACCGCTTTGGGTGGTGATTCTGGTGGATCTCTACACCCTCCAGCCATGTTCCTTTCACGGAGGGCTGGAACTGGCCACAGCACACAGGCATCCAGCAATGCGGCCACTCAGGGAGCCCAGACTGGTGAGGACAGACTGTTTCTGCTTGAGCATAGAACCTGAGGTTGGTCATGAGGAAACACGGAACAGACCCCGGACGAGGATTCTTTCAAATCGCCAATAAGGAGATACGACACCCAGAAAGGATGCATGTTTGGATGGGAGATGTGGACTGGACAGAACTGCCCTGACAGTGCTGACTCCCTGCCTTGGTTATGTGGGCTGCATCGTGATTAGGCAGGGAAAGGCCTAGTGTGAGGGAACTAAACCCAAAAGAGTTAGGGGTTGTGGGACATCTACAGCTTGCTCTCAAGTGTTCAGCAAAGGACTAGTGACAAGGCATGTACTCACACACACACACGTACACATCTCTATGCAGAGAGCAGGGCAGTGGAGCAAACACTATGAAATGTTATCAGTTGCGAAATTTGGGAGATTTGTTATGGCCATTCTCTGTACTGTCCTTATAATTTTTCTTCAAGTTTAAAAATATTTCAAAATGACATTCAAAAATTTTTCCTATTGTTTATTCTAGTATTTTTTTAATCCCTCCTTTCCTTACATATGACAAAGCCCAAGAGTCAAGACCCCCAGACACACCTGCAGGCAAACAGAGTGAGGTCTGTGAACTTGCTGCAGCCACAAGGAACCCCAAACACCTCTATGGCAGGGGAGGGGGAGAGCAGCAGGGTGGGAGGTGGCCAGGGTTAAGGGCTCCCAAAGCACCTGGGGAGGGACAAGGCAAGAATGGGTCACTGCATGGTTCTGGCAAAGTCCAGTCAGAATTTAGAAACCAGAGGGAAGCTGGACCAGTTGGTGGTTTGTCTTCACAGCTCAGGAGAGTCTGAGGAGTGACCGTCAGACCTCTGGGTCTCTGGCCTTACCTGTATGGATGTTTGGGTCTGTATGGACAGGTGTTAGGAGCCGAAACACAGTCTGTGGTGGCCACCGCGGCGTGGTTGAGTACAGTTCATGTTTCGTAAGTTGTGGTTTCCATCTTCATTCACGGTGCCTCCTTCTGGCCCACCTGTCAGCCAGGCCATTGATCCACCTAATGAAATCTCTTCCTTCATTCAATAAATATTTGCCCTGAGCTCCACTAAGTCCTTAACATTATGCCAGGCATTATGAAGCTCCCTAATTTAATGACACATGATCCATCTTTGAAATCAGTGAGGCAATGAGTAGAGATAAACAATGATACAAGAGATCCTTGGGAGGTTGCACTTTGAAAACAGAGACTTGATGGAATGAGGGAGAACCTGGGGAACACTTTGTTCTGGATAGAGAAGTTAGTCCCAACTACCACATCAGGCACAAAACCCTCTTGTATTTTAACCATGTGGTTATGTAACTTTTTCTAAAAACATATATGCTTTACTGTCTTAAACTGAACATAATTTGATGACGTGCTAAGCAAGTTTTAGTGGTGCAGATCTAAATCATGCAACATGAAACATTAATGGTCCCACTTCATACACAAATCTGAAATTATGTAAATGCTCTAAATTAAGGAGGAGTTTCAAAAATTGCATAACTTGACTGAAATGTAACCAGACCACTCTATCTGGAAAACAGAAATAAGCCACCTAATTTTGTGAGTGCTCTGGGACAATGGGTTCACGACTATACTGTTGTTGTTGCTCAGTCGTGTCTGACTCTTTGCGACCCCACGAACTGCAGCACGCCAGGCTTCCCTGTCCTTCACCAACTCCCAGAACTTGCTCAAACTCATGTCCATTGAGTCGGCGATGCCATCCAGCCATTTCATCCTCTGTCATCCCCTTCTCCTCCTGCCTTCAATCTTTCCCAGCATCAGGGTCTTTTCCAATGAGTCAGCTCTTCGCATCAGGTAGCCAAAAGACTGGAGCTTCAGCATCAGTCCTTCTAATAAATATTCAGGATTGAGTTCCTTCAGGATTGACTGGTTTCATCTCCTTGCAGTCCAAGGGACTCTCAAGAGCCTTCTCCAACACCACAGTCCAAAAGCATCAATTCCTCAGTAGTCAGCTTTCTTTATGGTCCAACTCTCACATCCATACATGACTACTGGAAAAACCATAGCTTTGATTAGATGGACCTGTGTTGGCAAAGTAATGTCTCTTCTTTTTAATATGCTGTCTAGGTTTGTCACAGCTTTTCTCCCAAGGAGCAAGTGTCTTTTATTTTCATGGCTGCAGTCACCATTTGCAAATGATTTTGGAGCCCAAGAAAATAAAGTCTGTCACTGTTTCCCTTGGTTCCCCATCTATTTGCCATGAAGTGATGAGACCAGATGCCATGATCTTAGTTTTTTGAATGTTGAGTTTTAGACCAGCTTTTTCACTCTCCTCTTTCACTTTCATCAAGAGTCTCCTTAGTTCCTCCTCACTTTTCGTCATAAGGGTGGTGTTACCGCATATCTGAGGTTATTGATATTTCTCCTGGCAATCTTGATTCCAGCTTGAGCTTCACCCATCCTCACATTTTGCATGATGTACTTTGCATATAAGTTAAATAAGCAGGGTGATAATATACAGCCTTGATGTACTCCTTTCTCAATTTAGAACCAGTTCCTTGTTCCACGTCTGGTTCTAACTATTGCTTCTTGATCTGCATGTAGGTTTCTCAGGAGGCAAGTAAAGCAGTTTGGTATTCGCATCTCTTTAAGAATTCTCCACAGTTTGTTGTGATCCACACAGTCAAAAGGTTTAGCGTAGTCAATGAAGCAGATGTATTTCTGGAACTCTCTTGCTTTTTCAATGATCCAGCGGATGTTGGCAATTTGATCTCTGGTTCCTCTGCCTTTTCTAAATCCATCTTGAACATCTGGAAGTTCTTGGTTCACGTACTGTTGAAGCTTAGCTTGGTAAATTTTGAGCATTACTTTGCTAGCATGTGAAATAAGTGCAACTGTGTGGTAGGTTGAACATTCTTTGGCATTGCCGTTCTTTGGGACTGGAATGAAAACTGACCTTTTCCAGTCCTGTGGCCACTGCTGAGTTTTCCAAATTTGCTGGCATTATGAGTGCAGCACTTTCACAGCATCATCTTTTAGGATTTGAAACAGCTCAGCTGGAATTTCATCACCTCCACTACCTTTGTCCATAATGATGCTTCCTAAGCCCCAATTGACTTTGCACTCCAGGATGTCAGGCTCTAGGTGAGTGATCACACCATAGCGGTTATCTGGGTCATAAAGATCTTTTTTGTGCAGTTTTTCTGTGTATTCTTGCCCCCTCTTCTTAGTATCTTCAGCTTTTGTTAGGTCCATACTGTCTGTCCTTTATTGTGCCCATCTTTGCATGAAATGTTCCCTTGGTATCTAATTTTCTTGACGACATCTCTAGTCTTTCTCATTCTATTGTTTTCCTCTATTTCTTTGCACTGATTTACTTAGGAAGGCTTTCTTATCTCCCTTGCTATTCTTTGGAATTCTGCATTCAGATGGGTGTATCTTTCCTGTTCTCCTTTGCCTTTCGTGTCTCTTCTTTTCTCAGCTACTTGTAAGGCCTCCTCAGACAGCCAGTTTGCCTTTTGCAATTTTCTTAGGGATAGTTTTGATCACCACCTCCTGCACAATGTCACGAACCGTATAGGTCTTGATTATGCTTCTCCTGGGCCATCACACTGATGCTGGGGCACACACACCTTTCACAGAACACCAGATCCATTGTAACTTAACCCCTTCAGATTTGGCTTTAATTAAGCATTAACTGTCTGGTCTGTACAGTGGTGAGCTCCAGACCTGCAAGGGTATGTAAGCGGACCTTGCCAGTTACTGACACAATACCCACTTCCTCCTTGTTCCTCACCAGCAGAACCTTACTTTATCCCCTGTAGCCCTGTGCTACCAACACTTTCCCCTTCTCATCCTTCCTCAGAACTGGGGAGGACAACATGACACAGTTCCTGCCAAAGAGATACAGGAGGACATCCCTAAGCGAACAGGATCTCCTCTGAAATAACTGGACAAAGCTTCCGGGGACACAGCCTGCCCCTTTAGGCTGGCTCGTGCTTCTCAATGGAAACACAAGATTTGAGGGCAGTCCTGCAGCAGCCACGCAGAGGCCACAGGAGACAGGTCTGAGGACCCAGGCCTACAGACTGAGGGGGCCTGCACAGGTGGAGAGAGCTGAGTCTCATCACAGCAGAGGGCTTCTGGGCCCATGACTGCCTACCCTAGAAGCCTACTGAGAAAAATCCTTGGCAGCTGATTTTATTACTATTATAAATAACATTAATAAATGACTGTAATTCAATCACCCAACTCTTACATACATATAGCTGTTGTTTGTTTATTTATTTATTTATTTTTTGCACTTCTTTGGTCAAAGAGCCCAAGCTAAGCAAATCAATACATATCATTCGCCAAATCCTGGTCCAAAAAAAGGTCTGATGAGACAAATGGGAAGGGGTAAAGGGAGCTCCAGGGGAGGGTTTCCATGCTTGTAGAAGAGACTCCCCTCCTTCCAGACCTCATCCATGTGGATGTGAGGCCTGTGCCACACTTATCATATGACAATCCTACTGATGAAGTCCACTGGATTCAGTGAGTCCTGAAGATCACCCCACTAGATTCTGCACCTCTAGGAATGTGACCTGATAAACATCCTGAAAGTTCAGGCCACTCTGAGTCACTGTTTAACATGCAATCAGCAACATTTTCACTGCCTCAAAATGTGAAGGGCATGGCAATTTTGAGAACAGAAGCTGCCATAATCGTCTCTTCCACCATCACCATCACCACCACCACCACCACCACCACGTGTACCACTACCATCACCTCCATCACAATTACTGCCACCACCATTATTACCACCATCACCTCCATCACTTCCACCACCATCACACCTCCATTCCACTGCCACAACTATCGCACCACCACCACCACAATCATCACCATCACCACCTCCATCACCACATCACCACCATCTCCACCACCACCACCACCACACCGTGACCATCACCACCATTACCATTACCTCTGCTGCCGCCACCACCACCTCCATTATCACCAGTACTACTCCACCACCTTAATCACCATGACCCTCACCACCACCTCCACCTCCAACACTTACCTCCTCTACCTCTATCGGCACCGCCACATCTACGTTGGTTATTCAAAACAAATGTTCCCCTTATTGCTTCAAGCTCAGGCATATTCCCCGTAACAGGAGCCAATATATGAAGTTGCTTCCTTTTCCTGTATGTCAAATGAGTGACATTATTTTCCATGTCCTTTTGCTCCTCAGCCTCACCACTTTAACATTTAGTGGTCTCTCAGCTTTCCTCTACTCAGCTACCATAGCTATTGAAGCAAAGAGTTAACCAACACAATCAACCAACAAACACTGAATGAGCACAGACCTGTCATGCTCAGCATCTGGGGAATACAAAAAGACATGCTCCCTGCCTTTGAGAAGCTGAAGCACATCATCAATGGGGAGTAGAGGCGAGGATGCAGTGAGGAGATGTGCAGGTGGCCTGGGGTCACCATCCCCAACTACTCAGAGATACCTAAAGAGAACAGGAAGAAGCAATGTCATTAGAGCGCAGGGTGAGAGGAGCGGAGAGGACCCGCGAGGCTCCCTGCTGCTTCTTCTAAACTCTCCTTGGATGAGGCAGGTGTGGGGGTCAGCAGGGAACAGGGAGCAGCAGACTCCTCCCACCAAACCAGGAAGCAGGGTTAGCTGGTGTTCAGTGTCCCCCCATCTTCTCCCTCCACAGACCCTGCACCTTAACTGCCAGCTTGTCACTCATCTGTCAGGCACCAGTAAAGCAAACCTGACATACGGTCAAGGTCAAAGGGACATTTAGTTTTAAATCAGGCCTCAGCATGCTACACATCTCACAGGAGAAGGTCGTGGGGAAGGGAAGAAGGAGACAGTTTTGTCACTGAAATTCCCACAGGGGTACATAGATCCTCCAAGAGCCTACACAGATGCCCCTTTATCAGGAGAAAATGTTTCTTTTCAAATGTGAAAACTGCTGATCATTACAAGACCAGAGAACTACTATTCATGCAGCAGTGAAATGTGACTTACTGGCCCCAAAATGTAACACTCCAAGCAATATCTTCACATATTTTCCTGCTTCAGGACAAATACTCCCTGGAAGAGTTTGAAACATGTATCATTTTGCCTAAGGGTTCTCAGTGATGACTGAACCCTTCACTCAAGGCTAAGTGAACAGAGACATAAGTTTTTAATTAGTTCACTGTTTCCATTTATTGTGCAGAGTTTTTGTAGTACTTCCCTGTCGGAAGAAAGAGAAATGAACAATCAAGGTTTACACCCACAAAGCAGGAAATAAATTCCTTAAGTTCATGTTTAGAACAGCTTCCCAAATGGAAGGAGTCCCACCCAGCTGGCTCCTGTTTTAGGGGGGAGGAATAATTAAGAAAAGCCATCAAATTCCAAGCAGTCTGTTGAATTTTTAAAGTATTACTTAAGATTCTTTGACAATACACTTCAGGATCTGAGAGGGAGGAAGGGACAGAAGTGAAAAGGCAACTCGATGGCTCTAAAGTTGATGTCAAGGACACTACAGTGACATGGAAGAGCTAAGAACAGAAACACCATTAGCTAGATCTCAAGACTTCTCTTCTTCGTATCAATTATCAATACATCACTCCATCACCCCAAGGGAGAAAAGGAACTTGTCACGTCGTTTATATAGCATTTTGCATATGAAAGTGTTGCAGAATGGCTCAGGTTTTCTAGGTGTAACACACCTTCATAACAGATTCATCCCTTCCAGGCCTCACCTGAGAAAACCGTACCAACATCCCTGGGAGCTGTCTGAGGACCTCGGCAGACTGGATGGATTCCAGTCCCCTCAGGAAATTGGGATGTCAATCAATGATGCCGCAGGGTTTACCAAATGAACTGGAAAGACCATCTCATTAAATCCCCACAGAGAAAGCGGAAACAATCACCTCTCCCCAGGGGTGAAACGGCATTGCTCTGACGCCAGAACCAAAGCCAATGGTCTCAGTTGGAACTTGAGGCCTCTCAGCCAGAAATCAGGACCCTGACACCAGGGCAAGTGGACCTGCTGCTCCACTTGCCAAGTTCTCCCAAAATCAATAAAGATTGCGTTTTTTCTCAGGCAAAGTTAAAAGCAAAGTATAAAAATACTGCATGCTCCTCTGCTGGTCACACAAATTTGATATATATCCACATGAATGAAGTTTTAGTTCATGACCATGAACTCAGACCACGAACTAAGTTTTAGTCTTTCGATTTTAAGGCTCTCTGTTTACTGTGGCAGACAAAGGAAGCCACAGAGTTAATAAGAATTTTTACAATTTAAAAATTAGCATACAGTATGACAAATTTTCCAGTCTGCTTGAACTAGAAGAACATCTCTAAAGAGAGTCCTGCAATGGCTGGAGTGACGAGAGTGAGGGTGTATTCTCCTGTCCCATTGGAAGTCACTGTGGACCCTTCCCCAAGGAGCATCTGCCCATTAGACTTTGCGGCAAAGGTTTTAAAATCTGGTTCTCCACAATTATATGATAGAGCCAACTGCATTAGAGAATCAAATCTAAATACCTTTTGCCTCTCATGAAATCCTTTTCTAAACTGTTTTTTAAAAGTGTAACACTCCTTTAAAAACAAAAAAGATAAAATTTTAAAGTGGGGGTATAAAGTCCTTTTTCAGCCCCAAGCCAAAAATACTCCATGTCCTTATATCTTCTGGATACTACAGTATTATCTGACTGCAGCTTGTGGTAGACAGTGGGAATACCCAAGCTGGGAGAGTGTTCTATTATTTTATTGTTCAGAAAATCATCAGTTCATTGTTTTGCTAAAAATGTTACATGTTCATTGTAAAAATTTCTGACAATCTAAAAACGTTTAACAACAAAATACAAAATTGCTGCCCCAACTGTAACTGCAAAACCCTGAGACAGAAAATCAAATTGCAAAAAATGCAAACTGACTGTGGTAATTACATTTCATTAATACATTCCCATCACTGACAAGTAGATGAATTGTCAGAACGTGGCCTTTCAATGCACTCTTCAGAAAGTAGAACACCAAAGTCAGAGCCAGGACAGTGTGTGGGGCCAAGTACATCCCATACCAGTACCCACGGCTCCTCCCCAGAATCCACTTTCCTGAACTCAGCTGTAGCTCTCCTTGAACCTCAATGTCAGAATCTTTCCCCAGAGAGACGCTAAAACGTTTCACTTTTGAGATGTCAAACAAGAAAGAGCATCACAAAGAAATAAACTAAGTCTGCACCTGGCCAGTGCTATTTTTCCCATGCTTGGACTATAAACTAACTTCAGCCAAATCAGCTCATTCAGACACAGAATGAGACAGGAAATCTACCATCAATAATTTATAAACATGATCATGACAATAAAAAGATAATTCTATTCACCAACTTTTCCTCACAGATGAAATAATCTATTATCTGAGAAACTGAAGTTAACCTTATATGAAGTTAAGCTTTTCTCCTGTCACATTCCAGAAAAATTTAACATCTTCCCCAACCACAAAAAATTGTTTAAGCAAGTAAGCATACTTTATGACATGCCAAATTAATCAGTTAGCTGATTATGTTTCAGTAATAGTAATAATGATAACATTTAACATCATATAAAATAATGTGATGGAATTTCAACTCTCATTTGCATATTATTCTCAAATTTGAATTAACAAATAATTAAAATTTGTTTCTCAGTTCACTTTACTTTAGACAGACTTCTATTTTCCTCTGTCACTCTGGCAGGTCTATTCAGCAAGAATTTACCATCTTTTTACCTTTTTCAGTTATTGTTCGAACATCTTCTGACAGGTCACATTTCACCTTCTTAGGTCTGACATGGTCAAGTGTACTTTTAAGTAAAATAGTTGGGTAAAATTATTCTAATGAAGATGTTGGAAAATGAAGGAAAAAAACCCCAAAACATCCACTATTACTAAAACTTTTGTTTTCATCAATTATAGTTAAAAGATGTTGCAATTGTATCCTCACAAAAGACAGGCTTTACTTCTATACTTTCTAACTGCCTTTGGAAACAGTAATGGTCAGTGGTATTTTCATAATTCTGAATTTCTCAGAGCTCAAAAAGGGGAGAAATTAACATAACTAGTCTAAGCATCCCAAACATCCATTAATTTGCCAATGAATCCTACAGCACATACATATGAAAAAAATCTCACAGCTGGTTTTCTCACAGAGAAAACCCTAGTGTTTCCTTTACGGCATTAAGCAGCTCTTCTAGACCAGGACAACACAATTAACAGGAAGGGACAATGGGGCCTGAACGTGGTGGTGCTCTCTAAAGACATCACGAATTTACCATATGCCTTGTGAAAACCTGTTACCTTGCCTGGTGGAAAAAGACCACTAATGTTAACCACCAAGTACGAAAAGAAAACACCACCATTAACTGAACCAGGATCTGTCCTAACATAATAATATGAGGGTACCTCTATTTTCCAGAACTACCAGGAAGTTGGGTGTTTGGGGTTCATCAAATACTTAGGTCTGTACCTACATTAACATGTGGATTTGTGATTTTCCAAGAAATTCACTTCATCCACTGACCTTAATTCAGTTTTTATTGCAGAGTTCAGGAAACACATCTTTATCTTGGTCTGTGAACCAGAATCATCATTATGAACCACTTATCATAAATGTATCTATGGGTACTGGTTAAGGAAGTTACACCAGTTGGTAACCTGCTGGGTAAACCAGTTTTTACTGAAAAATGCTTAACACAAAATAAGCCTTGTTGCTTTTTAATGAAATTTTGTAAAATTTAATTTTTTCATATGCTTTGAAAAGGAAGAAAAGTCTTAAACCATCCACTCACAGTGAGTTCACAGAAATCGATGCTATCGAGGCTCTTGCTCCTGTGCAGTCTCCCTTTAATTCGTCTTAAAGAAGGCTTTCCTTGGCTGACACTAGAAGTAGCACCACTGGGGTTTTCAGAGGACGGCGTTACCCTGCAAGAAGAGGAAAGCACTTGAGACGACAGGCTCGCAGAGGAGCACATTTCTCAGTACGAGGTAGACATTTACTCGAGAACAGCTGTGGAAAAGCCATCCTTTCCCAGCTAGAGAGCTAAGAACCACAGTGGAGCTGCCTTCTATCAGGCACCTTTCTAGATATTTCTCAGCAGCTTGTGAGTTTAGAGATCTCTAGTGACAGTTCAAATATTACAATATAGGATCCACTGAGGGTCAGTTCTGTGACCATCAGAGAAGCAGTCAAGACTGGACTGAAGTTTCCTAGGTGACCGAGAAGCGCTGTTCCCTGGGGTCATTATTCATCAAGTGCTCAGCTGGGCGCCTGGCACACCAGTGCACCAGCCATCATGTGCACCAACACAGACACTGTTCAGGAGGCTTTGTTAAGCATGAAAATAGCCTTTAAAAATCTAACCATGACAGCTGACACTTAATTCAGTATTACTATGAACTAAGAAAATACAGATAAGAAACGGCACATGAACCAAACCATCTACAGAACACACACTGGACTATGTGTTCACACATACAAATACACACTCCAGACTGCCATGTGTTCTCCCATGTCTGTGCCACTGCTGGCGGCAGTCCTAAACAAGATGCCTTGGGAATCTGGGAGGAAACTGCTCAGTGGATTATGGTCTTAGTGATAATAAAGATTATAAAGTAATGAGACTGATTTGTAAGTGTGGTCTGGGAAGAACAGCATTCTTATTTTATGCTCAGAGCTTCTATTTGTAATACATTTCATGTTCATGAATTTATCACCATATTTAACTTTTGATATTTAAAATGTTGTTTTCTGGGACTTCTCTGGGGGCCCAGCCTTTATGACTCCGTGCTTCCACTGGAAAGGCCGAGTTCAATACCTGGTTGTGGAACTAAGATTCCATATGCCTCTCGGCCCAAAAATCAAAACACGAAACATAAGCAATATTGTAACAAATTCAATAAAGACTGCAAATGGTCCACATTGAAAAAAAAAACCTTAAAAAAATAAAATGTTTTCTGAAAAGGATAAGCTATGTCTGATACTGCTTGAAAAGGACACAAGGATGACTACTAGCAAAACAAATTGAACTTGATAAAAATAAAATAGGAGTAAATAGCATAAGAGAGACTTGTTTAGGTACACCTACAGTGGGCTGGAGGAAGCACAAGCTGGAATCAAGATTGTCGGGAGAAGTATCAATAACCTCAGATATGCAGATGACACCACCGTTATGGTAGAAAGTGAAGAAGAACTAAAGAGCCTCTTGATGAAAGTGAAAGAGGAGGGTGAAAAAGTTGGCTTAAAGCTTAACATTCAGAAAAGTGAAGATCATGGCATCTGGTCCCATCACTTGATGGCAAATAGATGGGGAAACAGTGGAAACAATGGCTGACTTTATTTTTCTGGGCTCCAGAATCACTCAAGATGGTGACTGCAGCCATGAAATTAAAAGACGCTTACTCTTTGGAAGGAAAGTTATGACTAACCTAGACAGCATATTAAAAAGCAGAGACATTACTTTGTCAACAAAGGTCAAGGCTTTGGTTTTTCCAGTGGTCATGTATGGATGTGAGAGTTGGAATATAAAGAAAGCTGAGAGCCGAAGAATTGATGCTTTTGAACTGTGGTGTTGGAGAAGACTCTTGAGAGTCCCTTGGACTGCAAGGAGATCCAATCAGTCCATCCTGAAGGAGATCAGTCCTGGGTGTTCATCGGAAGGACTGATGTTGAAGCTGAAACTCCAATACTTTGGCCACCTGATGCAAAGAGCTGACTCATTTGAAAAGACCCTGATGCTGGGAAAGATTGAAGGCAGGAAGAGAAGGGGACGACAGAGGATGAGATGGTTGCATGGCATCACCGACACAATGGACCTGGGTTTGGGTGGACTCCGGGAGATGGTGATGGACAGGGAGGCCTGGCATGCTGCAGTTCATGGAGTCGCAAAGAGTTGGACATGACTGAGCGACTGAACTGAACAGTTTAAAAGTACTCCATCCACACAGTTAGAATATTTGAACAGTACAGAAAGACACAAAAATGACAAATAAAAGCCTGGTGCTTCCCTGGAGGTCCAGCAGTTAGGACTCCAAGTTTCTACTGCGGGGGTGCGAGTTCAATCCCTGGTTGGGGAACTAAGATCCAGTATCCGGCATGGAGAGGCACAGATCAAAAAAAGGAAAAAAAAAAGTCCTCCCTTATCACCCTCATGCCAAATCTCCATCCTTTTTCTTAAGGATAATCATTACCAACAGTTTTCTGGAAAACCTCTCAAATGATCACATTTATCTATGTATGTTTTAATCTCCTTTTGAAAATTTTAAGGAACCAAACTGTTTATATTGCCTTGTATCTTATATTTTTCACTTAATTACCTATCATGACACTCTTCCCATAATAACCATACAGATCTATTTCATTCTTTTTTAATGGTTAACCACAGCACTGTCATTGCTGTTTAGCCACTAAGTTGTGTCCAACTCCTTGCAACCCCATGGACTGTAGCCCACCAGGCTCCTCTGTCCATGGGGATTCTCCAGGTAAGAATACTGGAGTGGGTTGCCTTTTCTTCATCCAGGGGAAAGTGCCAATCCAGGGACCAAACCTGAGTCTCCTGCGTTGCAGGCAGATTCTTTACCACTTAGCTATGAGGGAAGCCTCGCTTCATAGTAAATGTGTACCATTATTTATTTAAAATTTCCCTGTGATGGGCATTCAGTTTAGGTTTCAAATGTTTGCTCCAAAAAAGAAGAAAAAAAGAAGCTCCCATTAAGCGACTATGAAAGTGAAGTTGCTCAGTCATGTCCAACTCTTGGTGACCCCATGGACTACAGCCTATCAGGCTCCTCCGTCCATGGGATTCTCCAGGCACGAGTACTGGAGTGGGTTGCCATTTCCTTCTCCAGGGGATCTTCCCATCCCAAGGATTGAAGCTGGGTCTCCCACATTGTAGGCAGACGCTTTACCGTCTGAGCCACCAGGGAAGTGCTACCAAACCAAAAAGCAATAGTTTTAGGAGCTCTTTTGTGACTCTTCAGCTTATTCCTCCAGATTTCTAATCTGCTTTTTAGTTCTGTCAATTTGTCCATTCTTTCACTTTAATGAGTAAATTTTACATTTCTAGAGTCCAGTATGTTTTTATTAACAGAATTCTCTCCTGTATCTTTCTGAAAAACATGTAGATCCAATGTTTTCTTTTCCTTCAGAGACTATACAGTTTCTCTGCCTGTTGATGATGCTAAGTAAGTCTCTGCTGCTGCTGCTAAGTCACTTCAGTCGAGTCTGACTCTGTGTGACCCCATAGACGGCAGCCCACCAGGCTCCCCCGTCCCTGGGATTCTCCAGGCAAGAACACTGGAGTGGGTTGCCATTTCCTTCTCCAATGCATGAAAGTGAAAAGTGAAAGGGAAGTCACTGAGTCGTGTCCGACTGTTAGCGACCCCATGGACTGCAGCCCACCAGGCTCCTCTGTCCATGGGATTTTCCAGGCAAGAGTACTGGAGTGGGGTGCATTGCCTTCTCCTAGTAAGTCTCTAAAGACTAGCTTTTCCCAACTTCTGTGTAATCTGTACAGTCTACATCTATCTCCACCGGAGAACTCTAACTCCACCGGAGAACTGTATCCCCACAGAAGCGCTCACCAGCAGCTTTGGCAGACAGGACACACTGCCAGAAGGCGTGTGAGGCAGCATCTCTTCTGGGTCAGGGCACGCAGTGACCATCTCAGGTCCAGCCCCAGTGCCCACAGTACCGCCACAGTGAGAAAGCACCATGGCTGTCCCCTTAGCATCACATCTCAGTGAGGATGAGCAGTCGTATCTGATGAACTCCCACGCCCTCAGCTCCTTCCAGTCCTTGAAGCTGCCTTAAGCCGTCCACCCTTAACTTCGCAGCAATCTTCTGCACATTTTCTGGACAATGGTTTCAGCGAGGCTGTTCTCTCTACAGAACTACTCCTGCCTACTAACTACTCCTCAGTTGTTGTTGTTCAGTTGCTAAGTCATGTCCAACTCTTTGCAACCCCCAGGACTGCAGCACACTATGCTCTTCCTCTGTCCTTCACTATCTCCCAGAGTTTGCTCAAATTCATATCCATTGAGTCGGTGATGTTACCCAACCATCTCATCCTCTCTCGCCCCCTTCTGCCCTCAATCTTTCCCAGCCTCAGGGTCTTTTCCAATGAGTCAGCTTTTCCCATCAGGTGGCTAAACTATTGGAGCTTCAGCTACTTCTCTACTTCTCAGAGATCCCTCAAAAATGCTGGTCCACTGATGGTATTCTTCATTGTTTACGCAGACTGTTATTATTAATGCTGCAGCTTTTTTCATTTATATTTTTGTTATTTCATTGGGTTCCAGCGAGGACACCTTTCAAGTCACCTCCTAGAGTAAAATCTTGCTGATGTCCTTTTCACGATTCTCAATACAAAGAGCAGCACCTTGAACAGTTTTATTCTCCTTTCTGCAGGGAAGAGCTTCCATGAACACAGTGAAGAACTGTGCTCCAGAAGAGGGCATATGGTAAAGAGAAACCGAATGGCATAATACAAGTCTTAGGGTGTGGAGAAAGGGAACCCTCTTGCACCGCTGATGAAAAAGTAAATTGGTACAGCTGCTATGGAGAACAGCGTGGAGGTTTCTTAGAAAACTAAAAATAGAGCTACTATATGATTCAGCAATAGCTCTCCTAGACATATACCCTGAGAAAATCATAATTCAAAAAGGCACATGTACCCCAATGTCCACTGCAGCACTGTTTACAACAGCCAGGACACAGAGGCAACCTGAATGTCCACCAACAGAGGAATGGATAAAGAAGATGTGGTACCTGTATACAATGGAATATAGCTCACCCATGAAAAGGAATGGAACTGAGTCATTTGTAGTCATGTGGATGAACCTAGAATTTGTCATACCAAGTGAAGTCAGAAAGAGAAAAACAAGTATCATATATTAATGCATATGCATGGAATCTGGAATAAGGGTACTGACAAATCTATCTGCAGGGCAAGAACAGAGACGCAGACATAAGGAATGAACTTGTAGACACAGCAGGGGAAAGGGAGGGTGGGACAACTTAAGAGAGCAGCAGTGACATCTACCATATGTAAAGCAGTAGCCAGTGGGAGAGTGCTGTGCAGTAAGAGCTCAGCTCGTGTTCTGTGATGACCGAGAGGAGTGTGAGGGGGGTGGGGTGGGAGGTCCAAGATGCAGCGGGTAGAGCTGAGCCACTGTGTTGCACAGCAGAAACCAACACAAAATCATAAAGCAACTATATTCCAATTAAAAGAAATACATATACAAGTCTTGAATTCTCTTTATTTCCTCTCTCTCACTTCATGTTGATAGCCCTGGTTAGGTGGTATGATAATATTAGAAATTAATACAAATGGAATACAAACTTTTTTGACAGAAGAATATTTTCAAAAGCCTTTCTTCATCTGACTTAGAGATGCATCACCAATTTCCTTTTTTCCAAACTAAAAGCCTAAAACCTAAAGTCTTCAGTAAGAATTTGTGTCCACCAAATTTTGAAAATGACTAAGAGCCAAAAAATGTATCAGGATCACAATAAAAATCTTCAATAACCAGGAGGGCTGAGCTGGCATCCACCAGGGGAATATTGGGTCGGGCAGAACCCACCTACCCACACATTCAGCAGGAGGAGAAGGTCTTATCCCAGGACTGAACCAGCTCCTGGGGAGAAATCTCAGTGACTTCACAGCTCAGACCAGATCTTTGCGAAGCTAAGAGACCAACCACTAACAAGCACATTGTTCGGTCACGGCCCCACTTTCTCTAGTGGGGGATGAAGAAAAGGGATAAACAGGTCCAGATAAATATGTAGAATATTTATACTCTTATTTAAGTAGGAGGAGCCTTGAGATGATATAAGATAATTTAAGATGTTGCTTCTCTTTCATTTTAATGTTTTTTCTGAGAATTAATTCCAGATATAGTCACATATGGATGTGAGAGTTGGACCATAAAAAAGGCTGAGCACCAAAGATGATGCTTTTGAACTGTGGTGCTGGAAAAGACTCTTGAGAATCCCTTGGACAGCAAGGAGGTCAAACCAGTCAATCCTAGAGGAAATCAACCCTGAATACTCATTGGGAGGACTGATGATGAAGCTGAAGCTCCAATACTTTGGCCACCTGATGAGAAGAGCGGATTCATTGAAAAAGACCCTGATGCTGGGAAAGATTGAGAGCAGGAGGAGAAGGGCACAACAGAGGAGAAGGGCACAACAGAGGACGAGATGGCCAGATGGCATCACCAACTCAAAGGATGTGCGTTTGAGCAAACTCTGGGAGTTACTAAAGGACAGGGAAGCCTGAAGTCTGCAGTCCATAGGGTTGCAAAGAGTTGGACATGACTTAGCAACTGAACAACAAACAACAATATTTGTGGAAATATGTGTGTCTGATAGTTCTATGTTGGACACTCAAACACACACAAGAACACTGAGGTGCATCCAAAGCTCAGGAGGGAAGCCCTGTCCACGGTGCTCCTAATGTGGAGAAGACAGCACCTCTGTCGCCCAAGGCACCCCTCTCACCCAGCCTGACCTGAATGCCTCAGACTCTGGAGATGACTCCCTGAATATCAGGAGCATGGACTCTGATGACAGGGAAGTAAAGTTAAGAACTGAGCTGTAAGCACCCTTCAACTCTGGAGTGCTTTCCCTTCAACTCTGGAAAAATCAACACTTGGTCTAAAAGGAAGTTTTTCTTTTCCTAATTCTTAATTCTACTGAATCATCCCTAGAGGGCAATTGGGGGGAAAATGTCTGCCTCTCTCCATTCCCTTCATAACTTCTCTAACGGGGTCATGTTTTCATTTGGCTGATAGGCTTAAAAGGCAGAAACTCGGGGTCCACCCTCTCATTTTGTTATAACACAGGAGATTTGGCTCACGACCACTACTGATTGCAGTTCACTTAAGACAAATAATTCCCAACCTCATCTGCCGCTCCCACTGCTAACTTCCAGTGGAAAAGTACTCAATAGTAACACAGAATTGGGCAAAAACAATCGAGATAGTAAAAACAAAGCAGTTCCATCAGGATAAAACAATGTTTCTACAATATACTAATTCTAAAATGTCAGCAACTGATGGCTTCAACCAAGTCAACCTAACATGGATGAGTTAACAAGGCACCCTTCCCCGAATGTGGGTGTGAGAACAGGAGCCTTGAGGCACTGCCAAGCACAGCAGGCAGCTGACTTCAGAAGGACACTGGGTACTGTGGAAGGGTTCTTCACTAAATGCTAGTAAAATGCTAGTTTTTGTTTACGAGCATCAGACTTCAGAAACCTTACTCACTCACTGAATTGCTGTTGTCATTCAGTTGCTAAGGCATGTCCAACTCTTTGGGACCCCAGATTGCAGCATGCCAGGATCCTCCATCCTTCATGGAGGATCACTCCTCCTCCTATCTCCTGGGGTTTGCTCAAACTCATGCCCATTGAGTCACTGATGTTATCTAACCATCTCATCCTCTGTTGCCCCCTTCTCCTCCTGCCCTCAATCTTTCCCAGCATCAAGTTTCTCAGATCACTGAAAAAGTTTGTATTAAATGGCCCTTAGTTGTACTTATAAACAATAATGTGTGTCACTGCCTATAATTTGCTCATTAAAGAAACCAAGGAGACATCCTTGGTAGTCCAGCAGCTACGACTCCACACTCCCAATGGAGGGGCATGGGTTCCATCCCTGATTGGGGAATTAAAGGCACAACTAAGAGTTCATATGTTGCAACTAAGACCCACTGCAGCCAAATAAATAATTTTTTTTTAAAGGAAAGAAACCAAGGGAGGACCTGGATATGGTCCTATCCCATCAGGGACCTCTGTGAGCCATGAAGGGGCCATGGGCCACCTGGGAGAAACAATATCATGTAAGACATGTTCCTGCCCTTTGGTTCCTGTCTTCAGTCCATCTCTCTTTCCAGACCTGCATATCCTTGCTCAAACGTGATTTTAAATCCTAAGAACTGGCATAAAGCTGAGGTATGACTCTGGACAGGCCAACGCTCTCATTTGTAAAGCTGGGGGAGACACAGCCCCCACCTCCAGGGAGATGGAGGGCCCAGCAGGGAGCAAGCTCAGTGAACGGCAGCTCTTCTTACTTTCAAAATCTGATTATGAGATGACAACTTCAGTGGTTGAATGGATACTATATGACCTACAATAATTACAGTCTCAACAGGGAGAAACAGACTTAGAAATATAAGAAAATGATATGACACTCTTTTCCCCTAAGATCCATGTAAACGCTCCTGAAACCGCTCAATGCAAAAATCAAAACCCTGACAATAAACTTATTATGAAAATAGTTTTCACATTTCATCTAAAACAGACAGGAGTAACAACTCTCTGGGCCTCACACCTGCTGAGCAGGTGTGGTTCCTGTGCTGGACTAAGCCTTGCCCCTCCCTGCCCCACACCCTCTAACCACATGAATGTGACCCTGGCTAGAGAAAGGGTCTTTGCAGAGGTCACTGACTACCTAACTCTGATGACAGGTGTTCTCATAAGAGACAGAAGAGAAGACAAGACACACAGGGAAGACCACGTGAAGGGGCAGAGACAGACTGAAGAGGTGTGTCCCACAGACGAGCCCTGGAGCCACAGACACAAGGGGTGACAGGAAGGCTTCTCCCCAGAGTATTCGGGGAGCGCAGCCCCGCCAACACCGACTTCAGACTCTGGGCCCAGAACTGGGAGAAAATAAACTTCCGTTGCTTTTGGCGATTTGCTACAGTCTCTAGGAAGCACTGTGCTCTGTGGCTTCTGTCCATCACTGACCATTCACTGGAGGCCCTAGGGCAGGCAGCAGCCACACGAACCCGTGTCTCCTTCAGGTAACAAGCCTGAGTTCCAGCTTTGTGAACAGTAATGATTCAGAACCAAACACTGCAAACACTTCCATGTACTAAACTTCTTGGAGAAAGACCCTCAAGAAGTAGGCTCCTGCAGGCTCCACTGACGCAGTGGAGTGTGTCCCCTTCAGGTTCCATGTAAAAGTGTCTGCAAGTGTGTACTCCTTTAAGGATGTGCAGCGCCAATCAGAAGGACAGAAGGACACTGCAGAAAGGAAAGCAGATGTGCTCAAATGGCCAGACCAGAGAGCAGAGTGGGACCAAAGCATTGGCCCCCTCAAGCCTAAGCTTTACTTGGACAGGCATAAGCTTTGTGAGCTAGCAGTCTTCCCACACAGACTGTAAGAGTTAAGACAGAGGAATGCAGGGAGCATACATATCTTTCTAAACGTCCTCCCATAAAGCTTCACACAAGCCATGATCAACGACCATGCTATGACCTCACATTTCATAAACAGACACAAACTGGTGCATCCCAAGGTCTGAATGCACTGTCGATGTCTAATACTAGTTTCCCACTCACCACTCTGAGGTCAGAACCCATTCACACATCCAGACAAATAACAGTGCTTTTGCCTTTCATCTCCAATTCTCCATATGCAGTTGTGAGGACATTGGCAAAACAAGCAAAACAAAATGTCATCTAGAAAATAAAATGTTACCTAGAAAATGAATTCCATAAGACATGAGACAGAGGAACCAGACGGCACAATATTCTCCAACTTAATAAAAGATTACGCATCTGTGTTCAAAAGTACCACCCACTCCAGAGTTTCATAGAGCGTGCTCTTCACTTTGCCACTGGAGAAACTAGATGAACATTCGCAAATCCTCTTAACATTAGATAGAAATTCTCAAATGCTCATTTAAGACGGGAAAGCTCAACAAAATCTCCTTGATTTTTTCAGGCTGTCTCTTCATAAGACGGTTTTTAATGTTGGTCCCAGGTCACTGCCTGCCTCAAACATGAATCTCTAGAGTACAAACATTACCTGGATTTCATTTTCTTTGTTCTGTCTTCACAAACTGTATACTTGGGACAGCAGTTTCAGAAGCAGTACTCCAGTGATGAAAAGGAATAAACCTAGTTTCTTGACCTTGTGACCACTCACTGCTAATATTCATGTGGAACAGCTCCTCAAACACTGTATCCACATCTTGGTTTTTAAATGTAACATCAAGAAAATTTCCTTGGGACTTTCCAGAGGGTCCAGTGAGTAGACTCTGTGCTTTCACTGCTGAGGGCCTGGGTTCAGTCCCTGGTCAGCGAACTAAGGTCCTGCAAGCCACTCAGAACAGCTGTAAAAAAAATTCCCTCAACTTTCTTTCCCAGTTACGCATTATGAAGAATTCACCAATTCAACAAACACACATCTTCTGAGAATCTATTTGTACTGGAAACTAGCTGTAGGGAATTTAGTAATCAACTAAACAGACAAATGCCCTGGCCCCATGCTACTTACATGGGGGGGGGGGGGTGGTGGTGGGAAGAGGGATAAAATATGCGGCATGTTCCATACTGGTAAGCACTCAGGAGGAAAGCTGAGTTGAGGGTAAGACTGTCAGTGCCAACTTTGGCTTTGTTTTCTCTCTTTCTGTAACCCATCCATCTGGAAAGTCATCCTCAAACGTTACTGCTTGTTACTTCAGAATAATGACATATTGTTGATACATATGCTAAAATCTTCTTCCATGGACATTTCTTAATTCAGTGACTGTCGATTTTTACCAGCCTAGTCTTCCAGGTGTTGTCGCTTGCTGTTCTTCAAATTAAAATACCTTTTGCAAAAATAAACTTCTCTTTTTCCGAACAACTGGGGGTGGGGGAGGGGGTTTCACGGGAAGAAAGACAGTAATATTCACTCAGCACCTACTATGCAGCTGGGGAGAGTGGCACTATGCACTGACCACGGCAGTTCATTCCCCCACGACCCGAGGTAGAGTATCATTTCCATTTTACAGAAAAAACACTCTCCAGTAACTTGTCTACACACAGTAAGCGGCACAGCGGAAATGTGAACTTCGCTGCTCATATATTTTGGTCTTACCTTCAAAATTCTCCACTATTGGGACTGTTTTTCTAAGCTCTTCTTTTTTTCCTGACCGCTCAATCTTTATGTTCTTTGGATGGTTATTCCATTTTGTTTCACAAAGCTCATATTAGTTTTCTACACTGCCTAAAAGCAGCCTCTTTTCCTTTCTCTATCACCTTCAAATTAAACTGGACTATGTTCAATTGAACTGAATCAAACTATGGGACTGTATTGAGCACGCATTTTTTAACTGAAATGACCACCGAATCCCATGATCATCACACCTTTTTTCTACATCATCATCCTTTTTACTGAACCGTTTCCCTTGTGACAGAACCAGGCATCCAATTCTCAAGTGGATGGAACACCAGGGTGACCACCGGGATTCTTGTGACATGTTTACATGCTAACAAAACGGGATACAATCCAACGGATGATCCCGTGTGTGCACGGCTCCGGGTGATCCCGGACACCTTTCTCTAGCGGCTTTCAGGTGGGAGCACCGCCCCCCTCCACCGATGATGACCCCGACCTGCAGTCGATGGATAGGAGGCGCCGCAGAAAACGCAGCGCGAGAGCTGCTGGACTTTCCAGCCAGACCCGCCGGCGCAGCCCCTCCGTCTGCCGCGGTCCGGGCCCGGCCCGGTCGCGCACGCCGGGGGTCCCCGAGCGGACGAGCGCGCCCCCCGCCAGCGCGCGCCGGCCCCCGCCCTCACCACAGCCTCCTCTTGAGCGGCAGCAGGCTGCCGCGGTTGGACGGCGTGACGCCGATGGCCATCTGCAGCACCGTCAGGTACTTCTGGTACTTCATCTTGTCCCCGCTCCGCTCGCGGCCAGGGCCCCGCCGCCGCCGCCGCCGCAGGCACAGCCCCTCCAGGCGCCGCATAAGTCAGACCTGGGCCATCCGCCGCCGCCGCGCCCGCCGCCCGCGCCCCCTGCCGCCGCCGCCGCCGCCGCCGTGCGTCCGGCCGTGCGTGCCGCCCCGCGCCCGCGTGCGTGCGTGCCCGCCGCTCCCGCCGCCGCCGCCGTGCGTGGCCCGCGCCCCACCGCCTCCGCGCCGCGCACCGGCCCGCGGCGCCCGCGCGCCTCCGGGCGGCCAGCTGGCAGGGCTGTGGTACCCAGCGGCGGGCGAACCCAGCCCCCGCACCGCCCCCAGCTTCCCGCACCGCCCCACCCCTTGCTCTCTCCCCGCACTGCCCCCGCGGCCTCGCCCCCTCCCCGCAGTGCCCCGCTCCTTCCCTGCACCGCACCGCCCCCTTTCTGCGGCCTCGTCCCCCTCAGCTCTTGGCGGGAGCTCACTCCTCACCGCCTCCCGCAGAAGCCCAATCAAAACCATCCAGAGAGGAGAAGGACTATTCTGCATTTATAATCTCCCCCAGTAGCTGTCGCCGTGACTTGGGCTCCACCTTGCAGTGTGTGGACGCTCGCTGGGTAAACTGCACGCCTGTCTGTATGCTGTACGTATGGGTGGTGCGTGTGCACACAACCTCGCCGGCGATGGACAGGACCCTGAAGTCATCGTATGTGAGGAAAACTAGCGCTATTCCACGAGACATTCTTAACTCTTCACTGATGGTTAGGCATGTGTAGGGAAATGAGAAAAATAGCAAAGCTAATCACTGTTTATACTGTAAACCATCACACACACGAAGACTTGAACTGTTTTCTTTCTGTGCAGGAAAAGCTTAACAGGAGTGGCTTGAACGGGTCTTGTCTTCTCGTGGACGTGTCGTTTTGTGCACAGAGAGCATCTTTTCCGTGTCTTGGCAGAACGTCCTGTTTGTATCACTTTCAACACGTTATCCTCTGGGCGTTCCCCGTCACAGTGCCTTGAATGCTTCGTCTGTTCTCTAGGACCTACAGTCCTTTTATCCAAGCCTCTTTCCTCAACTTTTCATTCGTGCATTCCCCTGGGGGCAAATCTGGCATCTTTGGAAAGGTGTCGAGGTCAGCATTCCCACAGTTGCCTTTTTTTTTTAATAACTCCAGTTACATTCCGTGCATATTTCATGTCATTACCACCTTTATCATTTTTTTGTTTCTTTGCTGCACTTGCATCTTTGTTGCCCAATTCTACCTTTCAGGTACTTATTTTTGTTTTTTGCTTGTGGAGCGGGTAGGGGCAGATGGTGGGTGGAGGTTGGGTGTTCTCTTAACAAGGCTGTGTGGGTTTATCACTAGGAGAAAAGGAGGCAACACAATGACACACTTTGCTGACGGTGTCTGAGCTTAAAAATGCTCAAAATTTGTACCTGGATGAACCTAGAGAGTGTCATTCAGAGTGAAGTATGGAAGAAACAGAAAAATATCATGTATTAAGGCACATGTGGAATCTAGGAAAATGGTACAGGTGAACCTACATGCAGGGCAGGAAGAGAGATGCAGAGGTAGAGAAAAATGTATGGATACCAAGGGGAGGAAGGTAGGTTGAGTTAGGAGACTAGGACTGTTATATACACACTGTGCTTATTTGCTTAATCTGTTTGACTATTTGCCACCGCATGGACTGTAGTCTGCCAGTCTCCTCTGTTCATGGGATTTCCCAGGCAAGAATACTGGAGTAGGTTGCCATGCCCTCCTCCAGGGGATCTTCCCAACCCAGGGATTGAACCCAGGTCTCCTGCATTGCAGGCAGATTCTTTACCCTGTGAGCCAGGAGGGAAGCCCTGAAGAAAAGCTTACTACTATGTCTAAAACAGGTAAGTAATGAGAACATATTGTACAGCACAGGGAACTCTACTTAATGCACTGTGGTGACCTGAAAGGGAAGAAAGTCCAAAAAAGCGGAAATAAATGTACTTGTGTGGCTGTACAATAGAAACTATCATAACATTGTAAAGTAAATTCAGTAAAAGTTAATTTAAAAAAAATGTTCAGAGACCAAATACGGAAACCTCTGAATTGCTTCAGTTGCTCTCTGGCCATGATGCACTTGTGGAGTGATTTCTGGACGAAAATGCTTGTGTCAACTTGGTTCTAGATGAGCTGGTACTAGACACGTTTGCTCACAGTATGCCATGATAACTGAAATTTGAACCATATCATTGATCTGCTGGCATTATTGAATTAAACTCTGGTAGCGGAATTCAGGCATATCTGAACCCTCAAAGCAAGGACTGCCTGGAAGCAGTCTGTGTATGTCTGTCTGTGTAAATGAAGAGCACAGATAGCAAGTTCACCCACTGGGCAGAATGATCAAATGTCATCCCACTCTCTCTGCTGTGTGTCCCTCATGTACCTCTGCTTAAATTCTTCATTTCCAAAATAATTAGCACAGAGGAAAATTAGAACAAAACAATCTCCTAGTTTAGGCTCTTAACTTAATTTCACAGCCACTTTGGTAGAAAACTAGGTCTGAATCTATTTCACTTTTGTTTATTCAGAGGTTTTAGCTCTTACATAGAATGAGGGATTGGAAGATCTTTCACACTTCAAATGTACATACTAGGGAGAAGACCTTTGAAAAGACATCAGACATCAGACTTATCTATTTACCACTTCTTACATGTGCTCAGTCTTCTGTACCACTCTGCTATATTGTTGTAAGATATTTGATGAAAATGTAAGATGGAAGATATTTGATGAAAATACTGCACTATCAAGGATTTAGAGAACTGGAGGTTGAGGGGATCTATTCAGGATAAAGAGAGATAAAAATAAATCTGGCAGAAGCACTTCCAGAATGGCAGAAAAAATCTGATTCTCTGTAAAAAAAAAAAACAAACAAACAGAATACCGGCTTAAATGGTCAAATCAACCTTTTCAGAACTCCGGACATTACCAAAGTCTTCCAACCATCCAAAGATTGTTTTTCAATAAAAATGACTGAAGTGTGATAGGAACAGTGACCCTGATGGCACTGTAATTTGCCCAGTTCCCAACCCCTCCTATCTGGTTCTGTGGTAGCTTTGGCAACTAATAGCCTCAAAACAATAGTAGCTTTGAAACCCAGTAGACTCGCAGCCACTGGATGGGAAGAATGGATTTAGATATTCCTAAAACCCCATCCCTAGAGAGTTGTCATTATTTGACCTGTTGGCAGCTCCATTCACAGGGCTTGTCTTTTTTTGACCTGCTTCAGAATTCACTCTGTGCAAACAGTCCTATCCCTAGGGCATTTGTCAAAAACAATCAACAGCAGTTGTTTAACATCACAGCTGCCTGAGGTGGGTAAAACCAATTGGGGCTAACAAGAGGTTAACCAAAAAATGAAAGCAAAAATGGGAAATGAGAGTCCATAGGGTGCCTTGAAAGCTAGCTCTGACATATTCCTGGGAATCCAGAATGCCATGCACAGTTCAAGACTGTGCACACTCTTGAAATATCTGAGAAGGCCCTAATCTCTCACTTCATGTTGACTTAGAGGTTCCGAGCCAGGAGAAAGTGAAGGCAAAGGAAGAGTTGTAAGTTACCTACCAGAATATTGAAGGCATAAAAAGAAGAAAATAAACTGTCCCTGCTTCCACTGTTTCCCCTTCTATTTGGCATGAAGTGATGGGACCAGATGCTACGATCTTAGTTTTTTGAATGTTGAGTTTTAAGCCAGTTTTTTCACTCTCACCCTCATCAAGAGGCTCTTTAGTTCCTTTTCACTTTCTGCCATTAGAGTGGTATCATCTACGCATCCAAGGTTGTTAATATTTTTCCCAGAAATCTTGATTCCAGCTTGTGATTCATCCAACCTGCCATTTCACATGATGTACTCTGAGTATAAGTTAAATAAACAGTGTGCATTTATATATATGTACTTATATGTAATTGGAATGATAACAGTACTAATAGCACAAAGGAGAAGAGAGAGAATGAGCACAACTGGAGCTTAATTTTGGTGTACTACTGCAATTAAGCTACTAATAATTCTACCTAGATTATTTTAAGTTAATTGTAATCCCCAACACAACCATTAAAAATGACTCTTTAAAATATAGTTAAAGAAACAACAAAGAAATTAAAATACTACAGTAGAAAATATACAGCACAAAAGAAGGCAATAATAAGGAAAAAGACGAACAAAAAGACATAGAGAGAGAACAAATAGCAAAATGGCAGTCATAATCCTGCCTTATCAGTAATTTCATTAAATGTAAATATACTAAATACTCCAATCAAAAGACAGAGATTGACAAAATATATATAAAAACACAATCCAACTATATACCATCTATGAGACACTTTAAAGTCACAAATTGGTTGAAAGTAAAAGAACAGACATATACCATGTAAAAAGAAAGAAAAAAAAAGTGGCTATACTGATACCAGACAAACTAGACTTTCAGCTATAAATTGTTCCTAGAAACAAAGAACATTTTATACTAACAAACAGGTCAATCCATCAATAAAACATAACATTTAAGAAACGCCTGTGTGGCTTCCCTGCTGGCTCAGGGGTAAAGAATCTGCCTACCAATGCAGGAGACACAGGTTGGATCCCTGTCCAGGAAGAGCCCACATGCTACTGGGCAACTGTTGAGCTCCTGCTCTAGAGCCTGGAAGCTACAAGTACTGAATCCCCAGTGCCCTAGAGCCTGTGCTCCACAACAAGAGAAGCCACCACAATGAGAAGCCCGCAACTAGAGAAAGCCCCAGGGTGCAGCAATGAAGACTCAGCACAGCCAAAAAGAAAGAAACATTAAAAAAGAGTAAATACCAATATATTTTTAAAAAGGGAAGCACTTGTGTGCATAACAGCTGAACCCCAAAATAGCAAAAACTGACAGAATCAAAGGAGAAAACTAAACAATTCAACAATAATAACTGGAGATTTCAACACCCTCACTTTCCGTAATGGATAGAATAAGGCAGATTATCAACAAGGAAAAAGAAGTCGAGAACAACACCAATATTCAACTAGACCCAACACATCTGTGGAACATTTGCATTCAACATGGTCAAATACACATTCTTTCCAAATGCACATGGAACATTTTTCAGGATAAATCATACATTAGGCCACAAAGCAAGCTCTCAATAAGTTTAAAAGTAATAAAATCATACAAAGTATGTTCTCCAACCACAATGGAATCAAACTAGGAACCAGTAATAGAAGGAAATTTGGGGAATTCAAAAACATGGAAATTAAAACATCCCCAAACCAAATAACCAATGGAGCAAAGAAGAAATAATAAGAAAAACTAGAAAAAATTATGACTGAGATAAAATGTATAACATAGGACTTGGATGCAGCTAAAGCAGTGCTCTGAAGAAAATTTAAAATTGTGATCTCAATAGTTTAAAAGATGAGAGAGTTGAAATTTATGGCCTAACCTTTCATCTTAACAAATTAGAAGAGTACAGTAAACCTAAAGCAAGCAAAAGGAAAAAAATAATATAGAGTGGAAAGAACCAAAATAGAGAATAGAAAAACAATAGAGGAAAATTAGCAAAAGGAAAAGCTGGTTCTTAGAAGAAATCGATAAAATTGACAAACCTCTAGCTAAACACCAAAGGGGGCAAAAGGGAGGAAAACGCAAATTACTGATATTTGGGATGAAAGAAAGGACATCACTACCAATTTTATGGGAATAAAAAGGATTTGAATGGAATACTATAATAATTGTATGCCAACAAATTAAATAACCTGGATGAAATGGGAAAGGGTCCAGAAAGACCAAACTACTGAAACTGACTCAAGAACAAACAGAAAACCTGAACAGAACTATATCAAGAGGTTGAATTCTAAAACTTAACCACCATTCAAAGCCCAAGTCCAGGGGAAAGGGTTTACTACTATACCTCCAAAACAAAAAGAACTGGGTCTGGTATATAGCAGGCACTCAATAAATATTTGTTGAATTTGCATGAGGGCACAAATGCAAAATGAAAGACTCTATGACTTTTCATAAAGTATTTCATTATCCTAGCAACTGAGGGAAAACTACCCATGGAGTTTTGCATGCAGTGTATATAAATACTACAGCTGGAAAACTGACATCATTTTACAAAGTCAAAGGCATTAAAATGTGCTGCAGATTCTCAGAGGATAGCCAGTGCTTCAGAGGAAAATGACTTCTCCTTTCCTTATTTCCAGTGTAGTTTTAAAAGACTTCAGTGTGTCTTGCCTCTCAGTCCCCTGGCCTCATCTCTTCCAGTGACTTTTCCCTGTCATGTGTCACTCCCTGGGCCTGGACTCACATATCCAAAGCCAGTGGGGTGAGGCAGTCACAGCCTGAATGTGGCCGGGGTTTGTCCACAAGGTGTGGTGGGAGCTGTGACTTACCCGCCAGGTGCTGAGGTCCTTTTAGGAAAGGACCTGTCCGCATTCATGTGGAGATGCTAGATTATATTCCCATCCCTCCAGTTCATGTCAACAGTGATCTTCCTGGGCTGTCGCCCGCATGTTAAGTGTTACCAACAACATGGACTTTCAGTTTTAAGGTGGTGACACTCTTCCCCCCTTTTTCTTCTCTCTTGAAAATCAGCTCAAAAGGATAAGCACAGGGACTTTTCTGGTAGTCCATAGCTAAGACTCCCATACTCTCAGTGCAGGGGCTGGGTTCGATCCCTGTTCAGAAGAACTAGACCCCACGTGTGGCAACTAAGAGTTCACATGCTGCAACTAAAGATTCCACATGTATACTCCAATGTAAAATAAGTTTAAAAGATCCCACATGCCTCAATGAACACCTGGTGCATGCCACAACAAAAACCTGGCACAGCCAAGAAAAAGTTAAGAAAGGGAAATAAAAATTCCATCTTCCTTGAAACCTGCTGCTGCTGTTGCTAAGTCGTGTTAGTCGTGTCCGACTCTGTGCGACCCCAGAGACGGCAGCCCAACCAACAGGCTTCTCTGTCCCTGGGATTCTCCAGGCAAGAATACTGGAGTGAGTTGCCATTTCCTTCCCCAGTCATGAAAGTGAAAAGTGAAAGTGAAGTCGCGACCCCATGGACTACAGCCTACCGGGCTCCTCCGTCCATGGGATTTTCCAGGCGAGAGTACTAGAGTGGGTTGCCATTGCCTTCTCCCCTGGAAACCTGGAGATATCTAAAAGCCTATTTCAGAAGCTGAAAGCAGGGACTTTTTTGGCAGTCCAGTGGTTAAGACTCAGCCTTTCAATCCAGGGGATACAGGTTTGATCCCTGGTTGGGGAGCTAAGAAAGATCCCACATGTCTTGGGGCCAAAAAACCTAAACAAAAACATAAGCAGTATTGTAACAAATTTAGTATTAGTCCCTCAGTTGTGTCCAACTCTGTGACCTCACATGGACTGTAGCCCGCCAGACTCTTCTGTCCATGGAATTCTCAAAGGCAAGATTACTGGAGTGGGTTGCCATTCCCTTCTCCAGGGGATCTTTCCCAACCCAGGGATCCAACCCAGGTCTCCTATATTACAGGCTGATTGTTTACTGTCTAAGCCACCAGGGAAGCCCAGCAAATTCAATAAAGACTTTAAAAGTGGCCCACATTAAAAAAAAAAAAAAGAGGAAATCAATAACAGTGTTTTGTCCTTTTTTTTTTAAAGAAGAAATTGAAAGCAGCATAAAAGTAGTAAACGTTTCAGCAGAAGGAAGGGGTTCATGAACCCAAGAACCTACCCAAGGTGGTGTCATGAAGCAGGCTCTCTTCCCCTGCAGAGATGCTAAGGAATACCAGGGAGGCACCAGGCACCATGGAAGATGGACAAAGGTGAGGGAGACAAGAAGCATGGAACACAGGGACTTCATTTGAAAGATCAAATAAGATATGTCATTTCTTTTGATATCCCCTCCCACCCCATCTGTTAGGCAACCACTCTTCCTCTATCCTGCAGAAATGGAGGAATGTTCCCAGGAGAGAAACTAGAGTGGAATCAGTACAGTAGGGTGGGCTGTCAGGCTGAAAGGGGGAGAAATGTGGGAAAGCCTGTACACTGAGTGCTGAGCCACCAAGCTCTCCTCCCTGCCAGGCTCCTTATTACAGTGACCTCAGGCAGGAGACTCACACATCCTGCCATGTGGAAAGTCAACACTACTGGTTAATCTATATACTTACTTATTGGGACTATTTAAGATTGTTTAGTGGGGCTTCCCTTGGTGGCTCAGTGGTAAAAAAAACTGTTTGCAATTCAAGAGATGCAAGTTCAGTCCCTGGGTTGGGAAGATTCTCTGGAGAAGGGAATGGCAACCCACTCCAGTATTCTTCCCTGGAGAATTCCAGGGACAGAGGAGCCTGGTGGACTACAGTCCATGGGGTCTGAAAGAGTCAGACACAACTGAGTGACTAAGCACACAAGATTGCTTAGTACTGACCATAGTATTGTACCATGATTATATTTCCTTTCATATACAACTTTTAATTTTACCCAGAGTTGATACTTGCGTAGCTTTTCAGTTTGTTTAATTTTGCTAAGCATTCTTACATCTCCAGTGGGAATCTGAAATGCCTTGCAATACAGCTTTCCATGCTGTAAACCAGTGAAGCCAAAATAAATATTTTTTTAAAAATAGTTGCTGGTGCACAGCAAATTCAAGTTAAAAAAAAAAAAAGAAGAACGGGCTTCCCTGGTGGTCTAGTGGTTAAGAATCCTCCTTCCAATGCAGGGGACACAGGTTCGATCCCTGATCTGGAAAGATCTCATGTGCTGTGGAGCAATAAGCCCCTGCAACAGAACAAGAGAAGTCACTGCAATGAGAAGCTTCCCCACAGCAACTAGAGAGTAGTCCCCCATCACCGCAACTAGAGAAAGCCCACACACTGCAACGGAAGACCCAGCGCAGCCAAAAATAAATAATTTTTGTTTTTTAAGAAAGGAAGCAGCAGCAGTGGTTACACTGATGCTGGTCTATCAGGAGCAGTAACAGGAGCCAAAACCCAGAAGCACTGAAGGAAAATAAGAGAGTCGAATTCTACAGCCACTGAAAATATCTTTTAAGAATGATGGTGAAACAAAGACATTTTTAGTCAAACAAAAATTTGTCTTCAAATTTTAGTTTGTCTTCAGCATACTTTCAATAAAGAAAATTTGAAATGACACATGTTTGTCAGAAGGAAAGTTTTCTTAGATGGTAGGTTTAAGACACAGGGATAAACAGTAAAGTGAATCTAAGCAGTTACTGATTAATAAAAGAATAATAAGAATGTCTTCAGAGTTAAAGAAGAATAGTTAAAATTCGTGGAAAAATGATTATAAGTTGGGAACTGTTCTAAGTTTCTTTTATTATGCAGGAAGAAATTAAGGGATTTATTCAGACTTCATTAACTTAAGTAAGCGTATTATAATTTCAAGGACAACTACTAAAAGAAATGAACAGAATGTATAACTTCTTAAACTACTTAGCTGGGTGACTGTTGTTGAGTTGCTAGACTCTTTATGACCTCATAGACTGCAGCATGCCAGGCTCCCCTGTCCTTCACTGTCTCTCAGAGTTTGGTAAATTTCATGTCCACTGAGTTGGTGATGCTATCTAACCATCTCATCCTCTGCCACTCCCTTCTCCTTTTGCCTTCAATCTTTCCCAGCATCAGGGTCTTTTCTAGTGAGACAGCTCTTTGCATCAGGTGGCCAAAGTATTGGAGCTTCAGCTTCAGCACCAGTCCTTCCAATGAATATTCAGGACTGTTTCCTTTAGGATTGACTGGTTTGATCTCCTCGCAGTCCAAAGGACTCTCAAGAGTTTTCCCCAGCACCACAATTCAAAAGCATCAATTTTTTGGCACTCAGCCTTCTTTATGGTGCGACTCTCACATCTGTACATGACTACTAGAAAATCCACACCTTTGACTCTTCGGACCTTTGTTGTCTAAATAACGTCTCTGTATTTAATACACTGTCTAGGTTTGCCATAGCTTTCCTTCCAAGGAGCAACATTAGAGGGGACAACACTGGAATAACTGAAATACTCAGTAAATTCAAAATAAGGTAAAAAAAAAAAAAGACAAAAAAGTGCAACAGGTATGACAAGTAGAAAGCACAAAATAAGTTTTCAGTTCAGTTCAGTTCAGTTCAGTTGCTCAGTCGTGTCAACTCTTGGCGACCCCATGAATCGCAGCATGCCAGGCCTCCCTGTCCTTCACCAACTCCCGGAGTTCACTCAGATTCACATCCATCGAGTCAGTGATCCCATCCAGCCATCTCATCCTCTGTTGTCCCCTTCTCCTCCTGCCCCCAATCCCTCCCAGCATCAGAGTCTTTTCCAATGAGTCAACTCTTTGCATGAGGTGGCCAAAGTACTGGAGTTTCAGCTTTAGCATCACTCCTTCCAAAGAAATCCCAGGGCTGATCTCTTTCAGAACGGACTGGTTGGATCTCCTTGCAGTCCAAGTGACTCTCAAGAGTCTTCATACCCAAGTGCAAATATATGTGCAATGTGAACTGTGCCTTTAGGAGTGGTGCAATATCATGGCATTCATAATGTAGTACTAATTACATTTTATATAAATGAAATAAATGCCCCAGTCAAAAAACAAAGATTTTCAGACTTCATAAAGACAAATTCTACCTCTGTGTTATTTACAAGAAACGTATCTTAAAAGTATAAGGATTAAGGATAGAGAAAATTTGGAAGTGACATTATTAAATAAGACTTCCTGATACATTTTACACCAAAGAAAACTAGTATAGCTATATTAAGGAGGAAAATATTTTAAAAGAAAATAAAATTGCAGCAGTAAAGGAGGTCGAGGGTTCCCCAGGTGGTGCTAGTGGTAAAGAACCTGACTGCCAATGCAGGAGACATGAGAGACATGGGTTCCATCCCTGGGTCAGGAAGATCCCCTGGAGGATGGTATGGCTACCCTCTCATGGACGGAGGATCCTGGCAAGCTCCAGTTCACAGTGCCGTTAAGTGTCGGACACAACTGAAGCGACTTAGCATGCATAGCATGCATACATACAAAGAATATTGATTCATGGTTAATAAAAGGTTCCATTGCTGAAACTATAGGACAGTCTTCAATTTGTATATTTTTCAACATATACCTTCAGGATATGCAAAGAAATAGAAAAAAGAAAAACACTAGAATGGGAAAGACTAGAGATCTCTTCAAGAAAATTAGAGATACCAAGGGAACATTTCATGCAAAGATGGGTTCGATAAAGGACAGAAATGGTAGGGACCTAACAGAAGCAGAAGATATTAAGAAGAGGTGGCAGGAATACACAGAAGAACGGTACAAAAAAGATCTTCATGACCCAGATAATCACGATGGTGTGATCACTCACCTAGAGCCAGACATCCTGGAATGTGAAGTCAAGTGGACCTTAGGAAGCATCACTACAAACAAAGCTAGTGGAGGTGATGGAATTCCAGTTGAGCTATTTCAAATCCTGAAAGATGATGCTGTGAAAGTGCCGCACTCAGTATGCCAGCAAATTTGGAAAACTGAGCAGTGGCACAGGACTGGAAAAGGTCAGTTTTCATTCCAATCTCAAAGGAAGGCAATGCCAAAGAATGCTCCAACTACTGCACAATTGCACTCATCTCACACACTAGCAAAGTAATGCTCAAAATTCTCCAAGCGAAGCTCCAACAGTACATGAACCAAGAACTTCCAATTGTTCAATCTGGATTTGGAAAAGGAAGAGGAAGCAGAGATCAAATTGCCAGTGTTCTTTGGATCATAGGAAAAGCAAGACAGTTTCAGAAAAATATATACTTCTGTTTTATTGACTATGCCAAAGCCTTTGACTGTGTGGATCACAAAAAGCTGTGGAAGATTCTTAAAGAGATAAGAATACCAGACCACCTTACCTGCCTCCTGAGAAATCTGTATTCAGGTCAAGAAGCAACAGTTAGAACCAGACATGGAGCAATAGACTGGTTCCAAATTGAGAAAGGAGTATGTCAAGGCTGTATATATGTCACCTTACTTATTTAACTTATATGCAGAGTACATCATGCAAAATGCCAAGCTGGATGAAGCACAAGCTGGAGATTGCTGGGAGAAATATCAATAACCTCAGATATGCAGATGACACCACCCTAATGGCAGGAAGGAAAGAGGAACTAAAGAGCCTCTTAATGAAAGTGAAAGAGGAGAGTGAAAAAGCTAGCTTAAAACTCAGCATTCAAAAAAGGCACATCATGGCATCCAGTCCCATCACTTCATGGCAAATAGATGGAGAAACAGTGAAAACCGTGAGAGACTTTATTTTCTTGGGCTCCAAAATAAATGACAACCCACTCCAGTATTCTTGCCTGGAGAATCCCATGGACAGAGGAGCCTGGCAGGCTACAGTCCATGGGGTCTCAAAGAGTCGGACACAACTGAGCTACAGTCCAAGTCCAGCAAAATCACTGCAAATGGTGACTTCAGCCATGAAATTAAGACACTTGCTCCTTGGAAGAAAAACTATGACCAATCCAGCATATTAAAAAGTGTATCAGAAAGCAGAGACATTACTTTGCCAACAAAGGCCCATCTAGTCAAAGCTATATGGTTTTTCCAGTAGTCACATATTGATGCGAGAGTTGGACCACAAAGAAAGCTGACTACCGAAGAATTGATGCTTTTGAACTGTGGTGTCGGAGAAGGCTCTTGAGAGTCCCTTGGACTGCAAGGAGATCCAAACGGTCCGTCCTGAAGGAAATCAGTCTTGAATATTCATTGGAAGGACTTGATGCTAAAGCTGAAGCTCTAATACTTTGGCCACCTGATATGAAGAACTGACTCACTGGAAAAGTCCCTGGTGGTGGGAAAGATTGAAGGCAGGAGGAGAAGGGGGTGACAGAGGATGAGATGGTTGGATGGTATCACTGACTCGATGGACATGAGTTTGAGCAAGTTCTGGGAGTTGGTGATGGACCCGGAAGCCTGGTGTGCCGCAGTCCATGGGGTTGCAACAAGTTGGACATGACTGAGTTACTGAACTGAACTGAATTCAGGATATGTAACACTGACAGAACTTCTAGGAGAAACAGACAAATCTATAAGGATAGAAAGAGTGCTGCTTTTGGCACTACATCTCTTAGTTACCAACAGAAAAAAAAACAAACAAAAATGAGTAGACATGAAAAAGTTTGAATAAAATAATAAAACGGACATACTGAGATCTCTACATAACTACTGTAGAATACATTATTTTTTCGTGCATACAGAACATTTACAAAACATATATGAACCATAAAGCAAGTCTCAGTATATTTCAACAGTTCAAAACCATACAGAGCATGGCTGTACCATAAGACAAACTAGAAATCAGAAAAATTAGAAACAGGAAAAAAAACCCAGATGCTAGAGACCTAAAATGACCATGCATCAAAACAAAATTAAGGAAATATTAGACAATATGTTGAACCGAATAATAAAATATTTCATGTCAAAGTTTATGAATGCAGTACAGAAAGAGTAACGCACAATCCCAAAGTGAGTTGCCTTCAGACAGTCTGAAACCTAAGTAACTAAATACTCATCTGAAGAAGTTAGAGCTATATCAGCAACAAAGAAGTAATGAAGATAAAAGGAGACACTTTAAAAACAGAAAACAATTATGTAACAGAGATGTTCAACAAAGCCAAAAGTTGCTTGTTGATTTTAACAAATAACGATATCTCTATCAAGAGTGATCAAGAAACTAAGGCACAAATAACCAATATCCAGAAACAATAAAGAGATACACTTACAGATGTCACAAATATAAATAAGACAATGTAAGATTAACATGGTCCTCAGTAAAGCTGGTGTGTGTGTGTTGGGGGAGGAACATGTTAAATAAAAAGAAGATTGATATGAAATCTCTGTACCAATATGCTTGAAAAATTTAGACACACTGGACAGTTTTTTTTAAAAAAATACATAACTTATTTTTTTCAGAAAGAAATAGGAAATATATAAGAAGAAATAGGAAATCTTACTATTGTGATATCCATAAATCTCACTTTGCCCAAAACAGTCCCAGTTTATGCCCATCATTGATTAATATATATCATTGTTTTAATGACCCTTTTAATTCTCAGAAGTGTTACATTTTGGAGGATAAGCCATATGTTCATCCTTCCTATTTCTAATAATTAAGAGAAATGAAATCCATAGCCCAAAATGCTCATCCTGAAGAGTTCCAGGCTCAAATTCACCAGCAAGTTCTACCAAACACTCATGAAAAAAGATACTATTAATCTTAAATTCTTTCAGAAAATAGAAAAAGAAGACTCACCAACTCTTGAGACTAGTATAGCCTTGATACTAAAACCTGGCAAACACAGTTCATGAAAAGAAAATTACAGGCAATCTCCTAGATGAACATAGGCACAAAAATCCTAAATATCTGCAAGGTGAATCTAGCAGTATATAAAAAGGATAGCACATCATGACCAAGTTGGTTATATCCCAGGCATTCAAGGTTGTTTTACACTAGAAGATGAATTAATATAATCCACCATGCTACCATATTAAAGAAGAAAATCATAACATTTTCTCAGTAAATGTAGAAAAACCATTTAATAAACTCCAACATACTTTCATGATTAAAAAAAATTCTTCTCAAAGTGAGAATGAAAGGGTACATTCTTGAACGTTATCTTCAAAAATCATACAGCAAATATTCTTAATGGTGATATTTTGAGAACAGGACAAGAATTTTTACTATCCTCATCACTATTTGCATTGTAGCAGTGGTTCTAGCCAATGAAGTAAGTAAGTATAAGAAAAAAAAAGTGTAAGAACTAGAAAGGAAAGAACAGAACTATTATTATTAGAATATAATGTTCATATATATTATCTATATAATAGATAATTCAAAATAAAACTAAAGATATATTTTATTAGACTTAATAAGAGAGTTAAACAAGTTTGCTGGATACAAAAAAAGCAATTGCATTCCTATATATCAGCATCAAAAATTTGCAAAATGAAAAAAAGTAAAAGATACTATTTACAATGGTACCAAAATATACAAAGGATCTAGTAAGAAAATCTAACAACAGATGTTATAGAGAAAATTATAAAATCTTATTGACAGATATCAAAGAAGATATAGAGAAATATAATAAACTTATGGGTTAGAAGGTTGACTAATATAAATATATCAGTTTTCCTCAAATTAATATATGGATACAATGTAATCACAATAAAAACAATAGTTTATGTGGTTGTTACACTAGGCTAACACTTTAAAGTTTATATGGAACTGGAAAGGGTTTAGAAACCTGTAACAAACTACATGGGCATATTTGCCCCATAAGATGTCACAACTTAAAACAACACTATAATATAAGAAGCTGTTTATTGGTTCAGGGACAGACAGTTAGATCAGTGGGCCAGAGGGAGCGCACAGACATAAACCTACACACCTGTAGACACTCAATAAGTCGATGGAGCTGCCATTGCAAGCAAGTGTCAAAAGGATGGCTTTTCATTAACTAGTCCCAGAATAATTGGGATTTCATATGAGAAAAACCCTGAATATGATAGTCATAAAACTCAGTTATAAGCAAATATACATGAAAACCAAAACTATAGGACTATCAATAGATCAGGTGCTAAGCCACTTTCAGTTCAGTTCAGTTCAGTCACTCAGTTGTGTCCCACTCTTTGTGACCCCAAGAATCACAACACGCCAAGTCTCCCTGTCTATCACCAACTCCCGGAGTTCACTCAGATTCACATCCATCAAGTCAGTGATGCCATCCAGCCATCTCATCCTCTGTTGTCCCCTTCTCCTGCCCCCAATCCCTCCAGCATCAGTCTTTTCCAATGAGTCAGCTTTTCGCATGAGGTGGCCAAAGTACTGGAGTTTCAGCTTTAGCATCATTCCTTCCAAAGAAATCCCAGGGCTGATCTTCAGAATGGACTGGTTGGATCTCCTTGCAGTCCAAGGGACTCTCAAGAGTCTTGTCCAACACCACAGTTCAAATGCATCAATTCTTTCGGCGCTCAGCCTTCTTCACAGTCCAACTCTCACATCCATACATGACCACAGGAAAAACCATAGCCTCGACTAGATGGACCTTAGTTGGCAAAGTAATGTCTATGCTTTTGAATATGCTGTTGTGTCCAACTCTGTGTGACCCTTTGGACTGTAGCCTGCCAGGCTCCTCTGTCCATGGGATTCTCCAGGCAAGGATACTGGAGTGGGCTGTCATGCCCTCTTTAGAGGATCTTCCCAACCCAAGGACTGAACCTGGATCTCTTACATCTACCTGCATTGGCAGGCAGATACTTTACCACTAGCGCCACCTGGGAAGACCTCAACGGAATATACAGGAGGATATCTTCAAGACCTGGGAGTAAGGAAAGATTTCTTAAATATTACATAAAATGTATTTCAACATAAAGAAAAAGATGAATAAGTAAGACAACATTAAAATTAAGAGCTCATCAGTAAGACATCTTCCCCATCATAAGACTGAAGACTAGAGATACTTGTAATGAAATAACTGACAAAGGACTCAATATCAAGAATATATAAATTTTTTATTGACTACCAGTGAGAAAAAGGCAGATAACTCATTAGAAAAATGCACAAAGGACTTGAACAGGAAGCTGCTCCAAATGTGTAATTGTTGGTGTTGTTCAGTCACTCAGTCATGTCCAATTCTTCACAACCCCAAGGACTGCAGCACACCAGGCTTCCCTGTCCTTCACCATCTCCCAGAGGTTGCTCAGACTCATGTCCATTGAGTAGGTGATGCCAACCAATCATCTTGTCCTCTGTTGTCCCCTTCTCCTCCTGCCTTCGATCTTTCCCAGCATCAGGGTCTTTTTAAATGAGTCAGTTTTTTGCATCAGGTGGCCAAAGGATTGGCCAAAGAATCAGCCCTTCCAATGAACATTCAGGACTGATCTCCTTTAGGATTGACTGGTTCAATCTCCTTGCAGTCCAAGGGACTCTCAAGAGTCTTCTCCAACACCACAGTTCAAAAGCAGCAATTCTTTGGCACTCAGCTTTCTTTATGGTCCAACTCTCACAACCATACATGACTACTGGAAAAAACAAAAAAATGTGTAATAAACACATAAAAGATATTTACCCTGCTTTTTATTCATGGAAATGCACCTTAAAACCACAATGAGACCCTCTACAGTCCTATAAGACTGGTCAAAATTATAAATGTAAAGTAAGTTTGGTAGAGGCTATGAAGACTATTTTCATACACAGTAACAGGGGGAAATGCTCTCTGTATTATAAAAACAGCAACTGAGTGTAGGAGAAGAACCCAGGGACTCTGGGGAGTGCCAGGATGCACACCTGCTCACTTCCTGCATTGTTGGATTTGATGAACTGCCAGGCAATCAATTCTGTCTCTTGTCAGTCCCAGGGCTAAATTGTTCAGCTACCACTTAGTGGAAGTAACAGCTGTCATATTGCTTCAATAGTTTCCTTCCTCTGACATGAGATGAGGAATTTCTTCCACGGGAATGCTCAAGAGTTGGCAAAACTCCTAATGGCATTCTTGTTTTGACCTCCACTGGCTCTTATATTCAACTAAATTGTGTAGAAAATAGTTAGAAAGAAGGAATTATCAATCATATTCTTCTCTCAAGGAAATGAGCCATTTTCTTCTTCTCTTCTGTAGTCTGATGGCATTTTTTTTTTCAAGCTTGCTTTGTTTGAAACCTACATACCTCACCTTCTTCAGGATGTTCTTCTAAACTAATGTCTTACTGCCAGCTCCCCTTTCATCCTCTTCAGTCTCTATTAATCTCTGGTATCACTACTGTAGGGAGGACATGCCTTAGCTCTTTTAGTAGACAGCGACTTTGTGACAGACAGGATCTTTGTCTGATCCATTTTTGAGCTCCCTTCAGAGAAACTTCCCCAGTTTACTATACATAGTAGGTGGTTAGTAAAAGTCTGTCTTATGATCTTCAGATTATTAGGTATAAACATGCAGAGTTTTAGAATGTATCAGTTAGGAAGGGTGTTGGTGTTAGTACTGAGAACCTGTTGCAGTGGCTTGAACAAATGAAAACAAAAATCCATTGGGCTGCCAGTATGGAGTTGGTAAGGTGGTTCCACAGAGTCATGAGAGATCCAGGCACTTTACAGTTTCTGCTCTGCCTTCTTTAGTATGTTGCTTCCATTTTCACAGTCACAAGATGGCTGCCGGGGCTCCATCCAGTACATCTGCATTTTGGGAAAACAGGGAAACAAGGAACAAAAGAGCCTCTTCTCTCATCCAAGACAGGCCCTCTTTAAAGAGAATTTCAGAAAACAGGAACCAAAGACTTCTACGTAAATTTCAATGAATACTCCCTTAATTGCAAGGGAGGCTGGGAAAAAAATGTTTTAGCTTGGCACACGGACCTTCTGAACAGAATCTGAGTTATGTTGTTGTTGTTGCTTAGTCACTTTAGTCGTGTCCAACTCTTCTCTGTCTATGGGATTCTCCAGGCAAGATACTGGAGTGGGTTGCCATTTCCTTCTCCAAGAGCTATGTTACTAAGGAAGAAAGAGAGAGCAGCCTGCAATCTTTGCCATAAGGAGTCTTAATCACTCATCCATAAGTGTTATCATTTTTTCCCATAAGTATTAATTGTTACTTCAAGATTTTTAAGTTTCTCTTCAAAGTCTGTAGGTAAGTTATTGAAATTTATCCAGACTCCATCGTTCACATTCAGAGTTTTAATGTCATACAACCTGCTTGATATTCTCCCCTCCTCAAATGAACCTTGTTTTTCTTATATCCCCAGGTAGACATGATACCATCTGGTGTTTTCTGCTTTTGACCCAAAGCCACAGCTGGTATCATCTAATTAATCAGGAGCTGGGAAGGGACAGAGTCAGGAAGGGGTTAGTCTCACAAATCACTTGGTAATTTAAAAACCCTTGGTTATAATGTTTGCTCTCTACAATAAAATATCCATTGCAGGATTTTTATAAAATTGTTTTATATTAAATGAGAAACTGAAAGGTCAAGGTATAAGTCTAATTGATGCCACAGCTGATATGAAGTATTAAGTTTCAAAAACACAAATGGAGAGGCAGTTAAAGAAGCATTTCTTCAGACTTCCCTGGTGGTCCAGTGGGTAAGACTTCACCTTCCAGTGCAAGGGCTGCAGGTTTGATCCCTGGTCAGAGAGCCAAGATCCCACAGGCCTCAGTTGCCCAAATTACCAAAACATAAAATGGAAGCAATGTTGTAACAAATTCAATAAAGACTTTTAAAAAGGTCCACATCAAAAAAAAAGGTCATTTTTAAAAAAAGAGAAACATTTCATATATGTTAAATTTCTCCTAAAAGTAACCTGGATGACTGAGGTACAAATGACTAAAGATAATAGTTGATCTATTTATCATCCATTTCATTCGATCAATAATTGTTCAGTACACACTATTTGATAAGCATTGTGCTAGTTCCTAGACTTTCAATTTTCACTTTCGTGCATTGGAGAAGGAGATGGCAACCCACTCCAGTGTTCTTGCCTGGAGAATCCCAGGGACGCCTGTTGGGCTGTTATCTATGGGATCGCACAGAGTCGGACACGACTGAAGCAACTTAGCAGCAGCAGCAGCAGTTCCTGGATTTTTTAATGTAGACATTTCAGAGATAAAGATATGTAGAAAGACTGTAATGGGCAGCAGGAAACTGAAATAAATAATCTAAAATCAGCTTCCACAGACTAGCATTAATAATTCCAGAAAGCCTACCAGGAAATTAATAGCAGAAACTGAGCTTGGACATTTTGTAATTCTTTTTTAGCCACATGAAATTAAATTAGAAATTCTCAGAAGACTCAGGCACAAATTGCTAATGTAAGATTTTGACACCTACAAATCATTCTACCTTAATGAATAAAGAAAAGAAATGCATTGCTTATATGGCATAATATAGGGGGGAAAAAAGGTGTCCTAGATTGCCAACTATTCTGCTTGAAAGATAAAAAAAGTTCTAAAAGGTTATAGCTAAGTGAGGGGCTCAACATTCCATTAGAGTATTCTTAGCTTTAGTACCAAAGTTTACACAAGAATTACAGAAAATGGAATTTAAAACCAAGACCTGGAAAGGACTCATTAACTTAAGGGCAGGTTGCTTTTTGAGGAGAAAAATCACCGGATTGTAAAAAATTGAAATAGGTTAATTTGAGTTGCATACGGTTGGTCAAATCTTTGAAAGTCATGAACTGAGAAGCCGCTGATGCTATGCAAAACCAAATCTGTCCATAAGAAGGTGTTTGACCAGTAGCTGCTAGGTGTCCTTTGGTTTCCAGTATGTTTCGCTTGGAACTTAGGCCACTGTCCTAAGTTTTTGACCTTGGAATATCAGTTGGTCTGACATGCTTGTTTTATTCCTGTTAGTATAGTATGAATAATTTATAATCTCTAAAACTCAGTGTCCTCTTATATAAGTTGTGTTTAAATATAACCATTATGATGTCCTGTACATACTCTTGTTAATTTTCTTAATGATTTTTGAAAGGCTTGAAAGGATTTTATCCACAAAATTTATAAGGCTGATTTTGTAGATTGATAAGAGTGGCTTAAATGCTTAGGAAGATTTTGTTTCTTATATTTTTAATCCTCTTGGTGTATCTGAAATGTTTGAGAGGGTCAATTGTATTAAAACTGTACTTTGAAGCAGCCAAGGGAATTTGATTAAAGTTAAATACCTAAATATGTTACATGTATGAATTAACTGAAAAAGCACAAGTGAAAATGACTGTTCTTATTTTTTATTAAAATTATAAAATTTGTAAATGAAAAAGAAGTTGTAAATGTTTAAGGAAAACAAGGTTTTTACTTTTATAGCTATAATAATATAATATGGATTAAAACAAGTTAATTATAAGGATTCCTTTCTGTACACAAGAGCCCAACTAGGAAAGTAAAAGGCCCAAACTCAGAGATTACCAAGAAGAGAAATGGGAGTAGGCCAGGGGTGTGGGCTGTGGATCAGTCACTTAAGGCCCCCATTCCTAGCAGCAGGGTCAGTGGGCTCCACACCTCATACACAGGTTCCAAGTGAAAGGATGAAAGAAGGTATTCCATGCCAGTGGAATTTAAAAGAGATAAGCAGTAACTATACTTATATCAGACAAAATAGATTATAACTCAAAAGCTGTAAAAAGAGACAAAGAAAGTTATTACATAATGATAAAGAATTCAGCATGGAGAGGATATGTGCTGGGGCTCCCCAGGTGGCACTAGGGTAAAGAACCTGGCTGCCAATGAACGAGAGGCAAGAGATGAGAGGGTCACAGAGAGTCGGACTTGACTGAACAGCTGAGCACACTGATAAAGAATTAAATGCATCAAGATGATACAACAATCGTAAATATATATCCACCTATTTGGAGATCTGATGAGGGTCCAGAAATAAACCCTCATATTTATAGTCAACCAATATTTGATAATGGAGTCAAGAATACCCAGTGGGGAAAAGACAGTCTCTTCAGTAAATGGTGCTGGGGAAAGTAGATATGCACATGCAAGGGAATGAAACTAGATTCTTATGCAACTCACAGAAATTAACTTGAAATGAATTAAAAACCTAATGTGAGACCTGCAGCCTTAAAACTCAAATTATTGTTTATGTATGTCACCTAAAAAACAAGTAACAGGAACAAAAATAAACAAACAGGACCACAACAAACTAAAAAGCTGTTCACAGCAAAAGAAACCATCAACGAAATGAAAAGGCAACCTATGATATGGGAAAAAATACTTTCAAATCATCTGTGTGACAGAGCTTAATATCTAAAATATATGCAATTTGGGACTTCCCTAGTAGTCCAGTGGCTGGGACTTCACCTTCCAATGAAGGGGGTGCATGTTCTACCCCTGATTTGGGAAGCTGGGATCCCACATGCCTTGAGGTGGAAAAACCAAAAGATGAAACAAGAACAATACTGCAATATATTCAATAAAGACTTTAAAATATATGCAACTCAATGTAAAAATCCAATTAAAAAATGGGCAGAAGATCTGTGCAGACATTTTTTTCCCAAAGAACCTATTCAGATGGCCAGCAGATACACGAAAAGGGTGCTCAATATCACTAATCATCAGGGGGATGCAAATCCAAACCACAATAAATTATCACCTCGTACCTGTCAGAATGGCTGTTATCAAAAAGACAAGAAATAACCACTGGTGAAGATGAGGAGAAAAGAGAATGCTTTGGTATGCTATTGGTTTTTGTTGTTCAGTCACCAAGTCTTGTCTGACTCTTTGTGACCCCATGGACTGCAGCACACCAGGCTTCCCTGTCTATCACCAACTCCTGGAGCTTGCTCAAACTCCTGTCCATTGAGTAGGTGATGCCATCCAACCATCTCATCCTTTGTTGCTCCCTTCTCCTCCTGTCTTCAATCTTTCCCAGCATCAGGGTCTTTTCCAATGAGTCAGTTCTTTGCATCAGGTGGCCAAAGGATTGGCGCTTCAGCTTCAGCATCAGTCCTTCCAATGAATTATCAGGGTTGATTTGCCTTAGGATTGACTGGTTTGATCACCTGCTATCCAAGGGACTCTCAAGAGTCTTCTCCACTACCACAGTTCAAAAGCATATCAATTCTTCAGCACTCAGCCTTCTTTACCGTTCAACACTCACATCCATACATGACTACTGGAAAAATCATAGCTTTGACTATATGGATCTTTTTCATCAAAGTGATATGACTGCTTTTTTAATATGCTGTATAGGTTTGTCATACCTTTTCTTCCAAGGAACAAGCATCTTTTAATTTCATGGTTGCAGTCACCATCTGCAGTGATTTTGGAGCCCAAGAAAATAGTCTGTCACTGTTTCCATTTTTTCCCTTCTATTTGCTATGAAGTGATAGGACCAGATGCCATGATCTTCATTTTTTGAATGTTGAGTTTTAAGCCAGCTTTTTTCCTCTTCTCTTTCACCTTCATCAAGAGGCTCTTTAATTCCTCTTTGCTTTCTGCCATTAGGATGGTGTCACCTGCATATCTGAGGTTATTGATATTTCTCCCAGCAGTCTTGATTCCAGCTTGTGCTTCATCCAGCCCAGCATTTTGCAGGATATACCGTGCATATAAATTAAATAAGCAGGGTGACAATATACAGTCTTGACATACTCCTTTCCTAATTTGGAACCAGTCCTAATTTGTTCCATGTCCAGTTCTAACTGTTGCTTCTTGACCTGCATACAGATTTCTCAGGAGGCAGATAAGGTGGTCTGGTATTCCCATCTCTTTTTTTTTTTAATTTTCTTAAAGTATTTTATTATTTTATTTTTTTTAAATATCTTTAATTCTTACATGCGTTCCCAAACATGAACCCCCCTCCCACCTCCCTCCCCATAACATCTCTCTGGGTCATCCCCATGCACCAGCCCCTAGCATGCTGCATCCTGTGTCAGACATAGACTGGCGATTCAATTCTTACATGATAGTATACATGTTAGAATGTCATTCTCCCAAATCATCCCACCCTCTCCCTCTCCCTCTGAGTCCAAAGGTCCGTTATACACATCTGTGTCTCTTTCCCTGTCTTGCATACAGGGTCGTCATTGCCATGTTCCTAAATTCCATATATATGTGTTAGTATACTGTATTGGTGTTTTTCTTTCTGGCTTACTTCACTCTGTATAATCGGCTCCAGTTTCATCCATCTCATCAGAACTGATTCAAATGAATTCTTTTTTACGGCTGAGTAATACTCCATTGTGTATATGTACCACAGCTTTCTTATCCATTCATCTGCTGATGGACATCTAGGTCATCTCTTTAAGAATTTTCCACAGTTTACTGTGAGCCACACAGTCAAAGTGAGGTCAATAAAGCAGATGTTTTTCTGAAATTCCTTTGCTTTTTCTAGTATCCAGTGGATGTTGGCAATTTGATATCTGTTTCCTCTGCCTTTTCTAAATTCATCCTCTACATCTGGAAGTTCTCACTTCATGCACTCCAAAGCCTAGCTTGAAGGATTTTGAGCATTACCTCGCTAGCATGGGAAATGAGTACAATTGTGTGGTAATCTGAACATTCTTCAGCATTGCCCTTCTTTGGGACTGGAATGAAAACTGACCTTTTCCAGTCCTGTGGCCACTGCTGAGTTTTCCAAATTTGCTGGCATACTGAGCACGGCACTCTAATAGCATCATCTTTTAGGATCTGAAATAGCTCAGCTGGAATCCCATCACCTCCACTAGCTTTGTGGGTAGTGATGCTTCCTAAGGCCCACTTGACTTCACATTCCAGGATGTGTGGCTCTAGGTGAGTGACCACGTCATCATGGTTATCTGGGTCATTAAGACCTTTATGTAGAGTTCTTCTGTGAATGCTATTGGTGAGAATGTAAATCAGTGCAGACGCTACAGAAAACAGTGTGGAGGCTCCTGAAAATCCTAGAACCAGAAACAATATGATCCAGCAGTTCCACCTCTGGGTAGGCTCCTGAAGGAAATGAAATCATGATCTTCAAGAGATGCTGCGCCTTCGTGTTCACTGCAGCACTTTTTACAACAGTCAAGACATGAAAACAACCTATGTCCATCAACAAATGAATGTATAAAGAAGATGAAATATATATATATACTTATTTATACATATATACACACAGTGGGATATTATTATTTCAGCCACGAGAAAGAAGGAAATTCTGTCATTTATGACAACATGGATGGACCTGGAGGGTATTATGCTAAATGAAGTAAGTCAGACAAAGATAAATACTGTATGATTTCATTTATATGTGGAATCTAAAAAAAAACCCCAAACTTATAGAAACAGAGAACAGATTAGATTGGTAGTTACCAGAAGTGGGAATTGTAGGGTGAGGGAATGGGTGAAGATGGTCAAAAGGTGAAACTTCCAGTTATGAGATAAATTAGTTCTGGGATGAAATGTACAGTATGATAACTATAGTTAACAATACTGTGTTGTGTATTTGAAAGTTTTTAAGAGAGTAGATCTTAAAAGTTTTCATCACAATAAAAATGTTAACTATGTGAGGTTATTCAATCTTGAATATTCACTGGAGGGACTGATGCTGAAGCTGAAGCTCCAATCCTTTGGCCACCTGATGCAAAGAACTGACTCCTTGGAAAAGACCCTGATGCTGGGAAAGATTGAAGGCAGGAGGAGAAGGGGGTGACAGAGGATGAGATGGTTGGATGGTATCACCAACTCAATGGACATGAGTTTGAGTAAGCTCTGGGTGTTGGTGATGGACAGGGAGGCCGGCGAGCTGCAGTCCATGGGGTCACAAAAAGTGGGACACGGCTGAGCAACTGAACTGATGATGTGAGGTTATAAATTTTAACTAAATATATTGTAGTAATTATTTTGTAATATATACTTATATCAAATCATGTTGTATGCCCTAAACTTGTAGAATGTTATATGTCAATTATATCTTAATAAAACTGGGAAAAAGAAAAATTTTCATTTTTCATTTACTAAATCCATATTTTCCTCTACATTCTTTAACATATTCATACTAATCATTTGAAGTCCGTTTTTGGCCAACTCAAATAGCTAGGATATTTGTGGATCTATTTATCTGTTTTTCCACCTCAGTCAGTCATGTTTCTCTGCTTCTTTCGTATGCCTCTTTCATTCTGTGCTGGATATTGTGTATAACATAACCACAGAGACTGAAGTTGACGTTTATTTTTTTCAGGAGGCTGTCCCCACTTCCTCCATGAGTCAGAGGGCTGAGAGGCCCAACACTTCACTCAGCTCAGGGATTGTGCTGGTCTGGCCTACACAGGTTTGCTCTTGTGGGCGTCTGACCTGAGTCACTAGGGTTCTTTCAGAGACAATTCCTAGCACACACAATCATAGCTAGTCTTCCATACTGCATAATATTGATATTACATAACTTGCAACAACAGTCAATGGAAAATGGATTTTGACCATGTTTGTCCTGTCTGCTCTCTAAGCATAATATTTGCTGTTAACCTTGAGACCATCCTTGGAAATACAGTGATCTGTCCCAGTTTTTACAGGATGCTGTGATGTTCTTTAGTTTTACCTTTTCTCCTTCAGAGACACAATTTGTCAAGTTTGTGCTGAAAAGCATTATTTGTTTTGTAAAACTTTCACTGCTCAGGCAGAAGCTCACTATGCTGTCCTTGAAAATTACATAAAACACTGATGGATCGTGCCATTATTTGTCAAATTTATATAATGGGAAATTGTTAGAGGAATAGGTTGCTGGTCCTCAAATCCTCAGTTTTCAGAAGTTGATCTTTGTGCTTCCTATTCAATGGTTCATATATTTATATTTATTTTGGACACTTATTTGAATTCTCTACTCTGGTAGATATCTAGCCTGAGCATACATTGATTTCTGTTCTAATTTACACAGGAATCCTATTCAACATTTAACCTTACATTTTAAAGGTATATATTTTTTCTATCTCAAAACTACTTTGAAGCTTCATTAACAATCCTGAGAAACTGGTCCACTTGGAGAATTAAGGTTGTATTACAACACAATAATAGTGAGAAGAAAAACATAGAAAAATGTTCAGTGTAAAAATTAGCTAAGTTGGGGATGTTAATAAGACAAATTAGCCAATGAAGAAATACCAACAAAATTAAAATAAACAAGTAATGCTTATTTTTGGATACTAAACAGTCATTGGAGTGATTTCATGATTCCTGCAAACTCATGTGTGTGTTAAGTCGCTTCAGTCATGTCTGACTCTTTGTGACCCTGGTGGACCATAGCCTGCCAGGCTCTTCAATCCATTGGATTCTCCAAGCAAAAATACTATAGTGGGTTGCCATGGCCTCCTTCAGGGAACCTTCCCAACCCAGGGATTGAATCCACGTCTCCTGCATCTCCTGCACTGCAGGTGGATTCTTTACCACTGAGCTAGCTGCGAAGCCCTGCAACATCACAGAAGGAGAGAACTGAAAACCCTGCGGCACAGTAATGGACTCACTCTCCTTTAGGAACAGGAATAGAGCCTTGCTTATGGAGGAAACATTTTTTCTTCCAATTTGGCAGCTTCATGGCCTAGGATCTATATTAGATCACAGACATCTTTGTTTGGCCTGCATAGTACTTTTAAAATCAGGAAATTTCCTATAAAGATCTGGCACCTCTGGAACAATGAGCCCTTTAGTCAGCAGCTGGAGCTGATTAGAAGTGGTTCTCTGTTGGCACTTGGATCTCTGGTTTGCTCCAGTTGCCATCACTTCCCGTTTTGAAACTTGCCTTGCATTACCTGCCTGGCTTCCGTAAACATTTTCTTTTGCGACTATTGACTAAATTGTTCCCAAAGTGGGGAAAATAGGTCTTATAGGGAAGGAAGGAAGCAGCAGACCAGGCTCCTGCTGCAGGAAGATTAGAAAAGAAACCCAAGGCTAGGCTTTCGAAATCCTGGCCTTGGCTTTCTTTTCTAATCTTCCTGCAGCAGGAGCCTGGTCTCTCTCGGAGAAGGCAATGGCACCCCACTCCAGTACTCTTGCCTGAAAATCCCATGGGCAGGGGAGCCTGGTGGGCTGCCGTCCATGGGGTCGCACAGAGTCGGACACGACTGAGCAACTTCCCTTTCACTTTTCACTTTCATGCATTGGAGAAGGAAATGGCAACCCACTCCAGTGTTCTTGCCTAGAGAATCCCAGGGACGGGGGAGCCTGGTGGGCTGCCGTCTATGGGGTAACACAGAGTCGGACACGACTGAAGTGACTTAGCAGCAGCAGTAGCAGACTTTCTCTCTAGACTGCAGAACTCAGAAAGCCTGAGAGAGCTGTACCTCTTCTTATGGAATCTGATGAATATTTCAGTTTCTAGGGAGAGGAAAGTGGAATTGTAGCTTGAAAAACTTGAGAAAAGGAAGTAATTACTTACTGACTGTAGGCATAAATCTGAGGGTGGGTAAATCCCATTCGGGCTCGATGGAGCCCCAATCAGATAACAAGTAATTTAAAAATTTTTTCAAACTTCAAAAATACGCTGACTGTACTAGTTTTTTTCTTTTAATCTTTCATTAAAGTAAATTTTTTACAAAGGTTAAAAAGACCCCTATGTCTGAGTCTAGGAGTATAATTACTGGGTCATGAAATGTGTACCTCTCCAAAGCTGGATGGAAAGTTTCAAATTGTTCTTCACATGCTCCCACTGGAGTGAACCCAAACACACATTGTTCTGCAGCTAGCCAGTCCTTGATGGTGTGATGCTCTCTCTGTACTTGGTGCCAGTCTGATGATTATAAAATTGTATCTTTTTGTGATTTTAACCAGCATTTTCCTGATTGTTACTGGAACTGAGCTTTCCTATTTTCTTCTGTCTGAATTGTCTATTTGTCTAATAATTTTCCTATTGTGTTGTGCCTTCCTTTTTGATATACATATATTCTGAACTAATCCCTTGAGGATGATGTGTATTTTTTTTTAGTTTTTTATTTTTTAAATTTTAAAATCTTTAATTCTTACATGCGTTCCCAAACATGTTTTCTCCTAGTTTACACTGACCTTTCTTTTCTTTTCTTTTTTTTAGTGTGTCTTTCACTGAGCAGTTATTCTCATTTAGTTCGGTCTATTAATCTTCCCTTTTATAGTTTTATAGTTGGTGCTTAGGTTTTGAAAATGAAAAACAATTCTGGCAATATTTCAAAAGTTTGCCTATAAGACACAATGTATTTTATATGTACATACACAAATATGCCAAATAACAGCTCTGCCTAAATTATACAGCTCTAACTAGCTTTAAATATTGTAATTAAAAGTATATTATTAAAATAAGCCAGCCAGCCAATGGTTTAAAAAAAGTTTCACTCCAATTTGGTATTTATTTAGCTTTTGAGCTGCTGAAATCAATGGCCAGAGAAAAGCAATTATCTGATGCTTGTGGGTGGCAACCTTGGAGAATCTCAGCCTCTTCTTCCATCTCGTCCTATTTTCGTCCTTAATAGTAGATATTTACCTCAATTTTAGATTCTATTATTTTTTATAATCATAATCTAAAAGTGTTTAAATGGTACTAAATTTCATGTGGAATGAAACTTCAGATTCTCAGCAATTTATCTTTCTCAGTAATTTCTACTCTAGCCCCCAATATTATTATATAAATTCTTATATAAACTGTGGCTTTTATTTAGTATTATCTAAAAGAAAGGGGAATTGGAGAAGGAAATGGCAACCCACTCCAGTGTTCTTGCCTGCAGAATCCCAGGGATGGCAGAGCCTGGTGAGCTGCCGTCTATGGGGTCGCACAGTTGGATACGACTGAAGCGACTTAGCAGCAGCAGCAGCAGCAGCAGCAGCAGCAAAAGAAAGGGGAAAGGGAAAAACAGAGCCCAAATTATCTATTATTGCCTCTGCCTTCTGAGGAAGGCAACATAATTTATACCACTGAAGAGAGAAATCTCTCTGTGGCTTTATTCTCCTGACATGAACCAGTCAGAGAAAGGAAGACATGAGACCCCAGTTCAGTAGAGCCTTTGGGTCTTGAGTGGAGACTCAGAGCTGAGTTCTCCACAGGAATGGACTGAGATGGAGGTGAACAAAGAAGGACAGGGAGGCCCAGAAAGAAAAACACCAATACAGTATACTAACACATATATATGGAATTTAGAAAGATGGCAATGACGACCCTGTATGCAAGACAGCAAAGAAGACACAGATGTGTATAGCGGACTTTTGGACTCAGAGGGAGAGGGAGAGGGTGGGATGATTTGGGAGAATGGCATTGTAACATGTATACTATCATGTAAGAATCGAATCGCCAGTCTATGTCTGACGCAGGATACAGCATGCTTGGGGCTGGTGCACGGGGATGACCCAGAGAGATGTTATGGGGAGGGAGGTGGGAGGGGGGTTCATGTTTGGGAGCGCATGTACACCCGTGGTGGATTCATGTCAATGTATGGCAAAACCAATACAGTATTGTAAAGTAAAATAAAGTAAAAATAAAAATTAAAAAAAAAAAGGACAGGGAGGGAAAGAGAGGGGTCAATATGTTGGTGAAAGGCTGGATCCTGAGCTGGCAGATATGGTCAAAAAAGAGTTAATTAAGTATACAAATTAGAGATTTGAGGTGACCTCGCGTTCCCTATTACCTTAGGTTCTTCATCTAGTTTACTTTTTTTTTTTAAGTATTTATTTGGCTGTACCAGGTCTTAGTTGAGGTATGTGAACTCTTTAGTTGTGGCACATGGAATTTAGTTCCCTGAGCAGGGATTGAACCCATGCCCCTTGCATTGGGAGTGTGGGGTCTGAGCCACTGGACCACCAGGGAAGTCCCTAGTCTACTTTGTATATTGTGTGAACAATGCTTTTGAGGAAAGGTAATCTGTGTTCTACGTGATACAAGGTATGAAAGGAACAGGACATATGGTTGGTGAGATTATCTCATGTTCAACCGACTCAGCTATGGAAGATGATCAGAGCAGAAAGAACTGGGCTGCTTTGTGGTCCTCAAAAATGTTAAGAAGGATGTATATCTTTGATCACCCACAGCAAGGGGATCAGGCAATTTTATTAGCATCTCCTGTCATCTCAGTTATACAAACTAAGAAGAATGAGACATACACAGCAGTCACTGGTCCATTATAATTCCAAAGTCCAGCCAGGCACATATGTACCAGCGGCGTCCATTTTCTGCTCCCTGGCAGTGGATCCCTGGCAGTGGATCCCTAGTCATTACGTTTTGGGGCTCCTGAATTCATCCTCTCTGATCATGGCTCTGCCTTCTTAATTGTCCTTCCTTTTCTTTGGGAGCTTCTCTCTCAATCCTATTCTTGCCTTCCCAAAACTGGGGGCCTGCTGAGCTCTTTTCATCTTGAACTCTCTGCTTCTTTTAGTGAAAGCTAATGGTGCTTTCACAAGTATAATCTTCTTTAAAGCATTTTGGGTTCCCTATGGATTTTATTGGAGACCACACCATGACCAAAAAAAAAAAAAAAGCATCCATAATTATTTCTAAGTTAGGCTTCTTTTTATTTGGGGATACATGGGAGGCAGCAATGGGAAAATACGGCCTTAATATTCTTAGCAGTCCAGCGTCTAGTTGAGAGGCTCTGCAGCCTTAAGTTTTAATGGGGTTTTAACCAGGGATCTTATAGCCAAGCCCATGATTTAATCTTTGCTGCTGCTGCTGCTAAATCGCTTCAGTCGTGTCCGACTCTGTGCGACCCCATGGACGGCAGCCCACCAGGCTCGACCATCCCTTGGATTCTCCAGGCAAGAACATTGGAGTGGGCTGCCATTTCCGTCTCCAATGCATGAAAGTGAAAAGTGAAAGAGAAGTCACTGAGTCCCATCTGACTCTGTGCGACCCCATGGACTGCAGCCTACCAGGCTCCTCGATCCATGGGATTTTCCAGGCAAGAGTACTGAAGTGGGTTGCCACTGCCTTCTCAAATTTAATCTTTACTCCAAGGCTATTTCTTTTTCTTTTATTTATTTATTTATTTATTTAATTTTTATTAAACTTTTTACTTTATATCGGACTATAGCCAATAAAAAATATTGTGATAGTTTCAGGTGAACAGTGAAGGGACTCAGCCATACATATACACGTATCCATTCTCCCCCAAACTCCTGTCCCATCCAGGGTGCCACATAACATTGAGCAGAGTTCCCTGTGATATACAGTAGATCCTTGTTGGTTACCCATTTTAAATATAGCAGTTTGAGGCTATTTCTTATTTTGAGAATGTTTTGCTGGCCAGAGAGACTATGTGAGGCCTGCTGTATTTCTTCATTATCCCACCTAAAAGCTAAATACCTCCTTCTTTAGTTAATCTCTCTCTTCCTGCATTTTATAAATGCAGCTAAAAGAAACCAGTTGCATTTTCTTTTCCTTTTTATAATACTGAGTTGGCCAACAGGTTCATTCGGGTTGAAAAACCCATAAGAAACTGTTGGTCAACCCAATATGAGCAACATATTTAGTTTATTTTTTAAAATTGCAGTGTAATTGACATATAACATTAGCTTCAGATGTATTAATATGACATAATTTGATATTTGTATATACTGTAAAATGATCACAATTAGTTAATATTCATCACTATAATTACATAATCTTTTTTTCCCTGTGATAAGAACTTTTAAGATTTATTCTCAGCAACTTTCAAGCATGCAATACAGTATTATTAACTATAGTCACCATGCTATACATTACATCCCCAGGACTTACTTATAATAGGAATTTGTACCTATTTATCCCCTTCATCCTTTTCTCCCACCCATACCTTCTACCTTCTGTTAGCCTTCAATCTGTTCTCTGTATCTATGACTTTTGGGTTTTTTTTTAATTCCACATAAAAAGTGAGATCACACAGTATTTTCTTTCTCTATTTAGCTTATTTCACTCAGCATAACATCCTCTAGGTCCATCCATGTTGTTGCAAATGGCAAGATTTCCTTCTCTTTTACTGGTTGAGTAATATTCCACTGTGTATAAAGACTATATTTTAAAGTCCATCCACTCATTGATGGATACTTAGGATGTTCCGTGTCTTGCCTATTGCAAATAATTATGCAATGAACATGGAAAAATATCTTTTCAAATTAGTGTTTTGGTTTTCTTCAGATACCAAGAAATGAAATTGCTGAATTATATAGTCCAAAAAAGGGCTTCCCTGGTGGCTCAGATGGTAAAAAAAAAAAAAAAAAATCTGCCTGCGATACAGGATACCTGGGTTCGAACCCTGAGTCGGGAAGATCTCCTGGAGAACGGAATGGCTACCCACTCCAGTTGCCTGGAGAATTCCATGGACAGAGGAGCCTGGCAAGCTACAGTCCATAGGATCACAAAGAGTCAGACACACATGAGCAACTAACTCCCTTTGGACTATAAGGTATAAGAATATGGTAGTTCTAGCTCTCGGAGAAGGCAATGGCAACCCACTCCAGTGTTCTTGCCTGGAGAATCCCAGGGACGGGGGAGCCTGGTGGGCTGCTGTCTATGGGGTCACACAGAGTTGGACACAACTGAAGCAACTTAGCAGCAGCTGCAGCAGCAGGAGTTCTAGCTCTAATTTTTTCTGGCACCTCTATACCTCATTTTCCATATAGATTGCACCTATTTACATTCCTACCAACAGTTCCCAAGTGTTCCCTTTTCTTCACTTTCTCTTGTTATTTTTTTTAAACACTTCATATTTTATTTGTAAATCAATAAATACATATGCTACACCAACATATCGAGACAATTAAGACTGCATTAGTAATGCATGTGTAATGAATGAAACTCTATTTGAACCAGTTTCAGTGTTTTGTAAATAGCATAATCACTGAAAAATACATTGTGAATGCAGAGCTGTCCCTCAGTATCCATGGGGGATTGGTTCCAAGATGCTCCCCCACTCCTGGGATACCAGAATCTGTGGATGCTCAAGTCCCTTATACAAGATGGTATGGTTTTGCATATAACCTATGCACACCCTCCCATAGACTTTAAATTTCTAGATTACTTTTAATACCTAATACAATGCAAATACTAGTTGACTATGCAATACTAGTGCAAATGTAGTTGACAATGCACAATAAATTCAATGTTTTTTGAAACTTTCTGGAATCTCTTTTTTCCCGAATATTTCCAAACCAACAGTTGAATTCAAAGATGTGGAACTCACAGGTACAGAGGGCTGACTGTACAGTGTTTATAATCTCATTTGTATTTTTCTCTCCTCACGATAGCCAGTCTCACTGTGGCTTTGATTTGCATTTCCCTGATGATGAGTGATGTTGAGCATCTTTTCATGTACCTGTTGGCCTATCTGTATACTTCTTTGTGTAAAGTGTTTATTCAGATCCTTTGCCCACTTTTTCACCAGAATTGTTGTGGTTTGTTTGTTTTTTTATTTTTTGCTACTGAATTGTATGAGTTTCTGACACATTTTCAACACTAATCACTCATCAGATAGATGGTTTGAAAACACTTTCTCCCACTCATTCAAGTTGCCTGCACTTTCAGTATTTCGCCTGGAAATCGTCTTATCCAAATCAGCAAGTTCATTAGCTGCAAATTTTCTATCTTCCATGATATAATGTGGCCAAAAATTCCACCAGATGTAACACAGCTAACCCTTTTCTTGAGCATCCACTAGCAATTTTCTTGCTGCTGTTCCAGGCTTCCCTAACAGTTTTCTCACTGATTCTTCACCCTCTTCCACCCAGTATCAAAACTCATGATGTTACCAAGTGCAAGGCTGTGCATCTGACACACAGTGAGGCCAAACACCACCAAAATGTCAGAGTTTGGAGCAGAGAAAGGTTTATTGCAGTGTCATGTAAAGAGATGAGTGGCTTATGCTGTAAAGACTCCAAATTCCCTAAAAGCTTCAACAAAACCCTCTTACAGGAAGGGTGAGGGAAGGGGGTGGTTAGCTGTTGCAAACTTCTTGGTGTCAGATCCTTTGTTCTTGAGGTCATATCACAGTTAGGTCACCATGTTCCTGTAAACCTCCACTAAAACAAATGTTATTCTCTGTTCTGACAAAAGAGGGCAAGAGCCCAAGGCTCAACTCTTACCCTCCAAGGTCCAGGCCAGGCTACCAGGAGGGGAGGTGGGGTACCAGCCCAGAAGCACTTGCCCAGCACCTGGTCTGGGTCCTCCCAAGCGCCCAGGCCCAGTGGGAGAGGCCTATCTTAGTTGGTGGTACCCTCAGGGCTGGATCCCTAGACCCTGCCTGGCCATCATCCCTGAGGGCACCGGGCACCCAGCCAGCTCGCAGGCTTTTCACTGAAACTGGAGAGAATCATTTGTAGAGGATTACTAGGAAAGCAAACTGCAGCAAACACCCACCAGGTGAAGCTCCTGCTCACCACAACTGCTCCTCTTTGAGAACAGCCCTAACCACAGAGGGCTCAAGTAACTGAATGCAAGGCCCTTACAACTTAACTTAACCTCTGGTCATCTCCTAAAGGCAGACAACTGAGCTAAGCTGGACCAAGTACTGAAACATGAATGGAGAAACCAATGCTGGTTGACGCTCTTACCTGCCCATGGCAGGGTCCACATACTCCTGTTGGTGAGGTCTCCGTGGACCATGACCCATAGAGACTGCTGCTGCTATTAGGTCATGGGAAGGAGGGAGCGGCTTACGGGTGCCTCAAGGCCTAGGCTCAGCTGGTGGGTGGCTGCAGTGAGGGCTCTGGGCCTCTATAGACACAGCCCCCAGCCTGTACCCAGGACGCAGCTTACCCACCAGCTGTAGGTTGGAGGGTCTGGAGAGCCCAGGCAGACAGCCAAAGTCCACCCTGCACCATAGTCTTGTGGGAGAACCACTGTCTACTGACAGTTGATCCAAAGGGAACTCTGGCTGCCAGGCTATGCATCTTGCACCAGTGTCTCACGGTATCCGAACGTCTTGCAGTAACTAAGGGTCTCAGGGTAAATGATGGTCTCACAGTAACCAAAGATCTCGTGGTAATTAACAGTCTTATGGTTACAGTCTCGTGTAACCAAAGGTCTCGTGATAAGTCTCCTAACGAACGGTCTTCTGATAACTAACAGCCTTACGGTAGCCAAAAGTCTCACAATAACTAACAGTCTCGTGGTTACTTACTGTCTCACAGTAGCCAAAGGTCTTGTGGTAACTAACACTCTCAAGGTAACTAATGGTCTCATGATAACTAACAGTCTAGTTGTAGCAAAAGGTCTCATGGTAACTAACGGTCTTGCAGGACCAGCTGTGTGCCTGCCCTGCCAATAACGGATGCTTTTGGTTTTTGCATTGGCAGCGCCAATGTCTGTTTCACTTATCTGTTTCTGTGTGATAATGCAGCCCTGTATTTAGTAGCTTAAGTCAGTATCAGTTTTACTGCTCAGAGTGTGTGGGCCAGGACCTTGGGTAGGGGTTGGTGGGAGCAGCTCTTCTGGGCTGCAGTGTGGTCAGCTTGGGCAGAAGAGGCTGGATCATCCCAGCTTCTGCCTGTGGCACTGGTTGGCTTGGGTTCCTCAGTTCTCCTCTTATTGTCTGGACCCTTTTTCCTTCCACATTACTTTGCTATCAGTATCCTCTGGACTTGCATACATGCCAGCTGGCTTCCAAAGTGCAGAAACAGAAGCTACAAGGCCTCTGGAGGCCCTAGCCGAAAACTCAGACAGCATCACTTGCATTGCATCCCATGGTCAGAAAAAGTCAGAGCCAGTCCAGACTCAAAGGGAGAAAGAAGGAATGTCAGTTCTGAGATGGAAGAATCACATTGCAGAAGGGCATACAGAATGGGACAAATTGCTGTGACCATCCTTATGAACAACCTACCCCACGGACAGATGGAGAAATGTCACGAGCCCACGCGCTCTCTGAGGCCACTTCTATTCCTATCCAGCAGTGAGCCTGAAGTTCAAACTATCTCCTTAGCAAAGTGGCAAATTAATCTAAGGTAGGTCAGAAGGGAGTTAAGCCAACAGGAATCAATACAAGGCTGCTTTTATGACATTCCCGTCTGCATTTTCTTGGGCATTTTGAGAGACAAGCCACCTCTGAGAACAACCTGTGAATGACTGTAAATTCCAAAAAGTGTTAGTCGCTCAGTTGTGACTCATTGTGACCCCATGGACTGTAGCCTTCCAGGCTCTTTTGTCCATGGAATTATCCAGGCAAGAATACTGGAGTGGGTAGCCATTTCCTTCTCCAGGGGATGTCCTGACCCAGGGACTAAACCTGGCCTCCTGCATTGCAGGTAGACTCTTTACCATGTGAGCCAAAGGGAAGCCCTAAATTCCAAAGCAGTGTCCATCTGTGAGGCTGACCCTGCCTTTCCATGACTCTGCCTGGGGTCAGAGATACACCCTCTGGAACAAGCTCTCTTCCAAATATGGCTTTCTTTTTTCATAATCATTCTTTTTTCAAAAAGTTAAAAGAAAACAACCTTTCTTTGGGGCGGGGTTAATGTGGACCATTTTAAAAATCTTGACTGAATTTTTTACAATATTATCTCTGTTTTATGACTTGCTTTTTTGGCCCCTAGTCATGTGAGATCTTAGCTCCGCAATCAGGGATCAAACCTTCACCTCCTGCATTGGAAGGCGAAGGCCTAGCCATTGGATCACCAGAGAAGTCCCTACTTGTTCTTTTTAAAAATTTTTTATATAGGAGTAAGTTGATTTCATGGAGATTATGAAGGACAGGGAGGTCTGGCGTGCTGCAATACATGGGGGTGCAAAGAGCTGGACACAACCAGGTGACAACAACGAAGGAGTTGATTTACAATGTTGTATTAGTTTAAGGTGTCCAGCAAAGTGATTCAGTATACATATACATATATCCACTCTTTTTCAGATACTTTTTATATATAGGTTATTAGAGAATACAGAGTAGAGTTCTCTGTGCTCTACAGTAGGTCCTTGTTGATGACCTGTTTTATATATAGTGTGTGTATGTTAATCCCAAACTCCTACTGAATATGGCTTTCATTCAGATTTAGATATTCTTCACTCAAGGTTCAACACATCCCAGCTATTTTTACTTGTCTATCCTAAGTCATTATTTCCCAAACATGTGTTTGTATGTATAATCTATACTTATGCCATGAATTTTTGCCCAGTTAGTATTTAAGAAGAGAGGAAAGTAACGGATTATTCAAAGTTTTAAAATAGCTGACAGTGCAAACAAATGGGATATTTACTGTAAATGTATTTGTTACACAGCTTTCCTGGTGGCTCAGTTGGTAAAGAGTCTGTCTGCAGTGTGGGAAACTCAGGTTCGATCGCTGGGTGAGGCAGATCCCCTGGAGAAGGAAATGGCAACCCACTCCAGTGTTCTTGCCTGGAGAATTCCATGGACAGAGAAGCCTGATGGACTACAGTCCATGGGGTCACAAAGAGCTGGACATGACTGAGAGACTAACACTTCCTTTCTTTCTGGCTTAAACATTCATTTTCATCTTGTGGAAAACCAGTGCTTGATCTTTTCCCAGATTTTTCATAATCTATTCACTCTTAACCAAAATAATTATCTGAATGGAGCATTTTCTATAATTAGTATTCAGTGGGTGATACAAGTGGGGAGCAGTAATATACAAATTCTGAGAAGAGCTGCATGCAAAGTGTACTGTTAGGTTACAACTGACAAAACAAAACAAAAAAACTGCCCAGATAAAACAAACTCTGCTTGATGCTTTTTGTGCCAAATGAAAAATAAGATTATATATGACTAGCCAAGAATCATTTATCCCCATGGATGGTGCTTATGTAAGAAAATGCATCAGACTCAAAATTGTTACTGAAAGGTATGTGTGGGGGGTCTGGCTGCTTGCCGGTCAAAAGCCAATAAGCAGGGCAGGAAGGAAAGTTTGCTTTATTTCAGATGCTGGCAACTGGCAGGGGGATGGGGAGAGTGGCAGGCATCTGTCCAAAGGCGGACTCCCCTGCTGGCAAGCAGGGGGTGAGAGCATTTATAGACAGAGTAGGGGAGGGTGGTTACATGCAGAAACAGCATAGTCATCTCTGTCATCTTCAACTGATCATCAGTGGTCTGACTAGCATCATCTTGGTTCCAGAATGGTTCATTTGTCTGCTCTGGGTCCATGCATGTCCCTCGGTGCTAGGCCTCCTTTTTATTTACATATTTGCCTAGTTGTCCACATTGGGGGAAAACTAATCAGGTATCATGAACAGGCTGGGAGGTACATTAATAGGGAAATGCTTTACAGGCCATACATTTTATCATTCATACCCAGTTGTCACACAAACACTGTACATGTGCTTTAAGCGGCACACTTAAAGCCAGCAGTGTTACACATTATGAGCAGTTATACTTTACTGGACAATTTTTCCATCCTGAACATTGAGGTCAAAATATGATTAGAAACAAGACAGTTATTTTCCATTAGAAGTCTCTGTTATCAAATCACATCAATATTCTAGGAGAACTTTTCTTTCTTAACAGAGAAAAAAACCAACTTCAGTCTTGCATCAATTTACTGTTAATAAAATTCATATACCTAATTAAATTTAGTCTAATCTTAATCCTGACAATGTACACAATTTTTTTCAAAATTCCTTTTTCACAAACTTTGTTACTTTCTAGATCCAAACAAATTTGTCTGGTATTTCTTCATCCAGAAACAAACAACTGTAGGACAAAATTATTATCATCATTTTTCCTCAACAAAAATATTTCCATTCTTTATATCTTCTCTTTGTTCACACTGTATATCCTACTTGCTTTACATTCCAAAATGTTTCACTTATCATTTTACATATCACAATTTCTAAGAAGGACTGATGTTGAAGCCGAAACTCCAATACTTTGACCACCTGATGCAAAGAGCTGACTCATTTAAAAAAACCCTGATGCTGCGAAAGATTGAGGGCAGGAGGAGAAGGGGACAACAGAGGATGAGATGGTTGGATGGCATCACTTACTCAACGGACATGAGTTTGGGTAAACTCCGGGAGTTGGTGATGAACAGGGAGGCCTGGCATGCTGCAGTCCATGGGATCACAAAGGGTCAGACATGACTGAGTGACTGAACTGAACTGAACTGAAACCTTGAAAGTTTTAACAAAACCAAGAAGCAAGTGGTTAAAATGTTACACCATCATTTTCTGATTGGCAAACTTAAGAATATACTTCATAACCTCAAAAACATACATGTTTTTTCATAGTGTAATTTTTCTTCAGTGGTACAACACATATGTTTAATAAACCCAAACATCTTTAGTTTCCATCTTGGTCTTACAAGAATGCAAAAATAGGTAATCAATTTATGGATTATAGCCAGAATAGCCAAATTATACATTCAATTTAAAGCCTTTTTTCCTTTGCATAGTTAAACCAAGGCTGAAGATCCAGGCGAAGTGAACTGTGTTTGTATTTCAAGGACATAATGCACATCAACCTCAAACTTCTTCCCAGGCATAATTTTGTTTTCTCAGGGTCTGAAAAAAGTGTTTTATTAAGTTAGCTTTCCCTAACTGCATATGCAAAAATAAACCAGTTTTTTTTAATTTCAAGAGTTTCATCTTAACCAATCTTCTCTGTAGTCTGAAGAATACTATAGCTATACATTGTCCAAAAGAAAATCATCTTTCTTTTTTAGTCATAAATTCACAGTTAAGATTTTTCTTAATGAACTGAACCTGAATTTCCCATTTTACATAAGGCAATAAGAGTACCAATCATACAAATGGAATACATACCCACACACCAAATGACAGATATGTCATAAACCCTCTCCTATTGGGGGCCCAAGTGCCTGCCAAGGGTGACTAGTACAGAGTCCCAAACAAACATTTTCCTGATACAAATGGTCCTCAGTGTTAGTCAAATGTAACAACCAATTGCAAATTACCCAAATGACACACATTGGTCATAAATGGTCCTCAACAATAGTCAGATGTCAGAGCCAATTGCAAAGAATGCCCAAAAGCACTTCATGCTCACAAACAGTCCTCAGTGGCAGACAGAAATCAGAACCAATTGGCAAAAATGCCCAAATAGCAGTCTGTGCTCATAAACAATCCTCAACATCAGACACGTGTCAGAACCAACTGGCAAAGTGCCCAAGTAGCACCTCATGTCTCAAGCAGTTTTCAGCATCAGACACTCATCAGAATCAACAGGCAAGAATGTCCAAATAGCCCTAAGCATTCACAAATGGGAAGGTTGTCTGTATGCACACTGGTAGACTTACCGTGTCTTGGAGCTCATCAGCTCATCCCAAATGCAAGTTTCCATTCCACCAAGAAAAGTGTAAGTTGACAGCCAGGGCCAGGTAGGGGAAAAACGGAGGATCCTCAAAACAAATGGTTTCAGCAACTGCTAGGAATGTCCCCCAAATCTCCTACCTGGGGTTAGCTAGCTTACAGTAGGAGGCTAATACATTGTCATAGCCACAACTCTCCCCTGGAAGACTCAGGAGAGCCAGGTGCCATGAAAGCTCAGGAGTCAGCCATAGCCAGCCCCGCGCTGGGTGCCAGAATCTGTTACTGAAAGGTATGTGTGGGAAGTCCAGTTGCTCACCACTCAAAAGTCAATAAGCAGGCCAGGTTTGTGGAAAGGAAAGTTTGCTTTATTTCAGATGCCAGCAGCTGGGTGGGAGGGTGGCAGATACCTGTCCAAAGGCCGACGCCCCCTACCCTCCTGACAAGCAGCAGGTAAGAGTATTTATGGACAGAGTCGGGGGGTGGGGGTGTTAGAAACAACATAGTCATCTCTAACAGTCATCTTCAATTGGTCATCAATGGTCTGACTAGAATCATCTTGGTTGTTTTAGGTACAGTTAATCTTCAATTCTGGGGTGCACTTGTTCCCATTTCTCTGCGGTTAATTCTAAGAATTGTGGCAGCTCAAGTCCTGGGTACAGTCTGGTCATCATATAGTTAACTTCTCCACCTGGGGTTTTGGTATCTATAAGACAGCTCACAGGATATGGCTCAGAATATTATCTACAGCCCTTGAGAAAGAACTAAAGGTCCTTGACTATGCTTAATGACTACATTATTGTTATTTATTCTCCTTAGACTATTTTCCTTTGTTTCAGCATTTCTCACTTCTCTGATTAAATTTATTCTTTGACCCAGGCAGAAGACACGGTAGAGGGACAAGGATCATAGAATCCTGCTCCATTTCAAAATCAGGGTGAAGCTTTCACTAGTCGGGGAAGGTGACTGGAGAAAGATGAGAATAAAGAAGATCTATGACCAATAAAAAGAATAAGAATTTAATCACAGTCATATCAGCCCCCAACCAGGGATTTCAGAAAGCCTTAATCATGTCCTGTGGTGTTAAGACAACAACCCTACATTTTCCTGACAACAGATATTGGTGCTCGTAGTTTGGTCTTTGCCTCCAAGCACTGGCCTCCTCATAAAGTCAGACAGCTTTAAAAATGTATGTGTGTATGTGTTTTATAAATAGAAATATATTTGGGGTTATATGAAAGGAGCAAAGTATTTATCTCACCACCCAGTTAAGGACTTTAAAAATATTCATGCCCTATAATGTCCTTTACAACAGTAAAGTAAGTGAGAGCATTGCTTTGAATTTATGAAGAATAACATATATAATTAATGACTTTCCCCTTCTGTCTGCACTGTACTTGCTCAGTTTTTTTCAGATTTTGTGAAAAGGCTATATATAGAGAGAAAAACTGTGTATATGTAATAATAAAGAAATATCCGGTGCTCCATGACAGATGGGTGGGAGGTGGGAGGGAGGTTTAAGAGGGAGGGGACATACATATACCTATGGCTGATTCGTGTTGATGGATGGCAGAAACCAACACTGTTCTGTAAAGCAATTATCCTCCAATTAAAAATAGAATATATTTTCTAAAGAAAGAAATAATGTGGACTATCAATGAAATGAAAAATGACCCATTTGGATACACTTATTAATAGTTTGAAGATAGTTCCAAATATTCTGTCTACATTCACCTTTCATATTTAGTGCATAACTGGCATAGGAAGATCTTCAAAATTAGGTAACTCAGATGTATCCTAGTTGAACACAAAAAAAGTGAGAAAAAACTAATTTTGCTAAATATATAATAGAGGGTAGAGGACTGTTGGAATTGTAGAAATCTTTTTCAAAATTGATTCTGTAAAAAAAATTTGATTCTGAAACTAGTGGCAATGGTTATTCAACAATGTGATAGGACTAAATGCTTCCGAATTGTACACGTTAACATGACTGAAATGGAAAATTTTGTTCTATGGATTTTACCATAATAATAATAATAATAAAGAAATGAACTTTCTGGACTTCCCTGGTGGCCAGTGGTTAAGAATCCACCTGCCAATGCAAGGGACTCTAGTTTGATCCCTGATCCAGGAAAATCCCACCTGCCAAGGGTCAACTAACCCTATGCATCATAATACTGAAGCCTGCGTGCCCTAGAGCCTGTGCTCTGCAACAAGAGAAGCCACTGCAATGAGACGCTTGCATGCCACAACTAGAGAGTAGACCCCACTTGCCACAACTAGAGAAAGCCTGCACAGCAACAAAGACCCAGCACAGCCAAAAATAAATAAATATTTTTTTTAAGGATGACCTTTAGAAAAAAACCAACCCATAATTCATCTAAACAGGCCTGGAAATCTACTCTGCTAGGAAGCTAAGATCTGAGACTTGAAGGAAAAAAGAACAAACCTGGATTGAATTTGCTAGGATTGTCCATCATTGTCTTTGTTGACAACCTGCGAAATGTTTACAAACTTCAAGACAAACCCAAGTTCAGTTAGTACAGTCAGGAAAGATGTGACATGCACTTGGGCCCAGGCAGATGGTACCCAGGTGTCTCTGGATGTTGAATTGGCCCAGTTCCCTACTGAGCCTGTAGCAGAGAGGACCTTGTTTGAGAGCTACTGATCCTAAGAGTGTGCAACGGAGTCAGCTGGCCATGAACGGGGCCAGCACAAGTGGCCTTTCATGCCAGAGCCCTGCTGGCTACCAAGAGGACAATTCCTCCATTCATTTCTCCCCTTTGGACACTTGTGGTCTTGGGGCCTTTAGGATGTTTGTTGTTGCAGATGACAGAAAATAGGGGTGGATCAGTGTTATAATAGATTTTCCTTTCTTTAAAAAAATTTTTTTTCTTTTTTAAAATTCATTTATTTTTTATTGAAGGATAATTGCTTTACAGAATTTTGCTGTTTTCTGTCATGAATCAACATGAATCAGCTATAGGTATACATATATCCCCTCCCTTTTGAACCTCCCTCCCATCTCCCTCCCCATCCCACCCCTCTAGGTTGATACAGAGCCCCTGTTTGAGTTTCCTGAGCCATACAGAAAAATTCCTGTTGGCTATCTATTTTACATATGGTAATGTAAGTTTCCATGTTACTCTTTCCATACATTTCACTCTCTCCTCTGGTCTCCCCATGTCTATAAGTCTATTCTCTATGTCTGTTTCTCCATTGTTGTCCTGTAAGTAACACATGAAAAGATGGTCAACATTGCTCATTATTAGAGAAATGCAAATCAAAACTACAATGAAATATCACATCACACTGTTCAGAATGGCCCTCATCAAAATGTCTACAAATAATAAATGTTGGAGAGGGTGTGGAGAAAAGGGAACGCTCTTGCACTGTTGGTGGGAATGTAAAGTGATACACCCACTATGGAAGACGGTATGGAGATTCCTTAAAAAACTAGGAATGAAACCGCCATATGACCCAGCAATCCCACTCCTAGGTATATACCCTGAGGAAACCAAAATTGAAAGAGAAATATGTATCCTATTGTTCATTGCAGCACTATTTACAATAGTTAGAACATGGAAGCAACCTAGATGTCTATCATCAGATGGATAGATAAAGAAATTGTGGTATATATACTCAATGGAATATTGGGCTTCTTTGGTGGCTCAGATGGTAAAGCGTCCGCCTGCAATGCGGGAGACCCGGGTTCTATTCCTGGGTTGGGAAGATCCCCTGGAGAAAGAAATGGCAATCCACTCCAGCACTCTTGCCTGGAAAATCCCATGGATGGAGGAGCCTGATAGGCTACAGTCCATGGGGGTCACAGAGTCGGACAAGACTGAGTGACTCAGCCATAAAAAGGAACACATTTGAGTTAGTTCTAATGAGGTGGATGAACCTAGAACTTATGCAGAGTGAAGTGAGTCAGAAAGAGAAAGATCTATACCGTAGTCTAACTCATAAATATGGAATCTAGAAAAATGGTACTGAACAATTTATTTACAGGGCAACAATGGAAAAAATTTTATTTACTTATTTGGTTGTGCCAGGTCTCAGTTGTGGCACTCAGGATCTTCCATCTTCATTGCAGCATGTGGGATCTAGTTCCCTGACCAGTGATCAAACCTTGGCGCCCTACATTGGAAATACAGAGTCTTAACCACTGGACCACCAGGGAAGTCACAGTAGGATTTTCTTTAGACTAGGACAATCCCTGATTAGAAATAAAACAATAGAAAATGGGGAAGGTGAACAACACCGGGCAGCATAGCTCCTGAGAAAATGACTTTATCCAGAATTTATCCTAAAATATAAGGTGGCCCAGCATGACTCTAGGCCAGGTCATGGATTATTAAAGTGTTATATATCAGATGGCCAACAGGGACATGATGAGATGCTCGTCATTGCTAATTATTGGAGAAATGCAAATCAAAATTACAATGAGGTATCACCTCACCTGGTCTGAATGGTCATCATCAAAGTCTACAAATAACAAATGCTGGAGAGGATGTGTAAGTTGGTGCAGCCACTATGGAGAACAGAATGGGTTCCTTAAAAAACTAAAAAATAAAACTACCATATGATCCAGCAATCTTACTTCTGGGCAAACCATAATTTGAGAATGTATATATACCCCAGTGTTCACTGCAGCATTGTTTAGAATAGCCAGGACATGGAAGCAACCTAAATGTCCATTGACAGATGACTTGATCAAGATGTGGTACATACATGTGATGGAATATTACTTGACCATAAAAAATAATGCTATTCGCAGCAACATGGGTGAACCTAGAGATGATCGTACTAAGTGAAGTAAGTCAGACAGAAAGAAACAAATATCATACGATATGGCTTACATGTGGAATCTTAAAAAAAAAAAAAAAGAGTACAAATGAACTTATCTACAAAATAGAAACAGGCCTACAGACATAGAAAACAAACTTATGGTTACCAACGGGAAAGGGTGGGAGAGTGGTAAATTAGAAATTTGGGATTAACAGACAGACCCTACTACGTATAAAAAAGATAACCAACAAGGACCTACTGTACAGCACAGGAAACTATACTCAATATTTTCTGATAACTTATATGGGAAAAGAATCTGAGAAAGAATAGATATATCTACATGTATAACTGAATCACTGTGCTTGTTATACACCTGAAACTAACACAACATTGTAAATCAACTACAATAAAATAAAATTTAAAAAAAGATGTATCCAGATGAAAATAAATATATTTTTTAACAAAAGAAATGAAAAAAGAAAATTAAGGTCTTTTCTGGAGGGCCCAGCAAACTTCTCAGCTTGCTCACTGATTTGATTTGAGTCTCGTACCAATTTCTGAACTGATTTAGGGCCATGAATATGAGTCATTCTCTGACCAACCACCTCCCAGGTCTGGAGGTGAAATTTACCTTCACTAAAGTAATGACCAACCTAGATAGCATATTCAAAAGCAGAGACATTATTTTGCCGACTAAGGTCTGTCTAGTCAAGGCTATGGTTTTTCCAGTGGTCATGTATGAATGTGAGAGTTGGATTGTGAAGAAAGCTGAGCGCCGAAGAATTGATGCTTTTGAACTGTGGTGTTGGAGAAGACTCTTGAGAGTCCCTTGGACTGTGAGGAGATCCAACCAGTCCATTCTGAAGGAGATCAGCTCTGGGGTTTCTTTGGAAGGAATGATGCTAAAGCCGAAACTCCAGTACTTTGGCTACCTCAGGCGAAGAGTTGACTCATTGGAAAAGACTCTGATGCTGGGAGGGATTGGGGGCAGGAGGAGAAGGGGACGACAGAGGATGAGATGGCTGGATGGCATCACTGACTCGATGGACGTGAGTCTGAGTGAACTCTGGGAGTTGGTGATGGACAGGGAGGCCTGGTGTGCTGCGATTCATGGGGTTGCAAAGAGTCGGACACGACTGGGCAACTGAACTGACTGACTGAAGGCACATGAGGGGTCCCATGGGTGGGGTTGGGGGAAAGAACCATACAAAATTGGAGCTCTGTTAGCGAGGAGGAAGCAGTGAATGATTGTTGTGTAAGCACAGAAAGTGCAGGAGGAAGGTGCAGGATGGTATATACAGAAGGCTGACAGTTTTTGTTAAAAAAAAAGAGATGGAGAGAAAGAGAGATAAATATATGTATTCATGTACTCATAAAATACATTTAGATGGGAAACACCCAGGTGTCTGGAGACAAGCAGAGGTGAACTTTTCACTCTACACTTATTTATACGGTAAAAGAAATTTTGTTTTGGCCACATAGCTTGTGGGATCTTAGTTCCCTGACCAGGAATCAAGCTTACCCCCTGCACTGAAAGTGTGGAGTCTTACCCACTGGACCACCAGGGAAGTCCATATACCTTTAAAATTTTGAACCATGTGAATACATTGGTGATTTGAAAAAAAAAAGAAATAAAAAAAGTGGACTTTCAGAAGCATGAGAGTGTGAAGGGGCTTTGGAACTCCAGATCTGAACACTTTCAAGGGCTTTGCTGCAGATTAAGTGGATGCTATGCTTACGTATTCACCCAGATTCCCAGAGGGTGATTGTTGGGTCCGATAATCACACACACACACACACCAAACATAAACTAGCAGAAGCAGTGCAGTCCACATTCATCCTTAGGAAGGATGTCTCTACAGTTACTGCCTCCAATGGGAGAGTCATTTTAATGACTGTGCAGGGGGGCGGCAGGCCCTTTCTTCTGTTACCAGCCTCTGAAACAGTGGTCTTCAACCAAGGGTGATTTCACAGCCCTCACAGAGGGACCTCTGACAATATCCACAGGCATTTTTGGTTGTTAGGACTTGGGGGTGGGTGCTACAGGTATTTAGTGGTTATTACAAGGGTACTCCTAAACAAGCTAAAATGGGGGCTTCCCCGGTGGTCCAATGGTTAAGACTCCATGCTCCCAATCCAAGGGCCCAGGTTCACTTCCTGGTTGAGGAACCAGATCCACATGCCACAGTTATAGATCCCAAGTGTCCCAACTAAGACCTGGCACAGCCCAATAAATAAATAAGGCATGTTAAAATGGACAGGACAGGCAGCCACCCACCCCTCCCCAGTAAAAAAAAAATCTCTTCCGAAAGGTCAACGGTGCCACTGTTGAGAAACCCAGCTCTAAGGCAGGAAGTATAAGAGCCGAGCTCTCCATGGCCACCATGTAAGAAGATATCCATCTTGGTAATTGCCACTTGTCTTACTCCCAGATGAGAATTCTTACTAGAATCCTGCCATGAAAAGAAAGTGATGTGGGAAGCTGTGATATCCAGGCTTTAATGGAGTGCAGACGTAATCCTCCCGGTCAGAGTTGCTTTGCTCCGTCCGAGAATGGGATACAGTGCCCGTGGAGCTGCCGTGCTGCACTTGTCTTCAGCAGCTCACAGCTGAGAAGCAGTTGGACGTTCTCTTTACAGGAATGTTGTGATGACCACCTCCCGTGTGCTGAGCCTTCTTCTAATCTGTACAAATGAAACGGAGCAGGACCCTATGGTCCGTCCCCCCATGTCCTCTGCCTGCCTTTTGTCTGTGGAAAATTTAGTCAAAGAGTAAGTTTAATCAGAGAAATGAGAACATGAAGAAACAAAGGAAAACGATCAAAGGAGACCAAATAATACTAAGGTAGTCATTAAGCACGATCAAGGACCTTTTATTTCTCCTCAAGGGCTATAGATAATATTCTGAGCCATATCCTGTGAGCTGCCTTGTGATACTGAAAGCCCCACCAGGTGGAGATGACCAGACTGCAGCCATGAAATAAGCTGTCACAATAGCGAGAACTGGCTTCAAAGAAATGGAAACAAACTGACCTTGAAACTGAAGATAACTGTACCTGAAACAACCAAGATGACGCTGGTCAGACCAGTGACGACCAACTTCAAGACGGCTGTCAGGGCTGCCCGTGCTGTTTCTGCACTGAGCCCCCTTCCTCAGCCTATACAAGCTCTTGCCCCCTGATTGTCAGGGAGGGAGTCAGCCTTTGGACAGATGTCCGCCTTCCCCCACCTCAGTTGCCAGTATCTAAATAAAGCAAACTTTCTTTCCCACCAACCTGGACTGTTTATTGGCTTTTGAGTGGCGAGGGCCCAGACCCCACACCACCTTCAGAAACGGAAATACACCTCATCTTCGTCAACTCCACCTCACAGATGAGGCCCAGGTAGACTAAGGTCATTTGTCACAGTCAGACAGCTGGAGACTTGCTGAGGTGACCTCTGACCCCTGGCAGGCTGGTTTCAGAGCCTGACTGATCACATAACACACCCCTGTTCTGCCCCTGCACACCCGAACCATCCTGTCCCTCTGCATACTCTTGGGAGAAGGAAATCTCTCCCCCATGAAGGTCATTCTGACATACTTTCCAATGAATAATACACACGAGTGACTATTTTCCCTCATCCTCACCAACAAACAGCGGATATAATGAAGTTTTAAAGCCTTGTCATCAACACTTATTATTTCTGTTTTTCATCTCCCACCTTAAAATGAAATTAAGAAACTTTCCATGAATTTACATTTGTGTTTTGTGTTTCTTTTTCTGTGAGAAATTTGCCTGTTTTTCTATTGGGATGTTTATTCTCTTCTTGCAGATTTAAAACACTTTGTTTATTAGGAACATGCAACAATTGGCCATCCTATATCACCAGTTTTTTGCCCAAATTTATCTTTTACAGCTTTTACTGTATTTTTCTCTTCCTGTGCAAAGGAGCTTCATTTTTTTTTTCTGTCCTTGGATGTATCAGTCTTCTCCTACTTAGCTTCTTGAGTCTGATGTCACCCTTGGAAACTCCTTACCTATAATATATTGGGTTGGCCATGTCAACTTAAAGAAGATACACAATGTGAGAGTTGTGAGTTAAAAGCTTTATTTGGGGCAAAATGAGGACTGCAGCCTGGGGGACAGATAGCTCTGAGAGACTGCTCCACAGAGGCAGTGGGGGAAGCTCAATATATAAGATTTTGGTGAAGGTGGGGGGGTTCAATGCAATCAAGTGCTTATTTTACAAAAGGTTTTCGTTAGTCATGAGGAGCTGATGTCACCATAAGGGATTTAGTGCTTTTTTAGATATGAAGAGATCCAAGGATTGGGGTCATGCAATCAATTTCTGAAAATTAAAGACCTGTTCCACCAGTTTCCCTAGAGCACAGAATGCCTCACTCCATCCTGAACTCTCCGGGGTGTTGAAGGTCAACAGTTGCAACAACCCAGGGTTCAATCTCTGCAGAGGCAGATGGCAAACGCCCTTGGCAAGCACCAATTTGCAGTTGACAGCCAAAAGTTCATTTGGCTTTTTTTCCCGTAAGATGTTATGGGAAAACATGAACAAACTTTTAAACCAAAACAAAATTATTCAAAATATTTATCCCTGTTTCCTTTTTACAGATTCTCACTGTAGAACTCTAATCTTTAGTCCATCTGAAGTTAATACACTGAATTTGAATATGTTTGTGTATTTTAACATGGGAAGAATCACAAATAGGTCATGTATAATCTTAACATAATGCAGATTTCAGTTGAGGTCACTCTGTCTTTTGAGATTTACCAAAAAATCAACCCAAATCCCCATTGCACTCCTGAAGGGAAGCTCAACCCTGTTTCCAAGGTTTCTGTCGGTCCCACAGTCAAGTCCTGATTCTCTGCTCTGGCTGAACTGTTGAGCTCGTTTGTTCCCCAACCCTCACCAGTCTACTCTCTGTTCCCTCAGCCAGATGAAAACCCCACCTACTGTTTTCATTTGGTTTCAACTTTATTTTCTTGGCCTCCAAAATCACTGTGGATAGTGACTGCAGCTGTCAGTTAAAAGGCAGTTGCTCCTTGAAAGAAAAGCTATGACAAACCCAGACAACGTATTAAAAAGCAGAGACATCACTTTTCCAACAAACGTCTGTATAGTCAAAGCTATGGTTTTCCCATAGTCACATACAGATCTAAAAATTGGACCATAAAGAGGGCTGAGCACCAAAGAATTGATGCTTTTGAACTGTGGGCTGGAGAAGACTCTTGAGAGTCCCTTGGACAGCAAGGAGATCAAACCTGTCAATCAACCCTGAATAGTCATTGGAAGGACTGATGTTGAAGCTAAAGCTCCAATACTTTGGCCACCTGAGGCAAAGAGCTGACTCATTGGAAAAGACCTTGATACTGGGAAGGGCTGATGACAGAAGGAGAAGGGGGCGGCAGAGGATGAGACGGTTGGATGGCATCATCAACTCAATGGACATGAGTTTGAGCAAACCTTGCGAGATGGTGGAGGACAGGAAAGCCTGGAGTGCTGCAGTCTGTGGGGTTGCAAAGAGTTGGATATGACTGAGCGACTGAACAACAAACCACTAAAACCCCTCCCAGCAGACTTTTCTATGGGGGTGGGAGAAGGGTGCAGCTTTCCTGCTGCTACACCAACAGTAAACTGGACATTAAAGTTCTTTGGTCAATTCATGCTTCCCAGGTGGCACTAGTGGTAAAGAATCTGCCTGCCAATGCAGGAGACATAAGAGATGCAGATTCCTTCCCTGGGTTGGGAAGATCCCCTGGAGGAGGGCATGGCAACCCACTCCAGTATTGTTGGCTGAAGAATTCCCTGGACAGAGAAGCCTGGTGGGCTACTGTGCATGAGGATGCAAAGCATTGGATGCGGTGAAGCTGCTGCGCTCCCACATGGTCAGCTCACCAGTTTTGAAACGAAGCAGGACTGTATGGTCCTTGCCCCGACCACCATGTTCTCTGCCTGCCTTTTGCCTGCAGAAAACTGTAGTCAAAGAGTAAGTTTAATCAGAGAAGTGAGAAATGCTGAAACAAAGGAAAATAGTCTAAGGAGAATAAGTAACAATAATGTAGTCATTAAGCATGGTCAAGGACCTTTAGTTCTTTCTCAAGGGCTGTAGATAATATTCTGAGCCATATCCTGTGAGCTGTCTTATAGATACCAAAACCCCAGGTGGAGAAGTTAACTACATGATGACCAGACTGTACCCAGGACTTGAGCTGCCACAATTCTGAGAATTAACTGCAAAGAAATGGGAACAAGTGCACCCCAGAACTGAAGATTAACTGTAAGCAACTAAGATGATTAACTAAAACAACTAAGATGATGCTAGTCAGACCAGTGATGATCAATTGAAGATGACTATTAGAGATGACTGTGCTGCTTCTGCATGTAACCTCCCCCTGCTGCTGCCGCTAAGTCACTTCAGTCGTGTCCAACTCTGTGCAACCCCATAGACGGCAGCCTTCCAGGCTCCTGTGTCCATAGGATTTTCCAGGCAAGAGTACTGGAGTGGGGTGCCATTGCTTTCTCCAAACCTCCCCCTACTCTTGTCTATAAAAGCTCTCACCCCCTGCTTGTCAGGGGATGGGGAGAGTCGGCCTTTGGACAGATGTCTGCCACCCTCCCCGCAGTTGCCAGCATCTGAAATAAAGCAAACTTTCCTTTCCACCAACCTGGCCTGTTTACTGGCTTCTGAGCAGCAAGCAACCGGACCCCACACACATACCTTTCGGAAACAGTTTGGAGTTTCTCACTGACAAATTTCTCTAAGAGTCTTAGGCTTCTACCCATTTTGCTCAAACATAGACACTGTATTCTGCTTCCCTCCCACCTTTCTTCCCCTTCCAAACCTCTGTTGGTTTTTGTACTAGGTGTCACAATTTTCTTGTTGAGCACTCCAGGACAAACCACTCCCTCAGGATTTTGTCTTCCAATCAAAATATTTTCAAAAGCAAAAAGAGCAGTCTATCATTAAACATACCTTGGTATTCTATATTTAAAGACAAACTTCTCTTTCTGTACAGTATTTTGAAAGTCTTGTCAGTAATGCAAAACTTTCAAATGGCTTGTAAGGCTTTCATTTTTTAAAAATCAGGCTTTCATTATTACTTATTAATGAATGAAGTTCATACATCAAAGGATTCTTTCATTCTTAAATTAAGCCTTGCTTAGTAATCCTGTGTGTTTCTTGTAAAACATGCTCTTAAGTGTGTGTAACTTACTAAGTAAGGGATGTGTAACTTCATAAGTAAGTTCATAAGCAAGACTTTAAAATAGGGATGCTCTGTGAGTGTATCTATATGGGAGCCACCTGCAGAATGGTTTTAGAAATCATAATGCACTAACTCAAGGATAAATTAAGAAGAAGGCTTCTTTTCTCCTCCGTGCTTTAAAACAGTTTAAATGCCACTGGAATCATCTTTCCCTAAAATGGCTTTATTTATATAAGACAAAGTAGACTTCAGGACAAAGAAAATTACCAGAGACAAGAGGAAAAATACTGTTTTTTGGTTGCACCACACATCTTGTAGGATCTTAATTTCCCAACCAGGGAACAAACCTATGCTCCCTGCAGTGAAAGTGCAGAGTCCTAACCATTGGACCACCAAGGAAGTCCCAAAATGCTTTTAAATGGAGATGAACAAAGATAAGAATTCATCTAGCTTTTTCTCAAAAACCATGTAAGCAAGAAGATAACAGAGTAAAACATTTAAAGTACACAGAGAAGAACAATACCAATCTAGAATGTCATATCCAGTGAAGCTATCCTTGAAAAGTGAAGGAAGGAAGAAAGAGTTTCTCAGAAGACAAAAAATCCAGGTAATTTGTTACCAGGAGACACACTTTGTAAGATGTCAGAAAAAAAGATCTTCAGAGATAAGAAAATTTATATTGATCAGAAATTTGATCTATATAAAGAAAGAAAGAACAGAATATATGCAACCAAGAGATAAGATACATAGACATAAAAACACCAAGTTAGGTAAAGAGGCACAGAGGAATATATTCCAAATGAAGAAACAAGATAAAGCCCCAGAAGAACTAAATGAAGTAGAGACAAACAGTCTACCTAAGAAAGAGTTCAAGGTAATGATCATAAGGATGTTCAAAGAACTCAAGAAAACAATAGATGAACAAAGCAGGAAGCCAGAGACTTTTAACGAAGACTTAGAAACCATAAAGAGAGACAGTAAAAAGATCAGTCATTGCCAGGGGTTCAGCAGAAGAGGAGAGAGAGATTAATAGGTGGAATACTGGAGTTTTTTTTAAAGAAAATTTTTTGGCCACACAGCATGTGGGGATCTTAGTTCCCCAACCAGGGACTGAACCAGCACTCCCTGAACTGGCAGCTTGAAGTCTTAACCACTGGACCACCAGGGAAGTCCCAAGTATTGGACTTCTCTGGGGTGGTATAACTATTCTGTGTCATACTGTAATGGGGCATACAAGACTATGAGCTTGTCAGAACACATGGAACTGTACAACACAAAGGATTAACTCAAATGTTAGCCATGCACATTGGTTTTTTTAAATGTTAAGCCCCTCTGCATTTAATAACTTTTTTCCTTCAGCATATTTTGCCTTGTATTAACATGCCACTGTAGTTCTCTTGCAGTCACTATTTGCATAATATGTCTTTCCCATCCTTTAATTTCAACCTCTTTGAATCTAATGGATTTTTAAAAAAATCCAGCCTGACAGTCTGTGAATTCTGATTGGAGTGTTTAATCCATGCACATTTTGTGTTTTAATTTATCTCACTGGAAGTCTCTTTGCCATCTGGACATTTGTTTTCTGTATGACTCTTGGTTCCTCTGTTCCTCCTCTATGGCCTCTTTTTTAGTAAGTGGATATTTTGTTGTGTATCATTGTCATTCTTTTGTCGACTTTTGGACTATTTCTGGTTTTAGTTAGCTTCCTGCATGCTAGCTCACTTCAGTCATGTCTGACTCTGAAATCCCATGGCCTGTAGCCTGACAGGCTCCTCTGTCCATGAGATTCTCCAGGCAAGAATCCTGGAGTGGGTAGACATTTCCTTCTCTAGGGGATCTTCCCAACCCAGGGATCAAACCCTCATCTCTTACATCTCTGGCATTGGAAGGCAGGTTCTATACCACACGTGCCACCTAGTTGCCGTAAGTCTGAAGCACCGAGGAGGGGCAGAATAGGAATCAGGAGAACCGGTAAGAGTCACTATGTGGGTACAAACTGCTGACCACGCTCTCTCCTGGCTTCTGGAAGCTGATTTGGTCCCGTCTTCCTCTCAGGGGACTGATTTGGCCTTTTGTCCCCATCTGGCTTGCTGCTCAAGTCCTTGACTTCAGTCTGAGCCTGAGGAATCAGTCCTTCCGACCTGGCTCTTCTTACAGTCACTGGCTTTGACTTCAAGGTTTTCTGATCTCTGAGTAGCCCTACACGCCTGCCAAAATTCAGGAAGCTCCTGTCTAGGTGCTGAAACCTTGGATCTCAATCAGCTAACACTGAAAGGTTCTTTCCAATTCTTTTACTTCCCAATTGCCTTAAAATAGTACTGGAAACATTTCTCACTTTCTGCTGTTCCTATGTGTCATCTCCTTGAATCTTTACAAGGTATTTGTCCCATGCTTTTAACACCTTTTTGCCTGAGTTCAGATAAACAGTACCTGAAATTGTAACCCTTTTATGATAAGATAATTTAGCTTTAGTTTCTCATATTATGAAACTACAGAATATCTTAAATGTTTCCTGATAGATCTAGGGCAGCAAATCCCTTCTGGATATTTTTCTCTGAAATTACACTGAAAGAAATAAACAGCTGTCAGGCGGATGCAGGCTAAAGCATTAGATTGCTGACTCAGTGCTCTGGAAGTTACAGTGTGTCCTGGAATGCAAGTCACTTGCTCTGACATTCAAGTACTCTCTTTTTGGGGGAAGGTTAACATAAATTAGTTGAGGGAGGCTGAAAAGAGGACAGGAGAATAACTAGCAAATGCATGGACTACTAACAACCAGGATTCTAGCTCTACAGGCAGATAGTCAAACGAACAGATCACATGCAAAATACGAGTCATGCCTCATTTAGGATGTCAAAAGCCTGGTCTTAGCAATGGTTCTCTTTACAGGCTTCTCTCTCCATGGGATTCTCCAGGCAAGAACACTAGAGTGGGTCACCATGCCCTTCTCCAGATCTTCCCAACCAAGGGTTCGAACCCATGTCTCCTGTGTCTCCTGCACTGGCAAACAGGTTCTTTACCACTAGTGCCACCTGGGAAACCCCCATTAAAGTTACTGAATTAGATACTTCTTTGTTGCTTCGTCTTGTTTTCCCCTTCAAGACCCTATAAAACAGTTGTAATGAAAACAGTATTTTACAAACACAAAACCAGTGCATTTTATCCTTAAGTCATATTTCATTTCAACCTCTCTCATCTTAATGCAGAGTCAAGAGGCTTACTGGCCAGGGCAGAGAGCTCACATGCACCCTCTTTGGCTTGATGCTAGGCTTGAAATAAGGCTTTGTGCATTTGGTTGACTCATTGAGTAGCCATTCGAATGGCCTAGTCCTGACTTGGAACTTAAACCATCTCCCAGAGTGATGAGAGAAGAGGGTCCTTCCATCTGTCTCTGCTGGGCCTCAGGGCTTTCTTCAGTCCAGTGAGAGGAAGCTCTCAAAGAGGAGATGTGAAGGGAGCTCCTCCTTTCTAAAGGAGGGTGCTACAAGAGAGCAAGAAGGGTCCAGCCACATGGTCAGTGTGATGTGGGTGTCAAGCTCCAGCAAGAAGGGGTGCAGAATATGGGGGATCTACAAGGGGGCTGCTGGGTGGGGTCCTGTGAGCCCACGTGAGGGGGCCCATCTTCCTGAGGAGCCCTGAGCTCAGAGCTCAGCTGTACAGTTTACCAGTCCCCACCAGCCCTGCCTGAGCTAGGAGCCACCCAGAGTCTTGGTGGTGGGGTGAGGCCAGGCTGCAGGGGCCCTGAAGGAGTCACAGGGAGGATAATGCAGGCTCTTCGAGGAGCTCAGCCAGAGAGATGGGGGAGAAGCTGGGGCTATCGGGGCCATGCCTCCCCTGTGGAAACCTACAGGCTCCCCCAGGCCTCAGCTCTCAAGCCATCAGGGAGCTTAGTGCCCACATAGCCAGGAGTGCCCCTGGGACCCAGAGGAGGACTGTCTCACACTCAGACACTTGGACAGATGGAACCGGGAGGCTGGCCCATGCCCAGCAACAGACAAAAGAACCGTTTGTCTCTGAACTTTAAACCTGATGGGCCATATAATCATCTGATTTCGGTGTTGACATCTGGTGATGTCCATGTGTAGAGTCTTACCTTGTGTTGTTGGAAGACAGTGTTTGCTATGACCAGTGCATTTTCTTGGCAAAACTCTATTAGTCTTTGCCCTGCTTCATTCCACATTCCAAGGCCAGATTTGCCTGTTACTCTAGGTGTTTCTTGACTTCCTACTTTTGCATTCCAGTCCCCTATAATGAAAAGGATATCTTTTTTGGGTGTTAGTTCTAAAAGGTCTTGTAGGTCTTCATAGAACCGTTCAACTTCAGCTTCTTCAGCATTACGGGTTGGGGCATAGACTTGGATTACTGTGATATTGAATGGTTTGCCTTGGAAATGAACAGAGATCATTCTGTTGTTTTTGAGATTGCATCCAAGTACTGTATTTCGGACTCTTTTGTTGACCATGATGGCTACTCCATTTCTTCTAAGGGATTCCTGCCCCCAGTAGTAGATATAATTGTCATCTGAGTTAAATTCACCCATTCCAGTCCATTTTAGTTTGCTGATTCCTAGAATGTCGACATTCACTCTTGCCATCTCCTGTTTGACCACTTCTAATTTGCCTTAATTTATGAACCTGACATTCCAGGTTCATATTGCTCTTTACAGCATCGGATCTTGCTTCCATCACCAGTCACATCCACAGCTGGGTATTGTTTTTGCTTTGGCTCCATCCCTTCATTCTTTTTGGAGTTATTTCTCCATTGATCTCCAGTAGCATATTGGGCACCTACTGACCTGGGGAGTTCCTCTTTCAGTATCCTATCATTTTGTCTTTTCATACTGTTCATGGGGTTCTCAAGGCAAGAATACTGCAGTGGTTTGCTATTCCCTTCTCCAGTGGACCACATTCTGTCAGACCTCTCCATGACCCGCCCATCTTGGGTGGCCCCATGGGCATGGTTTAGTTTCATTGAGTTAGACAAGGCTGTGGTCCTAGTGTGATTGGATTGACTGGTTTTCTGTGAGTATGGTTTCAGTGTGTCTGCCCTCTGATGCCCACTTGCAACACCTACCATCTTACTTGGGTTTCTCTTACCTTGGGTGTGGGGTATCTCTTCACAGCTGCTCCAGCAAAGCGCAGCCGCTGCTCCATACCTTGGAAGAGGGGTATCTCCTCACCACCGCCCCTCCTGACCTTGAACGTGGAATAGCTCCTCTAGGCCCTCCTGTGTCTGTGCAGCCACCGCTCCTTGGACGAGGGGTTACTCCTCCTGGCCGCTGCCCCTGGCCTCGAGCATGGGGTTAGCTCCCCCCGGCCACCGCCCCTGGCCTCGGGTGGGGGATAGCTCCTCCCGGCCACCGCCCCTGGCCTCAGGCATGGGGTAGCTCCTCTCGGCTGTTCCTGCGCTGTCGCAGCCTGGCACTCTCGGCCGTAGCCCCTGACCTCAGACGTGGGGTAACTCCTTTTGGCCACTGCCCCTCGGGCATGGGGTCCTTCTGGCTTCTGCCCCTGACCTCGGACGTTGGGTAGCTTCTCTTGGCCGTGCTTTGTGCACCATCACAGCTGATGGAGAAGCTCTATACAGTCAACAAAAACAAGACCAGGAGCTGACTGTGGCTCAGATCATGAACTCCTTATTGCCAAATTCAGACTTAAATTGAAGAAAGTAGGGAAAACCACTAGACCATTCAGGTATGACCTAAATCAAATCCCTTATGATTATACAGTGTAAGTGAGAAATAGATTTAAGGGACTAGATCAGATACATAGAGTGCCTGATGAATTATGGACAGAGGTCCATGACATTGTACAGGAGACAGGGATCAAGACCATCCCCATGGAAAAGAAATGCAAAAAAGCAAAATGGCTGTCTGAGGAGGCCTTACAAATAGCTGAGAAAAGAAGAGATGCAAAAAGCAAAGGAGAAAAGGAAAGATGAATGCACATTTCCAAAGAATAGCAAGAAGAGATAAGAAAGCCTTCCTCGGTGATCAATGCAAAGAAATAGAGGCAAACAACAGAATGGGAAAGACTAGAGATCTCTTCAAGAAAGTTAGAGATACCATGGGAACATTTCATGCAAAGATGGGCTCGATAAAGGACAGAAATGGTATGGACCTAACAGAACCAGAAGATATTAAGAAGAGGTGGCAGGAATAGACAGAAGAACTATATGAAAAAGATCTTCATGACCAAGATAATCACAATGGTGTGATCACTCACCTAGAGCCAGACATCCTGGAATGTGAAGTCAAGTGGGCCTTAGAAAGCATCACTACGAACAAAGCTAGTGGAGGTGATGGAATTCCAGTTGAGCTATTTCAAATCCTGAAAGACGATGCTGTGAAAATGCTGCACTCAATATGCCGGCAAATCTGGAAAACTCAGCAGTGGCCACAGGACTGGAAAAGGTCAGTTTTCATTCCAATCCCAAAGAAAGGCAATGCCAAAGAATGCTCAAACTACTGCACAATTGCACTCATCTTACACGCTAGTAAAGTAATGCTCAAAATTCTCCAAGCCAGGCTTCAACAACACGTGTACCGTGAACTTCCAGATGTTCAAGCTGGTTTTAGAAAAGGCAGAGGAACCAGAGATCAAATTGCCAACATCCACTGGATCATCCACTGGATCTTGCTTTTTCACAGGAGAGTTCCAGAAAAACATCTATTTCTGCTTTATCGACTATGCCAAAGCCTTTGACTACATGGATCACAATAAACTGTGGAAAATTCTGAAAGAGATGGGAATGCCAGACCACCTGACCTGCCTCTTGAGAAACCTGTATGCAGGTCAGGAAGCAACAGTTAGAACTGGACATGGACCAACAGACTGGTTCCAAATAGGAAAAGGAGTACGTCAAGGCTGTATATTGTCACCCTGCTTATTTAACTTATATGCAGAGTACATCATGAGAAACGCTGGGCTAGAAGAAGCGCAAGTGGGAATCAAGATTGCCAGGAGAAATATCAATAACCTCAGATATGCAGATGACACCACCCTTATGGCAGAAAGTGAAGAGGAACTAAAAAGCCTCTTGATGAAAGTGAAAGTGGAGAGTGAAAAAGTTGGCTTAAAGTTCAACATTCAGAAAACTAAAATCGTGGCATCTGGTCCCATCAGTTCATGGGAAATAGATGGGGAAACAGTGTCAGACTTTATTTTGGGGGGGCTCCAGAATCACTGCAGATAGTGACTGCAGGCATGAAATTAAAAGATGCTTACTCCTTGGAAGAAAAGTTATGACCAACCTAGATAGCATGGTGAACAGCAGAGACCTTACTTTGCCAACAAAGGTCCGTCTAGTCAAGGGTATGGTTTTCCAGTGGTCATGTATGGATGTGAGAGTTGGACTGTGAAGAAAGCTGAGCACCAAAGAATTGATGCTTTTGAACTGTGGTGTTGGAGAAGACTCTTGAGAGTCCCTTGGACTGCAAGGAGATCCAACCAGTCCATTCTGAAGGAGATCAGCCCTGGGATTTCTTTGGAAGGAATGATGCTAAAGCTGAAACTCCAGTACTTTGGCTACCTCAGGCGAAGAGTTGACTCATTGGAAAAGATTCTGATGCTGGGAGGGATTGGGGGCAGGAGGAGAAGGGGACGACAGAGGATGAGATGGCTGGATGGCATCACTGATGGACGTGAGTCTGAGTGAACTCTGGGAGTTGGTGATGGACAGGGAGGCCTGGCGTGCTGCGATTCATGGGGTCGCAAAGAGTCGGACACAACTGAGTGACTGAACTGAACTGAACTGTTAGTGTGTTTGCTCTGTTGCCCTGAGAGGTACTTGATGAAGGTGGGAAGTTATGAAAACACAATGAGAAACACCGTTTTCTCTGTACATCCCAGCTGTGGCCTGCATCGCTGCAGGTAGGCTACAGGTTGAGTGGAAGCACACATGTACGGACACACTCAGATCTGGTGTAAAAGAGCATGTGGGAGTGAGTGTGAGCAGCAGAGCAAAGCATATACAGCCTTCTCCACATGGCTCTCTCCTGCCTGATGGTTCCTCCCGGGTCTCATAGCGGCCTTCTGCAGAAGGGGGCCTGGACATCCTGCCTACATCCCTTACACTGGAGCTTGTGGCACCACTGCAGAAGAACCTCCACACACCATGCCTTTTCTTTCTTTTTAAACCCCTTTATTGATGTATGATTGATATGCCAAAAGCTGTATGTTTAATATATGCAAATTGATGAAATGGAGATAGCTCTCTATCTGTTAAACTATCACCACAATCAAGGCCTTTAGCTCCTCTTTTTTAATTAACTAATTACTTATTTATTTTTGGCTGTGCTGGGTCTTCATTGCTATGCAAAGGCTTTCTCTAGCTGCAGCAAGTGGGAGCTCCTCTTTATTGTGGCATGTGGCCTTCTCATTGCCATGGCTTCTCTTGTTGTGGCACGTGGGCTCAGTAGTTGTGGCACAACGCTTGGCTGACCAGAGATGGAACTCAAGTCCCCTGCATTAGCAGGCGGATTCTTAACCACTGGACCACCCAGGAAGTTCCCTTTTTAAAAAGTTTTTATTTTATATTGAAGTACAGTTGATTGACAATGATGTGTTAGTTTCAGGTGCACAGCAAACTGATTCCGTCCTAATAAATAGGTGTCTATTCTTTTTGAAGTTATTTCCCCATTTAGGTTATTACAAAATATTGAGCAGTTCCCCATACACCACTTTATAAGAAGGTTCACCAGGGCAGTGAGCTTCCAGTTCTTGAAGCCAAGTTGGCCTCAGTGCGGTCAGTTCTCACCCAGAGGAAGAGAGCCCTGCCGGGCCTGGGGCCCTGAACCATCACCTGCTTCCAGCGTTCGGGGAATCTTGTGTTAGGGGGACTGGTCAGCCACCCGCAAGTGAGCTTCACGTGAACACATGATCATGGGCTCTTCACACACATGATGTTAATTATGTAGCTAACTTTTTATCAGATGAAGTGTTTACCCATCTTAGAGTTGTTGGAGGATAGCTATCCCAATGTGGTGAGGGGGAAATTGGGGTGTGAACACAGTGAAACTGCCCCTCCTGGGCACTGGAGACTGTTACCGTCTTCTTGGCTCCCCCAAACCCCCCAGGATGAACAAACCTTCCCCAGACTGAATGGCACTGGCCCTTCAAAACCCCTCCAGGAGTTTCCCAACTCAAACTTAATGTGGAAACTTGAAAAGCTATACGTTATTGTCATAATTGTATTGTGTTGAATATACTTATCGCTGTATCCAATAGTTCATCCTTTGTTTTCAACTAGTCTCTAAAACCACAGTTGTGAAGGCCTCTTTTCTAGCACACTGAGTTGATTCAAGTTTTCCTTATCTTCAAAATTGTCTTGGGACTTCCCTGCTGGTCCAGCTAAGATTCTGAGCTTCTAATGCAGGGGGCCCAGGTTTGATTCCTGGAGAGGGAGATGGCAGTATTCTTGCCTAGAGAATTCCAAGGACAGAGAAGCCTGGTGGGCTACAGTCCTTGGGGTCTCAAAGAGTCAGACACGACGGAGCGACTGAGCACAAGGAACTAGGTTCCACATGCTGCAACTAAGAGTTCACATGCTACGACAGAGGTCAGAGATCCTGTGTGCCCTCACTAAGACCTGGTGCAGACAAATAAATAGACAAATGCTTTTTAAAAATAGAAATTAAAAAATCCCTTTTAAAAAGTCTAACTTCATCATCTTTCTCTTTTCTGATTTTTCTTTCAGAATATCGATGGATACAGACTCTGCAGGACTTCCTGAATTCTTCCCCATTGAGCACATCCTCTGTTGAGAGAATGACCACAGCTTGATGAATATGGTACCAGTGTAGGCCTCTCTTTCCTCTGGAAAATTCCAAAGGCAGCCAAAATTCTGAAAAGATGTGCTAAAACACACAGGCAAGGCCAACTGTGACAGACTACAAATTAAAAAAGATCTTCAAAGAACTGATCGCCTGAGGTCTCTGGCATGGGCTCAGCATCTGTCTCCACTGGGGTTGGCCAAGTATCTTCATGGGGCTCTCTTGGCATTTTGGGTGGGACAAGCCTTTGTTCAGAACTATTGCACACATTATCAGATAGCATCCTGGGCCTTCAGGCACCAAATGATGGTAGAATTTCCCAGTTGTCATGGCAACCATGCTGACCCTAAATGTTTCTGAATCCCCCTTGAAGGAAGTCTCTTCTCTGAGATCCATTAGCTCTTCCTAAAAAGTATGCACCAATGATTCTAGAGTTCTTCGTTTAGATAGAATATCATGTTTGCAATCAAGTCTTTAAAAACATGAAATTCTAATTAAACAAAGGGCTCGGGAATCATCATTGGTACTTCTTAGAGTTAATGAATCTCAGTTGGAGAACAGTCTTTGGGCCTTCCAGGTGGCATTAGTGGAAAATAATCCACCTGCCAATGCAGGAGACATAAGAGATGTGGGTTCGATCCCTGGGTCAGGAAGATCCCCTAGAGGAGGGCACAGCGACCCACTCCAGTATTCTTGCCTGGAGAATCCCATGGACAGAGGAGCCTGGAAGCCTACAGTTCATGGGATCATAAAGAGTCAGACATGACTAAAGCGAATTAGCACATATGCAATCGAGTCCTTACATGCAAATCTACATTTTAAAACTCAATGAACTAGTAGACAAAGGGCTCTAATGGGAATCATGTTTGTCTCCCACTGCCCTTAGTTTTTCAGTCTTTCTACATTAACTGTGTCCTCACAGAAGCAGCACTGGCATCATCTGAGAGCTTGTGACAAATACAAACTCTCCTGAATCAAAGCCTGTGTTTTTGACAAAATCCCCGTTTAATCCACATGCACTTTAAATTTTCAGACACAGTGCTTTTTAGCGAATGCCCTGGACAGTCTTGTGACAGCTCTTGTAATTTGTGCCACTCAGGGGCACAAATGATTGGATCACAACCTTCAATGTTATAAATGCTTCCCATTTGCACTTTGATGTTGTGATGGGATCAGCCACGTCTTTAGCAAAAAACCACTGTGCTCCTCACCAGAGTGGTCTCCAACCACATCAACTAAGCACTCTCTCTTTTTTAAAAGGTTTATTTATTTAGTTTTCTATTTTGGCTGCGGTGGGTCTTCACTGCAGTACGAGGGCTTTCTCTAGTTGCCACCAGTGGGGGCTACTCTTCATTGTGGTTCTTGGACTTCTTGTTGCCGTGGCTTCTCTTGTCGCAACACAGACTTAGTTAAGGCTCACAGACAATCTAGAGCCTGTTCTTACAGGCTTAGTTGCTCTGTGGCATGTGGGATCTTCCCAGACCAGGGATCCAACCAGTGTCCCTTGCATTGCAAGGCAGATTCTTAACCACTGGACCACTAGGGAAGTCCTAAACTGTCTTATAATTATGAGAAAGCCAGAATATCAGGTGATCTCAAATATTCCTCTTGCAGTCTATGATAATGTTTCTTTTCCATTATGGTTTCTTGTTTGTTTGTTTGTTTGTTTTTTTAACATTTATTGGGCTGTGCCTGGTCTTGGTTGCAGCACGTAGAAATCTTCGATCTTTGTTGTGGCATGTGGAGTCTTTAGTTGCCGCATGCAGGATCTTTTTTTAGTCGAGGTATGTGAAGTTTAGCTGTGGTATGTGGAATCTAGTTCCCTAATCTAGAACCCCATCCCCTGCACTGGAAGTGCAGGGTCTTAGCTACTGGACCACAAGGGAAATCCCTCCACTTATTTATTATAGGATATTGAATACAGTTCCCTGTGCTATACAGTAGGTCTTTGTCCTTTACCTATTATATATATAGTAGTATGTATCTGCTAATCACCAACCTCCTAATTTATCCCTCCCCTACTTCCCCCTTGGCAACCACAAGTCTGTTCTCTGTGAATCTGTTTCTGTTTTGTAAATGAGTTCATTTGTGTCATATTTTAGATTTTGCATGTAAGTGATATCATATACTATCTGTCTGCTGTTGATGATCCGTATGTCTTCTTTAGAGAAATATATGTTTAGATCTTCTGCCCATTTTTGATAGGATTGTTTGGATTTTTTTTTATATTGAGTTGTGTGACCCATTTTTTTATTTTGGAAATTAATCCCTTGTCTGTAGAATAATTTGAAAATATTTTCTCCCATTTAGTAGGTTGTCTTTTCATTCTGTTGATGGCTTCTGTTGCTGCTTAGAAACTTAAGCTTTTAAGTTTAATTAGGTACCATGCACAAATTTTTGCTTTTATTTCCATTACTCTAGGAGAGGGATCTATAAAAAGATACTGCTGCAATGTCAAAGAGTGTTATGCCTCTGTTTTCCTGTAGGTTCCTTTCCTTTTTGTTATACTATGGTTTTTTTCTTAAGTGTTAAAATCCATTTGTTTTATTTTAAATTAGAGTATAATTGACTATTAATAACAATGCTGTGTTAGTTTCAGATATACAGCAAAGTGATTCAGTTATTCATATACATGTATCTAGTCTTTTTCTAGTTCTTTTCCCATTTAGGTTATTATAGGATATTGAGCAGAGTTCCCTGTGCAGTACAGTAAACCTTCATTGATTACCCATTTTAAATGTAGTAGCATGTACATGTCATCTCCTTTTGAGAGAGCTATGGAATGGACTCCTGCTTGCTTCCCTTGGACGCCTCTGTGTTGGGAAATAAACATGAGGCAGACACTACAGGCGCAGCACTGGAGGACTGGAGTGCCTGGACTAGGCCAACCCTGAAGCCTGAAGCAGTCCTTCCAGGAACAGGACAGAGGTATCTAGCAGATGAGGTTGGGGTCAGAAGGCAGTGACATGAGAGCTATAACTATAAACACAAAGCCATTTCAATCCAACTCTAGTGGGCTTGCAGGCTTCTGGTTAACAAAAGTAAAGCCATTTCTGATGTATAGTAAGTTATAGTTTAAAAAGTACTCTCACATTCAGGTCTTGTTTGTCAGTGACTGTGCAAGGCAAACCCTCCACCCCACTGCACAGTGAGGAACGGAAAACATCGTGGGGGAAGCTCTAGTCCAAGGCCACGCATCTTGTAAGAGGCAGTACTGGCACCTGACCTAAGTGTACTTCTGAACCAAGGTTACATTCCCTGACTTTCCTGTGAACCCTAGGCTGCTGGTCTCCAGGCATTTGTACCCACAAACATGCAGGGACATCCCTGGTGGTCCAGTGGTTAGAACTCCATGCTGCCGACTCAGGGGGCCCAGGTTCAATCCCTGGTCAGGGAACTAGATCCCTTACTACTACTAAGATCTGCTACAACTAAGATCTGGCAGAGTCAAGTAAGTAAATAAATAAAAATAAATTTATATTAAAAAAAACAACAAACGTACTGAGGGCCCATGCTGCCTCCAGAGCAGCGGGACCAGAAATCCCTGGAGAGGCAGGAAGTAGGAAGTGGCAGGAAAAGCCCCATTGGGATACAGCTGCTGCCAGCAGGACAGCATGACCTCTAATCCCTGCCCCTGCCCCTATGCTTGCATCCAGTCCTCAAGATTCAGTATTAACAATGTAGCCTCCAGGCTGCACTGAGGCAGGAGAGGACCCAGTGCCCCTTATCTGATGGAAGACCCCCAAAGACAGACATTAGGGTGAGATGCTAGGGAGCCCCAAGTGGCCTATATCCCACTAATCGCTAAGGCTCCTGCCATCCCCAAAACTCTGGTGGCAAATAACAATGAATACACTTTAGCAATCTCCTTCCTCTGGAGACTTCTCTTTCTTTTAAAAATAATACTTCAACTGATTTAAAGAGAATTCAGTCTAAACATGAGAGCACAGTTGACAATGGGTTCAGAGAGCTGACTTCGATCAAAAGTCAGGAGAAGAACACGTGTGATAGCATCCTTGGGCTCCAACTTGGTCCCAGAGCTTCAGCTGTGTCTGTGGATGTGTCATTTAGAGGCACACTAGGCATTGCACACATCCTTTTGCTTCTGCACAAGCACAGGCACGCCACAATGGTGGTGTCGCCTTTTGTTTTTAATCCTTCGTTCATTTTTAGCTCCTAAAGCACAAAACAGAACTCAAGAAGTGTGAATTTACTTGAACCAAACTGTAAAAAGATTTTCTCAACCTCTGAAAAATGCGGCTACAGAATTCACAACAGTTTTAATTATAACACACTAAATTAATGCATTAAAGCAACTCCACTCTGAGGTTGAAATCTCTATTTTTATCTCCAAGCAAATAACAGACCAGAAGGGAAAGTTACTACATCGTGAGTGGATTGTTGAATCTAAGCATTAACAACTTCTTTGACATTATTTTGTACTGCAATGCAGAAGAAAATCATTTACCTGAAAATATACTGTAAATAGACTGAGCAAAAAATGCAAGATTTTTTAGAAGAGATTTTCTTCCCACAGGCAAAGAAAGAATAAGCACATAAAAAACACTGCTATGCAAATTATGCTCTCTCTATACAATGGAAGATTATTCAGCCTTTAAAAAGGAAGTAAATTCTGACACAAGCAACAACATGGAGGAACCTAGGGAACAGTATGCTGAGTAAAACAAGCCAGCCACAAAAAGACAACCAGTGAAGCCCATGTGCCCTAGAGCCTGTGCTCCACAACAAGAGACACCACTGCAATGAGAAGCCCGCACACCACAGCTAGCCGGTAGCCCCTGCTCTCTGCAACTGGAGAAAAGTCTGCATAGCAATGAAAACCCAACACAGCCAAAAATAAATAAACAAATAAAATTATTTTTAAAAAGACAACCTACTGAATGAGAAAAAGTAATTGCAAATGATATGATTAACAAGCGGTTAATATCCAAAATTTACAAACAGTTCCCACAGCTCAAAAAAAAAAAAAAAGAACCCAATTAAAAAATGAGTTGAAGGCCTGAACAGACATTTTTCCAAAGAAGACAGATGGCCAACAGGCACAGGAAAAGATACTTAACATCACCAATCATCAGAGAAATGCACATCAAAACCACAATGTGATGTCACCACACATCTGTCAGAATGACCATCATCAAAAAGACCACACATAACAAGTGCTGGTGAGGATGTGGAGAAACCCCTACATTCTTGGTGGGGCTGTAAACTGGTGCAGTCACTGTGGAAAATAGTATGGAGTTTCCTCAAAAAAGCTAAAACTACCATGTGACCCAGCAATTCCACCTTGGCCATATATTGGAAGAAAATGAAAACACTAATTTAAAAAGATGCATACACCCCAATGTTCACTGCAGCACTATTTACAATAGCCAAGATTTGGAAGCAACCTAAGTGTCCATCAACAGATGAGTGGATAAAGAAGATGTGATTTATATATATTTATATATATTTGGGCTTCCCAGGTCTCTAAGCAGCAAAGAATCCACCTGAAATGCAGGAAATGCGGGTTCCATCCCTGGGTTGGGAAGATCCCCTGGAGAAAGAAATAGCAACCCATTCCTATATTCTTGCCTGGGAAATCCCATGGACAGAGGAGCCTGGCAGGCCATGGTCCATGGGGTCACAGAGTCAGACACGATTGGGTGACTAAACAACAACAAAATGCATGTATGTGTGTATATATATATGGTGGGATACTACTTAGCCATTAAAAAAATGAAATCTTACCATTTATAAACTTGGATCAACTTGGAGCATTTTATGCTTAGTGAAATGTCAGACAAAGAAAGATTAATACAGTACATTATCACTTATATGTGGAATCCAAAAAATAAAATAAATAAATGAATGTAACAAAAGAAATAAACTCATGGATATAGGGAACAATCTAGCGGTTACCAGTGGGAAAGAGAAAGAGGGGAGGGGCAAAGCAGGAGTTGGGGAAGAGCTAACAACTACTATGTACAAAATAAATAAGGACTTCCCTTGCAGCCCAGTGGATAAGACTCTGTGCTCCCAATGCAGAGAGCCTGAGTTCAGTCCCTGGTCAGGGAACTAGATCCAGCATGCTGCAATTAAAGATCCTACATGCCACAACAAACTCCCAGTTCAGTCAAATAAATAAATAAGTATTAAAAAACAAAACAAAATTTCTCTTTCAAAAATAAAATAATATAAAGTACAAGGCTATATTGTATGGCACAGAGAATATAGCTAATATTTTATAACAACTTTAAATGGTACATCGTCTATAAAAAAATATTGAACTAGTATATTATATACCTGAAACTAATATAATGTTGTAAATCAACTATACTGAAGTTAAAAAAATGATTAAAATGGTAATTTTTTTCTTTTTGTCAGAGTACTCTTTATTTTTATTTTATTGAAGTATCTATTGTGCAGCAAAATGATTCAGTTATACACACATATATATTCTTTTTCATTGTGGTGTATCTAGAATATAGAGTATAGTTCCCCGTGCTCTGTAGTAGGTCCTTGTTGTTTATCCATCCTGTATATAATAGTTTGCATCTGCTAATCCCAAACTCCCAGTCCATCCCTCCCCACACCCTCCCCCTTGGCAACCGCAAGTCTGTTCTCTATGTCTGTGAGTCTGTTTCTGTTTCATAGATAAGTTCATTTGTGTCGTATTTCAGATTCCACATACAGGTGATATTTGTATTTCCTTGCCGTCCTTCACTTAGTATGATAATCTCTGGATCTATCCATGTTGCTGCAGATGGCCTTATTTCATTCCTTTTAATGCCTGAGGAGTATTCCATTGAAGATATGTACCACATGAGATGGCAAATTTTCTGTTGCATACATTTTTACCACAATAAAAATTTGAAAACAAAAGAAAACAAAAGCCCTATACTGCTCTGAAGTATTTTTAAAGTACAGTTCTCCTCTTGACTTTCAGAGGAGCCCCTAGAGACTCTTCCTTTCTCCCGCTCCACAGTCACCAGGGCCTAGCGCTCAGGTCCCTCCAGTCACCACCGCAGCTGGGCTCTGGGGACCGTGGGATCCAGGAAGACAGTGCCCTGGGCATGGTGGGCTGGGGCCATGGTGGGGGCTGCCGGTTAGATAAGCCTAGGGCATCCCGCTCCACGTGCCTGTCCTTGGCCTCACTTCCCTGCTCTTCCCACATCAGAAATGTCTGTGGGCTGAATGCCTTCTCTGTACATGAGGTCACATCATAGAACCCTTGTAAGAAAGGCACAGCAAAGCAAGGAGCAGGCAACAAACGCTGAGGTTCACTCACTTCCCTTTCAAAGCAGCCCCCACTGCAGATGAGGAAACAGGTGCACAGAGGTGGTGGAGAGCCTTGCAGGGACCATGCTTCACCCCAGCTCTGTCTGACTTGAAACTGTGAATTACATCATAATAACTTCTGAAAGAAAGGGTTAGAGAACTGCTGATGGAAAACACCCACCTTGACCAGGCAGAAGGATAACCACTTGCCTGAAGTGTTTCACAATAGGGCATCCGGATAAAGAACGCTGGATGCTGCCACGAAAACTAACCTAGAAGAATTTGGGAGGGGCTGAAAGGAGGAGGACATGCTAGCCCAAAATATATCCTATCAATCTCCCACAATCTTTTGTGCTTGAATTCATCTTGCCCAAGAGAGACCCGCACCACCAGGAAGGACCCTGAGTCACCAAGTATGGACCAAGCAAGATGACTGGCCGAGACAACCCAAAATCTAACCCATCACCATGAAACCTGAGACTGCAAGCCTTGTGGCAGAGAGGTTGTCCTAGGTTCCCTGACCTGCTGCCCTCCTCTCAGGCGCCCCTTCCCAATAAAGCCTCTTACTCCATCAGCATGTGTGTCTCCCCAGACAATACATTTCCGAGTGTTAAGGGAGAGCCCACTCTTGGGCCCTGGAAGTGGTCCCCCTCCTGCAACAAAAGAGTTGATCCTCAAATTTACAAAAAAAATTTAACAAGCCACCCAAAGGACTTGTTTGGGAGATTTAGTGAAATGACTACACAAGAAGTTTTCCATCAAAGGCAGCCTCGTTGAACGCTTAAATTATGTTTTAACGTAAATGGTTATTAAATTGCTTAGAGATGTTTTAGGGCTGAATGGGTTAATTCTGTATGATGCATTCTTAATGAAAGGAAATATGGACTATTATTATTCATTATAAAGTGTAAAATAGGTGATTTCACAGCCAGTCAAACCAGATTTTCGAACCGGGTCCTCTTGCACTTTCCCCCGCTACATGTGGGTCACAGGCATTCCCTTCTGCAGGTTTTTGCTGGTCTATGAGCACCCTGGACCACCAGCTACACGGTGCTGCCTGCCTGATCCAGCCAGGAGCACCCCTGGGGGAGAGGCATCATCTTCCATGGAGCTTCCAAAACCCTGGGGCTTGTTGCCATGCCTGGCTTAAAGATTTATCAAGTCAACAAAAATACAGTAGAATCTCAGTGCTTGGCTTGGGGTTTGAAGATCAATGGCATCTACTATTGGAATGACCTTGGGGCTTTCCAACTGACTGATGGACTGACTGTGGTATGGATGCCCATTTGTCCTCAACTTCGCCAGCTCTCTCTCTCTCTGTGTTGCTAATTCCACCCCCAGACTCTCGGCTGCCTCCCTGGTCTTTGCCTCTCCATTCACACCATCTGGGACCTGAAGCTTGTCTGTCCCGCAGCCCCAGGACCTCAGCTTGGTAGCCTTCCCGTTGTCTCCTAGGGAGGTCCGGCTGCATTTTCTGGGTCAGGGCTGCACAAGGAACCACACAAAGTTGCCAGTTTTGTTGGCTACTTTTGTCCTACAAAGAGGACAGTGTCATATCCTTCAGTTTCATACTTCTGGAGGAGTAAATGACCTGCTTTTGTTGCCCGATTCAGGGAAGGGAATGGCAACCACTCCAGTAGTGTTCCCTGGGAAATCCCACGGAGAGCAGAGCCTGGTGGACTCCAGTCCAAGACCTCGCAAAGAGTCGGACATGACTGTGTGACTAACACACAATAATAATGGAACAGATCGTTTCTGCCTCAAAGACTTTTTCTGAGCTGAACCACCCTTGTTTGATGCCTGTTTCCTCTGCAGTGCCATGGGTGGCACCATCACAGGAGGCCTGGATTCCTTCCTGCTTCCTAGAGAGCTCATTGCCCTTTGCCTGACAAGTATCCTTCTTAGGATGGCTCCACTGTGATCGTCTTCTGAGGGTGCAGTGACAGGAAGAACATGAAATACTGATCCGGTTCCCTTAAGTAATAAATTACAGTTTCTTCCACATTCTCTTTGGCTGGAAGCTCTACCCAACTTTAGACATCTTTCTCCACTATGTAAAGAGCAAAGAGGGTGTGACAGATCCATGCAAATTAGCCTGCTTCAAGCTGGAAGCATCATGACCCCTCTGTTTACTATCTTAGAAGGCTTAGTGGCTGATAAATGTTTCTTCTTCAAATGAACTGGAACACACGCGATCCCACAAAACCTGGGCCTGGGCTCATCATATGGGAATGTGGAACTTCTCCATGTGTGGTGCTGGCCTGTCTCATAGAAGCTCAGAGTCAGGGGTGGGGTGGCTGGGAGAGGCCCAGCCAGGGTGGCTGGTTCCAGGAGAGGACTCTTGTCAGCTCCGTATGTGACATCTCACTGCCAGAAGGGAGCTGGGGGTGCATTAGAGGAGTACATACATACAACAAGATCAAAATACAGTGAGCAAAGAAATGGAGACAGAGGAGGATGAAGGTAAAAAGTTAAGATGAAGCCACATTTTTCTCTTTGCCTCTTCATAGTTTGAGTTTTCTCTCTTTCCTTATTGGCCTGTAGGAGTTTCTTATATATTCCAGGTCTGTGCTGCCCAGTGGGGTCGTCACAGGTCCTGTGCGCCTGTTAGAATGACAATTAATTAAAGTACAGCTGCTCAGGCACACTGGCCTCATTTCAAGTGCTCAGTAGCCGTTCGTGGCTCTCAGCCAGAGAAAACCTGGAACATTCTCATTGCATGGAAAATCCTCTCGGATAGAGTCGTTCTGTCTATGAGCCCCTTGTCAATCTTATTCATTTCAAATCGTCTTCCAGATTCTTGTTTTCTGCTAACTTTGACTAAGACGCTTTCACAGAGTCACATATAGAGTTTTTATGTGTCTTATCCATCCTACTTTGCCCTTTACTTTGGTAAATTGAGGATCTTATATGATCAGTCTTCTGATCATACAAGAGAATCAGTCTTCTCCCTGAGGTCTCCAAGACATTTCCTTTGACCTTTTTGCATCCACTTCATGGTTTTACTTTTTCTTGTCTTTAACAAAACATTTATTGGCATATAGTTGATTTACAATGTAGTGTTAGATTCAGGTGTACAGCAAAGTGAATCAGTTATACATATACATATACACATACATATACATATATGGTGGAGGACAGGGGAAGCTGGTATGCTGCAGCCCATGGGATCGCAAAGAGCTGGACACGACTTAGCTCGACTGAACAACAGCATAGGCATATGTATTCTTTTTTTTAGATTCTTTCCCCATATAGGTCATTACAGAGTACTGAGTAGAGTTCCATGTGGTATACAGCAGGTCCTTGTTGTTTATCTATTTTATATATAATGTTTGTCTGTCAATCCCAATCTCCCAATTTATCCCGCCCTCCCTTCCCCTCAGGTAATCAGTAAATTCATTTTCTACATCTGCAACTCTATTTTTGTTTTATAGATAAACTCATTTGTACCCTTTTTTTTAGATTCTACATTTAAGTGATATCATATGATATTTGTCTTTCTCTGTCTGACTTACTTCACTCAGTATGACAATCTCTAGGGCAATTCACACTTTTCCTGTTTAGGGATTGGCTCTAACAGGACATTGCCTACTTTGAGACGGGTGAGTAGGGAGGAATCCATTTACTGAGACAGGTGTCCCAGTCTCCAGTCGCTGCTGCTAACACATGGGCTTCTCCCCACTGGTCTGGGGGGCTGCTGCTCTCCCAAGCTCATCTCAAGCCTTTGTGTGGCTTGTGGGTCCACGGCTCTCTCAGCGGCTACATTCACCTCTTTTTGTTTTTCCAGAGCATACTGCCTTCTTGCTACAACTCTGTAGTATAACTTCATGTGGGGAGTGTGCCTTGCAACCCCTAGCTCTTCTTTTGCCAAAGTATCATAGCTATTCATGGACCCTACCCATCCACCCATGCACTTTAAAATTCATTTTTTCAGGTTCCTCAAATATATTTAGGGGCATACACGCTCAGTTGTGTCTGATTCTTTGTGACCCCATGGACTGTAGCCCACCAGGATCCTCTGTCCATAAGATTCTCCAGGCAAGAGTACTGGAGTGGGTTGCCATTTCCTACTCCAGGGGGATCTTCCCGATTCAGGGATCGAACCAGTCTCCTGTAGCCCCTGCACTGGCAGGCAGATTCTTTACCACGAGCCACCTGGGAGGCCCTCAAATATATATGTGTATAATATTACATATAAAAAACCAGCATCCACTAGTGAAATGCTCTCCTTTAATTTTCAGAGTGTATGTATGGGGCAAGCTCTGAGATTTCCTTCTGAACCTAAGAACGAAGCTGCAAGTGTGAACAGTGATTCGAAGTCCACCCCTGGAGTCTCGGTAGCCCTGGTGCACCTCGTTTCCAGAGCACTCTGCCTTTGGAGGCTCCTGATGCAGGCAGTGCGTTGCCATGGTAACGGTTACTTTTAGTTAGTACTTTTTATAGATTAAAGGGTTACACCCTGGAGTCTATGCCTGCAAAGGAATAAATCCTAAGGCTGTGTGGTACTTCATCTAATGTAGATATTTACCAGCACAGAGGTGACCTAACCCACCAGCAATGGGAAAGTTCAACCTTTGTATTTGATGTGGATATACACTGTTACCAGGACTACAACATGTTCTTCAAACATTTTTTTTTTTTTTACAAAATACAAGTTAATCTTTTTTTATCCAATGAAATATATCCATATTTAATAAGTTGTGGCAGAAATATCTGTGTGTCAGGAGTTTGCCCAGATGGCTGTTTTCTACCTGCGGCAGAATCCCCAGTTACTGGGGGAAATCTGAAGACATGAAGAAGAGTGTCTCCTAACCTGATTGGGGGACCTCAGGGGTGCCAGGGGGAGAAGGGAGCAGGTGGGCCTGAGTCTGGACACAGCTCAGCCCTTTACTGCCTGTGTAGGGTTGAGATTCAGAAGATGGGGTTTCCCTATCTACAATGCATAGAGACATAATGCCTCAAAGAGATCCATGTCAAAGTTACATGATATTTATATGAGGAATCTGAAAATACAACAAAGTAGTGAACACAACAGAAAAAGAATCACAGATATACAGAACAAACTAATGGCTCCCGGGGAGGAGGGGAAGAGGGATGGGGGAGGGGCAATTCAAGGGTAGGGCCTTAGCAGGTACAAAATTTCAGATATAAAATAAGCTACAAGAATGTATTGTACAACATGGGGAATACAGCCAATATTTTAATAACTATAAGTAGAATGTGATCTTTATAAGAACTCTAAAATTGTGAATGACTATATGATACATCTGGAACATATAATATTGTATGGCTATATGGGCTTCCCTCGTGGCTCAGATGGTAAAGAATCTGTTTATAATATTGCTTCTGTTGAACGTTTTGGTGTTTTGGCCCCTGGCATTTGGAATCTTAGCTCCTATAAAAGTGATAAAACCCACACTGCTTGCACTGGAAAGTGAAGTCTTAACCACTGGACCACCAGGGAAGTCCCCTCAAAACGCATTTATGAACCTTATCTCGCTTGGCTCCCGGAAGAACTTTGTGAGCTAGAATCAGGGGGCATTAGTTACATCCTTGTCTAAAATAAGAAGAGACCCTTTCCAGAAAAGTAACAATTGCAGTGAAGGTGAAACAATTTTTAGGCCTTATTCTGTCTCAAAAAAAAAAAAAAAAAGAAAGAAAGAAAGAAAAGAAAAGAAAGTGGCTTCTTTTGGCTCTGTGGTTCAACAACACGACCAAGGTCAGGCTTATGTTGGTTCTCTGGGAATCAGGAGGAAATCGCTGATAAACACATTCCCAGGAAGGGTCTCTTACACCTCTCAAGGACAGTTGTGATTGTCTAGAATACAGATCAGTTTACTCTGCAATGAAATGAACATGTCCTGGGCATGGTCAAAACAGGGTACTTCCCAATCTATGAGCTCTCCCAGGCCTCAGATGGGCATGGGTTGAGGGACACCTACCATGAATACAGCTCAGCCCATCATCTAGATCTTCCCTGGAGGCTCAGACATTAAAGAATCTGCCTGACAATGCAGGAGACCTGGGTTTGATGCCTGGCTTGGGAAGATACCCTGAAGAAGGGAGTGGCAACCCACTCCAGTATTCTTGCCTGGGAAATCCCATGGACAGAGGAGCCTGGCAGGCTACAGCCCAGGGGGTCGCAAAGAGTCAGACACCACTGAGCAACTAAACAACATCATCATCTGGGTCCCTGTGATCTCCATCTCAACTGTCCTATTGTGGCCCATGGCATTTCCACTCTTCAAGTCCCCTAGGGAGGAAGAGCTTCCCAAATGGCCCTCAACAATCCCCACCTTCTGGTATTCATGACTTTGTGTGTATGGGCTGGACCACTGACTTAACTTTAATGAACAAAATACAGCAGAGGGGATGGGTTATCACTTTTGGGAAGAGGCTATAAAAGACTTCCCTCTTTTTCATATACTGTCTTTCTGAGTCTCCTCAAGTGTTTGCTCTGATAGAGTAAGAGGAAAATCCACATGGTGAGAAACTCTGGGCTGCTTCCCACTGTGTTGGTCACTTAGTTGTGTCCGACTCTTTGCGACCCTGTGGACTGCAGCCCACCAGGCTCCTCTGTCCATGGGATTCTCCAGTAAGAATACTGAAGTGATTGCCATTCCCTTCTTCAGGGAATCTTCCTGACCCAGAGATCGAACCCAGGTCTTCTACATTGCAGGCAGATTCTTTATCATCTGAAGCTTCCAACTACCTGCCAGTAAAGATTCAAGAGCTTGGTCCTAACATCTCAGAGGGAGCTGAATCCTGCCGACAACAATGGGAGGGAGCCTGGAAGTGGGTCCTTCTCCCACGAAGCCTTCAGATGAGACCCCAGCCCTGGCAGACACCCTAATTGTGATGGCCTGTGAGAACCCCTGAGCTGGGTAAACCAGCTAAATTGTGCCGGGATTCCTGACCCACAGAAATGATGAGATGATAACTGTGGGATTTTCTGCTTTTGTTTTTGTCTTCTTGGCATGTAGGGATCTTAATTCCCTGACTAGGAATTGAGCATGCACCTCCTACCATGGAAGTGTAGCGTCTTAACCACTGGATCACCAGGAAAGTCCCTCAAAACTGTGTTTTTAAAGCTACACATACTGGGGTGATTTGAGGATAATCTATTATTTAGCAAGCGATAATTAACACACCCAGATTCCAACACCTGGGGCTATCTTTGCTCCTATTGATTATGACAAGGCACATTGAAGTTCTCCTGCCCTTTTCTCAAGGCCTTTCAATTTACCCTTCTTTAGGAAGGAAAGAGGGAGAAGGCAATGGCACCCCGCTCCAGTGCTATTGCCTGGAAAATCCCATGGATGGGGGAGCCTGGAAGGCTGCAGTCCATGGGGTCGCTGAGAGTCGGACACAACTGAGCAACTTCACTTTCACTTTTCACTTTCACACATTGGAGAAGGAAATGGCAACCCACTCCAGTGATCTTGCCTGGAGAATCCCAGGGACGGGGGAGCCTGGTCGGCTGCCATCTCTGGGGTCGCACAGAGTCAGACACGACTGAAGCGACTTCGCAGCAGCAGGAGCAAGAAGGAAAGCTCTCCAGTATCAGCCTCCTGGCACCCCTTCTTCTTCTGGACAACACCTCTCCAGCTTCTTGTCGGAAAACAACACCTTCCTTGCCTTGGACTCGCTGAGTCCCAACACTTAGCTTGAGTCCAGACTGCCTTCTTCTTTCTTGATGGATTCCAATCCCAGAGCCTGATGCTGGGGTTCTGAGGCTGAACCAGGCAGCAGACCTTTTATCACTGCTGTGCTTGATGGTTGGTCTGCGGCATTCTTGACCCCATATGACACCCACTCAGATCAAACTGTCTTGCAGCCTTGCCGGGTGGCCCGAGTTCCTCCTTGACCAGTACACAGCCAGGTTCCCAATTGGATCCTTGTGGCCAGCCCTGGCTGTGGCTCCCCAGCTGCTCTGCTCAGGCTTTTCATGTCACTGACCTTCCTAACGCTACCCCCTGAGAAGGCACACACCATCTCTCAAAGGCCTGTGCCAAATTCTGAGCTCCTTCTCCTATCTTTCCAGGGACAGGGGTCGGGGAGGAGGGGGGTACTTGTGGATGGGCCAGTTCTTCAGGGGAGATGTGAGCACAGTGGATCCAAGAAGAGTTTGGCACCAGAACCCCCCTCAGTGGCTCCACAGTGACTCAAGGCAGTGGGGGATGGAACATGGGTCAGAACCAGCTCTCAGGCCCTTTCAGCAAGGATGAAGCAGACTGTTGACTAGGAGCTAGGAAAAAAGAGTAAAAGTCCCTTTCTCTGGCTTCCAGGGAAAGTCACAGACAGACACTAACCCACTCATCCAATCTGTTCTCATCTCAAGCTCTCTGCTCCCATCACCTTCTATTCCACAATTCTTTACTTTAAAATATATTTATTGAATGGATGAACCCCTCACATGTTATGTGAAGCAAAAGAATCTGGATGCAAAAGAGTAAATTCTGTGTACCTCCTTTAGATGGCTTTTTAGAATAGACAGAGCTCGGCTAATGTGAAAAAAAGAAAAAATCCTACTAGTCACCTCTGGTTGGTGAGGGATTGCCTGACGAGAGATGAGGAACTTTCTGGACTAATGGAGACGTTCTCTGTCCTGAGTGTATGTATTTGCTAAAATGATAAGCCAACTCTGTGGTTTTGTCACTATGCCATTTTCACATATGTAAATTTTATCTCCAATAAAACTAAAAAAAAAAAAAATTAAACCGGGGGAGGGAGTGGGTGAGGTTACAGAAGAAGCAGAAATGGCAGAACAGTAATGAAGGTGTGCGGATACGTGTTTTTGAGGGGAGGAACCACATTTTACTTCATTCCTCCCAAAACTTAGCCCTGTGGTGCTCAGTAAACATTTGTTCAAAGCATTTATTTAGAAAGTAAGTATCTCCTTATAAAACTTGCCTGTATTATATATGTATTTATAGTCTGAATGCTTGTGTCTACTCCTGTGTTTAGTTGCTCAGTCATGTCTGAGTCTTTGCGACCTCACGGACTGTAGCCTGTCAGGCTCCTCTGTCCATTGGATTCTCCAGGCAAGAATACTGCAGTTGGTTGCCATTTCCTACTCCAGGAGATCTTCCTGACACAGTGATGGAACTTGAGTCTCTCGTGTCTCCTGCACAGGCAGGTACTCTTTACCACTAATAGCACCTAGGAAGCCCGTCCGCCTGCCCCCTGCACTCCAAATTCTATGTTTAGATTGTAACCTGCAATATTGAGGGTGTTAGGAAGAGTCTTTGGAAGGTGGTTAGGTCATGGGATGGAGGGTGGAGCCCTCACAGGTAGGAATAGTGCCCTTATAAAAGGGGCCCCAGAGAGCCCCCTTGCTTCTTCTGCCAGGTGAGAAAACAGAGAGAAAGCGTCATCTATGAATCAAGAAGCTCTCGCCAGACACTGAATCTGCCAGCACCTTGATCTTGGATGTCCCAGGATCCAGAACTGTGAGAAATAAATATTTGTCTTTAAATGCCACCTAGATGAAGCTATTTTGTTGTAACAACTCAAATGCATAAAGATATACGCAGATTTATAAGTATATCAAGAATTCTTTCTCAAAATATTGAACTAAATGATTAATCGTTACTGGGACATACTCCTTTATGAAAGGAAATATAAAAATAGGTAAAATTTGAACATAACTTTTCAGTTATTTAATTTTGTGACATGCCAATTCAGTGTATTTCCTGTTTGACAAATTCTGTCTGTATTATTTTTGGTATCTGTCCTCACGCAAACCATCCATATGCTGAGTTGGTTGTAGGGGAAACGTTTGTTCTAACAGAGTTCTTGGGACTTGAGCTGAACCTGAACCCACTCAGGCATTTGGAGAACCATCATTTTTAGGAGCTGACCACAAAAAAGAGGAACTATATGTATCTATTGGGCTTGTCAGGTGGCTCAGTGGTAAAGAATCCACCTGCCAATGCAGGAGGCGTGGGTCCAATCCTTGGGTCAGGGAGAGACCCTGGAAAAGGAAATGGCAACCCACTCTAGTATTCTTGCCTGAGAAATTCCACAGACAGAGGAGCCTGGCAGGCTGCATTCCAGGAACTTGCAAAGAGCTGGCCACAACTGAGCACACAAAGAAGCATTAGAACACATTTTAGGGGGTCAATACATGATTCTTAACCTCCATTGAGATGTTAGAATTTTACCACTGAAATGCAGAGTTACCTGGGAGGCTCCAAAAGTGCAGAGTTGGGGCTCCAATAAAGAACAAAACCCCATTACAGATGAACTTATTTCAAGGCATAGAGACACAAATTTAGAGAAAGGACTTGTAGACGCAGGAGGGGAAGGAGAAGGTAGGATGAACTGAGAGAGTAGCACTGACAGATATACACCACCACGTGTGAAACAGCACAGGAAGCTCAGCTCAGGGCTCTGTGATGGTGTAGAGGGGTGGGATGGGGCAGGGGTGGGGAGGAGGCTCAAGAGGGAAGGGATATATTTTATATATACATATATATATACACATATATATACATATAGGTATATGATTCACTTTGTTGCACAGCACAAATCGTCACAACATTGTAAAGCCATTATCCTCCAATTTAAAAGAACAAAACTCCAGGAAAGTTGGGAGTGTGCTCCCACAGCATCAAGGGCCTACGATAACTGTGCTCTCCAAGAACTGTTCTTTCTATACTATGAAACAACCGAAGAAGCCACACAGCGACCTAGGTATGTCCTCAGAAATATGGGTATCAGCATGACAATTTGTAAAGGGCTTCCCCAGGGGCTCAGCAGTAAAGAATCTGTCTACCAGCAGCAGGCATAGGAGACCATAGGAGATCCATGGGTTGGGAAGATGCCCTGGAGAAGGGAATGGCAACCCATTCCAGTATTCTTGCCTGGAGAATCCCATGGATAAAGGAACCTGGCAGGCTACAGCCCATGGGGTTGCAAAGAGTCAGACACGACTGAGGACGCAAGATGATTTCTAAAGGCCCAGGGGTCAAGGTGGAATCAGATCTACACAGGAGGAAGAAATCTAAAAAGAAAAAGGCAGGACTTTTGAAAGGCTGCAAACACACTGGGAATGTGAACATACTTGTTAAATAATTGAAGACTTTCCAGATTCTCCAGCTCAAGGACTCTGTGAAGTTTTTCAGGCTGAGCTCCAGCCTTTGCCTTCTGCTCTGCAGCAGCTGAGTCTTGCAGGGCCCCGCGGGTCCTCTCTGAGTCAGAACAGAACCAGGAGTCAAAGTCTGGCAAGACGCTGGCTCACATGTTGCTGTCCACTTCCCTTCCCCTAAGTCATCTGTCGCTGGAGACGTGGCCATTTAAATGGCACACAAAAGGACAAACAGGGTTCGGGCCAGATTTTGCTGACTAGACACCTGTTAGTTCACTGAAACATGATTCATGCTTAGTCCTTCAAAAGAAACAGTCTCTTACCTGCTGGGGCTGGGAAGAGATGGGCTGGCTTTCAGAGGCCTATGTTGCCCTCTTTCTGGGTACAGAACTCTGGAGTCAGTATTTACATTCCCTATGATATGGAATGTTTGTTTCATGGAAACAGGGACAGAAGAAGTGGAAGGAGGAACAGGAATCCCTTTCTCAGGCGGCTTCCTGCAAGCCGCTGACCCAGGACAGGCACAGCCTGGTGGGGTTGGGAGGCACAGTCACGTGAGGTTCACCAGGGAAGCTCGTCTTCTCCCTCTCCAGGGCCTGGTTCAAATCATTATGTCTGATCAAACCATCTGAAGTTTTGTTTTTGGCCAGCGTCTTTGTCCCACCTCCCATCTGTGGTAGGAGGCCACCTTCCCAGGCAAAGAGCTGATGGCACCCAATTAAACCTTGAGGGGGGCCCTTCAGCATCCAAGGCTACTCGCCAACCTCTCTGCCCACCCCTGCCTGCCCTGGCCCTCGCTCACGTGCCCCTCCCTCTCACATGCCCACTCACGTGCACCTTCCCCACCCTCCCAGCACTGGTCTCAAACCTGCCAGGTGCTGATGAGCTGTGGTCTGTGCGGCCACAGGGAATCCCATCGTCCTGGAGGAGCTCCCTCAGGAGCTGGGCTGAGGGAGAGGCTGGCTCTGTTCACACTTAAGCGGTCTTTTCAGCTCTAGGGCCTGCCTCTCTGGCCTGCACACAAGAATGGGAACAGGAGAAATGGGGAGGCCATAGGGATGAGTCTCTCACCCTGTGTGGGGGCTTCTCTCCTGTCATTAAGGGTGTCAGGGACTCTTCATTTCTATGGGCACAAATGACCGCTACAGCAACAAGTCCCTCTGCAGACAACATTGCAGTGTGGACACAGGACTTCCCTGGTGGCACAGTGGCTGAGAACCTGCCTGCCAATCCAGGGCACATGGGTTTGATCCCTGGTCCAGGAAGGTTCCACATGCCAAGGAGCAGCTAAGCCCATGCGTCACAACTACTGAGCCCGTGCTCTGGAGCCTGTGCTCTGCAACAAGAGAAGCCACCACATTGAGACTTCTGCGCACAGCAACAAAGAGTAGCCCCCACTCACTGCAACTAGAGAAAGCCCATGCACAGCAACGAAGACCCAGCACAGCCAAAAATAAATGAATAAAAATCATTTTTTAAATGTGGGCATAAAACACCATCATGCTCTTGGGCCCCACATGGCACTAGCTGCTGATACAGAGCGAAATACAATAACTTCTTGCCTTCACCTTTATACTGATTAAGTCATTTTTCCTTTGCATTTGCTCTGAAGCATAACTACTGATTGGGATGCTTTTTTGCGTTGGTCACGTTGGGACATGTCTGTTTATAGTATGTATATCTAATGATGGTAGCTGGCCCTGTGTATATAAGAAGAATGAAAAGGCCTCCTAGGCGTTTGCACAAGCTCATTCTACTCCCACTTGAGGAGACCAGTTACTTCTGAAGGGAGATGTCATGATGGGCCATCATAAAGCAGCTCCTTCTGGGGACCCACAGAGGGTGAGCCCCACGGTTGGGTCACCCCATACTGGAAGAAAGCAAACCTCTGTAAAGAACTTGCCGAAGAGCTTGAAATTGTTACCTAGGGAACCAGCTACAGAGGTTACTTTAAAACTCTTAAATCCTGACCATCCATATGAAATTCAGTTAGCAAAAGACATTGAACATTTTAGAATTTGATTTTTGAAAAATAATCCCTCCAGTTAAATTCTTGATAATGTATTGCTTTGTTTATATGTATATATATATACACACACACACACAGATTTTAATTTTCGAGGAGTTTTAGGCTCATAAAGAAGTTGAAAAAATAATACAGACAGCTCCCATGTATCTTTCACTCTACTTCCTCCAATATATTATTTTGCATAATCCTAGTTATGATATCAAATAGTCAGTCAACCATCTAAACCAGAAAGCTGATATTGGCACGGTGCTAACCCATAGATGTTATTCAGACTGTACTGGTTCTTACATGCACTTTTTTGTGTGTTTTTGGTTTTTTGCTTTTTGTGGTTGTTGTATAGTTCTGTGGCTTCTCTGGTGGCACTAGAGGTAAAGAACCTGCCTGCCACTGCAGGAGACAGAAGAGGCAGCCGTTTGATCCCTGGGTCAGGAAGATCCCCTGGAGGAGGAAATGGCAACCCACTCCAGTATTCTTGCCTGAAGATCCCAGGAACAGAGGAGCCTGGTGGGCTAGTGTCCATGGGGTCGCAGTGACTTAGCACGCAAACAGGCATATAGTTCTATAAAATGTTATCACTGATACAGACTTGCCTAACCAGTTACTCCTGTTCCCTTTACTTGCAGCCCTGGACAACCACAAATCTATTCTCTGTCTCTATGGATTTATCTCATTTGGACCTTTCATACGACTGGAATCATACAATATGTGGCATTTTGTAACTGGCTTATTTCTTTTAGCATAAAGTTTTTAAGGTCCATCCATGTTACAGCATCTTTTAGGCCTTCATTACTTTTTATGTCACAGTAATATTTAATTGTACGAGTATACCATATTTTGCTTATTCACTCATCACTTGATGGTCATTTGGATCATTGCTTCTTGGCTATCATGAATAATGCTGTTGTGAACATTCTCACACAGGTTTTTTCTGTGGACATATGTTTTTACTTCTCATGGGAATATACCAAGCAGTAGAATCCTGGTCATATGGTAACTCTTACATTTTGAGGAACCATTGCAACTTGGGTGCCTTCACGTGTAGAATGAAAGCTCAGGCCAGCTTCCATGAACAGAATCTTAATCTATTAATGTTTTGGTGGTAGTTTAGTCACTAAGTCATGTCTGACACATGATCCTCATGGACTGCAGCCTGCCAGGTTCCTCTGTCCATGGGATTTCCCAGGCAAGAATACTGGAGTGAGTTGCCATTTCCTTCTCCAGAGGATCTTCCCCACCCAGGGATTAAACCCACATCTCCTGCATTGCAGGCAGATACTTTACTGATTGAGCTACCAGAGAAGTCCAATGAATATTTTATGCTTTGCAATTAAAAGTCCTCATTAAAATCAGAAAGGCGAAAATCATTCTATCAGACAACCGAAATCACCCTCTAGGCTGTGTCGTGTAAGGTTTTATGTGATGCCACAGACATTTATTTCTGTGTCATCAGTACTGGAAAGGAGTACTGAAAGAAGTTTTTATTAAAATAAAAATCAATGCTGTCTTGAAGCGCCCTTTTTTTTTTTTTTGGCCTTGCAGTAGGGCATGTGGGATCTAGTTCCCTGCCTGACAAGGGATCTAACACACGTCCCTTTCATCACTGGAGCACCAGGAAAGTCCCTGAAACTCATTCTTAAAGAAGGTGATTGTGGTACCAGATATTTTGATTAGACTATCATTCATCCTTCTTACCTTTTCTCAGAGCAAAGCGTGTTCTTACCTTGGAAGTAAAGAAAAAAGCAGGTGAGCAGATAAGGGCAGAATTCCTCCAGATGAGAGCAAAAAGCACAGAACGCCTCCGGCCCTTTGGAGCCCAGCTTCAGGAAGAATGCGTCCACTCTCTGCTGAGAGCCAGCCCGGGAGAGGATCTGGGTGCCCTCCTGCAGGGAGAACAGGCCATCGTACACCAGATGTGGAAGCACCGAGCCCACGTCCAGGGCCCGCAGCGCCCTCTCTCGGTAACTCCCGGGGATCTCCGCGAGCAGCTGGGCCCGCCTCTCCCTTTCTCTCCGCGCCCTCGGCTCGCAGTGATAAAACCAAGAGTCGGCGCCACTCTCTGCTGCCCTGGCACGCGGAGGGCCCGAGAAACCGCTTCCCCCGGGGCCTGGCGGCTCCTCGGCCTCCGCGGGCACCGTCCACACCGCTCGGGCATCTGCAGGCCGACTCATCCCGCCGTCTGGAGAGACTGCAGGTCTGCGGGGAGGGCTGGGATTAAACCTGCAGTGCTGGCGGTCGTGCCCTAAGAGGATTGCGCTGCACCCCTTGTGGGGGTGAACATGGAAAGATGAGCCAGAGGCAGCCTGACTGAATCCCGTCGCGCTGAAATCCTCCCCCGGTTCCCAGGTGAGCACTCTCACCCCATCCCAGGTGACCCCTACATCATCCCCCCACCCCCACCATAACACATTTGCAAGTGACTTGGAAAATACAGAACGAAGCTGCATACAGTTCCACTATTGTTGTTCATTGCTCAGTCATTTCAGGCTCTCTGCGACCCCAAGGACTGCAGTTCACCAGGCTTCCATGTCCTCCACTATCTCCTGGAGTTTACTCCAATTCATGTCCACTCAGTTGGTAATGCTATGTAACCATTTCATCCTCCGCCGCCCCCTTCTCCTCCTGCCCTCAATCTTTCCTAGCATCAGGGTCTTTTCCAATGAGTCAGCTCTTCACATCAGGTGACCAAAGTATTGTAGCTTAAGCTTTAGCATCAGGCCTTCCAATAAATATCCAGGGTTGATTTCCTTTAGGATTGACTGGTTTGATCTCCTTGCTGCCTTCTCCAGCACCATAGTTTGAAAGCATCAGTTCTTCAGCACTCAGCCTTCTTTATGGTCCTTGTTTATGGTCTCTCACATCTTCACATGGCTACTGGAAAAGCCATAGATTTGACTACATACACCTTTGTTGGCAAAGTGATGTCTCTGCTTTTTAGTCTTGTCATAGCTTTTCTTCCAAGGAGCAAGCATCTTTTAATTTCTTTTCATTTCCTGGCTGCAGTCACCAATTTGCCTTGATTCATGGACCTAACATTCCAGGTTCCTACGCAATACTGTTCTTTACAGGATCTATAAAATTCTTTACAGGCTTTACCTCCATCACCAGTCACATCCACAACTGGGTATTTTTATATTGTCACCCTGCTTATCTAACATATGCAGAGTACGTCATGCGAAATGCCAGGCTGGATGAAGCACAAGCTGGAATCAAGATTGCCAGGAGAAATATCAATAACCTCAGATAAGCAGATGATACCACCCTTATAGCAGAAAGTAAAGAAGAACTAAAGAGCCTCTTGATGAAAGAGGAGAGTGAAAAAGTTGGCTTAAAACTCAACATTCAGAAAACTAAGATCATGGCATCCGGTCTCATCACTTCATGGCAAATAGATGGGGAAATAATGGAAACAATGAGAGACTATTTTTTTAGACTCCAAAATCACTGCAGATGACGACTGCAGCCATAAAACTAAAAGAAGCTTTCTCCTTGGAAGAAAAGTTATGACCAACCTAGACAGCATATTCAAAAGCAGAGACGTTACTTTGCCAACAAAAGTCCGTCTAGTCAAAGGTATGGTTTTTCCAGTAGTCATGTATGGATGTGAGAGTTGGACTATATAGAAAGCTGAGCACTGAAGAATTGTTGCTTTTGAACTGTGGTGTTGGAGAAGACTCTTGCAAGTCCCTTGGATGCAAGGAGATCCAACCAGTCCATCTTGAAGGAAATCAGTCCTGAGTATTCATTGGAAGGACTGATGCTGAAGCTGAAACTCCAATACTTTGGCCACCTGGTGCAAATAACTGACTCATTGGAAAAGACCCTGATGCTGGGAATGATTGAAGGTGGGAGGAGAAGGGGGCAACAGAGGATGACATGGTTGGATGGCATCACCAACACGATGGACATGAGTTTGAGCAAGCTTTGGGAGTTGGTGATGGAAAGGAAGGCCTGGCATGCTGCAGTCCATGGGGTTGCAAAGAGTAGGAAAGGACTGAGCAACTGAACTGAACTATAGTCACCATCCACAGTAATTTTGGAGCCCAAGAAAATAAAATCTGCCACTATTTCCATTTTTTCCCAATCTGTTTGTCATGAAGTGATGGGACTTGATGCCATGATCGTAATTCCGCTATATATTACAACTATTTTTTAAATAGATAAATTAAGATTTTTAGTTGGAGTTTCAATATCAAACCCTCAAAAATTAATATAATGAGTAGACAGAAAAGTAGAAGGATATAGCAGAATTGGAAAGCACTGTGAACCAATTCATCATAATATAGATGTATACAATTTTCACACAACAGTAGGATACAAATTCTATTCAAGTTCCCAAATACTATAAACCAGGAGGTACTGGTACATATCCAGGGACATAAAAGAAGGTGCAAAAATTTCATGGTCTAAAGGTATTGAAATCATACAGAGTCTGTTCTCTTATCATTGTGGAATTATGTTAGAAATTAATATCAAAAGATATCTGAAAATAACCCACACATTTACAACTGCAATGTGACATTTACCAAGAGAGATCTTTGACTTAGCCATTGAAAACCTCAATAAAGTTAAAGACTGAAAAAACACAGATGGTGATTGTGAGAAGAAAGCATTTAAATGAGAAATTAATATCAAAGATACTTTTAAAACCCAAGTCCAGATAATTATTTTGAACATCACAAATGTAACAGGCTCATGGTCTGTACTGAAGGGTCTCCTTGTGACGCTGGAAGCTGTGTCAGGACCTGGCTACTGATCTCTCTGGCCTTCTCTGTGCCTTTGTGTGGGGTTGGATGCAGCCTGCCAACCAGCCTGCCTGTAGACACTGGGGAACTTGGCTGAAGCCAGATTTTGGACAGAGCATTTCAGTTTTCCCAAACTGTTCGCTGAGTGCTGTTTCCTAGTACATGGTTTCTTTTCTTTCAGAAATTGGGACACCTCATTTGTACCAACATGGATGGACCCAGAGATTGTCATACTGAGTGAAGTTAAGACAGACAGAGAAGGAGAAATATCATATGACATCCCTTATATGTGGGATCTAAAAAGAAATGATACAGATAAACTTACTTACAAAAGAGAAAGAGACTCGCAGACTTTGAGGACGAACTTATGGCTGCCGAGGGGAAGGGATAGTTAGGGAATTTAGGACGGACATGTGGTGGTTTAGTTGCTCAGTCGTGTCCGACTCTTTGCGACCCCATGGACAGTAGTCTGCCAGGCTCCTCTGTCCATGGGATTCTCCAGGCAGGAATACTGGACTGGGTTTCCATTTCCAACTCCAGGGAGGATGGACATGTACACACTGCTATATTTAAAATGGATAACAAACAAGGACCTCCTGTATAGCATAGGGAACTCTGCTCAATGTTATGTGGCAGCCTGGATGAGAGGGGAGTTTGGGGGAGAATCCCAAAGAAAGGCAATGCCAAAGAATGCTCAAACTACCACACAATTGTACTCATCTCACACACTAGTAAAGTGATGGTTAAAATTCTCCAAGCCAGGCTTCAGCAATACGTGAACTGTGAACTTCCAGATGTTCAAGCTGGTTTTAGAAAAGGCAGAGGAACCAGAGATCAAATTGCCAACATCCGCTGAATCATTGAAAAAGCAAGAGAGTTCCAGAAAAAATATCTATTTCTGCTTTATTGACTATGCCAAAGCCTTTGACTACATGGATCGCAATAAACTGTGGAAAATTCTGGAAGAACTGGGAATACCAGACCACCTGACCTGCCTCTTGAGAAATCTGTATGCAGGTCAGGAAGCAAAAGTTAGAACTGGATATGGAACAACAGACTGGTTCCAAATAGGAAAAGGAGTACGTCAAGGCTGTATACTGTCACCCTGCTTATTTAATTTATATGCAGAGTATATCATGAGAAACAATGGGCTGGAGGAAGCACAAGCTGGAATCAAGATTGCCAGGAGAAATATCAATAACCTCAGATATGCAGATGACACCACCCTTATGGCAGAAAGTGAGAAGAATTAAAAAGCCTCTTGACAAAAGTGAAAGAAGAGAGTGAAAAAGTTGGCTTAAAGTTCAACATTCAGAAAATGAAGATCATGGCATCAGGTCCTATCACTTCATGAGAAATAGATGGGGAAACAGTGGAAACAGCGTCAGACTTTATTTTTCTGGGCTCCAAAATCACTGCAGATGGTGATTACAGCCATGAAATTAAAAGACTCTTACTCCTTGACCAACCTAGACAGCATATTAAAAGCAGAGACATTACTTTGCCAGCAAAGGTCCGTCTAGTCAAGGCTATGGTTTTTCCAGTGGTCATGTATGGATGTGAGAGTTGGACTATAAAGAAAGCTGAGCACCAAAGAACTGATGCTTTTGAACTGTGGTGTTGGAGAAGACTCTTGAGAGTCCCTTAGACTGCAAGGAGATCCAATCAGTCCATTCTGAAGGAGCTCAGTCCTGGGTATTCATTGGAAGGACTGATGTTGAAGCTGCAGCTCCAATACTTTGGCCACCTGATGCGAAGAGCTGACTCATTGGAAAGGACCTTGATGCTGGGAGGGATTGAGGGCAGGAGGAGAAGGGGACGAACAAGGATGAGATGGTTAGATGGCATCACAGACTCAATGGACATAGGTTTGGGTGGACTCTGGGAGTTGGTGATGGACAGGGAGGTCTGGCGTGCTGCAGTTCATGGGGTCACAAAGAGTCAGACATGACTGAGCGACTGAACTGAACTGAATACATTGTATGTATAGCCCTTCACCATTCACCTGAAACTATCACAACATTGTTAATCTAGTATAACCCAATACAAAATAAAAAGTTCAAAAGAAAAAGAAATTGGGACACTTCTGTGTGATGACTGGTTAAATGATCCGGTCTCATAGATTATGCCCACCCTCCCACCCCCCCCCCCCCCCCGCCACCCCCTGCTCTGATCCAGCCCTGGTGTTCAATTAATGGATCAGATTAGAAGGGATTATTGCCGGGTTGGGAGAGTGCACGGCCACAGGCCATGCCTCATTGAGGATCGTATAATATGATTACTCCACCTGCTGGAGCCCCCAGGCCCTAGTGACCTCAGGTTGCTCCCTGGTTGCGTCTGAAGGGGACCTGTTCTTCTCTGGCCTGTCCCTCTTCCTTTGCCTGTGAGACGAAGTATGGCCTCAGGGCCCTTCTCCAGCTCACATCACCCATCTTTTCTCTAAAAGTCACTCTAAGATCAATCACCCAGGAAGAACCTACTCATAGCACAGGGAACTCTACTCAATACTCTGTAATAACAATACTCTGTAATAACCTGTACAGGAAAAGCATCTGAAAAAGAGTGGATGCATGTATATGCATAACTGAATCACTTTGCTGCACACCTGAAACTAATACAACATTGTAAATCAACTATACTCCAATACATTTTTTTTTTAAACAAAGCAGATCATTTCCAGGTGAAGAGAAAAGATTTAAAGAAGCCTGATTTTCTAAAACTTCTTTTTCCAGTTAGGAAATTGATAAAAAGTTCTGCTATTCTCTAATATCCCTGCCAGTTCTGTTTATAGAAGCAAATAGATATTTTTCTACAATATCTGTGTGGAAGAGTTACTTTTCATAAATCCAAACACCCTTGTGGTTGTCTGCTGGTAGTGTCACAGAAAAGATTTCCTGGCTTTGCTTCTGACCTCATGTGTGATCTTGAGAAAATAATTCTGTGTCATCATACTCGTTTGTGTAAACCATGTTTTCCTGATATTTTGCTATCTTGGGGCCTCCTTCCTCCTGAGGGCTGGCCAGGTCCTAGAGACAGAAGAGGACTTGCCTGCAAGCATACCTTTCATAGGCAAGTTACCAATCTAGAAGCTACACCCCCACACACCTGCGATCTTGACACCTTGGGCCACACTCCAGCTGCCCCAATCACTGCAGGGCCAGAAAACTAGGGACAGACCGTCTGCTGCACAGGCTGCTAATGTATTCAAACTAGCCCATAGTAACCCTGCTTACTCCACCTCACCCATTCCTCCCTGCAGAAACCACATTAAGGCTCTTATCCACATCTGCTTCCTGCTCCTCCAGTCTCCTGATGGACCCCATGATTCCCCATGTGGCCCTGCCTGGAACAGAGCACCCTCTCCTCTTGGGAACTGTAGGTGACAGACCATCTTTTCAATGGCAGGTGTCTCCTGATCTGTTGGCCTCACCCTGCCTGAGTAACAGTAAACTCCATATTTTAAAACATTTATTGAAAGTACAAAGCTGGGGCTGAATTGTGACGACTGTAAAGCATTTTGAGTGTCCTTAGAACAGGACCAGATGACATAGAATCTGACTACTTTCTTCAGCATCAGCAGCGAAGGTCATGTGCCTCACGCTGAAACGTCTAAGGGAACCAGTGCCATCTTGTGGTATTTGGTAGTCTCTCAGGCGATTTCTTTTCCTTCACACAGCGGTCCCCAATCTTTTCAGCACCAGGAACAGGTTTCATAGGGCTACCCTGGTGGCTCAGATGGTAAAGAATCTGCATGCAATGCAGGTGACCCGGGTTCGATCCCTGGGTCGGGAAGATTCCCTGGAGAAAGGAAAGGCAACTCCTTCCAGTATTCTTGCCTGCAGAATCCCATGGACAGAGGAGCCTGGGGGGCTACAGCCCATGGGGTTGCGAAGAGTTGAATATAACTGAACGACTTTCACCGGTTTCATGGAAGACAATTCTCCACTGACCAGAGAGAGGGGCTGGTTTTTGGATAATTCAAGTGCATCACATATATTGTGCACTTTGTCTTTATTATGATTACATTGTGATATAGAATGAAATAATTGTACCACTCACCATAGTGTGGAATCAATGAGAGCCCTGAGCTTGTTTTCTGCAACTGGAGGGTCCCATCTAGGGGTGATGGGAGACAGTGACACCCTGAGTGTGTTGCTTATGTTCAGTCTACACTGGAATCTCATGTTGGTTGCTGTCACTGCAGAAAACTGTGCTTCACAAAGATGGGATATTGGAAATGGAAGTGGGCTTTTCAGTACTTTTGTGCTAATCTCAGGATATTCCGCCTTGACTTTAATCCAGAATGTATGAAGATTTGAAGCTATCTCAAACATTCGTGTTGCCTGCTAAGTCGTTTCAGTCATATCCAACTCTTTGTGACCCCATGGACTGTAGCCTGCCAGGCTCCTCTGTCCATGAGATTCTACAGGCAAGAATACTAGAATGTGTTGCCATGCCCTCAACAAGGGGATCTTCCCTGATCCAGGGATTGAACCTATCTCTCCTGTGGCTCCTGCATTGCAGGCAGATACTTTACTGCTGAGTCATCAGGGAAGCCCCATTTCAAACATACCCTGACCTTAACCCTAACTTTGACCTGCTGTGCAGTCTGGTTCCTAATAGGCCACGGGGACCCCTTGGCCCCCACAGACCTTATTTTTTAGAGCAGTTCTAGGTTCACAGCAAAGTTGAACAGAAAGTACAAAGCATCCCCATGTACCCGCTGCCCTCCCCACAGCCTCCCCCTTGCCCATTATCAACATGCCCCACCAGAGGGGTACTTTGGTTACAAGGATGACTCTACATTGACATGTAATTATCACCCAGAGTACGCATAGTTCACTCTTGGTGTTGCAGATCCTGTGGGTTTGGAAAATGCATAATATCATGTGTCTGTCATTACAGGATCAGATGGAGCTTCATCGCCCTAACATCCTCTGTGCTCCGCCTGCTTATTCCTCCCTCCACTATTGATCATGTAACCTCTTTTTGCTTCAGTTTCTCAACCTATAAATGGCTGTCTCTCTCAATATGAGTATCTATTAAAGGAGTTCATACTTGTGTAAAGACCTTAGAACAAGGTTTGCCACATCCCAAGCCATAAAAATGTTAATAAAAATCAATTTGTGTTGCTTCTATGGGAGGGTGTGTGCTCACGGTTATGAGGGACACAAAGACCTATGTGGCATTAGTCCTACCCTCAAGGTGCTAGCAATTTTATGCCATCAGATGTAAATCTTTGTAGCAATCTGAGTGCCCTGGTGCCATGGCCTCTGCACTTGGCCAGCCTTGGCATGAGGCCAAAGAAGGTCAGTTCTCAATGGCCACTTTTTAGAATCTGGGGGCAAGTTAAAAGAATGGTGACTGCCAGCATTTGAGAGGGGAAAGCCAAGAACCATTCTGGGAAGGGAGATGTTCCCCAGGTTTTGGATAATTTGCATTTTGGCAACATACTGGCGTGCTGCAGTCCATGGGGTCGCAAAGAGTCAGACACGACTAAGTGACTGAACTGAACTGAACATACTGGTAGCTCTGAAGCTACCTTGTACCTGTTCAGGGCCAACGCCGCTGTACAGGCCAGTCTGCCGGTACCTGGTGGTCTCCAGTCCAAAAGAGTGCCCAACTGGGTCCACCTGGCCCGCCCCTCCCTGGTTTCTGGCCCCTGGACCTTTTCCACTGCCCCGCCCCTCGTTCCATAGTCCCGCCCCACAGTTTACAACTGGCCCCACCCCTCCCATTACCCCGCCTTCCTTACTGTACCTTTCGCTCCACCTCTTCGCTTCGCCCCGCCCCCTACAGGTCCTATGGCACCGCCTTTCCAGCGCCTATCCTCCCACCCCGGCTGTGCACAGCCGGCCCCACCTTTCCACATGGCCCCGCCCTACAATTCCTAGAGCCCCACCTCATCTCATATCTCCGCTCCCCTCAGCTACTATCGCCCCGCTCCTGCACTGCAAGGCCGGCCCCACCCTTCCACATCGCCGGGCCCCTACAGGTCCTATAGCCCCGCCCAGTATCTGCCTCCCCGTCAGCATCTATCGCCCCGCCCCTGCAGTGTACAACCAGCCCCACCCTGCCCTGGCGCCCCGCCCCCCCCGTTTATATACCGCTGGCCGCGCCCCGCCCCGCAGTGCGCCCCTTCACTGCCGGCTGTCCACGCGTGGCGTCCGTGCGTGTGGGAGGTGAGCTTGCCGCCATGGCGGCTGAGGCCCTTGCGGCTGAGGCGGTGGCGTCGCGCCTGGCGCGGCAGGAGGAAGACATCCGCTGGCTGTGGGCGGAGGTCCACCGTCTGAGGGACGAGCAGCTGAACGCGCCGGACCGCTGCCAGGCCGAGGGGCCGTGCCTCACGCGCGAGGTGGCGCAGCTGCGGGCAGAGAACCGCGAGCTGCGCCACCGCCTGTACCGTCTGCGGCTGTGCCTTGCGGAGGAGCTGAGCCACCAAGCGCGGCTGGAGAGCGCGGCGCGGGCGGAGGCGGGGCGCGAGGCCGCAGGCGCGCAGGTACGGAGGAGGGGGCTGTCTGCCGGGCTGGGCGGGTGCGCCGGGGGTTGGGGGGGAGCGGCAGGTGCGGATGCGCTGAGGACCGATGGGCGGCAGGAAGGTGCTGAGACCGGACCTCCTCCCCGTTCCCCCCACTATCCCGCTCGGGCCCGGAGCCCACCGCAGGCCAGACACCCCAGGGCCGCTGCGTTTGCAGTGAAGTCTCAGCTTTTCTAAATTGTCCGCTACTTATTTTCTTCAGTGGCAGAAATGGGGTTCTACTTTCTTTGAAAAAAATGTTGCGGTGTTTAAAACTCAGTGTTCTTTGCTTGGGCGGAAGACCAGCAACTCCCTATAGAAACCCTTCCCTTCGTTCTGATCAATGGCTGGTCTGACCTGTTGACGACAGGTGGCTCGGGGTGTTTGGTCCTTGCCTGGTTTCCGGGGCGGGGTGGGGGAGGTCTGTTTTGAGATTTGCGTATTTAACCTTGTCACTTAATAGTGTTCTGAAAGATTGAGGGCACGAGGAGAAGGGGGCGACAGAGGGTGAGATGATTGGATGACATCATCGACTCAATGGACATAAGATTGAGTGAGCTCCGGGAGATGGTGAAGGACAGGGAAGCTTGGCTGCAGTCCTTGGGGTCGCAAAGAGTCAGACATGACTGAGCGACTGAGCAGGCATGCATGTTATTGTTTTGATTCACTTACCTTCCAGTGATATAGGGTATTTGAAGTTCTTGCTGTGGCTCAGACTGTGGATGTTCCTCACTTTTTTGCCGGGGGACTGTGGTGTTCCTGGGTAACACCTTCCTGAAACAGTGCATTTAAAGTCGCTGGTGACAGCTCTGCAACTGACTTCCAGGAACATTGTTTAAGATTTTGGGTGGGGGGAATCATTAAAGAGCAAAATATATTAAGTACACAGAAAAAGTTGGCTTAAAGCTCAACATTCAGAAAACGAAGATCATGGCATCTGGTCCCATCACTCCATGGGAAATAGATGGAGAAACAGTGGAAACAGTGTGAGACTTTATTTCTTGGGGCTCCAAAATCACTGCAGATAGTGACTGCAGCCATGAAATTAAAAGACGCTTACTCCTTGGAAGAAAAGTTATGACCAACCTAGATAGTATATTCAAAAGCAGAGGCATTACTTTGCCGACTAAGGTCGGTCTAGTCAAGGCTATGGTTTTTCCAGTGGTCATGTATGGATGTGAGAGTTGGACTGTGAAGAAAGCTGAGCGCCGAAGAATTGATGCTTTTGAACTGTGGTGTTGGAGAAGACTCTTGAGAGTCCCTTGGACTGCAAGGAGATCCAACCAGTCCATTCTGAAGAAGATCAACCCTGGGATTTCTTTGAAAGGAATGATGCTAAAGCTGAAAGTCCAGTACTTTGGCCACCTCATGTGAAGAGTTGACTCATTGGAAAAGACTCTAATGCTGGGAGGGATTGGGGGCAGGAGGAGAAGGGGACGACAGAAAATGAGATGGCTGGATGGCATCACTGACTTGATGAACGTGAGTCTGAGTGAACTCCGGGAGTTGGTGATGGATGGGGGGCTTGGCGTGCTGCGATTCATGGGGTCGCAAAGAGTTGGACACGACTGAGCGACTGAACTGAACAGTTAGCAAGAATGTGTGAAAATGCACAGTCAGGAAGGACTGAACCCCAGAAAACCACTTACCTGTTGAGGGTTGAAGGTGGTGGTCAGGAGGGCCTCTCATATGGGATGCCTGCTGCCTGCCCCTGTCCCTGTTTCTTAGGCTTCAAACCTGTTGCCCTTTGTGGTCATTGGTATGAGTTGTTTATTATTTCCGTTTGTTTGTCAGCCTCCTCCTAGTCAAAGCCCAGAAGAGGATGTTAAAAAGGAGATCGACCCTGACAATGAGGTAAGTCATTGCTGTGGAAATAATATGTAATTTTATTGCATATATAATAATAATAAATAATATAAATATAAATAATAAAATAATATGTAATATTATATGTGGAAATAACCTGTAATTTAAATACGCTTATATAGTTAATTGCCCAGGGGTGTGTGTGTGTGTGTGTATTTGTACTCAGTCGTGTCCAACTCTTTGTGACTCCATGAACTGTAGCTCTAGAGCCTGGAAGCCACAACTACTGAGCCTGCACACCTATAGCCCATGCTCCACAACAAGAGAAGCCACTGTAATGAGAAACCCATGCACCTCTAATAGAGAGTAGCCCCCACTCACCAAAACTAGAGAAAAGCCTGTGCAGCAAAAGAGAGATAGCACAGCCAAAAATAAAGATTTAAAAAAAAAAAGCTATCTTAAGCTTAGAGATGAGACAGCCACACAGCCATAAAGCACTGCTTTAAGTTGAGACAGCAGAGCTTTTCTTTTGTGTTAAGGAAACTGGCTTTGTTGCTTTTTTAATATGTCATTACAGCAACTGGAGAGAACTGATAAAAGTACATCAGCATTTGGTAATAGCAGAGGAGGAGTACTTGGCCTCACAGAGATCCCTGGGGTTGAGGAGTTCAGACAAATAGGAGAAACAACTAGAGAACAAAGTCAGATAGTGTATCAGTTAAGGGCTGAGTTGTGTGGCTCTGTGCACAGGCTTGCTAAGTGTGCAGAGAAGGGCGATGCCAGTTGGAAGAAGAGGGGTTTGCATGGCTCAGTAAGACCTGGGCTTCCCTGGTGGCTCAGTGGTAATGAACCTGCCTGCCAATGCAGGAGCCTCAGCTTCAATCCCTGGATTGGGAAGATCCCCTTGAAAAGGAAATCCAGTATTCTTGCCCAGAGAACCCCAGGGGCAGAGGAGCCTGGTGGGCTACAGGCCATGGAGTCGCAGAGTCAGACAGGAGCACGCAGGCACTTAGTTGGGAAGGGGTCAGCCCTGTAGAGGGGAGTCTCTAGAGAGTGGGAGTTAAAGCAGAGCCTAGGGGCTGGTTCGGGGGGATGCCCTGGGCCTGCTGAGGAGGGTGGGGCTTATTTAGAGCTGAGCAGTTAGAAAAAAAAGTGAGCTGTGTGTGTTAACCTTACCATATTCTGTATTCTGATGGCTTTCAGGTGAAGAATCCACCAAATTTTATGAAGGAAAGATTGAAGTTTTTTGAAATATTGAAGAAAGATCATCAGCTCTTACTTGCCATTTCTGAAAAGAAGGGAGATACAAGCAATGTGATCACAGTAAGAGTGGCAGATGGGAGAATAGTGAAAGGGGAAGCTTGGAAAACAACGCCTTACCAGGTGGCTGCTGAAATAAGGTAAACTGTAGTGTGGAGCAGATAGTGTTAAGTGCTGCGCCAGAGCTTGGTGGCAGTGTGTTCTTGGGGCTGCTGAAGTATTTTTTTCTTAGTTGAATAAATTAAATGTAATCAGTTTATCTATTCCCTCTTGGCTTCTAAAGAGGCCATTTAATAAGTAATTGAATATCAGAACACAGTCTCTTCCGCTTTAAAGTGTCCAACTTTTAGAGTTCTAATAAAAGTACATAGTAGAGAAAAGTGCGTATAATCCTTGACAGGTGGCATGATATTGACTTGGTTTATCATCAAGATACTTTTATGAGATTTTACAGGTCTTTTGTCAGACTTGACTCCAAGCCATTCTTCTGCCAGTAGATAACCATGGGTGAGTCTTTGGACCAGTGTGGGCAGATCCCTTCAGCTGTCCAAGCCTGTTTTCTTATACCTTAAGTAGAAATGATAATACTTTCATCATTTACCTCATAAGGTTGTAAATATTAAATGAAATAATGTATATGGAAGATACTCTGAAAATTAAAACCTCTCTGCTGCTACTGCTAAGTCGCTTCAGTCGTGTCCGACTCTGTGCGACCCCAGAGACGGCAGCCCACTAGGCTCCCCCGTCCCTGGGATTCTCCAGGCAAGAACACTGGAGTGGGTTGCCATTTTCTTCTCCAATGCATGAAAGTGAAAAGTGAAAGTGAAGTCGCCCAGTCGTGTCCGACTCCTAGCGACCCCATGGACTTCAGCCTACCAGGCTCCTCCATCCATGGGATTTTCCAGGCAAGAGTGCTGGAGTGGGTTGCCATTACCTTCTCCATAAAACCTCTCTAGAAATGTACAAAGAAAGCTTACTAATTATAAATTGAAGATGTATGTGTTAGAGCTATGATCAGCCCTAGAATAGGTGCTTTGATCTTCCTAGAATTTAGACACTTCAGTGAAGTTTCGTTGTTCTGCTTAATGTTAATTCCTGGCATTAAAGAAAATTCTGTGGAAGCTGTAGCTCAGAACTGCCATGTAAATAAACTTATTATTTAAAAAGCAAACTTTTCAACAATTCAAATTCTCAGATTCCTTTGAAAACTGGTTAAGATTGTGTTTTTTTATCCTATTACATCATATACTCTCGAGGGCCTTCCCATCTGTTCCTGTGCTTTCCAGGAGAGATGGATAGATGCACTGGGAAAATGGGCTTTGAGGCAAGAGTAAACTTCTGTCTCTTCGTGGAGAGTCATATGCATGTTGGCGGATTAAAGTCTGAGCTGCCCTGCACTGAAGAGATGGTCCAAGCTTGGGAAACAAGGTCATTTTATCCTAGGCCATGTTCTTTGTTGCTCTGTCAGTGACATTCATTTCCACAGGCACCAGGTCAAAACCACCCTCAAGTTTGATGACAGAGGGGTTGCAGGAGTTATCTACAAAGTAAAATTGTCCAGCGCTAAAGGACGAGTTGGTGATGGACAGGGAGGCCTGGCGTGCTGCGATTCATGGGGTCGCAAAGAGTCGGACATGACTAAGCGACTGAACTGACTGACTGAAAGGATGGGCCTAACCACATCAGACATACGTGATGAAAGCAAAGGTCATGATATTACCTTCAGGTGGCAGAACTCAGGGATACAGTCATCGAGTGGGAGACGGGGGCTTATTTTTAAAATAGAAGAACAGTGTAATCCTCAACTTTTCACACCCCTTTATGAGTTATATAATGTAGCATCACACCAGAAATGCAAAATTATAAGAACTCAAGAGTAGCAGGCTTTAATATACCTATCTCAGTTCTTGACCAAATAGGCCAGAGTTAAGATGACACGGTCTGAACAGTAACATTTAAGATGGGCTCCAAGGCTACTCCCCGGTCTCCGTGCTGTGGCCCACATGGTGCCTTCTTTCTTGGGACGTGTGGTTGTGCTTTCGGCTCCTCAGAATAAGATGCAGAAACACACAGTTAGCATTCTGTGAACAAAATGAAATCCATTGTGAACTCAGTAAACATTAAATGGCAACAAGACAAAACAAAACTAGGAAATTAAAAACTTCAAGATGCTCAGGTGAAGGGAAATAAAAACAAGTATTCTTAGTAATAGAAAGGAATATTCTTAGAAAATGCTTCTTTTTAAAAAACTATTTATTTGACTGTGACGTGTCTTGGTGGCAAACGAACTGTCAGTTGCAGCATGTGGGATCTAGCTTCCTGACCAGGGATCAAACCCTCTGCACTGGGAGCTTAGAGTCTTAACCCCTGGACCACCAAGGAAGTCTCAGAAAATTTATAGGAGAATACATTTCAACATCTGTGGAATAAATCTGAAGTGGTGATCAGAAACAGATTTGTATTGCTTGAAGGCTTTTATTATCAAATAAGAAAAAATGAAATGACTGAGAATTCAACTCAGGCAGTTAGGGCAATTGAACAAGGAGGAAACTCTAAAAATGTGACTTAGAGAAGTAACTGAAAAACTCTTGGTAAGGGTGCAGTGAAGTGGCTGGATACAAAAATAAAGTTAAAAATAATAGTTTTATTAAGTTATTCTGCCTGTTGCCTTGGTTTCCTGAGAGCAGATTGCATAGATGATTCTTCCTGCTCTGAAGGAGTGTAGTAGGCCTTCCGAAGTGCAGTGCATAAGGTCCAGATCATTCAGGCAAGGATGGGAAGATTTGAACTCATTTTGGAGAAATAGCTGTGCATGAGAATGACACCACAGAAAGGGAAATGACAGATGTGAGAAAAATGCACCATATAAAACAAATGATTGCTCCTTAGTTTTTCACATTAATAGGAAAAAGATGAAAACTTCAGAAAAAAAAATAGTCTTAGGACTGCAAATTAATTGTGTATTATAATATCTATTGGTCTATCAAAGGTTTAATTAATATCAGTTAATGTTGATAGGGTTTGAGGGGAGTGGCCCTGTAGAAGGTGGGACGCAGAGATGCTCTATCTTTCTTAAATGTTTGAACTCCAGCCCTGACCCAGTCATCCTATACATAGCCAATTATCCTCAGAAAAACACCCTCACAGAAAAAAATGGGCAAAGGACACTTGATAGCTCAGTGATGAGTAGCTCTTGGCTTGTGGTCCCCGGACCAGCAGCACTGGCGTCACCTGGGAGCTCGATAGAAGAGCAGCGCTCCGGGCCCCTTGGGAGTCAGTCAGTCACCTGTGCTCCCAGTGCCCTTGGGGCTCCTAACTAAACTGTCAGAAGAAGCCCCTCAGAGACCGCAGCTTAGAGAAGACAGATGCCACATTCTCCCCTTACAGTGTGGCGGAGGCCTGCTGGCGGGTATCTCTGGGCCAGGCCTTTATTCATGGACCCTGGTCCCCCCTTCACCATCTTGTCACTCAGCTGTCCTTTAGGTGGGGTTTGTCTGCATCTGGGGTGCAGGCTGGGTGTCACCCATGGACCAGCTCACAGGCCAGGGGGGTAGCAGCTGAAGAATGAGAGTGCTTTGAGTCCAAGACCCCAGAGTGGCACGCTTTGATCCCTTAGGGGTTGTAAGCTCATACGGAGTCACAGGCCGTGCCGAGCTGTGGGAGAATGGAGACACAGGTCTTACTGACCCAACCCATTTCCAGTCCAGGTACTCTTGCCACGGGAGAGAAGACTCTTGGCATCAGGGGCAGTGTCTCCCAGCCATGTCCCTTGATGTCCAGACCCCTGGGAGTAGCCCCCTGCCTCATGCCCCGCCGTCCCTCCTCTCTCCCCTGTGAGTCAACTCCAGGCACTGCCAGTGGCAGCAGAAAGCCTGGGACTGACTTTAGGTGAACCACACAACCGCCCTCCCGCCTTCACCCATCAGCCAGCTGTAAGCAAACTAACAGACAATGAGTTACAGTGAGGGATCAATGCAATCTCGGTCATTTGAGACAGAGAGGAGCAGTGTGGCTGGCTCCAACGCAGTGTTCAGGAGCCCTCGGGTCCTGTTGGCTTGGGTCGGCCTGTCTGGCAGCCCTTTGTTCTCTGGGAGTAGCTCGGTCGCCTATTGTCCTCTGTTGGACCTGGTTTTGCAGTTTGGAAGGTCCATCGTCATCCCTTGCCCTCACCTGCCACGTCTCAAGTGCGGACAGCCACTGGGTGTGGAGGCTGCGTGTTTGGTGCCGCTCCCTTGGTGTACATGGTGAAGCTGGGGGTGGGGTCTCAGGGCTCCCCTGAGGGTCAGTCACGGGTATGTGTGAGTGGGGCTTATGGTTTGTTCTGCAAAACAGTTCTCTCAAGCAATTAACTGAAGTAGGCCTCTCACCAGACGCTTCTAATCAGTCTCACACGAGAGTAATTTTCCTAAAGAGTTCTCCTAGACCGGGACTTCTCACCCTCTTATTCCTTGGCTTTGTGCTTGACTCGTTTGTCTTTTCCTCCATTTAATGAACCAAGATTAGACATACTGTAGGCCGGGGGAGAGTGGCTCCCTTACTCTGACCTGTGCAGTTGGACGGGCCCATCTTGTCTGTCCCTGCATGGACTCTGAGAAGGGCTGTCACTGCCTGTCCCCTTGCCACCTCTGCTTGCAAGCAGAACAGGTCTCACCTGAGTATCCCTTGATCTGGTGTGTGCATGCTCAGTTGCTTCAGTCATGTCTGACTCTTTGTGACGCCATGGACTCCCACCAGGCTCCTCTGTCCATGGGATTCTCCAGGCAAGAATACTGGAGTGGGTTGCCATGCCCTCCTTCAGGGGATCTTTCTGACCCAGGGATCAAACTCACATCTCTTAAGTCTCCCGCATTGGCAGGCGGGTTCTTTTTCATTAGCACCACCTGGGAAGCCTTCTTGGTCTGGCTGTCGTCGTTGTTTAGTCGCTCAGTTGTATCCCTCTCTTTGTGTCCCCATGGACTGCAGCACTCCAGGCTTCCCTGTCCTTACTTACCTTCCGGAGTATTACTTAAACTCATGTCCATTGAGTTGATGATGCCATCCAGCCATCTCATCCTCTGTAGTTTTTTGCTCAAAGTCACAGGAGTTCCCTGGCATATCCCAACATTCTACCTTTTCATACCTGTTTGCTCATGTGCTACAGGCGTTGTGAGCAGATCTTTTGCCTGCAAGTCTTACAAGATACTTTATTGTGCTGTAACAAGGGTTGTTAGCTCTGCGCATCTTAGTGTCTCTCCTTGTAACTGCTGCCCATCTGCTAAGCCAGTGCCATATAATTTGCCTTGTTACTTCCAGGTCCTTTTTTCTGTGTCAGTTAAGACACAGGCTAAACTGCTGCGGTGGAGACCACAGAAAACTCCGTGGCTTAAATTTGGTCAGCATCTCTCTGAGAGCAGTCGGGGGGTGTAAGATCCAGGCTGGGAGGCAGTGCTTCTCCATACCCTCATTTGGGGACCTGAAGTCCTTCCATGTGGCTACTGGGTGGTCTGGTACAGTGTTGCCTTGTCTGTGTGGTCTAAAGGTTGTAGCTCACTTGTGTTCCATCCCCAGAGGGCCGGAAGGGGGTGGCTTGGTGCCCTGCATAGTCTAAAGGCATAGATGCGGCAGTGTTTCTGCCTATCTCCTCCACTGTAGCCACATAGCCCCCTCCTGCTGCAGGGCCAGCCATATGCTGACTGTAGACGATGGAGATGATGGACTGGAGGGGCCTGAGCTGCCTGGCCCAGCCAGCAGAGAGGAAACTGAGATTCTACTCCTTTGACAGTAATACTGAACATTTATTAAGTTCTGATGATGAGTACACCTTATTTTTGTCGCTGTGTAGTTGCTCAGTTGTGTCTGAATCTTTGCGACCCTCTGGACTCTAGTCCGCTGGTGCCCCTCTGTCCATGGAATTCTCCAGGCAATAATACTGGAGTGGGTTGCCATTTCTTTCTCCAGGGGATCTTTCCAATCCAGGGATCAAACCCCCATCTCCTTCCATCTCCTGCATTGCAGGCAGTCTTGACCACTGAGCCTTCTGGGAAGCCCACACCTTACTTTATCCTCAGAATAAATATATGAAGAAGGTCCTGTAATTCCCATTTTACTGATAAGGAAAGCAAGGCTTAGAAAAACTAAGTAAATTGTTCAGGGTTCAACCTGAGGTTAGCCTGACCCCAGAGTGTGTGCTCTTAACCATAGGGCTGTGCCCAGCTCAGGGCACTCACAGAAATATAAATGAAAACATTACATTGCCAAGAAGACATAATTTTGTACCCCCTGAGAATACAGAGAAAGGTATTCTTGGCCCTCTCCTGGTAGGAAAATTTGGCAATGTAGTCCAGTTAAGCTGTTAAAAGTTTAAATCCCAGGTTTACTTCTAGAATTTTCCTGAGAAAATAGGAACTAAGATATATTCAATATTCAATGAATATTCAAGAATATTCACTGCAGCATTATTTGTCACTGTCAAAATAAAACAAGAAAAGCAAAACCCTCAAATTATAACCGAAATGCCCAGCAATAGTGGGTGCATTAGGCAAATTGTAGTTCCACTGCAGCTGTCAGGTAGCATGTTTTACATGTCTGTCTGCTGTTGGAGAAACTGTTTTGGTTTACTGTTAAGCTTAAAAAGTGAGTGCAAGTTACTCAGTCGTGTCCAACTCTCTTGCAACCCCATGGACTATACAGTCCATGGAACTCTCCAGGCCAGAATACTGGAGTGGGTAGCCTTTCCCTTCTCCAGGGGATCTTCCCAACCCATGGATTGAACCCAGGTCTCCCGCATTGCAGGTGGATTCTTTATCAGCTGAACTACCAGGGAAGCCAAAGTTTAAAAGTAGGTTATTAGATAACATAAGCAGAATAATATTTTCAAAGTTTTTATGTTGATGTGTAAATGTTGTGAGTACTTATCTCTGGGTAGTAAGATGTATGTGATTTTGTTTCTGTGCATTCTGTTTTCTGAATTTTTACAGTGAACAAATCATATTCCTTTTGTACTTAAACGTCACAAAAATTAAAAAAAAAATCTTTTAGTTTACATTTGTACTTTCCACTTAAGAAAGAAACAAACCCTGGAAATTAATTTCATGTTTTGTTTTAAGGAATAGCTTTAGTCTGTGATGGGTTAACCCCCATATGACCGTCCTTTCCCCAGTCAGGAGCTAGCACAAACCACCGTGGTGGCCAAAGTGAACGGGGAGCTGTGGGACCTGAACCGCCCGCTGGAAGGGGATGCCACTGTGGAGCTCCTCACCTTCGAGGATGAGGAGGCCCAGGCCGTAAGTGTCTGAAAACCAGCCAACCACACTTTGGATGTTTATGTTGTCAGATATACCATGTACAAAGTCACACACTAACGGGTAGAACAGTGGGTTTTGTGATCTTCTAAGTTTGGTGTTTAATAAATCTAACATTCATGACACTATATTTAAAAGTGATTCATAAAGAGCATGAACGAAATATGTAATGAAATACATAGCTTGCATATGTGTGGTAGTTTTTCTCACTTAAGGACTAACCCTAACAACAGTCACCTAGCTTCATACCAGACGCCACCCTGAAACTTGTAAACCTGTGTTGATTTCTTCGGTCAGCTGACCAGCATCCAAGGTGCTGGGTGCACGTGCTGATCCTGTGGGCGGCAGAGTTCATGACAGGTGGAAGGGATAGTTAGTAAGCAAATCAAACAGCTAGATGCTTTCAGGTTGTGTCAGCCTCTGGAGAAGGTCAAGTAGGAGCCAGTCCGGAGCAGCTGTGGTGGCTGGCCTGGCAGGTGGTTTTAACCTTTTCCTGAGGTCAGAATCCTGCTGAGACCTGAGCACTTTCCCACACGGGTGGGCTCTTGGTTGACCTGCAGACACGGTTTTTTAACAGTGGGCTGCTAAGTGCCTTCAGTCTGTCAGGAATATGGGTGGTGGGGACAGGGGACCACCACACTTAATGTTCCACAGAGGGGTCAGCCTCCTTGACGTTCTCTCCCCCTGTGTTCAGTGACATCATGAAAGATAAAGCATTTATCATATTATCATGGGAAGTCTTCCTAGAATGCCTGATCAGTCCACCCCTGGCACCTGATGTCATGTTGTAGGGCTTCCAGAATAGTTGTCGTTGCTCGTGAAAATGAGTTACCTTCCAGGCTCCAGCCCTAGCCCTGGTGTACATTATCTAGGTGAGACCCAGTGACATTGTCACAAAGGTACCATGTTAATAGTATGCAGAGCTCAGATGATTCAGTAAACTTTTTTCTTCCAAGAGACTCCTCTGCCTTCCTGAGTCCTCTTTCAAACTTCCACAGCCATGTGCTGTTTAGCGTGTGAAGACTGCTGTGTAGACGCAAAATCTTGTTAATGTGAGTGATGTCAGGAACAGCCACTGTGGCTGCATCTCTGACTCAGAAAGGTTAGCCAGAGGAGGAGGAAGGGGGCCAGTGCTCACACTCACAGGTGGCCCTCTGCACTGGGCCTGAACCAGCTCTGGGTGGCTGCTCTGCTCATGGTCCAGCTTTCTTCTGCTCATGGTTGAGGCCCAGAAGGAAATGGTTTAGGAGCTGGGCTCAGCGCTGCTCAGAGTAAAGCTGCAGGAGAAGCACACGGCTGGCTTGTGGGGCATGGGTGGGGGGGGGGGCACAGTGGGCTCCAAGGAGGGCTCAGAAGCAGGTGGGTCTCAGCAGTCTGCAGAGACGACACTGCCTGTGTCCTGGGGTCTGTTTCCTAGTGCTGTACCCACATGCTCACTCATCCCTGCGTCCGCCTGGTGACTTCCCACGATGCAGCTGTGGCCTGGCCTCTGTCCCACCGCAGGTATACTGGCACTCCAGTGCCCACATACTCGGGGAAGCCCTGGAGCTCCACTACGGGGGCCTCCTGTGCTGCAGCCCGCCCGGCGGCGGTGGCTTTCACTACGATGTGTACCTGGAAGACAGGTAACCCTGAGCGCCTACTTGTCAGTGCACTGAAGATCTGATACAGGACATGATTACAGATGGGGTAACCATGTCTGAAAATTATTATTTATGAGTGTAGATTTGAGGGTAACTTCTCAAGTGGTTTTCTTTCTTTCAAAAAGAAAGACATGACACACTATTTATCTAACCTGAGGCTTGTTAGGGCAGACTACTGATTCGGACCAGAGTGGTCAGGTTAATCCCCAGAGAGCAAGTAGTCCTCGTCGTGATGGTCAAGGGCGACGTGCCCCCCAGCCGCATATCCCGTGGCTGGAGCCAGAAGGGCCAGTCCCTGGAGGTTTCGCATTCCCTAGGTCTGTGCATGAACTCCTGAGCCATAGGCCCCGCCTCAGCCCTCCTTACCTCTCACGACTCTATATGGAAGCCTTCCCAGCTGTCAAACTGAAACCCAAGGGTCCTCTCTACCCCACCCTGGCCCTCATCCCCAACCCTGTCACTCCATCCAGTTCTGCCCGTTTTGTCCCCTCAGTGGTTCTACCTGACCCCCCTTCTCGCTCCTTCTGCCTTAGTGTAGACCCCTGGTGTCTGTAGCCTGGTTGCCTGTGGTTCATTCTACCTCCAGCTGTTACCTCCATGCTGCCCAAGCTCCCAGTGCTCTGTAGCTCCTAGCCCAGCCAAGCTTGTCCCCTGTGAGCACCCCTCCCCATCAGAGTCATCTCAGAATGTGTAGGTGCCTCCTGTGTGCTGGGCTTGGTGCTGCTGACTCCCCAGTGGAGATCAGCCTGTCCTCATAGGCTCAGCCATCCAGTCGGGGGAGACAGACAGAAACAGACACACCACCGTTTGCTGTGGGAGGTGGCAGAGCTGTGGGACAAGCAGATGGGCACTGAGCTGAGAGCTCAGTGACCTGGAAGTAGGGTGGGACGGAGGATGGCAGGGAGCTGTCCCAGAGCATCCCAGGCCTCTGTGGGGAAGCCTTGGGTCTGGCAGTTGGGGGGTGCGGCCCACGAGACTGGAGGGACCTGAGCACAGATGGTGGAGGAGGGAAGGAGTGGGGTTTGGGGGACATGTTGAGTCTCTGAAATCCTGGACCATGGAGCAGCACGTTCCTCTGGGGAGAAAGTTGATCTGCTGATGACTAGGGCCTCAGGTCACAGGTTCGGTCCCAGTGGTCTGTGGCAACTGTTCTTCCCTGCAGGGCCGTGTCCAGCGCAGAGCTGCCGGTGCTGCAGAGCATGTGCCAGGCCATCATCAAAGAGCAGCAGCCATTTGAGAGACTGGAAGTCAGCACGGAGGTCCTCCTGGACCTATTCAAGGTGATTACGGGGGGACTTGAGCAGTGATAGCACACCACTGCTTTAAACAAATGGTCAGGCCCTGCTCACCACATTGTTCCTAACACTTGGTTCAGATTTGTAATGCAGATATAAGTAGGTAAAGGGCCGGGAGAATAGTGTTCATTTGTGTGTTTTATAAATCTGATTAATCCTGAGTGGTGTTAGTACTCCAGCTATTGAATTCAACAATGTTAATAATACCATATAAAATTCTGGCTTTTTCTCTTTTCGTTGGGGTTTTCTGCTAATTTTTAAAATAGATTCTAGCCTGGAGTAACCCGTGTAAAACTTCAACTTTCTCTTTTTATTGTTCAAACTAATTTACTTAAAATATCTTCTAAATTTTATTTTTAAAATCATAAATAACAAAGAAAACATAATTTGAGAGTACATGCGATATTGTTAGTTTTGTGGGCTTGAATTAAAAAGTAGATTTGGATTTGGTAAAAGTTGCAGCTGCTTTTTTTCTGTGTGTGGTAAACTATCCAAAATATAAAAATTACTGTTTGAATCACATTCTAAGTGAACAGTTCTGTGACGTTAATACTCTCACACTGTTGTGCGGCCACTGTCAGCGCCCATCTCCAGAGCTCTGCGCCTCCCAGCAGTTACACCGAATCCCCTTTTCCCCACCCCTTCTGTCTCCTTGAGAGTGATGCTCTAGGGCCTCATCAGGTGGAATCACACGGTAATTGTCCTTCTGAGTGGCCTGTCTCAGTGTTGTTTGCTTAAGGTTCATCCATGTCCTAGAAAGTGTCAGAATTGCCTTCCTCTTTTGAGGCTGAATAATATTCATTCCCCTTTATGGATGGACTACCTTTTATTTATTCACTCTTTGCCAACAGACATCTCTTGACTACTAAGAAAAATGTTACTCCATGGGTGTAGTCGTATCTGTTCATGTCCCCACTTTCAGTTCTTCAGTGTATACCCGGAAGTGGAGTTGCTGAATTATATGGAAATCTTACATTTAATTTTTTGAGCAACTGCCATGCTGTTTGCCACAGTGGTTGTACTGTTTTACATTCCTGCCAGCATGAGCGTTCCAGCTTCTCTGTATTCTTGACAATTTGACTTTTTCGTTCTCTCCCTTCCCTTTCCCTTCAAAAAATAAAATAACCATTCCAGTGGGTGTGAAGGAGGTACCCCATTCTGGTCTTTATTTGTATTTCTCTAATGGCTGGTGAGAGCATCTTTCCACATACCTGTTGCTATTTGTAGATCTTCTTTGGAGAAATGTCTGTTCAATCCTTTGCCCACTTTTGAATTGGGTTGTTTGTTTTTTGGTGTTGAGCTGTAGGAGTTCTTGATATATTCTAGATATTAATCTCATATTAGATATGTGATTTGCAATTATTTTCTCACATATTTTGGGTTGAGAACTAAATTCCATCAAAACTTTGTGAAGAAAAATGACTTGATTTTAACATGTAAGTACACAGCAGTTAAATCATACAAGTCTATTTTTTTCTCCCAATAATTACCTCCTTTAAATAGTTATTTAATACAAAGTATCTGGCACAATAGTAATAATGATGAAAGCAGAAAAGTGTCTGCTGTTTTTTAATGTAATAATATCATTTAGTGTAGACTTTGTTTTAATTTTTTGTACAAATTCATACTGTAGCTGTGTCTTCAGAATTTTATTGATTTCTTGTAGTTAAAGCTGAAATCTTCTAGAACAGTCCAGTCTAATAACACCATTCCCAAATCTGAGCCATGTATGTCATCTGAAATTTTCTGGTAACCACATTTTAAAAGTAAAAGGTGAAATTAATCTTTATAACATTTTATTTAACCCAGTAAATCAAAAAATATGTAACCAACATAAAAAGTGATTTTATATTCTTTTCTTCCACATTGTGCTTCTGGAATCCAGTGTGTTTTGGCCTGGCGGTGCCCCTCAGTTCAGATCAGTTATGTGTCAAATGCTCAGGGCCCACACAGGCTCTGGGCACCCATCCTGGGTGGCACAGAACCAGGCGCTGAGCCCCATGTGTCCCCAGGGTCTCAGCACCTAGAACATAGCAGATGCCCATTCAGTGTTTGTTGGAAAAAGGGAACATTTTTTCCCACTTAAACGTTTTATGTGATACTATTTGGGTGTATTTTTCTTTGTAGTACGATAAATTTAAATGCCGCATCCTGAAGGAGAAGGTGGCCACACCAACGACCACAGTTTACAGGTAACATGTGTGTGTGAATTGTAAACTCTGCTCAATGATGCATCTGTAGGCATTAGCAGATGCAAGTTTGTCTTTGAGTGGGAGGCCTGATTGTAAGTTTGCATGGTTGACAGAGTACTCCTTTGTGTGGGGACTCTGAAGTGTCCCCGCAAAGGGAGGTAATGATTTTCTCATTTGTATTTATCAGGATGGTACTAAAAAGCCACAGGATGCCCTGGTGGCTCAGGGGTAAAGAACCCTCCTCCCAAAGCAGGAGACATGGGTTTGATCCTGCTTTGGAAAGATGCCCTGGAGGAGGAAATGGCAACCCACTCCAGTATTCTTGCCTGGAGAATTCCATGGACAGAGGAGTCTGGTGGGCTACAAGTCTATGGGTCAGACACAGAGTCAGACACAACTTAGCAACTAAACAACAACAAACCCACATTCTGTTTTGGGGATGTTAGCTGTAGAGTGCCTCTCTCCCTGCAAGTGAGACTGTGTTCTCAGGGCCTCATGTTTTCGGGGGCTGTTCAGGAAAGGAATTCTGTTTATCCTCCCATGTTCGTATTGGGGGGCAATGGCGCTGTAGTGGGCCATCTCCTCAGGAATGATTTCCTGCCTCTCACCACACTCTCCACTGTTTGGGGGCCAAGAGCGTCACCCTCTATGCATCAGGAAGGCAGAAGAGAAGTGGTGGATAGCAATGACCATGGGAGCCCAAACCCAAAGCCTTAGTTCTGCTATACGTCAGGCTCCCAGCCCCGTTACTGGCCACTTGTTCAACTGCCTTATGGGTACTGCTTGTCCCCACTCCTGGTGTCCCCTTCTTTGGCTGCCTGTGACCTTCTCAGTCCCATCAGAGAAGACTTGCCCCTGTAATAAATATGACCACAGATGTCCTGCACAGGGCACTTCCTTTCCACACTCAAGTGCTCTGGTTCTGTGACTTAGCTGTACATGAGTAAAGTCACACCCCCTTCACGCACAGCTGTGCACAGTGCGTTTCCTGAAGGGTCATGTGAACACGTGGCCACTTTATGCTGCAGGTGGAGACCGTGCTTGTTTTTACCACTCTCCAGTGACCTGATAAGATTTTATTATTTATTACCTGTAATACAAAGAAATGTTAGCATACCATTTCAGAGTTTAAAAACAAATGAGGGAATTAACAATATATGGTGAGTTTTAAATTTCTGACTTTTAATACTTGATCTTCTGCAGTTTTTAAATATAATTCTATTTATTTATGGCTGTGCTGGGTTGTCATTGATGTGCGAGGGCTCTGTCTAGTTGTGGAGAGTGGGGGCTACTCTTTGTTGCAGGCTCTAGAGCACCCAGATTTCAGTAGTTGTGGCACACGGACTTAGTTGCTCTGCAGCATGTGGAATCTTCCCGGACCAGGGCTTGAACCCATGTCCTCTGCGTTGGCAGGGGCATTCTTATCCACTGCACCACCTGGTGACTCCCTTTTGTTTTTTTAAAAAAACATTTCTTAGGTCAACATTAACACTTACTTATCAAGTGGAATGGCTTGTGTTTAATTTTTTGAACATAAATGACTTTTTTCCCTATGGGGTTATTTAAAGATTGGCTTATTTAAGTCTTTCTTACTAATCAGGCATTTTTTTCCATTTCTCTTGAGCATTAACTTACAATCTCCTTTTTGGACAGAGAACAGTACATAAATCCCGGTAATTCAAAGAAATGGTGTTTTCATGTTCAAAACTTCATTCTACTTTGAATAATCCAGTCCCTTTATGTGTTCATTATAATTTTTAACTTTTTAACTAGTGAACTTTAAAAATATTTAAAATTGGTTGGAATAGTTAAGGAACAACTTTCCTTCTTTACTAAATTTCTCTTGAATTGGTTGACGTTAAGTCACCTTTTCTCTGACCTGCATTTTTGCTATCTTAACTTTGTTCATGTTTCTGTACTTGGAGAAGAGTCTACGCTCATTAGGGTTTTATGACGCCTTGTTCATTACAGGTGCAGGAAAATGCTTTATAGTGGTTTCATCTCTGATCTAAACTTTTGCATCATCTAATAAACCAAAATACAAGTAGGCATTCTGTTATAAAACCAGAGGGCCTGAAAACAAGCAAAGAAAACCCTTGAATTTATATATTTATTTAATAGAGTTTATTTTTTAGAGCAGTTTTAGGTTTGCCGCAGAATTTAGAGGGCGGACAGCAAGTTGCTATATACCCCTGCCCCTGTGTGCATGTGGCTTCCCCATGGTCAAGATCCCCCCCATCCAGAATGTGACATGAGTTATAGTCCATCTACACTGCCATGTCTCTGTCACCCGAATCCAGCATTTACATAGGTTTCAAGCTTGGTGCTGTGCATTCTGTGTGTCTGGTAAGTTTATTTTTGACTTAAATTATCAAGTGAATGTGTTTTTTATATCTTTCATGTAATTTTGGTTTTGAAAATTAGTTTAGAGCGGGAAAGTGGATTTTTGATTTTCCAATAGTGAAGATTTTTAAGTGCCTTGTGTGTGTCCAGCTGTTTGCGACTCTATGGACTGAAGCCCTCCAGTCACCTCTGTTCATGGAATTTCCCAGGTAAGGATACTGGAATGGGTTGCCATGTTCTCCTCCAGCGGATCTTCCTAATCCAGGGATTGAACCCACGTCTCTTGCATCTCCTGCATTAGCAGGCAGGTTTTCTACTGCTGAGCGACCTAGGAAGCCCTTTAAAAGAGCCTCGGGATGTATGTCTGTCTGCAAAGTTTCTTTCCAAAGATTCTGTGGCTTCTGTATGCGACCTGAAGGGGGAAGATTGGGATCTAAGACTGCGTGACTCACCTCTTCCTGCACCCTAAATTAAAGATGGATTCACACTAAGTTGTTCCTGAATTAAACATTGCCCCAGAACATAGAATAGTCCCAACCAATAGTCCAACCAATAGTCCCCAAAGCTGTAACTATGTCTGGACATGTTTTAAATATTTCACCACAGGTGCGGTCCACTAGTTGAACTTTGTAAAGGCCCTCACATAAGACACACTGGAAATATTAAGGTCATAAAAATTTTCAAGGTAAGGATTGATTTTTTTCTGATATAGTAAACTTTAAGTGAACTAGATAAGAGTAGTTCAATAATATCTTGTATAATATGAACACTGTGCCATTTTCAAACACCACATGTGTATTTGACTTTTGTACAGGCCTCTAAAAATAATACAGTGTTTTAGGATTGATAATTAGAACATTTTACATAGCCTTTGACTGTCATTTAACCTTACTGTAAGTTTCACAGTACATTTCGTTTCTATCTGTGAAAATATTCTGCATACTCTTGTTTTCTTGAGTTGTTCTAATGTGAACAAGAGTGTTTATCTGCCATGAGAATAATATAATGTAGGAAAAGGAGGGAAAACAGAGATGGAGTGGTATGATGCCAAAAACATGCTGTGGAAGCGAGAGGCCTGGGACTGATGGAGCTGTCCTGACCTGCCTTGGTTTTCTCGAGGCGGGTGGGGGAGGGGGCCGGCTACCACACCTCTTTCTCCTTTACTGCCCTCTTCTGGGTAATGCACGTGGTGCTTGCCTTCCCTCATTTTCACACTTTCTCACTTTTCACTCCTAGAACCCACAGCAGACTGACTATGTAATTTACTGATTAATGATGTAATTTGGAGTGGGAAGGTTTAGTCAGAAACAATCTAAGATTCTAAGTCTACAAGAAGTCCCCTGTGAGTCAGCTGTGCTGATATTTGGGAAGTTGTGTATAGTCCCTCATCCCTTGGTGTCCAGGATACCTGGCTTATATCCAAGTCCACAGCAGTTCAGGCCCCTGGTATGAACCACCTGCACATATTAGTATTTCAGAGCGGTTTACTGCTCACCAAGAGTTTGATGTGTTTACCCAAATCTTGTCTGATGTCTAGAATTCCTTGGCATACTGGGCGGACAACCCTGAGATGGAAATGCTGCAGAGGGTCTATGGGGTGTCCTTTCCTGACGAGCAGCAGATGGCTGCCTGGGAGGAGCTCCAGGAGGAAGCCAGGGCCCGGGACCACAGGACGATCGGGAAGGTGCGCCCATCAAGCGCTGCTGCGCTGCTGCGCTGCTGCGCTGCTGCGCTGCTGCGCTGCTGCGCTGCTCTGTGACCAAGGCTCGGAACCTGGCTGTCTTAATGCTGACGTTTCTTCTCCCCTCCTGTCTTCTGTTTCCCTGACACTCGTGGTTTGCTGCTGAGTTCTTTCACACTCCTACCCCCAGTGTCTACTAACCTTTTTCCTTCTTGTATTTCCATTAGATTTTAAAAATTGCACTTCTCTCTCGTTTTTATAATGATACAAAAATTTTTAAAGAAAAGAGTGTATACCTGATAGTATACTTTGTGTTTGGGAAGCAGAGCAAGAACGAGACTTGCAGGCAAGTGGACCTGGTTTAACTCTCAGTCCTCCACGTGGGAGCTGTGATGTGAGGGGCCGGCGCTCACTGTGGAGCTCCGTGTCCTTGGCTCTGCTGGGTGGTGTGTGGGATGGCAGGAGGACAGACACTGGAGGGTGGTGGCCACCCTGGCAGGCTCTCAGCATGACGGCCATGCAGAGGTCACTGCCACTCAGAGCCCACCTCCAGCAGTGAACTTTCCTGACCTTTTTGCTGTGTCATCTCTTCATGAGATCCATACCCCAAGATGCCAAGTAAGAAATCGTCAGTAAATCCCAGGTGAAATAAGAGTTAAGTTCAGAGCTGAGTAATCATAAATATGAGTTGTAACTTCACATGCACCGTTACATAAGTCAGACTCAAGTATTTGGAATGTCAGCTATTAGAACTTGGAAATAACTGAGTGTATGTTTTATTCTAGCATATCATATGTGTACAGTAAATATGCAACAGCAGTGGAATTTGAGACGCAATTACTTTTTCAACCTAGGAACAGGAACTTTTCTTTTTCCATGATCTGAGCCCTGGAAGCTGTTTCTTTCTTCCTAGAGGAGCCTTCATTTATAACACACTGATAGACTTCATACGAGTAAGTAATTTTTAAAATATTCTATGCTTATTCAACTCCATTTTGTATTTTACCATTTTCTCTCATCATAACATAGCCAGGCATTTCCATTGATTTAATTTTAATAATACTCAGAATTTTGAACCTCAAAGAGAAATGCTGCATTGTGCCTTCAACTAAAAATATTGAGACAATTTGTATTTTCCTTGGATTTCATTAAATGTGCTTCTTGTCCGTTTGAGTTTCTAGAGCACATATGATACAAAGATAAACTTTAGACCAACTGTGGAACTCCCTGTGAGAGAGGAAGGAGGAAATGTTCTGTGTGACACATTACCATCTGAGATTGCAAATGATGGTGGCCTTAAGAGTATGTTTGACACAACTCCAGATCTCCAGACGTTTCAGATTAAGGTTGAGGTGGAATATCCTGAGATTGCCACAAAAGCACTGAAAAGCCTGCTTGCATTTCCAGTATCCCATCTTTGTAAAGCAGGGTTTTTTGCAGTGAAAGTGAAAGGCATTCAGTCATGTCCAACTCTGTACATGTACAGTCCATGGAAATCTCTAGGCCAGAATACTGGAGTGGGTAGCCTTTCCCTTCTCCAGGGGATCTTCCCAACCCAGGGATGATCAAACCCAGGTCTCCTGCATTGCAGGCGGATTCTTTACCAGCTAAGCCACAAAGGAAGCCCAAGAATGCTGGAGTGGGTAGCCTATCCCTTCTCCAGCAGATCCTCCTGAACCAGAAATCAAATGGGGTTTCCCACATTGCAGGTGGCTTCTGCAGTGACAGTGGCCAAAACGGGATTATGGAGTAAGCTGGACATACGCAACACACTCCAGGTGTCACTGTTTTCCAGCGCCCCTAGATGGGACCATTCAGGTGCAGGAAAACAGGCTCAGGGCTCCTACTGATTCTGCATTATGGTCAGTTGTATAATTATTTCATTATATATGACAGTGTAATAACAATGGAAACAAAGTGCACAAACAATGTGGGCTTCCCAGGTGGGACTAGTGGTGAAGAACCCACCTGCCAATGGAGGAGACCTGGGTTTGATCCCTGGGTTGGGAATATCCCCTGGAGGAGGGCATGGCAACCCACTCTAGTATTCTTGCCTGGAGAATCCCATGGACAGAGGAGCCTGGTGGGCTAGAGTCCGTCCATGGGGTCCCAAAGAGTCGGACACGACTGAAGCAACTTCACACACGTGGACACACACAATAAATGTAATACACTTGAATCATCCCAACCTCCCCCACCCCTGCTGCCAGTCAGTGGAAAAATTGTCTGCCCCCAAACTGGTCCTGGTGCCAAAAATGTTGGGGACTTCTGTTATATACTATGTACCATTATATTATGAAATGAATATATGCGTGTATGCTTGCATGCTAAGTCGCTTCAGTTGTGCCCAAGTCTTTGTGGCTATGGACTGGAGCCTACCAGGCTCCTCTCTCCATGGGATTCTCCAGGCAAGAATACTGGAGTGGGTTGCCATATAAAATGAATATACTTAATGTGAAAAGTATACTGAGCATACATGAATCTTTATTTTATGATCCATAAGGTACCATGCTTAAAACCAAGGGCATATTAGCTGTGAACTGATGTAAGGCATGATCCTGAATTTAACAGTCCTTGTCTGGGTGTCTTGCCTGCAATTATGCCCTGCCCCAGTAGATTTCAGCTCTGCGCGCCTGTCTCCTTTAGGAGCAGCACCACCAGCGCAACTTCAAGGAGGTCCTGTCCCCCAACATGTACAGCTGCAAGCTCTGGGAGGCTTCTGGACACTGGCAGCATTACAGTGAGAACATGTTCACCTTTGACATCGACAAGGACACCTTCGCCCTTAAGCCCATGAATTGCCCAGGGCACTGGTGAGTATGAAAAATGAAGCCGATCTGTACCTAGCAGATACTTCACTACAGTTAGTTTTTAATGTTATTTTGCTTTTTGGAGTTAAGAGGGTCCTTTAACATGAAGAGCGGTGTTTAGAAATCATCTTTACCAAGTTGTTTCATTCTGAAGGATGAATTTACTTGTAAAATATGTTTGCTTTTTGCCAGATGTGGGCTGTTGGCTGGAAAACATTTAGTATTTTGTGCTTCTCAGACGATAATATTACCCATCAATTTTATAAATTATTACATTTCTCTTCCCAGTGGTAATATACTTCAGATATATATATTTGCAGAACATTTAGTTCTTAGGTGCTATTTGGGTTGATTATAACAAGACCAGTGAGCTCACAATCAGTGACTGGATTTCATTGATTCTAAGATGCATTTCCCCCCATATTTCAATATCCCTGAAATTTAGACATGTTTTATACTTGGTATCTTAGCATTATGCCATTATTTAATTCATGATAGTTTTCTTTCTTGGTTGCACATAATGTAATGGTCCATCTTAAAGTCAAGGTTGTCTTAGAGTCTATGAAAGAATGTGATTATCATAAAGCTCCATAGGATGTGAATGCAACCTTGTCAGAGAAGTAGATTTTACAACTAGAAGTGAACAAAAAATTTTTCCACCAAAAAATATTTTCCACCAAAAAATATCCCACCTGTTGTAGCTTCATATCAACATACCATTTTCAGTAAATTGACTTTAGGAGGTAGCTACTTGAAAGAAACCTCTGAATACTGAAGAAAACTTTTTGCCCTTTTCAGTAAAGACTAAAGGAAGTTCAACTGTGTGGGAACTGCATATAAAAGATATGTATTTATCTTTAATTTTATGAAAACTGATATGTAAATATTATACAGCCTCCTGTTTTTAAACAAAGGTAGAGGCTAAAACCTAGTGCTTTGCATTCTCCAAAACACCTGTATTAACTACTACTTAACTCAGTTTCCCATTGGGTACCAGTTGAAGCTGTGATTTCAGTATTATTACAAGAAAGCTGAACACAGCAGAGAGTATAATTTTGTATTTTCTTATATCAGAACAAGGAATCAGGACCACAGTGGCTTAGTGGTGATGGGGTGTGTGAGCAGGGGTTGCTTCCTGCAGAAGAGAGGCCTTTCATGCAGAGAGAATATTAGCAGGGTGCTTTAGACACAACCATTTCCTCCTGGAGCTCATGAGCAGAGTGAAGAAGGAACAAATACACAGTCAGTCAGTTATTGAAGAAGTAAGACCAGTGTCAAAACTGCGGCAATTCTGGCTGTTCTTGGAGCCTGAGGCTCGACTGACCAGCCCTTCTGGGGAGTGCCCAGGGCTGCCTCACGTAGGAAGTAGCCTTTGAAATGGATTGTAGGTGGTTGAGAATAGGGAGCAGTATTTCTGGAGGAGATGATTGGGTTCTTCCTCAGAGTATGCAGTGATCTAAATACAGCGTTCAGTAATTCATGGGAGAAGAAACTTCTTTTAATTGGTAATCTAAGAACCAGAATTAGGTGTTTACAAATCCTGAGTCATTTAACTGTTAACTTACTAACAACATTCAGATGGCTACTGCATCTCTTCTGCAGTAAGGAAACACTGTGTGCCCCTGTGTCTTTTCTAGTCTGATGTTTGCCCATCGTCCACGATCTTGGAGGGAAATGCCAATCAGACTTGCTGACTTCGGGGTTCTTCACAGGAATGAGCCATCAGGAGCTCTGAGTGGCTTGACCTGCGTCAGGCGCTTCCAGCAGGATGACGCTCACATCTTCTGCACAGTGGGGCAGGTAGACGGGAACTCAGGGAGGCATGGTCAGCACAGGTCCATATTAGGGCAGGTAAGCAGGGACTCAGGGAGGCGTGGTCAGCATGGGTCCAGTGTGGCTGCCTTAGACGCATTGCTGGGTCTTTCAGAGTTGCTCTGAACTGAGTTGTTCAGTCTAGTCTCTGAGGTCCCATCAGTTCCAACACATTCTTTTGTATCATTTTTTTAGCTTCCACATATAAATGATCTGATATGAATTTTGTCTTTTTCTGTCTGACTTACTGCACTTAGTATGATGATCTCTAGGTTTATCCATGATTGCTACAAATGGCATCATTTCTTTCTTTTTATGGCTGAGTAATATTCCATTGTAGATATGCACCATATCTTCTTTATCTGTTCCTCTGTCAGTGGTCGTTTAGTTTGCCTCCATGCGTTGGCTATTGTGAATAGTGCTGCGGTGAACATTGAGGTGCATGTGTCTTTTCAAATTAGAGTTTTCATCTTCTGGACATATGTCCAGGAGTGGAATTGCCGGATCATATGACAACTCTTATTTTTAACTTTTTAAGGATGCTCCATACTGTTCTTCATAGTGACTGTACCAATTTATATTCCAGCAACAGTGTAGGAGGGTTCCCTTTTCTCCATACCCTCTCCAGCACTTATTATTTTATAGACATTTTGATGATGGCCATTCTGACTAGTATGAGGTGATACTTCATTGTAGTTTTCATTTGCATTTCTCTAATGATTATTGATGTTGAGCATTTTTTCATGTGCCTATTGGCCATTTTTACATCTTCTTTGGAGAAATGTCTGTTTAGGTCTTCTGCCCATTTTTTGATTGGGTTGTTTGTTTTTCTTGACATGAAGTCTATTTTTTTTTCTTTTAAGCTTCTTCCAACTTTATTAACATTAATTATTAAGTAATATTATTTTAAGGGTATTAGTGAAATTTTGGATGTGTTTGTTTTTCAGTTTTGCCTGGAAGTTAGAATTTACTTTTTCAGGTTTTTATCTTAATTCAAATTCAAATTGCCAGGCAAAGGGCCACTATTAAATGGTTTGACCTAATAGACAGTTATAGACCCCTCCAGTCAATAACAATGGAGTATACATTCTTTGAAAGTGCCCACGGGACATTTTCCAAAATAGACCATATTCTGGGCCATAAAATGAGTCTCAATAAATTTAAAGGGATTCAGTTCATGCAGAATATGTTCTCTGGGGCTTCCCTGGTGGCTCAGTGGTAAAGAATCTGCATGCCAATGCAGGAGACATGGGTTTGATCCCTGGTCTGAGAACTAAGATCCCACATGCTATAGGCAGCTAACCTTGTGTACCACAGCTAGAGCTTGTGCTCTGAAGCCTGTAAGCCCCAACTACTGAGTCCATACACTCTAGAGCCCATGCTCCACAAAAGAAGTGACCGCGGTGAGAAGCCCGTGCACTGCAACTAGAGAGTGGGCCCTGCTCACCACTAGGGAAAAAGCCTGTGCAGCGAGGAAGACCCAGCACAGGCAAAAAAAAAAATTTAAATAAATGAATGGTTTTTTAAAAGTTCTGTGGCTGCTTTGAAATTGAGGTAGAACTCAATAACAGAAAACTATCTGAAAAATCCCCAGGTATTTGGAAAGTGAGTTATACACTTCTAAATAACCATGTGTCAAATAGAAAATCAAAGGGAAATTAGAAAATATTGTACACTAGCTTGTGCACAACATGAGTTTGAACTGCCCCGTCTATTTCTACACAGCAGTTTTTATGAATACATACAACACTGCTCCGTGAGTCGCAGTTAGCTAAATCTGCAGGTGTGCAACTGCAAAACGAGGGCCAACTGTACAGTTATTCATGGGCTTTTCATTGTGTGAGGGGCCAGTACTCCTAACCCCAGCCGTGTTCAAGGGTCAGCTCTATACCAAATGAAATGTAAAAGAAACACAATATATCAGGATTTGTGGGATGCCATTAAGATGGTACTTTAGAGGAACACCCACATTAGAAAAGAATGTTTTCAAAGAGATAGCCTCAACTTCTACTTAATAGACTAGAAAAAGGAGAGCAAGTTACATTAGAGATGAGCAGAAAAAAAGAAAATAATAGCAGAAAAGAAATCAGTGAAATAGAAAAAAGAAAAACAATATACAGTATCAACTCAGAGGCTGGGTCTTCTGGATCAATAAAGTTCATAAACCTTTAGTTTTGTCAGAGAGAAAACTAATTAAAAATATCAAGACTGGAAAATTCCCTGGCAGTCTAGTGGTTAGATCTCCATGCTCTTACTGCCTGGGGCCTGGGTTTGATCCCTGGCTGGGGAACCAAGATCCCCCAATCAACAATGTACAGCAAAAAAAGAAGAAAAAAACTTAGGGCTCAGAGATGTGCCATTCCTGCAGATTCCACAGATACTGAAAGGATACTAAGGTAATAGTATGAACGTGCTTACGCCAGGAAATTTGACAAGTTAAATGAACAAATTCTTTGAAAAACACAAGCTACCAAATTTTACTCAAGAAGAGATAGATAATCTGAGTAGTCCTTTATGAAAGAAATTGAGTTGGTAGTTAGCAACCTTTCCATAAAGGAAACTCCAGGCCCAGAAGGAATCACTAGGAAATTCTACCAAACACTTAGAGAAGGAGTCATGCCAAGTTCTGCTCATTCCTGGCAGGCATTAACGGGGACCCCCTACACCCACCCTGTAATGTCAGTGGAGACTAAGTGGCGCCGGACTTCCACCTTCACCTGGCAGCCACATGGTGCCTCCTCCACTGCCTGCTTGAGTGGGGAGATGAGACTCCCGCCAGCACTCCTCAGTGATGAGGCTGCACCCTGGGGTCAGTAGAAGCCACGTAAAGAGTGGTACCAGGACACTCCGGCCGCTCCTAGCCAGAGGGTCATCGGAGAAGCCTACCAGGGTGTAGAACTCCTGCAGTTGCCCAGCAGTAACAGGGAGCCCCTGGCCTTCTCACAGTCCCCGGTGGGAAACCCTGACATGTGCTCCCACTCTGCCAGGCCGTCCTCCCTCCCTGTTGGAGCAGAGTCCATGGAAGACCGCGAAAACAGGTCATTTAAATAAAATCTGAAGTCTTAAAATAGCCAGAATGTCCAGATTTCAGAAATCAGTCATCATGTCAAGAAGAAGAAAAATCTCAACTTGGATGAAAAAGGGCAGTGTAGGCACCCTGCTGTGGAGATGGTAGGGTTATTTGAATTATCTGATGAGGCCACCATAAAAATGTCTCAATAAACAATTACAAACACACTTGGAACAAATGCAAAATTTAAAAAATCTCAGGAAATAGAAGATATAAAGAACCAAATGGAGATTTTAGAACTGAAAAGTGTAATAACCAAAATGAAATATTCAGTGGATGGATTCTTGAGAAGAATGGAGGGGACAGAGAAAAGAATCAGTGAACTTGAAGACACCAATAGAATTGATACCAGCTGAAAAAACAGAAAAGAGACTGAGGGAAAAATGAACAGAACCTCAGAGACCGGTGGGACTATAACAAATGCCTAATATATATGTCACTTCCCTGGTGGCTCAGACGGTAAAAGCATCTGCCTACAATGTGGGAGACATATATATGTCACCAGAGTTCTGGAAAAATAGAGTAGGGTGGAAGTGAAGAAGTACTCAAAAGAGGTAATGGCTGAAAACTGGCCAAATTTAGCAAAAGCCATAAGCTTACAGATTTAAGTAGCTGAGAAAGTCCAAGCAGGATAAACCCAAACCAGGTGGTGCAGTGGTAAAGAACCCACCTGCCAATGCAGTAGACATGGATTCGATCCCTGGGTCAGGAAGATCCCCTGGAGAAGACAGTGGCTATGCACTCCAGTATTCTTGCCTGGGAAATCCCATGGACAGAGGAGGAGCCTGGCAGGCTACAGTCCGTGTGGTCACCAAAGATCAGACATGACTTAGTGACTAAACAACAACAAAGAAACATTAGACACATTAGAGCCAAACTTACAAAAACTATAAAGAAAAAAATGAAAACAGAAAGAAGTGATACCTTACCTTCAAGAAAAAAATTAAAAATGAAATAACAGCAGATTTCTCATCAAAATGAAATATAACCTGTTGTATAGCGTGGGGCACTCAATGCTCTGTGGTGGCAAAGAGGGGATATGTATACATGTTACTGAATCACTTTGCTGTAGAGCAGAAACTAACTAGCTGTAAAGCAGCTATATTCCAATAAAGATTTAAAAAACAAAATTTAGAGGCCAGAAGGAAGAGTCACAGCATTTTCCAAATGCTGATATAACTGTTAAACCAGTATTCTATATCCCCCCAAAAAAATCTTTCAGTGATGAAGGTGAAATCAAGACATTAGATCTACCTTAAAAGATTGCTATAGGAATTTCTCTAAAGAGAAAGGAAATTATAAAATAGTCTCAGAACGTTCAGAACGAAGAAAGAACTGTAAGAATAAAACATGGTAAGTACAATTTGTTGCTGTTGTTTAGTTGCTTAGTTGTGTCCGACTCTTGCAACTGCATGGACTGTAGCCCACCAGGCTCCTCTGTCCATGGGATTTCCCAGGCAAGAATATTGGAATGGGTTTCTTCTCTAGAGGATCTTTCTGGACCAGGAATTGAACTCACGTCTCCTGCATTGGCAGGCAGAGTTCTTTACCCTGAGCCTCCAGGGAAGCTCAGTTAACTACAATAAATATTGCTTTTTCTTTTTCTTTTGAGTGTTCTGTGTTATATCTGATGATTAAAGCAAAAATTATATCATCATTGGGGACACTGAGTAAATGACTCAAGGATCCCTGTCTTATTTCTTGGAACTGCATGTGAACCTCAAAATAAAAAGTTTAACTTTAAAAAATGGGCAAAAAGATGTGACCATTCAGTTTACCTAAGAATATGTACAAGAGAAGGTACACATCTAAGGAACTAAGCGGATGGCAAAGAAGCATGTGAATGAAGTGTTAAGGATCATTGGTTATTGAGGAAATGGAGATTGATGCCCCGTGAGCTGCCTCTATGCCTACAGAATGGCTGACATTTCAGAGACAGACTCTGACATGTGTTGAGTGTGAGGAGGCACTAGATCTCCCTCTCACCAGTTGTGGAGGTTGAAGATGGTACAGTTCCTCTGAGAAATAGTTTGGCAGTTTCCTAAAGTGAAACATGCACCTACCATATGTCCCAGCCATCTTACTCCTTTTCTTTTCCCAAGAGAAAAACAAAGCACCTGTCCATACAAAGACCTGTACACACGTGTTCAGAGCAGCTTTGCTTGAAGTCATCGAAATGTAGAAACAGCCCGATGACTGCTGAGTGTGTAAATGAACAGTGGTGCATGCACAGAGTGGACAGCTGCTCAGCAGGAAAAAGAGTGATCTGCTGCTGACACTGCAGCATGGATGGATCTCGAAATAATCGTTTACTGTTAGTTTCAGTCGCTCAGTCGTGTCCAACTCTTTGCTATTAAGCACACGAGGCTCCTCTGTCCATGGAATTTCTCCAGGCAAGAACACTGGAGTGAGTTGCCATTTCCTTCTCCAGGGGATCTTCCTGAGGGATCAAACCATGTCTCTTTTGTCTGCTGCATTGACAGGTGGATTCTTTACCACTAGTGCCACCTGGGAAGCCCTTGAAATAAATGCTATGTGTGCGAAGTCACTTCAGTCATGTCTGACTCTGTGACCCCATGGACTGTAGCCCACCAGTCTCCTCTGTCCATGGGATTCTCCAGGCAAGAATACTGGAGTGGGTTGCCATTTTCTTCTCCAGGGGATCTTCCAAACCCAGAGATCATACCACATCTCTTCTGTATCCTGCATTGGCAGGCAGCTTCTTTACCACTAGCATCACCTGGGAAGCACTGAGTGTAAAAACTGAAAGAAAATAGCATGGTTCCACATGTGGTTCCACTGATGAAAATCTGCAAACCTAATCCACAGTGACAGGACAGAAGCAGACCCTTGCTGGTACCCTTTGTCTGCGTCTATGTTTTTGCTGCCCCATTTCGCTCACACCTAGTGCTTGTCTTCCTCCTCTTTGGCCTCTCAGCTCAGCCCTGCTCTCCTCACCCTGCGCTCACTCTCTGTCTTCAGTCCCTCTGCTAACCTCAGGTGCGTGTCTCAGCTCTCCCTGTGAGCTCCAGACCCCAGTCCTCCAGGGGACATGTCTGCTTGGCCATCACACGCACCCTCACATAGGCCAGGTCCAGTGCTGGCCCTTCTTCTGCCTCTCTCCCCACGTCCTCTCCTTTCAGTGACACACCAGCACCCTCTCCACAGCCCTGGCCAGGAACCCAGGCTGGGTTTTCAAGTCTCATGTCCAGTTTGTCACAAGCCCTGTCGATTGCTCTTCCGAAGCATGTTATTCCTGAATAATTTCGCTCATTCCTCATTTCTCTGCATCCGGCGCAGTGCTGACTCCGCAGGCAGTCACTGTCTGTTAGTGAACAAGGACAGGTGTCCTGCAGATGCAGCCCACCCCTGTTTCAGCCACTTGTTTCCAGCACTAGCCTCCTGCTCCTGAAGGATCCCAGCAACTCCCAGATGGGCTGCTCTTCTCATCTTGCTGGTCAGTCTCCCAGAGTCAAACAATCATGGTGAGCTGTGTTGTTCCTCTGCACCACTTCTCACTGCTCGCTGGCTCAAAAGTGCAGCCTTCAGCCTGGCTCTGGAAGCGCTGGGTTTCCCCAGCCCTGACCTGCCTCCATCCTGTGTACTCCCTCTCTGCCTTCTGCTCAGTCACAGGCAGCTCCCACGGCTGGCCCGCCCTCACTCACTCCTCTGTCTTCTGGGCCTTCATACTTCATGTTTCCTATGCTCAAGGGGGTACCCGCCCTGGCCGCATTGGAGGGCTGTCACCTCTCCCCTGGGTGCAGCTTGGCCATCACATCCTCTGGCCAGCTGCTCTTCCCCTGGGTGGCATGTGCATGGAGAGGCACCCTCGCCTGTGCCTTTGCCCAGTCCTGTGCTGGACCAGCAGCCTGAAGGTACATATGGGCATCTGGCAGGTGTCCTGTGAATATTCCAGTGAGAAAATGACAACGAGGCAAACAGTGCCATGGACTGTCCTCCACAGTAAAAGCACACTTTATTTCTGGCTGACAAGAAGAATTTTTTTAATGCTGTAAGTGGATTTAATTTCTCATTTGCTCTAATTTCAGATTGAAGAGGAGATAAAAGGGTGTTTGCAGTTTCTGCAGTCTGTTTACTCAACGTTTGGCTTCTCCTTTCAATTAAATTTGTCAACAAGACCTGAAAACTTCCTGGGAAAGACTGAGTTATGGGATGAAGCTGAAAAGGTAGGGAGAAGCAAAGTGTTACCTTTCATTTTACCTTTCATGAAGTTGTGATGCTTTGCAGTGGAAATTAAAGACTGGGAAGTTTGGGATAAATGTGCTAATTGTAGAACACAATTAATCCAGTTTTCTTCAAACACCGATAAGAACAATACCTAACATTTGTTTCACACGTTAGTTTATATCAGGTTTTTGTTTGTAGTCTTTTCAGTGCTGCTTCCTAATAAACAGTTTCATAAGTTTTTCAAGAAATCCTCTGGCTCGTTTTTCAGCAGCTCTGGTCAGACCTCTGCCCGTGAGACCAGTGTAGGTCCCTCAGCTCCTCAGAGCCAGATTAACCCCAGGCTTTCTCTGTCCTACTTTCAGAGTTGTGATGAGTCAAGAGCACTCCAGCCACACATGCACACCACAAGCAGACAGCTGTGTCCAGAGCCCAGCAAGTACTGCAGTGTAGACCCCAGTGCTCCTGGGAGCCAGAGACGTGGTGGTTGTGGGACAGGACAGATAGACGGCAGGGAGAAGGGGTGCAGGGCAGTGTATACAGCCAGGCCTAGGAGCAGTGCTTTCAGCCCTGGCCTGACCTTGCATAAACTTGAAGCTTTCTGACCCAGCATCTCCAGCCGGCCTTCCCAATCCCTGTGTCCTCAGAGGCTTCTGCCTTATGTTCTTCCCCCAAACCTGGCTTAAAAAATTTTTTTAATCCCCTGAAACTCCTCCCCTCCCTCAGCTGCTGTAGCTGGGCCTCACTTTGTCTGAGAACACGTATCAGAGTCCCTTCAGAAACGCTCCACCCCCAGGGTCACCCCCTCAGGGCATTACACCCCCAGCGTCACCCCTTCGGGGCCCTCCACCCCCGGGGTCACCCTCTCAGGTCCCTCCACCCCTGGCGTCACCCCCTTGGGACACTCCACCCCAGCGTCACCCTTTCAGGGCCCTCAACCCCGGGGTCACCCCCTCAGGACGCTCCACCCCAGCGTCCCTGTTCGGGTCCCAGTGCATGGGGACAGTGACGGAAGCCTGGCTGCCATCCAGAGTGCCCTGAGCCTGCTGGCGTGGGCACACCCGGCCCCGCCAGCAGCACGGGTGTCTCCACTGCCTGCTGGTCGGAAGGACTGTGCGCAGCTGAGTCTGCAGACCATGGAGGGCCTCCCGCTTCCACATCCCAGGGGCCACTAGGGGTGCTGCCCACCAGCCGCAGGCACAGAGATGGGGAGAACAAAAGAGGGTGCACAGCCTGCCCCCACCCCAGAGCGCCTTACACCTGCAAACGGAGTGCTCTGGGGCAGGGCAGAGCCTGCTTGCCCTTTACCATGCAGAGTCCCTCCTGAGGGGCTGGGAGTGTGAGGTGGGGGCGCTGAAGAGGCAGACGAGCCCAAGTTCCCCCACCAGCTCTCACTGGGATTCACTGGACATGTCAGTGAGTGATCCTTTCGCCCCCAGTTAAGTGTCTGTTTCCTGAGAGCAGGCACCATCTTAGTCATCTTCCTGTGTCCTCACCCAGACTTTACTGACTGTGAGAGGCTCAGTAAGAACAAGTGGAACTAACATGGAATGTAGTGAAGATTGACAGTGACTTACTATTTTGAGCTATAGGACAAAAAGAAAATGTACAATGAAGTGGAAGTTATTAATGTTCTCTTCTTATTAAAAAATAGCAACTACAGAATAGCTTGATGGAATTTGGGAAACCATGGAAGATAAATGCTGGAGACGGAGCATTTTATGGTCCTAAAGTAAGTAGGCAATATGCCTCGAAAAGAGTAAAACTGGAAAGTAAAAACTGTGTCTAAGCAAACGTCTTTGAATTTACAGATTGATGTAGAAATCAAGGATGCTCTTGGCAGATACCATCAATGTGCTACAATCCAGCTGGACTTTCAACTGCCTATAAGATTTAACCTTACATATGTGAGGTAAGTGACTGTGATGAATAACACAGGACTGATGTCTTAAATACTGTCACTCACACCTTAGCAACATAAGAACGAGCATCAGTGAATGTCTGTCTATGTACAGTGCACTCAGCATGTGTTCACTTCTTACCTTGGTGAAGATTAGAACAGTGAACAGATAGAGAAACACACCCCAGACAGTGACATCTCCCTGAGGTGGAGGAGGGGGCTTTGTACAGGCTGATCCTGGGTCTGTGTCTCCAGGACAAGGCGGTTGCCCAGGAGAGCAGACAGAAAAGGCTGTTTCATCACTGCAAACAAGCAATTAAAAATTTTTTTTCTCAATACACAGTAAAGTCGACTTTGTGTGTCTCCGTGTGTTTGTGTGTATGTGTATAGTTGTGTAAGTTTTATCATTGTGTGGAGCAGTGCCCACCACCCCGATTGTGATCCATCAGACCAGCACACTCCTGTTCCTCTGTGGTCACATCTTCCCCTCCAGCCCCCAGCAGCCACTGGCCTGCTCTCCTTCACTTACACAGGTCACACACGTGGGGTCATGCTGTATGTCACCTTTGAGGGTGGCATCCCCTGTCAATGGCATGCGTGGCAGCAAGGTGACTTGTCACCAGTGATGTTAACCTCCATTGCTCAGGTAAAATAGAATTTGCCAGGTTTCCCCACTGCAAAGTTACTCTTACTCCCTTTCCTTAATCTGTTCAGAATTGTGACTTTCCTGGTGATGCATATGCGGAGTGGTTTTGGACTGCATCCTAGATACTGTTAATATTATACTATGAGATGCTGGGTTTTGTTTCTTTTTTCTATAGCAGTTTTTTATTGATTTATTTTAGCTGTTCCGGGTCTTCATTGCTGTGCCAGCTTTCCTCTAGTTGCAGTAAGCGAAGGCTATTCTCATGGTGCATGTGCTTCTCACTGTGATGGCCTCTCTCATTGTGGAACACAGGCTCTAGGGTGTGTGGGCTTCAGTAGTTGCAGCTCCCCCGGCTCTAGAGCACAGGCTCAGTAGTTGCGGTGCACGGGCTTAGTTGCTCTGCAGCATGTGGGATCTTCCCGGACCAGGAATCAAACCCATGTCTCCTGCATTGGCAGGCAGATTCTTCACCACTAAGCCACCAGGGAAGCCCTGGGTTTTGTTTCAGTCCTAAACAGATTATTGATTTTTTAGCAGTCATTGTGCCTGGGCAGGTTCAGGCTGTAATTTCCAGCCTGCCTTCTGTGACTATGATGTCAGCTTAGTTTGCCAGGCCTATGTACTATGTACTCAGCCCTCTGTATCCATATCCAAGGCCTGTGGGGGCCCATGGTACCCACTGCTGCATAGGAAGGACTCGAGCATTCCTGAATCTCGGCATTGGTGGGGCCTTCCTGTCCTGTGTGCGCATCCCAAGTCCAGATCCCACAGCTTGGTTCTCGAGGCTTCTGTGTGCTGTTGGGTCAGGTCCTTAAACTCGTGGTGAGTGGTGAGGCAGGGCAGCTCTCCCATGCCCCCTGCTGTCTGATTTTCCTGAAGTCCTTTCTGCAGTCTGTGGCCAGGAGGCTGGGCTTTAGCTTCCCTGCCCCACATGCCTTTCCCAGACTCTCTGTGTCACACACCACGCCAGAGTGAGCACAGGGACTCACCCCATGCACCTGGGCTCAAGGCTGTCTGGTCAGACAGAAGGGTCCCTGCCTCAGAGCTTTAGGCACCTGTTTACTCTCTCTGCATGGTGAGAATACTGGGGGCTGGAGGAAGAGAGCAGGAAAAAGAAACAGAAGGAAACCCCAGGACTACTCCCTCCGCTCTTTCTGAGACTTAGTGGTTTTTTTTCTGGCCCCTGGCCAGAAAGCAAGGATTTCTCCCAAAGCTTTTCCTGTCTGCACCTGGTGTGTATTCTTGGTTGTAGACTGTCTTTATGTCCAGGCCATACAAAAGGGAAGACAAAATTATAAGGACCTAATCCAGAAAAACATCTATTTTCTGCTTTATTGACTATGCCAAAGCCTTTGACTGTGTGGATCACAATAAACTGTGGAAAATTCTGAAAGAGATAGGAATACCAGACCACCTGACCTGCCTCTTGAGAAATTTGTATGCAGGTCAGGAAGCAACAGTTAGAACTGGACATGGAACAACAGACTGGTTCCAAACAGGAAAAGGAGTACATCAAGGCTGTATACTGTTACCCTGCTTATTTAACTTATATGCAGAGTACATCATGAGAAACACTGGACTGGAGGAAGCGCAAGCTAGAATCAGGATTGCTGGGAGAAATATCAATAACCTTAGATATGCAGATGACACCACACTTATGGCAGAAAGCGAAGAGAAACTAAAAAGCCTCGATGAAAATGAAAAAGGAGAGTGAAAAAGTTGGCTTAAAGCTCAACATTCAGAAAAAGAAGATCATGGCATCCGGTCCCATCACTTAATGGCAAATAGATGGGGAAACAGTGGAAACAGTGTCAGACTTCATTTGGGGGAGCTCCAGAATCACTGCAGATGGTGATTGCAGCCATGAAATTAAAAGACTCTTACTCCTTGGAAGAAAAGTTATGACCAACCTAGATAGCATATTGAAAAGCAGAGACATTACTTTGCCGACTAAGGTCCGTCTAGTCAAGGCTATGGTTTTTCCTGTGGTCATGTATGGATGTGAGAGTTGGACTGTGAAGAAAGCTGAGCGCCGAAGAATTGATGCTTTTGAACTGTGGTGTTGGAGAAGACTCTTGAGAGTCCCTTGGACTGCAAGGGGATCCAACCAGTCCATTCTGAAAGAGATCAGCCCTGGCATTTCTTTGGAAGGAATGATGCTAAAGCTGAAACTCCAGTACTTTGGCCACCTCATGTGAAGAGTTGACTCATTGGAAAAGACTTTGATGCTGGGAGGGATTGGGGGCAGGAGGAAAAGGGGACAACAGAGGATGAGATGGCTGGATGGCATCACTGACTCGGTGGACGTGAATCTGAGTGAACTCCGGGAGTTGGTGATGGACGCGGGGCTTGGCGTGCTGCGATTCATGGGATCGCAAAGAGTTGGACACGACTGAGCGACTGAACTGAACTGAAGTGCTGGTTTGGTGGCTCTTGAGAGTTGGGTCTTCTTGGGCATAACTCAGTTCTCCCAGCCCTTTTGTTCTCTCCTAGGTCCACGTCTATGTCCAGTGAGAGTGCTGGGTGTGGCATGCTTACTTCATTCCACCTGGAGCCAGCTTCTTTTCAAAGACATTCCCCTGACTTGAATTAGACAAAATCACAACATCCTTCCTTTAAATGCTCCTCTTCTAACCATGTCCAGTTTTAGATGCAGTGTTGATTAGACAATGTGTTGAGATCTCTTTCATTCAAAAGTTACTAAGGCAAGAAAGGAAAAATTATTGGCATATTTTAAATCTAATAATTTTTATTATACTATTTTCCTGATAAGATTCTTATAATAAATGAACAACCACCAGTTCCCCAGAGCATATGATATTATGGGTTGATCTCAAGTTTGTGTTCAACCAACAGTAATTTCATTTTGGATTCCCTGTGTTGTGTTTTAATTAATAGTTATAGAACTACACTCACAGTTAGGTCCTGGGAGAAAGTAAAGAGCTGAAGGAATGCTTGCAGTGTTCATATGGAGTTACACCAGGACATGAGAAGAATAAAAATCATCAGAATATAAAGGGGAAAGCGCAGAACCGTCAAGAATAAATTTGAGCCTTTTGGAAAAGATTGTGTCTGGAGTTTATATTTTCAAAACCATCTATCCCCAATAACCTACTATTAATAAAATTAGGAGTAGGGGGACTTTATGCGGAAATGGCCCAACTAATTTAACAAAAGTTGAATACTACTGGCCATCTAAAGGGGATGTGGAGAAGAAGCAGATCAGGCAAGCCAGCATCCATCCATCCATCCACCCATCTACCCATCCATCTATCCTCATCCATCCACACACCCACCCACCCACCCATCTATCCATCCGCCTATCCATCCACCCATCTATCCATCCATCTGTCCATCATCTTAGGTGTGTGGATGACAGGGACTGGAGAGCATAAGTGGAAGCAGTGGTCTGTAGACCAGGTAAGAGATGACAGTTATAACAAGGAGGCTGTAATAGTAGAAGGAGAAAAGTAGAGGTATACAGGATTTATTTTGGAGGCCCAACCAGTGTGATCTGTTGTGGCTTAAATATGAGGAGAGAAGGATGGAGGAGCAGTGAGGTCATTATCTTCATCAAGTTTTCTACCCAAGAAAGCAAGGTTTAACATGAAGAGGCATATTGCCACCCATTACCTTCAATAGTGCTAAAAGGCACTGGGTAAAATGTAATTCATTCTAGTGAGAGGAAAGGAAATAAATTTTCCTGTTACTATAAAAAAAATCTATTTCGAAAACAATGATAACATATTTACTTATTTGAGAATAAGACAAATTGTCTGTACTTTTACTCACAGTTGTGCTGGGATATGTAGACACATTGAAAAAACAGACAAAATCATCACTATACGTAGATGCTAAGATGTCAAGAAATCCAACAGGATCAGATGGAGGGAAAATTAAAACTGATAATAGAGTTAAGTAGGATACCTAGCAATAAGGTCAATGCAAACATCAGTTTGCTTTCATATATATATTAAAAACAACCCACTGGGAAATGCAATGGGAAACAAATTTCAGAAACAACAACAACAAAAACCAAGCAAATATCTAGGAATAAACTTAACTATACCTATATAATATATATATGAAGTGTATACTATAAAAATTAAAGGCCAAAAAGTTACTTAAATGAAGATTCATACACATTATTGGAATGGGAAGAATAATATTGTGAAGATACTGATTTTCTTCAAGGGGGTCTTTGAATCTAATGTAATTTCAGCTGAATCCACTGGGATTATTTGGGGGAACTTGACATTGATTTTAATGTTTACCTGAAAGTGTGTCCATGTAAGCATAGTTTAGGTCATTATTTGCCCTTCTTAAGGCTAGAGCCGGTTTTAGTTCTTTTAAAATAAATGACAGGACAGCAATTTCTGGTACCCAGAGGCCTGTGAAAGGATTGTGTGGCTTCTCTTTCATTCCCTCCTCAAAACAACATTATATGACATCCAGGAACACCCACACTGGTTCCAGGTTGTGGGGTGAGTCATTTCTTCACGTATCTGAGCAGGACTGACCTGGGCCCCCACCCTACCCGGAAATCCTCTTGGCTCTGACAGAGGACGTGGCCTGCAGTCAGTCTGCCCTGACCCTCAGCAGAGGTGACTGGCAGGGATGAGATCCAGACTCACCTAAAGTGAGTTCAGTGAATGACTCTCTGTTTTTGTTTGCTTGTGCGTACATGAGTTTTAGTAGTAACTAGCTGGTACAACCCTATAAATAAAAATTCCTCCTAAGAACTTTGTAAGCACTGTGAAGACATTAATCTTCCTGGGAAGAGTGTACACAGATCTTGGAGTGAGTTACAGTTAATAGTCATAGTTTGCCTTTTACATCATTTTTGAAAGAGGGGAGAGGATCCTCCAATGTAAGGAGCATATCATGAAGGTTTCAGGTCTGTAAGGGGAATTAGACCAGGAACATTTTGAAATGTAATGTGGGGGCATAGCATTTACAGGGTGGCATGGCAGTGTGTTTATAGCGGGTGGTGTCAGGAGTGGGCGTGTTTGGACCATACAAGGTGGATTGTGAGCTGATGTTTGCCAATGCTGAGAAAGGGTTATGTGTGAGTTCATTATACAGTGCTCTCTAGTTTTGTATATGTTCTCAATATTCTCTAACAACTAATGACTGTTACACTAATTAGACAAGGTTGGTAAATGTTTTGCCAGCCACGGTGGTCATACCATTAACCCAAATTAATAGAATACCAATGTATTCTAACAGATTACAGAAACTTATTTTTTCAATGTCTTTGGTAATTGTTCAATAAATTACTGGTGGAGTAAGCCATAGTTCAAAATAACATTAATTTTAAAATGTAATTTGTTAGATTGCCTCTTCATATGAGGTAAACTGGTAACTTAGATTAAAGCTGGTAGTTTAAAATAATCAGTAGACTTGTGATAGAAATAGTGATCTAATATTACCTTGGTTTTTCCTAGATGATATATTTCATTTCCCTTTGGTTTATTAAAGATACTATAATTTGAAAGAAAAAACCCTTTATTTCTAATTAATGCATGGCACATTTATGTTTAAAGATAATTCATGAGGAATCTTTTACCTAGTTTGGAAAAATAACTTTTAAATATAAGGTAAGAAGATAAAGTTATTCCTGACTCTGAAGAGAACATTACATGTGCAATTTTAATTTTTCAGTAAGGATGGGGACGATAAGAAGAACCCTGTGATCATTCACCAAGCCATTTTGGGGTCAGTGGAAAGAATGATAGCCATTCTCTCGGAAAATTATGGGGGAAAATGGTGAGTGATGTGGGAAAGCTACATGTTTCCTGTTCTTTAAAGTCATGTCTAAAGATAAAATTAATAATGAAAAAAAATGATGGCTCCTACCTTATAATTAGCAAGTGTCCAAACAGCAAATAAAAAATTCTTGTGGCATCTGCCAGACCAGGAAACAAAGAAAACAAAGGCAGAGTGGCATAACCCTGTCATTTACCTTTTTGGGAACTTGGTGAAATGAGAAATTAGCCTTTTCACGTGTGTCTAACCTTCAAAGATCTGGTTTTTGGAACGCATGTGGGCCACACTCCAGAGCATGCCCCCACCCCCATCCCCACTCCCCGACCCCTGCCCTGCTGGCTGTCCTGCTCTCCTTTCTTCCACCCACAGCCCTGTGACCACTGACTTGGGAGGAGATACATGGACCTTGGTCACACGTGGCCCCAAAGCCAGAGGCCATCTGCAGTGGCAGTCCCACCTGGGGATGAAGGGGCAGGTGAACTCCCTGAGAGCAGCTTTTAGTTGTTCATCTGGTCACCTTCTGTGCCCCCAAGGGAAGAATGGCTAGAGGTATGAGTTACACTGATGTGTGGGCTCTAGTTATTGCTTTGGCTGCAAGGTCAGACTTAGAGATACTTAGGCTAGGAAATGTAGATTTGATCACTCAAAACGGTCCACAAGGATGGTGTTGCCTGAGTCTGTGTCTGTCTCCGAGATTTTATTTGTGATCTTAGAGAAACATACTGAGGTGTCACAGGGTGTCCAAGCTATTACAGGTACAGATACAGATATGAATGTGTGTGCCTCCTAAGCGTGAGTTAACTTGTTTCTGTTTCTCTTCAGTTGATTCCATTGTAAGTAGTTAGCGCAGTGAGAGATGGTGGGTCTTTCCCAAGAGCAGTAGAGCTAGGGGACCTGGAGATGGGGTGGTGCACTTCCCCATGGAGCTGCCATGCACACCCTCCACAGTTTATGCTGCAAGCCTTTGGGCACCTGCTGAGTGCTGGGAGAAGACCCTGAGATGGGAAGTAGAAGTGTGTAGAGTGTGGCTTTCTGGGGCTGGTGGCTGGGTCTGGGACGAGGGCAGAGCTTAGAAGGAAGCATTTACTATATTTCTCTGTTTCATCATGTATATAATTAGGTTTGTCAGGTATTATTTTGGTTTGTAATTTAAGAATAAGTATATAAAAACGTGCATTCACAGAATGCCATCCACAATAATCTCCATGCATTTCCCTACACCTTCAAACTAAATCCATGTGATGAAGAAAAAAACAGCCATTTCCCACATCAAACATTGCTTATCCCCACCTTTCCATCTCGAAAAACATTTTCATTCTGAAAATAACTGTAGAACCATATACACAGAGGTCTGGCACACCTGTTAGCAGTTTCCCCAGTGGTGACATCCTGTAGAGCTGCATACAGCATGACCAGGAAGTGACTGATACACTTACCAGCCTCATTCAGATCTCGCACTTGTGCACACGAGTGAATTTGTGTACCTGCTGGTCAGGGTATAGGACAGGTCCGTTACTTACAAGGATCCCACACACCTCCTGCTGTACTCTGTTCCTATACCTAGAAGCCACTAATCTGGTCTCCACCTTCATAATTCTGTCATTTCCAGAGCCATACAGGCTTGGAATCTCAATGCACAGCTGTCGAGACTGGCTTTTCCACTCCGTGGATGGAGTTGCCTTGGGATCCATCCGAGGTGTCTCGAGCCCTAGTCCTCGGCCCCCTGTCACTCCTGCCAGTGTGTTTGTATGTGGCGACAGCTGAGCGCTCACTTGCTGAAGGGCGCTGGGGCATTGGTGCTCTGATACGGAACACTGCTATAAACTTTAGCGTGCAGGGCTAAACACGTTCGTGCAAACACGTTTCCACTTCCCTGGGGTGGATGCTCAGGAGAGCAGTTGCTGGGTCAGATGGCCAGTGATGTTTTTAGCTCTTTCACCTGGCTGCCAGCCTGTCTTCCCCTCCCCTTCCAATCAGAAGGCCTCGTCTCCACTTTTGTCTCCTCGACTGCTTTTCCATATAGTTTGCTTGACTTACACCCCTCTCTTCTGAACCTGCTCTCATGTGAAGTCTCATTTTTTAAAAAAAGTCTTAGGTTAGTTTTTAATCTTGTAATAAATGGTCATTTTGAAACATATATATTACTTACATTTTTCAGGCCTTTCTGGCTGTCTCCTCGTCAGGTGATGGTCATCCCTGTGGGGCCAACTTGTGAAAAATATGCACTTCAGGTAACATCAGAGATGTTTAAAGTACATAATCTTGGCATGTGGTCAGTGAATGTCATTGACTTGGAATGTTATTCACACCTTAAAACATTGCATAACTAATAAATTTATTTACCATCCCATGTTTTCAGTAACACCTGAGTCAAGTCTGTGTAGCTGTATAAGAGCTACTTTATATCTTGCTTTTGAGAAATTGGTGTTTTAAAACATCTCATAGTTATTCTTTTCCTTGTGGCTCTGTTAGGGAAGAATACTTACATTATCTGTTGCTGTGTAACTTGGCACCTTAGAGCAAAAAAACAGGCATGTATTACTTCACAGTTTCTGTGGGGCAGGATCTGAGCCATCACGGCTGGTGGGCTCTGGCCCAGGCGCCTGGTGAGGCCACAGCCCTTGGGAGCTTAAAGGTCCCAGCTAGGGAAGTAGTCTCAGCCCTTTAAGCTCATCTCAGAACTTAGGTGCCATCACTCCCTCTCCACTGTGGTCAAATGGACCAACCTGGGACCACACCAGGGTGTGAATACTGGGCAGAGGGGATGCTGGGGCTCATCTTGGAGGCTGGCTACCACACTACCCTACCATACACAGAGTACTAATGAAAGTGTCTCATTGTCTTGTAGATATCCAGTGACTTCTTTGAGGAAGGATTCATGGCTGATGTTGACTTAGATCGTGGTTGTACACTAAATAACAAAATACGAAATGCACAGCTGGCTCAGTATAATTTTATTTTCGGTAATCTAAATCTATATATATTTTCCCAAATGCTTGTTTTTTCCACTTTAATTCCAAAAAAAAAAAAAAAAAACCCTCACCAAAAAAGAAAGAATATGGTATAACTGCTTGATTATGACAAATAACTGTTGAATACTTAAACACAAAGAAAAGCCTGTGGTGTTCTTGGCTAGATACTCTGTAATTTTCTGGAAGAAGACTTAGGAAATTTCATGTGCATCCTGTGGTGTAGTATTACCAGCAATAATTAATATCTCAAACAAAACAGTGGAAAAACTATGTAAATGATCTTATCAGTAGAATTATACTACTCATGTTTCAGCCATGTGACAGGCCTGAAATAATATCCTTTGCTTTTCTGGTTTATTAGAACTCTTTAGGATTCAAGTAATGAGTAGGGAAAGTTCCAAATTTAAGATGATCAAAAGAAAAGAATTAAATGAAAAAATAAAATGTCCCTGAAGAAGAGGAGCAATTAGATATCTAATCTAAAATTTTGACTGTAAGAGTAATTTAAAACCAAGGGAGACGGATATTGACATGCCTGTGGGCACAATGTGGTTATTGCCTATTAAGTTGAAAGTTTCTGTAGAAGGCAAAATAAATATGCAGGGGGCGGTCCTGTGGGCAGTTTGTCATCAAAAGTGTTTATAATGGGTATTGGTGATGGTTCAGTCAGACTTCTTGTGGTGACAGATTTCACATTAGCTTAGACATGATGAAATGTATTGGGAGTTGGGGTGTCTTATGCCATGGAAGGTAGAATTCAATAGCTGAACCATTAGTGAAGTAACTGGGACAGGAGGGAACTCCATTCTGAACAGGACCATTTCTCCTCATTTCTGTTCCCTTTTGCTCTAGTTCTTTATGCTTCCTTGATCTACTTTATTCCCCTCTCCTTGATGTCCAGTGTCTTCCTTCCAGGTGGCAAGACACATGACTGCAGAATTCTGCATCATTTCACAGTGTGGGTTGCAAGAACAGACCTTTTACTTATATTCTAGAACATTCTGTCAGCTGGTTGACCTGTGTCTGGTGCCCACCCTGATTCAAGTGTGCCAGGTGGAGTTGGGGAGTCTGTAAGAGCTCTCTGTTCCTATTGGTCCCCCACAAACACCACAGGTGTTTTCCAAAATGGACAATAGACCACAGGATTAGAAGTTACTCCTTGTCTCCAGAAACTTACTCTCAGTGGATGACTCAATGGACATTAGATTGATATTTGGTGATTAGTGCTAAGAAGGAAGCTCAGTGCGACACAGGCCATGTGACTGCTGACTTAATATTTAGTAAAGTGTTGATTTAAAATAGATTTACTTCCCTTTGTTTTCTACAGTGGTTGGAGAAAAGGAAGAGACAAATAATGCTGTAAATGTTCGAACAAGAGACAACAAAATTCATGGGGAGATCTCAGTAATTTCCACCATTGATAAACTGAAGAATCTCAAGCAGTCACGTACCCTGAATGCTGAGGAAGAATTCTGAAGTCCTTTCCCTGCGCTCAGTCTGTGTAACCTCATTTTGACCCCTGAGCTTGCATTTTCCCTAATTACTATTAGTACTTCTAAGAACTTGGGACCCACTGTCAGCTCTGCTGCTGGGCACAGTGAAAAGCGAGACAGGAACTGAGTGGTTGATACCCACAAAATCTGATTCACTCATGTGTCTACAGACAAAGGACAAGGGTGGAAAGTTTTCAATTTCCTAAATGTTTTGAGAAACTTAAATGGGAAAATGTTTATCAAAAGAGGGAAGTACTAGGAAATGAACAATATGAGATGTTACTGTTAAGAACTGTGATTTTTCAAAAGATAAATCTCAAATAAAATTCTGCAAACTTTTTGAATGGGGGAAAATCTTATTTTCTAGTAACATTATGTCTCAGGTATTTTTTAAACTAAAGTTTTACTAAAGTTCACACTGAAACTTTATTTTCAAAATCAGAATCAATTTGTTTTAGCTAACCTACAATCACAACAGAAGCCAGTACTAAATATTGAATTACTAAAAAAGGATTCTAAACTCAAAGAAATTCAGTGTTGTATAATCTTTTGTAGTTTCCACTGTAGGATGAGTTGCCATTTTAATGCTTCTAAATGACAATTGAACCTTACTTATCTTTAGGAAAAAAAATTCAAAATGTATTACATAGTGCTTCCAGGGTTACACCTATGGGTTTTTACCATAATAATTCGCTCCCCTACAATTAAATTGCTCTTTTGATGGAATCACGTTCCACTGACTTACAGACTCAAATGGCTTTCTGATTTTAACTGAGAGGAATACCTTGCTTCCCAGAACCGTATTAAAATGGCTTTATGTCAATAGTGAATTTAGCTTGCATTCCATCAGTCTTCATTTGCTGTGTGCTCTGGAATTCGACATAGAGTTAAAACCTGCTCTCTTCTGTACGCACTGGTCATTTAGCTTCCTGAAGAGGTGGTGAACAGAACAGTCGACCATGAATGACAGCAAATTGAACTGTATGGGTCCAAAATCCCTTAGGCTGTTTTTCAATAGTAGGCTTCCCTGGTGGCTCAGCGTTAAAGAACCCACCTGGGACGCAGGAGACGTGAGCTGGATCCCTGGGTTGGGAAGATCCCCTGGAAAAGGGCATGGCAACCCGCTGCAGTATTCTTGCTTGGGAAATCCCACAGACAGAGGAGCCTGGCAGCTACCGTTTGTGGGGGTCGCAGAGAGTCAGACACGACTGAGCAACTAACACACTTCTTCAATAGTAGTGAAGTCGCTCAGTCATGTCCGACTCTTTGCTACCCCGTGGAGTATAGTCCACCAGTCTCTGTCCATTGGATTTTCCAGGCAAGAATACTGCAGTGGGTTGCCATTTCCTTCTCCAGAGATCTTCCCAACTCAGGGATCGAACCCAGGTCTCCCGCATTGCGGGCAGATGCTTTAACCTCTGAGCCAGCAGGGAAGCCCTTTTCAATAGTAAATACTAGAGTATACAGGATCCTACCGGCGACAGGTGGAAGAACCGGACTTGGAGGGCCTGCTCTAAGTTATATGTGGGCTCCCCCTGCACCCTTCTCCCCGAGGTGGTTCAAGGGTCACACCTGTGCGATGCTAGAAGCTGCAGGTTGTGTAATGTAACTTTTTAAGCCAACTTTTATTGAAGCCAAGAACTATTAGATAGATTTCTTTATTCGCCAAATGTACTCATGAGGAAAGGGGTGTGAGAGGACTACCCACCCGGACGGTCTTGTGGAGGGTGGACGCGAAGAGGGAGGCCTATGCGCGGCCCAGGACAAAGGATGCTGCGGCAGGAACATGTGTGGGTCGCCGTGGGGGCCTCAGGGGGCCGCGGCCTGCGAGCCGCTCTCTTCCTGAGCCGGGCCTCCTCCGGAAGGTCTGGGGGCCTGAGACCTGCGCAACCAGGCATTCTCTCTGCCCTCGAGGAGTGTCTCTAGGGACTGGCTAGACTTCGGGGAGGGACGCTGGTCGGGCCGCGGGGTGTCGCGGAGTGGGGCCTTGGGTCCCCCGGGCACACCTGGAGTCCTTTCCGAGCAGTCTGGGCCACATCTGTACACAAGCGCCTTTTCAGTCGGACTAACCGTAACTTCGTCAGATCTCTGCATGGTGCCGAGCGCACAGCAGGAGTTTTTGTCACTAAACGTACACATCCAGTCACAGGTAAACAGTGGCCAACTTCCCAGACTTGCCCGCCTCTGCCCTCAATCCCTAAGGAAGGAGAAAGTGAAATAAAATTCGCTCAGTCTTGTCTGACTCTTAGCGACCCCACGGACGATACAGTCCATGAATTCCCCAGGCTAGAATACTGGAGTGGGTAGCCTTTCCCTTCTCCAGGGCATCTTCCTAACTCAGGGATCGAACCCAGGTCTCCTGCATTGCGGGCAGATTCTTTACCAGCTGAGCCACAAGGGAGAAAAGTGAGCCTCTTATTCCAGGGGCAGGCAGAGCCCGGGGGTACCTAGCAGCCTTAGCCCGCGGAGCGTGGGGAAGACCGGCTGGGCTGCCGCGCCTGCGCCGGCGCTGTGGCCCCATCCGGACCGGCTCCCTCGGCGCGCGCCGGCGCCCCGCCCCTCGCGCGTCCCCGCGCGGCCGGAAGTGAGCGCGCCGGCAAGATGGCGGCTGCGGTGGTCCTGCGGCCTCTTTGCCGACTGTGTTGTGTGGTGCTGTTCCTCTCACAGTTCTATATTCTGTCGGGCGGCGGTGAGTTGAGGGCTGGGGGCTCCCGGACCGCAGGCGAAGGCAGAGTGCGGGAGGAGGGCGCGAGTCGCTGCGGCCGAGTCCGGCGCGGTTTGCCGCCGCCCCTCGGCTCGCTCAGGGACCCGAAGCCGCGAGCCTCGAACTGGGAGGGCCCGGGGGCTCGGCCGGGGGCGTGGAGCTGTGTCCCGGCCCCGCGCTTGGTCCCAGGTGCTCGCAAACCGGGACGAATGTCGACCTCGTTGGGTTTCCCCTTCAGTTCGTGGGCGATCAGGCCTCCAGGTTTGCCCAGGCAGCTGAAGCCTGGAGCGCAGCCGCACCGCCTGAGGTCTCCGTCTCTCCGGTCGCAGGGTCCTTCAGCGAGGAGCCCTCGCAGCCGCTGCCGCAGGCCATCAAGGACCCGGGGCCCACACGGACCTTCACAGCGGTGCCCAGGGCGGCAGGTACCGGGCGTTTTCCGTGCTCGTAAATGTGTGTGTTTATATCTAGTGGTCTTTCCCTTTTTGGTGAACATTTCCTGTAGAATATGAAATCACTTCCCTGGTGGCTCAGATGATAAAGTGTCTGCCTGCAATGTAGGAGACCCGGGATCAATCCTTGGGTCGGGAAGATTCCCTGGCGAAGGGAATGGCAACCCACACCAGTATTCTTGCCGGGAGAGTCCCATGGACAGAGCTTGGCGGGCTACAGTCCGTGGGGTCGCGAAAGAGACGGACACGACTGAGCGAGTTTCACTTTCCATGTTTTGAACATTTTATTGATTGCATTTTAGGTTATGTGAACTAAAGACAGATGCACAGACCTTTTCTGTAGACAGTCTCGGTATTTCAATACCTTTCTACATTCCTGCCTCATCTCTTTCCAGTCCCAGGCTCCTCATTCACATCTCTTTTATTTCTAGTATTTTTTCACCTCACCCATCAAGATTACCTTCAACCAATATTCCTTTCTCTTCAGAAAATTTCTTGTGCCTCTTGAACCCTGATCCTGATGTTGGGTATTAAAAGGCGCCCGCTTAAAAGAGCTGTGTGAAATGGGGCGGGGAGGGGAGAAGAGGGTTGGGGTGCAGCGGAGGGGAGGGTGAGGGTGCGGGAAATTCCAGAGGGACTGGTTGAGACTTGGCTTTAAGTTTGGTGATGCCGCTGGAAGCTGGAGCAAATTACTAACCTTTCAGGCTTCAGAGACATTTTGGTTTTGTGATTCTAAGTGTCCATCCTCCAGCCTCAGTAGTAATAAGAACAAAACAATAAAGGAAAAAGTGATACTTTGCATCAGTTCAATTCAGTCGCTCAGTCGTGTCCAACTCTGACCCCATGGACTGCAGCATGCCAGGCTTCCCTGTCCATCACCAACTCCTGGACCTTGCTCAAACTCATGTCCATCGAGTCAGTGATGCCATCCCCTGTCTTCCCCTTCTCCTCCTGCCTTCAATCTTTCCCAGCATCAGGATCTTTTCCAGTGAGTCAGTTCTTCGCATCAGGTCGCCAAAGTATTGGAGTTTGAGCTTCAGCATCAGTCCTTCCCATGAATATTAAGCATTGATTTCTTTTAGGATAGACTGGTTGGATCTCCTTGCACTCCAAGGGACTCTCAAGAGTCTTATCCAGCACCACAGTTCAAAAGCAACAGTTCTTCGGCGCTCAGGTTTCTTTATAGTCCAACTCTCACATCCATACATGACTACTGGAAAAACCATAGCTTTGGCTAGACGGACCTTTGTTGGCAAAGTAATGTCTCTGCTTTTTGATATGCTGTGTAGGTTGGTCATAACTTTTCTTCTAAGGAGCAAGCGTTTTTTAATTTCATGGCTGCAGTCACCATCTGTAGTGATTTCGGAGCCCCACAAAATAAAGTCTTTCACTCTTTCCATTGTTTCCCCATCTGTTTGCCATGAAGTGACCCAGATGCCACGACCTTTGTTTTTTGAATGTTGAGTTTTAAGCCAGGTTTTTCACTCTCCTCTTTGACTTTCAACAAGAGGCTCTTTAGTTCCTCTTTGCTTTCTGCCATAAGGGTGGTGTCATCTGCATATCTGAGGTTATTGGTATTTCTCCCGGCAATCTTGATTCCAGCTTGTGCTTCATCCAGCCCGGCATTTTGCATGATGTACTCTGATATTTTGCATAATTGCCCACTTAATAGTGACTTTAAGTAGGATCAGTTTTAAATGAGTGTCAGTGTGCTTTGCCGAACGAAACCTTGTTCTCTGTAGTTTCATCCCTGTAGAGTTCCATTACTTCAGTGAACTGAAATTAGCAGCCATATATTATTCTTCTATTAAAGTCTGCTAGAAGACATCAGCATACTTGAGTTTAAAACATAGATTATTTTATAGAAAAAGCACAAGAATTTTTGAGTCTTTCGGACAGTTTTTGAGAGCTTTTCTTCCTTCCTGAGAACAGTGTTTACAATTTTGGTCATCTCTTAACTCGTAGCAATATATTATACTCCTGGGTAGGCTGGCTGGAAAAAAAGAACTGTAACCCACTGAATAAGTTGCTGATATTAAGAACTATTTGTACTTTGGTAGTGTAAAACTGCATATTCCTTGCAGATTGTGCCTTGTGGAAGTACCGTTGTGTAACAATGACAGTATATCTTCTGGGGGTGGTTCCTTGTTGTACTGATTCTGTTCGAGGGTCAGTGGCTTCACTTAAAAATTAGTGAATTCAAGTGAAAAGCACAGTGGATTGGAAACGGAGAGATGTGGATTCTGATTCCAGTTCCACCCGCCCTCTGTGATCTTGAACAAACTTTACCATCTGTAAGCCTTTGTTTTTTCATCTTGTAACACAATAAACTTTTTGCAGTCCTGATTTATTACTGGCACCATATATGTATGTTATGCTGATGATTGTGTTCCTTAACCTTGGAAAATTGCTTTTATCTGTTATTCTAATCCATATTCTAAGAGAATAAGCTTCTCTCTCGCCCCTTGCAGAAAGTACCGATATCCCACCTTATGTGATGAAGTGTCCGAGCAATGGCCTGTGTAGCAGACTTCCTGCAGACTGTATAGATTGCAAGACCAATTTTTCCTGTGTCTATGGGAAGCCTGTCACTTTTGACTGCACAGTCAAACCTTCTGTTACCTGTGTTGTAAGTACTGCAACTTATGAATTCTTAATAAACTCACTGTAAAGCTTAAGTTATAAATAGAGTTTAGATGTGAACAGGGGAAAATTGAGAAAGTACTCTACATTTTAAAAGTAAGATTTGAGGAGTAAAGTCCACTTTATCAGATGAAACTTCTGTCTCCTAGCAAGGTTTGGTGTAAGGATTCAGATAGCAATTTTCTGACATAAGACTAAACTGAAGTAATTGTCAGACTGCTTATAACAAGTAGGGCATAGAACAGGCTCAAGGGCGCCCACTGTTGTGCATCAGCAATGACCCTGTTAGAGTTGTCACACTGCAGCCTGTCTCTAATATTTACAGCTCTCAGAACACCTGCTTCAGAGCTCGGTTCCTGGAGGCAGCCCTACACCTGCTGAGTGTGACCAGGTCAGGGAGATTCACATATGTGCATTCTTGAATGGTTGGACCAGGTAAATTACTGCGCACTTCGTTGTAGTCCCAGCATCTGGGTGAGATAGAGAGTAGAAATGAATAACAAAGCAGTGTCTACTCTTGGCCTTGCCAGGCCCAGCTCTGAGATTTATTCATCTGTCTCCCGTTTAATCAGGAGATGGACCTAGAGCAGCTTTTCCTAAAGTGTTTCTGTGGAGCCCTTGTTGTGGGAGGTGGTCAAGAAAACACAGATTCTAGGTCATGTTCTCTTTAGCGGATTTCCATTGACCCAGTGATTCTCGCTTAGACAAGATACCTTTCCCCAGCTGTCCTTTGGACCCTGGTCTGCAGAGGGCTAGATTAGAAAGTTTCTCCCCTCCCCCCAACCCATGCTCTTTCTGTTTCTCCTGAAGTCCAGTATCAGGAGAAGGCCTGAGGGAGGCTTCACTCCAAGGGGGCATGAAATTTTATGTGGCCTCAGCATCTGGATGTAGTGTTGGTAAACTTCAGTATATGTCACTTTCGTGTATCAGTGTTGCTCTTGAAATCGCTCTGGAAAACTGAGCTAGCTGGCGGGGAGTCTTCATGACCGCCCTTGGATTATCAGTTAGTCTTTGTTGCTTCATCTTAAATAGAATTTTCTCCCTACTCACCTAATAACAAAACCTGTTTGATGGCTTTTGAAATCACATGCTTCGTAAGTCTGGCACATAGTAGGTACCTTGTGGAAAATGAGAAAACCCTGATGGCTGAGGAGAGCTTTTCCCAGAATGAGCCTACTTTGTTTGCCGTAGTGTCTTGGACATTCAGCTCTCACAACTGGTTCCTGAGTGAAACTTAGTTTTTCATTTCTTCCTCCTTTAGGTGTTCACAAAAAACAGGTGGTTTCATTTTTCAGAAAATAGCAGAGGACAGGAGAAATGACAAAGGTGGAGAAATGACAAAACTCAGGGAGGGACTTTTCCTAGCTGATCCTGTCCCTGGTCCGTTCTCAGCCCTTGGCTGAGACACGCCCTGGAAGCACTCTTTCCCTCCTCACACCTCAAGTGCTTTCATCTCACCTGCTTCGTGACTAGCCAGTCAACACTAATCCTGTACAGTAGCAGGTGCCCAGCCCCCAGAGGTGGCTTTTGAAGGTAATCTCAAGAGCATCTGGTGGTCTGTTTCTTCTCAGAAACGAAGAGCAGTCAAACAATTGGCTGTCAGGAGCTGTGGGTCCCAGGAGTGCTGTGGCTGTGATTTGGGGCCGGCCCGGTGTTCTTCCCTTGGTGTTTAAGATCATTGCAGGTGTATACGCAAGCATTCTTCCTCTCACCTGTTGCATTCACCCCCTTCCCTCCCCTTACCTTATGTTGAACTTCAGATTAATAGAAGGAAATAAACTCTTCTCATCCTTCTAATGTGCACTTATAGGGACTCAAGCCAAGGGAATCTCACCTGGATGACACTAGTCAAAGAAATTGTTTTATAATGTATATAAATAGAAGTAAGTGCAGAAATCCAGCTGTAATGGAAACTGCCAGGCCAGCTGATATCAGCTGGAGATGTGTTTGACAAAAATGGTTTTTGTTTCTGTTACTTGGAGGAGAGCTCAGTCTGCTAGTGTAAGTGAGGCAAGTTTAATTCCTTTAGGTAGGTTCTGTATTCTCAATAATGACAGTTGTGTCACAGAGGGAAAGGTATTTACCACATATGAGCTCTTGTTGGGGTCTGTACTTTTTTGTGGTGTGAAAGTGGACTTAGTGAATGCTAGGGTGCCCAGGTGCCCATTGGAAAAAAGTAGAATCCCTATTTTGTCCAAAGTAAATTCCAGATAGATGCCAGACTTTGTGTGAGAAGATGAAACCTCAAAGTACCAGAGAAAGTGTGAGAGTTTTGTTATCGTCTCAAAGTGGGGAATATTTTTCTAAGTATGAAATAAAGTTTAGAAGTTATACAAGAAAGAATCTATACATTTGACTACTAAAGATGAGAGGTTTCTGCATGACCTTAAAAAGCATAAAGGCCAGAGATAAATGACAAACAATGAAAAAGTTTTTTGAACACATGTGACAAGTAATATACTAATACCCATAATGTATCAATACATCCAAAAAGCCAATGAGAAAAAGATGACATTCCAGTAGAAAAATGGTGCTAGAGCATGAGCACATGGTTCATAGCAAAGGAAATACAGGTGGACTTTCAACTTGTATTTGAAAGGTGCTTAATTTTCTCGTAGTTTAATACAAATTAATGCATTTTTTTAACCTGTCAGATTGGCAAAACAGTCAGAGTTTGATAACACTTTTCTTGAAGGTGTAAGAGACAAACATTGCTGTGTCTTGTCAGTAGATGGGTGGATTAGTCAGCCTGTGGTAGACAGTTTGTCTCATCTCTGAAAGCTGCAGGCTTCCCTGGTGCCTCAGAAGGTAAAGCATCTGCCTGCAATGTGGGAGATACGGGTTCTATCCCTGAGTCAGGAAGATCCCCTGGAGAAGGAAATGACAACCCCCTCCAGTACTCTTGCCTTGAAAATTCCATGGACGGAGGAGCCTGATAGGCTACAGTCCATGGGGTTGCAAAGAGTTGGACACGACTGAGTGACCTCACTTTTTTTCTTTCTGAAACGTACAGATGCATGTAAGCTTTGACCTGGCAGTTCCATATCTAGGAATTCATCTAACAGGTGTTGCTTATTGCACATTGATACACATAAGTATGCCTAAGAATATTCTTAGCTGCATTGTTCACCCAGCAAGGTTGGAAGCAAGCTGAATGTCCAAGAAAGAGCAGTTCACTTTGCAGCTCACTGTGTAGTGAAATAAATACATTGCAGCTGTTGAGAAGAACTAGGTAGCTCCAGAGATGTTTACTGATACCTCAGAATTAAGTGAAAGTAATTATCAGTGGGAACATTAAATTAGAAAAAGAAGACGCGTATCTGATGTAAGCATGCCCATGCATAGAACAGACTCCCTGGAAGACCAGCATGGATGAGCTGTGGTCAGTGCTGAGGGCCTGGCAGGGCCAGCCATATCTTTATTCTCCTCTTGTCTCCCAGAGTTTGTACCATGTACACTGTCTGCCTAGTGTTGAAAAAAAAAAACAGGTTGATAAGAAACATGTGTTACAGATGCATCACTAGAAATATGCAGACATTTACAATAATAATGCTTAAATCAAGCAGTGCCTTACACTCATGAATACTGCCCTTATAAGTGGTTTTTGCATTAATAAAAAAAAATTAGTAAATATGATACTTCCCGAGGTGATTGTGTTACCATTTAAATACAGTTTTGAAAAGTATGATTTATAGCATAATATCAAGTGGTGGTGAAAGGGTACAAAATGTTTTCAGTATAATTCCATGCATGTAAAACTGTATCACAGGAAGCAAAAATGAAAGAAGGTTAGACAGTGCTTCTCTCTGGAGAAGTTACCAGTTTTCCTATAATTTCCAAATGTGCAACATACAAGCACATGGGGTGCTCTTACAGGCAGAAAACAAATTTAAAGTTGAAATGGAAAACTCTTGTTTCGAGGCTCAGGGCCACAGTAGCACTGGCTGAACCTCTCCAAGAGGTTCTTTCTAAGTTGGGGATGGTCTTCTGCGGGTGCCTCTGGGTGGGTCCTGTTGGGTACTCCTGGGAGTGTAACAGCAGTGACTGCCCTGGGTCTCAGGACCTCAGGGACTCCTAGGAAGAGTTGAGACCCGGTAGGCAGGCTGTTCCTCCAGGAGCATCCAGCTGGGCCCGGACTCCCACGTACTGCACAGTACTTTGAGGAGAGGGACTCATATGCCCTGTCAGCTCTCTTGTGTCTCTGGGGCTTCATCAAGTGCCTTGCCTTTCTTCTGTGTTATGTAAGTACGCGTGTGTGTTATTAAAAATTTAGCCAAAGTAACAGTGATGAAGTAATCTTATCCTGATAACCTTTGATAGTTTGATGTGCGTTTACCTAGGTATTTTTTCTTAGGTATATATTTTGGGCTATATACTTATGATCCTAGATCATGGCATACCCATTTGTTTTGCATACATATTGGCTTGGTACCTGTTTGTCCGCCACTTCCTCCAGATCTTAAATAGAAGTGTTTTTGACACTTGTACCTTGTAACTATGTAGTTTTATTGACATATTGACAAGCTGGGTTATGATTGAATAGCTGTGTCCTTTGTAGGATCCAGACTTCAAATCCCAGAAGAGTTTCGTCCTCAACATGACCTGCAGGTTCTGCTGGCAGCTCCCGGAGGCTGACTACGAGTGCGTCAGCTCCAGCAACTGCAGGGCGGTGTCCTGCCCTCGGCAGCGCTATGCAACCAACTGCACTGTGCGGGACCACATCCACTGCCTGGGTGAGTTGGCTGAGGGAGGCTTCTGGGCAGAGTGCTCTTCTTCAGGCGTACTTGCAGAACCATCGCAGAAGTTTGAGAATTAGGTTTCAATTGTGTAGTCAAAAATGTTTACCAGCACCTTTTAGTTATGCCAGTTCTGTTATCTTTTAAAACGTAGTATTTCATAAAATAAAAATGTATAAGGTGTAGAGCATAATGTGTGATTGAGTCTCCCCCAGGTTAACAGCCAAAACATCTGATGCCATCGAAACTGCCAGAGTGTTTCCTGCCCCTTCTTTAGGGGTGGCACCCTTTTGAGGTTTCTTATGATCCCAATCCCTTCCTTTAAGTTTTTTATGGTTGTCCCGAAGGCAATGGCAACCCACTCCAGTACTGTTGCCTGGAAAATCCTATAGACGGAGGAGCCTGGTAGGCTGCAGTCCATGGGGTCGCTAAGAGTCGGATACGACTGAGCAGCTTCGCTTTCACTTTTCACTTTCATACACTGGAGAAGGAAATGGCAACTCACTCCAGTGTTCTTGCCTGGAGAATCCCAGGGACGGGGGAGCCTAGTGGGCTGCCGTCTATGGGGTCACACAGAGTTGGACACGACTGAAGTGAGTTAGCAGCAGCATGTGTGTGCTAGAATACAGTATGGTATATTATTCAGTAAATGTGTGAATAGTAGCAGGCTGCTTATGGTCTCCGGGGACTTGTTTCGTTTCATCGTTATGGCTCTAAGATTCTTCAGCTTGTCCTCTTTTTTTCACTTCTTTATAATAACCTGTTGTAAGATTATATCATAGTTTATCTGCTCTCTGATGTATTTGGACTATTTGCCTTTTTTTTTTTTGTACAAACCGTGCTGCTCTTCAAGCTTCTGTGTCTCTTCTCACACGTGTACAGGGGTGTGTCTGGCATGCACTCTCTGGCATGTGTTCTTTTCCATGTGATTGTGTTTGTTCACACTCCTGCCAGTGGTGCACAGCTGTTAGTGAGGATCCACATCGTCTCCAATACTCGTCCCTAAGTTTTGTTTTTTCTTATAGACTTCTATGAATTCTTTTAAATTTTGGATAGTAACCTTTGATGGCCTTAAAATCCTCTCCTGGATTTTAACTTTTTCCCCCACTTTCTTTTGGTCTCTTTGAACACAACTTTAAAATTTTAGTTAGTTGATTTTTCATCTTTCATAGTTAGCCCTTTTTTGTTGCAAAAAGCCTTTCCCTGCTCCAGATTCACAGACATAATTTTCTGTACTTTCTTTTAAAAGTTGTAACTGTAGCCTTTCACGGTTAGGTCTTTAGTTTCCCAGGATTGGTTTCGTGTATGGTGTGAGGTGGAGTCAGACTCACTTTCTCCAGTTTGAACAGCCAGATGTCCCAGGACCCCCAGGACCATCTGTGCCCTGTGTCCATGGGATGTGTCGGTCCTGTGTGGCCTCCTCCCCTCCTGGTGCCTGGTCATCCACACCTTGACATCACGTGGGGTGGTTCACCTTCTTCAAGCTGTGGTCCTCATGAACCTGTGCTCCTCACAAGCCTGTGCTCGTGGACAGTTAGGGCTTTCTGTTTAGCATTCAAGGTAGTGAACACTTATTTTTGTGAAGAGAGTTGTCTTTTTAGGTTATAAATCATAAGACCACCACCTATAACTTAGTCTCTTGCCAGAGTATTTTTATACCCATGTTTCATTGTGGAGTGTTTCCCTTTCTTAGGTAACCGCACTTTTCTGAAGATGGTCTACTGCAACTGGACCGGGGGATACAAGTGGTCCACAGCCCTGGCTCTGAGGTAAGTGCTGTTGCCGGTGAGCAGAGACACCACTGGGCGTTTGCTGTGGCTGCTGGGCTCTTCTGTGCTCCTCTTTTGCTCCCTCAGGCCCTGCCACGGGCTGGCTAAACCACGGGGACTGTGCTACTGGGGGCCGTTGAGGTGTCCAGACTGCTGTCTTTGTGGAACTTAGTGGCCTGTTGCTGGCTTTCCTCCCAAGATGCCTGCACGTTCTGGAGGTGACTCGAGTCAATATTGGAGCTCATTAGAACCAGTTAGTCTTCCCACTCAGAGCGTACTGTGAGTCAGTGAAGTGCTGCCTACTATTTAAAGTAGCTAGGCTTATGACTGTCTTTAATTTTCAGCAATTTTCTTCTAAATCATAAAAAAAAAAATACATGCTCAGTATTGAAAACTAGAAAAAACAAAAATGACAAAAGATAAATGTTGAAAATCACCTGTAATTCCACTATTCAAGCATAATTATAGACTTAATTTTTACATAAAAATATGCTTACATTTGTTAAACTTTTCAGCAGTTTGAAAAGGAAATTGTAGCAGTTCTCCCCACCCCCACCAGAGGGAGGGGCAGGTGGGCTGCTGGCTAAATGGTCCCTGATTCAGAAGTTGTGCAGCCACTGTTGGAGGTTTATGTTGAGAGCCCAGGGACTGTATGGTGGGATGTAGGCAGGGCTTCTCAGCCTTGTCGTTGTGGATGTTTAGGCCAAGAATTCTTGGTTGTAGGGCATCCTGTGCAGAGTAGGGTGTGTAGCATCCTCTCTGGACTCCATTTATTGGGTGTTGTTTACAAGTCTCCCTGTCCCAGTGGTGACAGTGAATAGCGCCTCCAGGTATTGCCTCTGTCTGGGGACCACTGCTTGAGGGTCTGGCTAGGAAAGTGGAGGGTCCTGTCTGGCAGGAAGACTCCCCTGGAAAATGAAAAGAGGGGGCCACGACAGAAAGTCAGACACAGCAAAGGTGAGATTGCCCAGCGTCTTTGACACAGTAGTTCACGTTGAAAATAACACCTGACTTTCTGCTTTCCAACAAACTTTTTATTTTGGATTCATTTTAGATTTACAGAAAAGTAAAAGTAAAGCTAGAGCGTTCTGTATACCCCTCAACCAGTTTCCCCTCATTGTGAACATCTTAAATTACTATGACATGTTTCACAGCTGGCTTTTAAACAGTAAGAATAGAGTTCTTCTCTGGGCTCAACATGGTTTCTTGCTGAATATTGAATGTGATGATGCCTGGCAGTTGCTTCATGGTTCTTGGGTTGGGGTGGGAAGGAAAGGGTGTGATGAACTGGGGCTGTGTACATGGTGATAATTATTGGGGCTGGGTTGTGGGCTTCCCAGGTGACTCAGTGGTAAAGAAACCACCTGCCAATGCAGGAGATATAGGCTTGATCCCTGGGTTGGGAAGATTCCCTGGAGGAGGAAATGGCAACCCACTCCAGTATTCTTGCCTGGAGAATCCCATGGACAGAGGAGCCTGGTGGGCTACAGTCTGTGGGGTCGCAAAGTGTCAGGCATGACTGAGCAACTAAAAACAATAAACATGGGTGCTGTTGGCTTTCTTTTAACTTGTATATGTTTTAGAATTTTCCATAATAAAAATTTTAAAAGAAAAGCAATGAGAAGTTGTCTGAATATTGTTAGATGCTAGAATTTGAAGGAACCTTACAAGTCATTTTTTCCGAACACAGAGCTTTTTTACATGGGTTGACTGACACAGGTCAAGATTGGGTGAGGTGGCCGGCTGGCTGGCTGCCTTGAGATGCTCCTGCAGCCTCCCCATTGCTGATCTGTCTGTTAGACTAGCCCTGCTTTGCCCTCCCAGATGCACTGTTTTTTTTTGCTACTTAAAAAAGTAGCAACCTAGATTTTCTTCAAAAGAGAAGGATTAGATTTCATTACAGCTCATGTGTGTTCATTGTTGACATGTGAGCAGTCTTCTTGCCTCTGATTGTTTGGTGGTGTGTGTTTGTGAGATGATCGCTATGTCCTCGTCCAGGGTCTGATGATCTGAGGCCCTTTCACACATGTGAGTCAGCACGGTTAACTGAGCCCCAGCTGGTGCAGTTGGGGAGCCGTTGATGCATTGCAGGCCTGTTTGCTGTTGCAGCATCACCCTCGGTGGGTTTGGAGCAGATCGCTTCTACCTGGGCCAGTGGCGAGAAGGCCTCGGCAAGCTCTTCAGCTTCGGGGGCCTGGGAATATGGACACTGATCGATGTCCTGCTCATTGGAGTTGGCTACGTGGGACCAGCGGACGGCTCTTTGTACATTTAGCTGCAGTTACATGCTTCAGAGAGGAGCGGAGCTTAGCAAATGTGCTTTGCCTGTGGGAATCCACGTGGTTTGAGGGACTTGTATGTGTGTTTAATGTACAGCATCTGTACTTTGCCTGCCTTGATGAAGGTAAAATAAAAAACGGTGAACCATGCTTATATGGAATTTGGTTTTCTTTGCCTGCAATCTTTTTTTTTCTGTGAAAAAATTTAAACTGGAAGAACGACCTGCAACTGAAAATCTGTTTAGTTCCTAGACTTGAGTTTTATATTACTTACTTCAGAGTGTATCATTTGTATCTCCAACTTGAATGTCATCTGCCATAAAAAACATTTGAGCTATAATTGCAGAGAGTGGAAAATCTTTTCATTCTTCAGCTAAATAAAGTTATTTATCTAAACTTCAGTCATCTCTTGAGTTTTACAGTGTAATAATGTCTGTATAGTATGGTCTTTCTGTATGATTGTTTGAAATAAATGCAGAAATTTTGTGTCTGGTTCCTGTGATAGCAATTTTGTTAGTAATACAAAAGGTTGCAAGAGTACTGGAAAACAAATAAAACTACAAGTTACTTTAAAATTTTTACAGGCTTCTGTTGTTTTTTATTTTTATTTAAAATTTTTATTTTTACTTTGTTTTGCTTTACAATACTGTATTGGTATTGCCATACATTGACATGAATCTGCCATGGGTGTGTTATGTTTTTTATATTAAAACATAATCTTGAATAATCATAGCAACTTTCTTTTATTATTAAGAAGTGAAATGTTTCTTTTTCAGGGTATTAGTCCATTCTAATAGATTTATTCATAATTGGCTGGTTCATTAACACAGTGGAAATGTTTAAAAATGTGTCAGTGTGATAAATGCCTTTGAGTCTTTATACGATCTGTTGTAGACCCTTTCTTGGAAAGAAAAACATTTATTAATCCAAAAACTCTTTGTTGCAAAAACATTTTTAGTTAACTTCTTAAAATTCAAGTATAGTCAATATACAGTGTTTCAAGTGTACAGCAGAGTGATTCAGTTATGTATGCTGTTGAGTCACTAAGTTGATTCTGTCTCTTCGCGACCCCCAGACTGTAGCCCACCAGGCTTCTCTGTTCATGGAATTTTCCAGACAAGGATACTATAGGGAGTTGCCACTTTCTTATAGTTGTGTATGTGTGTGTATATGTGTGTGTGTGTGTGTGCATTTTTTCAGATTCTTTTCCATTATAGGTTATTACAATTACTGACTGTCATTCCTGTGCTATACAGTAGGACCTTGTTGGTCATCTGTTTTCTTTAAAGTACTGTGTGTATGTTAATCCCCAATTCCTAGTTTATCTATCCCAGCCTTTCTGCTCTGGTAACCATAAATTTCTTTTCTGTGTCTGCAAGTCTGTTTCTGTTTTGTAAATAAGTTCATTTGTATAATTTTTATGATTCCACATACAAGTGATATATGGTATTTGTCTTACTCTGTCTGACTTGCTTCACTTAGTGTGATCATCTCTAGGTTCATCCATGTTGCTTCAAATGACATTATTTCATTCTTTTCTATGGCTGAGTAACTATTTGTTGTTCAGTTGCTCCATTGTTTGACTCTGCAGCCCCATGGACTGCAGCACGCCAGGCTTCCCTGTCCTTCAGCATCTCCTGGAGCTTGCTCAAACTCATGTCTGTTGAGTTAGTGATGCCATCCAACCATCACATCCACTGTCGTCCCCTTCTTCTGCCTTTAGTCTTACCCAGCATCAAGGTTTTTTCCAATGAGTCAACTCTTTGTATCAGGTGGCCAAAGGATTGGAGCTACAGCATCAGCATCAGTCCTTCCAGTGAAGGACTGAGTAATTTTCCGTTGTATAAATGTACCACATCTTTATCCATTCCTCTGTGGATGGACATTTAGGTTGCTTCCACACCTTGGCTGTTGTAAATAGTGCTGCTATGAACATTAGGGTGTTTGTATCTTTCCAAGTTAAGAATTTTCATCTTTTCTGGATAATATGCCGGAGAAGTAAGTTTGCTGAATCATATGGTAGTCCTATTTTTGGTTTTTGAAGGAGTGACAATACTTTTCTCCATAGTGGCTGAACCAATTTACATTTCTGTCAAGAGTGTGGAAGGGTTCCTTTTTCTCCACACCTTCTCCAGCCTTTATTGTTGATAACTTAGACTTTTTGGTAATAGCCATTTTGACTTGTGTGAGGTGATACCTCATGATAGTTTTCATTTGCATTTCTGTAATAATTAGTGATGTGACAGTCTTTTTATATGCCTGTTGGCCATCTGTATGTTTTCCTTGGAGAAATGTCTATTTAGAACATCTGCTCATTATTTGATTGATTTTTTTTTTTTGAGCTATACCAGCTGTTTGTATATTTTGGGGATTAATCCTTGTTGGTTGCCTCTTTTACAAATATTTTCTCCTAGTTTGTATGTTGTCTTTGTTTTGCTTGTGGTTTCCTTTCCTGTGCAAAAGCTTTTTAGTTCAATTAGGTCTTTTTGTTTGTTTTTGCTTTGCTTCTGTTAGACTCTAGAAGTAATTCCAAAAAAATGTTGCTGCAATTTTTGTCCAAGAGTGTTCTGCTTATGTTTTCCTCTAGGAATTTCATAGTATCTGATCTTTAATCCATTTTGAGTTTATTTTATATATAGTGTTAAAGAATATTATAGTTTTATTCTTTTACATGTAGCTGTCCAGTTTTCCCGGGACCACTTACTGAAGAGACTCTTTTCTTCTCTTGTATGTTTTTGCCTCCTGTGTCATAAATTAATTGACCCATTGAACTTTATGTCTGCTGTTGTGTCAGTACCATACTGTTTTAATAACTGTAGCTTTTAGTATAGTCTGAAGCCAGGGAGTATCCTCTAGCTCCATTCTTCTTTCTCAAGATTGTTTTGGCTACTTGTTCAAGTTCTGTGAAAAATGCCATTGGTATTTTTGTTAGGGATTGCATTGAATCAACAGACTGCCTTGGGTAGTATAGTCATTTTGACATTATTGATTCTTCCAGTCTAAGAATGTGGCATATCTTTTCATTTGTGTTTGTGGTTTTTAGTTTCTTTCATCAGCATCTTTCAGTCCTTGGAGTATGGGCATTCTGCCTCCTTAGGTAGGTTTATTTCAATGTATTTTTTTTTTTGGGGGGGGGGGATGCAGTGGTAAATGGGATTGTTTCCTTAATTTCTCTCTGATATTTCACTGATAGTGTATAGAGATGCAAGAGATTTTTGTATGTTAGTTTTGTATCCTTCAAATTTACCAAATTCATTGATGAGCCCTAGTAGTTTTATGGTAGTGCCTTTAGAATTTTCTGCTTATAGTATCACATCTACAAACAGTGACAGTTTTACTTCTTTTCCAGTTTGGAAGTAGAAGTGAAGTTGCTCAGTCGTGTCCTACTCTTTGCAACCTCATGTACTGTAGAGTCCACCAGGCTCCTCCATCCATGGAATTTTCCAGGCAAAAATACTGGAGTGGATTGCAATTTCCTTTCCTAGGGCATCTTCCTGACCCAGGGATCAAACCCAGGTCTCCTGCATTACAGGCAGATGCTTTACCATCTGAGCCACCTGGGAAGCCCTTATTATTTCTTTTTTTTTTTTTTTCTCTGACTGCTGTGACAAGAACTTCCAAAACTGTTGAATAAAAGTGGTGAGAGAGGGCATCTTTGTCTTCTTCCTGGTCTTGGAGGCAATGCTTTCAGCTTTTCACTGTTAAGTATGATGTTAGCTCTGAGCTTGTTATGTATGGCGTTTATTATGTTGAGGTAGGTTCCCTCTATAGCCACTTTCTGGAGAATTATTATCAGAAATGTTAGATTTTATCAAACGCTTTTCTGCATCTAGTGTGAAAATCATGTTTTTTCCTTGAGTCTTTTAGTATGGTGCATCATATTGACTGATTTGTGGATATTAGAAAATCCTTGTGTCCCTAGGATGAATCCCACTTGATCATGCATGGTGTATGATCCTTTTACTGTACTGTTGGATTCGGTTTACCACTATTTTGCTGAGGATTTTTGCTTCTTTGGTCATCAGTGATAATCGGCCTTTATTTTTCTATTTTTTGTGATATCTCTGGTTTTGGGATCAGGGTGTTGCTGGCCTCATAAGAGTTTTGGAGTGTTCCTTTCCAGTTTTTGGAAAGAGTTTCAGAAGGATAAGTATTATTTCTTCTGTAAATGTTAGATAGACTCCACCTGTGAAGCCATTTGGTCCTGGACTTTGGTTTATTGGAAGTTTTTAAATCACAGATTCAACTTGATTACTTATGCTTGATCTGTCTATATTTTCTGTTTCTTTCTGGTTCTGTTTTGGAAGGTTGTGTTTTCCTAAGAATTTGTCCATTTCTTCCAGGTTGTCCATTTTTTTGGCATATAGTTGTATGTAATAGTCTCACTGATTCTTTGTATTTCTCTGGTGTCAGTTGTAGTTTTCTCCTTTTTCACTTTTGATTTTATTGATTGGGGCCCCTTACCTCATTTTCTTTATGAGTCAAGCTAAAGGTTCGTCAATCTTGTTTATCTTTTCAAAGAACCAGCTTTTAGTTTTGTTGATCTTTTCTATTTTTAAAAATTTGTATTTCACTTATTTATGCTCTGATCTGTATGATTTCTTCTATTAAGTTTGTTCTGTTTTTTTGTCTGTTTGTTTTGTTTTTTGCATTTTCTCTTATTGCTTTAGGTGTAAGTTTAGGTTGTTTATTTGAGGTTTTTCTTGTTTGCTGAGGTAAGCTTGTGTTGCTGTATACTTATCTGTTAGAAATGCTTTTGTTGCATCCCACAGATTTTGGATTGTTGTGGTTTTGTTCTCACTTGTCTCTAGGTATTTTTGACTTCCTGTTAGATTTCTTCAGTGATCCATTGGTTGTTTAGTAGCATATTGTTTGGTCTCCACTTGTGTTGTTTGTAGGTTTTTCCTGGTAGTTGAGTTCTAGCCTCGTGGCATTGTGGTCAGAAAATATGCTTGATATTCAATTTTCTTGAATTTATTGAGGCTTGCTTTGTGACGCAGCATGTGGTCAGTCGTGGAGGGTGTTCTGAGTGCACTTGAAAAGAATGTGTATTCTGCTGCTTTGGGGTGGAATTTTTAATTAAGTCCATCTCACCTAATGTGTCATTTAAAGCCTGTGTTTCCTTAACTGATTTTCTCTCTGGATGATCTGTCCATTGATGTAAGTAGGGTGTGAAAGTTTCCCACTATTTCTATGTTACTGTTTATTTCTTCTGTCATTGCTGTTAGCATTTGCCTTATATGTTGTGCGACTGTGTTGGTTGGATCTGTATATGCAGTCATTAATCATTGTCTTAGACTGATCCCTTGATCATTATGTAGTGTCCTTCTTTGTCCCTTGTAGCAGTCTTTATTTTAAATCCTGTTTTATGTGATAGAGACTCTATTTCTTGATTTCCATTTGCATGGAATATCTTTTTCCGTCTACTCACTTTCAGTCTTTATGTGTCCCTAAGTCTGAAGTGGGTGTCCTGCAGACAGCATATACACAGGTCTTGATTCTGTATCCATTCAGTCTGTTTCTTTTGGTTGGAGCATTTAATTCCTTTATATTTTGGGTTATTATTGATATGTATGTTTTTATTTCCATTTTATTAATCGTTTCACGTTTGTTTTTGTAGGTCTTTTTGGGTTTTAATAACTTTCTTTAAAAACATTTACAGGCTTTTTTGCATTTTTCTCTTTAAATTGGGTTCATTTTAGTTTAGTCGCTCAGTCGTGTCCGACTCTTTGTGACCCCATGAATTGCACGCCAGGCCTCCCTGTCCATCACCAACTCCTCAAGTTCGCTCAAACTCATGTCCATCAAGTCGGTGATGCCATCCAGGCATCTCATCCTGTCATCCCCTTCTCCCCCTGCCCCCAATCCCTCCCAGCATCAGGGTCTTTTCCAATGAGTCAACTCTTCGCATGAAGTGGCCGAAGTATTAGAGTTTCAGCTTAAGCATCATTCCTTCCAATGAATACCCAGAACTGATCTCCTTTAGGATGGACTGGTTGGATCTCCCTGCAGTCCAAGGGACTCTCAAAAGTCTTCTCCAACACCACAGTTCAAAAGCATCAATTCTTCAGCGCTCAGCTTTCTTCACAGTCCAACTCTTACATCCATACATGACCACAGGAAAAACCATAGCCTTGACTAGATGGACCTTTGTTGGCAAAGCAATGTCTCTGCTTTTCAATATGCTATCTAGGTTGGTCATAACTTTCCTTCCAAGGAGTAAGCGTCTTTTAATTTCATGGCTGCAGTCACCATCTGCAGTGATTTTGGAGCCCCCCAAAATAAAGTCTGACACTATTTCCACTGTTTCCCCATCTATTTCCCATGAAGTGATGGGACCAGATGCCATGATCTTAGTTTTCTGAATGTTGAGCTTTAAATTGGGTATGTGTTTCTATTTTCCTGATATAACAGTATTTATTTACATCAGTTTCCCATCAACACAAGTCATTTAACGATATTTATGTTGACCATTTCCATTGGTTGATAGGAGGCTCTTCCACTAAAGACTCCCGTGATTTCCACCGAACCATTTTTCTCCCCAGACTTAGTTTATTTTCAGCCTGAAGAATCACCTCTTTGGCCTCCCTGAAGTTGCTCTTCTAGTGTCTTAACATCTGGTTCAGCTTTGACCATACTCAGCTTTTCATATGTAATCTGTTCTGTATGCTTTTCTAAATTTAAAAAAATGATAATTTAATTTTTTTGGCTGTGCCATGTCCTCATTTTTGCACGGGCTTTTCTCTCATTGCAGAGAGCAGGGGCTAGTGCAGTGGCTTCTCTTAGTGCAGAGCACAGGCTGTAGGGCTCTTGGGTTTAAGTAGTAGGGGCTCCCGGGCTCTAGAGCACAGGCTCAGTGATTATGGTGATGGGCTAAGTTGTCCCACATCATGTGGGATCCTCCAAGACGAGGAATTGAACCCATGTCCACTACATTGGCAGGTGACTCTTCACCACTGAGTCACTAGGGAAGCCCTGTATACTTTCTGTATGCTTCATTTTTAGGGATTTGTGGAAGAACATCAAGAATCTGTGAATAGTATTTTTAGCCTCTCATGTAGACTCTCACATACAGCCAGTTCCACAAGGCCAGTGATCTTTAGCAAGCCCGCCATGACAGCAGAGTGTTACTTTTTAAACATCTGTGTCAATAGCCAAATATAATTAACCAGGTTATCAGATATTTAGCTATAAAATATTTTTGAGAATATCTCCATAAACCTCAGGACAAAAACGTGTTTCTTTGTCAGAATAAATTATAGTTTACCTGAAAGGGGTACTGAATCTTTTGGTGCTATAACACCCTTTCGTGGCGGTGGGTTAGTTGCTTAGTCATGTCCAACTCTCTGCCTGCCAGGCTCCTCTGTCCATGGGATTTCCCAGGCAAGAATACTGGAGTGGGTTGGCATTTCCTCCTCCAGGGGATATTCCTGACCTAGTGATCGAACCCACTCTGCTGCATTGCAGGTGGATTCTTTACCACTGAAACCACCAGGGAAGGTCCTACTTGCTGTTTAGGAACCAGGAGTTGTGTATGGGCAGGTGTGTGTTGGTCTGGTCAAGTAGCAGTTCCAGCCCTGAACACTAGGTGGGGCTTCCCCATTACAGTTGCTTTCCTGTCAGATTCCCAGAAGCAGCCAGTGTTCACTTGTTTTTCCCTGGGACCATGAGCCTGGGCACGGAACAGGCAGCACTTCAGGTGGGCAGCCCGGATTGCGTGAGACTTTTTTTTCTAGAGACAGGACACTTTCTTACCCGACCTGGGCACTTGAGACTGGGCTGAGCAGGTATTTCAAGGAGGACCTGTCCTGCCAGGAAGCAGGGCCTTTGTTAATTATGGTAAAGATTTCCCAAGAATCTGCTCCATATTCAGCTCTGCATAGAAGAGAATCTACACTGCTGTTACTCCCACATGAGGAGGCGCAGGGAGGTGACAGGAACTGCTCGCGGTGTGCAGTGTGTATCCTGACTTCTGGCCATCTGTATGGCTTTGGGGTCTTGAGTTAAATGACCAGTGTCCAGTGTTTGAAAGGTGAAAACTGAAAAGACTGAAGGCACAAGAGACAATGGATGAACTTCTTCCTAAGCCGTTTTACATGCAGACCTCAGCTTCCTTGGTCACCCCGTGGTAAAGAGTCTGCCTGCCAATGCAGGAGATGTGGGTTTGATCCCTGGGTTGGGAAGATCCCTTGGAGAAGGGAATGGCTGCCCACTCCAGAATCCTTGCCTGGTAGGTTAGACCATGGGGTATCAAAAGTGTTGGACGTGACTTAGTGACTAAAAACAACACCTAAAGGAACCTAAAGAATATAAGCAAATTGGGGATAGTCCCTATCAAGGATTTGATGGAGCCAATGGCCTCAGAGAACTAGTAGGAAGATGAAGAGGTTCTCAAAAGTTATGAGTGAGGAACTCGTGAAAGTGAGAGTCGCTCAGTTGTGTTTGACTCTGCGACCCCATGGACTGTATATATAGTCCATGGAATTCATACATGGGCCTTTTTTGCCAGTAATTCTACTTGTGAAGGATTAATTTCGAACCTAGGTTTGAAGGGTTTGTTAGCAAAACAAACCACTCGTTACACACATAAATAATTTCGATTTTTTTATAGATTTTTAAACTTAATTTCAATGTACAGTGGTTAAAAATATAAATAGAAACAATAGAAGTAACAACATACTCATCACTAGATTGGGCTGACCTACAACCAGACTTAACAGTTGTGGGAAATTCCTTGTTAGAGCAGTCTGGAATCCCAGGCAGGAGAGGGTCTTGGGCAGTGTGTCCACTCCATGGGTGAGACAGTTCCAGGGCTGTCACGTGTGATCCTGGCTGCAAAGTGATATCATCAGTTTGTGCGCAAAAATGTAGCTCTGGTTAACTTTAACCTTTTTACAGTGCTGTTCTTTTCACATTGTGAATCATGGGATTTTGTTAGATTCTGGAGCGGGGGGGTAGGGAGGTGGGGATTGGTTGACCAGATCCTCAGGGACTCAAAAATTCAAGACCTACTCCCTTCCTAATCTAAAGTGCTGCCTGACTTGCTACACATACCAGCAGACACAGAATCCAGGTGTTACCAAAACCCCAAGTCCGTGTATGCAATGCTCAGTGAGATCAAACAATACTAAAACATTGGAGTTTGGAACAGAGAAAGGTTTATTATAGGTTCATGCAGGGAGATGGGTGGCTTATGCCCAAAGAACCCCAAAGTTACTGAAAACTTAGCAGAGCCCTTTATAAAGCAAAAGGGGAAGGAGGGGCATGGTTAGCTGTTGAAGATTTCTTGGTTTCAGATCCTTTGTTCCTGAGGCCCAGTGATGGTCAGGTAATGATATTCCTGTAAATCTCCACTAAACGAATGTTACTGTCTGTCCCGACAAGAAAGAGCAAGATCCCAAGGCACAGCTGTCACCCTCCAGGGTCTCCATCCTGGCTAAGAGGCACTGACCAATAGCTGAGCAGGGCCCATTGCCTGGTAACAGGTGCAGAATAATGATGCGCAGCAATGGCTGCTAAGATCTGCGCTTACTGTGCTCTGTCACAGAGGCAGAATCCAGGCAGGTTAGAGGTCTGCTCTCCTGCTGCTGAAGCCTGAACAAGACTTCCTCCATTTTGGTCTGCCTAACTTGAAGGAAGTTCAAGGGCATGTTCAAAGGGCAGCAAAGAGGGTGGGGGTGATCTCTAGTCAGTTGCAGGAGCCTCAGCTGGCAGCCAACTGTCTTGTTTGGGTCTGACCTTTAGACTCTGTTCCCCTGTTATGGGAACTCTGATCAGAGGCTGTTACATGGGGAAGCTCATCACAGGCTGGGCGCCATGTTGATCACCACCTTCAGATCATGGTACTCTAGAAATTCAGAATTTATCACTGTAGCATGCCGTGTGTCACTACTTTGAAGCACGTCTATCTTGCTTTGTCAGCATTCTTCCACTCACCTCAGTAACTTCTGGTGGGCAGGTGGTGTGTTACTTATTGCTCTCTCCACATCACTGTCCCCAGCACAGCGTCATGCAGACAGTGACCCTCATATGCGCTGCTGAATGAATGCCATAGGTGTCTTGCAGGTATTGAAGCACCTGAGTGGGATTCTGGACTCTGGCGGGTGAGATGGTTGCAGGGTGGCGACATACAGAAGTTGGCTCTAAATAAATATTGGCCACAGCACCACGTGAATCTGATTCTTGCAAATTGCTGAGGAGCATTGGTTTATGGTGCCTATAAAAATTTTTAGAGGATTTTATGTTTCAAGGGACTTCTCTGGCAGTCCAGTTGTTAAGATTCCATGCTTCCACCACAGGGGGCGTGGGTTTGATCCCTGGCTGGGGAACTAAGATCCCACATGCTTCACTGTGCAGCCAAAAAGGAAAAGAATAGATTTTTACACTTCAAGATTTAAAATGTAAAGATGTCTTCTGTATGCCACACAACTTTGCTTTCTTCACTTTTAAAGTACTTTGTGCCAGAATTGCATTTATTTTTGGCACATGATCAGGTAAGAAATTTGCAGATAGTTCTGATTCATTCCTTTAGCAGTGAATAGAAAGCATGCTGTAACTGATGCTGCTTTTCAGATATGTCAGGAGAACTTGAAAAGGCAGGCAGGTTCCTTCATGTGTGCTCAAGTTTCCCTCTGTCCAAGCCAGAGTGTGTGAACTGTCATAAGAAGGTTAGAGGGTATGCGGTTCGGTATAAATTCTTGGATTTGAAGTATGGAAATTGTGCTTTAAAAGCATGCTTTTACACAGGAGGAGGCAGCTTTGATTAAGACACTGGACGTGGTTTACTGAGACTGCAGGAGAGCAGGGCTCAGGGTCTGTGTTGTGGCCCAGCATCTCAGGAGTAAGCTAAAGAGTAAGCTAGAGACCTAAACACATTGCTGAGACCTTCTGGAGAGAGCAGCTGGATCAGAGCATCTCCGTTTGCAAATACTAAGTGAGACAAACAGGTGGTTAAACTGGCGCCTCCTTGCCACAAAGAACAAGCCAACAAATAAACCTGGCAGGAGATGAGGAAAAAGACAACCCCCCCCCACCCCCACCGCAAAAAAAAATCCAGAAACGGTAAGAGAAGAAAAAGTTATTGTGTGTGCCAGGTTACTCCTGCAAGTGGTATTGGTGGTGAATCACCACAATCTGGGGACTCTGTCTCAGGAGAGCGGCTAGCTGGGAGTGGGTTGAGTATCCTTATCGTTCCCTGTCCATGGGGGAGGGGTGTGCTGAACAGCGCAGCTGGAGAGCAACCAGGATGGACTCTGATGGAGCTGGGGGTTCCACATCGAGCCAGAGAATGGATCCAGAGCCTGGGATGTTCACCAAAGGTTATGGCATCACCTCCTACACGGGGCAGGAAACTCTGCCAGGGACATTTAGAAAACCTTGGTGAAGAGACGAGAGATCAGATACTCCAGGAAAAACAGTCTCAGCTGAGCTCTTCCCACATCGCCTCTGGCAGTCAGGCTCCAGAGCATTACGTGGAACACAAAATACAGCTTTCACACTGCTCAGAGAGGAAACAAGCAGGGTGATCTGTTCACTCGATACCATGAGGTTGCCCACATCATACAACAACATGATAAAAAGGAACAACAGCTTCATATCCACTAGAATAACTGCAATAGGAAGGATAGTCAAACAAGAATTAGGATGGGGAGAAACTGGAACCGTCATATATTGCTGGTGGGAATGGAAAACGATTGCAGCCACTTTGTAAAACAGTCTGGCAGTTCTTAAAAAATTTCAAGCATGGAGTTAACTATTTTTGACTCGTGAATTCTACTTCTAAATACATGCCCCCCCCCCCGACAAAAAAAGAAAATATAGGTATATGCAAAAACTTGCTCATAGCAGCAATATCCATAACAGTCAAAAGTAGAAACAAGCCAAATGTCCACCAAGTGATCATGTGGTGTGCTTAGTTGCTCAGTCGTGCACAACTCTCTGTGACACCATGGACTGCAGCCCACCAGGCTCCTCTGTTCATGGGATTTCCCAGACAAGAATACCGGAGTGGGTTGCTATTTCTTACTCCAGGAGATCTTCCCTACCCAGGAATTGAACCCCTATCTCTTGCGTCTCCTGAATTGGCAGGTGGATTCTTTACCACTGATGCCACCTGGGGAGCCCCCAGTGATGGGTAACACGTTAAGAAAATGTGGTCTATCCGAACAATACAATACTGTTCAGTCATGGAAAGGAATAAGGTACTGATATATGCTAAAACATGTTTTGGAGGTGGGAAAGGGAATGCCAAAGAATGTTCAAACTACCGCATAATTGCACTCATCTCACATGCTAATAAAGTAATTCTCAAAATTCTCCAAGCCAAGCTTCAGCAATACGTGAACCGTGAACTTCCAGATGTTCAAGCTGGTTTTAGAAAAGGCAGAGGAACCAGAGATCAAATTGCCAACATCCACTGGATCATGGAAAAAGCAAGAGAGTTCCAGAAAAACATCTATTTCTGCTTTATTGACTATGCCAAAGCCTTTGACTGCATGGATCACAATAAACTGTGGAAAATTCTGAAAGAGATGGGAATACCAGACCACCTGACCTGCCTCTTGAGAAACCTGTATGCAGGTCAGGAAGCAAAGGTAGAACTGGACATGGAACAGCAGACTGGTTCCAAATAGGAAAAGGAGTACATCAAGGCTGTATATTGTCACCCTGCTTATTTAACTTCTATGCAGAGTACATCATGAGAAACACTGGGCTGGAGGAAGCACAAGCTGGAATCAAGATTGCCGGGAGAAACATCAATAACCTCAGATATGCAGATGACACCACCCTTATGGCAGAAAGTGAAGAGGAACTAAAACGCCTCTTGGTGGAAGTGAAAGAGGAGAGTGAAAAGTTTGGCTTAAAGCTCAACATTCAGAAAATGAAGATCATGGCATCAGGTCCTATCACTTCATGAGAAATAGATGGGGAAACAGTGGAAACAGCGTCAGACTTTATTTTGGGGGGCTCCAAAATCACTGCAGATGGTGACTGCAGCCATGAAATTAAAAGACGCTTACTCCTTGGAAGAAAAGTTGTGACCAACCTAGACAGCATATTGAAAAACAGAGACATTACTTTGCTAACAAAGGTCCGTCTAGTCAAGGCTATGGTTTTTCCTGTGGTCATGTATGGTTGTGAGAGTTGGACTGTGAAGAAAGCTGAGCGCCGAAGAATTGATGCTTTTGAACTGTGGTGTTGGAGAAGACTCTTGAGAGTCCCTTGGACTGCAAGGAGATCCAACCAGTTCATTCTGAAGGAGATCAGGCCTGGGATTTCTTTGGAAGGAATGATGCTAAAGCTGAAACTCCAGTGCTTTGGCCACCTCATGCGAAGAATTGACTCATTGGAAAAGACTCTGATGCTGGGAGGGATTAGGGGCATGAGGAAAAGGGGACAACAGAGGATGAGATGGTTGGATGGCATCACCGACTCAATGGATGTGAGTTTGAGTGAACTCTGGGAGTTGGTGATGGGCAGGGAGGCCTGGCGTGCTGTCATTCATGGGGTTGCAAAGAGTCAGACATGACTGAGCAACTGAACTGAACTGAACTGAAACCTCCAAAACATGATACCAAATGAAAGACTCAGGTATATTTTAGGCTGATTAACTTTATGTCTTACTATCTCAGTAAAGCTAAAAAATGGTACAGCAACTGTATATACTATAGCAGGGGGAACAGGAGAACTCAGAAGAAAGAAAGAGGAGAAAGGAACATCTTGGAAAGAAAGAGGAAGAGCTCATCTTGCAGAAAATGTAACTCAGGAAATAGAAGACAAATTCTGCTTTTGTGTGTGCGTGTGTGCTGTAGGGCACATGAGTGTATTCATTCAGCTAATAGATACTGAGGCCCTTCTGGGCACTAGAGGTAGAGCAGAGGGCAAGTGCTTCCTGTCCTAGAGCTTCTATTCTTGTGTACAGATATGAGAAAGTAAAAGTGTTCATTGCTCAGTCATGTTACATTCTTTGCAACCCCATGGACTATAGCCCGCCAGGCTCCTCTGCCCGTGGGATTTCCCAGGCAAGAATACTGGGGTGGGTTGCCATTTCCTACTTGAGGAGAATCTTCCTGACCCAGGGATTGAACCTGCGTCTCCCACACAGCAGGTGGATTCTTTACCTCTGAGCCACCAGGGAAGAACAGGTCTGTGCGCACAAGGTTGTTGATTCCATTGGACCACTCCTTCCAATTGACTTATCGGACTTATTGGACAATTGACTTATTGGACAGGGGTATTGATTTATCCTCGTGGAATAGACACAGTCTGCGTGTGGATTTGTCTTCCTAGCCTTCTTAGCTGATTCACTCAAGATGGCTTTTGCTTAAAGAACTAATTTCACAGCAAACTACCTGTAGCTCCAAGAGTGAGGTGTTGCTCAGAAAGGGGAAAATGGCGCCAATAGCAGCCAGGTTTTGATTTTTAATCTCTGAATATTTTTTTAAAAAATGCTCAGAATACTGCTCTAGTTGTAGTGGGTAGGGGCTCCTCTGTTTCTGTTCGCTAAGTTGTACACAGGCTTCTCATTGCAGTGGCTTCTCTAGTTGAGGAGCACAGGCTCTAGAGTGCATGGGTTTCAGTTGTTGTGACACATAAGCTCAGTAATTGCAGCTCCCAAGCTCTATAGTTGTAGCTCATGGACCTAGTTCCTCCTTGGAATGTGGGATCTTCCTGGATTCGATCGAACCTGTGTCTCCTGCATTGGCAGATGGATTGTTCACCACTGAGCCACCAGGGCAGCCCCAGAATTCAGTCCTTTTAAAGGCTGTATAACATTCCACTGTTTGTCCATTCATCTGTTGATGGAAATTTGGGTTGTTTAAAAATGGCAACCCACTCCAGGATTCTTGCCTGGAAAATCCCATGGACAGAGGAGCCTGGTAGGCTACAGTCCATGGGGTTGCAAAGATTTGGACAGGACTGAGCGACTTCACTTCACATGCCTTTTGGCTATCGTGAATAATGCTGCTATGAACACTGGTGTACAGATAGCTGTTTGAATCCCTGTTTGAATTATTTCGGGTATATGCCCAGAAGTGGAATTCCTGGATCATATAGTAATTCTTTTTAACTTTTTGAGGGATATGTGATGTTTTCTTGATGAATTGACCCGTTCATTATCCTGTAATTTCATCTTTATCACTGGTAATATTCCTTCTTCTGAAGTCTACTTTCCTGAGATTAATATAACCACTATTATACTAATGTTATACTATTTATTAGTGTTTGCCTGGTAGTGTATCTTCTTCCATCCTTTTATAAAATATAAAAGTTTTTATATTTAATTTTTATGTTTATATTGAATTTATATGTCTTCATATTTAATTGAGTTTCTTTTAGATGCATGTGTTGGGTTTTGATTTTTCATCTCATCTGACAATCTCTGCCTTTTTAATTGAGTATTTTAGATTATTTACATTTAACATCACTAGTGATAACATTGGATTTAAGTCTACCAGGTTGTTATTTATTTTCTGTTTGTTCCATCTGTTCCTTGTCTTCTTTTTCATCTTTTCCCGCCTACTTTTGGATTAGTTGAATTTAAAAAAATATATTTTCAGTCATTTTTATTCAAATATTTTTTTCTGCTTCATACTCTTTCTCCTTTTTTCCCAAGACTCTAATGATACAATTGTTAGATTTTTTGGTAATCGTCTCACAAGTTCCTGAGGAGCTGTTTTTCTTCTTCTTTTTTAAAGTCTATATTCTCTCTGTTGTTCAGATTGGAAATTTCTAGTGTCTTTGCATTCACTGATTGTTTCCTCTACTATCTCCAATTTACTTCTGAACAATTGTCCAGGGAGTTTTAATTTTAATTATCACGATTTTTTAGTTCTATAATTTCCCTTCTATTCTGTTTTTATGTCTTCTGTTTATTTGCTGACATTTTCCTGTTTTTTATTTAAGTGTGTATGTAATTGTTCACTGAAGCATCTTTATCATGACTGCTTTAAATCCTTGTCAGATTAATTCCAACCTCCAAGTAATCTCAGCGCTGGTGCCTTTTGTTTATCTTCTTTCATTCAAGTTGTTGGTTTGTGGTGTGGCAAGTAGCTTTGTGCCCTGGCCACCTCTCTGGCATTGTGTTGCAAGACCTGTTTGATATTACTCCCATTTAAATCCTTTTTCTGTTTGGGTGTAGTGTGCAAGTCCAGCCTGGGGTGCATGCAGAGCTTCTGTGGGGCTTCACTGACTCCACCCTGACAGTAGCGCAGGGACTCATGCCTTGCTGCAGGTGGTGTAACCTGGTCACAGGAGCCCTGGTAGGACAGGCTGCTGTGATGTGAACTGTCCGTAGAGGGCCAGGGGGCAAGGAGCATGTGGCTGACTGCAGGAGCTGAGGGCTGCAGTCCTACAACTTTGAGGAATCCAGTTCTTTCCACAACCATGTGAGTTTGGAGGAAGACCTCAAGATCCCAAAAGGAGCACAGCCCCATGGCACATGAGTGCAGCCTGGGGTGAGATGCTGAGACAGAGAACCTGCTAAGCCACTCAGAGTCTAGATCCACAAGTGTCCTTCTGAACCATCCACACTTTACAGCTGTGGAAGACTGACATGCCCTTTCTGCTGCTCCTCCTCCCTCCTCATGTTCCAGGGTTCCTGCCATTGTCATTTCCTTTCCATCTGAAGAACTTCCTATAGCATTTTTTTTGTTTTTACTAGAGCAGGTCTGCTAGCAACAAATTCCTTAGATTCCCTTCTGAGAATACCTTTATTTCACCTTTGTCCCTGAAACATAGTTTTGCTAAATATAGAATTCTTGGTGACAGCTTTTTTTCTCTCAGCACTTGAAAAATGCTTCTTTCTGGAGTTCATGATTTTTAATGAGAAACATGCTGTCACAGTTATAGTTTTACTGTTCACACCAAGTAACACATTTGTTTCTGGTGGCTTTCAAGATTTTTCTTTGTGTTTCTTTTTCAGGGATTTGATTATGATGTATCCAGGCATAAGGTTCTTTCAGCTTATCCTGTTTAGGGTTTGCTTAACTTCTTGAATGTGTAAGTTTCTTTTTTAAATTTGCTAAGTTTTCAGTCTTTATTTCTTAATTTTTTCAGCATTACACTCATTCTCTCCTGCTGGGTCTCCAGTGACAAGAATATTAGATCATTTTGTTGTCCCACATATTGTTACTGAGATTCTGTTCATTTTCAAAATCTATTCTCTCCCTGTTGAAATTGGATAATTTCTGTTTTTCTGTCTTCCGGTTCACGGATTCTTTCAAATGTCACCTCCACCTGCTGTTCAGCCCGTTCAGTGAGTTTTACATTTTCTTTTTTTTTTCAGTTCTCAAGTTGTTATTGGGTTCTTCTTAAATCTTCATTTTCTTCACAAAATTTCTATTTTTTCATCTTTTCCCAGATTTAGTGTATGTGCCTTGGAACATTTTTATGATAGCGCCTGTAAAATTCTTGTCAGGTAATTATAGCATCTGTATCATCTTGGTGTTGGCTCTGCTAATAGCTCTTTCCCATTCGAGTTGAGATTTTCCGGATCTTACTATGATGAGTAATTGTAGGATGTGCCAGGACAAATTGAGTGTTACTTTATGAGGTCCCAGTTTCCATTTCAGGCTGTTAAGCAGGCACTCAACCAGCTGGGGTCAGAATGTGTGTTCTGGCACACCTCTGTGGGCTGCAGTGCAGAGGCCGGTTGGATCACAGCGCTGTCCTGCTCAGCTGCATGCTCCCTGGAGGCCAGCATTTGATGTGGAGTGCAGTTCTTCAGTCCTTTGATGTGTTCGTTCTGGCTCGTCATGTCTGGGCTGTTTGGGGGTCTGCCCAGGACTCCATGCACAGATTTAATGTCCCTGTCTCCAGCTCTTTCCCCTCTGTCATCCTCAACCCTCCCCCGCCGATGGGGAGGGAGCGGGTGCTGCCTCCTTGTTTGCTGAGTGAGTGTGAGTCTGCCACAGTCTCTGCAGTAGTACTGCCTGGTGATGGGGAGACAGAAATGGTAGCCGGGGATCCCTCCATAGTTAGTGTGGGGTGAGATGTGGAGCGAGTCTGTGCCTCTGCTCACGTTAGTGTAGGATAGAACAGTCGACAGGTCACCTCTGCCTGCAGGCAGGGGTGGTCACAGAGCTTTCCGCAGTCTCCACGGCCCTGCTCCAGTATGGAGAACCCTTGTCAGTATAGGGCACCAAAGCTCTGCCTGCTGTCCATCCCTCTGGCTGCAGTGTTGGGTGGGGCGGGGGTGGAGTGGCTGTTTTGAGGTTTCCTCTGCAGTGAGTGGGTTCTATCCTGCAGGACTGCCCTTTGTCAAGGCTTTGGGGCAGAGAGAAGAGGCTCCCCTTGGAGGCTGTTGGCCTGTACAGGGCATGCTGGCATTTGTGGGTTGTGGCCCCTGTGACTCCCAGGCAAGGATCTGTCAGAAGAACACGCTGCCTGGCTGTCCTCCAGTCAAGATCCCCATGCCTACCTCCTCTTCTCTGCCCCTGAGTATCCTGCCAGCTTCTCTGTGTTTGTGAAGAGCTTTATTTGTACACAGTGAAGAGCAGGGTGAAATGTGTACTCTGTCTGCAACCAGAAGCTGTGGATTATCTTCCATTGTGATTTACAGTAAGAAAAATCTTCTCTAGTCACCTCATCTTTGCCATTTCCAGTGCCCCCCATCTCTCTGTCAGTTGAGTTCCTGTCTGCTGTCCTATCCATGTAGTAAACGGTGAGTCTCCACTTTTGATGTTGGACCATACACAACTTTCTCTCCTCCCTCCCTTTTAGCTCCACACCTGAGGCAAAAGCCAATAAGAAAGTGGTAAGAAAACCTGCGCTCTCCCTCCAGGAGTGGGGCCGGCAGGAAGCTCACGAGAGCTCAGCCAGTTGCCAGAGCCCCTTCCATCACCACTGGCCCTGCGCTGCTCAAGCCAGCTGGTCTGTCTGGCAGCCCCTGCCCCTCTCTCCTCAGGAAACCCCCTGGGTGGTAAATCTTCTGCATCTTCTTGGTGCCCGTGACCTTACGAGTCTCAACATCCCAGTCTTCCCCTAGGAGGGGGTCCCTCCCATCCTCCTTCTGCCTCATGAACTCAAAGTCTGCTTTCTTTAAAGAAGTGTCCTGAACATCTTGTGTGTGCTCTTCTGTGTATAAAGTACTCGTTCCTCTGGCTGCCTTAAAGCTTTTTTCTTCAAAAAAGTATTTTTTCCCTCTAGTTTTACTGAAATATAATAGACACAAAGCATTGTGTAAGTTTAAGGTATATGGAATGATTGGACTTAAATCATGACTTGATTATCACAGTAAGTGTAGTGAATAGGCATCATATCAGATATATATATACACACACAGAATTAAAGAAAAGGAAAAGTTTTCCTTGTCATTGATGACCCTTAGGATGTGCTCTCTCAGCAGCTTTCATAGTTAACACGAGTGCAGGGGTGCTCAGCTGCTCAGTCGTGTCCGACTCTGTGACCTCATGGACTATAGCCCACCAGGCTTCTCTGTCCATGGGATTCTCCAGGCAAGAATGCTGGAGTGGGTAGCCATTCCCTCCTCCGGCAGATCTTCCTGACCCAGGGATGGAACCCAAGTCTCCTGTGACTCCTGCATTGCAAGCGGGTTCTTTCCTGCTGAGTCACCAGGAAGCCCCATATGTAACATAAGCAGTGTGAGTTCTCTTCATCACATTGTACAGCTTTTCATCTCTCAGCAGTTGAACTATGGTGTCTATAGGTGTATGTGGGCTTCTTTTTGTGATGGTGTCTGTTTTTTGGTATTTATTCTTTTTCGTGTTCTCTGAATTCTTGGATCTGTGGATTGGGGGCAGGAGGAGAAGGGGACGACAGAGGATGAGATGGCTGGATGGCATCACTGACTTGATGGACACGAGTCTGAATGAACTCCGGGAGTTGGTGATGGACAGGGAGGCCTGGCGTGCTGCGATTCATGGGGTCGCAAAGAGTCAGACACGACCGAGCGACTGAACTGAACTGAACTGAACTGTGGTTTAATGTTTATTCTTATTTTTGGAAAATTCTTCTTTTAAAAAAATTTATTTCTTTGGCCACTCCAGGTCTCAGTTGTGGCACCCAGGATCCTCGATCTTTGTTGTGGCATGCAGGGTCTTTTAATTGCAGCATGCAAACTCTTAGTTGCGGTATCTAGTTCCCTGACCAGGGATTGAACCCAGGCCCCTGCATTGGGATCCCAGATCCCTTAGTCCACTAGACCACCAGGGAAGTCCCTGGAAAATTCTCGACTAAAATTATCTTCCCCAAAGATAGTTCTTCTCTTCCAATTCTCAGTTTTCTTCTATCGTTCCAAGTACATGTATGTTAGACTGTCTGGTGGTTCCTGTAGCCCTGGAGTGCTCTGACTCGCTTTTGCCACTTTATTATCCTTGTGTTTGAAGTCACATGATTTCCACTGACCGGTCCTCAGGCTTGTTGAATTTCTGAAGCTATATTCATTCTATTCATACTGGTCTGTCACAAGAATTTTCCATTTGTGACATCATATAGTTTATTTCCAGCATTTCTCTTTTACTCCTTCTCATGGTTTTCATCTCACTGGTGAAATTTCCTACCTATTCAGGCTTGTTGCCTCCTTTTCCACTAGATGCACCAACATATTAATTACAGTTATGTTAAAATTCCTGTTTGACAGTTTCAACTGTCTGGGCCAGCAAATCTATTTCCATTGATTGCTTTATCTCTAGATTGCTTTCTCTTAGTTCTTTTTGGAAATTATAATTTTTTTATTATATGCCAAACATCGTGTATACAAGGACAGTACGGAAGACTGAGGTAAACTATTTTCACCTGCTCATTATCACGCCTCTTCTGTCTGGTGTTTAATGTGTGATGCTGAGTCCGTATAGTTAGGGGTTGAGCAGCATTTGGGCCTTATCGTTTCACTGCTGCTGTCTGTGTAGCTAAGGCATCTGCTCTCTCTAAATGTGGGTGTCTCCCTTGTGCTTACGGGGGTGGGGGTGCCAGGTGGTTTCATCAGTGATTCTGGCGCTCCCTTCACCTGCAGCTGCCCCTGCATTTCTGTATGGCCGAGGAGCTTCTTCTAGACTCTTGCCCCTGCAGCAGGGGTGGAGGCTACTGTCTGGTCCTCAGCACGGGACTTATGGTGACATGAGGGTTCCTGTGCTGACCTGCTCCTGAATCTCAGTGAGGGACTCCCTGCTCCTCCTTCCCAAGCAGCGAACATCTGCCTTGTGTCTGTGTTTATTCTGGACAAGGACCCCCGCCCCCCTTCCTCTGCCTGGTGTAGGTCTTGGGTCGCAGGCCCCACGTGGTTTCCCGTTTTTCCGCGGTAGTAGACCCTTTTACTCCTACAGCAGTGATGGGTCTTCCCCTTTTCTCCCCGAGGCAGATGGGTTTTGCATTTCTTTCTTTAAACGTGGTGGATTTTCACCTGTGCCCATGGGTGGGAGGACCTGGGGCCTTTCCCTCAGCCCATAGGATGGATGATTCTGGGTGGGGGCATCATGGCAGTCCCTACTGGCTCCTGACTTGCTCTGTATTTCCCTCGAGAGCACGCTCACTAGGTTCCTCCTCAGCTGTTCCCAGTGTACCTGCAGGCCCATACTTGGCCTTTGAAGACTTCTTTTTCTTTTTAACTTTTTTTTTTTTGAGACATGATTGACATAAAACAATATTAGTTTCAGGCATGCAACATAATGATTCTATATATATATATATAAAATGCAAACTAGCAAAATTTATCACCATAGTAAGTCTAGTTAACACCACCTATAGATATAATATTTTATCTTGGAATGAGAACTTGTTTTTTTAAGAGTGCTGTGTCTTTTTTTTATTTCTTTTAATTGGAGGCTAATTACTTTTCAATATTGTGGTAGTTTTTGCCATACACTGACATGAATCAGCCACAGGTGTACATGTGTCCCCCCATCCCAAACTCCGCTCCCCCCTCCCTCCCATCCCATCCCTCTGGGTTGTCCCAGTGCACTGGCTTTGAGTGCCCTGTTTCATGCATTGAACTTGGACTGGTCATCTATTTCACATTGGTAATATACATGTTTTAATGCTATTTTCTCAAATCATCCAGTCCAAAAGTCTCTTCTTTACATCTGTGTCTCTTTTGCTGTCTTGCATATAGGGTTGTCATTACTATTTTTCTAAATTCCATACATATGCATTAATATACTGTATTGGTGTTTTTGTTTCTGACTTACTTCACTCTGTGTAATAGGCTCCAGCTTCATCCATCTCATTAGAACTGAATCGAATGCGTTCTTTTTTATAGCTGAGTAATATTCCGTTGTGTATATGTACCACAGCTTTCTTATCCATTCGTCTGCCAGTGGATATCTAGGTTGCTTCCATGTCCTGGCTATTGTAAACAGTGTTGCACTGAACATTGGGATACATGTGTCTCTTTCAATTCTGGTTTCCTAGGTATGTATGCCCAGCAGTGGAATTGCTGGGTCGTATGGCAGTTCTGTTTCCAGTTTTGTAAGGAATCTCCACACTGTTCTTCATAGTGGCTGTACTAGTTTGGATTCCCACCAGCAGTGTAAGAGGGTTCCCTTTTCTCCACACCCTCTCCAGCATTTATTGTTTGTAGACTTTTTGATAAGAGCCATTCTGACCAGTGTGAGATGGTAGCTCATTGTGGTTTTGATTTGCATTTCTCTGATAATGAGTGATGTTGAGCATCTTTTCATGTGTTTGTTAGCCATCTGTATGTCTTCTTTGGAGAAATGTCTGTTTAGTTCTTTGGCCCATTTTTTCATTGTGTTGTTTATTTTTATGGTATTGAGCTGCATGAGCTGCCAGGATATTTTGGAGATTAATTCTTTGTCGGTTGTTTTGGTTGTTATTATTTTCTCCCAACTCTCTGTGACCCCATGGACTGCAGCACGCCAGGCTTCCCTCTAATAGACTCAAGGAAAATGACAATTTGTGTAGACTATCCAGATTTTTCTCATTGTTCTTTGCAGCATTCTGCTTCCTATGTGGAAGCAGAAATTATCTGTTTTAAATCAAAATTACAAACTTACTTTCATTTATCTGCATTTATCAAGAAAATTGCATGGAATTTTTTTCCAATTATAAAATGACTTTCAAAGAGTTTCCCAGCCATATATAAAAGCAAAGAGCTGTGTATGATCTGCTTTTCTTCTGATTTTGTAACTTGGTAACCAAGGTTATTAATGAACGTCAAAGTTAAGTTTTTTCCCTTTGAAAGAATTTGAGTCAACATATGATCAGAAAGTTAACTTTTTTCTTTGGAAGTTATTGAATTACAGGCAGACTTCATTTTATTGGGCTTTGCTTTAGTGCACTTTGCAGATATCACTTTTTGTTGTTGTTGTTAATAAATTGAAGGTTTTGGGCAACCCTACATCATCAGATGATGGTGAGCATTTTTTAGCAATAAGGTATATTTAGTTAAGGTGTGTACATTGTGTTTTCAGGCATAATGCTATTGCATACCTAAGAGACTACAGTAGAGTGTGAACATAAATTCTGTGTGCACTGGGAATCCAAAATACTCACGTAACTCACCTTATTGTGATATTTGCTTGATTGCAGTGGCCTGGAAACAAACCCAGGATGTCTGTTAGGTCATATGCAAGCATCTTTCTTGTAAGTTTATGTAAAGTTTCTGTAACCAATTTGGACAGTATCTCCTGTGGACTTCAGTGGACCTTATGATCTGATTTATTTTTCCTTTGTGTCAGGTCTTTTTATCTGGGATTGTTAGCTCTGCAGTGTGGACATAATGGCATGCATGGACCTGGGTTCCATATTCTGACATGGCTCCAGAGCCATCAGCATCCTGTCTACCACAGTCCACTCACCAAGTCAGCCACAGGCTCCTCAGGATCTGAGGAACAGACACATAAACACAGCTCTTACTGGGGAGTGAGAAGATTCTAGCATGTGAAGCTAGAAGAATGGAGCTGGAAGAATCACACTCCCTGACTTCAGACTATACTAAAAGCTACAGTTATCAAAACAGTACGGTACTGGGCACTGCCAGCCTCAGTGGAGCTGTTCCTTCAGGGCCCATCACCTCTTCACTTCTGTGCCGCAGCCCTGGATCACTGCGATTAGTCTAGTTATCACTTGTCACTGAATAAACTTAGCAGCTTTTCTTTCTTCTGATGAGAACGTTTAGAATTTGCTCTCTTGGCAGATGTCAAGTGTGCTCGGCAACGTTATGCCTGTAGTCGCTGTTCTGTACACTGTATCCCCATGACTGACTGATTTTATAAGTGGAAATGTGTATCTCTTGACACCCTTCACCCGTTTCCCCCCGCACCCCCGCAACCCTTCTTCCCCTGTAGCAACTGTTATATTCTTTGTATCAATGACTTTTTTTTGTTTGTTCATTTGTTTTCTAAATTACACATATAAGTGAAACCATATAGTATTTTATTTTTCTGCCTTATGTTTTTCACTCGGTGTGATTCCTTTGAGATCCATCCATGTTATTGCAAATGGCAAGATTTCTTTTTTCTTTCTTTCTTTCTCCATTTTTCTGGCTAGGTAGTTTTCCATTCACTTTGCTGACAAAGGTCTTTGTAGTCAAAGCTGTGGTTTTTCCAGTAGTCATGTATGGATGTGAGAGTTGGCCCATAAAGATGGCTGAGTGCCAAAGAATTGATGCTTTCAAACTATGGTGCTGGAGAAGACTCTTGAGAGTCCCTTGGGCTGCAAGGAGATCAAACCAGTCTATCCTAAAGGAAATCAACCCTGAATATTCATTGGAAGGACTGATGCTGAAGCTGAAGCTCCAATACTTTGGCCACCTGATGCAAAGAGCTGACTCATTGGAAAAGACCCTGATGCTGGGAAAGATTGAGGGCAAAAGGAGAAGGGGATGACAGAGGATGAGATGGTTGGATGATATTAGTGACTCAGTGGACATGAGTTTGAGCAAACTCAGGGAGATAGTGAAGGATAGGGAAGCCTGGCATGCTGCAGTTGATGGAGTTGAAAAGAGTTGGACATGACTTAGCGGCTGAACAACAACAGCATTTATTTCATTACATATATATGCCACATCTTTATTCATTCATCCATCAATGAATAGTTAGATTTCCATATCTTGGTTATTATAAAAAATGCTGCAATAAACATAAGGGTGAATGTATCTTTTTGAACTAGTATTTTCATTTTCTTTAGATAAATACCTAGTAGTGGGATTTCTGGATTATATAGTAGTTCTGTTTTTAATAATTTGAGAAACCTCCAAACTGTTTTCCATAGTGGCTGTACCAATTTACATTCCCACCAACGGTGCACAAGGGTTCCCTTTTATCCACATCCTCACCAGCACTTGTTATTTCTTGTCTTTTGGATGACAGCCATTCTGACAGTTGGTGATACTGACTGTGATTTTAATGTGCATTTCCCTATTGATTAGTGATGTTGAGCACCTTTTCATGTGCCTGTTGCCATCTGTATGTCTTCTCTGGAAAAATATCTATTCAGATCCTCTGCCCATTTTTAAAATGGACTGTTTGCTTTTTGGCTAGTGAGATGTTGCAGTTGATTTCTAGTTTCATACCATTACTTGATATGATTTCAGTGTTCTTAAATATATTTAGATTTGTTTTGTGGCTTAATATAAAATCTATCCTGAAGAATGTTCCATATGTACTTAAGAAGAATATATATTCTACTGTTTTGAGATGAAATATTCTATGTTTATCTGTTAAGTCCATTTGGTTTACTGTGTCGTTTAAGACCAATGTTTCCTTGTCTGGATGATATACCATTGTTATAAGTGGGGAGTATTAAAGTCTCTTACTATTATTGTGTTACTGGCAGTTTCTCTCTTTAGTTCTGTTCATATTTGCTCTATATTTAGGTGCTCCTATGTTGAGTGCATAAACATTTACAAGTTTTGTATCATCTTATTGGATTGAACACGGTATCATTATGTAATGCCTTTATTTGTCCTTTTGTATAGTCTTTGTTTTAAAGTGTATTTTGTCAGATATAAGTATATATATGTATTTATAAGTATTTATAAATGTATGTATTTATTTGTCATTCTATTTCAAGTTGGTAGCAACTTAAGAACATGTTATAAAACTCCTCTACATTTTACCAGTATGTTTTTGAGGTCACATTTTACATTTTTTAATTTTGTGTATTCCTTAACTAATTGTGTGGTTATGATAATTTTTATTACTTTGTCTTTTCACCATCCTGCTAGCTTTTTAAGTGATCAAATCACTGCATTTTCTCTATACTGAATATTTACCTTTACCAGTGATATTTATGCTTTCAAGTTTTTGTTACTACTCAGTGCTCCTTTTTTAAGCTTAAAAAAGTCCCTTTATCATTTCTTGTAGGGCTGGTTTAGGTGATGAACTTCTTTAGATTTTGCTTGTTTGGAAATTGTTTCTTTCTCTTAATTCTGAGTAATAACCTTGCTGGGTGGAATCTTTTTAGTTGGAAGTTTCAACAGTTTAAATGTATCATGCTCTCCCTCTGGCCTGCAAAGTTTCTACTGAAACATATGCTGATAGTCTTATTCAGTTCCCCTTGTATGTAGCAAGTTGTTTCCTGTTTAACTTTTGTCATTTTAATTATGTGTCCTAGTGTGGACCTCTTTGGTTTCATCTTCTCTAGAACTCTCTGGGTTTCTGGACCTGGATGTCTGTTTCCTTTCTTTCTAAGTCAGATGAGTTTTTAGCCATTATTTCTTAAAGTAAGTTTTCTGCTCCTTTCTCCTTCCCTTCTTCAGGACCCCTGTAATGTGAGTATTAGTGTGTTTGATGTTGTCCTGTAGATTCCTTAAGCTGTCTTCCCTTTAAAAAGTTTTTCTCTTTGCTTCTCTGTCTGGGTGAGTTCCGTCCTGTCCTCTGCTCATGGATCCTTTCTTTGCTTCATCTAGTCTGCTTTTGAACCCCTTGAGGGTACTTTTTAGGTAAATAATTATTAGAACTGGACAGGGAACAACAGACTGGTTCCAAACAGGAAAAGGAGTACGTCAAGGCTGTTTATTGTCACCCTGCTTATTTAACTTCTATGCAGAGTACATCATGAGAAATGCTGGGCTGGATGAAGCACAAGCTGGAATCAAGATTGCCGGGAGACATATCAGTAACCTCAGATATGCAGATAACACCACCCTTATGGCAGAAAGTGAAGAGGCGCTAAAAAGCCTCTTGATGAAAGTGAAAGAGGAGAGTGAAAAAGTTGGCTTAAAGCTCAACATTCAAAAAACCAAGATCATGGCATCCGGTCCCATCACTTCATGGGAAATAGATGGGGAAACAGTGGAAACAGTGTCATATTTTATTTTTGGGGGCTCCAAAATCACTGCAGATGGTGATTGCAGCCATGAAATTAAAAGACGCTTACTCCTTGGAAGAAAAGTTATGACCAACCTAGATAGTATATTCAAAAGCAGAGACATTACTTTGCCAACTAAGGTCCGGCTAGTCAAGGCTGTGGTTTTTCCTGTGGTCATGTATGGATGTGAGAGTTGGACTGTGAAGAAAGCTGAGCGCCGAAGAATTAATGCTTTTGAACTGTGGTGTTGGAGAAGACTCTTGAGAGTCCCTTGGACTGCAAGGAGATCCAACCAGTCCATTCTGAAGGAGATCAGGCCTGGGATTTCTTTGGAAGGAATGATGCTACCGCTGAAACTCCAGTACTTTGGCCACCTCATGAGAAGAGTTGACTCATTGGAAAAGACTCTGATGCTGGGAGGGATTGGGGGCAGGAGGAGAAGGGGACAACAGAGGATGAGATGGCTGGATGGCATCACGGACTCGATGGACGTGAGTCTGAGTGAACTCCGGGAGTTGGTGATGGACAGGGAGGCCTGGCGTGCTGCAATTCACGGGGTTGCAAAGAGTTGGACACAACTGAGTGACTGAACTGAACTGAACTGAACTGAATTGTGTTCTTCAGTGTTATGACTTCTGCTTGGTAGTTTCTTACATTCTCTGTCTCTGTTGAAGTTCTCAGTGTGATCATCCATTGTTTTCCTAAGTTTAGTAAGACTGTTTATGACCATGGCTTTGAATCTTTATCAAGTAAATTATTTATCCCTGTTTCATTAAAGTTTTTCCCTGAGGTTTTGTCTTGCTCTTTTATTTGGGACATAGTCCTCTGTTTGCTCATTTTGCTTGAATCTCAGTGTTTATGTGTTTCCTGAAGCAGCCACTCTGTCCCAGTCTTGAAGGACTGACCTCTGGAGATGAATAGCTCAGTCTGTAAAGAATCTGCCTGCAATGTAGGAGATGCCAGTTCAATACCTGGGTTGTGAAGATCCCCCAGAGAAGGAAATACCAGCTCCACTCCAGTCTTGCCTGGGGAATCCAGTGGACAGAGAAGCCTGGCAGGCTATGGTCCATGGGGTAGCAAGAGTCAGACACGCGTTAGCAACTAAACCACCACCACAGCAGCCTGATCCATCCATGGCAGGTCCCAGTCTCTGGGGGAGTGCTGAAACCTGCACTTCCAGAGGGAAGGATCTCAGTCAGCACCAGGTTTCAGGCTGACTGGAAGCCAGACTCCCAGGCTGTAGTTTTGTTTTGTTTTGTTTTTCCTGTTTATTTATTTATTTATTTTACTTTACAATATTGTATTGATTTTGCCATACATTGACTTGAATCCACCATGGGTGTACATGTGTTCCCCATCCTGAACCCCCCTCCCACCTCCCACCCCATCTCATCCCTCTGGATCATCCCAGTGCACCAGCCCCGAGCACCCTGTATCATGCATTGAACCTGGACTGGCAATTCATTTCACATATGATAATATACATGCTTCAATGCCATTCTCCCAAATCATCCTACCCTCGCCCTCTCCCACAGAATCCAAAATATTGTTCTATACATCTGTGTTTCCTTTGCTGTCTTGCATACAGGGTTATCGTTACCATCTTTCTAAATTCCATATATATGCATTAGTATACTGTATTAGGGTTTTTCTTTCTGGCTTACTTCACTCTGTATAATCGGCTCCAGTTTCATCCACCTCATTAGAACTGATTCAAATGTATTCTTTTTAATGGCTGAGTAACATTCCATTGTATATATGTACCACAGCTTTCTTATCCATTCGTCTGCTGATGGACATCTAGGTTGCTTCCATGTCCTGGCTATTATAAATAGTGCTGCAGTGAACACAGGGGTACACGTGTCTCTTTCAGTTTGGTTTCCTCGGTGTGTATGCCCAGCAGTGGGATTGCTGGGTCATATGGTAGTTCCTGATGGCTCAGATGGTAAAGCATCTGCCTGCAATATGGGAGACCCAGGTTCGATCCCTGGGTTGGGAAGATCTCCTGGAGAAGGAAATGGCAACCCACTCCAGTATTCCTGCCTGGAGAATCCCAGGGATGGAGGAGCCTGGTAGGCTACACTCCGTGGGGGTCTCAAAAAGTCGGACATGACTGAGTGATTTCACTTCTTCACTTCTTCTTCATGGCAGTTCTATTTCCAGTTTAAGGAATGCACATGTGTACAGTCCTGTGGGACAGCAGCTGTAGACCCATAAATCTGCAGGCCAGGTTATCTGGAGCTGTCCTCTGGGTGACAGTGCAAAAACTGGGGCTTCAGCTGAGTGAGCATTGGGCGGCACCCCACACCCCTACAAGGCCTGCACTTGCCCAGCTACAAGGCTGAAGAAAGAGCCCGGAGCCAGCAAAAGAGACATCAGTGGTTTAATGGACGAGGGAGTGTACATGTCTGAAGTGGGTCCTGGAGTGACACGACAAGCCAGCATGATGTGGTGTTAGTCTTCACTCCAGGGAGGAGGGTGTGTTGCAGTTTTAGAGGAATCCACGTTGTTAGATTGGCTCATTAGTTACTGGTGAAACCCGAGCATGAAGATGGGGCCCCTGCCTGTTTGGGACCCTGCCCTCAGGCTGAGGTTCCAGAACAAGTGCACAGGCCTTTTCCACAGGAAGATGGGGTATGTCTTAGTCTGCCGTCCATGTGCTGCTCTGGGGAGGAAGCCTGCAGTGAAGCATCTCCCTGATTTTCAGTCCCATGGGACCCAGGGGCGCAAGTGCCCTGCCAGCAGAGACAGACAGTCTGGAGTCACCTGCGTTGTCTGTGCGTGGCTGCCAGCTTTAGTGGGGCTGCTGGAAGGTCCAGGGTGGGTGTTTGGCTCTTTTTCAGAGGACGCTGTCCCACTCCTGGCTGTATAGTGTCTTTCTCTGGGAGGAGGTGGGTTCAGGATCTTCCTGTGCTGTCCTTGTGGGCCTCCTTGTGGTCTTTATATATGAAATAATCGTTACTGTTGTCTATCCTCAGGACACCTTTCCCCATACTGGATTACAGAAGCAGTGTTCCTAACAAATAATTTACATTTCATCTACTAGAGGATTAGGTTTTGAAATAGTAGTTACCCCCCTTTTTTTTTGATCCTGTTGATACATACAGATTTAGAAACTAAACATCTTAATTTACATTCTGTGGCTATGTGGGTGAGGGAAGAAGAAACTGTTCGGCATATACTATATTTTTAGGTTGTTAAACTCCCCTTCTCTTTTTTGCTAATGTGGTGAGATTAACACTTACCCAGAGACTAAGAATTCCTGAGGCAACAGCAGGGGATTGTCCCTCCCAGGGCCTTGGGGTCAGCCTTGGCACTACTTCCTATGAACAAGCCAGTTAAGGAGGTCAGGGCCCCTCCGTTACCAGGAGACTCAGTCCTAGAACTGTTCAGGGTACCTGTGAGCAGAGCCTTACTTACACTGTCCTTTTGGTGTTTCGACACAAGTCAGGGAGTCCTGGGACTTGGGGCCTGGTGTTAATTACCTGTCTGCACCGGGAGCCTTGAGGATCCTTGTCCTGCAGCAGATGTAGTGGACATTGGTCACTTTGGATGCCCACAGTCTTTTCAGCACCTCCTGGCACTCTCACCATCCCCTGCCTCATGAATCCTACCTTCCACACTGACTTTCTCTCCCATAAGACACCACATGTGTGTGACTAAGGCAAGGAGGTGCCTGAGTGGGGTGTGTCTGGGGCAGGGCAAGGCAGCGGAGGCACCTCCTCCCCAGCACTGTGGAGGCAGGGCAGTGCTGGGTCGCCAAGTCCAGTTCTCAGGTTCTGGGAGCTCAGCCAGAGCAGAATTCTTCACTTTTCTTGAAGGATCTGTGAGACTTAGATTCACCATTAAGCCCTGGCCCACCTGAGCCAAATGTCATGGTTCTGTGGGAGTTCATGGATCAGAAGCATGACTCATTTATCTAATTGGGAGTCCCCTTTATGAAGAAGAACATAGAATTATCTGAACAAAACTAAGTACTCAGGTTGAATGTTTAATGAGAAAAAATAGAAGAAATATAAGAAAATACAGAATTTAAGCCTCAAACATATTCTGCAAAATAACAATTAAAAAAATGATTGTATATCCTAACATACCTCTGGGCTTCCCTGGTGGCTCAGATGGTAAAGAACCCGCCTACCAAGGCAGCAGATATAAGAGCCTGGGTTCAATCCCTGGGTCAGGAAGATCCCCTGGGAGAAGAAATGGCAACCCACTCCAGTATTCTTGCCTGAGAAATTCCCTAGGCAGAGGAGCCTGGCACGCCACAGTCCATGGGGTCACAAAGAGCTGTATATGACTGAGCAATTAACACTTTCACTTTCAACATACCTCTAGAATTCTTCTTTCTTATAAATGCTTTTACAGTAACTTTGCAATGGCATTTTCTATAAAGAGAGTTGAAAGATAAATGAAGCTTTCCTTTAGCACTGTTGATTAAAATTTTATTTTCTTATTGAGAGTTTAGAAAAGTTATGTTTCAACTTTACAGGTTGTCATTAATGAAATCTCAGGTAAAATTCTGGGTTATTTACAATTTGAGAAAATCTTTATCAAGTACCTGTCATGTGAACTGTGAGATTACAAGGCATTTTAAGTTTTCTTGTGCAGTGGATAATCTGAAGTATTCTTTCGATTGATGATATTCATTATTCAATTAGTATTTTCTTGTCACTTGTCAGGTGAGTTGACACAGTGGGCAGTAAGCAAATTTTTGGAAGACACTACTATACCAGATGACTTCCAATAACTTAATTATACACTGAAGTCATGAGGAATCACATAAATATTTCTCACAGGACTCAAGCTCACTTTCTCTTCAGATCTGTAGCTACCCCACAATGTCTACAGCCACTGCCAAACCACCCAGTAATGGAGGGGAAATCAGAGTGGAAAAAGAAACTGCTCAAAGCAATTCCAATTAAAATCCCTTACTCTTGAAAATTTTATAAAACGTGAAACCATGTGACCATGGCTAGGATCCCTTCTAGGGACTCAGAAGGGCCCATGCTAGTGGGGATCCTGATATGCAGGGTGACTGACATTGCTTCAGTCTAGAATAATAATAATAGTACTAGTAATAAAGTGAAGCTATTTAGCCTCAGATTTGTGTAAGGACCAAGTCACCAAGTCATAAAAAGCTAATTAATATCCTGAAATCCTCAGTAAATTGTCTTAACATTTCCGTGGGCTTTATGCCACCGTGTTGCATCCGAACTCCACGATAGAATTAGGATCGTTTTTGTCTTGCACATTTGGCTTGGAATGTGTGAGACACATTCACCTTGGAAGCAGAACAGTAATATGTGCTCTTGGAGACTTGCAACATATGTAAAGAGTAGCCCCCTCCCTTTTTAAATTGAAGTGCAGTTGATTTGCAGTGTCCTGTTAGTTTCATGTGTAGAGCATAGTGATTCACATGTGTGTGTATATATATATATATATATATATATGTATGTATTTTTTGTAGATTCTTTTCTGTATTAATTTATTACAAGATATTGAATGCAGTTTCCTATATCATACAGTAGGTTCTTGTTGGTTATCTGTTTTTTGAAATGTATTTATCTATCTGGCTGTACCAGAGCATAGTGATTCAATTATATATATATATATTCTTTTTAGATTCTTTTCTGTATTAGTTTATTATAAGATATTGAATGCAGTTTCCTGTATTGTAAAGTAGGTTCTTGTTGGTTATCTGTTTTTTTTTAATGTATTTATCTATCTGGCTATACCAGGTCTTACTTGCGGCAAGTGGAATATAGTTCCCTGGACAGGGATCGAACCTGGACCCCTTGCATTTTGAGGACAGAGTCTTAGCCACTGGATCACCAGGGAAGTCCTGGTTATCTGTTTTATATATGGTAGTGCATGTCTGCTAATCCTAAACTCCTAACTTATCCCTCCTTATTAGCAAAACAAAAATAGATTCACAGACATAGAAAAGAAACTTATGGTTACCAGAGGGAAAGTGGGGCAGGGTATCGTCTTTCTACGGTGATAAATAACCTCAGTTCCCCATCATAAGTTGGAGCACAGAGAACTTTTAGGGCAGTGAGACTATTCTGTATGGTATTGTAATGAGGATACATGTCATGATACATTTGTCCAAACCCATGAAATGTACTAGCCAAGAGTGAATCTTAATGTAAATGATGGAGTTTGGATAATCATAATGCATCAGTGTAGGTTCATCAGAACAAATGTGCCACTCTGGTGAGAGATGTTCATGGTGGGGAAACTGAGTGTGTGTGAGAAGGTCCTGTATGGAAACTCTGTACTTTGTGCTCAATTTTGCAATGGATCTAAAACTGATCTAAAGATAAAAGTACATTTTTAAAAAGCATAGTTTTGCCTTTTCCAAAATATCATACAGTTGGAATCATATAGTATGTAGCCTTTTCAGATTGGCCTCTTTCACTTAGTGCAATGTGCATTTACATTTCCTCTGTATCTTTTCATTCTTGATAGCTCATTTATTTTTAGTGGTGAGTAATATTTCATTATATGGATGTACCACAATTGATATATCCATTGACGTACTACTGAAGGAAACTTAGTTGTTTGTAAGTCTTGGCAATTATGAATGAAGCTTCCAAAGACACCTGTATGCAGGTTTTCATGTGGAAAGAAAGTAGTGTTAGTCACTTGGTCATGTCTGATTCTTTGTGACCCCATGGACTGTAGCCCATCAGGCTCCTCTGTTCATGGGATTCTCCAGGCAAGAATACTGGAGTGGGTTGCCATTTCCTTCTCCATGAAATTTTATAAGAGATTTAAAATAAAATACTCATCTTTGTTGCAGCTGTTCCACAATTCCTGTTGTTGTTGTTTAGTCACTAAATTGTGTCCCCATGGACTGTAGCCCACCAGGCTCCTCTGCCCATAGGATTTCCCAGGCCAGAATACTGGAGTGGGTTGCCATTTCTGTCTCCAGGGGATCTTTCGAATCCAGCGATTGAACTCCTGCATTGCAGGCAGATTCTTAACCATCTGAGCCACCAGGGAAGCCCATTTCATGTGGAGATCCCTTCAGTTTATTTGGGTAAATACCAAAAGGTGTAACTGCTGGATTGAATGATAAGACTGTTTAGCTTCCTAAGAAATTGCCAACTTGCCTTCCAAAGTGCCTGTGCCAGTTTGCATACCACCAGCAATGAATGAGACATCTCTGTGTTCCACATCCCCATCAGCATTTGATATTGTCAGTGTTTTGGAGTTGGGCCATTCTTATAGGTGTGTAGTCATACCTCACTGTCATTTTAATTTGAAATCAATTAATCATATGTGATGGTGAGCTTCTTTACATATGCTTCTTTGCTGTAAGTATACCTTCTTTTGTGAGGTGCTTATTCTGATTTGTTTTTTGCCCCCTTTTTGGCAAACAATTTGGTGGTTTTCTTTTTGTTGAATTTGAAGAATGCTTTGTATATTTTAGATACAATTCTCTTATCAGTTATGTTTTACAAATATTTTCTCCTAGGCTCCAGCCTCTCTTAATAATGCCATTCACAGACATTTTCTCTCATGTTATAGCATAGAAGTTTTATGTTGTGTTGCTGTGCTTAGTCATTCAGTCATGTCTGACTCTTTGCAACCCCATGAACTGTCGCCCACCAGAAATTTCATAGTTTTGTGTTTTACATTTAAGTCTGAGATTATTTTGAGTTAACTTTTATTAAGGATATAAGGTCTGTGTCTAGATTCTTTTATTTATTTGCATGTATCTAGTTTACCTAACACGATTTGTTGAAAAAACTTTCCCTTCTTCATTGAATTGCCTTTACTGCTCTTTGTCAAGAACAGTTGGACTGTATTTGTGTGTATTTGTTTCTGAGTTCTTTATTCTGTTCCATTGGTTTATTTGCCTGTTCTTTCACCAGTACCATACTTCATTGACAGGGTAGCCTGAGAGTAAATCTTGAAATTGGATAGTGGCTGTCCTTTGACTCTGTTCGTTTTCTTCAATATTGTACTGGCTATTCTGGACCCTTTGCTTTCTGTGTAAACGTTCACAAAATACCTTGCTAGGATTTTGATTGGGATTGTGTTGTACCTACACATCAGCTGTAATCGAAAAGAATTAACATCTTAACAACATTTGTTGTTGAGTCACTCAGTTGTGTCCAGCTCTGTGACCCCATGGACTGTAGCACGCCAGACTTTCTTCCCTATACTTCATTGTCTCCCAAAGTTTGCTCAAACTCATGTGCATTGAGTTGGTGATGCTATTTAACCATCTCATCCTCTGCCGCTCTCTTTTCCTCCTGCCTTCAATCTTTCCCAGCATGAGGGTCTTTTCCAGTGAGTTGGCTCTTTACATCAGGTGGCCAAAGTACTGGAGCTTCAGCTCCAGCATCAGTCCTTCCAGTGAATATTCAGGACTGATTTCCTTTAGGATTGACTAGTTTGATCTCCTTGCTATCCAAGGGACTCTCACAGTCTTCTCCAGCACCACAATTCAAAAGCATTGATTCTTTGGCATAGAGCCTTCTTTTGGTCCAGCGCTCACATCTGTATGTGACTACTGGGAAAACCATAGCTTTGACTGTATGAAACTTTGTTGGCAAAGTGATGTCTGCTTTTTAATATGCTGTCTAGGTTTGTCATAGCTTTTCTTCACAAGGAGAGCATCTTCTAATATGGCCGCAGTCACTGTCCACAGTGATTTTGGAGCCCAAGAAAATAAAATCTGTCACTGTTTCCATTTTTTCCCATCTATTTGCCATGAAGTGATGGAACTGGATGCCATGATCTTAGGTTTTTGAATGTTTTGAGTTTTAAGCCAGCTTTTTCACTCTACTTTTTAATCCTCATTAGGAGCCTCTTTTTAGTTCCTCTTCACTTTCTGCCATTAGAGTGGTGTCATCTGTGTATTTGAGGTTATTGATATTTCCCCCAGCAATCTTGATTCCAGCTTGTGCTTCATCCAGCCCAGCATTTCTCATGATGCACTCTGCATATAAGTTAAATAAGCAGGGTGGCAATATACAGCCTTGACGTACTCCTTTCCCAATTTTGAACCAGTCCTTGTTCCATGTTCAGTTCTAATTGTTGCTTCTTGACCTAGATACAGGTTTCTAAGGAGGCAGATAAGGTGGTCTGGTATTCCCATCTCTTTAAGAATTTTCCACAATTTGTTGTGTCCACACAGTCAAAGGCTTTAGCATAGATAATGGAGCAGAAGTAGATATTCTTCTGGGATTCCCTTGCTTTCTCTATGATCCAGTAGAGATGTTGGCAATTTGATCTGTGGTTCCTCCTCCTTTTGTAAACCCAGCTTGTACATCTGGAAGTTCTCAGTTCACGTACTGCCAAAGCCTAGCTTTTGAAGGATTTTGAGCATAACCTTGCTAGAATGTGAATTGAGTGCAGTTGTACAGTAGTTTGAACATTCTTTGGCATTACCTTTCTTTGGGATTGGAATGAAAATTGACCTTTTCCAGTCCTGTGGCCACTATTGAGTTTTCCAAATTTGCTGACATATTGTGTGCAGTACTAGAACAATGTCATCTTTTAGAATTTTGAATAGCTCAGCTGGAATTCTATTACCTCCATTTCATTTTCCCTTGGTATCTCCACAATTTTCTCCATTCTATGGTTTTCCTCCTTTTCTTTATATTAAAAAGGCCTTCTCACCTCTCTTTGCTGTTCTTTGGAACTCTGCATTTAGTTGGGTATATTTTTGCCTTTCTCCCTTACCTTTCACTTCTCTTCTTTTCTCAGCTATCTGTGAGGCTTCCTCAGAGAACCACTTTGCCTTCTTGAATTTCTTTTTCTTTGGAATGGTTTTGGTCACCACCTCCTGTACAGTGTTACGAACTTCTATCCATAGTTTTTCCTTCAAGTTAAGTCTTCCTATACATGAACATGGAACACCTCTCCCTTTATTTAGCCTTCTTTTATTTCTTTCATTGTACGTGTGTGCTAAGTTGCTTCAGTCATGTCTCACTCTTTGCTACCTCATGGGCTGTAGCCCACCAGGCAACTCTGTCCATGGGATTCTCCAGGCAAGACTACTGGAGTGGGTTGCCATGTCCTGATCCAGGAGACCTTCCCAGTTTAGGGACTGAACCTGGGTCTCTTATGTCTCCTACCTTGGCAGGTGGGCTCTTTAGTTACCACTAGTGCCATCTGGGAAGCCCCTCTTACATTAAAGAGGTGTAATTTTCCACTTATATATCTTGTACATATTTTGTTAGATATGTGTCTGAGTACGTATCGTTTCATTTTTTGGTGCTGATGTATTTCATTTACGGTGCTATTTTAAATTCTAATTTCAATGGTTTATCACTTGTATATAAAAAAGCAATTCATTTTTTTTGTATATTAATATTGCATCTTGAACCTTGCTCTAATTGCTTTTCAGTTCCAGGCATTTTTGTTTCTTTATTTAAAAATTTCCAAGAAGGAAATGACAGGAATAGATGGCTTCATTATAAGACTCTACCAAGTGTTTAAAGAATAAACATTCTACATAAATCTTTCCAAATATAGAAGCAGAGGGAACACATCCCAACTCATTGTATGAAGCCAATATTACCCTAATAGCAAAAGCAGACTAAGACAATACAAAAACGGGGAAATCGCAGACTCATATCCCTTTTTAATATAGATACAAAAATTCTTAACAAAGTATTAGCAAATAGAATTCAGCAGTATATAAAAAGGCAACTGTAAATTGTGACCAAATAGTGTTTAGTCCAAGGATAGAAGACTGGTTCAGTATTAAAAATTCAATCAATGTAATGCCCAATATGGGCTTCCCTTGTGGTTCAGCTGACAAAGAATCTGCCTGCAGTGTGGGAGACCTGGGTTTGATCCCTGGGTTGGGAAGATCCCCTGGAGAAGGGAAAGGCTACCCACTCCAGTATTCTGGCCTGATAATTCCATGGACTATATAGTCCATGGTGTCGCAAAGAGTTGGAAATAACTGAGTGACTTTCACTTTAAATGCCCAATATAAACAGGGTGAGAGAGAAAAATGATCATATCAATTGATGCAGAAAAGCATTTGACACAATGCAGCACACATTTGTGATTTTAAAACTCTCAGAAAACAAAGAGTAGAGGAGAACATTCTCTGCTGGGTAAAGACCATTTACAAAACCATGCAACTAATACCATACACAATACTTAATTGAAACCCTGGATACTGTCTCTCAAAGGAAATTAACCTATAATTCCTCCTGTAATAAGGCAAGAGTGCCCATTTCACCACTCATTCAGCACAGTAAGGAAGTTCTAGCCAGTGCAATGGAAGGAAGTAAAAATTATACACATCTAAAAGAAAGAACTGGAAATTTCCCTATTTGTAGATGCTATGCTTATCTATGTTAAAAAATCCCAAGAAACGTACTCCTCAAATGATAGAATAAATGCATCCTTCAAACCCACAAGAAGATCAGCATACAAAAATCAATTGTATTTCTTTATAATATTAATAAACACATGGATACCAACATTGAAAATACAATATCATTTACTATACTGAAAAACTTAAGTGTATATTTAACAAAACATGTTCAGAACTTGTATGTGGAAAACTACAAAACACCAATAATAGATTCTAGAAAAGCTCTGCATAAATGGTGAGATATACCATACTCATGGATTGGAAGATGCAATATGGTAAAGATACCAGTTCTCTCCAAATTGATGTATTGGTTAAATATAATTCCTATCCAAATTTCTGGAGGTTTTTGTAGTTACAGATATTCTAAGATTTATGGAAAGATGACAGAACTAGGAGAGCTGAAACAGTTTTGAGAAGAAGTAAATAAATTGGGGGGAATCAGTCTATCCCATGTCAAGACATTATACAGCTAAAGTAGTCAAGACCCTGTGGTATTGGTGGTGGGATAGACACACGCCTCAGTGGCACAAAAGAGAACCTAGAAATAGACCCACACAGATATGCCAAACTGATTTTTTTCAAAGGTGCTGAGGAATTCAATGGAGGGAGAATAGCCTTCCCAATAAAAGTTCTAGAGGAACTAGATATCTGTCAGGGAAAAAATATGCAGCTGGACCTAAACTTTATATATATATGAAAGAAAGAAAGTGAAAGTCTGTCAGTCTTGTTTGACTCTTTGTGACACCATGGACTATATGAATTCTCCAGGTGAGAATACTGGAGTGGGTAGCTGTTCCCTTCTCCAGGGGTCCCAACCCAGGAAGTGAACCCAGGTCTCCTGCATTGTAGGTGGATTCCTTACCAGCTAAGCCACCAGGGAAGCCCATATATATATACATATATATAAATAAAAATAGCTCATCTATAAATGTAAACTATATTTTTAAAAAATGTAAAGTATAAAACTAAATTTTTAAGAAAAAATTATAAGAGAAAATCTTCAGGATTTAGAGCTAGGCAAAGAGAGCTTGAACTTACTACCAAAAGCACAATCCATAAAAGAAAAACCAATAAATTTGACTTCATCAAAATTTAAGCCTTTTGTTCTATGAAAGACCTTGTTAAGAGATGAAAGCTTCTGCAGAGTGGACGAAAACACTGCAAACCACATAATTGGCAAATAACTAGCATCTACAATATATAAACAACTTTTGAAACTTAACAGTGAAAAATAAACAATTAGACGGTAGGCTAAAGGCATGAACAGACATTCCACCAGAGGTATACAGGTGGCAAATAAATATATCAAAAGATGTTCAGTATCATTAGCCACTAGGGAAATGCAGGTTGAAACTACAATGAGATACTACTGCACACCTATCAGAATGACTGAAATGGAAAACAGTGACAACACTGGGTGTTATTAGGAAGGATGCAGAGAAACTGGATCACTTATATATTGCTGACAGAAATGTAGATGGAACAGCTGCTCTGAAACATTTGGTAGTTTCTTAAGGAGATAAACAGGCAGCTGCCATGCAGCTCAGTAATTGTGTTCCTAGGCAATTATCCTGGAGAAATCAAGACTTAGGTTCACACAGTAACTTGCACGAATGTTCACAGCAGCTTTATTCATAGTAGCCAAAAGTGAAAAGCACCCAGATCTTCCTGAGCAGCAGGTAAACAGAGCATGCGCACTGTGAGATTTTCTTGGCAACAGAATGAATAAATGACCAATACATGTGCAACTAGGATGAATCCGAGTGGGAAAAAGCTCTGGTTACCTGCCTGCTATATGAGTTCATTTACAGGACATTCTTGACAGCAACATTATAGGAACGGAGAATATTCAGTGGATTAGCAGTTGCCCCAGGTGAAGGACTGGGCGTGGGAGGTGCGCTAGGTGTGTTTATGAAAGGGCCCTGGAAGCAGCCTTGCAGTGACGGAGAGGTTCTGCGTCTTAACTGGATCCATGTCGGTTTACTGGGTGTGATGTTTTTCTGTTTGGGGAAACCATGTAAAGGGTACTTTGTTTCTCCATATTATTATTATTATTTTGGAGGATGGTTGACAGGATCTCAGTATTTATTAACTCAGTGTTTATTTTTTTGATTGAAGTATAGTTGGTTTACAATGTTGTGTTAGTTCTGATGTACAGCAAAGTTATTCACTTATATACATACTCTTTCATATTTATGATTTATTACAGGGTATTGAATATAGTTCTCTGTGAATTACAGTACACAAGGCTGTGATCCATGTGATCAGTTTGGTTAGTTTTCTGTGATTGCAGTTTTCATTCTGTCTCCCCTCTGATGGACGAGGATTCGGGGCTTGTGGAAGCTTCCTGATGGGAGGGACTTGCTGTGGGGTAAACTGGGTCTTGCTCTGGTGGGCGGGGCCGTGCTCAGTAAATCTTTAATCCAATTTTCTCCTGATGGGTGGGGCTGTGTCCCTTCCCTGTAGTTTGGCCTGAGGTCAAACTATAGTAGGGGTAATGGCAACCTCCTTCAAAAGGACTTATGCCAGCACACTGAGGCTCCCAAGACTGTTGTATTCAGTGCCCCTGACTGTTGGCCCACACCTCCACCGGAGACTTGTGGACACTCACAGGCAAGCCTGGCTCAGTCTCCTGTAGGGTCACTGCCCCTTTCTCCTGGGTCCTGTTGCGCACAAGGTTTTGTTTGTGCCGTCCAAGAGTCATTTCCCCAGTACTATAGAAGTTCTGTAATCAAATCCCACTTGTCTTCCAAGTCAAATTCCCTGGGGGTTGTTAGTCCCTTTGCCAGATCTCCAGGTTGGGAAGTCTGTTGTGGGCCCTAGAACTTTTGCAAAAGTGCTAGAACTTCTTCGGTATAATTGTTCTTCAATTTGTGGTTCGTTTGCTTGGCAGCTCTATAGTGACACTAATGAAGACCTCTCCAAGAGGACTTAAGCCACATGCTGCACCTCCCAGGTCTGCTCCAGCCAGAGCCCCTGTCCCTATGGCAGGCCACTGCTGACCCATGCCTCAAACACCCAAAGGCAGGTCTGGCCCAGTCTCTTGTGGGTGTCACTGCTCATTTCCCTGGGTCCTGGTGTGCACAAGGGTTTTGTTTGTGCACACATACTCTCTGAGTGTCTCTGGCAGGTGTGAGGTTTGATTCGAAGCACGATTTTGCCCCTCCTCCTGTCTTGTTGGGGCCTCTCCTTTCCCTTTGGATGCAGGATATCATTTTCTGGTGGGATCCAGCATTCTCCTGTTGTTCAGTTGTGATTTTGGTGTTCTCGCAGAGGGTGAGTGCATGTCCTTCTACGCTGACATCTTGCCTACAGTAGGATCTTGTTGTTTATCTATTTTATATATAATAGTTTGCATCTGCTGGTCCCAAAGTCCTGATTTATGCCTCTCCCACCCCATTTCCTCATTGGTAATCATAAGTTCATTTTATATTTCTGAGTCTGTCTTTTCTTTTTTTTCAGATTTCACATATAAGTGATATCATATGATACTTGTTTTTCTCTGTCTGGCTTACTTAACTTAGTGTGGTCACCTCTAGGTCCATCCGCGTTGTTGCAGATGGCTTTGTTTCACTCTTTTCATGGCTGAGTAGTATTCCATGGTATATGTACCACACCTTCTTTGTCCATTCCTCTGTCAGTGGACACTTAGTTTGTTTCCACGTCTTGGCTGTTGTGAACAGTGCTGCAGTGAACACTGGGGCACAGGTGTCTTTCCACACTGTGCTTTTCTCCTTTCTTCTTTCTTGTGCTGTGGCAACATTCAGGGAGAAGGAGTATTTTTAAGGGTGAAGACCGCAAGTGGATGTTGCTGCAGCTCTTTAATAGGCAGCTGGGGAGAGAGAACCTGCCCAGCTTGGACTCTGTTGCTTCAAGTCTGAAAGGACCCCCTGCCCCCGACCTTTGCCAGAACTAAAGCTTTCCCTGTGTAGTTGAGGACCTGGCATCCATTCGTCAGCCCAGTGACCACTGAGACAGGGAGAAGATGCTGCCCCTGAAAGAGGCATCCACTCAGAAACCAGATGGCAGGCTGGGCATGTGAATGGACCTCCTGCATCTCGGGAAATAACAAAGGCTTTTCCTCAGGAAGACCTTTTTGAATTATAGATTTGTCCAGATGTACACCCAAGAGTGGGACTGCTGGATCATACAGTAAATCTGCTTTCAGTCTTTTAAGAAAAACCTCCATACTGTTCTCCATAGTGGCTGTACCAATTTACATTCCCACCATCTCTCTATATTATTCTTAAAGCTGCAACTGAACCTGGGATTATTAATATCTAAAAAAGTTTAATTTTTTAAAATTAAGTAAAATGCTATAATTAGTAGGGCTCAACCATGTTCGTGTGAGGCTCCAAGAGCTGACAGTAGGAATTCTCCTTGAGAGTTCCAGAGGTGAGCAGAGGTGGAACCCAGTGTGTGTGTTAGTTACCTGGTGCCTGCTCTAGATAGGTATGGGGAACCTTGAAAAGTGGGATTTCAAGTCAGTAGGAGAGTCACTGGCCTGGCGTCATACCTGATTCTGACTCTAGTATGCTGACGACTGTGGAATGCAGTAGTTGGTTGCTTTGAGCAGCAAGTGGCAAAAGGTGACACTGTCTCACTCACACAGGTATCACCTAACCCAGCAGGAAGCAGCAGGTGAGCAGCTGCAGGGCAGCTCAGCAGCTCTCAGTTGACTTTACTGAAATTCCCTAAGTCAGTCCAGCAATCCAAGGCAGCACTGCCCAATAGCATGTGTGCAGAGTAGAAAAGGGAACCCCAGGAAAGGGTCTTCTCTGGTTGTGAAGGAAAATGGTCGCACAGTTTCCTAGTGAATTTGTTTCACTGCCAAAACTGCCGGTCACGTGCCCGCCTCTACTACAGATGACCAGTAGCCAGAGTCATGATTTGTTCCTCTGGTTCCTAGACCCATCACCACCCAGAATAACTGGAGATCTTGTAGCAAGGAATGGTGACCCAGCTGTGGGGTAGGCCAGCAGCAGGCAGCCGTGGGGAACCAGTTGGCCCCTGCCCCGAGGAATGTTCTGGCTCCAGTACTGCTCAGGTCTTGGCTCTGTGGTCTGGGAGAGGCTCTCCATGGGGTGAGGGGGAGTCCTGGGCCTTGTGGGCAGTCCCAACCCCAGCCCTTTATCCATCTAGACACTTAGAGCATTCACTGAGACCACGGCATCCTTGGTCCTGCATCTGGCTGGATATTTGCCCACAGCCTGCATCTCTCAGCCAGGGAAACATGCTCTCCAGCTCCTCAGAATGACCGTGCAGCAACAAGGGGCCTGTGAGGTGACCCGAGGACCAGGAGACAGATGAGCATCTGCAAGATGAGCAGAATGAGGTGGGCGTGAGCTGACTGCTGCCAAGTCTGCCCTCTCTCTCCATCCTTCATCTGTCCCCTGAGGAGCTAGAAGGCGGCCAGGTTCACCCCGTGCCTGTGCAGTTTAATGTAAATGCCCATTAAATTTCTTCTGCGATCCAGGGCCCATGACTGGTTGGCTGTCTCAGTCAGCTTTAGGATATTGGCTTGAAAAAGGGTCATAAATTCTATTTTCATTTTGTTTCTGTGGCATTTATACTGTAATGTGCCCCCACGGACTTGCTGGGCCTGATGGTCAGGTCACAGAGAGGGGTCCTCCACCCTATGGGGGGATCTGCAGCCTCAGAGAGAGCCCTTCCCATGTGGTGTCGCCTAGTGGGGGTCTCAGCTGGTGTGTGGGCTGAGGTGGCCCGTGCAGGTGCTGTGTGATCCTCCTCAGAGGTGGAGTGGACCCAAGGTGGAGCTGCGGAAGCCACCCTGTCACCCACATCCAGCCAATCAGAGGGCTCAGTCCTGTGTACAAGTTGGGGCCGAGTCCAGGCCTTGGCAGGAGCCTGGGGGCTGCAAGCTGCCCACCCCTGGTTCAGTTGTGCCCGAAGCCAGATGCCCCACAGAAGCCTGTTACACAGGCAAGTGAGCGCCCCACCTACGTGCCCCTCCTCTAATCTTATCAAGTATTTAAATCTGGTATTGTCTCTTGCAAAGGCAGAAACATTACTTTGCTGACCAAGGTCTGTCTAGTCAAAGCTATGGTTTTTCCAGTAGTCATGTACTGATGTGAGAACTGGACAGTAAAAAAAAAAAAAACTAAGTGTCAAAAAGTTGATGCTTTTGAACTGTGGTATTGGAGAAGACTCTTGAGAGTCCCTTGCACAGCAAGGAAATCAAACCAGTCAATCCTAAAAGAAATCAAACCTGAATATTCATTGGAAGGACTGATGCTGAAGCTGAAACTCCAATACTTTGTCCACCTGATTAAAGAGATGACTCATTGGAAAAGACCTTGATGTTGGGAAAGATTGAAGGAAGGAGGAGAACTGGATGGTAGAGAATGAGACGGTTGGATGGCATCACGAAGTCAATGAGCGTGAGTTTGAGCAAACTCCAGGAGATAGTGAAGGACAGGGAAGCTTGGCATGCTACAGTCCGTGGGGTCTCAAAGAGTTGGACACGACTGAGCAATAAGCAACAACAATTTGCTATCATATTAAGGGGAAGATACATATTTATCTTGGTATATTTCTTAAAAACCCTGACACCCAGCCTTATTGAGGATCAAAATCCTCAATAAGCTAATAATATAAGGAAACTTTCTCAACCAAAAAAAAAACAAGCCACCCCAATTGTCACAGGCATTCCCCACAATAGTGCAAGATGTTAAAAACAGGGAAGTTAGTGGGAGGTGAGGCTCTGTGTGAACTCTCTGAAGTTCCACTCAATTTTTTTCCTGTAAACATAAATCCACTTAAAAATCTTAAAACATATAAAATTAAAAAATGACCCACAGCAAACATATTTCGGAGAAGGCGATGGCACCCCACTCCAGTACTCTTTCTTGGAAAATCCCGTGGACAGAGGAGCCTGGTAGGCTGCAGTCCATGGGTCGCAAAGAGTCGGACACGACTGAGCGACTTCACTTTCACTTTTCACTTTCATGCATTGGAGAAGGAAATGGCAACCCACTCCAGTATTCTTGCCTGGAGAATCCCAGGGACGGGGGAGCCTGGTGGGCTGGCGTCTATGGGGTTCCACAGAGTCGGAAACGACTGAAGCGACTTAGCAGCAGCAGCAGCAGCAGCAGCAGCAGCAGCAGCAGCAGCAGCAGCAGCAGCAGCAGCAAACATATTTAATGGTGAAACTCTGTAAGTACTGTGATTAAAATAAGAATGAAAAATATCAAGAAGTTTTAGTTGCTCAGCTATGTCCGACTCTGCGACCCCATGGACTATAGCCCGCCAGGCTCCTCTGTCCATGGCATTCTCTAGACAAGAATACTGCAGGGGGTTGCCATGCCCTCCTCTGGGGGATCTTCCTGATCCAAGAACAGAACTCGTGTCTCTTACATTGCCGGCAGGTTCTTTACCGTCTGAGCAACCTGGGAAGCCCTAAATGCTACCAATACTTGTCTGCATTACTGCTCTCTCTAGCAAATGTCATCCATTTCTGGATCCCTTTGTCCATGACTTGAGGCACCTTTCCTCACTCCCAGTTCTGCTTCCCAGCCTCTGTCAGCTCAGTTCAGTTCAGTTCAGTTCAGTCGCTCAGTCATGTCCGACTCTTTGCGACCCCATGAATCGCAGCATGCCAGGCCTCCCTGTCCATCACCAACTCCCTGAGTTCACTCAGACTCACGTCCATCGAGTCCAGCCATCTCATCCTTGTTCATCCCCTTCTCCTCCCGCCCCCAACCCCTCCCAGCATCAAGTCTTTTCCAGTGAGTCAGCTCTTCACATGAAGTGGCCAAAGTAGTGGAGTTTCAGCTTTAGCATCATTCCTTCCAAAAAAATCCCAGGCCTGATATCTTTCAGAATGGACTGGTTGGATCTCCTTGCAGTTCAAGGGACTCTCAAGAATCTTCTCCAACACCACAGTTCAAAAGCATCAATTCTTCGGCGCTCAGCCTTCTTCACAGTCCAACTCTCACATCCATACATGACCACAGGAAAAACCACAGCCTTGACTAGCCGGACCTTAGTCGGCAAAGTAATGTCTCTGCTTTTGAATATACTGTCTAGGTTGGTCATAACTTTTCTTCCAAGGAGTAAGCGTCTTTTAATTTCATGGCTGCAATCACCACCTGCAGTGGTTTTGGTGCCCCCAAAAATAAAGTCTGACACTGTTTCCACTGTTTCCCCATCTTTTTCCCACGAATTGATGGGACCAGATGCCATGATCTTTGTTTTCTGAATGTTGAGCTTTAAGCCAACTTTTTCACTCTCCTCTTTCACTTTCATCAAGAGGCTTTTTAGCGCCTCTTCACTTTCTGCCATAAGGGTGGTGTTATCTGCATATCTGAGGTTATTGATATTTCTCCCGGCAATCTTGATTCCAGCTTGTGCTTCATCCAGCCCAGCGTTTCTCATGATGTACTCTGCATAGAAGTTAAATAAGCAGGGTGACAATATACAGCCTTGACGTACTCCTTTTCCTATTTGGAACCAGTCTGTTGTTCCATGTCCAGTTCTGACTGTTGCTTCCTGACCTGCATACAGATTTCTCAAGAGGCAGGTCAGGTGGTCTGGTATTCCCATCTCTTTCAGAATTTTCCACAGTTTATTGTGATCCACGCAGTCAAAGGCTTTGGCATAGTCAATAAAGCAGAAATAGATGTTTTTCTGGAACTCTCTTGCTTTTTCCATGATCCAGCGGATGTTGGCAATTTGATCTCTGGTTCCTCTGCCTTTTCTAAAACCAGCTTGAACATCAGGGAGTTTGCAGTTCACGTATTGCTGAAGCCTAGCTTGGAGAATTTTGAGCATTACTTTACTAGCATGTGAGATGAGTGCAATTGTGCAGTAGTTTGAGCATTCTATTGCATTGCCTTTCTTTGGAATTGGAATGAAAACTGACCTTCTCCAGTCCTGTGGCCACTGCTGAGTTTTCCAAATTTGCTGGCATATTGAGTGCAGCACTTTCACAGCATCATCTAGGATTTGAAACAGCTCAACTGGAATTCCATCACCTCCACTAGCTTTGTTCGTAGTGAGGCTTTCTAAGGCCCACTTGACTTCACATTCCAGGATGTCTGGCTCTAGGTGAGTGATCACATCATCATGATTATCTGGGTCGTGAAGATCTTTTTTGTATAGTTCTTCCATGTATTCTTGCCACCTCTTCTTAATATCTTCTGCTTCTGTTAGGTCCAGACCGTTTCTGTCCTTTATCGAGCCCATCTTTGCATGAAATGTTCCCTTGGTATCTCTAATTTTCTTGAAGAGATCTCTAGTCTTTCCCATTCTGTTGTTTCCCCCTATTTATTTGCATTGATCACTGAAGAAGGCATTCTTATCTCTTCTTGATATTCTTTGGAACTCTGCATTCAGATGCTTATATCTTTCCTTTTCTCCTTTGCTTTTTGCCCCTCTTCTTTTCACAGCTATTTGTAAGGCCTCCCCAGACAGCCATTTTGCTTTTTTGCATTTCTTTTCCATGGGGATGGTCTTGATCCCTGTCTCCTGTACAATGTCACGAACCTCATTCCATAGTTCATCAGGCACTCTATCTATCAGATCTAGACCCTTAAATCTATTTCTCACTTCCACTGTATAATCATAAGGGATTTGATTTAGGTCACACCTTAATGGTCTAGCGGTTTTCTCTACTTTCTTCAATTTAAGTCTGAATTTGGCAATAAGGAGTTCATGATCTGAGCCACAGTCAGCTCCTGGTCTTGTTTTTGTTGACTGTATAGAGCTTCTCCATCTTTGGCTGCATAGAATATAATCAATCTGATTTCGGTGTTGACCATCTGGTGATGTCCATGTGTAGAGTCTTCTCTTGTGTTGTTGGAAGAGGGTGTTGGCTATGACCAGTGCATTTTCTTGGCAAAACTCTATTAGTCTTTGCCCTGCTTCATTCCTCATTCCAAGGCCAAATTTGCTTGTTACTCCAGGTGTTTCTTGACTTCCTACTTTTGCATTCCAGTCCCCTATAATGAAAAGGACATCTTTTTTGGGTGTTACTTCTACAACATCTTGTAGGTCTTCATAAAACCTCATCTCCCCTCATCCCCCGCCTTACACTGTTGAGATGGATACAGACTATCATTGCTTTGTTTGTGGATGGATTCTCAGAGATAGAAAACAACAGACAACAGAACAACTAAGTCCAGTCAAGTGGCAGAGTTACACTTCCTTCTTTATGAGTCCATGGTCTACATCCTCAGGTCCCTGAAAGGAAGATTTCACATGGGCTGTGTTTCCTGCTCCCAGCTGCATGAAACTGTGACAGAATGTTTGGTCTATTTTATATTCAGGTCACATTTTTTATGTCCAGTTTGATTTTCTTTTGGAGAGAAGAGACATCTGGTCTTGTTCTACGAATGTTTGCAGCTTCTGGCTTCCTATACCTCCGTGTGACCCCACACCTCGGTGTGACTCAAGGTCTGTGTCATCCTTACTGCTGAGTCCTGCCTGAATCCTCTACTACTCTGACAGGTGCTTTGGCCTTCTGTGGAGCTCCTGGGTGCCCTGCTGCCCCTGTCTCACACACTCTGTCCTTGACATGGCTCCAGGGTCTGGGCATGCAGTGCTCAGAAGCCCATTCTTCTGGGCCCTTGCTCCCAGAGCCTCTGACCTGCCCCAGCCTAGAGCTCTCTGCTCAGGTGTGGTCCTATGGCTCTCCTGTCTAAAATTCTGGTTTGGACCCACTGTTTCGTGGAGTCTCTGTTTTCCCTTTTCTTGGTTCCTTCTCTTATTTTGCTGGAGGATTCTCTGTTTCCTAAGAAAATATGCATGAGAGGTTAACTTTCTGAATTCATGGGTATCCAGAAATTTCTTTGGTGCACCTCCTGCTGGAGGTCTCTGTGGCTGGGCCTTTAGCCAGAAGTCTTTTCTCTCAGGGGCAGGAGGCTCTGCGCTGTGGTGCCCAGCGTCCTGCAGGTTGCTGGTCTGCTGCTTGTCAGACTCTCATTCTACTGAAAACCGTCCCTCTCTGGCCTCTGGAAATTTTCGGGGATTTTCTCTTGATTCTGGCTATTCTGAAAATTCATCAAGTGTGGTTAGATATGGATCTTTGCATCTTTCAGGATGCTTTCAGCTGCAATAGAGCTCCCAACATATGACAACATGAAGATAAGGAGCTTGGTGGCTTGTACAATAAGGAATCCCAGAGTAGGGCCGTTCCAGAGTAGGCTCACTGGGGCCCCAACTTCTCCCTGTCTTCTCTCTCTACTGACCTCGACATGTCACAGGGCAGCAGGGACCCCAGGCCTCCCCTTGCCCTGCAGTGTTTAGAGTAGGAGAGGAACACTCTTGTCCTTGTGTCCTATCTTAGGAACTAAGAAATCTGTCATGGACTTCGTCCTGGGAGACTTTTTCTGTCTCCCTGGCTCAAACCAGATCACAGGCCTCTGCCAGTCCCTGTGATGAGAATTACTAGGATTGCACCAGAACAGTACAGAGCCAGTCTCCGGGTTTGCCCAGAGGAACATGAAGACAAAAAAAAAAGGAATCACGATTCAGTTATAAAGAACAAAGAGGGAGGAATGGCTGTTGAGTAGTGGTCCAATCCTTTATTTTTCTATTTTTATTTCAGACTTTCAAGTACAAAAATTTAAAATTCTGACACTTGTCATCTCAGAACCATGCAAAGCAACCCAAAATGTTTTACTCAAGAATTTCCATTGAGTTTTTCTTTTTTATACAGTATTTACACAAGTTTCTTCTTTACACAAGCCATGTAATTCATGTAACATGGTTTTTCTGGGTGGGGAGAATGTATAGACAGACAGATAATAGAGAGCCAGACCAGTTCAGTGGTAAGCGGATCACTGTCAATTCATGGCACCCTTATAGAAGGGAGTGGCACTGCCCAGCGGGAAGAGTTTCTCTCCTCAGACTATGCAGAGACAAAGGCCCGCCCATTGCGCTGTGATCAGGACGCTGGTCTCACGGTCTCGCTGCCCACCTATGTCTTCTCTTGTTCTGAAAGCTCCACCCAGCTCCTCCACCCCGTCCACCCAGAAGTGGACATTGAACTTGATGTCCATACAGCACATCTGCACCTGCCACTGCCCTGGGGCAGAGAAAAGCCCTGCCATGCACACATCCCTGAGGGTGAAGGGACACCCTTTTCCTTATTGTTGTTCAGTCATTAAGTCATGTCCAACTCTTTGTGACCCCATGGACTGCAGCGTGCCAGGCCTTCCCTGTCCCTCACCATCTCCTGGAGTTTGCCCAAGTTCATGTTCATTGCATGTATTACCTGTATACTAACACGAAAGCGATTATGAAATTCTTTTGAGTATGTTCAGACCACCAGCACCAGCTCCACTCTTGAACTGGTAACATCTTTCTTAAAGGCCCAGTCTGCTCTGATCTGGCCTGGTTACCTCCCCGCCACCCCCACAACAGCAGCACAGCTGTTGTCCTGGGACTTTAATATCATCTTTAGGGTTCCCGTCACCCCTTTCTTATGTTGAAGCCCCTGTTTTCTGAATCTCCAGAAATCTATGTTCTAAGTTTACATATTCATTTTAAATTGGAATATAGTTCATACATCATAAAATTCACCCATTTAAAGTATACAGTTCAGTGGTTGTATTATATTCACACCACTGTGCCTCTGTCTAATTTAAGAAGATTTTCATCACTGCTACAAAAAACCCCAAGCCCGTCAGCAGTCTCTCCCTTTCTTTTCTCCCCCAGACCTGGAAACTGCTAACCTACTCTCTCTTGTAGATTTGCCTATTCTGGGCCTTGCAAATAAACAGAGCCGCACAATAGGTGGCCTTTTGTGTCTGGCTTCTTCCACTTAGCATGTTTTTGAGGTTCTTCCATGCTGTATGCTGTATGGGTGTCAGTGTCTCATTCCTCACATACTGAGCTGAATGATACCCACTGAATGGATGTAATACATCCATTTAATCCGTTAATCAGTGGAAAAGTGTGAGTCGCTCAGTCGTGTCTGACTCTTTGTGACCCCATGGACTGCAACACGCCAGGTTCCACTGTCCACATTGTTCTCCAGGCAAAAATACTGGAATGGGTTGACATGCCCTTCTCCAGGGGATCTTCCTGACCCGGGGATCGAACCTGGGTCTCCTGCATTGCAGATAGATTCTTTACTGTCTGAGCCACCAGGGAAACCCCCATCAGTGGATAAGCCTGGGGTTGTTCCAGTTCTTTGAGTGTTATGAATAACATTGCTAAGGAGGTTTCTGTGCAGGTTTTGGCGTGGCTGTGTGTTTTTTATTCTTTTGGGCAAGTGTAAGTATACCACCCCAAAGTGTACTTGAGCTGTAGGAAGCATAAATACTCACTCATTGTGATAAGGTGCATCCTTTAGCAGCTTCCTGAGATAGGACGCCTGGCCTCACACCAATGGGGCCTTGAATGTTTCCAGGTATCTTATTTCACCCTCACCCTCACCCTGGCCTGATAGTCTGAGTACAGACTTGTCAGGTGGACACTGATAGCTCAGAATCCTGAAGCCGTTTTCTCCTCTGCCTTCTGGCTCCCAGTGCTGCCACTGAGAAGTCCAATGTCATGTTTATTCCAGATTCTTTTTTATAATATTTTAAAAATATTTATTTTTATGTATTTTTTGTTTCTTTGTTTGGCTGCACTGGGCTCAGTTGTGGCACACAGGATCTTCTGTCTAGTTGCAGCATGCAGATTCTAGTTCCCTTACCAGGGATCAAACCTGGGCCCCTGCATTGGGAACACAGAGTTTTAGCCACTGGACTACCACAGAAGGCCCCAAGATTCTTTTTATATGACTTTTGTTTCATCTTTGAAAGTTTAGAGAAACTTTGCTTTCCCCCTAGTATTCTGACATTTCCCCATGATGTTCCTCGTGTAGGATTTTTCCCATTTATTATAGTGGAGATGAAGTGGAACCTTTTCATCTGGAAAGAAAGCGAAAGTGAAGTCACTCAGCTTTGTGAGCCCATGGACTAGAGTGGGTTGCCATTTCCTTCTCTTTCCATTTCCTTCTCTTCTTTCTCATTTCCATTTCCTTTCTTCTTTTCATCTGAAAACTCATCTTTCAAGTCTGGGAAATTTTTCTGTACTGTGTCTTTGGCAATTTTTCTCTTTTTCTTCTTTGCTCTTTTTTCTTAATGTGTTAACTACTGAGATGGTGTACTTCTGCATTTGTGCTCTGTGTCAGTTAACTGTGCAGTAAACCACCCCAAATGGAGTGACTTGAAGCAGCCACCACTTGTTTAGCTGAAGACTGTGGAGGTCAGTGGTCAGGAGTGGGCCTGGTCAGGCTCATTCACACATCCGTGATCTGCTGCTGGGCTTGCGGGTGGCTGACTGGTGTCAGACGGTCTCAGCTAGGACAGCCCCTTCCTCTCCACAAATTCCCTGACCTTCCAGCTGGTAAATGTGGGGTCAGTTCTCATGGCTGCCGCGTGTGTGTTCCCATGGCAGGAGTCCAGGGAGACACGCAGGAGTGTTCCAGGTTGGGAGCCTTGGCTTGTATGTCACTTCCTCCACATTCTGTTGACTGAAGCAAACCCCCAGGCCAGGCCAGCTCAAAAGAAGGGGAGGAGATGCTGCCTTCTCTCACAGGACCTGCAGAGTCACATCCACAAAGGGCGTGCGCTACTCCCTAGGTTCATACATGGAAACCCTAATCCCCTAATCCCCAAAGTAATGGTGTTTAAAAATGGAACTTTGAGGAGGAGATTAAGTCATGAGGGTGGAGGGCTCATGGAGGGGTCACGGCCCTTATGAAAGGAGACAGGAGAAATCTTGATTCAGTGCCATCTCTGCCACATGACGATACAAGAAGACTTGGGTCTAGGAACCCGGAAGCAGCCCTCCCTAGACTCCAGATCTGCTGGGCCCTTGGTGCTGGGCATCCAGCCTTTGTAACTGTGGAAAGCAGGCGTTAGTCATCCGGCTGTCTGGTCTCAGCATCATGGCTATGGCGGCCACACTGACCGGGCGGCGGGGGGGCGGGGGGGGGAGCGGGAAGGGAGGGGTCTTGGCCATCTCTGTGATCAACCCCACGTTTCCGTGAGCCACTTCTCTACTTTTAATATCTTCATCTTTTATTTGACTCCTCCAGCCTCTTGTTTTTAATTTCTACTACTGTATTTGTAATTCCCAAGAGTTTTTTCTCATTTTTTAATCATTAAAAAAGCAATAGTGTGATGATTCTGGCTTAGAACAGACCCATCCCTGGGTCATTTGGAAGGAGCTCACCCTACTGGCACTTGGATGTCCAGCCCAGCCTCCAGACTGAGAAAGTCCACTTCTGCTGTTGAAGCCACCCTACGTGGAGTATTTTGTTCTGACAGCAGCCCCCCCATTACCTGAGGCATGCAGTGGCCTGCCTCCTCCAGGACTGTGCGGCAGCCGCTCTGCACTTCTCTGCTGAGCGCCGCCATCCCCCTCCAAGGACTGGTCCCCTCCATCAGCGGGAGGCCAGGCACAGGGAGAAGCCAAGTCTCTGGGCCGCTGCACACCCCCTTCCGCCCCTCCACCCCTCTCCGAGGTTGTCACCCTCCTTGTCCTTCCCCTGGCTCCTCTCTGTGTGCTTTAAATTGGTTCAGCACCAGAAGGATTTGAGAAACACTGCTGTGCGAGCCTTTCTGCTCTGAGTTGGCTGTGCTGCCCCGCTGCAGGGAGCCTGCAGCCCTGACCTCCCCCACTCCCCCCCCTCCCCCCGCCCCGCCTTCTCCCCCCCCGCCCCCCCCCCCCCCGCTCCTGCCCAGTCTTATTTCTCTGCCACCGCTGCTTTCCTCCCTTTCCTCTGTCTTCAGACAGCGAATCCTGCTGCTGTTGTTCTGTGTTGTTACTAACCCCAGGCTCCCTCTGCCTTCTGAAGCAGTATTGACCCTGCAGAGGCCTAGGGACTGTTTGCTGGTGACCTGTGATGGCTCCCCCAATGCCCTCGCTTTCCTGCCCAACATGCTGCACCTTCTCTCTCTGCTGGGGTAGGGGTCCAGTCCCAGGGGAAGTCCCTCCATCCTCTGGGCCAGGGACCAGTGAATCCCATCCTCTCATGAGGGAGAAGTGGTCCGACCGGGCTGCTGGCATCCAGTTGAGGAGGACTTCCCATGCAAAGCCTTTAGTCTCTGCAGCCCTGGGTCTTTCTGACAAAGAGGAAAGAGTGGTGGTGGCTTTCATTCAGCTCTGAGATCCACTGCTGTTAAAGGATCCTGTCCTATGGCCCCTCTGCAGGCTGTTGAACTTGGTGTGATTCCTCACACAGCCAAGAGCTTCCATCTCCCGGATGCTGACGTTGTTACTGTCCTCCGTGTGGAGAGAAGGAAGAAGAATCCTTCCACACACGACTTCATTTCCTGTTTGGTTCACTCTATGAAGTACTGTCTCTAGAAGACTGCTCTTCTCATTTCCCAATGGTTTACCCACGACAAAGTCCTTGTTTCCTTTATTCCTTTTTCTCTGAGGAAGGCTCTTACCTCTCTTCCAAGTGAATTTTCAGTGGCGTTTGTACCAGAAATGGTCACTCTTCCTGGCTGGTGGCTGACCTCCAGAGGCAGCTTCTCCTTTCCGTCTGCACTGCTTCCCAGAGGCTGCACGGTGAGGCAGGGGTCACTTCAGTCTGCCCCTCCATTTCAGCAGCTGCTTTACTGCCATGAAAAAGGGCTCGATTTATGACAGTAACTGCAGACCGTCCCTGTGCTCTGTGAGAGAAGGGATCAGGGAGAAGGAAAGAGAGAAACCTCTTGGAATGAGTGTCTTTGGGAGAAGCAAATCTTCTTTTGGCAGAAACTTCCTGAGTCCATTAGACACTTTAGTCCAATCCATGTGGAGGCTGCTTGAAATATCAGGGAGGGCATTGTGGGCAGTGGGCCACGGTGTGTGGGGAGGGTGGGGGGCGGGGATGGGAAGCCATGCTTCCCCTGTGAATGGTAGCTCCCTGTAGAGAAGGAATCACAAACAAGGATTTAGCCAAGCCCATCTCTCATGGCGCTGTTCTTCCAACTTCTTATAATGCTGGCATGATCATAAATAAAAAATACTTGGTGAGGCACTGTCCTCCTTTTTCCTTCTGTTGTTTCTGGCCCAGTCACAAGGTCTGAAATCTTTGCTTCCAGAGATACTGTGCTGGGAGGAGAGACCAGGCCAGTGTGCAGGGATGTGGCTTTTGGTTCCCACCCTGTAACTCAAGTGTCTGCTGAGTGACACTCTGACCTCATGTCCTCAGCACTCAAGGAGGAATTAGAACCAACAGCCATTCACCGGAGATGAGCATTAACATGAACTAAATTAAGTTATTAATGTAAATTAAGTTATTAATGGTGATCTTCAGTGTGGCCACTTAGAAAGTAGCTCAAAGTATGTAGTAAATAACACAAAAATTAAAATGGCACATTATAAGACTTACATTTAACACAAAAGAAGGCAGTAACAATCCCTGGGTCGGGAGGATACCCTGGAGAAGGAAATGGCAACCCACTCCAGTATTCTTGCCTGGAAAATCCCATGGGCAGAGGAGCCTAGCGGGCTACAGTCCATGGGGATACAGTTTATCAACTAAACAACAATAACAGCAGGAACTCTAGAACAGGTGCAACAAAGATGAGTATTTTATTTTAAATCTCCTATAAGATAAAATTTCAACTGTACAGTATTCCCCACATTTCCTATTCCATAAAAATGAAATTTCATGTCTTGATATCTCATTCTTGAGGATACTGTCAGAACTGCCTGAAAATGGAGACAGCTATTATTTGGATAAAAGAGAGTTTTAAAATCCATTTCAAAGTTGTATTTTTTTAAACAGACAATTTAGATGATCAGTTTGGCTATTATATCGATTAAGACTATTTTGCTTGCAAGTGACAGACACCCAGGTGAAACTTTCCACAAAAGGAATGTATTGTTATTTGCATCAACTGAATTTATCATCATGTGTATAAATTAGGATTCTTAGTTGCAGACTCCAGAATCCACTCCAGTTTGTTTCAGAGAAAGGAGTTTATTACAGCATCTTATGTGGTTTATAGAGTTTCTGGGCAAGTCAAGAGCACACGCTTAGATCCTACAGCCAGAAATATTCCTGTCCAGACCCCAGCACTCATCTTCTGAAAACCCAACAGTGACATCTGCCCCTGCCCATGGCTTAGGGCTGGGATAACGGACGCTGCCTCTCAGCTCCCTCTCGGCTGCGCAGGTGGGAGAGCTAAGCACCAGGTCCACCCTGCCTGGAGAAGGTCTGACCTCCATCCTATGGGCTTGCTTCCACCTCCCAGTGTCCTGAGGTGTGTGGCTGTGGGCCACCCCTGGTGTGGGCCTCAGTCACAGGTGAAGACTTTGCTACAAGGTTTTGAGACGTAGACTTTAGCTTCCCATCATTACTGGACTGGAGTAGGTGCCAGTCTGCAGGCATTCCTGGGCAGGAGAGAGCTGGCCTTGGGAAAAGGGCTGGGCGCTAGGCACTGGAGAAGTGAGACAATTCCATCTCCATGTTTCTTCTGCCTCTCTGCCAAGCCGCTACCTGCAGGTGACACAGCCTCCAGAAGGTTCAGAATTGTCCCCAGAGTTCGGGCCCAGAGGGGTCTGAGTCCCACTTCCAGCCTCCTCAGGAAAGGGACGGGTAGGCCCAGGCAGAAGCGACCACACACTGCCGACAGGAGCAGAGCCACAGTGCATCAAACAGCCATTCCCTTGAGAGTAAAGGAAATAATTTTCAGAGAGAGAGTAGCAAAGGGGGGAAGTGGGTGCCTGGGCGAGCCGACTGTGTCCAGAAGGCAAAAGCTGTCACTGAAGCTGCCTCCTCCCTGTTGACTGGGCCTAGCCCTGGCTTCTTACCCAGTGGGGGTGGGGCTTTCTCGGACTGTTGCGTGTTCACTGTTCTTCTGTATCAGAGCTGCTGGGAGTAAAGCAGGTGGTGAGAGCTTGTCAGCGGGGCAGGGCGAGCTGACCCTTAGCTCCACTGTCACCTAAACTGGTAGCCTTGGGTAACCCTTGCAACCCTCTCTCTATCCTCCTGTGTGCAAGACGAGCTGGCAATCAAGGCTGTGAAATTTACAGTACAGATGCGGCGGGTCCGCCTGCGGCATCCTGAGAGGGGCCTGTTGGAAAGACAGCGGTGAGTGACTCTAGTCAGGCACCCAGTTAGTAGCTTAAAAGAGGAAAGGATGGGACATTCTTTGTGATACAGTGGCTAAGAATCTGCCTGCCAGTGCAGGGAACACAGTTTCAATCCCTGCTCCGGAAAGATCCCACGTGTCCTAGAGCAACTAAGCCCGTGCACCACAACTACTGAGCCCACGCGCCCTAGAGCCCATGCTCCCCGAGAAGAGAGAAGTCATCGCGAGAGAAGCCCACACACAGCCAAAAACTAAATCAAAATTTTTCTTCAGAGGGAAAGGATGGTAAGGAACTCCTTGAAGTTCTCTTGGGTCTGTACCTACACATGGTATCAGGGGCTCGGGTGAAGATGGGGCAGAGTGGTAGGAAGTCATCCCAGGATGTCTTGGGAGACCGGCTGCCCAGAGATGACCTAGCTGCATGAGACAACTTGGTTGATTGGGACTGGGTTCAGAAAGGGACAGTCATGGTCCAGAGTAGAGGCTCTCTGAGTGAATGGCCCCTTGGGTATAAGAAAACTTGCCTATTTAGTGGAGGACTGGCCCTCATGAGTAGAGGATGTGATGTGTTCTCAAGGTGATAATCTAAGTGATAAAGCCATAGTGGACATCTCCCGCTAGGGTGGGGCTCTGCGCCATCAGATGACACCATCCTAAGGAAGGGAGACCTTGGGCAGCGAAGCAAACATCACCTCGAGACCAGTGAGGGGGCATGTGACCCCTCCCCAATTGCGGTGATGGCCCCTACTGTATGCACTGCTCCTCTGCCCTCCAGTTCACCCACCACCCGCCTCTCTTGCTCCTACCATTGTGTCTGGTTTCACATTCTGATTTCTTTGCAGTGAAGCCTCTCCGATCTAAGCATCTAACAGTAATTCCTCCCTTTGCTCTCCCATCCCTGCCACACTGGGCATACAACGCTAGAGCTATTTGTACCTGGGCCCTGTCCTGTCCTGCAGTATCTCCAGGCAGAGCCTGCACAACAGTGGTCCAGGGCCAGTCCCTGGGGCTTCTGGAAGCCAAGGGGGTGTCTGGGTGGAAATGCTGGTGGAAGGGTGGTTCTGCTCCTGTGGAGATGGTTGTATGAAGAGGCTGCCGTCCGTCTTCCCTCCCAGCATCCCTGGACTTATGGGGCCTCCCCTGCCCCTCAATCAGCTCAGGTCCAATGCATGCCCAGCTGCTCCCGCAGCCTAAAAGAGCCCTGGAGACCAGACCAGCCTGAGGCTGCTGAATGAGGCACAGAGTTTAACATAGGGGATTTTCCAGTTCTGCAAGTAAGGAGCTTGGAAGTTGCCACTCTGTCCTAACAAGTAAAAAGCTGCACAGACTGAGAAATCGATGTCTCCTTGGGTCCCTAGGAGAGGCGAGGGCACATAGCCAGCCACTACTCTGAGACTGGAGACACGGACCACTTCATGGAGCAGAGACTAGGGGCTGGAAGCTGCCACAGAGCCCAGCCAGGGTGGGAACCCTGGACTGTAATTGATGAACTGCGGGAGGCTCACTGCTGAGTGCTGGAAACTCCAGGGCTGCAGTCACAGGAGAGTCTGCACAATTCTGTGGAGATTTGCCACCAGGAGCTCAAAAAGGTTCTTACAGTAAATGTCAGAGCAATATCCCCTCATGCTTCTGGAGGGGGAGGGGAAAGGAATTATTGTGAAATATGTGCCGAGCAGTTTGCTGTTAACAAAACCTGCCCTCGGGGGAACTAGTTAGCAGAGCTTAATCTGCTGTAGTGTAGTTACCAGGGCCTTGCTGATCAAATGGAGGGAGACACTCAATTCTAGGCCACTCTCGCCACCTCATCCCACATCAGGGGGAGAAAAGTCCAAAACATTTATGAAGGTCATAGTCTGGAGGCACAGGCTCACGGAGTCCTGAGACGATCACAGGCTGTAGAACATCACCTCCCCCTCCCCCGCCCCAGGTTGCCACCTAGTTACTCAAGGCTGGTTTATAACAGTTTTTCTCACCTGGTACTGAGGAAGGCTTTCTTATCTCTCGTTGCTGGGTCTTTGAAACTCTGCATTCAAATGGGTATATCTTTCCTTTTCTCCTTTGCCTTTCACTTCTCTTTTCATAGCTGTTTGTAAGGCCTCCTCAGACAACCATTTTGCCGTTTTGCATTTCTTTTTCTTGGGGATGGTCTTGATCCCTGCCTCCTGTACAATGTCACGAACCTCCGTCCATAGTTCTTCAGGCACTCTGTCTATCAGATCTAGGCCCTTGAATTTATTTGTCACTTGCACTGTATGGCTCAGATGGCAAAGTGTCTGCCTACAATGCAGGAGACCCAAGTTCAATCCCTGGGTCAGGAAGATCTCCTGGAGAAGGAAATGGCAACCCACTCCAGTACTCTTGCCTAGAAAATCCCATGGACGGAGGAACCTGGTAGGCTACAGTCCATGGGGTCGAAAAGAGTCGGACACGACTGAGCGGTTTCACTTTGCACTGTATAGTTGTAAGGGATTTGATTTAGGTCATACCTGAATGGTTTAGTGGTTTTCCCTACTTTCTTCAATTTAGGTCTGAATTTGGCAATAAGGAGTTCATGATCTGAGCCACAGTCAGCTCCCGTTCTTGTTTTTGCTGACTATATGGAGCTTCTCCATCTTTGGCTGCAAAGAATATAATCAGTCTGATTTTGGTATTGACCATCTGGTGATGTCCAAGTGTAGAGTCTTCTCTTGTGTTGTTGGAAGAGGGTGTTTGCTGTGGCCAGTGCATTCTCTTAACAAAGGTCTGTTAGCCTTTGCCCCGCTTCATTCTGTACTCCAAGGCCAAATTTGCCTGTTACTCCAGGCGTTTCTTGGGTGTTAGTTCTAGAAGGTCTTGTAGGTCTTCACAGAACTGTTCAATTTCAGCTTCTTCAGCATTACTGGGCATAGACTTGGATTACTGTGATAATGAATGATTTGCCTTGGAAATGAACAGAGATCATTCTGTCGTTTTTGAGATTGCATCCAAATACTGCATTTCAGACTTTCTTGTTGCCTATGATGGCTCCTCTATTTCTTCTAAGGGATTCTTGCCCACAGTACCAAGGGAACTTTTCATGCAAAGATGGGCACAATAAAGGATAGAAATGGTATGGACCTAACAGAAGCAGAAGATATTAAGAAGAGGTGGCAAGAATACACAGAAGAACTGTACAAAAAAGATCTTCAGGACCCAGTTAATCATGATGATGTGATCACTCACCTAGAGCCAGACATCCTGGAATGCAAAGTCAAGTGGCCCTTAGGACGGATCAGTACAAACAAAGCTAGTGGAGGTGATGGAATTCCAGCTTGGGCTATTTCAAGTTCTACAAGATGATGCTGTGAAAATGCTGCCCTCAGTATGCCAGCAATATTGGAAAGCTCAGCAGTGGCCAAGGACTGGAAAAGGTCAGTTTTCATTCCAATCCCAAAGAAAAGCAATGCTAAAGAATGCTCAAACTACCACACAATTGCACTCATTTCACACACTAGCAAAGTAATGCTCAAAATTCTCCAAGCAAGGCTTCAACAGTACATGAACTGCGAACTTACAGAGATGTTCAAGCTGTATTTAGAAAACACAGAGGAATCAGAGATCAAGTTGCTAACATCTGTTGGATCATCGAAAAAGCAAGAAAGTTCCAGAAAAACATCTGCTTTATTGGCTATGCCAAAGCCTTTTACTGTGTGGATCACAACAAACTGTGGAAAATTCTTAAAGAAATGGAAATACCAGACCACCTGACTTGCCTCCTGAGAAATCTGTATGCAGGTTCAAGAAGCAATAGTTAGAATGGACATGGAACAACAGACTGGTTCCAAATCGGGAAAGGAATACATCAAGGTTGTATATTGTTACCCTGCTTATTATTTAACTTATATGCAGGGTACATCATGAGAAATGCTGTACTGAATGAAGCACAAGCTGGAATCAAGATCGCCGGGAGAAATATCAATAACCTCAGATATGCAGATGACACCACCCTTATGGCAGAAAGTGAAGAAGAACTAAAGAGCCTCTTGATGAAAGTAAAAGAGGAGAGTGAAAAAGTTGGCTTAAAACTCAACATTCAGAAAACTAATATCATGGCATCTGGTCCCATCACTTCATGGCAAATATATGAGAAAACAGTGGAAACAGTGGCAGACTTTATTTTGGGGGGCTCCAAAATCACTGCAGATGGTGACTGCAGCCATGAAATTAAAAGACGCTTGCTCCTTAGAAGAAGTTATGACCAACCTAGACAACATATTAAAAAGCAGTGACATTACTTTGCCAACAAAGGTCCGTCAATCAAAGCTATGGTTTTTCCAGTAGTCATGTATAGATGTGAGAGTTGGACTATAAAGAAGGCTGAGCACCGAAGAATTGATGCTTTTGAACTGTGATATTGGAGAAGACTCTTGAGAGTCTCTTGGACTGCAAGGAGATCCAACCAGTCCATTCTGAAGGAGATCAGTCCTAGGTGTTCATTGGAAGGACTGATGCTGAAGCTGAAGCTCCAATACTTTGGCCACCTGATGTGAAGAACTGACTCATTTGAAAAGACCATGATGCTGGGAAAGATTAAAGGCAGGAAGATAAGGGAACAACAGAGGATGAGATGGTTGAATGGCATCAGCAACTCAATGGACATGAGTCTGAGTAAACTCCAGGAGTTGGTGATGGAGAGGGAGGCCTGGCATGCTTCAGTTCATGGGGTCACGAACAGTCAGACATGACTGAGCAACTGAGCTGAACTGAACTTAACCTGGTACATCATAGCTGGGTATCACAACAACAGAAACAACAACAACAACTACTACAACAACAAAATTACAAGACATATCAGGGACTTCCCTGGCAATCCAGTGATTATGATTTTGCCTCCCAATGCAGGCAGTGTGGATTCAATCCCTGGTTGGGTAGCTAAGATCCCATATGCCTCTTGGCAAAAAAAAAAACCCATAAAATAGAAGCAATATTGTAACAAATTCAGTAAAGACTGAAAATGGTCCACTTAAAAAATCTTTTATGAAAAAAGGTATATCAAGAAACAAAGCAAAAAAAAAAATTGAAAGCACACACAGACACAAACAAACCATCATTTGAAGAGGCAGAGCAAGCTTCACCATGAAATGTGGCAAGAATGTTGGAATTATTAGACTGAGAATTTAAAGCAACTATGAATAATATGCTAAGGGTTCTAATGGATATAGTAGGCAGCTTGCAGAAAAGATAGGCAGAGTAAGCAGAGAGATGGAGATCCCAAGAAAGAACCAAAAAAAAAAAAAACAAAAAACTGCTAGAGATCAGGAGTAATATAACAGGAAAGAAGGATACTTTTGGATACTTTGATGGGCTTGTTAGTAAACTGGACACAGCTGCTGAAAGAATCTGTAAACTAGAGGATATTATCAATAGAATCCTCAAAAAGCAAAGAGAACAAAGACTACAACAAGGAAAACAATACACAAAACCAGGGAATAAGTACAGAAAGCTTCATATATAAATAATGGGAACACCAGAAAGAGAAGAAAGAGCAGAAGAAATATTTAAAACACTCATGATGGAGAAATTGCCCAAGTTAATGTCGAACACTAAACCACAGATCCAAGAACTCAGAGAATGCTGATCAGGAAAATACTAAACACCCCAAAATGAAAACATCTCCCACCTTACACAAAAACACCCCCAAAACAAAACTTCAGTCCTCCCCTCCAAAACAAGACAAAGCCAAAACTATACCTCTATAGAGTATTATTTTCAAACTATAGAAAATCAAAGATAAAAATAAAATCCTCAAAGAAGCCAGAGGAGAAAAATGAGTCTATAGAGCAGCAAAAATGAGAATATTGCCTGACTTCTCCATGCAAGCAAGAAGAGAGTAGAGTGAAATATTTAAAGTGTTGAGAGAAAAAATACAAAGGAGCACTGAAGTGAAGATAAATAAGTGAAGGTAAAATAAACATTTTTATTAACTCTTAACTGATTTGATAGATAAGTTAGTTCAAAATAATAATTAAAACAATTGTATTGAATACATATGCCTGTGTATAAGTGAGAAGGACGGCGATGATATAAGGGAATAATTAAGGAGATTTTGTTATTAGAAGGTACGGCACCTGTGAAGAGGTATAGTGTTGTTTGAAACTGGAATTAGATTAGTTGTAAAGATATATTGCAAACTCTAGGGCAGCCACTAAAAACAGTAAATAAAGAGGAAAGAAAGTAAAAGTGAAGTCGCTCGGTCGTGTCCAACTCTTTGCAACCCCATGGACTGTAGCCTACTAGGCTCCTCCGTCCATGGGATTTTCCAGGCAAGAATACTGGAGTGGGTAGCCATTCCCTTCTCCAAGGAATCTTCCTGACCCAGAGATAGAACGCTGGGTCTCCTTCATTGGAGGCAGATTCTTTACCGTCTGAGCCACCAGGGAAAGTAGTAAAGAAGGGCATTACATAATGATAAAGAGAATTCTCTAAGAAGATTTAACAATCCTTAATATGTATGCACTAACAACAGAGTAGCAAACTACACAAGACAAAAACTAATAGAACTGCAAGAAGAAGTAGCTGAATCCACTATCCTAGTTCGAGATTTTTGCACTCCTCTATAATAAGTGGACAGACCCATCAGACAAAAAGGCAGTAAGAACACAGTTGACCTCACAAACACCATCAATCACCTGGATTTAAGTAACATCTATAGACAACTTCATCCAGCAACAGCAGAATACACATTGTTCTCAGACTCACATGGAACATTTACCAAGACAGGCCACATTCTGGGGCATAGAACACAATTTAACAGATTTGAGTGAAATAATGCAGTGTCTGGTCTGAGACACTGGATTAAACTAGAAATCAATAACTTTTTTTTTTTTTTTCCAGAAAGTAACCTGGAAAATCCCAGAATACATGGAGATTAAAAAACACATTTCTAAATAACATGTGGGTCAAAGAAGAAATCTCAGGAGAAATTTAAAAGTGAAGTGAAAGTGGCTTAGTCGTATCTGACTCTTTGCTACCCCATGCATTATACAGTCCATGGAATTCTCCAGGCCAGAATACTGGAGTGGGTAGCCTTCCCCTTCTCGAGGGTATCTTCCCAACCCAGGGATCAAACCCAGGTCTCCTGCATTGCAGGCAAATTCTTTACCAGCTGAGCCACAAGGGAAGCCCAATTTAAAAGTAGTTTGAACTAAATGAGAATGAAAACAAAACTTTTCAAAATCTGTGGGTTGCAACAAAAGCAGTACTTAGGGGAGATTTTACAGCATTGAAAACATCTAAAATCAATAAACTTTCACCCTAGCAAACTAGAAAATGAGCAAATTAAATAGAAAATAAGCAGAAGAAAAGAAATAATTCAAGGAGAAATCATTGAAATTGGAAATAAGAATTCAGTAGAGAAAATCAATAAATGAATGCTAGTTCTTTGAAAAGATCAATAAAATTGATGCGCCTCTAGCCAGGCTAACCACAAGAGAGAGATAGGAGACAAAGTACCAATATCAGAAATGAAAGAAGGAACATCACTGTAGATCTTATAGACATTAAAAGGATAATAAAGGAGTACTGTGAACAACTCTATGCCCACAGACTTGATAACCTAGGTAAAACAGATCAATTCCTTAAAATAAAAAATCTATCAAAACTCACTCAAGAAGAAATAGTCCAAATAGGCTTATATCTATTAAAGAAATTGGATCAGTAGTTAATAACCTTCCAAACAGAAAGCAGCGAATCCAGATGGGTTCAATGGTGAATTCTCTCAAACATTTAAGGAAGAAATTATACCAATTCTCTACAGTTTATTTCAGAGGACAGAAGCAGAAGAAATACATTCTAAATCATTTTATAAGGCCAGTATTTCTCTACAATTAAAACCAGATAAGAAAACTACAGATCAATACTTCTCATGAACATAGATGCAAAATTTTCAATAAAATGTTAGCAAATTGAATCCAGCAATGTTCAAAAACAATTATATATTAATACCTCAACCAGCTGGGATTTATCCCAGGTATGGGAGCCTCAATATTTGGAAATTAATTAATGTAACCCACCACATCAACAGACTATGTTGTATCACTAGATGCAGGAAACCTTTGACAAAACCTGACACCCAGTAATGATAATCACTGAACAAATGAAATTTGAAATAAAAAATGCAATATAATCTAAAAATGAAATATGTATGTATAAAGCTAACAAAATTATGCATAAGATGTATATGAAGAAAACTAAAATGTTGATGAATGAAATCAAAGAACTAAATAAATGGAGAGATGTGCCATGTTCATGGATAGGAAGATTCAATACTGTCAAGATGTCAGTTCTTCCCAATTTGATCTATAGATTCAATACAGTTCTAATCAAAACCCCGGCAAGTTATTTTATAGATATTTACAAACTGATTCTAAATTTTAAATGGAGAGACAAAAGGACAGACTCAGTTCAGTTCAGTTCAGTCGCTCAGTTGTGTCCAACTCTTTGCGACCCCATGAATCACAGCATGCCAGGCCTCCCTGTCCATCACCATCTCCCGGAGTTCACTCAGACTCAAGTCCATCGAGTCCGTGATGCCATCCAGCCATCTCATCCTCTGTCGTCCCCTTCTCCTGCCCCCAATCCCTCCCAGCATCAGAGTCTTTTCCAGTGAGTCAACTCTTCGCATGAGGTGGCCAAAGTACTGGAGTTTCAGCTTCAGGATCATTCCCTCCAAAGAAATCCCAGGGCTGATCTCCTTCAGAATGGACTGGTTGGATCTCCTTGCAGTCCAAGGGACTCTCAAGAGTCTTCTCCAACACCACAGTGTAAAAGCATCAATTCTTTGGCGCTCAGCTTTCTTCAGACTAACCAATAAAATACTGTAGAACAAATCTGGAAGACTGACGCCACCCAACTTTAAGACTTAATATAAAGCTATAGTAATCAAGACAGCATGGTACCTGTGGGATAATAGATGATTAGGTCAATGGAACAGAATAGAGTGCCCAGAAATATAGCTACATAAATATGGGCAACTGATCTTCAACAAAAGAAAAAGGCAATACAATAGATAGAGCAAAGGCAGTCTTTTCAAAGAATGGTGCTGGAACAACTGTACATCCACATGTGAAAAATGAATCCCAACTCACTTCATAAAGATTAACTCAAAATGGATCATAAACCTAAATGTAAAACATAAAACTCCTGGAAGATAGCACAGGATGACATTGCATATGGTGAATACTTTTTAGATACAGCATCAAAGGCATGGTCAATGAAAAAAATAATTGATAAGCCAGACTTCATTGCATTAAGACTGCTGCTCTGTGAAAGAAAGTGTCAAGAGAATGAGAACACAAGCCATTAACTGGAAGAAAATATTTGCAAAAGTCACATCTGATAGGTGAACTCTTCAAACTTAACTATAAGAAACTCAAATAACTCTTCAAACTCAACAAATGAAAAACTGGACCAAAGCCCTTAAGACCTCACCAAAAAAGATAGACAGATGGCAAAGAAATATAAGGAAAGATGTTCCGTTCACATGCCATCGGGGAAATGCAAATTTAAACAACAGTGAGCTATCACTCTACAGCAACTCAGATGGCTGAGCTTGAGAACACTGACAATACCAGTGCTGGAAAGGATGTGGAGAGATGGGAACTCTCCTTCATTGCTGGTGGGGATGCAAAATGGTGCAGCTACTTGGGAAGACACACTGTTAACATAAAATCCAGCAGCCATCTTTGGTATTTGTTTACTCAAATGAGATGAAATTTTATGTCCATATACACGCACACACACTTATAGCAGCTTTATTGATAACTTGGAAGCAATTAAGAAGTCCTTCAATAGGTGAATGGCTAAACAAACTCTGGAAGAAACAGACAGTGGAATACTAACTCAGTGCTAAAAAAGAAATGATCCATCAAGTCATGAAAAGACATGGAGGAATCTTTAAAATTAATGATTAAGTGAAAAGAAGCCAATCTGGAAAGGCTACATACTGTGTGAGTCCAACCTCGTGACATTTTGGAAGAGGCAAAACTATGGGGAAAGTAAAAGGGCTGGTTGCTAGTGACTGAGGTGAGAGAGGGATGAACAGGTGGAGCACAGAGGACTTTAGGGCAGTGAGGCTACTCTGTATGAATCTGTAATGGTGGACACATGTCATTCTACATTTAGTCAAGTCCATGGAGTGTACTTTGCCAACAAAGGTCCATATAGTCAAAGCTGTGGTTTTTCCAGTAGTTGTGTATGAATGTGAGAGTTGGACCATAAAGAAGGCTGAGTGCTGAAGACTTGATGTTTTCGAACTGTGGTGCTGAAGAAGACTCTTGAGAATCCCTTGGACTGCAAGGGTATCAAACCAGTCAATCCTAAAGGAAATCAAACCTGAATCTTCATTGGAAGGACTGATGCTGAAGCTGAAGCTCCAATACTTTGGCCACCTGATGTGAAGACCTGACTTACTGGAAAAGATCCTGATGCTGGGAAAGATTGAAGGCAAGAGGAAACCGGGACGACAGAGGATGAGATGGTTGGATGGCATCACTGACTCAATGGACACAAGTTTGAGCAAACTCAGGGAGACGGTGAAGGACAGGGAAACCTCATGTGCTGCGGTCTATGGGGTCGAAAAGAGCTGGACATGACTGAGTGACTGAACAACAAGAACAATGGAATGTACAACACCAAGAGTGACCCTGATGAACTTTGGATGGTAATAAGAGTTGACTCATTGGAAAAGACTCTGATGCTGGGAGGGATTGGGGGCAGGAGGAGAAGGGGACGACAGAGGATGAGATGGCTGGATGGCATCACTGACTCGATGGACATGAGTCTGAGTGAACTCCGGGAGTTGGTGATGGACGGGAGGCCTGGCGTGCTGCGATTCACGGGGTTGCAAAGAGTTGGACACGACTGAGCGACTGAACTGAACTGAACTGAACTGAACTGAATGTGTCAGTATAGGTCCATCAGTTGTAACGACTGTTCCAGTGCGGTGGGGGATGTTAACAGTGAGGTAGACAGGGGTACATAGAACTCTCTATACCTTCTTAATTTGTTGAGACGTTGAAACCACTCTTTTTTTTGGGGGGGGGGGCGAAGTTCTTGTTAAAAAAAGAAGTCCAATTCTCGCTTGGACTATATGATCAGATTTGCTGAACTTGAAACCAGGCTAGTGTGGCCTCTGACAACTGCTTAACCTGTGTGTGCCTCAGTTTCCACACCTGTAAAGCAGCTATAGTAACAGTCCTGACCCTCAGAGTGACTGTGAGAGTTAATAAGGTAGTACATGAAAAGCATGTAGCCCCGTGTCTGCTGACAGAGTGAAAGTGAAAGTCACTCAGTCATGTCCGACTCTTTGCGACCCCATGGATACAGTCCATGGAATTCTCCAGACCAGAATACTGGAATGGGTAGCCATTCCATTCTCCAGGGGATCTTCCCAACCCAGGGATTGAACCCAGATTTCCCGCACGTTGCAGGCAGATTCTTTACCAGCTGAACCACCAGGGAAGCCCAAGAATACTGGAGTGGGTAGCCTATCCCTTCTTCAGGGTCTTCCTGACCCAGGAATTGAACCGGGTTCTCCTTCATTTCAGGATTCTTTACCAGCTGAGCTACCAAGGAAGCCCAGAAAGAGAGAGGGAGATTTATTATTTACAACTGGTTTGTTGAACAGTCTGAACCAGTGAGGAACACACAGGAAGTGGCTTGATCTTCCTCCAACCCTGGGCTTCTTTCAAATGAATTCTTTCCCATCTTCCTTCTCTGCCCCTTGACAACATCTCAGCAAGCCAGCTCCCTTCAGCATGCCCAGCAGTTGTTGTTTCTATGGCTGTGCTGGGTCTTCATTGGTGTGCCTGGTTGTGTCAAGTGGGGACTACTCAGCAGTGCACGGGCTTCTGACTATGGTGGCTTCTCTTGTGAGAAGGCTCTAGGGCACATGGGCTTCGGGAGTCTCAGCAGGCAGGCTCAGTAGTCCTGGTTCCCAGGCTCTGGAGCTCAGGCTCAGTAATTGTGGCACCCAGGCTTAGCTGCTCCACAGTATGTGGGATCCTCCGGGACCAGAGATTAAACTCGTCTCCCACATTTGCAGACAGATTCTTTACCACTGAGCCATGAGGGAAGCCCTTGCCCAGCAGTTTTAATTAGAAGAACAAGCTCTGTTTCTATAAAAATAACTCACTTCCAGGCATGAAGGAATCTAGTCCAGTCTCAATCAAAATTCAAATCTCACATCCAAGCCAGACTCCTGGGCAGGCCCTGAGACCAGGCCAGCGCTGAGAGAGGAGCACCATGCCCCTCTCCAATTCCTCGCTGTTCCTCTTCCTCTCTGGGAGATTAGAGAAAGGGAGCAAAACAGCTTTTTTCTTTCTAACTCAAGTAGCTCTGTGGCGGCTGTCCCCACTTGGCAGTTCTCCAGCGCTACCTGTCTTGACGGCCATGTTCTGTGGTTTCCTTGGAGGCTCCTGGGCCCATGCAGACTGCAGTTTCTTAACCTGGGAGATGCCATCTTTAGATAATCTCTTGCAACCCATTTCAGTAGGTTCATTTCCTCTGCGCCCCCTCTCCCCACCCTGACGCACCCCTCCCTTTCTCTTTCTCTGTGCCCCCAGAGCCTAAACCCTGAGCCTCTGGGCTTCCTCCCTCACTCACCTGTGGTTCAGCCCATGGAGGCTTCAGCAGGAGACAGGAGGGTAAAAGCCAGCCCACCCCACCTCCCAGCACGAGCCCTCTCTGGGCTCAGGATGCCCTTGACCTCTGTCCCTGGAGCGGGAATGGCTCTCTATTGTCACCAGTCCTCGAGTCTGGCATCCACCAGAAGGGGCACCTTCAGAGAAATTCTGGGAATTCCCTGGTTGGTCTTTCCAGTGTTTAGGACTTGGCATTCCCATGGCTGGGGCCTGGGTTCAGTCCCTGGCTGGGGAACTGAGATCCTGCAGGCCTCACAGCATGGCCATGAAAGGAAAAAAAAAAAGAAAGAAAGAAAAATTCTTCAAAAGACATCACATGGTGTTCCCTATCAGAAAGAGTTATCAGCAGCATGCAGGTCGACAAAGGACTTGCACGTGTACACAGGACTCCTGTGCATCAAGAGAAAGAAAACGTGAACATGGACAGGACTTGAGTAGGCATGTCACAAGAGAATGAATCGAAATATCCTTTCATGTGTTTCATAAACAGAAAAAACGGTTCCACTTTGTCGGTCATCAGGAAAATGAGAGTGAAGTATGGGTGCACACTCACTTGAGTGGCGGAAATGAGAGTGGTGGAAAATGCCAAGTGCTGGTGAGGCTGCGGAGCAGCTGGGACACCCTGCACTTCTAGGGGCCGGGGGAGAGTGTGAGCATTTTGGAAAGGTCCTTGCTGTGTCCACTGACATTGAGCATACACACACCCTACTCCCCGGCAGCTCTGTTCTCAGGAGAACTCCCAACAGAAACGTGTGCAGTGGTCATTAAAAGACATGTGTAGCAGCGCTACTTTTTTTTTTTTTTTTTTCAATTTAAAGAAGTATTTATTTGCTTGTTTTGGCTTTGGCTGCCCTGGGTCTTCATTGCTTCACGAGCTTTCTCTGGTTGTGGTGCGTGGACTTCTCATTGCTGTGGCTTCTCTTGTTGCAAAGCGTGGGCTTAGTTGCTCCGAACCACGTGGGATCCTCCTGGACCAAGAATCACTCCCAGCTTCCCTGCATTGGCAGGTGGATTCCTACCCGCTGGATCACCAGGGAAGCCCCTAGCAGCGCTACTGTTAACCACCCTAAACTAGATACCAGGCACATGTGTGTTGACCGCTGAACGTGCCCATGAATTGTGGTGCCGCCACTCAGCGGAGGACGGCACAGCGTTGAGAATCAGTGATCTTCACGGACAGGCAACATACGTATGACTTACAAATATGCTACTGAGTGAAAGAACAGAGATTCAGAAGAAGACACTGTGTATGATTCCACTTAGAGAGTTTAAAAGCAGGCAGGACTCCTCCTAGCTGTGAAGAGTGCCAGAAATGGTCGTCATGGCTGGGTCGGGCTGAGGGGCAGTTGAAATGTCTGGTCAGCAGGAAATGGTCCACTTCTCTGTCTGGGGCTCATAACACAGAGGTGCTCAGTTTGCAAACCTGCTTGAGCTGTACTCAGACCTGTACTTTTCTGCGAGTACTTTATACTCGAGTAAAAAAGGTCTTTTTGTCCTTATCAACAAGCAGGCTGTAACACTTAGACCTCTGTGTGGAATGACCCTCAGCCCTCACCTCACACCACATTTTAGCATTAACTCGCTGTGGATCGCAGTCCTCAGAGTAAGAGCTAAACTATGCAACTTTGAGAAGAAAAGATAGGAGAATGTGTATCTATAGGCACATGTGTTAGGAAAATCTGTACCCGCTACAACACAAGAAGCACCCAGTATAAGAGAAAAAGAATTAATAAATGGGACCTCATCAAAGTTTTAAAACTTTTGTTCTTCAAAAGATGGTATAGGGACTTCCCTCTCAGTTCAGTGGTTAAGACTTCACCTTCCAGTGCAGACGGCACCAGTTTGATCCCTGGTAGGAGAACTAAGATCCCACATGCCACTGGGCAGCTAAGCCCATGTACCACAAAGAGAGAGCCTCTGCACTACAACTAAGACCCAATGCCCCCCAAAATAAATAAGTGTTTTTTAAATTTTAAGAAGACTGTTTTTTTTTTAATTTAAAAAAAGCAAAGACACACTGCAGACTAGGAGAAAATACTTGCAAAGTCATATCTGACAAATCACTTGTATTGTTCAGATTACACAAAGAGTGAGCTGTTCTTATACCTCATAAAACAAAGATAAAAAACTCAAAAGTCAGAAAAATTTGAATGAGGCTTGAAACTTCTAATCCAATTTGAATATAAAGAAATACTATGTTGTAAAAAAACACACAAGAAATTAGCATATGAACAGTATCATTAAAGTACAGATTTTATTCAAATTTCACAAAGTTTTAGGCTAATGTCCATTATTTGTTTTCTTACCTTATTCAAGACTCCACATTGTCTTTAATTGCATTTAATAGCTTCAGCTGCATGCAACAAGTACTGGTAAATTCTCTTTTCATTTTTATTCTATTACAAGTATTTTCTAAAAAAAAAAAAAAAAGGCTAAATATTTGAATAGACACTTCACCAAATATATGTATAAGGCAAATGAGCATATGAGAAGACTCTCAGTAGTAGCATCAGTTGTTAGGGAAATGAAATTAAAACCCCATGAGACACCTCTACACCCCTAATAGGTTGGCTGCAATTCTAAAAGAGTTCCTATACCAAGTCCTGGCAAGGATTTGGAGGAAATGGGACCTGCATACACTGCCGACGAGAATGCACAGTGATACAGGCACTTTGGGAAGGTCTGCCAGCTTTCTTTAATGTTAAACACACACTTAACATGTGATATGTGCCTCAGAGAAATGAAAACATATGTCCACACAAAGATCTGTATATGAATATTTATAGCCCGTTTTTCATAATCACCCCAAAACAGAAACAAAATGTCCTTCCACAGAGAACAGATGAACAAAGGGTACACTATGCAGAAATAAAAACAAGCCACAGGCTCATGCAGTCGACATGGGTGAATCTGAAAAACATGCCAAGTGAACAAGGTCAGACACACAAGACTTCTCACCCTGTGATCTCATCACAGGACCTTCTATAAAAGGCACGGAGGACACAGCGTGTCAGTGGAGGCAGAAGGCAGGACTGGCTGCAGAAGAGCACAGGGGCTTTGGGGGGTCATGTATTAATAAATCTTGTACTTCTCATTCGTGGTGGTGGCTATACACCTGTAAACATTTAGCAAAACTCATTAAATGTTGCATCCAGTGAGAATGAATTTCATTTTATGTAAATTTCATCTCAATAACTGAGTTGAGGGCAGGAGGAGGAGGGGGCGGCAGAGGATGAGATGGTTGGATGGCATCATCGACTCAGTGAACATGAGTTTGAGCAAACTCGGGAGACAGTGGGGCTTCCCAGGTGGGTCAGTGGTAAAGAACCCACCTGTGAATGCAGGCGACACAGAGATGCGAGCTCCATCCCGGGGTCAGGAAGATCACTTAGAAGAGGAAGTGGCAACTCACTCCAGTATTCTTGCCTGGAAAATTCTATGGACAGAGGAGCCTGGCAGGCTACAGTCCATGTGGTTGCAAAGAGTCAGACACGACTTAGCAACTGAACAGCAACACCTCAATAAACAGGATTCTATAAATCTCTTCGTTTTAACCACCTGGGGTAAGTTTCTGGGGGGAACTTGGCCAGAACAATGCCTCTCCTGGTAAGCCAGCCTCCAGGGGAGGGCTCGAGCCACCCACCAAAGGCCTGAGTGAGGGCCGTCCCCCTGCTCCCCCTGGCTGGGCCTGCAGTCTCGTACTGTTCAAGCACTTGGACTTATCTAGGAGCAAGGTTACCCTCTGCACTTTTCCACCAGGGAGCACTCACCAGGTATCTCCCAAGGAAACCTGCTCATTGCAGGGGGTGTGCCAATGTGTACCTGGGAAACATGATGCCCATCTTTCTTCCATGGGGCACCCCATTTCTAAAGGACCCTCCCTCACCTGGCCTAAGGGACACCCCCCAGGTTTCCCAGACAGGCAGTGACCTCACTTGACCCCACTCCTCTCTCAAGTTTCCACAAGGGGTTGGCAGATGCCCCCAAAGTAAGCGCCACAGAATCAGTTTCACCTTTTTAGCAAAGCCCAGAATGGGAGCTGCTGGTACTCTATTGACAACATGGAAGGTGCTTCTTTGCTGTCGTCCTCAGCTTTGGGGTCTCAGCCAGAGCTCAAGCACCTCAGGGACATTTCCCCAGAGCTGGATGGGAAGCCTCATCCGTGCACCCACAGGAACAAGTGACACAGCCATCACCCATGCAGCGATCTTCAAAAACAGCTGATTGACTGGTTAGTTGAATCAGAGCAGATGGCTTTTTCTGGAGAGCTGCAGCAAATCATAAAAACTGCAGTAAAGCCTCACCACGTCCTGCCACATCAGGGGTTTCTGCTCAGGTGAAGGAGTCTGTGTCTGCAGTAGTGTCCCTGGTGGTCCCCCAGATTCCTGCAGAGAATGCTTCCCCAACCATGTTCATCCTTGATGGCTGTGAGTATATTCCCGGAGGGTTGGCTTCTTGTGCTGTTCAGGGAGGATGGACATGTTTCTATTGATGTATAGTTGATTTACAATGTCGTGTAAGCCTCAGACTTGTAGCACAGTGATTCAGCTATATATATATATATATATATATGCATATATATATATATCTAACTTTAAATATATGTTTATATATATATATATGTTATATGTGCTTCCCAGGTGGTGCTAGTGGTAAAGAGTCTGTCTGCCAATGCAGGAGATATAGGAGACGGGAGTTCAATCCCTGGGTCAGAATGATCCCCTGGAGGAGGGAATGGCAACCCACTCCAGTATTCTTGCCTAGAGAATCCCATGAACAGAGGAGCCTGGCGGGGTACAGTTCATGGGTCACAAAGAGTCAGCTACTATTGAAACAACTTAGCACCAGCACACCCATATAAAAAAAATGTATATAGCTCTTATATAATGTGTGTGTGTGTGTGTGTGTTCTTTTTTAGATTCCTTTCCCTTATAGGTCATTACAAAGCACTGAGTACAGTTCCCTGTGCTATACAGCAGGTGCCTATTGGTTATCTATTTGTACATCATAATGTGTATCTGTTAATTCCAAACTCCTAATGTCTCCCTCCCCTATTCCTCTTTGGTAAGCACAGCTTTGTTCTCTGCCCCCATGAGTCTATTTCATAGACGAGCTCATTTGCGCCATAGTTTAGCCGCCACATGTAAGTGATGTCGTGCGGTGTTTGTCTTTCTCTGTCTGCCTGACTTAGTGTGGTCACCTCTGGGTCCATCCGCGTTGTTGCAGATGGCATTGTTTCACTCTTTTCACGGCTGAGTAGTATTCCATGGTGTATGTGCCACACCTTCTTTGTCCATTCCTCTGTCAGTGGGCACTTAGTTTGCTTCCACGTCTTGGCTGTTGTGAACAGTGCCGCAGTGAACACTGGGGCGCAGGTGTCTTTCCACACTGTGCTTTTCTCCTTTCTTCTTTCTTGTGCTGTGGCAACATTCAGGGAGGAGGAGTATTTTTAAGGCTGAAGACATCTGGCCACTGGTTCCTCAGTGGACGTTGCTGCAGCTCTTTAATAGGCAGCTGGGGAGAGAGAACCTGCCCGGCCTGGACTCTGTTGCTTCAAGTCTGAAAGGACCCCCCTGCCCCTGACCTTTGCTAGAACTAAAGCTTTCTTTTCTGTGTAGTTGAGGACCTGGCATCCAGTCATGAGCCAAGCAGCCACAGAAGCAGGGAGAAGATGCTGCCCCTGAAAGAGGCATCCACTCAGAACCCAGATGGCAGCGCTGAGCACGTGAAAGGACCTCCTGCATCCTGAGGAGCAGCACAGGCTGTTACAGGAAAGAGGACCCCATCCAGGCCCAAGAGTGGGCTCTCCTCTAACACTCGGAAATGAACTGCCCAGCGAGACACACGTGCTGACAGAGCAAGAGACTTTGCTGGGATGGGGGGGCCTGTACGGGGAGCAGCAGGTCAGGGAACCCAGGAGAACTGCCCTGCCATGAGGCTCACAGTCTCAGGTTTCATAGTGATAGGTTAGATTCCAGGTTGTCTCGGCCAGTCATCTTGCTTGGTCCATATTGGTGACTCAGGGTCTTCCTGGTGGTGCAGGCATCTCTCAGCCAACATGAATTTTAGCATCTCCTGAATTTTCCCAGTTAGTTTTCACTGTACTGTTGTGCGACAGCTCATGCAGGTGGTTATCCTCATGCCTGGCCTCAAGCAGGCAGTCTTGGTCGATGGTTCTCTAACCCCTAACAGAATAACACACTGACAGGGTCACCCATCTATCCAGGGAACCGGAGAGGCTTCAAGGTGAGTGGCTTTAGCTTCACACGTCCTGTGATCTTCCATGCACTGGACGGGCGCCCCCTGCAGCTGAGATGTTCTTTCCAAGTATGAACTGGCTTTGTCCAGCTTTGAGAGTCTGTCCACACCCTGTTCTTATGGCCTTTCTCCCACTTCAAAGACAGCAGGCTTCATTTCTCTGCCCCCCACCCACAGCCACCTGTTCCTCTGACTATAAGTAGGGAAGGTCTTTTTATTTCTTTTCCATTTTGGTTTGTTACAGGATATTGAATATAGTTCCCTGTGCTGTACACATGGGGAACTTGTTTATTTTATACATAGTACTGGTGATGATTTAGTCACTCAGTTGTGTCTGACTCTTTATGACTCTGTGGACTGTAGCCCACCAGTCTCCTCTGTCCATGGGATTCTCCAGGCATGAATAGTCGAGTGCTAGATTACAGCAAACTATAGATTGCTATAGATTGCTGAATTATATGGTAATTGTATTTTCAGTTTTCTGAGAAACTTCCATTCTGTTCTCCACAGTGGCTACACCAGTTTACTTTGGGAAAGGTTCTTTGATTCTAAAGATTTGTGTGATTACATTGGGTCCCCCTGAAAAATTCAGGATAATCCCCCCATCTCAAGGTCCTTCACCTTAATCACATCTGCAAAATCCTGTTTGCCTTGTGACATAACATGAAAGTTCCAGGAATAGGGGTGTGGCTATCTCTGCAGGGAGGCATTACTCAGTCCACCACACAACAATAGCTGCCATTTGTCGAGTAGTAGTGATTGTCAGTTTGAATGAAGCACTTTACAGATGTTACCTCATGTAACCCAGCCCTGAGTCCATGAGTCAGGCACTCACTGGACAGATGAAGAAACTGAGGCTGAGAACAGAGATTTAAAAGTCAAGGCCAATTCTTATGAGTAACACAGATTAATGAGAACCGTGAGCCTTTTTGATGTATTTGTTTGTTTGAAGATAATATCAAAAAACCTTAACAGAGACCCAGAACTTTCTGGGGAACTGTTTATAACACTGAGCTGTTTAATCCACAGTGTTTGTGAAGGTTAGGGGACAGTCTGTTGAAAGCCATCAAATTGGGTTGGGCCTGGATACCCCATCCATGGAGGAAGGGGCCTGGGCCACCATTTCACCAAGCTTGGCCCATCTTCCATGGAATAAGGTGGGGCTCCATGGACTTAGAAACCCAAACTGCACTTGTGCCCAGTTAGGTTTGCTTTGGATTGAATTTCAGATAGATGATGAATAATTTTTTAGTGTAAGCATGGTCCAAATAGAGCTTCCCAGGTGGTGCTAGTGGTAAAGAACCCACCTGCTAATGCAGGAGACATAAGAGACAGGTTTGATCCCTGGGTGGGGAAGGTACCCTGGAGGAGGGCATGACAACCCAGTCCAGTATTCTTGCCTGGAGAATCCCATGGACAGAGGAGCCTGGTGGGCTACAGTCCATAGAGTCACAAAAAGTCAGACACGACTGAAGCAACTTAGCATGCATGCACAGTCCAAATAATGCATGTTTACATACTTACTTTAGTCCCCAGGTTGGGAAGATCCCCTGAGGAAGGAAATGGCAACCCACTCCAGCATTCTTGCCTGAGAATCCCATGGACAGAGGAGCTTGGCGGGCCACAGTCCATAGGGTCACAAAGAGTCAGACATGACTGAAGTGACTTAGCATGCATTTACTTAAACGCACAAAAATTTGTTTGTCTGAAATTCAAATTTACTCAGGTCTTACGTGGCTGCATGGGAGACACATTTCTGGCTTAGGCACCAAACTCGGTGAATCCAAGCCTCATCTTACAGTCTTTAACGACTGCTTTCCAGACATTCTCTTTGGTCTTCAGCAGTTTCACCAGGTTCCTGTCCAGGTGTAGTTTTCATTTGTACCAGTTGGGCTTTATGACTCTTCTTCAATCTGTGGTTTTCTGTCTTTCATCATTTTTGGACAACTCTTGGCTATTGTCTCTTCAAATGTTACTTCTTGCCCCCATTCCCTCTCTCTTCTCTTTCTGGGACTTGAATTACATACATTTCTCTTAAATTCTTTTTGTATTTTTAATGTTTTCTCTTCTTGCTTCAGTCTGGATATATTTTTCTAATCTGCCTTCACCGTTACTTACTTTCTTCGGTTATTTACTTTCTTCACTTTGTGTAATCTGTAGTTAAACTTAATTTTAGTTGAAAATCAGTGCCTTAATTTTAGTTACCATATTTTAAAGTTCTATAATGTCCATTTATTGCTTCCAGGATGCTAGTGAGAATATCCGTCTTGTCATTTAATCTCTGGAGCACATGACTCTAGTGTTTCAAAGTTCTTAAGAGCCTGACAACAACAGTATCAGATTCTCCAGTACAAATTGATTCTATTGTCCAGTTTTTTCTTTTGGTCCAACCTTGTCATTTTTCAAACCTGGTAATTTTTTACTGAATGTTGGACATTGTGAAGAAAAATACTGAGAAACCTTTGCCATCCTTCTTAGAAAGGTGGAGCCCTTTGCTCTCAGTTGTGGACATAACAGCCTGTGTCCCCGTCACACAGCACTTGGTATCACCATCTCTACCACAGACACCTTCTCTTTTTTATCTCTGCAGAGCAAACCTTCTGACCAGTGTGGAGTTTGAAACTTCACCTTTCTCTGACCCCAAGTGTGGTAGAGCCTTATTTCTTGTACTTATTGGCCATTTGTATTTACTCAGAGGACTGTTTTCTGTGTAAACCTTCACTCGGGTCGTGAATATTGAACATCACTGAGCAGAACTGATGGTGGAAAAGGAAAACACAGCTGTGCATGAGTCTGTGACCCCAGTGACCTGATCAATGAAAACAGCCCCAAACCATCAGCACTGACTCACTCGTAAAGACTCCAATATCAGTTTCCCAACTAGAGCCACTTCCTCCTCAAGCCATTTGGGCTGACGAACTCCTGACCACAGGGGCTGTGCCCCGTTGAGAGTGGGTGAAGGTCTCTGGAACAGACACAGTCATGAAGGGAGAGGCAGGGTCAGAGTTCACAGTGCTGTGGAGAAGAGAGCTGCCTGGGCTTAGAATGGACATAGACTCTGGTGTCCACTGTTCTTCCCATTTCAGTGGCCATCCTCACAAGGGGCAAAAGAATCTGTCACTTGCTTTTGCAAATCACTGTGACCCTGGCTGCATCCTGTGCCAGGCAGCCCTCCTGGATTCCACTGTCTCAGAAACCCCATCCATCTTGACTCTGTGTGTGTGTGTGTGTGTGTGTGTGTGTGCACGTGCACGTGCCCACCAGGCTCCTCTGTTCATGGAATTCTCCAGGCAAGAATACTGGAGTGGGTTGCCATTTCCTCCTCCAGGGGATCTTCCTGACCCAGGGGTTGAACCCGGGTCTGCTGCATTGCTGACTGATTCTTTACCATCTGAGCCACTGGGGAAGCTCATTCCTTCTCGGTGGTTCTCCTGCACAGTGCTCATGGGAAGCCCCTCCAGCAGTAGAGAAGAGTTTGTGTCTAGGCTTATTTTAGGTGTTTGCTTTCTAAATAACTCCCCTGCCATGTGCCAGAGCAGCCAGACCCAGGCATTTAGCTGGGCCATTTGTAAAGTCAGGGGTGGGCCAAGCCTGCTTCATTTAGGAGGGAGATGAGGCCTCCATGTTCTCCTCAGTCCCCCATCAGGGCTAACCTCGGCTCCCTTGTGGTCACACTGGCAGCAGCTCCCAGGCAAGTCTGGGCGGCCCCCGAGGCCAGCTTCCAGGAGGGATTTTCACAGTAATGACCCCCCAGGTGGCCATCACATGTCCATCCTGTCAGTGAGTAATCAGGAGTTTCTGCTTGGGGACTGGACTTTCCGACGACAAGAACTGGAAGACCAGCTTCCCACCGGTTCTCAATGGGCTTTTATGGCCGAGACCCCAGATCCAGGGCTTTTCTCAAGGGCTTTATGTGGCAATTAATGGCTTCAAGCAAACCCCCAAACCCCTGAACCTGACCCAGTGCCAGAGTGTTCACCGCTGGGGAGGCTCCAGGAGCCGCATTTGTTCTCTGAAGTTGCTCTGAACAGGGAGTGTTCTGCAGCCATAAATAACTGCTTTTCTTGGGGCGGGGGTGGGGACAGGTGAACCACAGCTAGATATTTTTTAAAGAAGAGAAACAGTAAACTTACTATGCCTCAAGAAATTTCCATGGATGTCCCGTTTATTCCTTGCAGGAAATACCCTGTAATTTTCCTGACTTTCATGCCAGTTTTCCTTATTTTTTACTTTAATGAACGAGGCTTGCAGCCATCCCACGCTAGCTCCATCTCTTTAACATTTTTTCCATATTGTTATTTGGAGGCTACCTTTCCCCACAGGCTCCTTTCCACCCACACGTGGTCGCCGGAAACAAGCCGTCCAGACAGTCCCAGGGAGCAGGGGTGTCCTCTAGCCCCCATGGCCAAGCCCCGTAGAGCACAGATGCCCGAGGGTCTGTGGACGGGGAAGGGGTGGGGTGGAGGATATGGAGAAGGTTCTGTGTCCCCCTTCCTCACCCCACACAAGCAAGGGGTTTCAGAAGGGCCTGGAGTGTGCAGGGGAGACAGTGATTGAAGGAGCGAGGCCTGATGAGCCTGAACATGGCTCCCCACCTTAGCCTGCCCTGCACCTGGCCCAGGTGTGCTCTGCTACACCCCTAAAGTGCGTCTCCTCCCTGCCTGTGCAGACCCTCCTTAGAGACCAGATGGCCCAGCAGGGGCGCCTCAGGCCCCCCAGTGCTGCTGACTGTTGTCTACGCATGGCGCCCAGCCCTTTGGGGCTCTTGTGACTGTGCACAGTTCATCAGAATCCCCAGCACCCACCCCACAACCGGGAGCCTGGGCCACCCACTCGCTCCCCTGCCCCCTGAACACGGGCAGCCTGAACCCTGCCAGGCTGTAGGTTCTGAGCCTAATGGGCAGGCAGTGGCCCTGCCGGCAGGTCCCTGTCTTTGCCAACCTGAGGTCTCAGGGGGGAGATGGCTGATAGTGGACACATGGACCAGATAGGGGGACTGGAGAATTCCAGCACGTGGGAAGAGCCATGAGAATGAGAAACGACAGAAAACAAGACAGTGAAGGTGGGGCTGACTTTGGCCTGAGCGGCCAGGTTTGTCCAAAGCTAAGCCCGGCCTGGTAGACAGGTGGAGAAGGTGCTGCCTAAGCAAACGTGAAGCAACCAAGAGCAACGGGCAAGACGTGGAGCCTCCACCCTTTGGCTGGAGACCGGCCTCCTCCTGCACCTGCCAGGTGCTCCTCACAGGGAGCAGGATGCCATAACTGCAAGCAAAGGGGAGGCCGGTGTTCTCAGGAATGTGCACTTACCCCTGGAGAGCGGGCCTTAGGCCACATTGAGCCCTGTGGCCCCACCCATGGGGACTAGGGTGGGGCTGGTGGGGCTGATGGCAGGTGGAGGGGTCCCTGAGGCCCCACTTGCCTCCCCCCAGATCCCTAGACCTGTGCCCGACAGGGACAAGATGCCTAGGACAAGGTGCCAGCCGCCCCCAGGGGCCTCAGTACTTCTGGAAGGGGCCTCCCAATACCACAGGTGACTGACCCTACAGTGGCAGGGGAAGCCTGCCCAGTCCCATCCTGGGGGGCTCCAGCACACCTCGGTGGTCCTGTCTTGGAGACGCCCAGCCCTGCACTTGCCCACCTCTTCCTGTCCTGCTCCGTCTTCACCCACGAACGTCTCCTGGACTCCAACTCTACCAGCACCTTGACCTTGGATTTCCCAGCCTCTGGAGATGGAAAGTAGATGTTGTTTATAAGCCTCCCAATTAATGTCACTTTTTGTTACACCACTTTTTGAACGGACTGAAACAGCTGTGTAACAACTTACCCCAAAACTTAATGACAACCCTTAGTAAAGCAGTGCTTGTCCTGAAAGGTCGAGGGGTCCAGGCGAGAGCTGCTTTTCTGACCACTTCCTCCCCCACCACCATACCCCTGGAGCTCCACGCATCACCTCCACTACATACCATCAGTGGGCTCAGTCACAAAGCCTGCCATCCTCATGGATGGGGAGCCTGACTCCTCCTCTGTATGGGCTTCCAGGAGAGCCTGCTACATTCACTGTCACCCTGACTCACCTTGGGAAGACAAAAGGTGCCTGCACCCCAGCCTGGACTTCCCAAGGGACCGTGACAGAGCACCCAGACAGCCGCAGGCCGAGCAGGTTATGAGTGGAGGAAGGTCCCTCAGCCACACGAGTACCATCCTCGGTCTCAGATGCCTTGGGAAGAGGATCTGGGTCTCTGTTATCATGTGAATGATGTGTGACAGCATGCTGGAGGCTGACCCCTGTGCCAGCTGCTCCTTTTCCACGCTCGCTCTCTTGTGTTGCTCTGGGCATCTGTTTGCGTCACTGTTGGAAGCTTCTGCTGAATTAGGCTTCTAGTGATGTAGCGGTGAAAGTGAAGTCGCTCAGTCGTGCCCGACTCTTTGCAACCCATGGACAGTAGCCTGCACCAAGCTCCTCCGTCCATGGGATTTTCCAGGCAAGAGTACTGGAGTGGGTTGCCATTTCCTTCTTCAGGGGAATCTTCCCGACCCAGGAATCGAACCCAGGTCTCCCGCATTGTAGACAGACGCTTTACCGTCTGAGCCACCAGGGAAGTCCCAGCTTGTTTTATTTGATTCTCCATGTCTGGGAGCTTTGTCTTCCAGGGGGTGTCATCTTATTTGTCCACAATCATCCAAGAAGATAAAGGAGAGGGAAGGAAAGGGAGGAGGGGGAGGGCAGTTTGATTGTTATTTTGATTGTTATGATTTTGCAGGGAGGGAGGTGGTTTGTGGAGTCCTGTATCACTGTGTTAGGCTTACAAATAAAGACCCCAGAGGCCAGGGGTGTGAAAACACAGGAAGCAGACTCTGTCTGCAGGATGTTGTCTTTTTTTTCCCCAGGAAAATTGAATTCCAAAAATATTTGCACTGACTTAAAAAAATGTTTCTCTTCACGGCTCTCATTTTTAGCTACATTCCTCATGTGTATGTCAAAAAGTTTAAATAGGATCGGAAGATATTCGCTAAAGATAAAGCCAAGCTTAGAGAAACAGCTGGTAAACGGAAAGAACACCATAAAATTGACAGTGGAGAGGAAACTCCTTCCCGCATTTAGACGGCATGGAAGGCAGCCCTCAGAGCCCCTCCTGGTCATCAGGCTCCCCTGGGGTGGGGATGGAGGGACCCTATGGGGGTCACGTCTCTGGGGCACAGGTCCGGCCAGCTTGAACGAGGCCCGGAGGGTGGAATGTTCCGGAAGGAACCAGCAGTTCTGCAGGTTTCAGTCCTGACCCCGGCCGGTGCAGATGTGCAGGCAGGGCGTCAACTGGCAGAGCCTCTAACTCCTGCCAGAGCTCGGGGAGGGGCTGCAGGCGAGGGCTTCGGGACCCAGTGACTGGAGCGTACTGTGAGCTAGGCGGCCCCAGGCCCCGCCCCAGAGCCGGGTCCTGTCCAGTCGTCCGGGCATCCGCTGGACCGCGGCCCGTTCCGGGACCCACCACCCCTCCCGGGACCCACCACCCCTCCCACCGCTGCCGCGACACCTGCAGTCATTGCATCCCGGTCCCCTGCAGGAGACCTCGCGATGGCACCACCTGTCCCTTCCTCCCGGCTCAGCGTCTGTGCACTTACAGAGCAGCTCCGGGGGCAGCTTAGACGGGGGAGGGGGACAGTGAGGGGTGGGGGCAGTGAAAGCCAGGGTGCTGGGCCAGGACCCCCATTCCGAGTCGGGGAGTTGCACAGCCCCGCCCTCTGTCCACCCACCCTTCCTGCTCCGTGTCCCACCCCCCCCAAACCCCCGTCTGCGGCTGTTTGGGACACGACCCCATCCCTGCCCCACCCCCTTCCCCGCGGCCCCCTCGGTCCACTCCCAGCAGTATTACCTCCCTCCTAGATCACATTGTCCAGCTGGAGGCACGTGGGTGTTTCTCTTTCTTCACATCCTAAAGGCCAACACCGAACAAAAAGTCCTTCCGTGACCCACTTTCCTCCCATCACTGCTCTCCATCCTCTTCCAAGAAACTTCTCAGCGAGCTGTCTACACTCGCTTGTCTCCAGTACCTCTGCCATTCTCTCTCCAAGGCTGTCCGGCTCTCAACCCCGCACTCCATCCCGCGGCTCCAGACAGGGGGGTGCTGCCCTCCAGCCACTGACCCCTCCACCCGCGACACCACCTCCTGGGCAGCCCAGTCCTCAGACGCCCTCTGTGTGCACTGGACGGAGAGAATCATGCAACTCCCAGCGCCTTCCTTAAGGTCTCACCTGGGCCTTCTGCCCTGCCTCTGCCGCTGGACACCCTCACATCCCCCTGCTTAAATGTCATGACCCCCCAAGCCCATGTCTCTCACCAGTCTCTGTCCTGCTTGTCCCCTGCCCACAACACAGAGACAGAGCCAAAGCCCCCTCAATGGAGTGAGGATGCTCCCTCCTCCCAGCCTGATCGCCCCCGCCCCTGCCCTCTGCCCTTCCTGATCTCAGGGCTCTGGGGACCATCCCTCCCTCTCACCATCTCAGAGACCCCTCCTCACCCTCAGTTCAATTCAGTTCAGTCGCTCAGTCGAGTCCGACTCTTTTCGACCCCATGAATTGCAGCACACCAGGCCTCCCTGTCCATCACCAACTCCTGGAGTTCACTGAGACTCACGTCCATCAAGTCAGTGATGCCATCCAGCCATCTCATCCTCTGTCGTCCCCTTCTCCTGCCCCCAATCCCTCCCAGCATCAAGTCTTTTCCAATGAGTCAACTCTTCGCATGAGGTGGCCAAAGTACTGGAGTTTCAGCTTCAGCATCTTTCCCTGCAAAGAAGCCCCAACACTTATTTAAATTGCAGCTTCCCGATGGACCACTTCCTGTCCTCTTTTCCTGCTCCATTTTCCTTCTTATTATGGGTATTTGATTTAACTGTCCTGTTTATGTTTCCCCTCCCCATTAGACTGTAACAGAATGTCCATTCCATAAAAACAGAGCAGGCACTGTGTCTGTTTTGTCCACCCAGGGCCCAAATGAGGGCTGGACACAAGGCCTCCCTTAGCCAGCAAATGAACAGCCCAGAATATCAGCCTCTCCTGCAGCATCGAGGGCCTCCCCCACCCAGCCAGGTGGAATGAGCTGTAGGGTCCCACACATGGGAAAGTACCACGGGGCTCAGGGTAGACCCACTGAAGAGCTAACCTCCTGAGTTACACAGCACGGTGAGGGCTGTGAGGTGGGTCGCTTTCAGGGACCAGGACAGGACTGCTGAACACCACCGACAACCAACAACCACTTCCAAAGAGAAAAGCTCCAAAGACGCAGGAGGCCCTTGGGGTTTTGCAAGGCTGACCTTCCTCCTAACCAGGACACAGTCATCATACAGGAAGTGAGCCATACATGCCACTGACCCAGGGTGAGGGGCTGGGTCCGTGGCCCCCCAGCACCAGCTGTGTGGCTGGCAAGTTGCTTCAACTCTCTGCACTTCAGTTTTCTCATCTGTAAAATGGGGATAATTATGATACTTTTTCTCACGATTGAGAACGTTAAATATATTAAATACATACAGACATCTATAGTTTAGAACTGTGCCTGGCACTTAGTAAATACTATAGGAATGTTTGCTATTAAAGTCGTCAAGAATATGAACTATGCCAAAAGACTAACAATAGATTCCTGCATTTTTTATTGTAAGAGGCAGATCATAGTTCTGTATCTGTTTTTTTTTTTTAAATTTGTAAGACAAAATGAACTCTTATGTGAATTTTTACACATTTTCACAATTTGGTTTCATTTTTAAAGAAAGTTCTAGCCAAGCCCCTTTTTTCACTATTGCCTGTGAAATGTGCTCAGTGGATCAGAAGTGACTTTATCCAGGTCCAAAGAGACTGATGGGCACAGGGTGCTCACTGGAAAGGGTGAGGCCTGGGCTGGGGGAGGGCAGAGGCCCGGTTACCAGTTGGCCTCCAGTGAGCGCTAAAGGTGGGCTCCAGAGGGCCCATCACCATCTCATCCATGAATTCACCTATGTTTGCAAGCATCTGCCAGGGCTTCGAATCCCTCTGGATTTGGGGGAGGGTAGAAGGAGGGTCTGGACGAGTTAGAAAACAAGCCAGGGCTTCCCAGGTGGTGCTAGTGGTGAAGAATCCTCCTGGACAGAGATGTAGGTTCCATCCGTGGGTCGGGAAGATCCCTGGAGAAGGTCATGGCAACCCACTCCAGTATTCTTGCCTGGAGAATCCCAGGGACAGAGGAGCCTGGTGGGCTAACTATAGTAGTCCATGGGGTCGCATGAAGTTGGACACGATTGAAGCGACTTAACACTTAGCAGAAGGAGGGTCTGGATGAGATGGAGAACAAGCAGGGGCTGTCCTCACCCCCACCAGCATCAACCTTGGAGACCCCTCAGGAGAGGGAGGAGACACACAACTGGAAAGCCCTGGGGAGACCCGAGGCTGGTGGGAACCCTGGGGGTGGTGATGGGGGTTCTGGGGAGGAGGGGATGGCCTCTAGGGCAGAGGAGAGCTGGGTGGTTCTGTTTCTGTCTCTGCCCCATTCATATGAGACAGAGACCAGGCTCAGGCAGCAGCCTCGAATTGGGGAGGGTTTGATTGGGGTGGCCCCATCCCGCCAGGTGAGGAGCTGTGGAAGCTGGCACCTCCAGATCAACTTTTCTCCCACATGCCTTCCTCACCTCCCCCTCTGAGACTCGGAAAGCCGGCCTCCTCCCAGGACCTCTGGCATCTATCAGTTTAATGAAAATTCTGGTGGAGCAACAGCAAAGAAGGGAGGTGGGCAGGAATTCTGTGGTCTTAGGGCTTGTCTGTCTCTTGAAGCCCCTCCGGGAGGGACGCCAACACTCAGATCCAACCTGGGCTTCACCTTGTCCCCCATTATCTGTCCCCAGACAGGGTGACAACACCCTGGGGAGGCAGGAGCCCACAGGTACAGCAGCTCACATAGAGACTACACCTTGGACCACAGTCACCCCAGGGAGCAGCATTTTCAGGCAGATCCAGAATTTAAAATAAGTATAATAAATATTCTCAGGCAAAGGAGGGTATTAATAATAAAAAACAGAAACAGGGAGTCATAAAAAGAACCAAAGGGTGGAAACTACAACTGTGGAAAGAAGGGTAATGATAGGTGGGACCTGCACATGGATGGTTTTGGCAGGGCTGTGTGCTGAAGGGAGGGGTTCGCCTGGGGGCAGGGGAGCCTGGGACTCTCAGCCCCTGGTAGAAGCCAAGGCCTGGATGTGCACATAGAACAGGAATGAATCATGGTCATGGTGCTGAGTGGAAATAAGAAACAAACAAGGCCAACAGAGTCATATTAATCATGTAAATTTACAATACGGTGCTGTGTGTCAACAGATGAGTGGATGACCAAGCCGTGGTTTCAAAACACCGTGCTACTGTGTGCTAAGTCACTTAGTCGTGTCTGAATCTGCGACCCTATGGACTGTAGCTTTCCAGGCTCCTCTGTCCATGAGATTCTCCAGGCAAGAATACTGGAGTGGGTTGCCATTTCCTTCTCCAGGGGATCTCCCCAACCCAGGGATCAAACCTGCATCTCCTATGTCTCCTGCATTGCAGGCGGATTCTTTCCCGCTGAGCCCCCTGGGAAGCACTCACTGCACTACTTCTCAGCCCTAAAAATGAGGGAAACTGGCACCTGCTGTGATGTGCCTGAACTTAATACACTGTGCTCAGTGAAATAAGCCGGTCACAAAAGAGCAACGACTGTGCAGTTCCACTCAGGTGAGGTCCCTGGTGGTTGTATAGTCATGTCCGACTCTTTTGACTCCATAGCACTTTCGACTCTATAGCCCTTTAGGCTCCTCTGTCCATGGGATTTTCCAGGCAAGAATGTTGGAGTTGCCATTTACTTCTCCAGGGGATCTTCCTGACCCACAGATCCTACACTGCAGGTGGATTCTTTACCATCTGAGCCACCAGGGAAGCCCTAGGTGAGGCCCCTATAGCAGTCAAAGTCCTAAGGACAGAAAGTAGGTGGTGGGTGCTGGGAGCTGGAGAGGGAGAGAATGGGGAGTGAGCGTTAATGGGTGCAGAGTGTCATTTGGGGAAGATAGAGTTCTGTGGACGGATGGTGGTGATGGCTGCACATGCAACCAGTTAAGTGAATGTACTTGACACCTCTGAACTGTATAGTTAAAAGGAGTTAAAATGGTGGGGCTTTCCTGGTAGTCCAGTAGCTGAGACTCCATGCTTCCAATGTAGGGGGCATGGGTTCAATCCCTGGTCAGGGAGTTAGATCCCACAGGCCACAATTAAAGATCCTGCTTGCCACAACTCAGACCCGGCACAGCCAAATAAATTTTTTTTTAAGTAGTTGAAACAGTAAATTTTATGTTAGGTATATTTTACCACAATAAAAAAGTAAAATCTAAAAAAAATTTAATGAAGATAATAAAAAACAGCGCTGTGTGTTGTATACACGGACACATACCAATAAAAGGACGCACATTCAGCTTGCTAGGAGGGTGAGGACATAAAAAGGAATAAACAGACAAATAAGCCAAAGGGCTGCAATGCGGGGCAGACACTGACCTCTGCCCTGTCCAGAGAGGACACCCACGTCCTTACCAGGGAGGGAGAGGGCGACTGGCTGGGGAGACTGGATTTCCCCAGGAGCAGCTTTGCCAAAGGCAGGGGCTTCCTTGTGCCCACAGAGCCAGTAGCCCTTCCAACCCCCAGCCCCACCAGCACTTTAGTGCTGTCCACGGTTCCCTTCTCTGCTCTGAGGCTCTCGAAGCCTGTCCTTGCCTTGCCGGCCGCCTGGGGCCACCCCTTCCCCCACACCCATGGTCAGTACACACTCCTGCCTGCTGGTGGGGGACTCGCAGCCGGCTCGTGCCTGCAGTAGGTGTTCAGTGCGTTTCTGTTGGGTGACAGTGAATGAATGATGGGGTGACTGAAAGGAGAGGCATTTTTAAAGGGAGACCCAGTGGCTGGAGGATCACCTGGAGGAAATGATCAGAACCCCAGCGGCGCTGGGGGCCGTAGCCTCAGCCCAGGGCCTGCCCAGGTTGTATCCAGGCCTCTGCTATTTGTGCCCAGGCCTGCTGGGGCCCCTGCCCAGGCCAGTGCCCCCTCCAGGGCTCAGGAAGAGCTCCTTCTGGACCTTTGGGTTTTTGTAGAAGGAAGCAGGGGTTGGCCTCCCACCAAAAGAGCTGATTCCCCCGACGTGAGAAGGCCATTCTGATGCTGGACAGCCTAAAATAAAAATGCCCAGCACCATCTCAGTGACCCTGTATGTTTCTCAACCCTGTGACCCCTCTTTGCTGAAGATAAATGACTACTGACCAGTGTCATGCTGTTCAGATTCTTTCCATGTTTCTTCCCGGTTTCCGGCTGTCAGAACTGTGCTGTGCACAGAGAAAACCTTCTTCCAATACCTTACAGAGCCTCGTGTCTTTTTCTCAGGGTATAAAACTATATTCATTCTGTGAAACCTGGGACTAAGTCTTCACGCAAACATTGGCTCTGACAAATGAAAAGTGACTTCCCCAAGGACTGATGTGCAGGCCCCAGTCTGCCTACAGACCTGTCACAATGGGACACTGCTTAGCGCTTCATCCTTCACAATAAATGGCCAGGTGTGCAAACAGCCTCAGAGTTGTCTGGAGGTCAAGGTCAGCTGTGGTTTGGGCAGGGTGGGCAGTGACTGGCCGGGAGGTGTCTTGGTCTGTGGGCCTACGGTTGGGCAACTCCACAGTCGATGCCCTGGATGATGAAATGGGGAGTTTGGCAGCAGCCCTTGGTCCTGAGCTGGAATTTCACGTGCAGGTGACCCCAAGAACCACAGTCAGGCGGGAGGAAGCGGGGCACCAGGAGGCCTCTGTGGGAGAGCCTTAGGGATGATGGAAAATAGGGGTGGGGGTGGGGGAGGGTGGGTATAAGGCTTGAGGTGAGTGCATGATCTGTCACTCCTGCCCTGATTGATCCAGACTCGGGCAAGATAACCACTGTGGTGGAGACCAGGCAACTGCAAGGTGGGAGCAACGGAGAGAACACTCCAGAAAACGGGCTGGCTTGTCATCTCCAGGAAGCCGTCCTGCTTGGTGTCCCGAAAGGCCCAAGTGTGAGCTGGAGGGCTTTCAAGCAAGCCTGGGATTCTTTTCACAAGTTAGAGGTTCTCCATTTGAGAGCACCTGCCCCCGGCTGTGCGCCCAGAGTCTGCAAGGACACCCCCTGGGACAGTGCACGAGTCCAGGAGGACAACCCAGCCAGGGCTGCGGGGCGCAGCTGCCCACGCGAGGGGCTGCCAGCCAGCCAGGAGCCGCCTCCCAGGCCCAGCTGCAGGGCTGGGTTTCCTGCAGAGCGCGATTCTGGAGCCGGGCCGCTAAGCCCGTGACGCGTGTTTATGGTTCTCACTGCCCCCGGGGACAGCTGCAGGCCTCTCCGCCCGGCCCGGGCCTGGTCGAGGGCTGCTGGAGTTGGAAACCCTGACAGCTGCTAATCCCCTAAAGCCTCCCCAGCTTTGAGCAATCGGAGCTGTTTGTTCTTCTCAGTAAACAGCTGTTCTCCCAGTGACTGCCCAGATCGTGTTAAATATTAACAAAGCTGCCTCCACAGCCCCTCACTGGGCGTCTGCTTTAAATATTTAAGTAATTGCCTTTCGGTCCCTGAGTGACTTTGGCTCAAATTGCTCTGTCACCGCACTTGCCTCCGGGTTTATGGAGCATCGGGAAGTGCCAGCGCTCCTGTTCTCTCTCCTCTGCTGTCTGTCCCCTCTGGACATCACTCAGGCCCTGGGTCAGATGTGAATGGCCAGGATGCGCCCCGCCTCCCTCTCACATGTGCGTGTCTGTGCATGTTTGCACGCCCATGTGTGCGTGTGTGCGTGCACGCATTCTTGTGTGCGTCTGTTCATGCGCGCACAGGTGCTCAGGTGCGCGCTTCTGCGATCCGTCCTCTCGGGGGCCGGGCATCTCCGTCCTAGTGCCCTGTGACCTCTAAGCCGTACTCTTGTTTGCTCTTCATCCGCGTCAGGGTTCATCTGAGACCTGTGACTCCTCTACTGAAGGCTCACTGCGAAGATCAGGAAAAAGGATTAGGAGCTCAGAGAGCAGCCACAGCATCGCTGCCGGCAGAAAGGGGCACAGAGCTCAGGGCTCCTGGGAGCTCGGGCTATGCTGTCGTTTCTGTGTCCGCATGGCCTCTAGTCATAACCACACGCCTTTGGAACGTCCTCCCCGAAACCACAGATTCACTTGGATTCAGCTGTGGATCTGGCTCCAAACAGGCACTATGGGGGAACCACAAGGCAATGAGCTTCTCTAGCTTCCTCCTTCCTTGGCTGAAGGTTGGGGATGAAACCACTGAAGGTCTCCATAGAAAACGTGGGAAATTCTGGCCCCTAGCTGGGGTCTTCTATCCCCGCAGGAGCCGATGGAACTCTCCGTGGATAACAAATCAGCATCCTTCTCCAACGTGGGCTGGACATTTCTCACCTAGTTTTGTGAGATCTTGTGACAGTTGTGTGCATCCTACAAGCTACTAAAATCTTCTCAAAGTTAAACCAATTGAAATCCATTTTATCTCAAGAGCTACTATTAAGCTCTCAGAGTAAAATAAACTTCAATTCACTTTAATTTTCAAAAGAAATTATCTTTTAAAAATAGATATAATTTTAAAAAATACTTTTTTAACCAGGGAGAATGGGGTCACAGTTGCAAAACTGCAATACTGCTGTGGCCCAGGTGTATGGCATCACCTGTCCTACAGCTGCTTCCCGTGGGCAGAGCCTGTTGTAGGCGCAGCCAGCAGCACATGAGCCTGTGTGGGAGTCATGGGCCCCAACCATGCAGGCATCTCTGCTTCTCACGCCCCTCCTTCCTAAATGGAGAAAATAGAATGCCTGTCTCTTAGTGTTTGGAGATTACAGTAGACCCCATCTGTGAAGTGTGGTGCCTGGACATGGTGAACCAGCAACGTAAGCGCTGGAGCCACAGCCGTGACCGCAAGCTGGAAAGAAGCGTTGCGTGGGTGGAACAGGAATTGTCCAGGGTGCACATGGGGGTCACTGGGAGATGATGAGCTGGCTGCTGTGGTCCAGGCCGGCCTGGAAGCAGGGGGCATTAGCAGTCAAAAATTTTGAAACAAACAAACAAAACACGAAATGATTCTTTAAGCTGGAAACCAGGTGGATGGGTATGAACGGAGGAGAAAGGACAGAAGAGTCCAGCCTGGGACATCACCAGAGGGAGGCTGCAGGCTCCTGGTAACTCCCCCAACCAGAGGGGCACAGGCTGCCAGCTGGCAGGTCAGGAGGTGGGGGAGGGGAAGGCTGAAAAGTGCAGGACTCATTGGAAATTTGCTTATGAAGTAGCTCAATCTGGCCATTCCCCACCCCAAGGCACAGAACAACGACAACCTCAGGCCGCAAAATGGGCTCTTATTTAGAGACATTGAACAAGCTTTCCGATGTGCAAGAATTAACTCTAAAGCTATGCTTCTCAAAACACGTTCCCTACCAGCAGCATCAACATTACCTGGGAACTTGTTAGAAATGCAGGTTCCGAGGTCCACCCCATACCTGCTGAATCAGAAGCTCTCAGCCTTGGGGCCCACTGGCTGTATTTTAACCAGCCTCCCCCCACCTCACCCCCACCAGGAGATGAAAGCCACACACTGTAGGCTGAGGATCCTTGATCTAGAACAGAGCTCCTCATCCTTGTCTGCATATTGGAATCACTTTAGAAAATGCTGATGCCTGGGGCCCCACCCCCTAAAAAGATTCTGACTTCATGGGTTCTGCACATCGCCCAGGCATCAGGATTTTTAAGACATCCACCAGCCAGGACAGCAACCCACTCCAGTGTTCTTGCCTGGAGAACCCCAAGGATGGGGGAGCCTGGTGGGCTGCCGTCCACACAGAGTCGGACACGACTGAAGCGACTTAGCAGCAGCAGCAGCAGCAGCCAGGACAGAGAACCACTCCAATAGGCCTTCCTGTTTCTCACACATCAGCCGTCAGCCCAGTTGCTTAGGCCTGAAGCTTCTCAGCCAGAAGCCCTGCCCACTTAGATCTCACTGTCACCCTCCTCAGCTAAAGGAGAGGACTAGTAGAGTCCAGACTGACTGCAGCCACAGGAGAACCACGTACCAAGCACCCAGGACCACTGGTCTGGAGCGCTGCTCTCAAACATGAAAGGAGATATAATGGTCCCAGACACATAAGAGAGACCTGCCATGTGAATGAGAAATAGGAAGATAAGCAAGCAAGCCAGCCCTATAGGAAAAGAAACAACGCAGGGATCACAAGATAATTCCTAAAAATTCTCATATCCTCAAAGGGATATGAGAAGTTATTAAATCTGTGAAACAAAAACCAATACTATGAAAAGGAAATAATTACATAATCAAGAAGAAATTTTAAAAATTAAAAATGCCATCTTTTAAACAAAACTTTCAATAAAAGAAAAACTGGGACGCTTCCCAGAAAATAGGATAGAAATGAGAAAAAAACTGAAAACATGAGAGAGATGGGGAAAAAAAGACAAATAGCAATTCAAACCAGGATGTCCAACGTCTGCCTATTGCAGTCCCAGAACAAGCAGAGAACAGGGAGGGGAAAAAAGCAATCTCAGATGGACTGAAGGGTATCTTCTCTGAGGTAAGAGCTGTAAGTCATCAGACTGAGGAGACCTACAAGGTTCACTTGGGGTGGATAATGAAATGTCCACACCCAGACACAGCCTCATGAATCTGAGAACATGAAGGATGAAAGGCAGGTGCTGAAAGCATTCAGGGAGAAAATAAACAAATACAAGAGGACTGCCTGTAAAGAAATAAAGCCTGGACCTCCTCAGGGAGGTTGCATTCTTGAAGACAAAGGCCTTCCAAGGCTTAAGAGGAAATATCTTGAATGTAGAATTCTATACCTGCTGAAACAATTCTCAGAAGGGTTTGGACTAACTAAAGCAGTTTTCCAACAACTGAAAACTTAGAAATTCTACAAGCTTTTCTTGTGGAGTTTCCTGAGGAAGTACTCCAGCAAAACAAGGACGAAAATCAAGAAGGAAGGATCCAAAAAACAGGCTCTTGGTGAAGGGAAGTCCTCAGAGGACATGGGTGCAGCAGCCTGGGGGCCCCCTGGTCAGGAGGTGAGGCTTTCAAGAGGGCCTGGGAGGCCTGTCTCCAGGCAGAGGAGACTCGGTGCATGGGTCAGTGTCCATGGGTCACTGCATGGGTCAGTAAAGCAGAAACTCCTACAGATGTTTCCAACAGAGGGGGTTGAAATGAGGGAACTGCTTTAAGATGTATTGAAAGCAACTTAGAGTTTCCAGTCTGACATGTAAGGAGCTTGGAAGTTACCACTCCTGTCTTCACCAAACAGCTGAACCAACTGAAAATCAACAACTCCCCTTAGACCTACAGGAGAACTGGGGTCACAGCAAACCACTGCCCCAAATGTTGTAGAGACAGACAGGTAGATACGGAGAATAGAGGCTCACTGGAGCGGAAGCCTCCAGTGAGTCCGGTGGGTCTGTGGGTCTAGCACCGAGGCAGAAAGGCCCAAACTGCCCTTGAGGGCTGGATCCCTGGTGTGAATGTGTCTGAGAGGGCTTCAGCCTTTGGTGGGGGCCCACACATTCATGAGCTTTACCTCCACAATCCCTGCAGTGAATTTCAGAGCATAATCTTCCCTTGTGCTTCCAACAGGGGAGTTAGAACAGTAGTCATTCTGGGGACTTCCCTGGAGGTTGTGGTTAGAACTCTGGGCTTCCACTGCAGAATACACCATACATGGATTCAACCCCTGGTTGGGGAACCAAGATCCCATATGCTGCACAGAGTGGCCCCTTCGCCCCGCCCACTCCACCCCCCCGCCACCAAAAAAAATGACAAAAACAGAAAGAGAGAGAAAAGTTATTGTTCAGTTGCTAAGTTGTGTCCGACTCTTTGCAACCCCGTAGATTGAAGTATGCCAGGCTTCCCTGTCCTTTACCATCCCCTGGAGTTTGTTCAAACTCACGTCCATTGAATCAGTGATGCTATCCAACCATCTCATCCTCTGTTATCCCCCTTCTCTTCCTGCCCTCAATCTTTCCCAGTATCAGGGTCTGTTCCAATGAGTCAGTTCTTTGTATCATGTGGCCAGAGTATTGGAGCTTCAGTTTCAGCATCAGTTCTTCCAACGAATATTCAGAGTTGATTTCCTTTAAGGTTGACTGGTTTGATCTCCTTGCTGCCCAAGGGACTCTCAAGAGTCTTCTCCAATATTACACTTTGAAAGCATCAATTGTTTGGCACTCAGCCTTCTTTATGGTCCAACTCTCACATCCATACATGACTGCTGGGAAAACCCATAGCTTTGACTACACGGACCTCTGTCAGCAAAGTAATGTCTCTGCTTTTTAATATACTTTCTAGGTTTGTCATAGCTCCTTTTCTTCCAAGGAGTAAGCGTCTTTTAATTTCATGGCTGCAGTCACCGTCCACAGTGATTTTAGAACTCAAGAAAACAGAATCTCCATAAACAGTATGAAAAAATGAAAGAAATGCAGCCATTCTGAAACATTTCCAGAGCATTCTGCCCTTCTTAACAAGGCCTGCCCTCAAGAGAAACTAGTTTGCTAGAGTCTGACCAACTAGGGTTTTATCAGGCCCTAACTGACCTGGGAGGAGAGAAATGTCTAATTCCATCCCCTCCAGCCTTCCTGTCTTATGGGGAGTTGGGGTATTGAGAAGAGCTTGTGAAGGTCACAGCCCAGAGGCACAGACCCTCCAAAAGGCTGAGACCCAAACTTTGGACTATGGAAAGCTTCCCCTCCCCCACAATCTCCAGCACTTCAGCAGGGCTTCTGAATAACAACCAGAGCACAACTAATAAGATGTGTGTCTCAGGCTTTATTTTAGAAGCCTCTAGGGAAACTCAAAAGACAAGGAGATGTAAACAAGAACACTAGAGTAAATTTTAGCCCCTGACCCTACAATTATAGTCATCAATAAACACAGCCTGACTTCTAGCCAGATACACATGGGGAAGGCCTACCTACATCCCCAGCTCTTTTACCTGATACAGCTGTCTGGCTTTAAGCAAACATTACATGGCATACTAAAAGATTTAAAAACAAAACAAAACAAAAAACCACACAGTTTGAAGAGACAGAGCAGGCATCAGAAGCAGACTCAGATATGGCAGAGATGTTGGAATTACCAGACTAGGAATTTAAAACAACTATGATGAATACACTAAGGGCTCTAATGGAAAAGTGGACAACATGCAAAAATACAAGGATAAGGTAAGCAGAGAGATAGAAACTCTGAGAAAGAATCGATAAGAATCACTAGCAACTGAAACATCAGAACAGAAATGAACAATGCCTTTGATGTGCTCATTAATAGACTGGATGTGGTCCAGAAAAGAGCTGGTAAGCTTGAAGGAGTGTCAATAAACAGTTCTCAAGCTGAAATGTAAAGAGGAAAAAATAAAGATTGAAGGACAGAGGCACAGATGTGGGGAGTGGATGTCACCCAGTGTGTTAGCCTTCTTGGGCAGCCATGACCATATGCTGGGGGGCCTTACACAGCACTTATTTCTCACAGTTCTGGAGGCTGGAAGTCCAAGATCAAGGTGCTGGAGGTCTGGGGGCTTCCCTGGTGGTCCAGTGGTTAAAAATCCACCTTCCAATGCAGGAGACACGGGTTTGATCTGAGATTGGGGAACTAAGATCCCTCATGCAGTGGGGCAACTAAGTCAACATATCACAAGAGAAAGGCCATGCACTGCAATGAAGATCCAGCACAGCCAAAAAAAAGAAAGAAAAGGTGTTGGAAGTTTGGTTTCTGGTGAGGACTCTTTGTGGTTTTCAGACAGCTGCCTTCTCCCCATGTCCTCAGATGACATTTCCTCTGTGTGTGTGCAGAGAGAGACAGACAGAGACAGAGAGAACTCCGGCATCTCCTCTTGTAGGAAGACAGGCAAGTAGGGTAAGGTCTCCATCCTATGGCCTTATCAACCTTAGTTACCTCCTTAAATGTCCTGTCCAGGGCTTCAACATATGAACTCAGTGCGTAACACCCAGAAATCAGTGGCCACAGGGGGCCCCCAGCCCCTTCTAGAACTGGAGGAGTAGAGTGGGAAGTGGGGTGACCCAGGGCATGGGAGCACTACCGCCATTCATTGGGAAGCAGAGAGCTGGCCCCTGGCTAGTGCAGAGTCTGAACACACAGAGCCCCCTCCTTCTGCCAGGCCCTCCACTGTCTGAGGCTTCAGGCACCTGCCGTTGCCAGCTGCTGCCACCAGAGACAGACCTTGCTGGGGAATACAGTTCACAAATTTCCAGCGCTGTGGTGCCCATGGGAGTGTAGAATGCCACGTTCCCAGACAGACCGCTGAGTAAATGATCAGCACACAACTGAGAAGCTCAAGAATCAGAAGGCAATTCCTCTTTGTCTACAGGAAAAAAAAAAAAAGAATGGGTAGTAGAACATTTAGGGAAAAAAAAAAGAAAGTGGTCTACAAAAGTCATGTTCTCATCATGAATAAACTGAACTCGTGGTCTGATTTTGAGCAAGATGAATGTGTGGAAGAGAAAGAATCCTTCAATCTTGAGGCTAAAATTGTTCTCCTTTGTGTGACTTGGGAAAGCCATCGGCCTGTAGAGAAGGAAACTCCCCGACTGCGGTAGACAGAGAATGTTGCCTGCCATTTCAGTAAACAGAGGATATTGCTGTGTCCACAAAGCCTAAAGCCACCAGGCACTGCAGCTCTCCCCCGACCCCATCCCACCAAGATGCACCTTGAAGGGATTCAGGATGGAGAAAAACAGAATACTGGTCTGAAACAGTTAAAAGTCCCTTTCAAAGGAATAAATTCAATAAGCCCAGACTCTTACATCCTCTCAGACATAGAAAAGTACTAAATCATTAATTTGAAATACCTGTTTTTTTGTGATTAGCAGCAATCTTTTGATGTTCAACCTTTTTTCTTTTTCCCCCAGCAAAAATTCCTATATATCCTGTCTCCTCCCTTACCTCATTGGAACAGTCCCTCCAAGGGAGCTGAGAGGCTGCCATCCCAGCCTGTGTTGGTGTGGTTTAGTCATTCAGTTGTGTTCAACTCTTTGCGACCCCATGGACTGTAGCCCGCCATGCTCCTCTGTCTGTGGACTTCTCCAGGCAAGAATACTGGAGTGGGTTGCCATGCCCTTCTCCAGGGAATCCTCCTGACCCAGGGATTGTACCCGAATCTCCTGCATTGCAGGTGGATTCTTTACAGCTGAGCCATAACTTTTAAGCTCTGCTTTTTTATTTTTTGGTTGGCACTATTGTGAATGCTTTAAGGAGTTGTAAAAATGCAAATGTTGTTTACTTGTTTTTACCTAGATAAAACTTAACAAAGAACAGAAAACTCAATTATGGTTGTCAAACGGAATGTTATAAATCTTTGATGCTGTAAAAGGAAAATGCAGCTAAGGGAGAAACAGGGAAGGGAAATGGAGGAGAGGGCAGAGATGCCATGGTGAAAGCTCAATGCTCCTTACAGTGCACAGACAAGCAATGCGTTTCAAGGCTGCAGATGTAAAAAAATATGAAAAATAAAAAATCGTATTTTGGAGGAGGTGAGGTTAGGGTAAATGAGTGAAATTCTCATTTTTAATACTGTAGAATCAGTAAGTATTGTCTAAAAATGACAAATGAAGAAGTAGATGTATTGGCTTACTACCAAGAGTTGTGATGGTGAATGAATGGATTGTTTTTAAGAATGGAAACAAGGTCAGAACTACAGATCTTTGTCAGAGTCCGCTGTCTTATGGCCTTGGGTCAGCTGCTCTATAGGCTTGGGACAGTTTTGTGCTGTTTTGTTTTTTTTCCTTTGCCATTTGCTTCTGAAGGTATTTGCCTGAGTTTTTATGTTTCCTTGAGCAAAAAGAGGTTACTAGGGATTTTTCTGGGCCTGTTTGTCTTACTGTAACCACCACAAGACTGTGTGTATCTTCACAAATTAGATGTGGTTTGTTTAACTTCTCAAATGAAGACTTTTGCCCAAGGGCATGTTTGCCTTCTCTTTCTTGCTTGTTCAGGGCGGGGAAGCAAGCTTAGGTACAGCTTCAAATGCCCTCTGCATGCTGAGCTGGCTGTCCTCAGGCTCCATTGCTCCCTGCAAGGCTGTGGCCAGGCGAGCAGCTGGGAGGCTCTGGACCAGGTCTTGCCGAGCACAGAGGCCAGAGAGCTGGGTGCTGGCAGCCAGTCATGGGCACTGCGGAGCACTCATATCCCCAGACCCCCAGGGATATAAATATCTCCTCCCTTCCAGTGTCCCCTTCTCTCTGATGGGCTAATGGTGCCATGACCTGCACTGTAGGCAGCGGTCCCCTTGCCACCCCCAATTGTAAGTGGCCTCCTGTGCCACCAGCTCCACGCGGGCAGGGCAGCCTCAGGTCTCCAGCATCTCCTGTCTCAGCACCCCTGTGAGAAGCCCCCCTCCTCCCACTTCCAGGGCCTGTGTGCAGGACTTTCAGGCACCTGTTTTGTTACCCGGCATCTGCATGCCATCCCGTTCGCTGGCATTTTTAGAATGTTGCTCATCCTTGTCCACTACCCCGACCTTGCTGTCACTCCGGGTACTGGCCTAATAATCCTTCCAGGCCTGAGTCCCCTGCCCCCTTTCACTTTAGTACAGACCATCAGGTGAACTCCTGGATCTGTGCTATAAACGGGACAGACAAGACATGTGAGGACAGGATGGCTCTCCTCAGCAAGCACTTACTGTGTGCTTGACGCTGCTCAAGACATTTAACGTCTCTGAACTCATTTACTCCTTGGAGCTCCAATTTTATCTCCTTTCTGTAGATAAGGCTCCGGATGCACAGAGAGGTTAAGTGACTTGCCCAAGATCACACAGCCAGGAAGGGAGAGAGAAGGGATTTGAATTCAGGCTCTAGGGTCCAGACTCTCAATCATTATACTCTACTGCCCCTCCTCGAGGGTTGTTGCTGACCTTGGCCTGGGGTAAAGACGAATTCCATCAGATTGCCCTCTTACCTGAGGCCTGGAACCAAGGGGAGGGTACAGACAACCCCCTGGTGTCCCTACAATGGCCTGGATATTGAAATGTTATGGCATCACTGACTCAGTGGACATGAGTGTGACCAAACTCTAGGAGACAGTGAAAGACAGGGAAGCCTGCCACACGGAGTGGCAAAGAGTTGGACACGACTAGTGACCGAACAACAACATCTCTGATAGGTTGCCAGGAGTTAGTGGCTCAGATGACAGAAATCTGTTGTCTCACAGGGTCTGCAGGCCAGAAATCCCAGGTGAGCCCTGCTGGGCAACTACAGCCCTTCAGCCTCTGCCTCCATCACCACCTGGTGTTCCGAGAGAGTGACTGTTTCCTCTTCTCCTATGTACCACAGTTGTATTGGATCAGGACCCACCATCATTCAGTATGACCTCACTCGAACTTGATCATGTCTTGTATCCCAATAAAGGACACATTTACAGGTACTGGGGATTAGGACTTGAACACATCCTTTATGGGAACACAGTTCAGCTCACGACACAATTGTCTTTGCCCTGTGTTGTTCTTTGTCTGTGATAGATAATGAGCATAATTTTCAAAATGTCTGCCAATGCCCACTCAAGCATATTATGTGACCTTCTTTTTTTTTGACAGTGATTTTTTCCTAAGGGGAGATTTACTTATCCCTCACTGATGGTGCTGAAGAAAAGTGGGGCAGGACAGGATGACTGTGTACTGCTCTCTGGTGAGTCCCTGGGATGGGCCACTAAGTGAGGGTCTACAGCTTTGTGTGGGAAAGAATTCAAGAGTGAGACCAGTAAAGGGAAAGCAGGTTTACTGAGAGAGACACACTCCACAGACACAGTGTGGGCATCTCAGAAGGCTAGAGGCAGCTGGGAAATATGGAGTGGTTAGTTCTTGCTGCTGCTGCTGCTGCTAAGTCACTTCAGTCGTGTCCGACTCTGTGTGACCTAGCGGCAGGGTAATTTCACAGGCTAACTACTGAGAGAAAGCGGGTGGATTTCCAGGCTTTGGGGCCCCACCCACTTTGGGCCTTTTATGGTCCTCCGGAACTGTCATGGCGCCTGTGGGCATGGCTTAGATGCTAATGTATTACAATGAGTGTATAATAAGGCAGACCTTCCACCTGAAGTCCAACCTTCCACCATATTGGGCCTATTCAGGCTCTGCCAGCTTTAGGTCAAGTCGCCCACTGCCTTTCAGTGGCCATACCCTACCCCTTCCATCTTGTTTCATTGGAAGTTGAGGAGCAGTTAGGAGACACACTGTGCAGAGCCAGCGGCCACGTGGGGCCCAGGTGAAGGCGGACGGCACCCTGGCGTGGGGCTGGCACACACACCCTCAGGACCCGGCTGAGGAGGAGCCAGGACCGCCGGCCTCTGGAGCCCCCGCGAGCCTGTGAGGTAAGGAAGCGTGCCCGCTGCCGGGCGGCGATCACTGGGGTCGGGCAGCGCAGTCCCTGTCGGTCCAGCGGCGCCCGCCCCCCGTCCCAGTGACCAGCGCCTGTGAGCTGGATCTGCCACTAGGCTCTCCCACAGGGGCTCCTTGGGCTCTGGGCTTGGGGTGGTGGCCGAGTGGGGAGCTGGCTGGCCTCAGTCAGGGCCTCCTGGCTGAAGGAGACCAGTGAGCTGGTCTTCCTCACGGCCAGCGCCTCCCCAGGGTTTCCTTGCTGTCAGGGCTTGGACGGCCTGCGGGGCTCCCCCCTCGCCTAATTCCCCCTCCCCCAACGGGATGCCTCCCCCACCCCCACTCCCCTCCACGGGGTGTCCCCCTCACTCCCTGTCCTGGCGATGTGACTCCTTGTCACGTGCGGGCCTCGTGTCCTCAACCTGGAAACACTGGCACGAGGTCGCCTTTGTTTTATCCATCCAATTTCGGGAGGTGTGGTTCCTGTCCCGGATTAAGTGTGAGCAAGGATGCGATGAGCGGTCCCCTGGGAGGGTAGAGCCAAGCCTCGCAGAAGGCGGCTGGCCTGCTGGCTCCCCGTCAGAATATGAAAAGTCCTCTGTCAGCGGCCTTGTGATGAGGGCGCCCTTCGCACCCGCGGAAAACGTCGCTAAACAGGGTTTTGTTTGCTATTTAAAAGAAATAGAACCCTTGGAGCGTTTGGCTTTGGTGAACAAAGAACACAAAGATGCGAGATTTCCTTGGGGTCTGTCCATGCCGAGCCAGGTTCCCGCGGCTGCTGGAGGGAGCGGTGGGCACTAGATCCCTTCTTCCCTGCACCACCCCTACCCCCGGGGACTGTCCCTGGAGCTGAGTTCTGCCTGTTGACTGCTCTGGCATTTCTGTTGTGCTGGTTGGTTGGTTGGTGGGGTGGCTGCTGCGGGCCTGGGGCCATGGGGCGTGGGCTTCCATCCCCGGCTCTGCAGTATTTATAGGAAGAAAATTAAAACCAAAGTAACTGCCATGATAAATGTCCATACAGTCGGCTCCCACCAGACCTACTAGTCGAACTGGAGCCTGAGTCAGTTCCCAGAAGGATAAACTTAATATTAATGATAATAATACTTTGCACTTGGTCTAGTGAAAATATTTTGAATACGGTGGAGGCAAGGATATGAATGTTTGTTTGGTGCTATTTATCAGGAAGTGCTTCTGCTTGTTTATTGTGTTAGGGCTTTGTATACAAAACTATTTTTTTCCTCTTTCACCACCGGGGGCCACGTTTCTTGCCTTTTGCTACATCCAAAGTTTAACAGGAAGTTGCTGTTCATATTTAAATCATATGTTTTTAAAACACATCTGTAAATAGCTGAAGACAGGAGGGCTGAAAGGTGTGGAGTTGTTTAATATTCTCCCTGACAGATATTTTTGCACTTGAAATTACATCTCAGTGGTTGTGAAACAGGAAATTTGAAAGCACCTAGTCCCAGAGATGGTGACATTTTAATGCTTATTCATCTTTGAACCTCTGGGGGTTTTGAGATACTCAGGGAATAAGGATTCTGAGGGGAGGAGGTGACTCTCTGAGGAATTATTCTTACTTGTATCCAGACATATTACAGGAGAGCAGGAGCTAACCTGGGAAAAGCAAGTGCATATCAGTCTTCTTCCCTAGTTGACAGTGGGGAGAAAAAAGACTCTTTATGTGCTGCATGGTAGCTGTCTTCTCTCCAGTAATTATGAAGAATTTTCTTGCAGATTCTTCACTTCCTCCAGGGGCCATCTCCTGGGTGTGTGATACATCACCTGTGGGGGACTCTGGTGTCAGTGAGACAGCACCCAGTGATGACTTGGGGCTGCGCAGTCGCAGCAGCAGGTCCCTTGGACAGGGTTGGGGCGCTCCATCTTCCCAGCACAGCCTCAGGTGATGTGTTATTCATAGGATAGAACCCCCCCTCCAGGGACCAGTGTGCTCTGACTCCAACTCAGATGAACCCAAGATGCAGCTTCCGGTTGCTTATTGGGTCTCCGTGGCAGTGATTCAGTATCTTATAATCCTTCGGAGTCACAGATCTTGCTACAGCAAATCTGGCTTCAGATCCAGGAGACCGTAACCCCCACAGACCAGCAGACATCAAGTCTGGGCACCACAGACCCATGGCACCGGCTGGCTCAAGAACTTGGAAGGTCCTTTGACTCCTACTTAGATGTTTCTCTAAGTTAAGAAAAAACCAATTATGTGTTTATTCTGCAGAAGCTTAAGGGCTCATAAAACTAGGGAAAAACAGACTTCTGCTTTAAGATGGTAGATTTTTCTTTTTCCTTCCAAATCTCAATACAAAACTAAAAAAAATTCCTTAACAGGAAGGGGGAGCAGAAGAAGGGGTTATAGGCGAAGAAGACATTAAAATGGATACAGAGAGATGGAAAAGGCCAGGTGACAGATGGGAAGAAGCCAAGGATGACTGCGCCCATTCCAAGAACACGGCAGTGGGCCTTACAACAGTGGCCAGTCCTCCCAGCAGAACACGGAGAGACTGGAAAGTGAACAGGCGCATCAGACAGGATGTTTAATTGAAGGTTTATCAACAGAACAGTTGTGTCAATTAATCTCTAGCCTAAAACCCTACCCACTTCACCAGGAGAGACCAACAATCAGGTATTTACCCCTGAGTGAACTGAAAAACCAGAAGACTCCTCCTAAAGGCACTTGACCAAGGAGATCCAACAGTCTCAGTGTGGGTTTTGGGGACTTCCTGTTCAGATATCAAAGAATGCTCCCAAGAGCACCAGCATCCTACTGGTGAACCCTAAAGCAAAGTCTACTGTTGCACATGGCCAAGCCCATGTGTGATTCTTGCCTCCAAGCCTTTTTTAGCTTAGGGTATGGCTTGTTGATGACACACCACATGCCAGCTACAGTAAATATGTTCCTTCAATCTCAGATATGAATAGAGGACTGAAGATAACCAGACACATGGGGAAAGCTGGCCATCTGAAAGAAAAAGACCAAGAAAACGAAACAGAATAGCTGACCCCATAAGATTAAAATCACAACCCAGGGATGAGAGAGAACCTGACAATCTAGTGATTAGGTTGGTGCAAAGATAACTGCAGTTTTGCATTGTTGAACTTTGCTGTTTGATATTGGAATACATTAAGTAAATGTGGTTATGTTATACATCATTTTAATGTGCATTTCTCACTCCATGTTTTTTTTTTAAACTAATGACTTACCACTTGTTTATTTTATATGTATTTTAGACTAGGGAAATGATGTTGAATGAAAAGCAAATTTGAGTGAGTTTCTTATTCGAGTTCAGAATGGGTCATAAAGCAGTAGAGCAACTTGTGACAACAGTGCATTTGGCCCAGGAACTGCTAATGAACATTACAGTGCAGTGGTGGTTCAAGAAATTTTGCAGAGGAGATGAGAACCTTGAAGATGAGAAGCACAGTGGCTGGCCATCGAAATTTGACAACAACCAATTGAGAGTTATCATCAAAGCTAATCCTCGTATAACTACATGACCAAGTGAAGTTGCTCAGTCGTGTCCGACTCTTTGAGACGTCATGGTCTGTAGCCTACCACGCTCCTCCATCTGTGGGATTTTCCAGGCAAGAGTACCGGAGTGGGTTGCCATTTCCTTTTCCAGAGGTTCTTCCCAACCCAGGGATCAAACCTGGGTCTCCTGCATTGTAGGCAGACGCTTTACCATCTGAGCCACAAGGGAAGTCTTATAACTACATGAGAAGTTGCCAAAGAACTCAACATTGACCATTCTACAGTCATTTGGCGTTTGAAGTAAAGTGGGTGCCTTGCGAGCTGACTGCAAATCAGAAAAATTGTTTTGAAGTGTGGTCTTCTCTCATTCTATTCAATAACAAACAAACCATTTCTCTATTGGATTGCGACGTGCAACAAAAAGTGGATTTTATATGACAACCAGTGATGACCCCTCAATGATTGAACCTAGAAAAGCCCTTCCCAAACTTACACCAAAAAAAGGTCATGGTTACTGTTTGTTGGTCCGCTGCCCATCTGATCCACTACAACTTTCTGAACCCAGGTGAAACCATTACATCTGACAAGTATGCTCAGCAAATCGACCAGATGCACCCAAAGTTGTAATACCTGCAGCTGGCATTGGTCAACAGAATAGGCCCAGTTCTTCACCACGACAATGTCTGACCACACATTGCCCAATCAACACTTCAAAAGTTGAACGAACTGGGCTACAAAGCTTTGCCTCATCTGCCGTTTTCACCTGACTTCTCACTAGAGGACTACCATTTCTTCAAGCATCTTGTCAACCTTTTGCAGGGAAGATGCTTCCACAACCAGCAGGATGCAGTAATGGTTTCCAAGAGTTTGTTGAATCCTAAAGCACAGATTTTTAACCTTCAGGGATAAACAAACTTATTTCTTGTTGGCAAAAATGTGTTGATTGTAGTGGTTCATATTTTGATTAATGAAGATGTATTTGAGTATGGATATAATTATTTAAAATTCATGGTCCAAAACCAAAATTACATTTACACCGATCTATTAGTATCTTCAGAGAAATTTGGGTGAGATTTTGCATCCACAAAATCAGAATTGGTTGCTATGAAAAGAGAATCAGAAGCAGTGGTTTTTGTTTGTTTGGTTTTTGGCTTAGAGCAGCAGCAGTAGCTGTAGTCCTAGAGGCTGGAAATCAGGTGTTGGCAAGGCTGCGTTCCTTCTGAGGGCTCTAGGGGAGAATCACGAGGCTTTTGGAAGCTAAGCATTCAGACAGAGGGCTGAGAGACAAAGCTGAGCAGACCATTTGGATGTGAGACACAAGGACGAAGAGATTAAAAATATAAGAGAAATCATAAGGGACCTATAGCATTACTCCAAGAGAGCATCACCCAGGCTATCCATTTTTAGACAGAAGATGGAGAGAATATTACCAAAAAAAAGCAAACTTTTTGTTCTTTCTTTTAAAAATTTTATTAAAATGTAGTAGATTTATAATGTTGTGTTAGTCGCAAGTATGTAGTAATTCAGTTATATATATAAACTATATAGATATATATTCCTTTTTCTACATTCTCTTCCATTGTAGGTTATTACAAGATATTGAGCGAGTATAGTTCTCTGTGGTATACAGTCAGTACTTGTTATGTATTTCATGTATTTGTAGTTGTTGTTTAGTTGCTAATTCATGTCTGACTCTTTTGCGACCCCATGGACTGTACCCTTTGTCCATGGGATTTCCCAGGCAAGAATACTGGAGTGGGTGGCCATTTCCTTCTCTAGGGGATGGTCCCGACACAGTGGTTGAACTCACATGTTCTGCATCTGCATTGCCAGGTGAATTCTTTACCACTGAGCCACCCGGGAAAGCCCACATTTTATATATAGTAGTGTGATGTTTTAATCCCCAGCTCCTAATTTATCCCTCTCCCCCATCTCCTTTGTTTTCTATATCTGTGAATCTGTTTCTGTTTTGTGAATAAGTTAATTTACATCCTTTTTGAAATTGCGCCTACAGCTTATATCATATGTTAATTTGTCTTTCTCTGTTAGACTTGCTTCACTTGGTGTGATAGATTCTGGGGCTATGCATGTTGCTGCAAGTGGCGTAATTTCGTTCTTTTTTATGGCTGAGTAATATTCTGTTGTATCTATGTACCACATCTTCTTTATCCACTTATCTGTTGATGGACATTAAAATGGTTTCCATGTTTTGGGTATTGTAAATAGAGCTGCAGTGAACTTTGGGGTGTATGTACCTTTTCAAATTATGGTATTCTCCAGATATATATGCCCAGGAGGGAGACTGAAAGATCATATAGTAGCTCTATTTTTAGTTTTTTAAGGCACCTCCATACTGTTCTCCATACTGACTTTACCAATTTATATTCCCACTGACAGTCTAGGAGGATTCTCTTTTTTCCACACTGTATCTAGCATTTACTATTTGTAGACTTTTTTATGATGGCCATTCTGATCAGTGTGTGTGAGATAATACCTTATTGTAGTTTTGGTTTCCATTTTCTAATAAGTAAAAAATTGAACATCTTTTCACGTGCTTTTTGGCCATCTGTTATGTCTTCTTTGGAAAAATGTCTTTTTAGAGCCTCTGCCTATTTCTTTTTTATTGGGTTTATTATTTTTTAAATGTATATCCTGCAAATTTACCAAATTCATTGATGAACTCTAGCAGTTCTCTGATAGTGTCTTTAGGATTTTCTATGCATAGTATCATGTCATCTGCAGACCGTGACACTTTTTATTGATTCTTTTTGAATTTGGATTCCCTTTATTTTTTCCTTCTTTGATTGCTACAGCTTAAGAGTGGACACCTTGTCTTGTTTTTGATCTTAGAAGAAATGCTTTTAGCTTTTCATCTTTAAGTATGATGTTAGCTGTGAGTTTGCATATGTAACCTTTATTATACTGTGGTAAGTTCCTCTATGCTTACTTTCTGGATAGTTTTTTTTTATCATAAATGGATGTTGAATTTTATCAACAGGTTTTTAATGCATCTATTGAGGTGATCATATGGTTTTTAATTCTTCAGTTTGTTAATGTGGTTTATAGCACTGATTGATTTGCAGATATTGAAAATGGAAATATTTGAATATTTCTAAATATTGAAAACCTTTGCATCCCTGGGATATATCCAGTTGCTCATGGTGTATGATCCTTTACATGTGTTGTTGGATTTGGTTTGCTAGAATTTTGTTAATGATTTTTGCATCTATGTTCATTGGTAATATTGTCCTGTAAATTTTTCTTCTGTGTTATCTTTGTCTGGCTTTGGTATCAGGGTGATACTTTCCTTATAGAAGGAGTTTGGAAGTGTTCCTCTCTCTGCAATTGTTTGGAGTAGTTTCAGAAGGATAAACTCTTCTCTAATTGTTTGATAGAATTCACCTGTGATGCTGTCTGGTCCTAGACTTTTGTTTGTTGGTAGTTTGTAAATCACAGATTCAGTTTCAGTACTTGTAATTGGTCTGTTCATATTTTGGTTTCTTCTTGGTACTTCTTGGGAGATCATACCTTTTTAACAATTTGTCTATTTCTTCTAGGTTATTCATTTTATTAACACATAGTTGCTTGTAATAACACGTGGTAGGTAGTCTCTGATGGTCCTTTGTATTTCTGTGGGGTCTATTGTGACTTCTTCATTTCCGAGTTTATTGATTTGAATCCTCTCCTTTTTTTTTCTTCATGAGTCTGGTTGAAGATTTATCAATTTTGTTTTATCTTTTCGAAGAACCAGCTTTTAGTTTCCTAGATCTTTTATAGGGTTTTTTAGTTTCTAGTTCATTTATTTCTGCTCTGATCTTTACAATTTCCTTCCTTCTACTAATTTTTTTTCCCCATTCATCTTTCTCTTGCTTTAGTTGTAAGGTTAGGTTGTTTATTTGAGATTTTCTTACTTCTGAGGTAAGCTTGTATTGCTGTAAACTTCCCTCATATAACTGCCTTGCTGCATCTCTTAGAATTTGGATTATGGGTTTTGGATTGTTGTGTTTTCATTTTCATTTATCTCTAGGAATTATTTGATTTCCTCTTTGACTTCTTCAGTGACCCATTGGTTGTTAAGTAGCATATTTGGCTTCACATTTTTGTGGGTTTTTTTTTTTTGCAGTATTTTTTTCTTGTAGTTGATTTCTAATCTCCTGGCATTGTGGTTGGAAAAGTTGATTGATACAATTTCAATTTTCTTAAATTTGCCACGGCTTGCTTTATGGTCCAGCATGTCATCTGTTCTGGAGAATGTTCTGTGTGCACTTGAAAAGGAGGCGTATTCTGCTGCTTTTGGATGGAATGCTTTGTAAATATTAACAGAGTCCATCTGACCTGATATTTCATTTAAATTCTCAGTTTCCTTATTGGTTTTCTGTTTGGATGATCTGTCCATTGATATAAGTGGGATGTTAAGGTCCCTCACTATTACTGTGTTTCTGTCAATTTCTCCTTTTATGTCTGTTGACATTTGCCTTATATATTGATATGCCCCTATGTTGGGTAAATGCTTATTTACAATCGTCATATCTTCTTTTTGGATTGATTATCATGTAGTGTCCTTCTTTGTTGTGACAACTTCCATTTTAACGTCTTTTATTTCTGATATGACTGTTACTACTCCAGCTTTCTTTAGACTTCCATTTTCATGGAGTACCTTTTTTCATTTCCTCACTTTCAGGGTATGTGTCTCAGGATCTGAAGTGGGTCTTTTGTAGACAGCGTATATATGAGTCTTGGTTTTGTATCGATTCAGTCTATGTTTTTTGGTTGGAACATTTAATCTGTTAAAGGTAATTATCGATATATATGTTCTTATTTCCATTTTGTTAAGAGTTTTGGATTTGTATCAGTACGTCTTTTTTCCTCCTTTCTTCCTCTGTTCTCTTCTCTTGTGGTTTGATAGCTATTTTCAGTTTGGATTCCATTTTCATTTTTCTGTGTATATATATCTATTATGGATTTTTGGTTGTGGTTGCCTTGAGGTTTTGATATAGCAATCTATGTAAATACATGCTTTTTTAAAGTTGCTGATCTCTTAATTTCAAATGCATTTCAGATATCTTGCATTTATACCCTCTTTCTCTTATGTTTGCTGGTTTTGATATCTATATTTGTGTGTATCAAACCTTTCCTATGTTTACAATATGTTTGTCTTTACCAGTGAGCTTTCCCATTTAGTAGTTTTCTTGTTTCTAGTTGTGGCTTTTTCTTTTTCACCCAGAGAAGTTTGTTTAGCATTTGTTGTAAAGCTGGTTTGGCGGTAGTGAATTCTTTTAGCTTTTACTTTTCTGTGAAGCTTTTGATTTTTCTGTCAAATCTAAATGAGAGCCTTCCTGTGGAGAGTATTTTGGCTATAGGTTTTTCCCTTTCATCACTTTAAATATATCATGCCACCCCCTTTTGGCCTGCAGAGTTCTGCTGGAAAAATCAGCTGATAACCTTATGGAAATTTCCTTATATGTGAAGTGTTCCCTTTTCCTTGTTTAATTTTTGTCAGTTTGACTATTATGTTTCTCAGTGTGGTCTTTCTTGGGTTAATCCCGTGTAGGACTCTCTGTGCTTGCTGGATTGGGTGATGGCTTCCTTTTCCATGTTAGGGAAATTTTCAGCTGTTAACTCTTCAGATATCTTCTCAGGCCTCTTCCCTCTCTCTTCACCTTCTGGGAGCCTTGTCATGTGAATGTTGGTGTATTTGGCATTGTCTCAGAGGTGTTTTAAAGTGTCCTGGTTTCTTGTCATTCTTTTTCTTTATTCTGTTCCACAGCAGTGATTTCCAGCGCTCTGTCTGGTCACTTATGTGTTCTTCTGCCTCATTTATTTTGCTATTGATTCCTTTTCAGTGCATTTTTCATTTCACTTTGACATTCGTCTCTGTTTGGTTGTTCTTTATTTTATTCATTAAAAACCTTTTGTAACTTCTCACTGTGCACTCATTCTCTGTCAGGTTCTTGGATCATCTTTACTTTCCTTTACTTGGAACTCTTTCTCAGGTAGATTGCCCGTGTCCACTTCACTCGGTTGTTTTTCTGGGGTTTTGTCTTGTTCCTTTGTCTGAAACATATTTCTTTTCTGTCTCACTTTGTTTAAATTCTATTTGTGTTTTTGTGTATGTAGTAGCTTAGCTGTGTTTTTATTTATTTATTTTATTATTATTATTTTTTGCTCTTTATTTTTTATTTTTAAAATTTTTTTACTTTACAATACTGTATTGGTTTTGCCATACATTGACATGAATCCACCATGGGTGTACGTGAGTTCCTGATCCTGAACCTCCCTCCCACCACCCGTCCCATATCATCTTTCTGGGTCATCCCAGTGCACCAGCCCCAGGCATCCTGTATCCTGTATCGAACCTCGACTGGCGATTCGCTTCTTACATGATAAATTGTATTTGTGTTTTTATGTATGTGGTAGCTTAGCTGTGTTTTTAGATCTTGGAGAAGTAGCTTTCTGTAGGGCATGTCCTATGTGTCCCAGCAGTCCTCTCCCCTCTAACCACCCAGGGGCCAGGGAGCAGTCGACCCAGGTCAGTTCTGACCTGTGCTTACAGAGTCAGTTCTGCAGGCTGCAAGATAGTAGTTTCCTTCCTTCTGGTATCTGCCCCCCGATGGGTGAGGCTGACCTAGGGGCGTGTGCAGGCTTCCTGGTGGGAGGGACTGGTGCCTGCCCACTGTTGGGTAGAATGGGGTCTTGGCCCTCTGGGAGAGGACAGGATTGGGCAGGACCATGTCAAGGGGCATGTCTAGAGGAGGGTGAGAGCTCAGAAAGTCTTTCAGCAGGTTGTCTGTTGATGGTGGGGCTATGTTCCAACCTGCTGATTGTTTGGCCTTAGGAATCCCGGCACTGGAGCCTGCAGGCTATTGACTGGGCCAGGTCTTGGTGCTGATGTGCCAAGCAAGATGTCAGCCTTCAGCTGAGTACTCTGCGTATGTTCACCACCAGCTTTTATGCCCTAGGAGAGAGCCACAGCCATCCCCTGCCTCTGCAGGAGACCCTCTAAGCAGCAGGTAGGAGAGGCCCAGGATCCTGAGGAATCACTGCTTTGCCCTGGGTCCTGGCACACATGACACCTTTTGTGCGCCCTCTGAGACTGGATCTCTGTTTCTCCCAGCCCTGCGATCAAGACCCACTGGGCTTCAAAGCCAAATGCCCTACAGGGCTCTTCCTCCCGATACCAGACCCCCAAGCTGGTAAGCTTGACATGAGGTTCTCTCACTTCTGTGGGAGAACTTGTGCCATGTAATTATTCTGTAGTTGGGTATCACCTACCCAGGAGGGTATGGGGTTGTTTTTTTATATCACGTGTTCGCCCTTCCTACCATCTTGTTGTGATTCCTTCTTTGTTTTTGGTTGTAATATATCTTTGTTTGGTAGGTTCCACTTTTTTTTTTTTTATTGATAGTTGTTCAGTAGTTAGTTGTGATTTGAGTGTTCTCATGGGAGGGTGTGAGCTTAAGAGCTTCTATTCCATGATGTTGTCTTCAATCTCCAGATTATTTATCCTTATTGAGGATGCCTCTGTTCCTCTGCCTCATAGTGATATTGTGGGGGCATTGGATGAAATGCAGTCTATGTGGGACTTCCCTGGTGATTCAATGGCTAAGACTCCATGTTCCCAATGCAGGGGGCCTGGTTTTCATTCCTGGTGAGGGAACTAGGTCTCACATGTTGCAACTAAGAGCTTGCATGCTGCAACTAAGTTCACATGCTGCTTCTAAAGATACCGCATGCCCCAACTAAAAGGTCCCTGCAAAAAGACCAGCTAAGACCCACTGCAGCCAAATAAATCAATAAAAATAAAATATTAAAGAAATCCATGCTGTGAGTAGGCAGTCCCTCTACTGAAAAACAAAGACTGTCAGGTTGCCTCAAAATTTTTCCGTATTCTGCTTATAAGACACATGCTTCTGGCGTCAGTGGTGGGTGGTCTGACTGAGGGAGCCACGTGACAGAGCAGACCTGAGAGAAGTGGCAACAGGGTGACCAGGTCCAGAGATGGTAGGGAGACCGGTGGGGTAGCCAGGCATCTGGGGGCCAGAGCCCCAGAGTGCAGCTGTGCGTGGTGCAACCCTGGCTGCACTCCACGCAGAGATACTTTAGAAATAGTTTAGAAAGAGATCTATCTTCTGATTTAATGTGGCAGAATAAACACCTGAATTCATGGCTGCTCCCTCTCAGAATTTCAGTAAAATGAAAACGAGGGGGATGAATATGTAAGGGCAAAGAGAATGGGAGGAGAGGCTGAAGCAATCCATTTGGAAGCTGAGAGGCAGGTGGATGAGCAATAACTGTTAATAGACCCACGAAAGCTGAAGCCTACACTAGGGTAAACTCTAGAAACTGAAGAGCCACCGAAAGACTCTGGAGTTGAAAGCATCAGTTAACTCTGAATGAAGGGACTGCTGCTGCTGCTGCTGCTAAGCTGCTTCAGTCGTTTCCGACTCTGTGCGATCCCATGGACGGCAGCCTACCAGGCTCCCCCATCCCTGGGGTTCTCCAGGCAAGAACACTGGAGTGGGGACTGGGTGAGGCTCAATGAGGAGAATTGGTTGAAGACCTTTACAAGAAGTAGGTAGACCTCCCGAGATTCCCATCCTCATCGTGTTCATTCAGGTGACCATCACTCTCTTGTGATGAGCAGAAGAAAGCTTAAAAATCATGATTGAAATCTTAGAAACAAATATATCCATCAAACAAGATTATTGGACTTCTGTTTTAGCTGATGATACTGTAACAGGGTTCAGATTTATCCTCTCTCCTAAAACAACTAAAAAAATATGGAAAAATGATTGAAACTGAACTGGAAGGCTACTTGAAATGACCTATTATTTGTAACTGGAAACCTAGAAGGAGAAGATAAGTGCATGAGGTAGGAGTAGGAAACAGAAAAAAAAAGTTTGAAGAAATAATGCCATAATTTTTCCAATTTTGATGAAAATTATAAACCCATAGGTCTAAGGAACTCAGTAGCCCCCAGCATAAGAAATGTAAAGAAAACTACACAAAGGCATATCATAATAAAATTGCTTAAAATCAGAGATAAAGAGAAAAGAGCACCAAGAAAAAAAATACATTGCTGTTAGATACAAGTCTAATTTCTTGTTGGAAACAAGAAATTGCTAATTTCTTATTAATTGCTAATTTCTAGCAATTTCTTGTTGGAAACAAAGCAAGCCAGAAGACAGTGGAGCAACATGTTTATGTAGTGAAAGGAAAAAAATGTCAAATAAGAATTTTATACATGGTGAAAATGTACTTTGAAGACAAAGGCAATACTAAATACATTTTTGAACATACTGAAGCAGAAAGTATCACTTGCAGAAACAAACTACAAGAAATTTTAAAAGAAGTTATAAAGGCAGAAGGAAAATGATCTAGGGGTAAAAACAGATTTGCACAAAGGAATGATGAGCCCCAGAAATGATATGTATGTGAATATAAGATTTCTTTTCTAGTTTTTTAAAAAATAATCTTTAATTATAAAAGTAATAACCATAGAGGGTAAAGTTTGTAACATGTAAAATCTAGATGAAACATAGCACAAAATTCAGGGGAGAGAGAATGGAAATATCCTATTGTAAAATTTTTATACTATACATGAAATGGTATATTACTTAAGTGAGACTATAATAAGTTAAAGATGTATACTGTAAACACTAAAGTAACCACCACCAAGATAAGAAAGTAAAGTTATAGCATAGCTAATAAAGCCCAAAAAGGAGATAATTAAATTATAAAATAAACCAAAAGAAGCAACAGTAAAGGAAAATAGGAACAAATAAAAGATGAGACAAAGAGGAAACAGATATCAAAATGGCATATTTAAATGCAAACACATTAATAATCACACTAAATGTAAACAGTATAAACCTCCCCAATGAAAAGGCACAGATATTCAGAGTGAATAAAAGAAAGCAAGACAACTATTTCCTTCTTAAAAGAAACCCATCAAAATATAAAGACACAGATAGGTTAAAAGTAAAAGTTGAAAGAAAGCATTTAAAGGTGAAAAAAAGATTTAAAAAATATCTAGTTGTCTGGATTTAAAGAAAGCAGGAATGGCTGTCAGAGAAATTAAATTTCAGAGCAGAGAATATTATTAGAGGTAAAAAGGATAATTTCATAACCCTAAAGGAGGCAATTTAACAAGAGTATAGAAAACAAATGTAAACATTAATGCATATCATAACAGAGCTTCAAAATACTTGAAGCAAGAATGAAAAGATTTGTAAGGGAAAATGGACAGATACATATTCTAGTTAGAGATTTCAACATTCTACTCTCAGTAATTTGTGCAAAAAGTATATAAAAATCAGTAAAGATATAGAAGTCTTGAATAGTATTTTCAACCAACATATTCTGATATTTATAGAACCTTCCACTTACCATTCTTTTGCAGTGCATATGAAATGCCCACTAAAATAGAAAATTCTTGGGCAATAAAAAATTCAATAACTCTATAAGAATTTAAATCAAAGTCTATTCTCTGACCACTATGGAATTATATGGATACCTGTAATATCTTCAAATATTTGGAAATGAACACATTTTAAAACAACCCAAAAGTCAAGGAAGAAATCAAAAGATAACTAAATCAAAATGAAAATGCAGTGTGTCAAAATTTGTGGGATACAGCTGAAGCACTATGCAGAAGAAAATGTATAGAAAAAAGAGAAGTCTCAAGTAAATTACTTCATCTTATACTATAAAAAATAAGAAGAACTCAGAACAGATGAAAAGAATGAAGGTAAGAGTATAAATGAATAGAGAATAGAACACAAAAGAAAAAAATCAATGAAACCAAAAGTTTGTTCTTTGATAAAATCAATAAAACTCAAAGCTTCTGGCCAGAAGTATTAGAAAAAAAGAAAGAAGATAGGAATAACCAATATCAGGAATGGAGAGGTAATATCACTATAGACTTTTACATATTAAAAAGAAAATTATGAAGTAGTATAAACAACTTCGTATCAATCAGTTTAATAACTGAGATGAAAGAGACATTCTTTGAAAAGACGTAAACTTTCAAAGCTCATTCAAAAAGAAAGAGATAGCCATAATAAAGAACAACATTCTGATACTTGCTGCAACATGGATGAACTTTGAAAACTTAATACTGAGTAAGCCAGACACAAAAGTGAAAGTGTTGTATGATTCCACTTATATGAAATACTTATGGTAGGCAAACTCAAAGAGAGGAACAGAGGTTATCAGGGACCCAAAGGAGTAGGGAAAAGGTTTGCTATTTAATGGGTACTGAGTTTCTGTTTGGAATGATGAGAATATTCTAGAAATAGTGGTCATGGTTACAGAACATTGTAAATGTGTCTAATGCCCTTGAATTGTGCATTTGAAATGTTTAAAATGGTAAATTGTATGTTATGAATATTTTGTCACATAAAAATTTTTAAAAGCTGAGTCTGAAATAGATAACCCGAATCAAAAATACATAATCTGAATATGAATAGATCTATTAAAGAAATTTAGTTTGTAAGTAAAAATCTTTCCAAAAGGATTAGTCCAAGCACATATGGCTTCACTTAAGTGTATTCCATACATTTAAGAAGGAAAAAATATCAGTTCTACACAAACTGGGGCAATTGAGTTTTGAGAAAGATGCCAAAGTGGTTCAAGAAGAAAGGGCTAGCCTTTTCAATAACTGGCACCGAAACAGTGAGATACACATATGCAAAAAAAATGAACCTTGTTTATTGGTTCACATCAGATCATAGACTAAAATATAAAACCTAAAACTACAAATCTTGTAGATGAAGGCAACATAAGGAAAATCACTGTGAGCATGAGTCAGGTAAAGATTTTTCAGATCCAACATGAAAAGCATAATCCGTGCAAGAAAAATTATTATATTGATTGTGGTGACAGTTTCAATTTTATATACATTTGTCAAAACTTACCAAATTGTATATTTTAGATGTGAACAGTTACATAGTAATTATATCTCAATAAAGCTGATCAAGGAATATTGCTGTAAAAAGGAAGATTTAGAACACAAAAATGACTTGGGAATTTAAAAATAAAAAAGCAGAAATGAAATGTTTAGTAGAAGCCTAAAAAGAAAGTTGAGGAAATCTAATAATTAGAACAACTCCAACAAAGAAATGGAGAATAGAAGCTAAAAAGTGAGGAAATTAGACTAAGCAGGAAGTTCAGTTCAGTCCAGGCGCTCAGTCGTGTCCGACTCTTTGTGACCCCATGAACCGCAGCACACCAGGTCTCCCTGTCCATCACCAACTCCTGGAGTTCACCCAAACTCATGTCCATTGAGTCGGTGATGCCATCCAACCATCTCATCCTCTGTCATCCCCTTCTCCTCCTGCCTTCAGTCTTTCCCAGCATCAGGGTCTTTTCAAATGAGTCAGCTGTTCGCATCAGGTGGCCAAAGTATTGGAGTTTCAGCTTCAACATCAGTCCTTCCAGTGAACTCCCAGGACTGATCTCCTTTAGGATGGACTGGTTGGATCTCCTTGCAGGAAGTAGAAAAGCTTAAATTATAAAACTTTCAAAAATAGAGAAGAAAGAAAGTGGAGGGGGGCAGTTTACCAAAGAAACAACTCAAGGAGACTTTCTGTACGTGAAAGACTGAGGGGTTCATCACACACCCAGCATGTTGAGTGGAAACAAAGCCACACAGGACACATCAGAGAAAAGTTTCAAAACACTACTGGCAAAAAGAAGGCACTGCAGTTAGGCAGAAAGCAGAGGCCCACACAAGACCCAGTGTTAGTCCTGCAAGTGAAGGTGAAGGGTGAGAAAGACCTTCACAATTTTTATTTATTTATTTATTTATTTTTAAATTGAAGTACAGTTGCTTTACAGAATTTTGTTTTCTGTCAAACATCAACATGAATCAGTCATAGGTATACATATGTCTTACTGAAAGTGGCTTCTTAGGACTTTGTGTCTTCAAACCCTCACTGTGCTGTTGTTACTGGTGGGCACTTTCAGACATGCGCTATCTTGGGAACTTTTAAAAAATTGCTTATGTTTTCTTTCCCAAGAAAGGGAAGATTATCTCTTCTGTTGAAGAGTTTGGGGATGGGTTTGGGATAGGTACATTAAAAACTAAACAAATGGAAAAAAACATTGGCTTCCAGTGAAAACACAAGATTGTATAAGAAAGGAAAGAAAAATTTAATGTACTACCTGCTACAGCCTCTAATTGTACATAGTCATAATGTCATAAATGCTAAATATTGATTTGTCCAAAAATTATGATATCATTCTATTAGCAGAATGGGAAGGAGAAGAAATGTATTTTAGGGTACAGAAGTAGAGTGAGAGAGCTGAACCCTTATTGTACATTGTCTGAAGTAAATACATTATATTTAAAATATATAAAAAGAGACATTGGAATTTAAGCATGCAATTTAGAAATACAGAGGCAAATACCAAGGGCAAAAATCATTAAAAGTAGTAGCTTTGGGAAATGGGAGGGAAACAGCTAACCTTATGTGAGACTCGTAAAACTATTTTTGAACCATGTAAATATACAACTTCTATTAAAAGAATAAAGACATAATAGAAGAAAGTTTCTCGAAAGTGAAGGAAGATATTTATCGCCACACTAAAAAAGCCTCCAGGTTCCAAGTAGGACAGAGAATAAAAGATTCATGCCTTGATACAGACTCAAGATATTTCAGGACACCAAATATAAAGAAAAATTCCTAAAGCTTCGAGGAGAAGAGAAGTCATCCTTGAGAGAGCAAAAATATTCTGTCCTCAATGTCTTATCAGGAACACTAGATATTAGAAGAAAAAATTCTGGAAAATATAATTAAAAACACAATATTCTATACATAGAAAATTGTCATGCATGTGAGAAAATATAGAACTTCAGACTTGTAAGTACTCAGAAAATTGATCTCCAGAGTGCTCTTTCTGTTTCTGCAGGATGTATTCCAGCAAAAAGCTTCAAGAAATAGTATAATTAAGAGGCTTGGTAATCACAAAGATCTAGCAAAGGGAAAATAAGGCCAATAAAAATTCCAAGAAGAAGGAAAAGCTATGTAAGAAGCTCATATCTATGTCTAAATGTGAAAGAAACAAAGTAACATGCATGTAACGATTGACCATTTGTGATGCTTGGAGTTAATGACACTGAACCCACAGAGAGAGAAAAAAATCCTACCTGATTGACTTGAATAATATTTTCGAAGCCATAATAGCATAAAAACAGTATATATATATATATTTTTAAAGAATCAGCCTATGGACAGAACATGTAAGAATTATGTTCATAAAAAAGTATATAAAATTATCAACTCTGGCAATGTAAAAATTGTTAGGGTATAATTTGTGGTTGTTGTTTGGTCGCTAAGTTGTGTCCGACTCTTTGTGATCCCATGGACTGTAGCCCACCAGGCTCTTCTGTCTGTGGGATTCTCCAGGCAAGAATACTGGGGTGGGTTGCCATTTCCTTCTCCAGGGGTCTTCTGACCCAGGGATCAAACTCACATCTCCTGCTTGGCAGGCGGATACTTTCCTGCTGAGCCATCAGGGAAGCCCTTGTCAAAGAATCATTGAGAGAAATTAACAGATTGAAAACAATAGAACAAGAAGTAAAAGTTTAGGTGTGAGACTGAATGTTTCAAGGTAGTCAACAGAAAAATTTAAATAGTAACTGTCAAAATTTAGGGGAGGATGTAGTTTAAGTTAGCTAAAGCCTGTTTCATAGTAAGGGGTCGAGTTGAGTATCACGATAGAGCCAGAGTATGCTAGAATTAGGATGCTAAGCACCAGAAGAGCCAAATGCAGCAATGGTTAAATATGACGGCTTGTGGGCCTCTGGGTTGGGAAAGGAAAGGAGAGGGCGGTCTTTGCTTTTCATTACATGCCCTCTTCTGCTACACGTATTCAGAAAGGCATTTTGAAATGCTTAAATGAATAAAATAAAATATTGATGTAGTACAAGCCCAGACAACTGTTTGTTGTTGTTGTTTTGTAATGCAAGTGCCTGACTGATGTCCTGATTGCTTAAGCACCCACCTCAGAAACGGCTGCCTGGGAAATACACCACCATCCACGGGACTAGAGAAAGACCCAGGCTGCCTCTCCCACTGGGGCTCCTCATTTTAGAGATCTTGTTTGATTTCAGTAACTGACTGCTTGGGCTACTTGTTTTTTTCTCTTCCCGCTCTTTCATTTTAAATTCACCAATAAAAAGTGAGCCTGTGAAACCCTAGACCCCCATACTCAGCCTCAGTAGAAACAGAAACCCTGGCCCAAGACTTCCCTGTGACTGTGGTTTCTGGGTTCTATAAGTAGTAAACCTTTCTTTTCTCCAGGCTTCCTGATGGCTACTGCTGAAGGGTGTCTTGCAGTCATAATAAGAGCCGCAAGGGCCTGTTCAACCACGTCACTGGTTACTGAGAGGAGGAGTCAGGTGCAGAATAGCTATACTGTGAATACACCCTTGTTCTGAGGTCTGGATGCGAAGGCTTGTTGATAGGGAAAAGCCCATTTTTTAACCATCAGGATACTAGGGTCTTTAGTGTTTATCGTCCATTTGTCACCAGGCTCCAGGATGCTGACCTTGCTGGGAATGAGGGGACAGTCCATTTTTAGTTAGGACTTGGTGACTCAGACGGTAAAGAAACTGCCTGCAATGCGGGAGACCTGGGTTCAGTCCCTGGATTGGGAAGATCTCCTGGAGAAGGGAATGGCTACCCAGTTGACTATTCTGGCTTGGAGAACTCCACAGAGGAGCCTGGCAGACAGTCCATGTGGTTGCAAAGAGTTGGACTGAGTGACTTTCACTTTCTTGGAGAAGGAAATGGCAACCCACTCCAGAATTCTTGCCTGGAGAATCCCAGGGACAGGGGAGCCTGGTGGGGTGCCGTCTATGGGGTTGCACAGAGTTGGACACGACTGAAGTGACTTAGCAGCAGCAGCAGCAGCAACCCTAGAATGAGGATAAGCTTACAGTGAACATGGGGTATTGTTTTGAGGCCATGTGTCCGTGTGTGTGTGTACACGCCTAGCGAATGATAAGAAGAGTGAAGTGTCTGAGTTATGAATCAAAACAGACAAGCAGTTTTTGTAGAATGTGATTTAGAAGGCCTAAAAATAAAACAGTACTAAGTATAAGAGAAAGTCCGCTATTATGATCTTTAGTGATAGAGCCAACTGCTGGCTGGGATCCTCCTCTGTGACAGATTTCCCCAGTGGCTTCTGCTCAGAGAGAGCCCCTTGTATGCTTGTGTAGTTCAGCAATCTTGGAGATTTTGCATCCCATCTGGGTCCTGGCAGACAGACCCTGGAGAGCTGGTAGTGACTTGCCACCTGGCAGACACACAGGGCCTCTGTCCTCCCAACTCCCCTGCCATCTCATTGTGGGAGGCAGTTCCTGTTTGCGTGACCTCTTACCTGCCGATCCAGGCCTCCCATGGACCATGTCTGACCGCCCAGGTCACAGGCCTAGTGTCCTCAGGCCTCTGAGATGGCAGACCTATGGACACAGCCCCCACGGGATTTCCTCCCTGGCTCATTCCCACCACCCCAAGGTGCATAAGGATGGCGTGGACTGCCTGGGGATGCTGAGTTTCAGCACCAGCGGATGCTCTGACCTTGAGATCCAATCTGGCTTTCACGATGCTGGTGGAAACTGTACATCACGTATTTCACGAGGAAAGAAGTCTCACCTGGCCAAAAATGCAGGGCGTCTTGCCAGCCCCTTCAGGCCATTTCCAGTGCATTGTCTTTTCCACCAGCCCTTAGATGCTTACCGTGATCGCACTTGCTTGGTTTAAATGACCACTTGGTTATCTTTGCCTCTGGGGCTGTTGTCTGACCCTTTGCCTGGCACCTGTGGGAAAAGCTTTGCATTATGTGTGTCTGCACAGAGGTAGTGTGCATCGCAGCCTCACTTAGAAGAGAAGACTGAGAAGAGCAGAGTCAGGGCTGTGGGAGAAGGTCTGGGGCCAAGGTGGGCTGTTAACACTTGGTCTGAAAGGCACTGGGACACCCACTGAGAAGGCCCCTCCTGACTGCTCTGCTGACACGAGTGATGACCCCCCTCATCATGGTTTGGTTCAGGTTCCCAGTGACTGTCAGCAAATAGCAGCCCCCCCCCCCACCACCCTTGCCTGACAGAGCTCTGGGAGGGGATGATGCCACTGCAGACACGCTCAGCTGTAAAGGGTTCAGATGGTGGGCTGGTGGCCAAAGTTCGACATTTCCGTAGCTTTTGCCTTTTAACGTGCTCACTTGAGGACAGCCTGTACCTGCTTTTCTTCTTCAATCCATCACTTTTTTTCTGGGAAAAGCACAAAATAATACAGAATAAGGTCTCTGGGTCCAGCGATGGCAGGTACATCCAGGTCTCCCTGATCCTGAAGAAGTGTGGGTTAGTCAGACCTCATGGTTGGCACCCCGTTTCCATGTGTGGCAGACAAGGATGACCATTTTCAAATAATTAGGAAACAGTTCAGTAAATTACTGTATCATGGCTTCTCTTTAACCTGAGACTCAAACAACCCTAGGACTGCTTACAGCCTTGATGCTCACTATTCTGCAGGCCTCCAGAAGGGCTGGTTATGGTAGAACTGAAGTCACCAACCCTTAACCCTGCCCCCTGGCTTTGGACTAGAAGACAGTGCTGTAGACACTGCTGGACCCCTCCTTGCAGGGGGTGTTGTGTGTGCCCACGGCCTCCCACCTGGTGTCCAAGCCACCCCATGTGCTGTTTCTCACCGTGGCTGCTCCAGCCAAGCAGAGTTCATGAAAAGGTTCCTGGTTATCTGGTCTTATGGGGCAGAAAGGACAATAAGTGGAATTCACGTCGCGTTGTAAAACGTGACAAGAGTCTTGCTCACAATCAGAAAAATACTTGGGGAAGAGGGAAATAAGTACCAAAAAAATGGAGGAAAACAGAATTTAAAACTCAAGGAAGATAGGTAAGAGGTGAAAGGAAATGACAGAAGAAACAGGAATTGTTTGGGATGGAGCCTCTGATTTGGACAGTGGTCCATTTTGCTGGGGTGCTTGGGTGAGTGGTGGGAGCCAGGAGGGATGCTCCAGGGCGATGCGCACAGGAAACCTTCACCTGCTCTGGCCTTGGGCCTGGGTCTCTCACTCCACTCCTCACACCACGGAGCCCTCTGGGGCCAGGGAGGGAGAGGGATGGACAGGTAACAGGATGCTTCCTGGGTCACCCAAACCCTTCCTGATACACCAGCTTCCAAAAGCTCCCTGACTTGAGCCAATTCCAAGCCCTGGATGCTGCTGCCGGAGGCTCCAAGCTTTATTGTGATGGCTTTCCTGTCTGTGTCTGTCTTTGTTTTTATTTTTGTGTTATTTTAACCTGTCTGGATTCCTGATGGGCTGTAATTGAGCTCAGCAAGACACTGTTAATGGTTTTCGTTGCCTTGATTCCTGGTCCCATCAGAAAGTGTTCATAATTTTTAAGCTAAAACCTTCACCTGGTACTCTTTTTTGGCTCTCCTGGGTCTTAGTTGTAGCATATGGGATATTTAGTTGTGGCATGCAGTCTTTGGCTTCCCTGAATCCTCAGCAGGTAAAGAAATCTGCCTGCAATGCAGGAGACCCAGGAGACATGGTTTTGATCCCTACGTTGGGAAGATCCCCTGGAGGAAGAAAATGGAGACCCATTCCAGTATTCTTGCCTGAAGAATTTCATGGACAGAACAGTCTAATGTGCCACAGTCCTTGGGGTCACACAGACTTGGGTATGACTGAGTGACTAAGCAAGCACATGTAGAATATTTAACTGTGGCATGTGGGATCAAGCTGTCTGACCAGGGATGGAACTTGGGCCCCCTGCATTGTGAGCTCGCCATCTTAGCCACTGGACCACCAAGGAAGTTCTTCTCCTGGCACTTCTTTGTAAAGTATTAGTGATACTCTGCCCTTCCCAACTCAGCTGAAGCATTTTTTAACCATCTAAGGCTGCCAGATTTAGCAAAGAAAAGTACAGGAGAGCCAGATAAGCTGGGATTTCAGATAAATAACAAATTATTTTATTAGTATATCCCAACTACTAGGTGGGATATACTTAAATTTTTTTCCCATTGTTTATCTGAAATTTAAATTAAACCCAGCATCCAGTTTTCAAATTGTGGTGCTGGAGAAGACTCTTGAAAGTCCTTGGACTGCAGGGAGATCAAACCAGTCAATCCTAAAGGAAATCAACCCTGAATATTCATTGGAAGGACTGATGCTGAAGCTGAAGCTCCAATCCTTTGCCCACCTGATGTGAAGAACCAACTCATCGGAAAAGACCCTGATGCTGGGAAGGATTGAAGGCAAGAGGAGAAGGGGACAACAGAGGATGAGATGGTTGGATGGCATCACCAACTCAATGGACATGAGCTTGAGCAAACTTCAGGAGATAGTGGAGGACAGGGGAGCCTGGTGTGCTTCAGTCCATGAGGTTGCAAAGAGTTGGGCATGACTTAGTGACTGAACAACATCAACCCAGTTTTTGTCTGGCAACCCTGCCAACTAATCCTTTAGCCATTCTATGAAAGCATGTAAGCCCAGGCTCACTCACCCTAGACATATGTGGTCATGTTTGCTGCCTAGCGATCACCTGCGTTACTTGCTCGCGGTGTGCATGTCTCTGGCTGCGTGTGTCCAGGCATGCCTCAGCAGTGGGTTCCTGAGGAAGGGCTGATGTAAGGCCATTGGAGGGGATATGTGGGGTGCTCCCAAGCTCTGCCAGGGGCAGGCAGGTGGGCTTTGAGACTGTTTACACTGAATTCTGGACTCAGGGAGCAGGCTCTGGGAGTCTCCTTAAGCTCAGCTTCATGGAGGGTAAAGGAGGCCCCCGCCTCAGCGTCTCCAGCAGGTGCTGCCCCGGCTCTTCGTGAACCCCTCCCTACTCAGGAGGCTCCTCGCCTCACCTATGGTAACAGCGGTCCCTGTGGGTCTGCCCTTCAGCCCAGCTCCTTCATCCTCTGGCCAAGGGAAGCCTGGCTCAGGAGGCACAGGAGCGCTCCCAGAGTAGGGTGTCTGTGAGGCCTTCTGACCATGGGCCCTGCTCCTCCACAGTGAACTCTGCTTTCTACCCTCTTCACGCCTTCTTCCTTCCTTTCTTTCTTCCTCTTTTATTTGCCTATTAGAAGACCATAACTAGTTGCTATTTTTTCATCTCAAAAAAGACACATTTCCCAAAATTGTGACCAGAGATGGCACAGTGTTCCCGTGAACAACTCGGGGGCCCGAGGAGTGGAGGTGCTGTTTCCAGGCAGTGGGCATGTCGTTCCTGCCGCCCCGCAGCCCGCTGGCCATCACAGGCAGCACAGTGACTGACGGGAGGATTTATTTCTGCCAACAAGAGAAAGGCTCATAATTTACAGCCCACTGAGCCAGCTTCCACCACGTCATTAGAGCCTTCTTTTTGTAGACAGTAATAAATTGTCTTATCACCACTGCTGACATAACATGCTCCTTTTTAAGTGCACCATAATTTTTAAGAGAATATTCATCCTTGATGGCCTAGCTCAGGGGCATGTGGCTGCTGCTCTGGAGAGAAGACCTTTTCTGTTCTTTTCTGTTTTGAAAAAGAAGGTATAATTCAGTTCCCACAGGCCACTGGCAGGGTAGGCTTGCAGACATTGGGGGGCAGAAAGATGTTTCTAGACATCGATAAGAGGGCCTTGTCTTTCAGGAGGAAGGCATCAGAAGGAGGAAGGCATCAGAAAGGTGAAGGCAAGACTTTGCTGCTGGTTTGCGTTGCCTCAGTTCCTGGCCCCATCAGAAAGTGTTCTGAATTTCTACTCCAAAGCCTTTGCCTGACACTTCTCAAAGTATCAGTGATACCTGCCCTCCCCAGCTCTAGCTGAAGTGTATGATACCATGTAAGGCTGCCCGACTTAGCAAAGAAAAATACATGGTGGCCAGGTTAAGTGGGAATTTCAGATAGACAATGTAAATATATCCCAGTGCTTGTGTGGGATACATTTATACTGAAATCTTTTCATTGTTTATCTGAAATTCAGATTTAACTGGGTGGCTGGTATTCGTTTGCAACCCTCCCAGCTAGTCCTGCGTCTGCTCTAGGGACACATGCATCCCAGGCTGGTGTTCGGTGCCCACCCTTGGATGTGGCCTTGCTACTGCCTCTGGAGGAGGGCCATGGGCTGTGGGTGTGTCCTTGGGCTTTCCATTCTAAAGGGCCAGTTTGCCACCATGCAGGGGCAGTGACTGACTGAGGGTGTCCCAGACTGGGAGTGGAGGCAGCTCTTGGGATGGTGGGCCCCCCCACCAGGGGGTCCCCAGCTTGGAAAACCTGGTCTCCCGCCTCACTAGGCTGGCAGTGTGGAGTGGCTTCCCCTCCTCTTTCCTCCAGGGGCACAGTATGGCCTGCTGACCGCAGGGGCAGTTCTGTAGGGACCCCAAGAGCCCAGGAGCACAGCCAGATGGGGATGCCAAAGACGTCAGGTCACTGACAGCAGGGACTTCCCTGGGCCTGTCGCCTGTTCCTGCTGAGACGCAAGTGGACCAGTCGGGGCTCTGCTTCCCTGCCCTTGCGGCCTGGTCTGGGACCCAGGGATCCAGGGAGCTCACTCACTGTGTGCAGGGAGTGACTTGGCCTCCTCGTCTGCCTTTCATCCTGTGCCCTCAGAGCTACCACCTCCATCCTGCCTAGCACATTCTCTGGCTCACTCAACCTCAGCGGGCTCTGAGGCCTTAAGCAAGGCCCTTCTTCCCTCTGAGCCTTGACTCTCCTATCTGTGAAATGGGAGAAATGATAGGTACTATTCAGGGCAGTTTCCAAAACCAATGAGACACAGACACGCAGGAGAGCCTGGCAGAGGCCTCAGGAGGCCTGGGTGTGTTTCTCTTCTTGGCCCCCTTCCTCCCCCCTCCCTTGCCTGGCTCCCGTCTGGTGGCCCCAGAGTTGCGCATGGTGTGCTCTTTCTGGGTCTAGGATGTGGAGCGTCTGTCTTCAAGGAGTGGCACCTTCGGGCCGGCCGGCCTGGAGCATGTTTGTGTTCACACAGTACACATACACTTCTACAGCGTCTGTGTTCACAGGTAGTGGTCAGATGCCTCCCAGCCTATGGCCTCATAGTCACAGATCTTATATGCTGCTGTATAGGCAAGGACACAAGTCTATACCTTCCCTGCCTCATAGTCACAGCTCTTATGTGATGCTGTCTAGGCAAGGGCACAAGTCTATATCTACCGATTCATTCCCAGTGAACACACATATTATGCCCATTTTATCCTCATTTGGGAAAACCTAGGCCCAGAGAAGTTAACTGACTTGCCTGAGGTCACACAGCTAGGAAGGGCAGGGCTGGATAGATGGTCAGTTCAGGAATCTGTGCTCTAAGCCCAGTGATACACTGCCTCTCGTCCTCCTGCCTGGACGTCTGCTCAGTCTGGACCCTCTCTTCCTGTTCTGGGGGCAGGACCTGAGCTCACTTCCTGCCATGCTGTCTTGTTTGTGCCCCAAGTCCCACATGAACTTTGACCTGAGAGGCACAGCATCTTGGCCTAAGGGCGGAGACTGAGTGAACGACCGTGACATCTGTGACCCGTGATGGAGCACACTGCTCACTGTTGCTGGTTTATATGAAGGATCAGCTCACAAGATGAGGGAGAAGGAGCTGAGGAGAAAGACAAAGAATAAGGGATTGGCCCTGATCCAGAAGAGGGCAGGACACAAAATCGCATGGGCTACAGAAATATTATATGGTTACCAAAGTTTCCAAAATCAGTGTGGATGGTGACTGCAGCCATGAGTTAAAAGACACTTTTTGGAAGGGAAGCTATGATAATCATAGACAGCATATTAAAAAGCAAAGACATCACTTTGCTGACAAAGGTTTGTATAGTCAAGGCTACGGTCTTTCCAGTAGTCGTGTACAGATGTGAGTGTTGGACCATAAAAAAGGCTGAACACTGAAGAATTGATGCTTTTGAACTGTAGTGTTGGAGAAGATTCTTGAGAGTCCTTTGGAGAGCAAGGAGATCAAACCAGTCAATCCTAAAGGAAATCAGTCCTGAATACTCACTGGAAGAACTGATGCTGAAGCTGAAGCTCCAGTCCTTTGCCCACCTGATGTGAGGAACCAACGCATCTGAAAAGACTCTGATGCTGGGAAAAATTGAAGGCAAGAGGAGAAGGGGGATGACAGAGGATGAGATGGTTGGATGGCGTCACTGATTCAATGGACATGAGTTTGAGCAAGCTTTGGAGGACATGGAAGGACATGGAAGCCTGGCGTGCTGCAGTCCATGGGGTCACAAAGAGTTGGACACAACTGCGCGACTGAATAACAGCAACTGAATTTTCCACCTTTCGGGAATGACCGTATGGAATGCCAGGAATCGATAGAGTTGCTGGAGTTCCTATGAGGGAGAGGGGCTGGATGTGGTGACTGGCGACTCTGCAAGGAGCAGAGGAGTCCCTGGTTTCATCCCCAGGAGAAAGCGCGCTGTGCTGGCCAGGGCTGCAGATCCCGTAGCTCTGTTCTCTGAGGCTGGAGTGTCTGGGCGGAGAGAAAGCATAACAGGGATGTGCTGGCTGGGCTGGGGATTTGGAAGAGTTTAGACTATAAATAGTGAGTATATAAAAAGCCTCAAGTGGATTTTTGGAAGTCCTAAATCCACCACATAGATCCAAGCAAGATAACAGAAACCATTTAGGTTTTAGTAATATCTAAATGTAACTCGGCACAGTGCCTGCCGCCCCACGCTTCTGCTGTCTCCACAACCCCTGCCAGCGTCTGCCAAACCAGACACGCGCCTCAGGAGCTCGGCTATGGGCTACGGCACAGTGCTGGTCCACTCTCCAGGGAGGGCCCGTTTCAAGTCCCATTCCAGAGGTTGAGTAGGCCAGGTGACCAGTCCAGGGTGACACAGCTGGCCAGTGCTGGGCTGGATTCCACCCTCCTCCCAGAGCTGTACCCTGCCTGCTGCCTGCCCCGCCCAAGACCAGGCTCTGGTTGCGCCAGGGCAAGCCTGCCTGAAGCTGCGCTCATGTCAGCAGAAAATCAAAGCAGCGAGCACGTGGACAGGAAAGGGGATGTCCTTGTGTCTTGCTGCTCATGGCCTGCGGTCGCCAGGCTCCTCTCGTCTCTGCGGCCCTTGTTTCATGTGACCCATTGACGTCACGAAGCCCCTCATGCCCTGGCTCAACAAGCCCGACGCCCACCCTGGTCACCAGGCGGCTCGGCACGGATGGAATCTGGCTCTCCTGCCCTTGGCCCTTGACCGGCTGCTGCTCCTGGACGTCTGTGGTTAGGTGTTCTGGTCTTAACTCTTTCAGCAAAGTCATTGTCACCTGTCACCAAAGGATAGAGAACCTTTGCAGAGTGACATTTAGGATGATCACTGTCACATTTATAGGGAAAACCCAAGGCTCCAATGAATTGTTCTTTAAACTTGGAGAATTCCCTTCACAGTCTGCCCACCCACATCAGAGTAGGCCATCCTCCCCAGGGTTCTGGAAGACACTGCTGTAGGAAGCCCCAGAAGGAGGTTCCAGCTGGTTTGTGCAGGGGAGGGGCATCAGGCCTGAGGCTTCATCTCACAGGGATGAATGGGGAGCCCAGGGAGCCCCATGAGATGAAAAGTGCTTCTAAGACAGTCCCCTGCTGGCACCAAGCTGGGTGTGAGAGGTTCCAAGACAGAAAAGAGAGCACTGAAGCAGTTCCTCCTGGGGACAGGAGGGAGGGACACTCTCAGTGAAGGAAGACTTCTTGGAGGAGGTGCCCCAAGGCAGGAGGAATCTGTGTGGGGGGGCAGGGAGGGGAGAAAGGCACACCCAGGGAGGAGATGTCCAAAGCCAGGCAGCCTGGGCCTGAAGGGCTGGGTCTATCTGGGAACATGGCTGCCCATGACAGGGCCAGACGAACAAGAAAGACAGTGCCAGCCTGCTAAGGGTACGAGGGCTGTGCCTTGTGGAGTCTGGGCTCCACCCTGGCGGCCGCAGAGACTCATGGTGGTCTGAAAGGGCTCCCAGGAGCTTGTCAGGTGTGGTAGGGGTGGGTTTGAGGAGCAATGAGCTAGAGCTGGAGACCACATGGGGAGTTACCCCCAGAGCCTGTGTGAGTGGTGAGGGCTCTTCCAGGATGGGGCTGGGAAGGAGGGGCTGGGGAGAGAGGCAGGGGAATGTCACAGAGAACTTTCCAGGCCAGGGTCTGGGTGGGGTTGAAGAGGCCAGAGGCAGTGAGGGTGTGGAGTAAAGGGCTAAAGGTGTGGATCGGGGGTGTGGCTTTCTGAAGATGAGGGTGGCTCAGATACAGGCTGGAGCAGGGCAGTGTCTCTCCTCCAGGGATCAAGTCCAGATTCTTGCCAGCTGATGAGGCTGCCGCAGCCTGGCCCCTGCCTCTGCTCAGGCCGCTCTCCTTTCACTGTCAGTACTTCTGCCCCTCTACCTTCTTCCTCCATCAGGCCCTTTGCATGTGCTGGTCCTACTGCAGGTGCAATGCCTAGAGCTGGTGACACCAGGTGGGGGGGATGGGGGAGTTGGTGCAGATCTAGGGCTGCCCCTGTCTCCCTCACCTCAGCTCCTCCCTCGCCCAGGCCACCAGTTCTTCCAGTGTAAACACTTGGTGCAGTTTGTGTTTTCCTACTTAGACCTGACAGATGTCCACTCATCTGGGTATTTCCTGTTTATTTCTTTGAGCTCAGCTTAAAAGTCACTTCCTCCAGGGAGCTCAAACCATCCAGTTCAATGTGCTTCCAATATCTGACCAGTCCACTGTGCGCGGTGGGGGTGGAGGGGGGTGGGTCACACAGGACATCTGGGCTGCTCCGACTTCGGTTTTGCTCTACGTGAGCCTGGAAGCTGGGGGGACTTTGCACCAGGGAGTGGCCTGAGTGACTGTTTCACATGGTCCCTCATGTTGTGGGCTGATTCAAGGGGCACGGTCGGGGTGGGGGGGCATTTGGGAGACTGCCGAGTTACACCAGGGGGCACGTGTGAGTGGTAGCAGTGAGAGTGGTGAGAACTCAAACTCTGAACGCATTTCCAAGGTAGAAACGATCAGATCCCTGAGAGCCTAGAATGGGGAGGGGTCGAAGGGGCTGCCCTCTACTGTGATGCGAAGTCTGGGGCAGGGTGGGGACTAGGCAGACCAGAGCTGTTTGTGTGGGGGGCCTTGGCTGCAGAAGGGAAACACCCTCAGTGTCCACAGCTCAGCTGTCGGGCCACACGGGGTTAGGAGCCATCAGCTTGTAATGGGTGCCCACAGTGTGAGAATGGCAGACCTGTGCCAGGGGCAGGGATAGGGAAGAGGGAAGAAGCCCAAGAACGGGGGCCTGGGGCCCTTGATGCCAAGAAGGACCAGGCTGTGGAGGCTGAGGAGCAGCTGTGCGGTGGGGAACCAGCAGGGGGAGGGGGTGTCCCAGAGACCACGTGGGAAAGGCTTCAGGGCCAAGTTGTTACGAGCTGCAGGAAGGGCCTGAGGACCAGGGCTGAGAACCGGCCGCTGGACTTAGTGACGTGGGCAGTGGTGACAGCCGCTCTGAAAGGAGGGAGAGAAACGGAGGGCTGCCGGAGAGTCTGTTGTCATCTCTGTCTTAGAGACCATGGCACCACAGCAGCTTGTTCGTGCACAGAGATCACTTGGCAGCTGGAGCAGGGAAGCCCCTGCGTGACCATGGGGCAGGGCGGGGGTCCTCAGGCTGCAGGGGTGGGGCAGCAGAGCCTTTGGGTGCGGTAGGAGAGGAGGGTCTCCCCTGAGAATGTGGTAGGGAAGGGTGAGGGCCTGGGAGAGAGAGGGTGGGGCTGGAAGGGGAGTGGGAGAGGACTATGGGGACTTGCATGACCCTGGAAGTGTGGATAGCAAGTGTCAGAGACACCCGGTGGCTGGTCCTTCAACTGTGGATGACTGTGGGCCCAGAGTGACCATCAGGCGAAGGGCCAGGAGCTCACAGGGTGGGGTGGGGCCACAAGTAGGAGTTCCCCGGGGACCAGGGCGACCAGGGACGGGTGGCTTGGAAAGCGGGGGAGGGCAGAGAGGGACTGCATTGCCCCAGTAGCCAATTGGTCCACCCACCCAGCTCAGCCACTCTGCTTGCATCCCCTGAGATGCACATCTCCACTATCTCCGTGTACACTCCAGCCCCCGAGACAGTAGTTGTCTAGAAAGGGCTTGTTTGGAACCCTTCTCTCCAACTTGTGCCTGCAGCCCCACTGCCACCCCGTCCACTGCCTTGCTCCATTTGCAGAGACTGTGAAGGGGCCCAAGTTCCTAAGTTACTCTCACTTGGAAAGAGTGCTCGGGCAGTAAAGCCGAAACTCGTTCTTGTGTCAAAGTGATGGTGTCTTCACCCAGGACCCAGATGCAGGTCCCACTGCTCATCTGCTGAGCCTCCTAGAAGCCAAGGCAAGAAGGGAAACTGGAGAAACCTCAAGGCTTTTATTCTTAGTTGGAACAAGCTTCTGAGGGATTTTGTTGTTTTGCTCATAAATTCCTCGCTTGACACTAAATTTCCACGTGGGAGTTTATGAAAGGAACACTGAAATAGACAACTGCTAGATCCAGGATAACTGTTTTGCAGGAGAAGCAGTTTTCACAAGATTCTTCAGACATGGAAGATCTAGAAATAAAAGGAGAGTCTAGCCATAAAGACAAGGAGGTGGGGAGTGGGGGCTGTTTATGGCCCCCCCATCCCAGATGGTCAGACATCCCCCCAGAAAGGAGTAAAGTAGGAATTGGAGCCCTCACTAAGGAGATGATAAGATAAACAGGCAGCAACACAGAACGGAAGGCAGAGCACAGAACATGGGAAGGGCAAGACCTCTGACCCGCCACAGCTAGAGGCAGTGGCTCCAGGTGGGATTTGGGCTGAAAAGACTTGGGGTTGGTTGGGGGATCCCTGTCTGTAGATGCCCTGGGCCTGGGTGAAGCTTTCTCTGGGACTGCGGGTGGGGTGAAGATGGAGGTGCATGAAGGGAGGCAGAGGTCTGCTCTTTCCCACCCCTCCCTCATCTCAGGCTCTCTCGCTGGGTGCTGTGTGCGGTGTCTGTGTCAGCATCTCCTGTCCCCCAGGCTGGGGACCGGTGTGCCATCCAGGCTCGGTGGCGGGGCTGTCAGCTCCACAGGATGCATCTGTGCGTCTCATCAGGCGTCACACCTCTGAAGGCTGCACAGCCTAAAGCACCCAGGGGTTCTCCCGACAGGATAGGATTTGAAAATTCACACTAACCAGGTAATGGAAGAGCCCTTGCATTGCCAAATGAATCACAACAGATTTTCATTAAAAACACCGCACTCTCTACCTCTGCTGTAGGATGTCAATAGATGCTACAAGAAAAAAGGTCAGATACATGTGAGAGGGTTAAACAGGTTATGTTTACTGCAGTATGCCTCAGAGGCACTAGTGCCACAGTCATCAAATCCAAGAGATGGCCTTGAGTAGAGGATGATCAGGGTTTGACATGTTACTAAGAAAGGAAATGTGTCCAAGTTGGGGAGTGTCACGGGGACCCTTCCATGAAGCTGTGCCAGTGAAAGGCTGCAGTCGGTGCAGAAGATAAGTAAACCACCACCAGAGAGGGACCGCACAGAGTCCTGTGGCCTCTGTCCTGGCCATTGTGGAGTCAGGGAGGAATCCCGACCCTTTGAACGGCCAGCCAGTTCTCAACTGGGGCCACACACCCACGTGGTCCCCAAGGGGTTTCAGGAGCTATGCCCCAGATCACTGGTGGGAGCAAACAGAAACCTACTTGGGAAGATCTCAATTTCGGTCCAGGCCAGTGGTGATCGCAAAACACCTTCTATGAGATTTCCGGGATGTTAAAATGCAAGGAAATGTGCAACGAGGCCTGGGGGAGGACAGGACATTTCCATGCCCCCCTGGAGGCTCCTGGTGCCCAGCAGCAGTGGTTACCATTTGTTCAGTGCAAACTCGGTGCCAGATTGGGCAAGGGACTTGGCCCGCTTCAGCTTTGACTGGCCTTGCGGCTCTTGCGTGGAGACAGCATCATCACTGCCATTTCTGGCAGAGGGTACTGAAGAAACTCTGCCTGGGGCTGCACAGAGCAGGGGCGAAGGTCTGCTGAGGGCTTGCTCTTCCCTCGCATCAGACACTCTGTGGGGGCCACCTTGACCTGCCAAATAGAGCACATGTCCAGAAATGCAGTTTTTCAGTCAAGTGCCTGTTGCCTAAATGGAGGCAATTTCTGGATCAAATTCTGCTCCAGCACACCCCAGTAGCTATGTGAAATCATCTTCTGTTCAGTGGTATGGGCAGTACTGGGCATCTCATGGCCCCAGCTGTATAAGCCTGCACTTGTGTAAAGGGGTCAGCCTTTGTATGAAGTAATATCCACCAGCAATGCTGCCGTCTCTGGTCTGATTTGAGAAGATGCTGGCATAACTATCACGTTGTCATGTTAGCATTTGCTAAAACTTCTGAAGGGACTTCCCTGGCAGTCCACCACTGGCTATCCCAGTGCGAGGGGTGCGTGTTCAATCCCTGATGGGGGAACTGAGACTCCCACTTGCTGCACAGTGCAGTCAGAAAGTAATTTTAAAAAATTCTGAAAAATGTACTGGTTCCAGTCATCTTTCTGGTCCATGTCCCATCAACCTGTAGGACTGTTGACCTCCCCTTCCCTGCAGAGCTGTGCGACCCCCAAGGGCAGTCTGGAGAGCTGAAACTAGAGTGAATGGGAAACCCTCTTCCTGCAGGAGGATGAGCCAAGTTGCATTCCAGGTCCCATCACAGAGCAGAGGGCTAGACTTCTGTGATTGAGCGGTCCTGTCACCGTGAAATCAACAGGAAGCCACAGGGGGCACTATGATTTGGGATGTTCATTTTGGGAAGCTGGTCTGCCTATCACATTGAAGCCAAGATATTGTCTGGGCACGTCCACAATAAATGGGAAGTTTAGCCTCAAATGAGCAGATGTTAATAAATTCCAATCCCTCCAAATAAAAATTCAGATGCATTTTAGTCTACTCTCAGCTCAGTGGGCTGAATCCCTTAATCTACTAAATTGTTATGGAAAAACCCTTATCTCTGTCTGTCAAAATCACTGCTGTCATGGGGTGCACTCTTGGGAGGCATGAGCTGCCTCATAATAACTTAGATTTTGTGCAGTATAGCCTTAGCGTGAAGAGAGTCACACACTTTTTTTTCATGTTTTCTTTTTTATTGTGGTAAAAGTCACATAATATAAAACATACTGTTTTAACCATATATATGGTGAATGAACTCAGTGAAGGACATTCACATAGTCGTGCAACTCTCACCATCATCAATCTCCCAAATTTTCCACCTTCCTGAACTGAAACTCTGTCCCCTTTAAACACTAACTCCCCATCCCCCTCCCCACACCCGCACCCCCCCCCCCCCAACCTCCCTGGCATCTACCAGTGTACTTTCTGCCTCTATGAAATTGACTATTCTCAATACTTCATATAAATGGAATCAAACAGTATTTGTCTGCACCTAATGTATATTGGAATGCATTTTTAAGGTTAACTTAATAATGTCCTGCAAACAGATGGTGCCTTTTTTCCCCCTGTGCTAAACAGTAGCTTCTCATTAGTTATCTATTTTATACATGGAGGATTGTATATGTCAATTCTCATCTTCCAATTCATCCCACTGCCTCCTATCCCCCCTTGGTATCCATACGTTGGTTCTCTACCTATGTCTCTATTTCTGCTCTGGAAATTATTTTCTAGATTCCACATATATGTATTACCATATGATATTTGTTTTTCTCTTTCTGACTTACTTCACTCTGTTTGACAGCTTTTAGGTCCACCTGGAGGGTCACAGACTTGAAGGAGAACAACACAGGGTCCAGGCCCAGGGACAGTCTGGCCAACAGGGGCCAGATGGGGACAGGTATATTGCTGGTAAGTGACAGTGACCCTCCTCTGTGGGCAGCCAGGGTGCCACTGGGAGGAGGTGGGCTGCAGGTTCTGGGTTTGCCTCTGCCCCATTGAGCGGTATGATCTCCCACAGGGCAATCCTGCCTGCCTTTGGGCCTCCTGCCTCAAGGGTGGGCAGGGTGAGGCTGTCTGCAGGTGGGGAAGGAGGGGTCTGCATTCTGCCTGGTGGGGCAGGCCCAGGGAGCTGAGCCCCCTTGGCAGGGGAGGAAGGGGAGGACAGACTGCATTTAGTGCAGAGAAGAGGAGAAGGTGTGGGGAATCAATTCCAGTTCCAAAAGGGGCCTCTGGCAGGAGATCGTGTGAGCAGGAGTTCGGCTGGTCCCTGTCGGGCCTCCCATGCTCCCACCTCCACTCGGTGACTCATGCCTGCATAAAGGGTGAATCATGTGGGTTATGAAACCAAAGGGCTCCTGAGAGGGAGGCTGGAGAGGCCCCAGGGAGGCCATCATCCTTAGGTCCTGCTCTGTCCCCACCGGCTCCTGCCCCTCATCACCTGCTTCCTACCTGCCAAGCCACAGACGCACACCCTGAGCTCTCTACAGCCATCCAGAGGCAGACGGTCAGGTCACTGGTCCTCTTCCCACTTAAAGGCCTTCCTGGCCTAGTTTCTGCTTTGCTGCCAGTGTTAATCAGGGTGAAGCCTTGCTTCCCACGCGTGGCCAGTTGGGACCAACAGCCCTTAGGAGGAATGGCAGAAGAGACCCTGGCCAGTCTCCTGTACAATGTGTGACACTCCTGGAGCTCTCCAGGTGCACCAAGTGTGTCTCTACTGGACTCTAGGCTGCTGGAGGCAGCAGAGCCAGGAAGACCCCACTGACTGTCTCCCTGACTGGTCCCAGGGTCCGGTGGTGGGGGTGGAGTGGCGTTTAAGCCTGCACAACTAGTGATCTCCTACTGTGAGGCAGGCCAGAGCTCATACAAACTCTCAGCAAAAGCTGGTGCCTGGCCAGCGCTCCTGTCATCCTCTGAACAGCGCCACCAGGGAGATGACTGTTGTCACTGCACTCACAGATAAAGGGGTGGCAGCTTGCCCACAGTCGCGCTGCTGGGAAATGGACAGTTGGGGACCCACAGCGCCGTCCTCCCCCAAGAAAGCTGTCCCCGAGGTTCCTCCCGAAGCCAAACCTGGGACACTGTCAGGCCTGGTTCTCAGAGCGGCCGACCCGTCTTTCCTTGTAGTTTCTTCGCCCAATACTCAGACGAGCCGAGCTCTCACGCGGGGACGAGTAAGGCTTTGCGGGCAGGAGGTCAAACACTGTTAGGCAAATGATGAGGCCCCCAGGCACCCCGACGGGAGGGAGATGCCGGCAGCCAGGCTGGGAGTGGAACTCACCTGAGATGCCCTGGGCCTTCCGGCCGCTGGGGGAACGCGTGTCCCAGGCGCCCCCTTAGTCTGCGGGAAGTTACGGGTGAGGGGGGAGCTCTTCCCCGGGGCGCGCGAGGGCCGGGTGCCGGTCACCGAGCGCGGGCCAGGGCACTGCCGGGCCGCGCGGGCGGGAACGCGCGGCGGCCGCCGCCTCCTCCCCTCGCTCCCGCCCGCCGCGGCGGCGGCGGCGCTTCCCCGGCGCGGAGCGGCTTTAAAAGGCGGCACCCCACCCCCCGGCGCACTCGCCGCTCCGGCGCCGCGCGAGCCTGCCACTGCCATGCCTCCGCGCGCGCCGCCCGCGCCCGGGCCCCGGCCGCCGCCCCGCGCCCCCGCCGCCGCCGGGGACGCGGGCCCCGACTCGAGGGCCGCCGGCGGGCCCGGGCTCCGGCCGCTCGCGCCGCGCCCTTGGCGCTGGCTGCTGCTACTCGCGCTGCCCGCCGCCTGCTCCGCGCCGCCGCCGCCGCGCCCCGTCTACACCAACCACTGGGCGGTGCAAGTGCTGGGCGGCCCGGCCGTGGCGGACCGCGTGGCCGCGGCGCACGGCTACCTCAACTTGGGCCAGGTGAGTGCGGATGGCCCCGCGCGCCCAAAACTTTGGCTGCCGCCGGCGGGCGCGGCGCGAGGGGGCGCCCTGTGAGGAGTCTCCCGGAGCGCGGCGCGGGGTCCTCGGCGGCCAACCGGGCAGCACCCCGACGCGGACACCTGCCCAGCCGCGCCGGTGGGGAGCCCGTGGAGAGCGCTGTCCTCCCGTGTCCCCTCAGGTCCTCCCGCCGCCGACCCGGCCCATCGGCGCCGGCCCTCCAACTAGACGGGCGGCGCGGGGCTCCGGACCCTGTACGCGCGCAGGTGGGGACTGAGGTCGTGCGCTCCCTCGGCGTCCGCGTCTCTCGGAGGGAGGGCGGCCAGAGTCGAAGGGGCTTTCCGGGCGGCCTGGACCCCGCAGCCAGAGGCGAGGGTCCAGCCTTTAATCCCCTCCAGGCCCCCGGCAGGGTTTGGGGGAGTTGGCTTCGTCTCTGGGCCTCTGGTTGGCGGGTCTGATGGCAGTTCTCTGCGGACCGGTCGTGTGACCTTAGGCTGGTCTCTTCCTTCTTTCCATCCGCCCGCCTGTCGGGACGTTGACCTTGTGTACTTAGGTGCTCGGTGGTTGGGACGGGATTGTGTTTCGGGCCGCAGAGCACCTGCCAGGGCCTGACCACTCCCGCACCTGGCTCACAGGAGTGCTGTCAGCGAGCAAGAGGGGACAAGCCTGGGGCAGGACCGCGGGTGGGGTAGCTCCATAGGACCTCAGAGGCAGGCTCCCTTTTCCTGTGCCAACCCAGCCCGGCGGGTTGATCCTGATCTATGGTGGGTGGGGGCCCACCGGGGGACCTCTCTGTGCGTTGACCAAACCTCCAACAAACTACACACTTAGAGGATCAAGTGGAGTGACAGGGACGCGCCTTCTCATAACTCAGACCCTGCCACCAGCCAGCGTTAAATTTAGTTTCATCATTATCCGTGACAGAAGTGGGCCACCTCTGGTGCGGCTCTGATGTGAGTGACATTTCTTTGCATCCTAAGTCCGGTGCAAACGCTGCTAATGTGAGTTGTGTGGCCTTCTGGAAACGTAGATCCTGCTGTCTGAACTGTACTTCACACCCCGGGTCAGAGAGTGTCTGAAATAACCCATCATGTCCTTGGTGTGTCTTTTTGTTGTATGTTGAACACTCAGGTCTCTGCAAACATCCTGTGATTTAAGATTTGCCTTTGGGCAGGCAGCACTGGCTTCAGTTCCTAAATCTGAGGTTCCTAAATCTCTTGGTTCATGGTCCAGATGAAAAAAGTGCTTCTTGGTGCCCTTCTGGCGCCTGCTTCCCCTGTTGGCTCAGGCCCGGCTCCTGCCACAGTTCATTGCTCCGCCCAGGTGGCCCAGCAGTTTGTCTTCAGCTAAAAGTGACTCTTTAATGGCACAGTAAATTACAAAGTGCCTGGGTTCCTGGCTCTTATAATTAGGTGAACAGAGGGGAACTGAAGTTGAGCGGGGATCTCCCGGACATTGCAGTAGAGGCCTGGTGAGGCCCCTTACCACTCCTGTCCTCAGGCATCAGAGCTGCCAGCCCCCTGACCACGCCCCATCTTCAAACAACTTGCATCCCACTACTGAGGGGCTTGTACCGTGAAGCCTGCCGTCTTTGCTTTGCCTGTGGGAGAGGTTTCGTTGGGGTGTGCACCCTTCCCCCGGGATCTCCTGGGGAGTGTCCAGAGTAGCCGAGGTGGGCTACACACAGCCTGGCACTCAGCCTGGGAATGGGATGCTGCTGGGACTGATGCAGGAGGCTGTCATACACCCAGGGGATAAGAGCTGTCTTCGAGGTGAGTGTGTGTGTGTTTGTGTACACGTGTGTCGTTTCTCAAGGAGGGTCTGTTACACTTTATTCCCAGTGCAGCTTTCCCCCCCACCTCCCCCAAGTCACTGCTAATGTGGAAAAGGCCTGGAGCAGTCCGGCCTCTACCTACTCAGTAAGAACTCTTTAAAAACCGTATTTGCCTTCTTCAGCCAGGAGAATCTGTGACTCATAAGTAAGATGTATGTATTATTGGCTTTCCTTTATGGGTGAGTGAGCCATGGTGGCGCGAGGGCTGGGAGCCCTGTGTCCACACGGCAGAGTGCATCACCTCTGGTGGCTGCACTGTGCTTTGTCTCCTTCCACGTTCCTGGCTCCCAGTTTTCCTGTGAGTGACCTTCCCTAGACCCTTAGTGGGCAGCTGGTGGTGTGCCCGGCGCCTGCCCTGACTCTTCATCCTGGTCTTTGCTGCACTCAAGCCCTGACTTTACCTTCATACAGCCATGGACCTGATCCTATTTATCTTGTGTGGTGCGGGTCAAATGATACCAGTGGTTATTCACCTGTCTTGAATCATGGATCCCTTTCAGAGTCTGAAAGAGGCTCTGGATCCTCTCCATTTAAAAATATACATCATTGGGAACAGGACAAACACATTTCTTTTTGCCCCTCAACTCATTATATTATAATGGGAATCCCAGATAATGCAACACAGTTTACAAAAAAAGAATAAAGATTGGAAAGAGCCAAATGTCACTCTTGACAGATGACAAAATTAACCATGTGGATAATCCAAGAGAACCCAGAGGCCAACTATTAGAACTAAGGAGAGAGAGAAGTGGGGGCTTGTTGACAAGAGACCCCTGACAATGGCCACAGCTGCGAGGACAGCATAAGAGCTGTTAGATACTTAGGAATCAATCCTAGAGAAGTGTCAGACTCCCATGGAGAGGATTATAAAACATTGTAAAAAAAAGTGTTGGGAAAAAGCAGGCAGGAATGATAGAGAGAGAGATTACATTCATGATGGGAGAGGTGACTGTCACAGGTCCCCTCAACTAATGTGTAAATTCAGTATAAGCTAGTTTAGTGTGAGTAGATTTTTATATCGAATATGAAATCACACAAATACCATAGATGACTCCGAGAAGGAAGATGGGGAGGGCAGTGTCTGCCACCATGAGTTTCAGTGGTCATGGCAGTTCTGCCGTGGCCTGGTGATGGTCGTGTCCGTCGGTGACAGTGACTCCAGCCCAGGCATATGTGGGAGCTTGTGTGTGAGCCAAAGAGGTTCTTGTGGATGGGAGGGCTGGGCAGTCCAGGACACGGTGCTGAGAGAGCCAGGTCTCCGCAGGGAAGGGCAGCAGACCCTCACCTCCCACTGTATGGGAACTCCAGATAGGATGAGGGCCTGAGTGTGTATCATTGAGGACGACCTTCATCACATTGGCAAAAGAGAGGATTTCTGTTTATAACTTATTTTACTGATGTATAGTTGAATTGCATATTGTGTCAATTTCAAAGTGATTCGGTTGTACATACATAAATATCGTTTTTTATATTCTTCATTCGTAGGATATTGAATGTAGTTCCTTGTGCAATGTGGTAGGGCCTTGTTGTTTATTCATCCTATAGATAATGACTGCTAACCCCAAACTCCAGGTCCATCCTTCCCCCACCCTGCCTCCCCTTGGTAACCCCAAATCTGTTCTCTGTGTCTATGAGTCTGTTTTTATTTCGTAGATGAGTTGATTTGTGCCATATTTTAGATTGCCACTTTATTCTTTTTTGTGGCTGAGCAATATTCCATTGTATGCTATTTCATTGCTAAGTCATCTCCAACTCTTTGCGACCCTGTGGACAATAGCATGCCAAGCTCCTCTGTCCATGGGATTTCTCAGGTAAGAAATTTGGAGTGGGGTGCTGTTTCCTTCTCCATTGTATATATGTGCCACATTTTCTTTATCTATTCAGTTATTGATGGACATTGAGGTTGCTTCCATGACTATTGTGAACAGTGCTGCCATGAACATAGGGCTGCATGTATATTTTTGAATTATAGTTTTGTTCAGATGTATGCCCAGGAGTGGAACTGCAGGGTCATATGGTAGTTCTATTTTTAGTTTTTTGAAGACTCTCCATACTTTGCTCCATAGTGGCTACACCTATTTTCATTCTAACCCAACAGTGTAGGAGAGTTGAGAAAGGAAAGGATTTCTTAAACAAGACACAAAAAGATCAAATAGAGAAGGGAAGAGATTTATCCATTAATAAAGGTGTCATAACATTAAAAAAGCAAATAAGAGATTAGGAAGTATTTATAACATATAACAGTATTTTATAACATATAACAGATTCATGTGTAGATTATTTAAAAGGCTATAAATGAATAATGGAGAGGGAAATAGCAACCCACTCCAGCATTCTTGCCTAGAGAATCCCATGGACAGTGGAGCCTGGTGGGCTACAGTCCACAGGGTCGCAAAGAGTTGAACACGACTGAGCGACTAACATATGTAAATGAATAAGAAAAAGGATAAGCGCCAGGTAGACAAATGGGGAGGTATATATGAATAGGGAATTGAATGAAAGGGAAACCCAGGTGAGAAAAAGTGCCCAGCCTCCCTGGGAACTGATGGGCCTTAAGGTGGTCATCCCACTTCACGCCCGTGGGGTTGGCAGACCGAGATGGTGTCAGCATGAAGGGCTGCCTGGGCTGTGGAGGAGCCAGGAATTGGCAGTTGGTACAGCTGCTTGGAGAGCAATAGGAGGTCGGTTGTGTCAGCCTGTCCACATCCTGGCTTCAGCCTGGGAGATCCTCACTGCTTCTCCAGGAGACTTGTACAGGAGTGTCCGTGGGGGCATCTCTAGATGAAGGGAGACATCACCTAAATACTGCCAGGAGAAGAATGGAGGAGAAAAGTTGTCACACCAGAGGGTACTCAACAGTACTTAGAAAAGAGGGAACTAGGTGTGTATCTACATAGATACATCCCAGAAATAATGTTGAGTGAAACGGCAGGTTGCAGGTGCACAGTGTAATAGTATTTATGTAAATTTTTAAAAAACACTAAGCCATTTTGTAGAACTTATGAACACTTACACAGGTAGTGAAAGTATAGAAGCTTGGGCTGGAAGGATCCACATCAAATTCTAGTTAGTAGAATTTCAAACTTAATCTGCAATGTTCTAATTCCTAATCCGCTATAGAAGCATATAGGTGTTTGTTGTTGTTTAGTTGCTGAGTCATGTCCAACTCTTGTGACCCCTTGGACTATAGCCCATCAGGCTCCTCGTTCCATGGGATTCTCCAGGCAAGAATGCTGGATTTGGGTTGCCATTCCCTTCTCCAGGGGATCTTCCTGACCCAGGAATCGGACCTGCCTCTCCTGCAGTGGCAGGCAGATTCTTTACCACTGAGCCGCCTGGGAAGGCCAGGCATGTATGTATATGTATAATATACATAAGTGATATACAAAATTATGTTTAAGCATTTTGCACCTTTTTGTGTGTCAGAACATACATACACCCACTTGCATACAGACATGCATATGTACATGGATATACACATGCACATTCGTATGCATATACATGTATCCACATACACCTACGTTCATGCACGCACAGATGTACACGTGCAGTGTTAAAGGAGGGGGGGAAAATGCACATCATACCCATATATGACTGTTCTTGGGTCACCCGTGGGCTCAGGTGAGAATGCCCTGCCTAGACTAAAGTCCAGGCTGGGTTGGTCCACTTGTGTAGGAAGCGGTGACCTGGAGAAACAGAAGTCCTGGCTGCAGTCACAGGGTTCTTGAGACAGAGCTGTACCTGGAGCCCATGCACCCCTCTGCCTTCCCCTCTGCCAGTCATCTTTCTCCGTCAGGCCAGCTCTCAGCAGAGGTGGCCTCAGTCCAGCCTACATCATCACCTCTGACGTTGCTCACTCAGAGAAAAGACGTTGTTCATTCACATAAGAAGTATGGCAGCAAGCCTTTGGCCCCCCACTGGATCACAGCAGCACGGCGTTGGCAGCTCTTAGAAGTGATGTTTATCTTAAGGGTGGCACTGAGGCTCTGTGCTTGCCCTTGCATTTCTGCTTTGCCTGGAGTATTGAGCTAATTTGTTGGTTCTGAGTCTGAGCATAAAATAGCAGGCTGGCTGCCAGGGCCCTGAAAGATCTAAGAGCCGTAAATGGTTTTGAACTTTCCTTAAATAGTTTTACTTAAAATAGCTACTGAGCTGAGCGTACCTGGCCCAGAATTTCAGGTGGGCCTTTGTCATTCACTTGTCAACAGAGGAAAATTGTCTTGCTGCACACAGCTTGTTCTTACAACCAGGAGCAAGCTGAAGCTTTAGCCAGGTGTTAGAAGTGATGGGCTGGAACTTGTTCCAGTGAGTGTTGGGGGCTTGGGAGGGACGAGGTGAGCCCAGAACAGCAGTCACTAGGTACTGGTTTTCTCCTGGAGGCTATCTTGCTTTTATGCTCTCAACCGGGATGGTCTGTGAACAGCAAGGGCAAGTTTCTGGTGTGAGCTGGGGCAGGGCCGGGGGTGGGGGAGGGGGGCAGGGGGGCGGTTGGGCGGTTGGGGGGTGGGGATAGACAGAGCCGGGACTGGGAAGGTCATGCAGTATTACATGTTCCTGTCTGCCCTCTTCATGCAGATGGTAATGGATTGAAGTGGACATGGCTTTATTTGATGGGCAGTATCATGAGTCACTGGGGCTGCAGTGGGGGGAGGTGAGCAAAGCTTGAGTCGCAGGGCATGGCTCTGGGAGAACCCTCAAGGCCAGGGTCCGAGGACTGAGAACCCGGCCAGGGGGCTAGCCAGCTCTATGGCCCATTGGGAAAGTTGTTTTAAACCTTGGCGGAGGCCAAGAGTGTTGGTCCTGGTGGGATGGAAGAGCCTGAGGGCCGTCTAGGCCCCTCTCTGGTCTTGGACTACACAGGACTGTCTACACTTTGGGGAACACTCCAGGCTTCTTGGGATCTCTAGGCCCCTGCACAGATCTGGCCTCTAGAGAGCAGTTCCTCTGGTCTTTTCTGGCACGTCTGGCACTGGCGCCCCTCTCTCTAGCCAGTACCCTGCCCATGGAGGCCTTCATGATCACGAGTGTCCGTGTCCTTTCCAGCTGGGACTGCAGCATGGCCTTGGCACTGACTGGAGACCTTGGTGTGTGCTTGGGCTTGGCCGGTGGTTCCCTGGGACTGCTGTCACCATGGAGCCTGGTACTGGCCTGCCGGTGCTGCTGGGCCTGTTCACTGTGAGGAGACCTTGGTCCAGTTAAGCGTGACTTGCTACACATTACAAACTGGCAGGCCGGGACCCGAAGCCCTCCCTTCTGACTCGCCTGCCTGCTCATCCGCCTGGCAGAGGGCCGTCACCCTGCATCTGAGACTCGGGTAAGCCGCTGGGCGAGGAGCCTTTCAGCTGTGTGCTGCCGCTGACACGCAGGCCCGTGTGGACCCAGGAGCCTCGAGCGTGCATACAGTGCTGGCGCTGGTGTGCTCTGCGCTGTGTGGTCTTTACTGAGGCTTGCTCCTGAGTCTCCACAGTGGAGGGAAAAGCCCGTCCCTCCCCGGGGGCCGCACACAGTCCCTTGCAGTCTGAGGCTCTCCCCTAGATGGGCCCTCCTCCCCCTCCCTGTGGGCCCCGGCTCACCCAGAGCTGGGGGCCTGGAGGCTGCTGCCCCCTCCGGGCTCCCGTGCCTCCTGTGCTGTCTGAACCACGCTTCTCTCTTTGGCCTCCTGTTCCCCCACTTCTCCCCGTCCAGGCCGTGTAGACCCTTCTGCCCCTTCCACCGCCTTCTGCTCTGGCCAGACCCCTCACTCTGTGCTTGCTTCCTCGTGGCATCCTTGGTGCTTTTCTGTCAGATGAGAAAGGCTCTCTCTTTCTATGGCCCTCCTGGTCAGTACCTTGTCCTTCCTGGCTGGCTGCTGCTCTGCAGCCATGCCCCTGGGCTCCCAGGCCTCCGTCTTGCTGTCTGCCGGCCTGTCTGTGCCTCCACTGGGCTCTGTGCTTCATGGGCACCTCAGTTCACACCCATTGTCTGGCTGCTCCTGGAGATGAGGTCCGATGGAGCTGTCTCTCTAATGCAGAGCCGTCGGCCCAGGGCCACCTGTGCCTGGCAGACATGCCCACATTGATTGAGACTGTGTTTGTTAAGTGCTCCCCTGGGTGCTGGGCCCTCAGAGTCACGGGGAAGGCACCTCTGGGAGAGCCTCTTATCGGGGGCAGGTGCAGGCATTGTGACTGAGCACAATCAGGCTCCTCTCAGCATCTGGACAGAACCATCTCCCCTCCACCACTTATCTGGATCCCTGCTTCTGGGAACCTCTCGGTGGGCCCCTCCCAGCTCCACGGTGCGGGGGGAGGAGCTGCCCTGTGACGCTGTAGCTGCTCCCCAGTCTGGTCAGCTACATGTCCCAGCCCCTTCCCATCCTATAGGATCCCATCATCCTGCCGAGTCCTGGTCTCTGTGAGGCCCAGTGTCTCTGCTCGTGGAGTGTTGGAGACCTGGCGGCAGGCATGAGGCCCTGTCCAGCACCTCACAGAATGGGATGAACAGCCATCAACTCTCAGGAGGGAGCCTTGTGCTCATGGGATGGGACGGGATCTGCAGCTTGAGTTCCCATGGTAACCAGCCCATCAATGCCCTCAGTGTCAAGTCAGTGGCACCGTGGAGAAGAAGAAACAGGCTCATTGTCTCTGCCTTGGCCGCTTGGGCCCAAACCAGCCATACTCCGCAGGGCTGGACAGTCCTGGCTACTGTGGGGCACAACCTGGCCAGAACGGGGCTGTGGGCTTCAGCTTCCTGACCTCCCTGGAGCCTTGTGACTTCCTGCCCCTGGTGCCGCCTTCCTTGCTGGTCTGCTCAATGGGAGAAAGGGCTTGTCTGCCACAGGGGTGAATAAACCGTGTCTAGCGTCGTGGTTGGGTGCTTCCCATTTTGTTTGTGGTATGGTTCTCAGAAATGACCTCCCGTGTTCATTCCACCAGAACCATCATTGCCTGTGAAAGGACCCAGCCCACCCTGTGATCCTTGTCAGATGCCCCGAGGTGGACAGTTGGGGCAGGAGGGAGCAAGGGGCAGGGTGGGCTCATCAAATAAGGGCCTAAGGCCCCCTGGTCTGGAGAAGAGGCTGTCCTTTCACTCACCCGTCATAATCCTCCAAGTCGGAAACCAGGGCATTGCTGGGTTGCACTGCCTTCCTCCCTGGTGCCTGTCTGCGACTCCTTCTCTCTGCCTCCTGGTCGTGCCTGCAGCCTCCTCTCTGCGATTGGGTTTCTGCCTCCCTCGGCCATTCCCCACCCCAGGCTTGAAATCACAGAGGCTCTTCTGTAGCAGAGCGTAACTGTGTGGCCCTTGGGAGTGAGCTGTCCCCTGCTGCCCCGTGCCTCTCCATCCCCACCTGGAGCCCTCACAGTCGCCGGACACCCCAGCTGGTACAGACCTTTGCTGAGCGGGAAGTGTGCCACATGCCTTTTCTTTCTCTGCATCTGCTGTTTTGGGGCTGCTGCTTTAACTTGGGCGCCCGTTCCCATGGAGCCCACCTGGAGAGCTTGCCCCTCTTCAGGACTAACTGAAGTGCTGTTTCCTGCCCTGTCTGCTGCCTGGTGGGGCAGAACTCTGGTCTTCAGGCTCCAGGGCCCTGGCCTGATAGGGAGCCTGTCTCCCCGCCACCCCGCAGCCTCTTGTGGTCTGGCCCCAGGGCCTGCTGTCCACTCCCATATCACCTCTAGAAGCCCAGGGGACTGGGTCACTTGGCCACTGGGTTCCAGGACCTCTGTCACAACTGCCACCAGTTGGCTTTGAGCTGCCCTTCTTGTTCACCAGGCACCGCTCTGATCATCACCCCTAAGCCCTATTAACCCTGTTACACAGATGAGCAAGCTGAGGCACAGGGCAGCTGAGTAACTCATTGAGGCTCAGGCCCGTCAGAGCAAGGCTTTCCACGGAGGCAGCTTTCATTCCAGCATCCACGTTGGGAAAGGCTGCGGAGAGCAGTTGGCCGTGGGGCTGCAATCGAGGTTTCCTAACTGGTGAGGCAGAGGGTACAGTCCGGGCAAAGGAAAGATTGAGATATAGCAGTGCCCCATGTCCAGAAGATGCTGGCACCCTCCCAGTGAGGGGCACGGCTGAGCTGCACGTTCAGACCCTCCCTTCTTACTAGGTCCCTGGGCTAGGGCTTCCCTTCAAAGGCTTAGGGGCACTAGCAATAAAGAATCTGCCAGTGCAGGTTAGACCAAGAGACATGGGCTCAATCCCTGGGTCGGGAAGATCCCCAGGAGGAGGACATGGCAACCCACGCCAGGATTCTTGCCTGGAGAATCCCATGGACGGAGGAGCCTGGTGGGCGACAGTCCATGGGATCACAGAGAGTCAGACACGACTGAAGTGACTAGGCACACACGCATGTGCAGGAATGAAGGTGGCCCATAGCACTCCTGACCTCTAGGAGTCTGAGAGTCTCAGGGCAGGGAGCTTCCCTTGGACGCCTCCCACGGCCCATTGAAGCCCCCGTGTTTCCCACCTTGGATGAGAGTAGAGAACTGTCCATCAGACACCCAGCCAGAAACCAGAACCACAGAGAAGCGCCTTCATGACCCAGGGTGGCACCCAGCCCTGGCCTGGACATGAAACTGTGTGGTTACTTAATTTTCTTTGTGTAATACCAAAGAATACGGTATGTAGAAAAGTTGGAAAATATGGAAAAGAGCAAAAAACACTGAGAAAAGATCATTTATGATTCTACCCCTGCCCAAAATCACTGCAGATGGTGACTGCAGCCATGAAATTAAAAGACGCTTACTCCTTGGAAGAAAAGTTATGACCAACCTAGATAGCATATTGAAAAGCAGAGACATTACTTGCCGACTAAGGTCCGTCTAGTCAAGGCTATGGTTTTTCCAGCGGTCATGTATGGATATGACAGTTGGACTGTGAAGAAAGCTGAGCGCCAAAGAACTGATGCTTTTGAACTGTGGTATTGGAGAAGACTCTTGCGAGTCCCTTGGATTGCAAGGAGATCCAACCAGTCCATTCTAAGGGAGATCAGCCCTGGGTGTTCTTTGGAGGGAATGATGCTAAAGCTAAAACTCCAGTGCTTTGGCCACCTCATGTGAAGAGCTGACTCATTGGAAAAGTCTCTGATACTGGGAGGTATTGGGGGCAGGAGGAAAAGGAGACGACAGAGGATGAGATGGCTAGATGGCATCACCGACTCGATGGACGTGAGTTTGAGTGAACTCCGGGAGTTGGTGATAGACAAGGAGGCCTGGCGTGCTGTGATTCATGGGGGTCGCAAAAGGTCAGACACAACTGAGCGACTGAACTGAACTGAACCCCTGCCCCAGATAAACTGTTAACATTTCGGGCTGTGCCCTCTTATCATTTAGTTTTTTAGACTGTGTGGGTGTATGCGTGTGTGTGTGCATGTTCGTCTGTATATCTGGGTATATGGGTGCACACGCGCGTGTACAGACAGTTTAGGCTGATGTTGTTGCACAGTTGTTGCAGCTGTACCTCTTGGGTCTGTAACTGTTTTGTGGTGAAATTTTTAATGAATACTCAGTGCCCTGGTGGTACCTTACCTAATCTTCTCTGACATTTAGGTCAGTGGATTCTTTGTGAGGTCATATTGCTGCTGATGGAGAATGCCAGCACTGGGTGGGGTGGTGCACAGGTTCCCCACCCTCCCCTCCTTTCCACCTGCTGCCAAACCTCACCCCACTGGTTCCCATGCTGGTTACACCTCAGCCCCCATCCTACATCACCTGCCTTGCACAGGGTCCCATACTTGATGACATGTGTCAGTCCAGCTCACAAGGATTCTATGAAGCACTTTTTCCTTATTTGATAAAGCTACTTGTATGCTGTATAAATATCCTCCCTTCACAGAGAATTCAAACAGTGAAAGATTCGTGAAGAGAAGGACCCCAGATCCCCTGCCTCTCCTCATCCCATTCTCAACTGACCCCTCCCCCAACACCACTCCATCCACACGTTCGTGTCCGTGTGTCCTGTTTTCGCCCAACAGTACATCTCGGAAAGCTCTCTACTAAAGTACGTAGAGATCTACCTCACTCTTTTGAAGTAGTTTTAAGCTGTTGTATTGAAGCCACATATTTGGTTACAGCATTGCCTTATTAATTCATGTTATTTGATTTTTCTCCAGGTTTTTTTTTTCTATATCATAAACAACATTGCAGTGATCATTCTTGTTCCTCTTCTCTGTATGAGAATTTCTGTAGGCTACATAATAGCAAAAACAAATAGGAGTAGTGAATATGTAAGTCCCCTACATATAAACCTTCAAGTTGTGAATGTTCAAAGATGTGAATGTGCATTCATATGTCCACTTACATGACTTAGTTCATGTGTCTGGTGTATGCTGTCACATGCACGCATCCTCTACACGTGGTTGTGCTCTTGTGCGCTTTAGTGTGCAGTCCTGTACAGAGGACAGCAGTGCAGCGTCTTTATTTCAAGCCCAGGATGTCCAGAAGCAAACGTTAAAGCAGTGGTGATACTGTTGGTACTACTGAACTTTTCAAGGTACTGTAAGATTAAAATTATTTTCTCTATTTTTTGTGTTTGTTTTTTAATCTGATATTTGTATGAAAAGTGTTATAAACCTATTATAGTGCAGTACTATGTAGCCAAGTGTGTTAGCTGGGCACCTGGGCTTACTTTGTTGGACTCAAGAACAAATTGGACTTAACGATGGTCCTCTCGGAATGGAACTCATCTCTATGTTGGGGACCACAGATACTGCTTGACCCTTATTATATGCCTTCCCTGAACTGACTCATTTAATCTTCTTAAGAACCCTGCAAGTAGGTACTGTCATTATCCCCTGTTTACAGAGAGGAAGCTGAAGCACAGGAAGGTTAAGTAACTTGTCTGTGATTGCAGCGCTTGCCCATGCCAGAGCCAAAATCTGAGCTGAGGTGGTCTGGCTCCAGAGGCCGGGGAGCTGCTGAGGCAAAGCTGAGTCCGTGTGGTGGGGGTGAGGGGGGGCAGGGCTGGGAGGAGGGAGTAAGGGGTGGTCCAGACAGGTGGGGCCGGGTGACACTGCCCACCCCCAGAAAGTAGGTGGGAGGCCAGGCCCTCAGTGGTCCTCTGGGGAGATTGTCAGTACTATTCCTACAGGTAAAAATCAGCTCTCATGGTTGTTTTAATATGCTTTTTTCCCTGATTACTGTTAAAATTAAATGCTTCTTCATAAACTTTTGAATCATTTTAATTCCTCTCAGAAGGATTTGTTTATATTTTTTGCCCATTTCCCCAGTGGTTTATTTTTCTTTTCTCCTGATGTTCTGTAGGTGCCGTCACTCTCTTGTGGTTATGAATCTTTTGTTTGTAAATAGATTCTCCTGTCACTTTTCTCTGAATGTTGTTCAGAGGGTGTGTTGGCCGCTTGTTTTTGGAGGTAAAATGTGCAGTTGCCGCTGTTCGCAGGGCTTTGGGCTTGTCGCTTATGTGACTGAGTGAACAAGGCAGGGTCCCTGTTGGCAACAGAAGAGAACTAAGAAACCATTGCCAGAGGACTAGTACAAGGAACACACAGGTGGGACCCGCCTGCTTTAGGATGACAGGAGAGTGGGGCTGATTTCACCTGGGAGGATCGGGGCGGCTTTGTGACTAATGGCTTTGGAGCCAGACCTTGAAGGTCCATGGTTGTCAAAAGCAATTCGGGGAGAAGCAGGGAGCAGGCTGGCCTGAGGAGGAGCGTCATCCTGCATCCCACTGGGGAGAACCCAGCTGGCTGGCTCGGACAGAGGCATGGTCACGGTGGGGCTGCTTCCAGGCGTGTGTGCGGGGTAAAGAGAAACACTCCTGTGGGCCAGCAGCATGGGAGCCACTGCCCGCGCTGGGATGAGGGGATGGAGGGAGGGGGAGCAGGGTCAACAGAGCCTTGTGGGTGCCAAGGCAGCGAGGATGCGGCACCCTCCTGGCGCCTCCCACTGGCTGAGCCCTGAGAGGTGTGTTGTCAGGAGGGGTGCAGGGCTGGGCGAGGAGAGGGGGATAACCAGGGGAGCCGGGCAGGAAGGGGAGCATAACATGGGGAGCGAGGGACGTCCTGGGTGTGGTGTCACCAGAGGTACAGCAGGCATTTGTTGGGTGCTAGTGTGAAGCCTCACTGCAGGGGACTGGGAGGGAAGATGTGTCGGGCTGGCATCGCCCCTGGGACACTGCCTCGGCGCCACTGATAACTGTCCATGTGTCCTCTGGCATGCCTGCAGCCCTGTCAGACCCCGTGTACCTGGATCTGTGCCTCCTTGCCCTAGTCAGAGTTTCTTTAGGTATGTCTGACTGAGGACAGAGTTCAAAACGGGAAACTAAGTCCGTTTCTGGCCACTTGGCACTTGGTCTAACACACAGCTTGATCTTTGGTTGTTTTCCTAATCATAAGCAAGTTTATATAAGAATCCCTCCTTGGGTTCTTGGTTAAGCCTAATTTCAATAAAAAGGAAAGAAACCTTACTTCTGTCCTGCCCTCTAAGTAGCCACTCATGCCTGAGTTTGTTCACAGTCTTATGCACGTCTCATAGTTTCTCTTTTGCAGGAATGTGATGCTGTCAGCCACAGGCCAGCAGCAGGACTTGTTTCCATGGCTTAAACAAGTTTCTGTGCCACGACTTTCCCATCCCAGAGCCTCACACCCTGCATTTAAGCACAAGAGGCAGAAGCTTCCCATTTATGGGAATGAACGCTCGCTGTTCCTGGAGTTTCATGTCCTTACACAACATGACCTCTCTGCTACTTTCTAGGTTTTGTTTGTTTGTTTGTTTTGTTTTTAGTTTACTTTTTCAAGGAATGTGGTTTTCTACTTTTCCTCTGATACATGGATGCACCAGGAAGATCAGAAAAACCAAATTGTTCCTTTTCACACCAAATAGACCTGAAATCCAAAAGAAACCCCAGAGGTAGAATGGGTTCACCCCCCCTGGAAGGTCATCTCTGAGGCTCATTTCCAGGCCCAGGACTAACCACCCTGGCATGATGACAAGCTGTGTCACTCTTCAGCCAAGGAAGTGCATTTCCAAAACCTAACCAGGAGCATCTTTCCGCTTCCCATCTTTATTTTTACTCTCAAAGGGCCTTGCGTGTGTTGGTGTTTTCTTCTCATGTCAGAATTTAAATTACTCCATAGAAACGCCTCTCTTCAAGCTAACTGATTTTAAAACCAGCTGTCACTTCAGTCGTGTCCGACTCTGTGACTCCATGGCCTGTAGCCTGCCAGACTCCTCTGGGAGGAGGAGTGGGATTCTCCAGGTAGGAATACTAGACTGGGTTGCTCTTTCCTTCTCCAGGGGATCTTCCTGATACAGGGAGTGAACCCATGTCATTTCCGTCTCCTGCACTGGCAGGTGGTTCTTTACTGCTGATGCCACCTGAGAAGCCTGAAAGTTGGTTTTACTTTCCAGCAATTGGTTCCTTTCCTGCAGTTCATCACTAACAGTCTTTGAGTATGGTGTGAGCTGACGGCTGTGCCAGCCTGGGCTTGTCCTGGGGCCAAGCGGCCGCTCAGCCTCCTCCTGGCGTTGCCCCTGCACACTGAGCGTTCTTTTCACCTGGCAAAGCCGAGGAAATTGTTTGCGTGCTTGCCACTGCTTCCCCTCCTGTCCGTGTCTGTGTTTCACTTGAACCGTGTGGTTGGGATGTGTGAGTTAGGCTTCAAGTCTCCAGGCAGGGCTGCATTCCTGCATGCACCCTGGGCTCGGAAGAGATGCTCAAAGATTGTTACAGACAGTGCATGCAGGCCCCAGGGAATAGTCATCTCACCAGAACTGCCCAGACCCTTCTAAATGATGCACCTTTCTTCCCAGGTCTTTTGGGGGAGGTTTGTGAACACTGAGCTCAGTTTGATTTCTGTATTGTAACAGAAATCTTCATAACAGAAGATGACATATTGGCTGCTGTGGCCAGCCTTCCTGTGGCCAGCAGGAGCTGGTGCCGTGGTTTCCCTGGCAGGTCGTGGAGCTTTGCTGAGGGAACCAGACTAGTATGTGTGGCTGTCCGTCAGAGCACGTCACCGGCTGCCTGACCCCTTGCTGGTTTCTCAGAAATCAGGAGTGGGGGAGCACTTCTCTTTTCTCCCCAAGAGGATTATGGAGTTCCCTGGGTTGTTCAGCTTGTTTATCCCAATTCTTTGAGTGTCTAAGGTCCACCAGTAGAATGGATAAACAATGTCTCACGTTCCTATAGTGGGCATCTGTCCTCAGCAGTAAAGAGAAGACAGTTGGTATGTAACAGCAGGGTGAGCCTCACAGACTCTGCAGAATGTAAAAGAAGGCTTACACCAAAGAGTCATCTGATTTCATTTCTTGTTGTTGTTCAGCCACTCAGTTGTGTCCAACTGTTTGTGAGCCCGTGGACTGCAGCACGCCAGGCTTTCCTGTCCTTTACCATCTCCCGGAGTTTGCTCAAACTCATGTCCATTGAGTCAGTGATGCCATCCAAACATCTCATCCTCTGTCATCCCCTTCTCCTCCAACCCTCAATCTTTCCCAGCATCAGGATCTTTTCCACTGAATTGGCTCTGCATCAGATGGCCAAAGTATTGGAGCTTCAGCTTCAACATCAGTCCTTCCAGTGAATGTTCAGGGATGATTTCCTTTAGGTTTGACTGGTTTGATCTCCTTGCTGTCCAAGGGGCTCTCAAGAGTCTTCTTCAGCACTGCAGTTCAAAAGCATCAATTTTTCAGCTCTCGGCCTTCTTAGTAGTCCCAACTCTCACATCCATACATGACTACTGGAAAAAACATAGCTTTGACTATACGGACCTTTGTTGGCAAGTGATGTCTCTGCTTTGTAATACACTGTTTAGGTTTGTCATAGTTTTTCTCCCAAAGAGCAATTGCCTTTTCATTTCATGGCTGCAGTCACCGTCTGCAGTGATTTGAAAATCAAGTCTGTCACTGTTTCCATTGTTTTCCCATCTATTTGCCATGAAGTGATGGGACCGGATGCTATGATCTTAGTTCTTTGAATGTTTAGTTTTAAGCCAGCTTTTTCACTCTCCTCTTTCACTTTCATCAAGAAGCTTTTTAGTTCCTCTTCACTTTCTGCCATAAGAGTGGTGTCATCTATATATCTGAGGTTGTTGATATTTTTCCTGGCAATCTTGATTCTAGCTTGGGCTTCATCTAGCCCAGTGTTTCACATGACGTACTGTGCATATAACTTAAATAAGCAGAGTTCATTTCTAGAACAGGCAAAACCCACCTGTGGGAGTGGGATAGCAAGTAACATGTGGACTGCCTGGAAAGGGGCGTGGGGAGGCATTCTGCGCTGATGGCGATGTTCTCTGTCATGAAGGGGATTTGGGGTCATACAGGTGCAAACATTTATCAAAACTCAACAAATTTATTTATCTCACTGTATGTAAATTTTACTTCAGAGGAGAAAAATCTGCGAGCAAACGCTGAACTCTCCTGATGGTATGGATGTTGAGATGCTTAGGGGAAGTGTACTCTTACTGTGTTTTACTTTGGATGCACCAGAAGTAAGAGGGATTGACAGATAGACAGAGGCCTGGATACACAGAAACGTGAGTTACAGCAGTGATCATGTCAGTGGGGCAGTCAGGGTGGTGAGTGTGCGGGTGTTTGCAGTTCTTGCAGCTTTCTGTATGTTTGTAAATTTCCACAGTAAATGTTGGGGAGGAAAAGACTCTTAGGGGTGTGGTGGGCATAGGGCAGATTCAGCAGAAATCCCCTACTGTCCTGATAGGCTCGACAGTTTGTGTTCAGAGATAACGAGGAGAAGCCTAGTGGTTTAGTGGGGCAAAGAGGTCGTCAGAGAAATCCCATGGAATCTGTGCTTGGGGGACGGACGCTTTGGTAAGGTGAGCTCTAGGGTCATGCTCACATCTGGCAGGATTACTGTGGCTCTCTGAGCCCAGGGACAGAGAGATTCGGCCAGGGGAAAAGCACCCAGGGCACAGTGCTGAGCAGAGGCCTGCCATCTGAGGGCCTTCCTGCAGAGGGGAGATAAGCCTTCCACAGACAGCCTGGCACTGTGGTGCGGGTCTGGGTTGCTGCTGGCCTGCTGCTTATCTTCTCAGGCCTGTTCTGCGGTGCTTCTATAGTTACAGGATTTGAATTATCATGCAGACTTTTCAGCCCCCCTTTTTTGAATCATAGAGATTATTATTTTTTTAATCACCTTCAATTTGAAAACAATCAGCAATTGCTAAAGGGTTTTCTGGAAAAGAAGGCAAAATGATACTTTGATCTCAAAGATGTAGTGTGACCTGCAGGTAACAATGAACGTTTGATGTTAATACGAACAGCCATTGAAATCGTTCTGAATGGGAAAGTTTGTTGTCATCAGCAGTAGTAGCTGCGAGAATGGAGTAACCATTGGTGCCACTGGTTGAAGATCTTGCGGACCCAGGCAGTGTTGGATTGAATAGGACTAGTGGACTTCCCTGGTGGCTCAGACGGTACAGCATCTGTCTACAATGCGGGAGACCTGGGTTCGATCCCTGGCTCAGGAAGATCCCTGGAGAAGGAAATGGCAATCCACTCCAGTACTTTTGCCTGGAAAATCCCATGGACAGAGGAGCCAGGTAGGCTACAGTCCATGGGGTTGCAAAGAGTCGGACACAACTGAGCAACTTCACAGTGGTGTTCTGGTGGGGGGCTGCCCTACACTGGGGCCCTGCCCTTACTGAGGGGCTGCCCCAGACCAGATCTGCCAGAGACCACCGACGTCAGGCTTCTCACAGAGCCTCTGCCTAGGGAGGAAGCTCCCGGTCTGCTGGTAAGTAATTTAGGGCATGTGTGAGAAGTGGGGGTAGGGAGAGCAAAGAAGAATGAAAGCATTATTCTAAGAAGCTGATCTTATTTATAGATTCTCCTAATTCTATTAAAATGAAGGCCGGAGGGTTATAAAACTTGGAACACATAACATGGAATAGCCATGAAAGGGTGTTGAGCGAAAATAGGGAACAATAGTAAAATGAGAAGACAGTGTCGACAGGAAGAGGTGACGGTTTTCTGAAATAAAATTGTCCTAGGGCACACTGTATGGGGAGGGTAAATTAAAATGAGGAGAGAATTTGGAAGGAAACAGAAAACATTTCATAATGAAAAGGGGAGTGTTAGCCGACTCAAGGGGAAAACAAAGATTACACTAATTACATTAAATGACAAATAAAATGCCGTTGTTGTAAAGAGAAATAAAACTAATTAAATACTTAATGTTCTTTAAGAGGGCTTAGCAAAATAAAATGTATTAACTGTGATAAAATATGTAGGCCGCCGTAATTTTCCTGCTTTGTCCTGGCAGCTAGGATAGTGCCCGACCTCCTGCATGTAAAACAAGGGATTTTTATTCCTGACATAGCACATTAATGTTTGTGTGTTATAAAACAAAATAATGAGCCCCTCGTATTATTAATAGGAAATCTGGACTCAAACAAATGCTTTTAAATAAATGAGTTTATGAATGAATAAGGAGTTAAAAAATACATGCTCAAAATGAAAAGCAACAACCACCTTCTAAGATAAAAATCTGACAAATGAAGATGTGAAGGAGGCGTTTCTCCTTAGTGCCAGTAACTTAAGCCTCTCTCTGCATTTTCTGCTGGAAAGCAGAGTTACTGGTACCCCTGACAATCAGATGCTTGGAAAATGCCAGGCCTGAAGTGAACATGGATGCGTGTTAATGCTGATAATCTTATCATCACCACCGTGATGTCTGTTAATACCAGAAGAGAGGGAAGTGGCATGTCCTTTCAGTGTCAGGCCCTGGAGTCAGACTAGGAGAACACTGTCTGTTTTTAAAGTAGGGCTTCAAAGCTAGCCGAAGGTGTCATGGAGAAGATTTCAGACATACTGCTTCTTTTACCTTTTGTCTTTTTTGAGGGGAAAAGATGAGCTGATGTGAAAAGTTTAGGATGGGAAAGGTAGAAAAAAGCCAGACCAAGAAAGAGCTGATGAGCCATTGGGTAGCCTGGACTTTCGGCACACAGACCCTGCCCACCAGTTCCCAGGGAGACACCTGGTCAGTGGCCACTCCAGCCAGCCCACGTGGGATTCACCCTCCTCAGCCATCCCCCTGCCAGACTCTTGTCCACCATTACGATGCTAAAGAGGACACTCCTGCTTGGAACTAATTGGTTAATGGTTGTCTTTGGAGGATGAAAGAAGAGTTTAGATTCAGTAAAACGTACTGTCAGTTAGCCAGTGTGGGCACCTGGGAGCCGGTGTACAAGCTCATGAAGGAATAATTTGTTGCCTGGACACAGCAGGTGGGGCGTGGAGTGGCTCTGTGGCTTGGCATGTCTCTGTGATGCCCATTTGCCTGTTGACTGTAACCAACAGGTCCACTTTCACCCTCATGGAGAACGGTGTGCCTGGAAGTGCTGAATTTTATCCTTTTCTCAAGCCATTCTCAGTCCGGGCATCACTCAGCAGGGCCTGCACAGAACCCAGACTCTCCTGATTCAGAGAGCAAGAGTCAGACTGGGGCTCTGGGACAGGAGACACGAGGTGGGTGGTTTTCTCTTCTGCTGCTCCTCCTACACGAGCCAGATTTCCCCACTACACCCGTTTTCCACTTTAGTGAGCTATTTTGATCTGGTAGCTCTTGCCGTCAGAGCCAGTGGCCAAAACAAACTGCAGGATTGGAAGAGCGGGGTTCTATCCCAACACTGTGTCTGCAGTTGGTCAGCGGTTGATGTCTCTGGGTGTCAGGTCACACACCGATCTGTAAAGTGTGGGTGTAATCATCACTGTCCAAACAGCATTCTCATCTGGCTGTTGTGAACATCACAGCATGGACTTCTTCCTGTATGACTGAGAGGGCAGACCTTATCAGTGCAGCCGTTCATGAGCTCACTGGACTGACAGATGCTCTGCACAGGCCTCTCTTGTGGATACTGTGACCCCCCCCAGTCCAGGGCCCACCCCCATTTACCAGTACCTGCCGTGGCCCCTCACATACATCTTGCCTGGGTGGGTTCCACACTGATTCTGGAGGAGCCACGGAACACTAGGTGTTTGCGGCGTCCTGGGATCACAGTCCACCTTGGGCTGTGAGGGCTGAGCTACCAAAGTACCAGATTGCTACGGTTTAAGCAGTGATCTGAAAGCTCCCCTGCTGATACTGGACAGTTTTCATTCTGCCAGGGAATAGTACAGTGTGCCAGCAATTTGAGAGCATCACAGAATAGTAGCTAGGGATCACTGAGATGCTAAACCAGAGGATGGTGCCTGAAACAAAGGGGGCTGTGACCTCCCAGCTGTGGGAACTCAGAGGGGACCATGGAGGCAAGCTGGTCTTAGGACTTGGTCTCCAGCCAGCGAGATACCTGCACCAATAACCAACTAGTGGAATGTGCGAGGCTGTCTGAGAGGTGTGGAAGTGATACTGGGCACTGGGGATCACTTCTACCTTATGAAGGAAAATAGTGAGGAGGATGAAGACAGGATGGGGAGAAGGATGAGGATGATGGTTAGGTTGATGTTGATGGAGAGGAGGAGGAGGAGCGTGTGGAGGGTGATGCGGAGGATAATGATAGGATGAGGATGTTGATGATGGTAAGAATGATGAGAATGGTGATGGGGAGGATGGAGAGGATGATAGTGACGGTAAGGGTAATGAGAGGAGGAGGGGGATTATGAGGAAGAGGAGGATGATGGTGATTGTAAGGGTGATGGTGACAATTACAAGGATGGTTAACTCTTACCGGGCCAGAAACTGCTCTAAGTGCTTTACCTCCATAACTCCTTACAGCCGCCTCCTCACAGCAGATGCCCCTCCTGCTCCCGTGTGACAGATGAGGACACAGCACAGAGGGGTTCAGGGATGCAACAGGTCAGACGCGGCAGAACCAGAGCTGACCGCACACTCACTTCTCCTTTGTTAACTTTGAAACATGTTATTCAATGCATGTAAAATATTTCCCACAGCATATATGTTCATTATTAAAAAGCATAAAAATAGAACTATTGACACCACCACCCAGCCCAGAAAGTAGATGATTATCAACATTACTTACATATTCCTTTTTCATCTTACCACTGTTAAAAGGTAAACCAAGGCATATTAAAAATTTTAAGAATTTATTTGAGCAAAAGTTGATTTGAATCAGGCAGCACCAAAGGGGAAGTGGATATTAGTGCCGTGTGAACACAGGAGTGAGACTTTTTTAAAGGAGAGGCAGAAACAAAGTGAGGAAGTGATCTGATTGGCTGTTGCTTCAGCGGCTGCCTTATTTGGGAAAGCTGACTTAGCTGATCCTGATTGGCTGTGCTTAGGTTTTGATTTCTTAACCTTGAGGCATTTACAGGCTTGGGTTTGGTTTGCTTAAGTGGGCTGCTAAGGCAGTAGAGCCACCTCAGCCTAATGGCCTCCTTGTTTAATTACTTTAACCCCACCCTGCCCACACCTCTCCAGCCCCACAGGGTAACCACTGTCCAAACAGTACATGTGCCACAGGTGTAGGTATGCTTAGACTATACCTTGCTTAGCTTTGCTTTTGAGCTCTGTAAAAGTGAAGTTCTGTAAAAGCTGAAGCTCCAGTACTCTGGGCCACCTGATGCGAAGAGCTGACTCATTGGAAAAGATGCTGATGCTGGGAAAGATTGAAGGCAGGAGGAGAAAGGGGAGACAGAGGATGAGATGGTTGGATGGCATCAGCGACACAATGGACATGAATTTAAGTAAACTCTGTGAGATGGTGAAGGACAGGAAAGCCAGGCGTGCTGCAGTCCATGGGTTCACAGGACACTGCTGCTGCTGCTGCTAAGTCACTTCAGTCAGGTCCAACTCTGTGTGACCCCACAGACGGCAGCCCACCAGGCTCCCCCGTCCCTGGGATTCTCCAGGTACTACTAAGTGACTAAATAACAGCAACAAAAAATGATATACTGTGTGTGTATGGTGTTCTGGGACTTTTCTTTTTTCTTTTTTCATTTAACATCAAGGCTCAGCTACATTGTAGCCATAGCCCCAGCAGAGCTGTGGTTCATTTCACTTCTCTACAATATTCTTCAGCCAACAAATCATCACGCAAGTGTCCTTCTCCCAGCAATAAATGAATGTGATTTCTACTAAGAGCATGGTTGCTAGAACATCCCTGTGCATGCCCTCTGGTTTGCGTATGTCAGAGTTTCTCTGGAGCACGTGCTTAGAATTGGGATGACTGGGTTTGTGTATACTGCATACCAATGCTTTGCCAGCTACAAGTGTAGGAAACGGCATTTCCAAGTTTGTGAATTTTTAAAAAAATCTTGTGTAGGTGTCTTCTGATTAAATACGAAAATTAACTATTACATAATTGTATGCATCAGTCTTTTCTCTTTTTTATAGCAGTTTTATGAAGATATAATTCGTGAGCCATATGACTTACCTGTTTAAAATGTAACAGTTCATTTTGTTTTTGTTAGTGTATTCATATATTAGAGAGGGCTTACCTGGTGGCTCAGAGGTTAAAGCATCGGCCTGCAATGCGGGAGACCCGGGTTCGATCCCTGGGTCGGGAAGATCCCCTGGAGAAGGAAATGGCAACCCACTCCAGTATTCTTGCCTGGGGAATCCCGTGGAGGGAGGAGCCTGGTAGGCTATAGTCCTTAGGGTCACAGAGAGTCGGACATGACTGAGCTACTTCACTTCACTTCATAGAGTTGTGCTACCATCACTACAATCAGGTCTAGAGCATTTCATCACCCCAAAAAGAAACCCCACACCCACTGGCTGCCACGCCCCATCATGCCCTGGCTGCCCCAGTCCTAAGCATCAGCTAATCTACTTTCTGTCTCTACAGAGTTGCTTACTCTGGACATTTCACATGATGGAATGATAGAGTGTGTGGTCTTTTTTGTGACTGACTTCTTTCCCTTAACACAATGGTCCCCAACCTTTTTGGCAGCAGGGACAGATTTCATGGAAGAGGAGGGGAGGGGGGTTTTGGGATGATTCCAGCACATCATTTATTGTGCACTTTGTTTCTACTACTACTACATTATGATATATAATGAAATGACTGTACCACTCACCATAGTGCAGAATCAGTGGGAGCCCTGAGCTTGTTCTGCACCTGGATGGTCCCATCTGGGAGTGACAGGAAACAGTGACACCCCAAGTGTGTTGCCTATGTCTTCTCTGGAATCTCATGTTGGTTGCTGCCACTGCAGAAAACCTTGATTCACAAAGATGGGATACTGAAAATGGAAGAAGGGTTTTCAATGCCTTTGTGCAATCTCAGGATACTCCACCTTGACTTTAATCCAGAATGTATGGAGATTTGAAGTTGTCTCAAACATACTCGTTAGGCCACCGTCATTTGTGATTTCAAGCAGTTGATCTTCTAACACAGATAAAGTCAGTTCATCTGGCTTATTCACAGGTGGGTGGCAGATCCATGCATACTCAGTGTGGGGGTCTTTCATGGTTGGAAAATAAGGCTCAAACTCTTAGTCTCTTTAAAAATCTCTGCTACTGTTTGAAACATCAAAAGTCCCAATGTTCACTCGTCGCCCCCATAATTCCACTTTGGCTTTGATTGCAGTCACTTCATCTGCCGGCTTGAGCACAGTTGTCATTCTTCCCTGAAGTGATAGATTGAGTTGAGCAGGTTGAATATGTCACAGAAGTAAGTTTCGTGACCCATTCTGTGTCACTGAAATGTGCTGCCAGTGGGGCTGCTTTTCTAAAATCTTTTCTAAAATGTGTGTGTGGAGACCCACATTCAGAAGCAACCTCTTTGACGCGAGTAGTGAAACCCAGAAGCCATTCAGTCATGGCAGCCACTCCATCCGAGCATATACAGACACAAAATGACCAATTCAGTGTTCCTGATATATGATCATTTAGAGGCTTAACTAGTTCTGCAGCTGTGGTGTTGATTGGCCACAAAAGTGCACATAACACAGTCTCCTGCACATCCTCCTGAAAATATCTCCCACAGAAACAGGCACTAGCCTCACTGCCTCAGCTCCATCTCAGATCATCAGGTGTTAAGATTCTCATAAGAAGCAAGCAACCTAGATGCTTCATATGTGCAGTTCATAGCAGGCTCCATACTCCTGTAAGAATCTACTGCCACCACTGATCTGACAGGAGGCGGAGCTCAGGTGGTCATGCAGGTGATGGGGAGTGGCTGTAAATACAGACGAGGCTTCACTCGCTTGCTCGCTGCTCACCTCCTTCTGTGCAGCCTGCTCCTAACAGGCCACAGACAGGTACTAGTCCATGCCCTGAGAGTTGGAGACCCCTGCCGTAGCATGCTTTTAAGATTCATTCATTTGAGTATGTTCCAGTACTTTATTATTTTTATTTCCAAATAATATTCCAAATATTCCTCTGTTTGGATATACCACTATCTGGATATTTTATTTGTCTGTCGGTTGGTGGACATTGAGGTTCTTTTTGCTCTGCTTTTTTTGTCTCTTGCTAGTGACGCTGCTGTGGACGTTTGTAAGTTTTGTGTGGAGCTATGCTTTTGCTCCTTTAGGGTTATATGGAGGAGTGGAGTTGCTGAGTCATGTGATAGCTCTCTCTGACCTATTGAGAAGCCACTGGATTGCTTTCTAAAGTAGCCCCATCACTTTACAGTCTCTCCAGCAGTGTATGAGTTTTCCAGTTTCTTGCTATCACCCGTCTTCTGCACTGTACCCATTCTAGTGCTCTTGTGGTTTGGTTTGCATTTTCCTGATGGCCGATTCTGTGGAGCATCTTTCCGTGGGCTTTTGGCCTCTTGCATGTCTTCTTCAGAGAAATATCTGTTGAGATCCTTTGTCCATTTATAATTGTTTTGTCTTTTATTATTGCACATTTTAGACACAAGTCCCTTCCCAGGTATGTTATCTGCAAATACTTCCTCCCATTCTGTGGATTGTCTTTACATTTTCTTGGTGGTGCCCTTCTCAATACAAAGATTTTTTTTTTCATCCATTCTTTCATTCTCTGTCTTTTAATTGGTATATTTATGCCATTCACATTTAAAATCATTGCTGATATCATTGGCTTAATATCATTTGTTCTTCTTCCTGCTTTTTATACCTTCTCTAATTATAATGGAGCGTCTTAATAATTCTGTTTTATTTCCTCCCATAACACATCAATTATACTTCTTTAAAGTATTTTTTTTAAAGATTTCCTTAGAGTTCACTACATATACTGTAAACTAGTTTATGTCCACCTTCAAATAGCCCTGTGCCACTTGAAAGGTAGTGTAGGCACCTTGTGATAGAATCTTCCCAGTTTCTCCTTCTTGCCCTGGTGATGCCAGTCTTCAGGGGGACTTCAAGAGCACTTTCTGTGCTCTTGTTGAAGAAGCCCCTCCATACCTGAGGTCAGCAGTCTCTCCCATGCTATCCATCAGTGTCGCAGAGGGCAGCAGACAGCACTGCAGCCTTTCCTTTAGAATAGCCCCATCCCAGCACCCCAGAGCAGGTCAGGGCGTGTCATCATTCCCTGGCACATGTACTAGGCTCTGTGTTGTGGAGCTGGGAAGTGAGCCAGGAGGTCCCTTGGGGGCACTGGACACACTGTCAGGCAGACCCAGTCCATAAACAGTATATAACAGAATGTTGCCATCCCATCACCCCAGAGAGGCCCCTTGGGGGCACTGGACACACTTTCAGGTGGACCCACTCCTTGGACAGAATATAACAGAACACATGGAAGGTTATGTCAGTTCAAGGCAGATCCTGTGGGCCAGGGTGGTATTTCAGGGATGTGGGACCAGTGTGGATGCAGAGCTTGAGTCTGATGTCCACCGGGAGCTCTGGGTATCCCCAGTGTACCCCAGCCTGAGAGAGGTCTGAGGGCGTGGGGGAAGGCCCTCACTCATGCCAGCTGCTCTTGTCCAGTCCTCCCCTGAAGGCAGCTCGTGTTCCTGTGCTCACCGCGCGGCTCTGGGTCTGGGCACTGAGATCCTGGGGACTCTCCTGCATGGTGCACAGTGGCTCAGTGGGCTTCAGCTTCCACATGTCACAGGGCTGCCCCTCTTTTCCTGGGTTCACACCACCTCTGTCATCACCTCACCCCCTCCTGGCCTCCGTCAGCTGTGCCTGCCACCGGCCTTGACTTCAGAATCCTTGGTTCCCACTGAGAAGTGGTGGGTGGAGCAGCCCTGTCACCTGCCAGACAGAGAGGACAGCTAGCTGGAGCCTGTAAGGGATGCTGCCCGGCCCCCAAGCACGCTCTTACCCCTTGGTGAGCAGTTTCCAGGAGACTGATCCCTTCACTTTTACCCATTGACACCAACAGCAGCAGGGACGACCCTTTTGGAGATGGAGATGGAAACCTCTGATGTGGGCCTGGTGGTTGGATGTGTGAGTGCCACCCCAACTCCCTGGGGACCCAGTGTCTGTGAGTCTCAAGAGCCACTGCCCCATGGGTGTTCTTAGTTCCAGCACCCTGACCTCCCCAGCCATCAGCTTTGGTTCTCTCTGGATGCTGGTTGGCTGGTCTCGGCGACTGTAAACACCCTGCATGTCTGAGTTACCTGTTACAGGTCCCGGTGTGGGGAAAGCACTGTGTCGGTCTGTCTGGCCCTGCCTGGGCGGTTTACATCCCCTCGGCTGCTCTCTCGGTGCAGGCTCTGCTGGTGCACAGTGATGCCCCCAGGGCAGCTCCGTGGCCTCCGGGGCCCATCTCATGGATAGGTGTGGGGGCGGGGGTGTGGGCTGGGTCCACAGGAGGAAGGGCCCCACTGTGAGGGACACAGGGACACACCCTTTGCTCACACTGGTGGGAGGGCTGCTTCAGTAGACAAGTGAAGTCAGGTCTAGTTGCGACCAGTGTGTCTGATGGGCCCACTTCTTCCCACCACCTTTCCCAATCGTTATTTCAAAGTGTTGTGCATTGTGATTTTTTTCTTTCTTTTTGACTCTGGAACCTTGAAGTTGCACTCTGGGGTGCCACAGTGGCCTGCTGGTTCCCCACGCGTGTTCTTAGTTACTGATTTATAGCTTTTAATTCCCCTCCTGCCTCCCTCCACCACCGTGTGCTCTCTAAAGCCATAAGCAGAATCCACCCGACTTTACAGGCTTTGCAGTCACAGTTGTCAGGTTGCCAGGCACCTGTTCTCCCCAGGCGCCATGCACCTCCTGCGCTTCATCCCATATATCAGTATGTGTAATCATGGATGCTCTGGATTTGCGTGTAACCCAGTGCCGTGGATTACCCTGAGTCCTACACGTGCACACACCCAGTCCCAGCAAGGTGGTTGTCTTAGTACTCTAGGAGTGTATACATAGCCCAATCTCAGGATCCCCTTTTGAGGGACTATTTTAAGATCGCTTGCAGTAAGGACTGCTTTATGAGTCAGGATCTCAGCAGGAGAAATTAGGGTACTGGGAGGAGGGTAAATTGATAGACTCACCTTTCCTAGGTGTAGGTGGAGTTCAGAGAAACCACCTGGGACTGTTAACAACAGAATTGCTTTTATCCCACGTCCCCAAAGGGATAGAGTGGGAAGTCATGGAGCCTAGGAGGAGAGATGGCCTTGATCAGGTGCCTTGAGAAGAGCCACAACTTCCAGGGAGACACAGCAAGCTTGGGAGACCCTACAGGGAGAGCCAGGGGAGTAGCTCAGCCATGTTTACTCTCCTTCATCCCCTCTCTGCTCCCTTCCCAGGGTTTTCCAGGACCAAACCGCACCCTCAGCCAGAGGGCGCAGAGCTTGCTGACACAGTCCTTGTTCCTGGAGCAGAGAGCCAGGTGGAAGAGGTTGGAAAGGAGATGTAGGGAGCTAAACAGAAGATATCTGACCCATTCCTGTAAGTTCTAAAAGCTTTGGTTTGATGTCTCACACTTAAATACTTACTCTGTCTTGAACTTGTTTTTGATGTGAAGAAGGGATTTAACTCCCTCCACCCAGTCCCATATATATTTCCAAGCACCGTCAGTTTCTAAGTCCCTCATTTTAATTGATGTTTCTGATAAATCAAGCTCAGTATTTGCATAGGTTTGTCTCTTTTCTGATTCCTGGGTTAATTTGTCTGTCCCTGACCCAGTGCCTCATCATCTTTCTTGCTGAAGCCTTATAATAAAACTTTATGTCTTATCCTTTTCCAGGAGTATCTAGGCTATTCTTGGGCTGTTGGGTCTAACATGTTGGCCTTGAATCAATTTGACAAGTTCCACAAAACAAATAAATCCTGTTTGAAATTTGCCAGAACTTTTATATAATGTATAAATCTGTTAGATGTGGTTGTTATATCTTTCTGATATGGGATCTTCCTGTCTGTGAACATGGTATGTCTGTTTATTTAAGTCTCCTTTAATGTCTATTAGCAGAGTTTTGTAACTTTCTATATATAAGACTTACATTCTTTTGTTCGGTGTATTGTTGACTTCCTCAGTTGTGTCCGACTCTTTGCAACCCCATGGACTGCAGTACACCAGGCTTTCCTGTCCTTCACCATCTCTTGGAGCTTGCTCAAACTCATTTGCATTGAGTCAGTGATGCCATCCAACCATCTCCTCCTCCGTCGTCCCCTTCTCCTCTTGTCTTCAGTCTTTCCCAGCATCAGGGTCTTTTCTAATGAGTTGACTCTTCACATCAGGTGGCCAAAGTATTGGAGCTTCAGCTTCAGCATCAGTCCTTCCAATGAATATTCAGGGTTGATTTCCTTTTGGATTGACTGGTTGGATCTCCTTGCAGTCCAAGGGACTCTCAAGAGTCTTCTCCAACACCACAGTTCAAAAGCACCAGTTCTTCGGTGCTCAACCTTCTTTATGGTCCAACTTTCACATCCATATATGACTGCTGGAAAAAAACCATAGCTTTAACTATATGGACCTTTGTTGGCAAAGTAGTGTCTCTGCTTTTTAATACGCTGTCTAGGTTTGTCATTGCTTTTCTTCCAAGGAGCAAGTGTCTTTTTAATTTCATGGCTGCAGTCACCATCTGCAGTGATTTTGGAGCCCAAGAAAATAAAGTCTGTTACTATTTCCATTGTTTCTCATCTATTTGCCATGAAGTGATGGGACTGGATGCCATGATCTTAGTTTTGTGAATGTTGAGTTTTAAGCCAGCTTTTTCACTCTCTTTCACCCTCAGCAAGAGGCTCTTTGTTCCTCTTTACTTTCTGCCATAAGCGTGGTGTTATCTGCATATCTGAGGTTATTGGTATTTCTCCTGGCAATGTTGATTCCAGCTTATGCTTCCTCCAGCCCAGCATTTCATATCATGTACTCTGCATATACGTTAAATAAGCAGACAATATACAGCCTTGATGTACTCCTTTCCAGTTTGGAACCAGTCCTTTGTTCCACGTCCAGTTCTAACTGTTGCTTTTCAGTTTTCTTAGGAGGCAGGTAAGGTGGTCTGGTATTCCCATCTCTTGAAGAATTTTCCACAGTTTGTTGTGATCCACAGAGTCAAAAGCTTTAGCATACTCAATGAAGCAGTAGATATTTTTTCTGGGATTCTCTTGCTTTTTCTATGATCCAGCCAATGTTGGCAATTTGATCTCTGCTTCCTCTGCCTTTTCTAAATCCAGCTTGAACATCTGGAAGTTCTTGGCTCACGTACTGTTGAAGCCTGGCTTGGAGAATTTTGAGTATTACTTTGCTAGCATGTGAGGTGAGTGCAGTTATGCGATAGTTTGAACATTCTTTGGCATTGCCCTTCTTTGGGATTGGAATGAAAACTGAACTTTTCCAGTCCTGTAGTCACTGCTGAGTTTTCTAAATTTGCTGGCACATTGAGTGTAGCAGTTTAACAGCATCATCCTTTAAGATGTGAAATAGCGCAACTGGAATTCCATCACCTCCAGTTGCTTTGTTTGTAGTGTTGCTTCCTAAGGCCTACTTGACTTTGCACTCCAAGATGTCTGGCTCTAGGTAAGTGATCACACCATTGTTCAGTGTATGGATACCTTAAATTTTCTCTATATAGGAATTACACATGTTTTGTTAAATGTATGGTACCTTAAGTTTTCTAGCAGTTGTTGCTAAAAAAAAAATCACCCAGTTGACTTTTTAAAAGTATTGTTCTTATATCCAACCACCTTGCTGTGAACTCCTTTATTCTTTCAGTAATTGGGAATGCTTTCAGTATTTCCCTGTTAAGATGGATATTTGCTGTTTGTTTTTATAGATAGCTTTTTACCAGGTTAAGGAATTTCCTTTCTCTTTCTAACTTGCTAAGAGCTTCTTATCATATGGGTGTTGAATTTTAGCAAAAGTTCTCCTGTATCTCCTTTAATCTTGTTCATGTAATGATTACATTTATTGATTTTCTAATGTTAAAATACCCTTGCATTTCTCAGATAATCTAAACATGGTCACAGTGGATTCTTTTGTTTATGCTTTGTTCAATTTGGCTTTCCAATATTCTAATTAAAAGTTTGCTTCTGTATTCATAAAAAAAAATGAACCCATGATATATTCCTTTATTACTGTCCTTGTTTGGTTTTAATATTAAAGATTTTCTGGCCTTATACAATTTTATTCTTTTTCTATTCTCTGGAAAAGTTTATGGTAGACTGAGATGATTCACACCTTGATTTTGGTAGAACTTACCCATAAAATTGTGTAGGCCTGTTTGTGTAATAGAAAACATTTTTTTAACTACTGCTCTGTTTCTTTAATGGAAAGTCTGACATCCAGGGACTTGCTTATATTATTTACATTTTCAAATTTGTTAGCTTAAGATCATTCATAGTGCTTCTTTATTATTTTTTTAATTCTCTGCTTTATTTGTAGTCATATGTTTCCTTTCATTTACAACATCACTTCCTTGTGTCTTCTCTCAGTTTTTCTTTCTTGATATTGCTGTGAGTTTGCCCTTCTTCCTAGATTTTAGCCTTGTTTATTCTCTTTATTATAAATTTATTTTCTCTTTTTGCAGAATTCTGCTCCTAACTTTATTATTTTCTCCTATGGTTTATTTATTTAGTTAAACAATGGTTTTAGTTAGACTCTTAATCTCATGAATTTTCAGTGTGTCTACTTCTAATATGAGCACCTAAGGTAATACATTTCCCTCCCACTGCCTTATTCACTGATGCTTATAAAGTTGTTGTATGTAGTATTTTCACTCATCCTGTTCTATGCATTTTAAAATCCCCATTATGATGTTTTCTTTGACCCGCGAGTCATATGAACATGTTTGTTAATTTCTGAGTGTGTGGATTTTTTGACTCCCTCTTCACCTTACTGATGTTGCTCTTAATTCCACTGCCATCAGACACTGTGTTGTCTTGGAGATCAGTTTTTGGATGCTGTGGGGGACCTGCTTCTAGCCCTGGTCCTGGATCAGGTGTTGATAAGGTTCTGTGTGTCTGGAAAGAATGCTGTCCACTGTTGTTGGGGTGGAGTTTTGGGTCTTATGGACCCTCTATGTCTCTGTTGCCTTTTTGTCCTGTTCTCTGGGGATTTTGCTGTGCCTCACAGCCTCTGGAGTCTGGGGCATGTCCAGGAGGAACAGGTTCAGGCTGGCCCCAGAGGATGAGGAGGATCCTATCCGATGGAGGAGGAGGGCCTGGACGAGGGAGCAGCATGGATAGCGGTGAGACAAGGCCACAGAGTGGTATAGACTCTGAGGGAGGGCAGAGGGGAGGGGCCAGCACCAGAGAGTTTGGGCAAGGCCCTTCACAGAAGAGAGGCAGGGGAGAGTTGTCTGAGGGGTCAGAGGGGCCCACAGAAGGGAGGCAGCCAAGGGCTGAGCTGGGGGGATCTGGCTCTGGGGCGTGTGCTCTGGTTACTGGGACGCCTGGTAGTGCTCAGGGTCTCCTTAGGTGACAGCTTGACCACGTGGTCAGGGGGCTGGAAAGGCAGGAGTCGCCAGAGGTAGGGCTCTGAGGGCAGTGATTGAAACAGCAGGCCCAGAGGACCAGGTGGGGCAGGTGGGCCAGTGACCAGGAGCATCCAGGTTGTGGTGGATGGGTGGGGAGAGCTGTGGTGAAGGAGGGATTTGGGTGTTGGGGCATGGCCACTGTGCCTGGAATTGCAGGGTGTCTGGGAGAGATGAGGGGAGTTCTGAGGCCAGGGTGTCAGGAGGGTTGTTTATTAGGTCATCAGAGTCCTCTGTCCGTGGCACAGTGGTAAGGAAAGAAGAGGGGGAACCCCGTGACGGTGGCCACCCCAGGAACACAGGGGTGGTGGGTGGGTGGACCTGGGCCGGGGGAAAGCTCCCAGGAGTGTCCTGTCCTGGGAGGCTGCCCATGATCATACTGCTGACTGTCCAGCCTCAGTGTTTCTGAGGTCAGAAGGAGAGCCGTGAACACTTAGGCTGGACACCAGGACTGAGAAAACCAGGACACACTGCTGACTGGGGGCTCCCAGGCAAGTGGGAGCTTTCAGCTGAGACTAAGACATGGTATACAGATACACCACATGGATGGAGGAGGGTTTTGTTTGTTTGTTTGAGGCTTTTTTTAAAAGTGATCACTTATGGTAAAATACATGCAACATAAAATGCACCATTTTCACCTTTTTTCAGTGGACATTTCAGTGGCATTGGGTATACTGACAGAGCTCCTCCTGTTGCAAAACTGAAAATCTGTGTCTGTTAAAACTAATGGGCCACCAGGAAATTCCCTCATTTAAAAACAATAATAGGCATTCCCAAGGGTTCAGTGAGAGGACTTGGTAGGGGCTGCGTGAGACTCTGTCCTTGTCACTGGGGACAAACACAGTAGAGCCTGCAGGGGCTCACTGTAGGCTGCTGGGTCTGTTACTCACGGGGGGGATGCGCTGAAAGGAGTAGCACTGTGAGAACGGAGCAGGGCAGGCCCTGGAAGTGGGGGTGGTCTCCAGAGGGGCCCAGGGGTGCATGCAGCCCCCTAGTTATATTTTATTTGATCTAGAATGGTTTCAGAAAATTGGAATAATTACTAACTAGTTACTAACATTTAAACTTTGGGAGGTTCAGTTCAGTTCAGTAGCTCAGTCATGTCTGACTCTTTGCGACCCCATGAACCGCAGCACGCCAGGCCTCCCTGTCCATCACCAATTCCTGGAGTCCACCCAAACCCATGTCTGTTGAGTCAGTGATGCCATCCAGCCATTTCATCCTCTGTCATCCCCTTCTCCTCCTGCCCTCAATCTTTCCCAGCATCAGGGTCTTTTCAAATGAGTCAGCTCTTCGCATCAGGTGGCCAAAGTATCGGAGTTTCAGCTTTAGCATCAGTCCTTCCAATGAACACCCAGGACTGATCTCCTTTAGGATGGACTGGTTGGATCTCCTCGCAGTCCAAGGGACTCTCAAGAATCTTCTCCAACACCACAGTTCAAAAGCATCAATTCTTTGGTGCTCAGCTCTCCTTATAGTCCAACTCTCACATCCATACGTGACCACTGGAAAAACCATAGCCTTGACTAGAGGGACCTTTGTTGGCAAAGTAATGTCTCTGCTTTTTAATATGCTGTCTAGGTTGGTTATTTAAACATTGGGAGGAACTCTGCTCAATATTCTGTAGTAACCTAAATGGGAAAAGAATTTGAAAAAGAATAGATACATGTATGTGTGTGGATGGTTATATCTGAATCGCTTTGCAGTACACCTCAAACTAATTAATACAGCATATAAATTAACTATACACCAATATAAAATAAAAATGTAAAAAATTAAATTTTGGGATATTTCAGATAGAAATTTGTTTCCAGCATCTCTTTTTAAATGAGTACACCCGTAGTGGAGTCATGTCAATGTATGGCAAAACCAATACAGTATTGTAAAGTAAAATAAAAATTAAAAAAAAAGAGAAAAAAATAAATGAGTTTTATTATTACAAAGTTTATTATAAAATTTAAAAATTATTAAATAATTTTAAAAATTAAAAAGTTATTATAAAGTATTATAAGAGTTGCATTTTAAAGTTGAACATTATACTTCAGCTTATTGGTAGGAGCAATAAATTCAGTACTACCTACTTTTTTATAATTTTTGATTTTTTAGTTGAAGTATATGAGGTACAGTCCACGGAATCGCAATGAGTCGGACATGACTGAATGACTAAAAGACAACAACAGTAGTTAATTTACAATATTGTATTAGTTTCAGCTAAACAGCAAGGTGATTCACTTTTAATATTTATATTATATATATATTACTTATAGCATAATAATGCACATATATATTCAGATTGTTCTCCTTTATGGTTTATTACAAGATATTGATATAGTTCCCTGTGCAATGGTGCAGGTCCTTGTTATTTATCTATTTTATATATAGTAGTGTGTATGTGTTGATCCCAAGGCCCTCCATCAGCTTCTCTTGAAAAATAGGAGAGCTGGTCCCTTCCCCACAGGGAGGCAAAGAGGGAGTGTGACCCAAAGGGTCATGTTAGATCCTGTCGGGTCTCAGGACAGATGCTCTCTGTGCCTCACCTTGGCTCTCTCTTCCCCAGTGAGGCTAGGCATCACCCTCCCGGAGGATTTGCCCATCATCCTCTGGGAGGGGCAGGTCCTCGCTGCTGATCTGGCTCTGGAAGAGAAGCTGCTGGGCCTGGGGCACAAGGATTCAGTCTCTGGGCACCCTGTTCCCACTCAGGGGATGTGCCATCTGTCTGCCAGTGAGAGTGTGGAGGTGCCAGTTCTCAGCTCCAGTGAGGGACCATAAATCAGACAGCACCGCACAGAACTAATGCGCGCACCTCACTTAGAGTTTGTCTTACAGACTTGGTCACATGAGTGATGACAGAGGCATGAATTCACCTCACAGAGCTGAAAAAAGTGACTCAGCCTAGAATCAATTGTATATTGCAGCCTCATTCTCTGCACATGGATAAAAAAGGAACAAGAAGGAAGTCTCTCTCAGGGACTTGAAACGCCCTGAGGATGGCCAGATGGGGTGGGCAGTGCGGCCTCGGCGCAGGCCTGGCCAGTAGGCGGGGCACTCTTCACTCTGGCTTTGTTGGCTCTGTCGAGGTGGGAGTGTTTTCCCCATGGGGACCACTGATAAAGAAATATGTGTGTGTGTTTTTAATTGAAATTAAAGAGCAAATGGGATTTGTTATCTGGCTTTGTGACTGACTTTGTTGCAATCCATTTTCCCTCCAAAGTGAGATGCATATTACTTCTTACAGAAATAATAGGGAAAAAGCTACCTGAACAACAGCCTGCTCTGTGTCAGGCCCTGGGCAGTTATCTCACATGTGTCCTGCTTCATTTATCCTCCTAGCAACCGTGGGGTGGGGTGGGGGCTTAGGGAGGGGTGCTGTCATCCCCGCTGCCTAGTAAGGGAAATGACAGCAAAGAGAAATTAAGCAACTTGCCTGGAGTCTCTTCAGTGAAATGGAGAACCTGGCCTTTAGATCCAGGCAGCCTGGCTCCAAGGCTGCAGTCACTGTGTGGAGTCTCCCTTGCCCCGAGTTCCATGCTAGGCAGTGACCAGAGTCCCTTTGCCGTCACTTCCCTGCCCTGGCTCCATCTTGCCCTGTTTTTTTCTCAGAATCCTAGTGAAGAAGTTCTCCCCACTAGCAGGATACCAGCCTGTCAAAGCATGGGCCCCCTTTCTCTGTAGGAGCATTGGGCCGCCTGTTGCTCGGAGTCTGTGATCTGAGTGCTGGCCTTGCAGAAGAGCCTCCACTGGGCCTCCTTCGCCTGTCCTGAGCTGCTCACTTCTGTGAATCTCCTCCCGGAGGCAGGTCCCAGACACCGTGACCCAGATTGAGACCTGCCTGGAGACTTGTGGGGAGAGTAGAGGTGTGAGTGGACAGGTACCCGGCAGCTGCATGGGTGTCCTGGGCATAGTGAACACGGGGTGCTGTGGTGGAAGGGCATCCTTAGCCCTGCTCACGAGTCGCTGGCAGACAGTCGTGTGTCGACTTTGTGAATCGTGGGTGGAGGTGAGAGGGCAGACAGAAAAGGGTGATCTGTTTCCTCTCTCTTTTCCTTTTACACACTGACTTCTTGCCTATAAATGAGTGCTTTTGAAGTTTTACTTTGAATCTGAAAGTTCTGTTGGGATTTTTTTTATGGCCACACACTCCATAAACCATCATGTTAGCATGAAAGGGACCGAGAGACGCTGGTCCAGCGCCTCCTCAGAGAGTGGAGTCCGACCAGGGCGGAGATGGGCGGCCCCCACAGCCCGCAACTGGAGATGCCGCAGCTGCATGGACAGTCACGGCACCACAGCAAAAGGCCCGATGGGGAGAGCAGCACGAGGCCCTGCTCTAGTTTATAAACCAGGACTGCTGTGTGGCTGGGAAAGGGCCCTCCAGGTGGGTGTTGGTGGAGCTGGGGCAGCTGCCCCCACAAGGGACCCTTCACTGTGAGTCACAGGTGTGGGGTTGAGTCCTGAAGCCAAGTAACAGTGCATGGCTCTCTTCCTGTGTGCTTGGAGTGCATGCTGTGGAGTTTGGGCACTCATGTGCTTTAGCTGAAGGCTTCCCTGGTGATTCAGAGGTCAAGAGCCCACCTGGAGTGCAGGAGACACAGGTTTGATCCCTGGGTTGGGAAGATCCCCTGGAGGATGGCATGGCAACCCCTCCAGTATTGTTGCCTGGAGAATCCCATGGACAGAGGAGCCTGGCAGACTACATGAGCTTGCAGAGTCAGACATGACTGAAGTGACTGACGCACTCATGTGCTTGTACTGAAGGTTTCTGAGCTCTGTGAAATACAAGCCTCATGTCTGAGCGGGGCAGCCCCCATACCCTCACCGGCCAAGAGGCCAGCTTCTAGGATGGGCCTGGGTTGCGTGGTCTGCAGACCCCCAAGGACAGGCATCAGGAGTTAAGGGATATGGGATCAGGTGGACGTGGGCTGTCTCCATGGGCATGGCTTTCCCTCCCCGGTGTCTCTTTTCCCTTTAGGGGAACCACGTAATAGAGAGGGATGCAGGACTGGGATGAGCGGCCTGGAGCCCGGTTGGTAATCACAGCTGGGCAGTGTTGCTGGGCTCTGTCCTGTCCTGAGCGGGCTGCGCCTCCCCTCCTCGGGCCTCCAGTGCTGCTGTCCCTGGGGCTAGGGGTGCCCAGCACGCAGAGTGACCCCGGAGAGAAGTCAGTTATAGGAAAGGTGGGACAGGAACGTAGAGGAGACATTTTTTCTGTAATTGCAGTAAAATACACATAATAAAGTTTACCATATTAACCATTTTTAAGTGAACTGTTCAGTGACATCAAGTACACTCACATTGTGGTGCAACCATCACCCCCATCATTTCCAGAACATTCTCATCTTCCAGAAATGAAACTCTGTCCCTCCCCTGGCCCCTGACTCCCACTGTCGCTGTCTCTGTGATTGTGACTCGTCTGCTGCCCCCGTGGGTCACACAGGACTGTCCTGTGTGCGTCTTGTCTCATTGAGTGTCAAGTCCTCAAGGTTCAGCCATGCTGTCGCAGATGTCAGAGCTGCCTTCCTTTCTGAGACTGAGTGATAGTCCCTGTGGGCATGGGCTGCACCTTATTATCGCTCCATCCATCCATGGGCACTGGAGTTGCCTCCTTCTCTTGGCTCCTGTGAACGTTACTGTTCACATGTCTGTTGGAATCCCTGCTTTCTCTTCTTGGGGTATTGAAGTGATGTATTTTTAAAGTGAATATTTTAAAGATTAATTTCTTCGAAACACTTTTTAATTTCCCTTGGGATAATTCCTCTCAAGTGAGAGTTTCAGATATTAAACTTTGAGTCTTAAACATTTCTCTCACAAGGACAGAAATCTTCTTTATCAAATCTTGTACCCTTCTCACCCACCTCCGTCAGGTAATCCTAGGCTGCAGCTTGGTGCTGGCCCTTCTCTTTGGAGAGCCCGAGAGGGGGCCAGTAGGACCAGGTGGGCCTTCCCCAGTTTCTTTGCTCAGGGCATCCCAGCACTGACCATCCCTCAACCCCACACCACCCCGAGTGCTGTGTGGCCATTGTGCTGAAGGTTGCTGGTATCATCTTCTCCACTCACATGCTGAGGTGCTCTCCACTGAGAGCAGTGTGGGCGTGTCTGTCTCAGGCTGTCTTACCTAGAGATGGGACCCTCTGTGGTGAGGCTGTCCCCATATGTCTTCCATGCTCAGCAAAGAAAAGGCATGTGCTAGCACGAGGAGAGCCCAATCCCCTGTCACAAGGACCCTGGGCTACCTGCAGCGGCAAGTGGTTGCAGGCGGGCCGCATGACGGGGCTCACATTCACCAGTAGTTGCCAGTGAGGTGCTAGAAACTTGCAGGAGCTGAGGTTGGATTGGGATGCTGGCCTCCTTGTAAGAGTTCCAGGTCCCACTTCCAGTCAGGGATCCCTCTCCCCCCTGGAGACCATGCACTGCAGAGCAGTCAGCAGGCAGCAGGGACATGGGGTGAACCCAGCCTCACCCTCACCATCAAGTCAGCTTCATGGAGTTGGGGGGTGGTCGAGCTTAGAAATGGGATAAATGGCTAATTCTGGAAGTCATAAAGATACCTTTAAAGAGTAAAGGGTTTAAGATGAAAATCTTCAGAAAGGCCGTGCAGTTTTTCAGATGTCTCTCTGTGGATGTAAAAGGTGTAGTGTGATCTGTACATTAACCATCCTCATCTGAAACAGGACCGTTCAGCTTGGTGACTTCAGGGAAGAGAAAATGAAGTCTGTTAAGTAAAAATTAATGGTTTTTCAGGAATTTGTAGGAAGTCGAGCAGCTTAATGACATGCTTTGGGTGGATGCGTTTTGAAGAAAGCAATTTGAGCAGACTAGGAAATTGTGCAATAACCTTAACTTGGGTCAGAATTGTAATTACTTCAGTAACAGAGTGTCGCTGTGTGTCTCTGTGACCAAAATGGGAAGCAGGATTTTTTAAAAACGCTTTTAAAAGTAACAACAACTTGTCCATTCTGTCTCTCTGGACTTCCTTCATTATAAATACCAGGTAACCCAATGCTGGCTAAATATAGGTTCAGTGGCCATCTCTGTTTATGACTTTCTTTAGGCGGAAGTTACCAGCACAAGGCCAGATTAATTTGGTGTGTAGGTTTTTATAGGCTCTAATTAGTTATGTTTTTCTTGAGTAGACCAACTGGGATCAGTAATATTATATAACTGAACTCTGACGCCCAAGACTTTCAAACACAGACGCCTCTCTCAGAGCTAGGGCCCCTGGGAGATGCGGACCTGGCGGCCCGGCGGCCAGCCCACTGCAGCTGTGAGCAGCCGGGCTCAGAACATCTGTTTCCAGCCAGGAGCAGCTCCGGGAGTGATAAACTGAATACTTTCTTGCAAAGTCAGAAGCCTCATCTGCAACCCATTGGTTTCTGCATCCTTGAGGTTTAACATGGCACGACTACTTATCAGCTGTCCCCTGAGGCAGATTCCACTGTGCTGGCCCAGGAGGAGATTGGGGCAGCCAGGGACAGAGCAGAGTGTGCGCTTGACCAGCCTCCCTACCTCACGGTTTGACAGCCCTGCACCTGCGTCTGAGTGTCTGAGGTCACGGCCATCGGAGGCCTGAGTGGGTGGTGGACCTTTGGAGCCATGGAATGTCATCTGGGGTGGACCCAGCATGCTCATCAATGACTTTGCTGCACAGCAGACTTGATGAATGACTCGGGGCCCTCCTCTTCTGTTCTCGAAGCTCTGCAGAAACCGCCAAGTCATCTCCTTTTCCTCCAGGAAGGCAGGGTGCGCCCCACCCTGGCAGCACCCCAGATCCCACCCACCTCACACCTGCCCTGCATAAACAGGGAGGTGACATGAAGCTAGCCATGCTTACACTTATGGGAAAAGCAGGACAGGAGGAGTTCTTCCTGTAAACACCCCGGCCCAGGCCTCTCTCCCCATCACACTCGGCCCCTGCCCCTTCTTCACTGGGCTTCGCAAGCTGTTGCTGCCCTCCCCCAACCCGTGGTCGCCTAGATGCTTCCTCTCCATGGAGCACCACCACCTGCCTTCCAGCCCTGTGACCCTTGGAATGGACATTAGAGGAGCCACCCTGGGCCTCACCCAGCCACTCAGCTGGTGGGTAGTCTTCCTGCATCCACAGCCTCAGGACTGTCCTGGGAAGGGGGCTAGAGAACCCAAAGGCCAGACGGCTGGGAGGCCCAAAGTCTTGGTCACCGCTGCACTGGACAGCTCTTTGTGTGTGAACAGGAAGATGTGTGTCCTTCCAGTGTGACTCAAGATCTGTTCATTTCACCAAACATTTCTTAACCTCCTGCTGTGTACCAGATGCTGCCAGTGCCTGTGGGTTATACAGATAACAGTTCCTGCCTTCGAGGAGCTTATCTTGGAGGAAGGGACAGAAGATGGGCTATAATGGGCACATGTAGGCACACTCGGCCCTGGGAGGTCCAGGAGGGCTTCCTGGAGGCCGTGACAGCTGAGGTGATGGTTAAAATCAGAGCAGGAGGTAGACTTGGTGTGAGATGGCTGGCGTGAGCAGGCTTGGGGGTGTGAAAGCAAGCAAGGGTCCCTCACACATGGCAACATCGCTAGAGAACAGGGGCGATGCTGACAAGGCCAGGCCTGTGCCAGAGGGAGAGCTGACCTGGCTTGGTCGTGGAGACATGTGCGTACCCTGTGAGGGGCCCATGGGCTTCTGCTTCTCCAGGAGGCGGGGATGGCAGTGTGGTGGAGACTGTAATCGAGGTTAGGAGGCAGTAGGGCCCTGCCCCATGGTGAGGGTGACAGGGAGCTGCCAGACTTGCAAACCCTTCAGGCTGTCACTCTTGGAGGGCTTAGTGAATATGCCTGGGAGGACGGTGGTACCTTCACCCAGAGGAGGGACTCCTCAGGAGGAGGGGGTCTGGTGAAGGTGAGGACAGCAAGGTGGTGCTGAGTTCAGGGTAATGCTCTGATTGTGCGGGTCAGTGCAGCCTTCCCAGCTCAGCATGCTGGGTGGGGCTAGGGGTCCGGTGGGGCCACTGGGGAAGGGCCAGGCAAGAAGTGGAAGGGCCTTCTCCTAGGAAGAGCTGTCCTCGGGGTGGGGCATGACCCTCGGCTGTAGCTCAGTGCCTCCTGGAGGTGGTCCAGACCTCGACAACCAGGACCTCCATGTGGGGGCAGGCCCAGCCACAGTGAGTTTGCTCCTGTTTGCACACCAGGCTTCCCTGTCATTCACTATCTCCCAGAGTTTGCCCAAATTCATGTTCATTGAGTCGGTGATGCTATCTAACCATCTCATCCTCTGTCATCCCCTTCTACCTTCAGTCTTTCACAACATCAGGGTCTTTTCCATTGAGTTGGCCCTTGCGTCGGGTGGCCAAAGTATTGGAGCTTCAGCATCAGTCCTTCCAGTGAGTACTCAAGGTTGATTTCCTATAGGATTGACTGGTTTGCTCTCTCTGCAGTCCGAGGGACACTCAGGAATCTTCTCTAGCACCACAGTTGGCAAGCATCAGTTTTCTTGGCACTCAGCCTTCTTTATGGTCCAACTCTCTCATCCATATATGACTACTGGAAAAAACATAGCTTTGACTATACGGACCTTTGTTAGCAAAGTGATATGATGTCTTTGCTTTTTAGTATGCTGTCCAGGTTTGTCATAGCTTTCCTTGCAAGGAGCAAGGCATGATTTCATGCCTGCAGTCACTAAATGTAAGTACACACAAATCTGAATGTGCAACATGCATGTATATATACACATTCTCACACCTGTGCACACATGCAGTCATAATGTACATATGTATGTACATAAATACACAGGAACCCGTTTCTGTGCCTGTCCGTCCACAGACACACCCATCAGAGGTGTGCATGGGCCACAGTGGACTCTCTCCAGGTTCCTGTACTGGTAGGAAGGAGAGAGAGCCCCACGAGGCCCTGGGCTGCTGTGAACAATGTGTTGCCAGGGACCAGGTGGGGTGAGTGGGGTCACCATGGCAACAGTGCTGCAGATATGTCCAGAGGCAGAAGGGTGATGGTTAGGGACGTGAACTTGGATCCACCTCCTGACTGTGCTGCATGCAGTAAGGGGGCGGTTCTGAACCACTCAGAACCTCCGTCTCCCCATCTACACCATGAAAGTGAAGATGGCACCTGCCTTGTAGGGCTTCTGTGAGGCTCAGGTTGTGTTGTTTCAGCTGGAGGCCTGGGAAAGGGGGCTGCCCTGTTCTGAACCAGGAGCCCCAACAAAAATCAGGGACCTTGGGAGCTGCACAGAGGAGAAGATAGGACTTGCTGTTCCCTGCTCTTTTTGTGCCTGTTTTCCATCTGTATTTTGCACTGAGGGCATGTGGAACTAGATTTCTAAAGTGCCTCGTGGAGGGTCCCGGTTGGGAACCACATCCAGCTCTTCACTGTGGCTTCTTTGATCCCGTTTCTTCCAGTGTTCTGGCTTAGAATACTTAGCTAAGGTTTTAATGATGTTACCAATTTTATCAACTAAAGGTCCGTCTAGTCAAGGCTATGGTTTTTCCGGTAGTTATGTATGGATGTGAGAGTTGGACTGTAAAGAAAGCTGAGCACCAAAGAGTTGATGCTTTTGAACTGTGGTGTTGGAAAAGACTCTTGAGAGTCCCTTGGACTGCAAGGAGATCCAACCAGTCCATTCTAAAGGAGATCAGCCCTGAAACTCCAGTACTTTGGCCACCTCATGTGAAGAGTTGACTCATTGGAAAAGACTTGATGCTGGGAGGGATTGGGGGCAGGAGGAAAAGGGGACGACAGAGGATGAGATGGCTGGATGGCATCACTGACTTGATGAACGTGAATCTGAGTGAACTCCGGGAGATGGTGATGAACAGGGAGGCCTGGCATGCTGCAATTCATGGGGTCGCAAAGAATTGGACACGACTGAGCGACTGAACTGAACTGAACTGAATGTGTATAATTACATACCAGTGTTGAGTGAAAAGACGTGGGCCTCACATACTCAGTGGATTGTTCATTTTCTGGCAGGTGCGGTAGGCTAAGAGAACAGCTCTGATTAACCCATCATGGAAATAACACAGATGAGAAAGAGAAAAGCATTTACATTTACAAAAATTTTATGTTGTGACCGACACCTACCCACCCCTGCCAGAATAAAAAAAAAAAAACTTAACAAAAAACACCTCACAGACTGGAAATTGGATTCACTGAGGCAGAGTGGATTGAGGTTCTGGGGGCTCAGTGCTGGCAAGGGCTGATTGACAGCTGGAGAGAATAAGAGAGGGAGAAGACTGCCTGGGCACTTGGGCAGCAGGGTTCTACAGCAGCCACCGCCCCCGTGTCAGTCAAGCAGGTGGCTCAGCCACTGGCCAGGGAGGTGGTGTGCAGAGCATGGGCAGGCATGGCGGCCGGGGCACAGTGTCCGGGATGGCGGCACTGTGGAGCTGGGACAAGTGCCCACGTTAATGTCAGTGCAGAAATCAAGTGAAAATAAGAGCCTCTTCTTACCCGTGGGGTTGCCCTGCATTTAAGGTGTCCTTTGTGCCCCCTGCCCACGCCACTTCTCTGTCTGTTCTTCTGACTCCCCCTCTTGTCGGTCTGACCGTGAGGCTGTACCAGCAGTGCCACAGTGACCCTGAGCCCTAACCCATGTGCCTGTGTCATTCAGTGTGAGGTTGTTGCCTGTTTGTCTGGGCACAGTGGGGAGAGTCTGAATGTAATGCTGGGCTTAGCCTCCTCGGCTTCAATATTCCCATCTGTGAAGTGGGGCCATCTCTGTGGCTCCTCCCTGACCCCTACCTATGAGGCCAGGGGCAGTCAGCTGTCCATGTGTTTACCCCAGCCAGTGGCCACATCCCCAGTGTCTTGCCCTCCCGTCCTCCTATTTCATGAAGGCCCTGGCGAGCTTGAGGGACAGTGCCCTGACGGGGAGGCCGTAATCTGGGTGGGGAAGGTCACTGCGTAGGGGGTAGAGGTGCGAGTCAAGGGGCAGGAAGCAGCCACATGGTGAATGCTGCATCCTCCACGCTGGGCCACGTCCCACTTCAGGCAGGGACATGAGGGGAAGCAGAGCTTCCCGCTCTGCTGGCTCTTGATCCTTTCTGACCTTCTTCCCATCGTGGAAACCTCATACTCCTAACCAGTCCTGATGCTGGGGAGCGTGAGTCAGATGGGAGTGACCGGGTCACTGGACAAGGATGGTGCCTGGAGAGGAGGCAGCTCCGTGACTAGATAAGATGTTGAAGGTGCTGACCTCCTAAGCCGAACCCCTCAGTGTGAGGACTGGTGGTCTGGTCTCAGACTGGTGGACCCCAACCCCAGACACACCCTGCAGCAAATGCTAGAGTTGCAGGTTGGCAGGCCTTCTCTGTAAGCTCCACACATGGCCTGTTCTAGGCGAGGGGGGAATGGGTCCCTGTGGCAGCCACTGGGCTTGGCATCATGGTGTGGGGGCAGCTGTGGGCAGGATCCCCAGGGAAGCTTTACTTACAGAAACAGGAGCTGTGTGTACATCGTAGGATGGAAAGCAGGGTCACCAACAGACACGGCACACTGCACTCAGAACAGTCAGGAGGTGGAAGCAGCCCAAGTGCCCATCAGTGGGCTAACAGGCAAGCGATGACGGTATATGCCCACCATAGAGTGTGGTTCAGCCTGAAAGATGGAGGGAGTTCTGACACCTGTGGCAACTGGGGTGAACCTGGACATCATGTAAGGGCAGCAAACCCGTCACAGAAGGTCCAGTGGTTCCCCTGAGACAGCCAGAGTTGTCAGGCTCACAGAGACAGAGCAGATATTCCGTGCCCTGTCTGCTCTCTGTTTGCCTGTTTGCAAACCTTTCATCTCGAGGAAGGATGGTTTCTGCTCCCCATGCCCGTACACTGCTCCAGAAGGGCCCAGAGGGTGGGAGTTCACGTATAATGGGGGCAGGGTTTCAGTTTGGGAAGATGAGAAGGTTCCCAAGATGATGAGGTGATGATTGCATGACAGTGTGAATGTGCCTGGTGTCCTGAACTATAGACACTTAAACACTGTGACAGTGGTAAACGTTATGTCTGTTCTGTGTGCTGAGTCACTCAGTCGTGTCCAACTCTTTGCAACCCCATGGACTGTAGCCCACCAGGCTCCTCTGTCCATGGGATTCTCCAGGCAAGAATACTGGAGTGGGTCGCCATTTCCTCCTCCAGGGGATCTTCCCAACCCAGGGATCGAACCTGTGTTTCTTACTTCTCCCACATTGGCAGGTGGGTTCTTTACCAGCAGCACCACCTGGAAAGCCCTCTGTCTGTTTTACCACAATTTAAAAAGCTAACACAATAAGCAGGAGATAGATCATTTGCCTGGGGTCCGTCCTTTGCCCACTGCCGCACTTGAGTGGGTCGAGACGTGGTTGACAACACAGCATGTCCTTGGGCTTCAGGATGTCACGTCCATCCAGGTGAGGGTGGTGCCAGGGCCTCTCCCAGTGTCACGACTCCCTCCTCAGCATCTGGCCCTGCCTCCTCCCTCCTTCCTCTTCCTGCCTTCACATTCTCTCCAGGGTCAGGCAGCCCTCTGTCCCATGCCCTGTCTGCCCTCTGTTTGCCTGTTCGCAAATCTTTCATCTCAAGGAAGGATGGGTTCTGCTCTGTTCACAAATCTTTCATCTCAAGGAAGGACGAGTTCTGCTCCCCATGCCTGCACTCTGCTCCAGGAGGGCCCAGAGGGTATACAGATGCACACAGAACCCTGGGAGGATCTGGGTGGCAACTGTCAGAGTTCCCAATAGCCAGTGACCTGACTCGCTCCACTTTTTCCTGAATCAGATTCCAGCTTCTGCACCTGGCGTTGTCAGGATGGGAGGGTGTCCTTGACTAGTGTCCCCTTCTCCCCTGCACCTTACCCAGACCTTTATTTTCCATACTGGGCTGCAGATAAGTTCCCAAAACAGATGTGGCATTGCCCCGGGGCACTTTGTCTGGTCAGCACCATGGGAGCCATCTGTTCTTCCCTGAAATTGCTCAATGGAAATGACTTTCCTCAGTGCAGACCCTTTGAGCCCTGCTCAGGGTGGAGCTGGACAGGGGCAGCGTCACGGGCCTGCACAGCCTGGGGACTGGGAGAGATTGCAGAGAGGCTGGGCTGCTCTAGGGCCAGGTGCTGCCCTGAGTGGCATCCAGGGCTACCGTGACACGGGCCTACTTAGGATCTATGAGTGCATGCTCAGTCATGTCTGCCTCTTTGTGACCCCATGAACTTCGTGACCCCATGGACTATAATTTGCCAGGCTCCTCTGTCAATGCAATTTTCCAGGCAAGAATACTTTAGTGGTTGCCATTTCCTCCTCCAGGGGATCTTCCCAAACCAGGGATCTAAAGTGTGTCTCTTGTGTGCCCTACATTGACAGGCAAATTCTGTACCACCTTTCTACCTGAGAAGCCTAGTGCTTAGAGTTGGCTCTGAAATTAATCCCTCCCCTTGCCAGCACATTGGATTCAGTTCTTAGTTTCTCCATGTCCTGAGTGGAAATTGATTTGAACACCTGGAGTTCAAAGTTGTGACACATCGCCCAGGGATGGTGGCCACTTATAAGCAAACATGTGGATTAAACATTCAGTTCAGTTCAGTTCAGTCGCTCAGTTGTGTCCGACTCTTTACAATCCCATGAATTACAGCACACCAGGCCTCTCTGTCCTTCATCATTTCCCGGAGTTCACTCAAACTCACATCTATCGAGTTGGTGATGCCATCCAGCCATCTCATCCTTTGTCATCCCCTTTTCCTCCTGCCCCCAATCCCTCCCAGCATCAGAGTCTTTTCCAATGAGTCAACTCTTCACATGAGGTAGCCAAAGTACTGGAGTTTCAGCTTTAGCATCATTTCTTCCAAAGAACACCCAGGGCTGATCTCCTTTAGAATGGACTGGTTGGATTTCCTTGCAGTCCAAGGAACTCTCAAGAATCTTCTCCAGCACCTCAGTTCAAAAGCATCAATTCTTTGGCATTCAGCTTTCTTCACAGTCCAACTCTCATATCCATACATGACCACAGGAAAAACCATAGCCTTGACTAGATGGATCTTTGTTGGCAAAGTAATGTCTCTGCTTAAACATTGCTGTACGTTAAAGCTGCATTATTGTTAAATAACAGGTTGGCTTGCTCTAGGAGGAACCCTTTGACAGACATAACAATTAACTTCAGTGAAGAAGTGAGTGGTTAACTGTGGGAGGAGAAATAAGAGTGCTTCTGTGCAAAACAGGGCAGAAATAATGAGGTTTATGATGGTTGAAAAAATGCTTGAAGTAGAAAATGAACCAAGAGTCATAATTGCAGAAAACCATGTATAGAGCACTTCCTGCCTGGCAGGTACTTCGCTGGCTCTTCATATATGAAGAGCTGTGCCTGACTCTGTGTATGTGTATGTGTGCGTGCATTGTTGCTGTTGAGTCGCTCAGTGGTGTCCAACTCTTTGTGACCCTACAGACCGTAGCCCGCTGGGCTCCTCTGTCCATAGAATTCTCCAGGCAAGAATGCTGGAGTAGGTTGCCATTTCCTTCTCCAGGGGATCTTCCTGACTCAGGGACTGAACCCAGATCTCCTTCATGGGCAGGCGGTTGCTTTACCACTGAGCCTCCAGGGAAGTTCGTGTGTGATGTATGTGTGAGTGGTGTGTGTGTATGTGTGTGAGGATGTGTGTGGTGTGTGTGGGGTATATGTGTGTGTGTGTGTGTGGTGTGTGTTTATGTGTGGTGTATGTGTGGTATGAGCATGCAGTGTATGTGTAGTGTGTGTGTGATATATGTGATGTGTGTATATGTGTGTGGTATGTGTGTATGTGTATAAGTGGTGTGTGCTGTGTGTATGTGTGCTGTGTATGTATGCATGTATGTATGTGTGTATAGTGAGGGGAGAGAGGAGAGGGACTGTCTTGGAACAGACCTTGAAGATAGTAGTTACTGTTCTCACAAGGAGACTAAGGAGGTCTGAAGCCTAGATTCCGCAGCAGGTAAAGCTGAGTCAGGGTGTATCCCAGGCCCAGGGAGGGATTGAAGGAGCCTTGGAGAGGAGCCAGGGTGAGAATTCCAGCTCCTAATACAGCCAGGATTTCCTGAACAGCAACTGTGTTGAAGGCACTAAATGAGGCAGAAACCATATAGACTCTAACTGACTGACCTTCACAACCGTCGTGGTGTTCACTGTTCTGTGCTTGAAAACAACTGAAATACCCTGGAGCAAGCTTGAGCAAACAAGGAGGTTCTTCATTTCAAGGACAAGTGGTGTCTCTGGAAACTGAAAAGCAGGATGCAACCGGGCTGCTGGGTTTTCTGGATATGAGGGTAAAGGGTACAGTCAGGCAGGCTCTCTCTGTAGACACCTGCTCAGTCTTCTTGTGGAAAGACGTGGAAATGGCTGCTCAGCATCTCCATGTCCCTCTAGGTCTCCGCCTGGTCCCATCCAGTGCACTGGACAGTGTCTATGAGCAGGAAGAGGGGCAGCAGAAGGTCACGGTGAATTGGGTGGACATTAGTCCTGCTTAAACAAGTTCCTGAGGTATGTAGTTTTATCCCCACGGTACATGTAAGGAACTGAGGTTTGCAGGAGGGGAATCTTGCTCAGGATCACAGGATCGTGCGCGGTGAAGAGAGTGGACAAGGTTAGGATGAGGCCGGTCTGGCTGAAACCAGGCTTGTCACCATGACCTCTGACTGCTGCAGAGGACAGTCTGTCTTAAGTCCACCCTCTCTTCAGGAGCTAGAAGAGAAACTAGGATGGTTCCGCCTGAGGAGGGCAGCCCCAGAGTCTGTGTAGCATTTGTTCCATCTTCAGTGACAAGGCTCTGCTCAGGGGTCGTGCCCAGCCAGCTGTTTCCAGCAGCCAGTGGAATTTAGGAGGAGAGGCAGGCCTCCTGAGCACAGTGTCCTGATGCTCCAGGGTTGTGAGACATGAGGCAGGTCCGGGCTGGGATGGCGGGAGGAGGCGCAGGAGCAGCCTGCCGCGTCCCATCCAGCCCTCAAGCTGAAATCCACCCTGATAGACCGCCGCTGGCCGAGAGCCCGGACACCCTGGGACTCGGGTGTTTTCAGCTGACCTTTCCACAGTCCCCAAGCAGATGAGGCTGCATGTTTGCCTTGGCTCCTTGCTGTTCTTGGGAGCGGACGTTCATTCTTAGATGTCTCAGTTTACCCGGGGGGCAGAGAGCATGGAGTTTGTTTATAAATGAGTGTTTGGTGTAGACTTAGACCTGACTTGACACGAACTGAGCTGCTTCAGGGATGTTTAACCCAAAATGAACATGAATTCTTGTCTAAAATAATTTGGCCATGGTAATACAAACTTTAAATGATACGAACTCACTGCAAGATCTGGGGAGCATGTACTTCTCAGGAAATACCACCTAATGTTTATCCAGAAAGGGGTCTCCGAGTTGACATTCACAGACCTTGAATCTGTGGCAGGGATGTGAGTGGGGGAGTGTCATGGAGGGTGATCTCGCTCTGGAGGCAGGATGGGTCTCTCAGAGGAAGGGGAGGTGTTCTGAGAGGCAGGGTTTGTTAAGACCATACTGATTGGTGGTATCCTGCTTCTTGTCTTGCAGATTGGAAACCTGGATGATTACTACCACTTTTATCACAGCAAAACCTTTAAGAGGTCGACTTTGAGCAGCAGAGGCCCTCACACCTTCCTCAGGATGGACCCCCAGGTACAGCTCCGTTCCCTGGGCAGGTGCTGTCTGAGGGCCTAGAGTGTCGTGTGCGGGTTGTTTGTGTCTTGGTTCTGAAAATGCCCAAGTCTGGATTTTAATGAGATTCTCCATGACCCTAAGTTTTCATCTCTGAACAAAACAAAACAGATGTGCAGCTACATATCAGAGCATTTAAAAACTCCAAATATTTGGGTCCTTTGTGAGACTTGAGAATTTAAATTCTTGACTTCAGTTTGAAGCAATAATCAAGTGACTATAGAGCTATCATTTACATCTTTAAAAGTCAACAAAATACACAGAAATCAGTGGAGATAAATGTGTGCATCTTACCCATAAAGGCTATGCAATTCAAACTGTTGTTTTAACAATGAAATTAGAGCTTGTACAGGCAGGTGTTTTTGTGGTTGTCATAACACATATCTTAATGGTTACCATGAACTTGAAAACTTGGGCAACGAATGTTGCTTTTTCCTTAAAAATCCCTGTGATCTTTGAGATGAAAGCAGATGTAATTTGAAAAGAGGCTAGTAACGTTTTTAGTATAATTCTAATTTATCAGTGGTTAATCATACTTTCTACATAGAGTTGAGATTAATATTTGACTCATGGGTCAGCAGATACTTGGTAAGATTAAAGATGTAAGATGGCCAAGTGAGCCTTTGATGGCCTCACCAGGTGATTTTGGAATACTTGCTGTGTGTTCCGCTATGTCCATAACAGGGCCATTGGAGTGGACGGTGAGGCTGACAGTCTATAGAAACACACATGATATGTCACAGGGCATCGAGAGCTACAAGGGATGGTGAAGTGCAAGTGACAAACAGTTACGGCCCCAACAAACAAACGAGGCCATTGGTAAATCGTAGTTTTAGAACATGGAAATCACCCTCTCCTAAAAGCAGTGTGCAGAGTGTTCATTTAGACTCCCAAGCAGGCATGGGGTGTTCCTGCAGTGATCCCCAGAGAACATGGATAGTAAAGTTTCTGCAGAGAAACTGGCCGTGGTGGTGTCCCAAGCACCACCCCTGCCTCACCCCCTGCCACCACCCCGCTACCATTGGGGCTCCTCTTGTGTTGATGGGAGAGATGGTTTGTCCTGGGAATGCTTCTCTGGTTACAACTTTGTGATTTCTGGCTTCAAGAGCGTGGGGAAGTCATCCCAGTGCATGAGCCAGCCCATCCATGAGCTGGGCTCTGATAAGGTGGACACACAGTGTATGGTTCTGAGTTCGCTTTATGGGTGGGTACGAGGATGGTTGGATGCATGGTGGGTGGGTGGACAAACAGAAGGAGATAGAATCAAACACTATGCTAATCCCATTCTTCCCTCACAGCTAAGAGGAAGTTTGTGTTTATGAAGGGCTTATGTGCCTCCTCCCACCTGGCTGTGTGGGGCTGTGGTTATACCTGTGTGTGTTCACACCACGGAGTTGGAAGGACACTTTTCACAGGCGCTGGTGCATTTTTTTTCCTCTCAGAAGCGAAGCCAGGTGGTAACGGCTAAGTCGCATGGGACGGGCCATTGGAGAAGAGTGAGCAGACCCCATGCCCATGTCACCGTAGGGCTGAGTGCAGAGTGTATGGCCAACATAGAGACACATGGGGGTCCTTGCAGCTGGTGGTGGGGGCAATGCTGAGGTTCGCAGGGGCTCCTCACCTGTCTAAGCTCAGAAGGGAGTTGCTGCCGTGCCCTCCACAGGTTTTCTTAAGCATGCAGAGGTCTGTCTTGTGAGAATGGCATGCTTGTTTGGAGTTACTGTTCCCACAGGGAGAGTCACAGCGAAGGGCATGCTATTTGCATGGGGGACAGCCCCCCAATAGAGATGTGCATGAGAACAGGATGGGATGGTGGGATTCTTTGTCATTTATTTATTTGGCTACGTGTCTTTTATCTGTTTTAATTAATTTGCTTACCTGGCTGCATCTGGTGTTCGTTGCAGCACACAGACTCTCTAGTTGTGCTGAGTGGGCTCAGTAGTTGCAGCGTCTGGGCTCTCCAGTTACAGCGCTCAGGCTCTGGAGCATGTGGAATCTTAGTTCCCCAACGTGGGATGGAAACCTCGTCTCTGGCATTGCAAGGCAGATTCTTGCAGGGCTGTCCCTGGATGGGAGGTTTCTTGATTCCCTTTCTCTTACCCAGCAGGTTTCTTGGCCTCCCCACCAGCAATAGAAATGGATCAGAGGCCAGACAAGAGATTCAGGCGAGACTTTATTGGGGCCCCCGCTGCAGCAGAGAGAGCAGGAACAAACAATCGGCTTCCCTGCTTGCTTGCTTCCCGATGTGGGTGGGGTGGGGGGAGCTGGTTCCTTATATGGGGTGAGGGTCAGGGTGTGTTCAGGGTCAGGCTAAAGGGGTGGCTTAGGTGGTCCGCCCGCCCCTTTGGTGGTGTTGAGTGCAAGGGGCGTGTGCAGTCCCCTGCTTCTGTTCCAGGCTCTTATCTTGTTGGGAATTTCCCCCAACTGTGCATGCATGCAGTTATTTTTAGTCCCGTACACTTTCTCTGTATCTTGTTGCTGGAGGAGAAGTTTGTGCAGGTACAAGCACCGCAGTGAAGGGCCTCAGGCCCCTGCGTGTCTCATTTCCGAGGAATTTTGGAGAACTAAGTGGCTTCTCAATTGTTAAAACTATGGCAGAGGTGAAATAGGAGACGTAACCTGTGTTTTGGGGTTGGGGTGGGTGGGTAGGGGGATTCACTCTTTTCTAGTGTCTAAATTGTAAACCTTTTAAAGGTATTCAACTCAACTGCTCCACCCTTCCTTTCAGAACTACTGAGTGTGACCCTGTGTCCAGGAACGTGGAGATGCCCACCTGGTGGGCCTCTGGCCCGTGGCCCCAGCAGGGCCAGACATGGGGGCCTGGCTGTGAGGCTGCAGGAGACAGCTGGGCAGGACTTGAGGCGGGCCCCAGCTGGCTCCTCTTTGGCATCTGTGGTGTTGCGCTTGTGCCGTGTGGGTGGGTTCCAGGCACTGCGTTCACTCTGGGTCTGCGGGCAGGGGCTCCTGGTCATCAGTTGTGGCCCCGAAGAGGGAAGGAACTCCCACAGGCAGTGCCAGTTAACTTTTTTCAAATTAAAAATCCCTTTTATGCAGAGTTTCTTAATCAGCTCCTGGCAGAGCTGCTGTGGGAGCATCCTGCCAACAGAGAAGAAGGAGAGAAAAGGTAAACAGCCACACATTCCAGTGCCTGCAAGGCCCACGTGATTGCAATTGTTTCCCACAGTTCTTATTAAACATTTAGCCCCAGGGAGAGCATATAGACAACAGAACCAATGACAAATTCAGAATCGCAACTGAAACGCCTCCATTTAAATCAGTCTAGTTTTAATGCAAACCAAATCAGTTAGCTGTCAGTCTGACTAATATTTACTCTACCAAGTCACTGTAATGAAATATCAGGTAAAATTAGCCATTTTACAGAGATGTTTAGTGTTCTTTTCCTGCAATGCACTAGGACACTTTCCCACATTAGCGAAGTGTTTTGTGACACCTTCGCGATCAGAGAGTTGTGTAATTAATATTAAAAAAGGGAAGAGATGATTTAATACTATCCAGAGTCATTGGAATGCAGTTGCCATCCTGTTTGAATGACCAAACTGGAAATGAATGTTATAGGGCTTAGGATAAAGTTCAGTCAAATGCAGATGGTATTTTATTTTAATTAGCTCCAGTCCCTATTGTATACAATTGCTTTGATAAGTGATGGAATTTAAAGCCCACCCCTACTTCTCCTAAAAGCTGATAGAGTGTACATTTGTTAAACAGAACCGAACAGAACACCAGCGGGAGGGAAGATTGAAGACTTCAGTCACATGCATGCACATACTTTAGGCATCTCTGCTCTGACCCTGTACCAGCGTTGTACAGTTGTCCCTAATCACCTTTGCTTGATGTTTTAAACCGCCTTTGAAAAGGGCCATTTTGCTGGAAGAGCTTGGTGGGCCAGCCCTCTCTCTTCTTGGGAGAATAGCCAGCCTGCTCTCCGGGTGCGGTATCAGTCGCTGGGTTTCTCCAAAAGGCTGTCATTTAAGCCAACTGAAAGCATTTGTTTTTAACTTGTTCTTTCGCCAAGAGTCTGGAGCAGGGTGGATGTTACAGAAGCACCAGCCAATAGCTGTAAGGGCTCCCAAATGTTTTAAAAATTACTTGTTCTGACTGTGTTCCAAGCTGGCTGATAGTTGGATGTTGCGTCTTCCAAGCCTTACATTTTAGAGTGGTGACTGTGGCTCAGCCCTCCCACTGTCTGCTCAGCCAGATCAATGACGGAAATGGAAGGATAAAGATGTTGTCAGGGGCCCTCGGTGGCTTCCCATGGAGTGGTGGGAGGCTTCGAGTTGATTCTCTGCTCCAGCCCTTCAGCGCCTGGGAGCTGGGAAGTGATTTCCAGGACCAGGGTGGGCATGCTGTTTGTGGGACAGGACTTTGCCCCAGAGCTTCATCAGCTTCAGCTTCTCCTCCAGCAGTGATGCAACAGTGAAGCTGATCTTTCCATTAACCACAGAGGGACTTTTATCTGAGCTTTGTGTGCTAGAGCCACTGGGTGTGCAAACAAAGTTCCTGGCAAATACCAGCACGTGGACAGGAAGTGACTGCATTGATCTGGGGGTTGATGAACTGTGGGATCGGCTGGGGGTGGAGGGGATGGGTTGGGCTGGGGAGTGGGGTAGACTGCCACACACAGCCCGATGGGCCCACCCATGTGGGGCGGGGAGGCCTTCAGCTGTCTGTACATTTCAGCACAACCCCGCTGGGCCTAGTGGACTGGCTGCTATGAACTGGCAAACAGAATTTTCAAATAGGCTTTAAAAGATGGTGCTTTATGATTTCACCAGGAGGCTCACACTTCCACTTATATGCCTCAAAAAGTCCCACAGTCCCACTTACATGCCTCCAAGAGTCCTACAGTCACTGTGTCCCAAAGCCGAGTAACATCCCAACCACAGCTCTGTCTCAGAGAGAAGCCGCGCCTCCCCCACTCTCGTTCCTCTGCCTGGGCAGCCCCATCCTGCCTTGTCCTGAGTCCCCACCTGCACCCCTGCTCCAGCCCTTCCTCTGTTGCCTGGATGCCGCACAGCCCCTTTCACTGGCCAGCTGTGGGCATCCTTGCCCAGCCCTTATTGTGGTCCTGCTCAGGCCCCCTGGTCTGGCCTCCCTGCGGCCAGGCTGGGCATTGTGATCCTCACCAGATGACATCTGCACTTCCTCCAGCAGCCTGTGCACACCCTGCCTCCCCTGGTGTCTCTCCGGTCTCAGCCCATGCGCCCTCCCACTGGGAGCTGGCTCAGGGTGCTGCTCTAAGTGGTGGGAGGTCCATGCTCTGGGTCTGTGAGGTCCCTGGGACTCCTGGAGTGGAGGGGTCCAGGCTGTTTAGATATTGTCCCAGCATGAAAGCCACAGGGCCAGAGCTCATCCGGCCATGTTTGGAGCTGCCCACTGCTGCAGGGCATGCACTGTCTTACCAGGCTTGGGAACCCACCGGCATCCTCCTCCCTGGGGTTCCCAGCACTGCAAGCCCATCCAGAGCAGCAGACAGGCCCTCAGCCCTCGGTCCTGCTCTTGTTCCTGTAAATCTGTTTCCAGCCACCCCAGAAACTACCAGGACCAAGGGCCCAAGCTCAGCGGAGTTTGGTGGGAGTGAAGAGGGCTTCGTTTGCTGGGAATCTGTTAGTGACCAGGACTGGCACAGGGCTGGTGGGAACTGCAGGTCGTTCCCAGGAGGCCTGGGATTCCAGGCCCAGGAGCTGCAGAGAGATGTGGGGAGAGAGGGACTGGGTTCAGATGCAAGTAGCCCATCTTGTGCCTGGGTGGTTGGGGGTTGGGGGGGTTGAGTCACGTTCTCAGGGCCTGGCTACCCTCACTTGCTTTCACTCCCAAGTCCGGCAGGCCACCCGGTGAATAGCAGATGGACCCTCAGTGTTTACTGAAGCAGATGTCAGTTTTCACAGGGTAGGTTCACATAGCAAGTTGTATCTGTTAACTGTTTTCTCATAGACTTCTTTTTATGTAATGACTTTTTTTTTTTAACAAGTGTAACTTTACATATTATCCTATTTTTGTCTAATTTATGTTCCCTTGTTGTGGTGGCAATGAGGGAAAAAAGGAAACCTCCTTCATGCTGCACAGAGGTTGTGATACTGATCCTGAGGCAAGGGTGGAAATTTCTTGACGAGCTTATGCCAGCTGAGGCTGGCCTGCGGTCAGCCCTGGATGTGAGTTCTGGTGCCCAGACCGGCCCAGCATGGGGAGTGAGGAATCCAGCCCCTCCCTGCCCATCGTGCATCACCGAGGGATGTTCGAGAAAGGTGTCTCTGGGTCCCCGAGCCTGTGGCTCTGAGGGAGAAACGCCCACCAGGACGCTCGGGTCTGGCAGCGTCCCCCGCTGCCCAGTGATCTGGATTGCATCCCTGTCATTCGACTGCCGAATGCCCAACTTCAGAAGTACCTTGTGGCCTTGGTTACATTGTGACAGAAGCCCTAAAGAGGGCTTTAACTGACCAGACGGCAGTGACGAGGGCCGGCCAGGCAGCCCTGTCTGGCTGGTGATCCTGGAGTCAGCACTCCGGCCCCCCGTCCCTTTTGTGATCCTCAGGGGTGCAGGGCAGGTGGGAGGAGCTTCCCCTTTCCTTTCAGGAAAGTGAGAACTCAGATAATCAAGGACCCTGACCTCCTGAGTCCCGTCTTGTCTCCTGCATTTGCAGGGGGGTGGTGCCGGCTCATACCAGTGATGAGCGGTCACCTCTTGGCCCCTGTCCTTCAACTTTGACAGGGAGGATTTGAGAGGTGGCCTGTGCTCTGGCCAGCTGAAGGAAGAGAGATGTGCCTGTGTCCCCAGTGGCCTCTGTCCCGTGAGGGGATTGGGGCAGGGGGAGTTGCGTCTAGGCTGCGTTAGATCAGTTTTGTTTTGTGGTTTGTCTTCCTTCTCTTCTGCGTCTTCTACCGCCCAGGCTCTTGGGTTTGCATAGTAGCCTGGCATCTCCTCCCCACCATGGGTGGTACCTCAGGGGGCTCAGGTGTCTCCCTGAGACTCACTCTAAGGAGGCTGTGGGCGGAGGAGGGGGTGACAGTCCTCTGTCTTTGATCACTCTCCACCTCTGCAAGCTGGCCTCAGTTCTGTGCTTCTTAACTGTGCCAGAATCGCAGGCCTTTTGGAAAGGCTGATGAAGGCTGTGGACACCGTTTCTCTCAGAGGAGGAAAGAAACCCTAAGGTCGCATCCACACGGCTCTACACACAGCTTCTGGGGCTCCTGGGACTTGAGCCTGCCCCTCCCCCCTCCAGGGACCCTGGATGCTGGGCAGGAAGCCCCCACTTGGCAACTGCTCATGTCCTACACTTGCAGTCCATGGCCTATCCTCAGAGAAGGAGCACGTCACAAACTGTAAGGTGATGTGCTCTGGTCAGGGAGCGTGGTTTCCTTTCTGTGGGTCCTCACGCTGTGAATTCGCATCTCACTGCATGTCGGCCGGTAGAAAGCTGGCCCAGCACGTGCTGCAGCAGGTGTGTGGAGCAGTCAGGGTCGATGGGACTCGGGATGTGAGCATCCAGGCCTTCGCACGCAGGGGCCCCAGACGGGCTGATCTGACCCTCGCTCCACAGGCTGGAGGCTGAGGGACAGACGACAGGGTCACAGGTTTACTTTCCCAGTGTGCCTGCCACTAGCCTCTCTCCTGAAGAGGCCTTCGGATCTGGACCCTGGACACTTGGAGTCTGGCTTCTCATGACTTCCAGAGACTTGCCCTGATCTGCAGGCATGGCTGGCTCTATCACAACACACGGGAGAGGGAGTCTCCCTCCTTCCCTGGTGACAGAAGGATATGTCCCTCACTTCAAGGATGCCAAGGTGGGGAGAGAGGGGAAGGCGGACCAGAACTGTCTCTCTTGCTGTGCGCGAACACGGGACCTGAATAGAACTCCATGTCACAGGCTGAGTGTGGGGCCTGTGAGGAGGCAGGCAGCTTGATTTAGTTCTTGCTCCTCCCCTTGAGCTGGTGGGGGTCTGGGAGGGTGGTCACAAGGGTCTCAGAGAAGGGCTGTTGTCCTTCATTCTGTCTCCAAGTGGAGCCCCCGGGGCCCCTTCTGGGCCCCACCGGCTCTTGGTGGTGGCCCAGGGCTTCCTTAGCAGGCAGGGCCTGTGGGTGGTGGAGGGCGTTAAGCAGAGCACAGGTGTGCAGTGGCTTTGGGTGGAGTGCAAGGGCTATTCTTGCTCTGGTGGCATGCTTTCATGGGACAAAGTTTCAGAACAGCCCCTTGGCACTTGTCGCACCTGGGACGACCTGCTGGCCGCCTTCTGGCCCAGCAGCCCAAGGGAAGAGGGCGTGGGCCTCCTGCCCACACGACACTGCATTGCATGGCCTGATAACTCAGTTTTCAAGGCCGTTCTAGGGTCCTGCTCATTTGCGTGGCCTCTTTCTCAGCATCTTTTAGGTTTACCTCCTCTCAAGTGCAGAGTGACATTTAGCAGACGCCAAATTTTAACTTGACTTCTCAAGAAGAGAGCTGGAGGAGGTGTTACCTTCCGAAGTACGCACTGCTCTTCACCTCATCTTGAGAAGATGGTAAAGTCTCATGACGAAAATGTTTAACAGCAAACATGCAGGAAGTGGATAAAAGAAAAAGTTAGAGTGATGTTTCACCTTCAAAATAGGACTGAAGAAATGAAAACGCTTTACACGGGGTTATAGAGACTTGCCCAGAAGAGATGACCTGTGCTGAGCCGGGCTCAAATGTGGCAAACCCAAAGCGCCAGTCTTGCACACAGAGTCCACACAGCTCCCCTGGCAGTCATGGAGGCCCAGTCGCGCACTCTGCTCCACAGTGGTTTCAAAAGTCTGTCTATGGCTATATTTGAAACCTAAAGCGTATTCATGTAATGTCATTCCTTCATTCAGAGAGCATTTAGTGAAATCCTACTGTATGCCTCACATCGCCTGGCACACACAAGTATAGTGGTGAGCGAAATGCAGCCCTGGCTTCACACAGGCCAGTGGGGAGCAGAGGGTGGTCATACCGACCTGGACATGTCCAGCCAGAGCTGTGGGCGGTGCTGGATGAGCCAGATCAGGGGAGCCCCAGCTCCAGGAGACATGCTTCCCTTTTCAGCATCAGGGGTCGTTTGCTGTTTAAGGAAGACAGAGGGTAAGGACCCTGTTACAGGCTGAGAGCTGGAGAGACTCGCATGACTGAGACACATCCTTCCCTCCTGGGGAGCAGGGTGGTGGCTCCTGAAGAGTCCATGTCCGCATCCTCCATGTCAGTGGCGTCACTGCACAGACACGCTCAGGGCACAGGAGCCTGGCGGCCCACCCCGGCCGGCCCAGGTGTCAGGGCAGGGTTCCCTGGTGGGGAGGGTAGAGAGGAACACAGTGAAGAGGCACCCACCATGAGGCCAGGCCAGAGGGGGCCTGGGCAGGGGTCAGACTGCGCCAGGCATTGGTCATGGAGCAGGGACCCTCCCAGAGTCATGTGACCTCCAGATGCCGGGGGGTGTGGCAGCCACAATGAGCTGTGGGTGACGGGGTCCTGACGCCTTTAGGAGACTCTTGTGTTGGAGAGGATCCCTGCTTTGTCCTGACTTGGGGGCTTGAGGGGAGACAGTGGGTTTTAGTGCCGCCAAGTTAGGAGAATCAGGCAATGAGAGGGCCCTGGGTGGGCGGGCAGGACCCACTTTTGTGGCAGCTTTAGTTTGAGAGGACAGTGGGGGCAGGTGCCCAGGGCCCAGTAATGTGCAGGGAAGGGCGGTTAGGGTGGGGGCTCCAGCCGGAGCTGGTAGCAGTGGGCACCCTGGGATGGCCCCTCTGTTTAGGTGAAGTCCCCACACCAGCGCCCCCACTACAGCCCTCAGCCTCTCCTCTGGGGGCTCCAGGTCTGACGTTAGGTAGGACAGCCTCATGAATTCTCAGACATGTAACACCTCAGCCCTGATCAAGGCTGTTATCCCAGGGGGGCCATAACAAGTGACCACCAGCTGGGGGCTTCAGACACCAGAAGCATATTGTCTCACCATCTGGAGTCCAGAGTCTCCAGAGCTATGGTATTGGCAGGTGTGGTCCCTCTGGGGGGTCCTGCCTTGCCACCTGCAGCTCCTGGCAGCTCCAGGCGCTCCTAGAGCTGTTTTCTTCCCAAAACCTCACCTTCCTTGGTCTTAGTCTCCCCTTGCCTGTCCCTTGTCAGGATGCTTGTTGTAGGATTCAGGGCACAACCAGATAATCCAGCATGACCTCATCTTCAGAGCCTTAGCTGATTATAGTTGCAGAGACCCTCTTCCTGCATCAGGCCATGTTTCCCCCATTCTGGGTGAGTGAAAGCACCTTTGGGAGGCCTCAGTCAACTCCTTGTGAAACCTAATGGGAGTGATGGAGAGCCGACAGGGATTTTCTTGTTCCTTCCTTTCTTCTAGGGACCTGAAGGTTTTTCAGAGTGACCAGTTCTCTTCCTAAGAAGGCTGGGGCCCCACCCAACAGCTCAGCTTTCACCCTGCACACACTGCCACATGTGTATCTTAATGTGACCCAGGCCTCGGATCTACAGGCTTCCCTGAGTATATACCCATGGCCTTGACAGGTAGCCAGTGTGCACCGCAGTCTCTCTCCTGCCATTGTCACCAAAAGGTCTGAGCACCTAGAAGTTCTGAGGGCCCTAGTGAGCCAATCAGAAGTGAAATGGCCATGTAAAATGCCAGCAGAACAGAACAACGTTCCCTGTGCTCTGGCCTCTCGGGGCAGGAAGAGCTCACGGTGAGGCCCCACCCAGCCTGACTTGCCATCATCACCAGCTCACTGCCTGTGTTCCTTCCTCTTCAGTGGTTGGGAAAGTGGTTTCAGAAGCTTTCCCTTATAGGTGGTAAAGAATCCGCCTGAAATGCAGGAGACCCTGGTTTGATTCCTGGATCAGGAAGATCCACTGGAGAAGGGATAGGTTACCCACTCCAGTATTCTTGGGCTTCCCTTGTGGCTCAGCTGGTAAAGAATCCACCCAAAATGCAGGAGACCTGGGTTCAATCCCTGGGTTGGGACGATCCCCTGGAGAAGAGAAAGGGTACCCACTCCAGCATTCTGGCCTGGAGAATTCCATGGACTGTATAGTCCATAGGGCCACAAAGGGTCGGACATGACTGAGGGACTTTCACTTCAGAAGGATGTGTGTTATCTCTTAAGTGTTTGCTAGAACTCACCTGTGAAGCCATCTGGTCCTGGACCTTCAGATGTTGGGAGTTTTTTCATCACGGTTTTAGTCTCAGCAACTGTGGCTGGTCTGCACTGGCTCACTTGTTTCCGAGCTCCGGGCAAGAATTGGTTCCACAGATGACATGTCCTTAGGGTCCTGAACTGTGTGTTCCTTTGTCATGAACAGCCTCACTGTTCACGATGAGGTGCCCCTTGGGAAAGCCACAGTTTCAGGCACTTACTGGGGGTCACTGGCATCCCTGACCCTCCTGGAGAGACCTGCTGGCTCTGGGTTCCAACCTGAGGGGCCCCTGAAGCAGAGCTCTGTGTCTGAGTGGAGATGTGTGTGTGTGTGTGTGTGGGGTGGTCCTGGGTGGGGATCAGCGGTGTTTACACTCATGCTCACGACCCAAACGAGCAGTGGACACACTGGAGACAGTGCAGCATTACTGAGCAGGCCACTGAGTAAGGGGCCATGGAGCCATTCTCCCCAGAGACACAAGGGCCAGTCTGGAAAATAGCAGGAGATGGAACGCAGGAACCCCCTGCCCTTTCCTGGAGCCGGGTGAGAAGCCGGGCTGTGGCTGGGGCCTGGAGAAGGGAGAGGGGGATTGGCCCTGACCAGGTGACCATGGGCTGAGTCAGCCTCTGTGCCTGGCGTCGGGGAGTTCATCTGTGCAGGCCTGGCGAGTGATTTACTGTATCCAGGTCCATTGGCCCAACAGTGCCTGGCAGCTGTCAGTGTCCTACAGTGACCTGTCCCGGGGGAGAGAGCTGCTCCAGACCATGCCACAGGGACAGCCCCCAGCTGTCACCCCCACCCAAACTGTGTGTCAACTGGGTTCTTACCCAGAGTGCAGCAGCCACTGAGACCAGGAGCCCTTACTGTCTTTTCCCACAGGGGGATTGTTCTGTGACTGGTGGCACTGTGCCCTCTGTCACCTGCCTGATTTGTGGGAGCCACCCAGTTGGCCTTGGGAGAGGAAGGCCCCCTCCTCTGTGATAGGAAGTGCAGCCCGGTGGGTAGTGAGTTGGCCAAGCTGGTGGGCCCGGAGCATCCCATCCCAGGAGCTTGAGCTGTCTATGGGGTATGACCACTGTACTTACAGCACGCAGCCCAGCCAATTAGGGCATAGGGTCTTAGGCATTTTATACCGAGTTAAAGCTTCCTGGTTCAGGCAGTAACACTTTGGGAAGTCTCACAATGCCATCAGAGGGTGTTATGAGCAGAATACTTCACTGTGCAGTTTTATTTGCCATGCCTATGTCTCCTGCATCTCCTGAATTGGCAGGCAGGTTCTTTAGTGCTGAACCTTCCCTGGTGACATTTCCTTCTGAGCATGTTGTCCTTGGAGATCAGGGTCCCCCTTAGATGTGGGGCTGTTCCACTCTCCTCGCTCAGGCGCCTGTGGGGAGGTCAGAGCTGAGGTCTGAGGGGAGCTGCTTGGTCCTTGATCTTTGTGCCTTCCTCCCCCTGGGGTCACCAGCCTTGGCCTGACCTCCAAGTCACCCAGCTCCCCATGCCCAAGGCTCCATCCTTGTCTTCCTCCCCTACCTTCCCTGCCCTTGGCCACCTGTCTGCCTCACTCTGGGCTGCCTGGTGGGAGTCCTCAACTGGAGCACCAGCTTCTGAGAGCAGGGCTGGGTGTCCCCATCCTGCCCACTGCAGCCCCTGTGCAGAGCTGAGTCCCAGTGGCAGCAGAATGGGATTGGGAACCCATAGCAGCTGGACCGAGAAAACATTTAGGTTCAGGGCATGGGAGTTCCAGCTCCCTTATCTTTTAAAAGTGAAAAAGAAACCTCTTCCACTTTGAAACACACACAAACACACATGTGATGACGATGCATCCGTGTGCCGGTCACTGATGGCACACTTTATATGCCATCCTTCCTTGTGATGCCACAGTGATGCCCATTGCACAGGTGATATGAGCAAATTGAGGCCAGGGAGGCTCCCTGCTTGAAGTCACTCTGCTGGTGAGTTTGGGCCCAAATTTGAATCCAGGCAGCCAGGCTCCAAGGTTCCTGCTCTTAAGTAACATTTATCCTGCCTCTCAAGCTTTTTTTCCCTTGGTTGTGACAGGAGGTCATGCTGATCGAAAGAAGTTTATAAAACCCTGAAAGTAATTTTAAAATCTTACAGGAACAGTAAAATCTTAAATGAACACCATCCAGGAATCGCTGTCAGTGTTTTGCGGTGTGCCTCCCTAGGTTTTCTCTGCATGTCTGGTACCAGGTCTGGAGCAGTTGCTGTGCTTCTGTTATAGGGGTCATCGTAATTAACCATGTCCTCCCGATAAACCATTTGACACCTGTTATGCCACTGTACGCTCCATTCCTGAGCGTGTATTTCCTTTTAATTAGGGACGAGGGTCACCAGAGTACTGGCCATTTCACAAGGTCTCCTTTAGTAGGATGATTTTCCTACTGTTCCATAAGGCCGGTCCTCTCCCCTTCTGTGTAGACTGGTTTTCATCTTTCAAATATGGTTGCTCTGAAGTGAAAATGTCTCCTTGGAATTAACCATCCGAGGCATCTGATAGACCTAGATGTTCAGGGAGAAGGACGCCTGGAACACCTGCAGAGCGGCCTCGTGGAGCCAGGACATGGCTGCTGAAACACAGAGTAACTGCATCTCTCCCCTGCTAGGTGAAATGGCTCCAGCAACAGGAAGTTAAACGCCGGGTGAAGAGACAGGTGCGAAACGACGCACAGGCACTTTATTTCAATGATCCCATCTGGTCCAACATGTGGTACATGGTAAGTAGGCCATGGGCCTCTGCCCCTGCCCTGTGTTTCTGAGATGGGTCAGCTCCAGATGCGCTTCATTTGTGCGTAGAACCCCTATTTCAGTGCTGTCAGGCACATGCTCTCTTATGAATTTCTTTCATTACGTGAGGGTCAGGGTGAAGGGCCCCCGGAGCAGAGGAGGGTGGGCGGCACCTTGAGCCATGGACGGAGCCCCTGCAGGGCGGGGACAGCAGGGAAAGCCGTGGGGACATGGCCTGGCTGGGGCAGGAGGGCCTTCCATGTACACGTGGCCAGGTCAGGGCGGGAGAGATGCAGCCCTCCTCGATGACTCCTGCTAGGGCCAGGAGGAGGAACGGAGGTCCTACCCTGTCCTCCCGAGAGCACCACAGCACCTCTGTTGGGCTGGCAGGTCTGTGTCAGGCGTGTCTGTGCTGGGGGCTTTGTGTCTCCTGTGCCTGCAGCACTGTGGTGACAAGAACAGCCGCTGCCGGTCAGAAATGAACGTCCAGGCGGCGTGGAAGCGGGGCTACACGGGAAAGAACGTGGTGGTCACCATCCTGGATGACGGCATAGAGAGAAACCACCCCGACCTGGCCCCAAACTACGTAAGTGGAGTCTTGGCACTGGCTCCCTGAGATGCGCTCACCTGCGCTGGTCATTACCTGAGACAACGTACAGCATAACCTACTTAAGCCCCTGGCCCCGCCCCGTCCCGCCCCATTACATCACAGTATGGAAACCGAGCTGGCGGTGCTGGTGAGCCCAGCCACCCAGAGCCAAGGGTGTTTGAGAGGGTTCCCGGGCACTGCTGGGGCCCTGAGAGGCTCAGATGTGTGTGCATGGGTGAGTGTGTGGGGTGTCCCCTCTGCGCACGTGTCTGTGTGTCTGTTTACCTCCAGGTCGGCGTGTGTGTGGTATTTGTGTGTGTGTGTGTGTGTGTGTGTGAGGGTTGTGTGTAGGGGCCCTCTGCCTGTTACTCCTCCAGTTGTACAGAGAAAAGAACCTGGCACGTGGTAACTTTTGAGAACTGCCTTCAAGATTCTAAGGCACTTGGGTGCCTCGGTTACTTCAGTCCTCTCATGTTGATTGGGTAGATGGTTATGCACCCTTAACAATGTCAGTTTTTAAATTTTACCTTCTTAAAACATTTATTAAAGTTGATTTATAATGTATTAATTTTTGCTGTCTGGCAAAATGACTCAGCTATATATGTGTAAAACATCTTTTCTGTTACATAGTTCCCTGTGCTGTATAGTAGGACCTTGTTATTTATCTACCCCGTATATACTAGTTTGCAAAGGATGACAGTTTTGAAGTCAACAATCAGGAGAGCTTTTACAACATGTCTTAAAGGAAGATAGGAGATTATACAGATACTATAAATATATAAAGCAAAAACATCCATATTAAAAATATACGATGAAGGGAATTATGAGGCATAGCTACCGCATGGATGAACCGTGAGGACAGTATCTGGGTCAAAAAATGACACACACTGATTGTTACTGAAATCACAAGTCTGTGTGCCCAACACGCAGTGAGGCCCATCAGGTACTAAAATTAGACTTTGGCACAGAGAAAAGTTTATTATAGGTTCGTACAAGCAGATGGGTGGCTCATGCCCTAAGAACCGCAAAGTTACTGAAAGCTTTCAGCGAGGCCCTTTAAAAGCAAAAGGTGAGGGAGGGGCGAGGTTGGTTGCTGCAGACTTCTCTGTGTCAGATCCTTTGTTCCTGAGGTCAGGTGGCCAGGTAGTGATGTTCCTGCAAACCTCTACCAGGTGAATGTTATTCTCTGTCCTGACAAGAAAGCAAGGTCCCAAGGCACAGCTTTCACCCTTCAAGGTCCCAGTCCTGGCTCAGAGGAAACAGGTCTCAGTTGGCAACTCCCTCAGGGCCATGAGGGAGCCAGGCATCCACCCACTGGCCCTCAGGCTGCTCAGGCCGCCCAAATGGGGAGACCAGGTCCCACAGACTGTGACCCAAACAGATGGCCACTGCTAGTTAGGTCGCAGAGACAGGGATGGGGGACAGGTTCACGGCTGCTTCAAGGCCTGGGGTGAAGTTAGTGGGTGGCCTTGTAAGGGCTCTGGAGCCCTGAGGGCCAGTCTCCAGTCTGCTTCCTGGGCCCCCAGCTCACCGAAGGCTGGGTAAGCTGCAGGGCCTCTGGGAGAAGGCCTGAATCTGCCTCTTACCTCACTCTCCACCTGATGACCACCCACCACTGACCCTTGACTCAGTCACTGCCACTGTGGTTCCTCAGTTTCAGGTACTAGTGGTCAGGGCCCACTGCAGCACTGACCAACAGCTGAGCAGCGCAAATAATGGTCGCTCATCGACAGTCGGCTGCTTGTGGGGCGGGGCCCATTGAGGCACCAGAGTAGTGGCTGAGGAGCCCTGTTGCCTAGTAACAGGGAGCAGAGTAATGGCTGCCTGCTAATCCCACTCTGTTACGTGATCTCAAGTAGGTAAGGTCCCTGGAGTAGCTGTACTCAGAGACGGAAAGCAGACGGTGGCTGCCAGGGGCTCGGTGGGGAGGATCAGGAGTTAGGGTTTAAGAGGTGCAGAGTTTTGCAAGATGAATCCTGTGGATTGATGGTGCTGCCAGCCACACAACTTGTGGATGTACTTAGCACCACTGAGCTGTAAAAATGGTTAGGGTGGCAAATTTTATGTGTATTCACCACATAATTATATATATGTGTAATTGTTGTTGCAGTAAGAGAGTGCCCAGCTTGTTTCTGTTTCCAGTCAAGGCGTAAAACCAGTTATAGACAGAGTTGTGATACTCTGGGCCACTTCTCTCTGGTCACCAAGGTTTCATTTTCTAGGATTCCTACGCGAGCTATGACGTCAATGGCAACGATTACGATCCGTCTCCACGGTACGATGCCAGCAACGAGAATAAGTACGTCCTGGGTCACCTGCCTGACCCCTACCTGCTTCCTCTGTTTTGCTGTCCCTGCAGATAGTGGAGGCTGCCCACATGGGGACCCTGGGCTGGAGACGGGCCGGGGGCACCTCTCTGCCTCCTGGCGGGGTCTGGGGCTGACCACCAGGAGCCAGCCCCACACCGCCTTCTAGGCTCACAGGCTCAGTGGGTTTGGCCCCTTCCTGTGGGCTGTCCCTCTGCTGGTCAGCTGCAGTGGATGTTGGGCCAGCATTATTCCTGTTTGCAACATTGTTGGAATATCTCGTGGTCTGCACAGCCAGCTGTGTCCAGATGACATTGTGTTCTCTCAGACCACTCAGTCAGCACCCAAGCCTTCTTGACCCTGTCTTTGACCTCACAAGGGCAGTGGCAGAGGCCCATGTGATGCTGGGGCTGGCTCTGTGGCTCTGTGCAAGTGGGGTGACCTTGCTGAGTCTCGGTGTCTTAGAGATGCCTTGTGTCCTGATGCTTCCTTCCGAGGGCTGGGGGCGGGGGTGAGATGACGGGTGAGGGACACACCATTACTGTTCGGTCATTGAGACTTGTGATAGAGGGAGTGGGGGTGGTCTGGAGAGACTGGGGGACTTGGCACCATTGGTAGCAGCCCTTGGGGGTGATGTCTAGTTTCCCAAACCTGCCTGGGCGCTCCTGTCCAGTGTCCAGCCAGACCTTCCTCCATCAGCCGGCCCTGTGCATTGGCTCTTCCCCTTCTTCCAAAAGTGTTTAGAGGACGGTGGAAGCCCTTTCTTTCTTTCCCCTGCTGACACGAGGCCTGCAAGGTGTGTCCTCCTCAGCGTTCCCTGTTTCAGTCCATTTGATGCTGAGGTTGGAGTCCCGGTGTCCTGCAGGAAGGGAGCCCCGCAGGAAGGCTCAGCCAGTGGAGGCGGTCAGCGGGCTGGCCGCAGCGCTCCCAGCGCCTGTGGAGGCCTGGCCTCACGTCCCACGTGCCCTTCCCACTCCATGGCCACCACCCTGGGGCTGCAGGGTGCAGCAGGCAGGGAGGGACCACCCAGATGTGGCGTGGTGAGTCCCAAGTGGGACCCTGGGCCCATGATTCACGGACAGCCCCAGCTGCAGGCACACATGGTCCAGAGTGTGGACGGAGGGTGGGCTGCCCCAGGGGCTGACACTTGGGCTCAGGACTGGCTTTAAAGGTGGTTTTGATTCAGAATCAGTGATTCTCATCTCTGATGGACCTTCTCAGATGTGCCTGCTGTAGGTGGTAGAGTGGGGTCATTACTGAGGAGAGTGCTGACCTCGGGTCACCTCTTCCTATTCCACCTACTGCTGTTGAGTGTTCCGTGTCCAGCGCTCCTCCTTGCCCTCTGCTGGAATGGCTGTGGAAAGGTGTGTGGGGGGGAGGGGTCTGCCCAGGGTGAGCACGGGACAGGGAGAGGGCTCAGGGGACAGAACCTAAGCCTTTGTTTGTTATTATTTCATCTCTGCAGACAGGCCAGCATCTGCACTGTGCTGTCAGTCAGGGGGACGCAGAGCCTGGGGGGTGGGATGCAGAGGCCGTGGGTGCCCAGCAGAGCCCAAGCCTGATACAGGGGCATCACATCTGCAGGGCAGCCTGTGGGGCACGTGGATGGCCCAGCAGTGATAGGGAGGAATGGGGGACGGCCTCAGTGTCCCCCAGCTTTGGGACAATGGCTCTTCTCACAGGAGGGTCCTGCTGCGGGGGCTCATGGATGGCCCAGCAGTTGTGGGGAGGATTGAGGGAGGACCTCAGCGTCCCCAGCTTAGGGTCCTGATTGCCTTCTCTCCTTCCCGCAGACACGGCACTCGCTGTGCAGGAGAAGTCGCTGCCTCTGCCAACAATTCCTACTGCATTGTAGGGGTTGCATACAATGCCAAGATCGGAGGTGAGGCCCAAGTGCGCTGCCGAGGGGCTCAGGCTGGCCTGGGTGCAGGGTGCAGTCCCCTGCATGTCTGGGCAGCTGCACTCCCCATGGCGTTGGACCCAGTCAGATCCTGGGCCTCACCTCACGCTGCCTGGGGCCTGTAAAGGCTCTGTGGGTGCTGGTTTCTGGCTCCTGAGTCACCGCTGTCAAGCTGACTGCTCCAAGAGGCCACTGGGTCCTGCTGCTGGCCTTCCCAGGCTTGCCAATCACTCTCCCAGCAGGACTTATGGTTTTCACCTGAGAGGAAGCCTAACCTTGGCCCCAACTCTTGCTGTAGCCTCCTGGCCCACTGTACCTGCCCCTCAGCTTTAGCCAGAGGACGTTTGTCATAGTGACCCACAGACTTGCCTGGTCTCCCCTGTTTGTCATGGACTTGTAGCATTCACATCACCCCAAAAGCCTCCCTGCCTCCCTTTTGGGTCAGTCCACCCATGACTTACAGTTGCCCACGCCCAACCATGCTTCCGTGGAGGCTCTTGAAGCTGGATGCTCCCGCCTTGTTCTCCAGGGGGTCAGCCTTCCAGGGCTCTGTAGGGAATACTACCTGACCTGGGATATCTCTGGCTCTGTTGTTTATTTTCTCCATTGGAGAGTCAGGCTTCTCTTGTCAGCATGGGGTTTAAGAGCAGAGAGTCACGCAGCTTCCTCTCGCCTCCCCTGCCCAAGCCTGGCAGTTGGTCCTTTCAGAATGGCAGAAGATCATTCAGCATGTCCTCTGGAGTGTCTCGTAGGTGCGTGCGGCTGAACTGGCATTGAGCAAGTGTGTGCCGGGCCTGAACGGTCCCGACCATCCACTTGGCCTCGGGGCACTGCGTCCTCACCTGCTCTGGCCCTCAGTTGGAAGTGCTCATGTGCACGCCAGTGGCTGTGCTGGGTGCCTCCTTCCCATGGCACAGCTACTTCTCGGCTGCTTTTCTTTTATGAAGGGGCTGTAGCTCCTTCAGCTCTATGATGAGCAGTGAAAGGTGGGGAGGTTGGGCCAGGGGTTCTGTGGGTCACTGTGTCCTTGGGGAGCTTCTTGAGTTTTAAGAAAAGGCTCCCCAGTTTTCACTTAATGAGGACTCTCCACCTGCCCTCTCCCTGGAAACCTTTGAAGTGGCTGGGACATGTCAGTCTGTGACATCATTAATCATCAAGAGCATGTCCTGCAGAGAACAGATCAGAGGACTGTCACCTGACCTCACTCCATCATGGACAGTTCTTTTATGTTGAGATGTGCAAGGTCTCCCTGGAGCCTTTGATGAGTGAAGACCCAAGAAAAGTCTCCCTGACTGATCTGGGTGACAGTTGAATTCCCACCATCCACTGCCTCTGAGTCCTGGGACAATGGGTGTAAACTCTCTGTGAACAGGGGTGGGGTTGCCATGGAGAAGGTGTGGGGTGTTGGCATTGACCCAGGGAACCTATGACAGCCAGGTCTCCAGAGCTGCTGCACACAACATCAGCCTCTCTACCTTCTTCCCAACCCTCCCTCCAAGCCCACCCTGGACAGGCAGCCTTCAGGCACCCTGACACAACCTCCCTCTCCACATGCTGGCACAAAGCAGGGAACTTCCCTGAGACACGCTGGTATGTCTGTGAGCTCACTTTTTTATATCTTTTCTATTTCTAAAGTTTCAAGAGATTTAAGGGTATATCCTAACTTAATTCCAATCTACGTGGAGTTAATCTTATACAACTTCATGTATAGTATATGAACCTAAACCATTACTTGAGTTCACACTTAGTTTCATCTTTTATGCTGTTGTTTTTATGTTTTCATATTTTGTAAACCCACCGTTTATTCTTGCTGTAAACAGTTGGCTTGTGAAAAGAAATATGCTTACCTACATGTTTACCCTTCCTTATTTTTTAGCTTCAAGATTCCTTCTGTCTGGCTTCAGTTTTTCTCCAGCCTGAGAATTTCTTTTACTGCTTTAGTATTTCTTGAAGTGTAGGTATGCTGGTGAGAAATCATCTCAGATTTTATCTGAGTTTCATCTTCTTTGAAAGAAGTTTTGGTGAATCCTGGGATGACATGGTTCTCTCTCAGTCCTTTAAAGTTGCTCTTCCATTGTCACTGGCATTCATTGTTTCTGATGATGAGTTGGTTGTCATCCTTATTGTTGTTCCTCTGTATGTAATGTGAGTTGTTTCTCTGCCTACTTTTATTTAGCCAGAGTAAATATTTAGTAAATATTTCCTTATTTACTTTTATTTATTTAGTATTTTTTTTCCTCTCTATGCTTTGTCTGTGATGACTCTAATGGCCCTTGGTGTAATTTCTTCCATAGTTATCCACCTTGGGGTTTGCTGTGCTTCTTAGTGGATTGTTTATTCTTTCTTTTTCTAAATGAAGTTTGGAAAAATTTCTGTCAGTGTTTCTTTAAATTTTTTTTGCAGTCCTGTTTTCTCTCTCTTCTCTTTGGGCATCAGTTATAGCTATTATATTGCTTGATATATCTCGCAGGTTAAAGCTGTAATCATTTTTTAAATTTTTTATTTTGTATGTACCTCAGATTTGATAATTTCTTTTGCACTATTTTCTTTAAGTTCACCAATCCTTCCTTTTGTTGTGTCCAATCCATTGTTATTTCCACCCATTGATTTTTTTTCCTTTTTCTTTCCTACTCAAATATTGTGCTTTTCTATTCTTTGATGTCCATGTGGCTATTTTTTCACTATTTCCAAATCTTTTCTGACATTCTCTTTCTCCTCATCCATTATACCTATATTTTATTTTGGATTCTTTAACATATTTATGAGGTTTTTTTACAGTCTTTGGTGCTGATTCCAATAGCTTGGTCATATATGGGTATGTTTCTATTTTTTAAATTGAAGTGTAGTTGATTTATAGTGTTTCAGGTGTACATCAAAGTGGTTCATATATATAATATATATGCTTGTATCTTCAGATTTTTTCCATTATAGATTATTATAAAATATTGAAGATAGTATTGTATAGTATGTCCTTGTTATTTATCTGTTTCATATATAGTATGTATCTGTTATTCTCAAATTTAGTTCAGACAAAAACAAATATATGATATCACTTTATGTGGAGTTTATAAAACAGTGATACTAGTGAACTTACTTGCAAAACAGGAACAGACCCACAGACATAGCCACAGACAAGCTTCTGGTTATCAAAGGGAAGTGAGGGATAAATTGGGAATGTGGGTATGTTTCTAATCATTGATTTTTTTTTATAATGTACAACATACTCCTGTTTCTTTGCACATGTCTAGTAATTTTTTATTGTACACCAGACATTGTACACCATATATTGTACACCTATATTGTAGGGACTCTTGATCTGTTATCCCTGAATACAATTGAGTGTTGTTCTTTCTGTCAGTTCAATTTTTCATTTTGTAATAACTCATCTGTTCTGATTTACCCTTCACTTTAGGGGAAATCCTTTAGCTCAAGAACAGTCTTTACTCTTAGATGTTATTGTTGTTCAGTCGCTAAGGATAGTGTGACTCTTTTAGTATTTCAGTGGAAACACTGAAGTGTTCAACCAGCATTTCTAAGTTGGCAAGGTTCAAGCTCCGAGTTGACTGCAGTGCCCCTGCAGAGGCAGCAGCTGGAGTGTCTGCTCACTCATTCAGCCTCCCCCTATTCCTCTCTACCTGGGCTTCTTAGAGACTTGCCCAGGTGTGCTCCATGCAGGGCTTAGCTGAATATCTGAGGGAAGTTTATGTATGTCTTCTTCTCTAGCTCTCTGCTTTCTAGGATTTCTCTCAATTTCCAGCTTCTCCAACAGTTCCAAACTCAATCCCACAGCTCCCCAGAAGAATAAGATTGCATTTTCCTGATTGAGTTCTAGTTTCTCTGTATTAAGAGACATGAGGAGTTCCCTCAGACGAAAAGTTATGAACCTGCATCATACCTGGTATGGTTGCTCTTTTAAGAACTGAATCACCTGCTTCTGCCTTCTTCTGGTTGCTTTCCAAAGCCCTGAAAAAGTTCTTGTTTTCTTAAGTCTTTAGTCCAGAGTTTATAATTTATTATTTTTAAAAGAGTTAGTGTGATAGAAATTACTCTGCCTATATTGGAACTAACACTTGTGGTTTCTATTTCTTTACCAAATAGATGGTGTATGTCCTGGTGGCTCAGACGGTAAAGAATCCACCTACAATGCAGGAGACCTGGGTTCAGTCCCTGGGTTGGGAAGATCTCCTGGAGGAGGGCATAGCAACCCATTCCAGTATTATTGCCTGGAGAATCCCCATGAACAGAGGAGCTTGGCAGGCTCCATGGGGTCACAAAGAGTCAGACATGACTGAGTGACTAAGCATAACACAGCACATTGCTGCATAGTAGTTACTCCAGCAAACATTTGTGATCTAGCACAGACAGTGGATTAACTAAGTGATTCCAGCTGAGGGTCATTCATGAGGTTGGCTGTGATTGTCATCTGAGGGCTTGCTGGTGGCTGGAGTATCCACTTCCAGGACAGGTCATTTATTTGGTTGTTGGCTAGAGTCCTTCATCCCCTCCTGACTGTTGGCAAGAGGCCTAGCTTCCTCCTCGTGTGTACTCTCTGTGGGGTTACCAGAGCGCCTGCGGCATGGTACCTAGCTTCTCTCACTGCAGGTGATTCAGAGAACCAGCAGGAAGCAGCAGTGCTTTTTATGATATGGTCTTAGAAGTCACACACGGTCAGTTCAGTCACACTCTGTTCTTTAGAAATGATCCCAACATATACTCAAGAAGAGAGACATTAGGCTGCATCTGTTGAATGAAAAAGTGTCAAAGAATTGTGGATATGGTTTAAAATCACTGCAGATGGGCTCCTAAAAGTTTACTATATATTTATACAAATAGAGTAATTTTTTTCTACCAACTTTCTTTGTAGAATTGCATGTTTCTTACATGTTTTATCACAGGAAAATAAATGGAATAAAAAGTGGCACTGTCCAAATATGTCTATAAAATAATATGCTTGCTTGCTAACAAATCGAAATAACTCCACAATGTATGTAATGCTTTATCAAAGTGCAGAGGAGGACAAGGAAGGTAAAATATCATCTGGAAGCTGGTGAAAACAGAAATAACCAATACTTACAGAGTTCTGTCTACATCGTAGGCACTGATGAGGTGTCTGTGTGTAGTGTCTTACATAATCTCTACAGAGCACTCTGTCATTGATGCTGCTTTTGTCCTCATTTCACAGATGAGGGCCAGCCAGCTCTTAGCCTCTACTCTTTTACAAAAATGCAATGCAGGAGATCTGGGTTTGATCCCTGGGTCAGGAAGATCCCCTGAGAAGGAAATCGCAACCCACTCCAGTATTCTTGCCTGGAGAATCCCATGAGCAGAGAAGCATGGCATCACAAAGAGTCAGACACAACTTAGCGGCTGACACTAACCCTTTAAACCTTATTTACCAAGTGTGGATAGATGGATGAATGGATGGATAGATGGACAATATTGTTTTGTTTTGTTTTTTTAACTTTTGATTTACATGCAGATGGTTCCTTAGACATGATGGTCTGACTTAAGATTTTTCAAACTACCCATGATGTGAAAGTGATACATCAAAGTAGAAACCCTAGTTTGAGTTTTGAATTTTGCTCTTTTTTGGAGCTAGCAATATTCCATATGGAATTCTCTCACGGTGCTGGGCAGTGGGAGCCTCGGCTTCTAGTCAGTCACAGAGTCGCAAGGGTAAACAGCTGACACATGTGCAGCCGTTGTGTCTTCACTTTCGGTACAGTATTCAGTAAATTTCAGGAGATATTTGATGCTTTATTATAAAATAAGCTCTGCTGTAGGTGATTTGCCCAACTGTAGGCTAATATAAGTGTTCTGAAAATGTTCAAGGGAGGCTGGGCAAGCTATGATGTTTGTTGGGTGGGTATATTAAATGCATTTTTTACTTAAATCTGTCCTAAGTTGAGAACAGTTTACGAGAATGTAACCCTATCGTAAGTCAAGGAAGATCTGTACTTGTATTTAGTAAAATATACTAAGTTTAATTTTATGCAAACTTAATACAAGAGAAACCAAGTGAAACTGAATATTCCTGAACTTTAGATTTAATTTTATGTTTAATTGTGTTTGTTTAGTGTTTATGCTTGCTTTATTTGATTTATGTGCATTGAACAGAAGAAAAAGAAATCAGCTTAAGGGGAGGAAATTGCTGAACTTCAAATAAATATTTCCTTATGTGAGGAAAGGACATATTTTCTCAAATATCTCTCTTTTATTAAAAAAAAAAGTCCCAAGATTGTGACAGCCTTTAAAGATGCCAGGGTTAATTTTTTGTTGTTACATATATTTCCCATACTGAGTAATTAGCATTCACTTCAGCTTGTTCTCACTTCACCCCACACCTCAATTTTAGTTCTTTTTTTAAATATTGTTTTTACATTGTCAAGGTTCAGTATTAGTCACCTGTTATTATGATTCTCATAGTTTTTTAGTCTTGGGTCCCCACCATCATTTTCAGTACAGCCTTTTCACTCCTAAGTAATTTAATTTGATCATCTCTTAATTCACTGGACTTTGCCACCGATTAACTTTTTCAAGCTGGAGGAGGGCATAGTAGCCCCCTCCCATAGTCTTGCCTGGAGAATCCCATGGACAGAGGAGCCTGGTGGGCTATAGTCCATAGGGTCACAAAGGGCTGAACATGACTGAAACAACTTAGCACACACTCAACTTTTTCAAGAAAGGCTAACAGGATCTTTGGGAAGTTCTGAAGGTAGCCTTTACACCTGAGTTATACCTTTAATGTATTCAGCCTTATGGAACTTGATAAACATCACCTGCTTGTCTTCTGGATCCACTGTTGCTTGGGAAAGTTTGAAGTCAGCCTAAATCCTTCTCCTTGTAGGTGACTTGACTTTGGGGCTTGATTTATTGTTGCTCTTCAGTCGCTAAGTCATGTCGAACTCCTTGTGACCCCATGGACTGCAGCACGCCAGGCTTCTCTGTCCTTCTCCTAGAGTTTGCTCAAACTCATGTCCGTTGAGTCGATGATGCCATCCAACCATCTCATCCTCTGTCGTCCCCTTCTCCTGCTGCCCTCAATCTTTCCAGCATCAGGGTCTTTTCCAGTGAGTCAGCTCTTTGCATGAGGTGGCTAAAGTGTTGGAGTCCCAGCCTCAGCACAGTCCCTCCAGTGAGTACTGAGGGTGGGTGAGCCTCCTTTAGCCTGGAAGTCCAGTCCCTGCGGGGCTACCTCTGGCTGAGGCTTCTGCAGCAGCTGTTCCAGGGATGTAGCATCCTCAAAAAGATCTGAGTGTTTTCAATTATAGGCAAATTTTCTTCTGTTATGACTTTTGAATATTTTTAGCTATATATGTTCAGTTTTATGCTTCTTGTGAACCACTTATATGTATATCAGATCTCTATTTCCTAGTTTCTATATCTCTTTCTGTTCATATTTAACTTAATTCTTTTCTGTTTTATTTTCCTCAATTTTTATCCAGCTCTTCTTCTACGTCTCTGACTATTTAACCAGTGCCTTCTTTTTCCCACATTTTTTCTAGTGTGGCTTTCATTTCTGAAGGTGTTGAGCTGTCTCCATCTGTGTCTTTCCTCAGGGTAACACACTTTGGTCTTTCTTTTGTCTTGTTTTCTCTTCATTGAATTCTTATGTCTCTTTGACCCCTTGCTTCATGGAGAAATCAGGTTTTCTTTAAATTTTGGATATGATGGAACAATGCTTGCTTATAGTTTTCATTATTTTCTTCCCTTGTCATGTCCCCTTTTCCCTTATGTTTTACAGCATTGTTGTGGAGGTGTCAGGCTAGTCACTTTTTGGTTTTAGTTAGTGACTGGGTGGAGAAGATCAAGGTCTTTCTTCCTAGGCTGCTGCTGCTGCTGCTGCTGCTAAGTCGCTTCAGTAGTGTCCAACTCTGTGCGACCCCATAGACGGCAGCCCATCAGGCTCCCCCGTCCCTGAGATTAGTAAGATGCTAACAGAAAGGAAGAGAAGTGGGGCATTAGCTGGGCTGGAGGCACTGTGGACCCAGGTTGTCCTCTCCTGCCAGTCCAGTGCCTCTTAGTGGACCCTCCACTCACCAGGGAAATAGCATCCATTCATCACATGCTGACTCAGCAGGAATGCAGCAGTGCTGACGATCACTTTTTCTCCTACAACAAATCAGGCCACAGAAACTGCCTGTTCTTGGAAAGTTGATGTGTCTGTCTGATTCCTGGTCAGACATCACTGTTTTCTGAAATAATGGACATTTAGATGGCTTTTCATCTTGGCTGTAAAAGCAGTGCAGTGGCAAAGAAACAGACTCCCCCAGCCATGCATGCACCAGTCTATGGCCCCCAAGTGCATCAGTACTTTGTGAGGAATTAACGTACCCTTGGGAATCATGGAGGCAGGTGTCATCTTTTTTGTTTTCAGAGAGGAGAGTAGATCACTCCTGCTTGTTTAACTGAAAGTCCCAAACTTTCATTTTAGACACTTTTTAATTTTGAAAGTTGTGGAGCTATACGTTGACGAATTTTACCGTTTTTTTGTATGTAATGTTTCAGTTAAAATCTGTTTAAAAATTTTATGATGTTGTATTTGTAATCTTCCCTTTCAACTCTTGGGTTTTGGACTTTGCTTAGAAAACCCAAGGTAATAAACTTGTTTTATATTTTGTTTAGAAGTTTCACTTTAGAATAGTTCATCTTGAAACCTTCATGGTTTTGTCTTTTCTGTTAAGCTTTTTAATCCATGTACAATATATTTCTGTGAATGTTGTGGAGAACTCTGACTTTACTTTTCTCCAGTATTAATGTTTAGTGATCTCTGCATGCCACCCTTATCATATACTAAATTCCTGATATATATTGGATCCTTCATCATGTTTCATTAGTCTATTTGTTTTTAATCCCTAAATAATATTTCATTTTAAATTATAGTTTAAGAGGATTTTTTGATAACTGATAGGTGATAGGATATGTTTTTTCTTAAAGTTTTTTTTTTAGAATTTCTTGGCTATTCTTGCACATTTTCTCTTTCAGGTGAACTTGAGAACCCACTTTATCAAGTTTCATAAAAAATCCTGTTGGGATTTTGATTGGGATTACATGGAAATTATAGATTTATTGGGGGAGAATTGGCATCTTTACAATAATGAGTCTTCCCACCCAGAAACATGGTATGTTTTTATTTATTCAGGTCTTCTTTGACATCATTTAAAATAGTTTTATCATTGTCCTCATTTTGATTCTATGCATTTCTTGTTAGGTTCATATCTAGGTTGATTTTTTTTAAATTGCATTGCTAATTGGTTATTATTGAAATGGATATAAAAAAGCTATTGATTTTTGTGTGTCAATTTGTTAAATCTTGCCACCTTAATGAACTGTATTGGTGCTATAAATGATGGTTTTTCTCTCTGTAATAGTTAACACTTTATCTCCTTAATAACTGTCATTTCTTTCCCATATCTTATTTCAGCATATCAGAACTTCCAATGAATAATAATTGTTTATAGGTTTTGTTGTTTGTTTCTGATGCATACAGGAATGAATGTTCCTAGTGTTAACACCATTTGTAGGTGCCTTCTGTAGCTTCCCTCCTGTTACTATTGATTAAATTAAGTAAATTTTCATTATTTCTAGACTTCTAAGAGTATCGATCAGGATGGATGTTGAATTTTATTACATGTTTTTTAAGAAAGCATTTAGTAAGGTGATTTTATTGTTTTTCAACTTTACTGTTTAATCTGTTTAATGCAGTAATTGCAGTAATACATTTCTTAACATTGGAAATTTCATCCTTTCATTCTTGTGATGCGTTTTATTTGATTATGACTATTAGTCTTTTGGGCTTCATTGGTGGCCCAGACAGTGAATAATCTTGCAGTGTGCGAGACCCAGGTTCTGTGCTGCATTCAATAGTTAATATTTTATGCATGGATTTTGCATCTTTATTTATAAGATAGATTGAGCTGTTTTTTATGATGTCCCTCACCAGTCTAAGAGTCATGCTGATTTCATAGAACGAGTTAGGAAACTTTCTGCCTTTTACTGTACTCTGAAATATTTCATATACTGTGGATATTGCCTGTTCTCTGAAATGTTGGTGGACCTTGTTAATCAGTCTGAGCATTTATGGTGACTCTTTAAAGGGCTGGGTCTGTTCAGGCTTTCTATTTGTTCTCAAGGGAATTTGGTAGTTAAGGTTCTCTAGAAAATCGTCAATCTCCAGATTTTCAAATATATGAGATAAATTTTATGTTGTATTTTCATAATTAACAAACATATTCTCCATATTTATAGTTTAAATTGTTCCTAATCTTATTTATGGCATCTTGCCCTTTCTTTTGGTCAGACTGGTAAAAATTTGCTATTTCCTACAGAACAGGTTTTTTAGAGAACTAGATTTTTAAAATTGAAATTCAGCTGACATATAACATTATGCTAGTTTCAGATGTACAACTTAATGGTTCGATATTTGTATACAGTGCAAAATGATCATAAGTCTAGTTACCATCTGTCATCCCACATGGTTATGAAATGATTTTTCTTGTCATGAGAACTTTTAAGATTCATTTTTTTAGCAGTTTCATATTTGCAGTATAGTATTATTGACTGTATTCACCATGCTGTATGTTATATCCCCATAACTTATTTACTTTATACCCAGAAATTTGTACCTCTTGGTCCTCTTTACCCATTTACCCCCGCATCAGACCCCCTTCCCTCTGGGAACCACCAGTCTCTTTTCTGAGCAGTAGTGGCCCTGTTGTGCATGGTCTCGCTTTCTGTGGTTTTAGTTACCTGCAGTCAGCTATGGCCTGAAATACTAAGTGGAAAATTCCAGAAATAAACAATTCCTGAGTTTTAAATTACACCCATCTCAGTAGTGTGATGAAATCTTGAGCCAGCCCGCTCTGCCTTGCCTGGGACATGAATCATTTCTTTGTGTAGTGTGTCCCTGTGTTAGGCACTTAGTGGTCATCTCAGTTATCAAATGAACTGCCACAGTAACACAGTGCTTGTATTACTTAATAGTGGCCCAAGCCCCAGAATAGTAATGCTGGCAATTTGGATACACCAAAGAGAGTCCATAAATTGGTTCCAGTAAGTGAAAAGGTGAAAGTTCTTTGCTTAGTAAGGGAACAAAAAAACTCGTATGCTGAAGTTATTGAAATCTATGGTAAGAACGAATCTTCTATCCATGAAATTGTCATGAGGGAAAAATTTGTACTTTTGCTGTTGCATCTCATATTGCAAAAGTTACGACCACAGTCTATGATAAGTGCTTATTTAAGGTGGAAAAGGCATTCAGTTTGTATGATAAGATATTTTGAGAGAGAGAATGAGCAAGAGAGACAGACCACCTTAACATAAATTTTATACTGTGCATTGCTATAATTGTTCGCATTTATTCTTATTGTTAATCTTGTTAAAATTGTTATTGTCGTAGGTAAGAGTATGTATATAAAAGAAAAAGTGTAGGATACAGGTTTCATATTATCCATGGTATCAGGTTCACTTCAAGTCTTGAAATGTATTCCTCACAGATCCAGGGAGATTGTAGTATCTGTGAGGTCTTTTTTTTTTAGATTCAGCATACAGGGTTTGTCTTTACCTGGCTCATTTCACTTAGCACAGTACTTTCAAGGTCCATCCATATTGTTGCAAATGGCAAGATTTCTTTCTTTTTAATGGGCAATCATATGTGTCATATATATATATATATATATATATATCTCACATCTTATTTATCCATTTATTCATCAGTGGACTCCTAAGTTACTTCCATGTCTTGGTTATTGTAAGTTACACTGCAATGAACATCATGGTTAATGTATCTTTTTGAATTATGGTTTTCATTTTTGGATAAGTTATCCAGAAGTGGGATAGCTGGACCACATGGCGTGTGTGTGCTAAGTCACTTCAGTCGTGTCCGACTCTGCGACCCCATGGACTGTAGCCCGCCAGGCTCCTTTGTGGAATTCTCCAGGCGAGAATTCTGGAATGGGTTGCCATGCTCTCCTCAGGGGATCATATGGTAGTTCTTTTTTCAATTGTTTGAGAAACCGCCATGCTGTTTCCCATAGTGGCTGCACCAATTTACAGTCCCACCAACAGTGCATGAGTAATCCCTTTGCTCCACATCCTCACTAGCACTTGTTGTTTCTTATCCTTTGCATAATAGCCATTCTGACAGATGTGAGGTGATAGCTTGCTGTGACCTTAGTTTGCATTTCCCTGCTGTTTAGTGATGTTAAACATCTTTTCATGTGCCTGTTGGCCATCTGTGTGTCTTTTTGGAAAAATGTCAGTTTATATCCTCTTCCCATTTTTTAATCAGATAGATGATTTTAAATGTTTTCTCCAATTCAGGAAATTGCCCTTTTATTTTGTTGATTTCATTCACTGCGCAGAAGCGTTTTAGTTGGATGTGGTTCTGTTTGTTTATTTTTACTTTTGTTGCTGTTGCCTTTGGAGTCAGATTTTAAAAAAAATACTACCGGGGGTGATGGCAAGGAGCTTGCCAGCTATGTTTTGTTCTAGGAGTTTTGTAGCTTTAGGTCTTTACATTCATGTTTTTAATCCACTTTGAGTTAATTTTTGTGTATGGTGTGAGATATTTGCCCAGTTTTGTTCTTCAGCATGTGGCTGTCCAGTTTTCCCAATACCATTTATTGAAGAGATTGTCCTGTCTCTGTTGTATATTCTTGCCTCCTTTGTTGTGAATTAATTGACCATATATGTTTGGGCTTGTTATTTCTGGGCAAGCTATTTTGGGGCTTGCTGTTCCACTCTGTTGATATATTATTATTATTTTTTAGCAGTTCCATGCTATTTTGCTTGCTAGAGCTTTGTAATATAGTTTCAAGTCAGGGTGCATGATACCTCCAGCTTTATTCTTCCTTGTCATGATAGCTTTGGCTTTTACAGTTTCATACAAATTTTAGGATTATTTGTCCTAGTTCTGTGAAAAAAATGCCATTGGAATTTGATAGGGATTGCAATGAAACTGTAGATTGCTGTAGATTGCTTTGGGTAGTACAGATATTTTTATAATATTAATTATTCTAGTCCATGAACATGAAATATCTTTCTCTTTATTTCATCTTCAGTTTCTTTTATTATATCTTTTTATAAGTTTTCAGTGTACAGGTCTTTCACCTCCTTAGTTAAATTTATTCCTAGATATTTTATTCTTTATGATGCAGTTGTAAATGGTATTCTTAATTTCTCTTCTGATAGTTGCTTGTTAGTGTATATAATGCAACAGCTATTTGTATATTAACTTTGTGTTCTGAAGCTTTACTGAATTTATTAGTTCTACCAGCTTTTTATGAAGTCTTTGTGGTTTTCTATATATAAAATCACATCATCCAGAACTAGTGATAGTTTTACTTCTTCCTTTCAAATTTATATGACTTTTATTTCTATTTCCTGCCTAGCTGCTGTGACGGACTTCTAGTACTATGTTGAATAAAAGTTGCGAGAGTGGACATCCTTGTCCTCTTCCTGATCTTGAGCAAAAGCTTTCAGCTTGTCACTGTTGAGTGTGGGTGGCTGTGGGCCTGTCATATGTGGCCTTTTTTATGTTGAGGCATGGACCCTCTGTATCCACTTTGATGAGAATTTTTATTGTAAATGAATGTGGAATTTTGTCAAATGCTTTTTCTGATATGTCAAGATCATCATATGATTTTTATCCTTCATGTTTTGTATCATGTTGACTGATTTGCAGATGTTGAGCCATCTTTGTATATCTGGAATAAATCCCATTCAATCAAGATGCATGATCCTTTTAATGTATTATTGAATTTGGTTTCCTAATATTTTACTGAGGAGTTTTACATCTAGGTTTGTCAGGAATATTGAACAGTATAATTTTGTTTTTTCGATGTCCTCATCTAGATTTGGTATTAGGGTAGTGCTGGCCTCATAGCGTGAGATTAGGAACATTCCTTCCTCTTCAGTTTTTTTGGAAGGGTTTTGATAAGAGTGGGTATCAAATCTTCAACTGTTTGTTAGAATTAAACAGTGAAGCCGTCTGGTCCTGGGCTTTTGTTTCTTGGGGGTTTTTTGATTACAGAATCAATCTTCCTAATAGTGATTGGTCTATTAGGGTTTTCTAGTTCTTCATGATTCAGTCTTAGAAAATTTTATGTTTCTAAAAGTTATCCATTTCCTCTCGATTGGCCAATTTGTTTATGTATAATTATTCATAGTAGTCTCTTATGTTATTTTCTGTTTCTTTGTTTGATATCAGTTGTAATGCCTCCTTTTTCATTTATGATTTAAGGCTTTTGTTTTTTTTCTTAGTGAGTCCAGGTAAACTTCAGTCAATTTTGTTTGTTTTTAAAGAACCAGTTTTATAGATCTTTTCTGTTACTTTTTTAGTTTCTATTTATTTCCGCTCTGATCTTCGTTATTTCTCCCTTTTTACTAACTTTGGGCTTCATTTCTTGCTTTTTTAGTTTCTTCAAATATAAAGTTAGATCATTATTTGAACGTTTTCTTGTTTCTTGAGGTAGCCTGTATTGCTGTAAGTTTCTCTCTTAGAACTACCTATGCTGTATCCCATGGATTTTGTTATGCTGTAGTTCCATTTATATTTGTTTCAAGTTATTCAAAAATTTCTCCTTTGATTTCTTCATTGATCCATTGGTTGTTCAGTACCACGTTTAATGTCTACATATCTGTGTGATTTTTTTCAGTTTTCTTCTTGTGATTGATTTCTAGTTTCATACCATTACTTGATATGACTTCAGTTTTAACTTTATTTAGATTTGTTTTGTGGCCTAACATATATCCTGGAAAATGCTCCAAGTGCACTTGATAAGCATGTATATTTGGCTGTTTTTAGATGGACTGTCCTATATTTGTCTATTAGGTCCCTCATTTAACATCATTTAAGTCTCATATTACCTTATTTTCTATCTGGATGATCTATCCATTGATGTAAGTGGGGTATTAAAGTCCCCTACTAGTATTGTATTGCTGTCAATTTCTCACTTTAGGTCTGTTAATATTTGCTTTATATAAGTAGGTGCTCCTATGTTGGATACACTCATATTTACAAATGTTATATCTTATTGTCAGTTTGCCCCCTTTGTCATTGGTTGATGCTCATCTTTATCTTTTATTAAAGACTTTATTTTAAAGTCTGTTTTCTCTGGTATCAACAGAGCTACCCCAGGTTTATTTTGATTTCCCTTTGTGTGAAGCACCCTTTTCTGTCTCTTCACTTTCAGTCAGTGTTTGTCCTTAGATCTGAGGTGAGTCTCTTATAGGCGGCATATAGTTGATTCTTGGTTGTTGTTGTGTATCCATTCAACTATTATGTCTTTTGATTGCAAAATTTGGTGTATTTAAAGTAGTTATTGATAGGTATTTACTTACTGCCATTTTGTTCATTGTTTCCTGACTATTTTGGAGTTCTGCTTCTTTCTTCTTATCTTGCTCTATTCCCTGTTTTGATGACTTTCTGTATTGTTATGCTTAGATTACTTTCTCATTATCTTTTGTATATCTACTATAGGTTTTTCTTTGTGATTACCAGGGGACTCATAACAGCCTACCTATATAATAGTCTGTTTTATGTTGATAGCAAGTTAAGTTTGGGTGCATCCTAAAACTGTGCATTCACTCCCCACTCTGCCACAATGTATGCGTTTGCTGTCACTTTTTATGTCTTTTTATTTTGTGTATCCCTTATTATAGCTATAGCTATTTTTTACTACTTTTTATATTTTCATCTTTATACTAGCTTTATAAGTGATTAATCTACTTCCTTTACCTTACCAGTGAGAATCTGACTTTCAGATGTTTTCTTATTACCAAATAGTTCCATTTCTTTTCCGCTTAAAGAAATCCCTTTAACATTTCTTGGCCTTCCCTGGTGGCTCAGATGGTAAAGAAATTGCCTGCAATGCAGGAGACCCGGGTTTGATCCCTGGGTCAGGATGATGCCCTGGAGGAGGAAATGGCAACCCACTCCAGTATTCTTGCCTGGAGAATCCCATGGACAGAAGAGCCTGGTGGGCTACAATCCATGGGATCAGCTGGACATGACATAACATTTTTTATCAAACCAATTTAGTGGTGATTAACTCCTTTAGCTTTTGCTTATCTGGAGAATTCTTTTATCTCTCCTTCACTTTTGAATGATAAACTTACCCAGTAGAGTATTCTTGGTTGGAAACTTTTTTCTAGCACTTTGAATATATCATGTCACGCCCTTCTGGCCTGCAAAGTTTCTGCTGATAGTCTCATGGGGGTTTCCTTGTATACAACACATTGTTTTTCTCTTGGTGTTTTTAAGATTCTGTCTTTAACTTTTGACATTTTAATTATAATGTGTCTTGGTGTGGGTCTCTTTGGGTTCATCTTGTTTAGAATTCTCTGGGATTTCTGAAGGGATGTCTGCTTCCTCCTCAGGGTAAAGAAGTTTTCAAACATTATTTCTTCAGATAAATTTTCTTCCCCCTTTTTTCTCTTTTCTCCTTCTACGTATCCTTTAATTTGAATGTTATTCTGCTTGATGTTGTCCCATAGGTCCCTTAAGCTGTCTTTCCTTTGTAAAAATATTCTTTTTCTTTTGCTTCTCTGTTTGGGTGAGTGCCACTGCCCTGTCTCCATACTCACAGATCCTCTCTCTGCCTCGTCTAGTCTGCTATTGAATCCCTCAAGGGTGTTTTTCAGTTAAGTTATTGTGTTCTTTGGCTTTGTGACTTCTGTTTGGTACTTTCTTATATATTCATTGTCTTTGTTGAAAGACTGACTGTGTTCATCCATTCTTCTCCCAAGTTTGGTGAGCACTTTTATGACCATAATTTTGAACTTTTAATTAGGTAAATTACTTTGTTTCATTACAGCTTTTTCTGGACTTTTTATCTTGTCCTTTCATTTGGAACTAATTCTTCTGTTTCCTCATTTTTCTTGACTCTCTGTGTTTGTGTCTATGTGTTAGGAGAAACAGCTCTTTCTCCCAGTCTTGACAGGGTGGCCCTGTGTAGGTGATGAATTTTATTATTTAAACTTGTCCTCATTCTTAGTTGTCTTTTGAACTATCTGTTTGATTGTTCTGGATGTGTTAGCCCCAGAAACACAATCCTCTCTGGCCAGCAGAGCCCACTCTCAAGGGCATCCCATGTGGGGGCTGCATGTGCCCACTGGCTTTGGGGGACTGTGGGGTGAGGGGTGCTTGTCTGCTGCCTCTGGTATAGCCATGGTAGCAACGCAGGACGACTGACACTTACCTGCCTTCTATTTGGGGCCATAGCAGCAGCACAGGGGGGCGGGAGGACAGGTGCTAACAGGTTAGTCAGAGGGCAGAAATGGCACCTGCCAGCGTCCATCCCTGAGAGACTCCCAACAGGCTTTTGCTCCTTTGGCAGATTGTTTAAGGTTTGCAGTTGAATCTTTTCACATATGATCAAGGCTGTTTACATGCACCTGGGTCCTAGGGTGAATGAGTTTACATGGGAGCCTTTAAGAGCTGACCCTCCATTCCCTCCAGCCCTGGGGTTCTCCTGGGCATGAACCCCATTGGTTTTCAAAGCCAGACATTTGGAAGGCTTGTCTCTCTAGTGCAGATCCCCGAGGTGGGGCCTGACAAGGGGCAGCAAACCTCTGGCTTCTTGGAGAGAAGTTATGTGTTTGTGAGCTCCCTCCAGACTGTGGGTCTCCGGGCCTGGAGTTGGGATGGGGAGAGGATGTTGGTGAGACCATGTCTCCACCTCTCCTACCTGCCTTGAGGTGGCCTTTTTAGCCTTTGTTGAGTAGCTGCAGCTAGCTCTTGGGTCTCTCTCCAGAGGGCATTTTTTCGTATTAATATATAGTTTAGATTATTAAGTATCTATGAGAGGAGGTGAGCTCAGGATCTTCCTGTGCCAGTGTCTGGAAGCACTCCGTTCTCTCCTCCTGCCAGGGTCCTTGCCTGAGTCAGCACCCCCTGTCGTCCCCCCATTCCTGATGTCTACCTGGTCCCCATGCCTCCGCCTACCAGTGTCCGTGCCTGAGTCAGCACCTCCTGTCGTCCCCTGCTTCTCGAGTCTACCTGGTCCCCATGCCTCACCCTACCAGTGTCCATGCCTGAGTCAGCACCCCATGTGCCCGTCCTTCCCTGGCTTCCTAGTGTCTGTCTGGTCCCGTACCTCCTTCTGAACAACTCGGCTCACTTGCCTTGCCCCTCTGGAGAGCCAGTGGAGGCAGCACAGTACACAGCTCCTGGTGATCCAGGGCCGACTGCTCTTGCTTGGCTCTTGCCTAGCTCTCCCAGGATTGGGCGGTTTCAGGTTTCACCCGGGACCTGGATTGAGGCCAGCTCCACCTTCCCTAGCTCCTTGATGCGGCCTCATCTCCCTCCCACAGACTTGATTTTTTTTTTTTTATTGAGTTCTTTTATTTTCAACTCATGAATTTCTACTTTTGTTTGTTTATTAATTCCTCCAGCTTTTAAATTTTTATTATTTTTTCCTACCTCCTTGAATAGAATGTTTTGTTCTTTATTTTCAGGCTTTGATGTGCTTTAATAAGTAATAAACATTTTACTTGTTTTCCTCTCATTACCTATCTCTGGCTTAATTACACAGTGCTCTTATTATTCATTTCTGAACAATCTTTAATTTCAGCTTTGATTTTTTTTTTCCCTTTAGCTAAAAAATTATTTATAAGGGATTTAAATGTTTTTTCCAACTTAATATAGAATTTTTTGGATGCTCCTTTTGTTGCTAATTTTGAACTTTATTGGAATCAGGGACTGTTCTCTGTATAATTTCTGCCTTTCTGAATTTGTAAAGTTCTCTGTGTGGTCTAGCACATGCTCGGTTTCTTATGAGCATTCCAGTGGGTCTGTGATGAGTACTTGAGGAGTACTTTTCCTCCAGGCTTATGCGAACAAGTCTCTACAAATTAGACCAGAGGTGCACCCGCGCACCCAGGCCTCCTTGGTTTGCAGATGTATTTTGTGTGGCCTACACCAGTGTTGTTTGTTTAACTAGAGGCAACATTTATGGATCAAGAGATTTTATGTAGAAAATAGGAATTTGCCGCTTCTCTTGAAAAAAATGAGAAGCTCTGGCTCCTCTGGCCCTCGTTCCTTCATGGCAACACTTAGCTGGGGCTGCAGAGTGGCCACCTGAGAGGGCAGTTTCCGCACCCAGCTCAACGCCTGGTCTCCTAGGGCTGTCCATGTCAGCCACCTATCCTGCCTGCCTGGTGCCTGCAGAGGCCACATTTGTCACCTGGCTGCACTGAGCTCCTTCAGGTGTGTGGGCATCTTGTATTTTGTCTGCCTGTTCTCTTTCTGAGAAGGGATGTTAGTCTTCATATCAGTTGTGGATCTGTCGCTTTCTCTCTGTTTTGGTGTATACATTTCATAGTTACATTACAAGATGCATAAAAGTTATCATCTCTCTGTTGTAATGGCCCTTTCTTTAATCAGTATAACACATTTCATAGTTACATTACAAGATGCATAAAAGTTATCATCTCTTTTTTATAATGGCTCTTTCTTTAATCAGTATAAAAATCCTCCCTTTGTCATATTCTCTTTTTGCCTTTAATTGTTCTTTAGGGGATATTAATATTGCCACGCCTGGTAAATTATTTTATCATCACTTTCCTCATGTATTTTTCATTTCTTTATTTTTAACCTTTTGTAAGCAGCATGTGGGCTTCCCTGGTGGCTCAGTGGTTAAAAAACTGAAAAATCACCTGCTAATGCGGGAGATGCAGGTTCTATCCCTGGGTTGGGAAGATCCCCTAGAGGAGGAAATGGCAACCTGCTTCAATATTCTTGCCTGAGAAATCCCATGGACAGAGGACCCTGGCAGGATACAGTCCCCAAGATCTCAGAGTTGGACATGACTGAGCAACTAAACAACAAAGCAGTGTGTATCTACTTTTTAAAAAAATTTTTGATACCATCTAAGAACCTAGAGCCAGACATCCTGGAATGTGAAGTCAAGTGGGCCTTAGAAAGCATCACTACTGGAATTCCAGTTGAGCTATTTCAAATCCTGAAAGATGACGCTATGAAAGTGCTGCACTCAATATGCCAGCAAATTTGAAAAACTCACCAGTGGCCACAGGACTGGAAAAGGTCCGTTTTCATTCCAATCCCAAAGAAAGGCAATGCCAAAGAATGCTCAAACTACCGCACAATTGCACTCATCTCACACGCTAGTAAAGTAATGCTTAAAATTCTCCAAGCCAGGCTTCAGCAATATGTGAACCGTGAACTTCCAGATGTTCAAGCTGGATTTAGAAAAGGCAGAGGAACCAGAGATCAAATTGCCAACATCCGCTGGATCATGGAAGAAGCAAAAGAGTTCCAGAAAAACATCTATTTCTGCTTTATTGACTATGCCAAAGCCTTTGACTGTGTGGACCACAATAAACTGTGGAAAATTCTGAAAGAGATGGGAATACCAGACCACCTGACCTGCCTCTTGAGAAACCTGTATGCAGGTCAGGAAGCAACAGTTAGAACTGGACATGGACCAACAGACTGGTTCTAAATAGGAAAAGGAGTACGTCAAGGCTGTATATTGTCACCCTGCTTATTTAACTTATATGCAGAGTACCTCATGAGAAATGCTGGGCTGGAAGACGCACAAGCTGGAATCAAGATTGCCAGGAGAAATATCAGTAACCTCAGATATGCAGATGACACCACCCTTATGGCAGAAAGTGAAGAGGAACTAAAAAGCCTCTTGATGAAAGTGAAAGAGGAGAGTGAAAAAGTTGGCTTAAAGCTCAACATTCAGAAAACAAAGATCATGGCATCCAGTCCCATCACTTCATGGGAAATAGGTGGGGAAACAGCATCAGACTTTATTTTTTTGGGCTCCAAAATCACTGCAGATGGTGATTGCAGCCATGAAATTAATAGATGCTTACTCCTTGAAAGGAAAGTTATGACCAACCTAGATAGCATATTCAAAAGCAGAGACATTATTTTGCCAACAAAGGTCTGTCTAGTCAAGGCTATGGTTTTTCCAGTGGTCATGTACGGATGTGAGAGTTGGACTGTGAAGAAAGCTAAGCACCGAAGAACTGATGCTTTTGAACTGTGGTGTTGGAGAAGACTCTTGAGAGTCCCTTGAACTGCAAGGAGATCCAACCAGTCCATTCTGAAGGAGATCAGTCCTGGGATTTCTTTGGAAGGAATGATGCTAAAGCTGAAACTCCAATACTTTGGCCACCTCATGTGAAGAGCTGACTCATTGGAAAAGACCCTGATGCTGGGAGGAATTGGGGGCAGGAGGAGAAGGGGCTGACAGAGGATGAGATGGCTGGATGGCATCACTGACTCGATGGACGTGAGTTTGAGTAAACTCTGGGAGTTGGTGATGGATAGAGAGGCCTGGCGTGCTGCGATTCATGGGGTCGCAAAGATTCGGACACAACTGAGCGACTGAACTGAACTGAACTGAAGAGTCTCTTTTAAAGGGAATTTGATGTAGTCACCTTCTGATTCCAGATATATTTGTTATTGTTTTTTGATTTTTCTTTTGTTAATTATTTACTAATGTATTAAATTACATACTTATATATTTTTTACTGTTTTTCATGGTTCCTTTTACTTACTCCCTTTTGCTAGATTGATGTAGATTGTTGCTTCTTCTTTGTTTTTCATTGTAATGGCTTGAAATTTGTGCTTTCCAGTTCTGTTTTTCTAACACCTTGAAACACACCTATCTGAATTTATCTTTCTGCAATGTTGCACTTTGATCTGCACCTGCCACTTCTCCTGAGCTAAGCAAGAACCCTCCTGTATTCACGCTCCCGTCTGCCTTCTTCCTCTCTCCTCCGTTGCCCCCCACATTGGCATTGCCTCCCACGTTGGCATCATCCAGGATTTTCAGTCCGTGTTGTTACTATATTTCTACATTACGTGGCAACAGTTATGAGGGCTTCACTGCAAAGATGGGCCAGTTTCTTTGGTTACCTTTTTCTCTTTGATCCTATGTCTTTCTTTTATGGTAATTGTTTTATTTTACAAGACTTTCTTCTCTACTAAGGTCTTTCATTCTTTCAAAAGATATGTTTGAGTGCTTTGCTGTATATATGGATAGCTATCTAGGTAGTAAACTTTCTGAGTTCTTGAAGTCTCTATTTTCTTCCAGCAGATTTGCCTGAGTTTAGATTTTAAGTTCAAAATAATTTTCACTGGGAATTTTAAAACCCATATCCCCTGGGTTTTTTTGGTATGAGGGGTCCAGTGCCAATGTTATTTTTTGTTCCTTTTCAGATAACTTCCTTATTCTTCCAGAATCTTACAGGATTGTTTTTTCTTTTCCTCATTTTGGGATTCAACCTGTGTGTCGATATGAGTTTGTTTTCCTTTTCCTGTCTGGCCCTCCTGAGTTATTAATCATTTTACACTCCAGAAATCATGTGAGCTTAACTACTAAGGGTGGGGGGGGCAGTTTCTTTAGTCATTACTGTTTAGATTTGAGATTGAAATTTAAAGACTTCTGTGCTTGGCTTCAGGGGATCCTTCTGTTATTTATTTGACTCTCTTGCTTGACTTTTCCTCATTCCATCCTCCCAGAACTCTTATTAATAAGACAGTGACTGAAACTCAGCCTCTTAACTTTCAAACTTTTAATCCCTTTCACCTTTTGTCTTGGGTCTTGGGAGAATCCCTAAGCTCAGTTGTTTAGTTCTCTGATACTCTATCTTTGCAGTTTTGACATATTGAAAATAATTTACCTTCTGGGATGTTTTCAATCAAGTGTCCAAATGAAATAATTATAGATTCACATGCAGTTGTAAGAAACAATACATAAAGATCCAGTGTATCCTTTACCCAGTTCTCGATCATGGTGATCTTTGTGTAAGTACAGCAACAGCATCACAATCAGGATACTAGCACTGATCAAGACAGAGAACAGAGTCACAGATAGATCCTTCATGTAGCCCCTTTATTGACACAACCACTCCTCAACTCCTTCCCTAACCTGTGGCAACCATTGTTGTCTCATTTCAAAAATGATGTATAAATGGAGCCATAATTTGGGACTAGGAATATTTTAGAAATGTCTTCCTCTTGCAAAAGTGAATTAACTCTGGGGACCAGTCTCTTGTGTGTGTTTGTGTGTGTGTGTGCATGCATGTGCTTAGTTGCTCAGTCGTGTTGTACCCCGTATTAAGAAGTCACTCTGCTTCCTATCCCAGAGTCAGTACCCGATCACATTGGCCAACAGAGATTGTTGAGTACTCTCTGGTGGGATTGAATCATGGTACTGATAAATATAAATATCCCAGTTACAGTGTATGCATGAAGATGTTCCATTAATATGTGTTACAGATTCTAAGAGGGTTAAATGTAAACTTTGCCCTCGTTGTATTTCCCGAGAAAGAATTAAAGTTGAGAGCTTAAAATTTAAGCAAAAATTCAAAACTTTTGAGTCCAAAAGAATTGATTTAAATAAAATTTTCTTTTCCTTTCGTTTTTAAACATGTGAAGAAATGAAGTTCAAGAATCTTCCTTCCCAGCTTTCTTACTTTTAACTAGAGGTTATAATCAATGTCTGGGTAGAGTATGGGACCACATTGATTTTTAAGTCAGAAATACTAGCTTTTCCGTATTCAAACATTTTCTCTCCAACTTGTTAATAACTTATTTAATATTAATGTTAAAACATTTATTTTTCTCTAGTCAGAATAATTTTTATCTTCTAATTTCTGAACTTAGTTTTGTGATTATTATTATCTAATTGATTTGTAATAAAGGTTGATAAAACTTGAAAAAAAGGAACCATATACTATGTAACTGTTGGGACTGGTGTTTTGCACTCATTATGGTTCTTCCAAAATTCTTCCAGGTTGTTGTATACATCTGCAGTTTGATCCTTTTCACTGAGAAATAGTATTCCATGGTATGGACGTAACACAATTTGTGTCACCACTCGCCCACTGAAGGATATCTGTGTGGTTTCTAGTTTGTGGGGTATAACCAGTAAAGCTCCTGGAAACATTCTTGTATGAATGTGTGAGCATTCTTCCATTCTTGTGTGAGCAGTGTCTTCATTTCTTTGGGATAGACGTCCAGGAGTGCAGCTTGCTGGGTTCTATGGAAAGTTACATGTTCATTTTTTTTTTTTTTAAGAAACTGGCAGTGTTTTTCTGAGAAGCTGTGCCATTTGGCATTCCCACTGACACTGTGCGAGTGATCCAGTTCTCTGCTGCTTGCCAGTATTTGGTATTGTCATGGGTTCTACATTAGCCTTTCTGATGGGTATATAGTGATATCTCATTAATTTGCATTTCTCTAAGGCTAGTGATGTGGGGCATCCTTTCATGTCCTTATTTGCCATCTGTGTGTCTGCTCTGGTGGTATGTCTCTTCATGTCTTTTTTCTCATTTTCTAATTTTTAACTATTAAGTGTTGAGAGATCTTTATATGCTCTAGCTATTTGTGCTATGATGATGATGTTGTTTGTGAATGTTTTCTCCCGCTTTGTAACTTGTCATTTCATCCTTCTCAACTATGTCTTTTCCAGTATAAAATTTTAAAATTTTGATGAAATCCTGTTGATCAACTTTAACTTTTATGGGTCATTTTTCTTTATATCAATCTTATAGCTCTGCCTTATCTTACATTCTAAAGATATTATCTTTTTTTTCCCTAAAAGCTTTATAGTTTTATAAAAGTTTTTTAGTTCCATTTTGAGATCCACTCTGAGCTGGTTTTGTATAATGTGTCAGACCTGTGTCAAGGTTTCTTATTTTTGTTTTGTTTGCCTGTGAACATTTAGTTGCTGTGGCACTGTGTGTTGCAGTGCCTTTCTTCCACTGAGTTGCTTTTGCACTTTTGTCCAGAGTCATTTGAGTTATTTGTATGAGTTTATATTTGAGCTTTCAGTCTGTTCCATTGATCTATGTGCCTGTGTCAGTCTGCCAGTACAGCAAAGTCTTAGCTGTCGTAGCTACAGAAAGTTATGAAATAAGGTAGACTGATTGTTCCCACTTTATATTTCCTAATTCTTTCGCCTTTCTGTACAAGTTTTGTCAGTATTTTGTCAATATCTAGCAAAAAATCTTGCTGGGGTTTTGGTAGGAATTGTGTTAAACCTGTACATTAACTGGGAGAATTGACCTCTTTACTGTGTTTATGAACACAATATGTCTCTTCATTTATTTATATCTTTGATTTCTTTCATCAGCACCATGAAGCTTTCACCATGCAAGTTCATACATGTTTGGTTAGGTTTATATCTATTTCATTTTATTTAAATGATGATAAAAGTCATTGTTTTTCTTTGACATTCATGTGTTCATTGTTAACATACAGAAATACAAATGTTTTTTGCATGTTAATCTTGTATCCTGCAACCTTTCTAAACTTCATTATTAGTTCTAGGTGTAGATTCTTTTAGATTTTATACTTGATACTGTTATCTGCAGATTGGGGGAATTTTATTTCTTCTTTTTAATCCATGTGCTTTTTATTTCCTTTTCTTGCTTTATCACCATGATTACAACTTCCAGCCAAGAGCAGACATCCTTGCCTTGTTAGGAACAAGGTCTGGACCTTTACATTAAGAATAATTTTTTTGTAAATGTTTTTTAGAAAGTTCATTATGCTCCCTTCTATTCACAATTTTTTGAGTTTTTTAAAGAATGCATGGGTGTAAAATTTTGTCACCACCTTTTCCTCATCGAGTGACATATTTTATGTGATTTTTCTTTAGCTTGTTAGCATGGTGGGTTATATTGGTTTCTGAATATTGATCCAGTATTGTCTGTAGAGTAAGCCCTACTTGGCCATGATGTTTTCTTTTCCTTTTTGATACATTACTGAAACCCATTTGCTAATATTTTGTAAAGGGTTTTTATGTTCATGAGGAGTCTTGGTTTGTAATTTTTTTTCTCTCTCTCTCTTTACACTGTGTTTGATCTTAGTCTCAGGGCAGTCCTAGCTTCAGTAAGTGAATTGAGAATTGTTCCCTCCCTTTTATGTTCTGGAAGTGATTGTGTAGAATTGGTGTTAATTCTTTAACTACTAGTAGATTCTTTTGACCTAAAAAATCTCTTTTGGGGGGAGTTTTTTTTTTTTTTTTTAGTTACAAACTAAATTTCTTGAAAAGTTACAGAGCTGTTCAAATTGTCTGTTTCATACTGAGTGCAGAGCACATATACTCTGTTGTGTCCGAGTCTTTGTCACCCCATGGACTGTAGCCCTCCAGGCTCCTCTGTGCATGGGATTTCCCAGGCAAGAACTGTGGTAGTTTGTATGTTGTGAGGAGGTGGTCCATTTCATCTAACTTGTCACATTTATTTGTGTAGAGTTATTTGTAGTATTCTCTTATTGCACTTTTGGTGCAGTAGAGTCTGTGGTTATATTTTGTTTAATTCCTAATGTTGGTAATTTGGGTCTCCCCACCCCCCCCCTTTTTTTTTAAGTCATTCATACTTGAAGTTTACCAAGTTTTAGTAATCTTTTTAGAAAACCAGCTCTTTGTTATGCTTATTTTCTCTAGTGTTTTTCTGTTTTCAGCTTCATTGTTTTCTGCTCCCATCTTTATGCTTCCTTCCTTTCTCTTGCTTTGGGCTTATCGAAGTCTTTTTCTAGGATCTTGAAGTGGATGCTTCCATTATTGATTGGAGATGTTTTTCTCTTCTCTGATGTAAATGGTGGTGCTGTAAAGCTCTCTCATAGCAGTAAGTTTAGCCATGTCTCACAGATTTTGATACGTTGTATTTGCGTTTTCATTCAGTTCAATGTTTTGTTTTTCCCTTGATACTTCCTTTCGGGCTCATAGATTATTTAAGAGCATGTTGTTTTGTTTCCAGCTGTTTGGAGATGCTCTGTTCTCTTTCTACCATTGGTTACTAGTTAGAGTCCAAGTTAGAGTCCCTCGTGGTTGTGGAACACACTTGGCTAGGAGTTCAGTTTTCCTAGATTCATTGAGGTCAGGGGGTGAATCTATCTTGGTAGTCTTCTGCATGCACTTGACAAGGACGTGTAGTCTCTTGTTGCATAGAATGTTCTAGAAGTGAGACCCTATTGGTTGTTGGTAGTGATGAGTTCTTCCACATCCTTGCCAATTTTCTGTCTGGCTGTTCTGTCAACTATTGAGAGAAGATGCTAGAGTCTGGCAAGGTGGTACTGGACCCCCCATTGCCCACTTTGTTCTCCTTGTCCAGCCTTGGTGCCCTCGTCCTTGGTGTCAGACTCTGAATGAAGCCTGCTGCTGCCCACTGGCAGCCCAGAGGGGAGGTGGCTATCCCACCCACCTAACCCTAACCCCAACCCTAACCCTCTGGCATGGCAGGACCCTAACCCTAACCACCCCACCCCCTCACCCATCCCACTCCACCCCATCCCCTCACCGCCCTCGCCCCGACTCCACCCCCCGCCACAGCTTCCTTCCCTGCCTCCTCCTCTTGTCCCTTGTTTTCCAGGGCTGTTGCTGTTTTATTCGTTTCTTTTCTTGTTTCTGTTATTTCTAGGGCCCTGAGTAGAGGTGGACCAGGGGCTCGATTTCCCTTCGTCATCTGGCCAATTGGTATTTTTATTGTGATGGCGCTCAGTGCTTTCACTGGTTACCATTAGTTACCAGATGCTGCACCAACACACATAGTCATCTGTGTATCTGGTCCTCAGAATGATGCTTGGAGCTGGGTGTTAGCACAGTTGCTCCACACCAGGGGAGACTGACAGAGCGGAGGCTTGCCTGCTGCGTCTGGGTCCGCACCACTGCTGCTGGCAGAGCCAACATGTGAGCTCAGGCCCCTGGCGTTAAGCCGAGGTCGCCCCTTTGCAGCTGTGGCTCCTGGTGCTGCAGCGGTGACCGGGTGAAGACTGTTGCCACCACTCCCGGGAGGAGGCGCAGAGCAGATAGAAGGGTCCATGCTCCGCAGTGGGCATGTGAGTCCTCCTTGGCTGCATTCACATTTCCTCCAAAGGTAACTGGGCCTTGCTTCTCTCTTCCAGCCTCATATGTTCTAAGCCGTGCTCCCCATCCTTCCTGTGATAACTGGGACAACCTGGGAAGTCACAGAGAGAGGATGGCGAGCCCTCCCCTGCCCTTTCTCCTCGCTGTCTTTATTCTCTCACTCTCTTAACCTTTTTTTAATTAAAAAAATTTTTAGCCCTGTGCTTAGTGTTCCCCATTCCTCTTTCCCTGTCTGCTTCTGGTTGGGAGTGGTGGTGGGTGGGCTCAGACGTGCGCCCACCAGCCTTCAGCTCATCGTCATCAGTGTCTCACCTGCCAGGTGAGTTCCAGACAGAGACCTCCCGGCTGGTTCCTTGAGAGCCCCTCCCAGACTTGGAGGGGTGAGCCAGGCTGCTGCATCGGGTCCTCTGACCTTAGGGCCCCTCCCAACATCCTGTAGGATGCTCACCCGGCCCTGGCCTAAGGAAAACTTGCTGGGTGAAGTCACCTGTAGGGTGCGTGATGAAGCCCTTGCCTTTTTAATTTTAGGGGGCATCTGGCTTTTGGTGACTTGTTCCCCTGAGCTGATGCTTAGCAGGACTCAGACACTTCCCTGAGGCAGGATGGGGTCACCTGGAGCACAACCTGCCCCTGTGTCCAACTCCAGCTCAGTGAAGCCCCCTAGCCCAAGGGACAGATCCCCAGGCTGCTGGGGGGCAGGTGGTGCCCTGGAACTGAAAGGTGTCCTGCTCAGGCCTCGTGAAGGACAAAAGGCAGGTGCCTTTTCAGCCTGTTGACTGTTTCTGGGAAGGACAAGTGCTGCAGCCACATTCCTGCTGGTGTTTTTGTTCCCTGTTTTGATGGGGGAACTGAATCATGCTTTTCCTTTCATAAACAGGAGAATGTTAAGTACATAACAGCTAAATTAATCCTTGCCCATAAATTAGTTCATTATGTTAATTCAGGCTCACAGAACTCAGTCTCATTAGCGTTTCCATTAAGCTGTTTAGGCTTACGAGTATTTTAAGAGTACAATTTAAGCTGCAGATTAATCTTCAAAGACTCCAAGTGTGTTTTTAACTGCAGGAAAATTTAAAATGCATTGGGCGGTTTGGGGGGATTTAGTGACTATGGGTAGCCACAACCTCCACATTCTCATCAAAGGCCCCCACCTGCTGGGTATGGTACCCTGAGGCTGAGAGGAGCCTTAGGAAGGAGGAGATGGGCAGGTGTGGCCACCATCCTCCCCAGAGGACAGGTGAGCCGATTCTAGGCTGCATGTGCGGTTCTGAGGTTGTCCGTGTAAGCAGTTCTGCTCCTGGGGGCTTGTGAGAAAGATAGGCAGGGAGAGAACACACAGCATGTCCGAGCCTGCGTGACAAGCCAGTGGCCTTCTTGCTGGGTGGTGTGACTGTCTTCTTGTCACTGCCTTCTGGTCTTCATCAGAGGCCCGCTCAGGGCATCCTGTCATAGGACATACATCCTTCAGGGCTCCTCACATTCCTGCCTATGGGGCTAAGTCCCTGTCCTGCCTGCTGTCCCCCTGTCCCACCCCGCCAGCCCTCCTTGAACTCCTTTGCTCTCTGGACCCTGCTCCTGGTGCAGAAACCACGAAACTCAGTCACGATTTCAAATCTCCAGCGCACTGCTGAGGTTCTTCCACTTTTTACTGTTCTCTGACGAATCAGCAGAATCTGATTATGAAAGAGTGACCTGTTTTGAAATAAAGTTTTCCTTATTATTCAGTTATGACAGGCCCACAGGTCAGGAGACAGTGGTCCCTGAGTAGAGTCTGTCACTCACAGTTCCCAAGAGAATGGGTCATGCTGCCAGGGGGGACACATGGCAGGCTCCAGGGTCTCTCTGGAGGCAGAAGGAGCAAGGGAAGCAGTGATCTGCAGCCCTTATTGTGGTTTCTGCATAAAAGACAAGTGAGGAGGGGTAAACAGGCTTAAGATGGGCTAGTTTGAATCATTTCAGGGCTGGGGGCTTAGGGGCTGCCCCTGGTGGTCTGGTTCCTGGCCCTGGGGTGATTGGGGCAAGTGGAGAGTAACCTGAAGGTAAGACCCCCCCCACCACCAATGAAAGACATGCTTGTGGGGTGGGCTCTGGATTGTCTGATTTGCCGAAGGAAGATATCCTGGGGGCCTCCTGTACCATCTCTACGAACTGGCCAGCCTGGGAGTGTGGGGGTTCAGTCCCTGCAGGGTCAGCAAGGCCTGAAGCATCAGAATACAGAAAATAAGAGACAGGGTTCATGCGAGACCTACTGGGAGAGGCCTCTTCTGAGGGGCCCAAGAGTTTACTGATCACCTCTGGCTCCTGCCTCGCTTCCACCATGAGGGATATCGGACTGAACAGGAGCCCAGGGAGACCTGGTGTGGTGGTCAACTGTGGTGTCTGGACACTTCCTGTAACCCTGTGGCAAGTTCACATGTGCCTCCCAGTCCCGCAGACACGCCTCAGGTCTTAGAAGGAGGCTGTTCAGTGCAGGCATGTTTACAGATCTGAGAGCTTGTTTGTCTTGGGCCATAATGAGAGCAGAAGCCTTTTAGGTTTGCAGCATTTCTAAACAACTGTTGCAACCTCCCTCAGCCCAGAATGGCTGTGGGTAGGACAGAATATACTGTAGTTTTAGTGGAAAAAAAGATGAAATCAATTCTCTGTGGAAATTGCTAAAATAAACTCGGGATTAATGAGCAAAATTTGTTGGGGAGGCCCATTTGTCACACTCAGGAAGCCACAATCTAATTTTACTTGCCGCTGTTCATTGCTCTTGGGTTGCCATTCATTTGCTGAAGGCAAAACACACTACCTCTCAACAGACAAGAGTGGGCCCACATCCCACTCCCCTTCCCTCCTCCAGACGGCCTGATGGCTGACTTCCTGTTGGGGAGAGGGAGGAGGGCAAGGGGGTGTTCTTCCGGTTGTCTTTTCCTTGGCTCACCAACAGAAACCTTTTCTCTCGGTTCTAGAGGCTGAACGTCCAAGGTGAAGGTGTTGGCAGGCCTGGTTTCTTCCAAGGCCTCTCTCTATACCAGCAGATAGCTGCTCATCTCTGTCTCCCTGTGGTCATCCTTTGGTCTGGGTTGTCTGTGTCGGAATTTCCTCTTAGAAGGACACCAGGCCTGTTGGATGAGTGTACACCCATGTGACCTCACTTCAGCTTAATTACTCCTTTAAGACCCTGTCTGCAAGTCCGGCACCGCCCACCTCCCACTGGCCTGTGAACGTGGACGGATGCAGGGCACTTGCAGGGGCGATGCAGTGGCCCTGGGTGGGTTTGCCTGCAGCACTCAAGCCTGTGATTTGCATGTGCTGTGTGCTCAGTTGCTTCATTCAAGTCCGACTCTGTGTGACACCATGGACTGTAGCCCACCAGGCTCCTCTGTCCATGGGATTCTCCTGGCAAGAGTACTGGAGTGGGTTGTCATTCTCTTCTGTAAATTAGAAGCAGGGGAAGGGAGGAAGGATGGGTCACTATGAGAAAATTGTGGTTGTTTTTTTAACTTCCTCAGGAGACTTGTAAAATCAGTGCTTTCATCGGGTTCTCCAGGACAGTGAGCCTGCTGTGGGTGCAGGTCAGTCTGTGGAAAGGTGACTGTTTGCGGCAAGCCCAGCTGTGCAGTCTTCCTAGATGTGACTCTGCCAGGGGCTGAGCTGCCCAGCAGGCCCTGCGAAGCCCCCTCCCCCTCCTCATCACACTTCTCCCACCTTGTTCCCTAGATGGGACCTCAGAGTAGACGGGTCAGCCCCGCATGTCCTGTTCCCAGGAGCCCTGGACCCAGCCTGCTGCCTAGTTGTGGGCACACCAACAACCAGGACAAACCAAATCCAGGTGGTTTGTCCACATTATTTTTGTACCTGACAGTTTATGGAAAATGGGTCTTTATTTTTTCATTAAAGAAATGATGACTGTTTTCTTCAGTTGGGCATTTCCAGAGAGCCATTCGCATCTAATGCCAGTACTAGAACAGCAGGTCTCCACTGGAAATATTTACCTTTTCCTTGTTGGCAGCTTGTCAGTGTTGGGAAAACAGATGCTTAATTAAAAACTCAGTATGTCATGCTTTCTTCCTCACACATCAGTCGCTCTTCCTCCAGGATGGAGGAGGAGGCATGTGAGAGGTGCCGGGAAGCATTCTGGTCCTCTGTTTTTACGTACCTGGGGGATGTCTCCTGGCGTCTTGTTCCTGTTCAGACATTGGCATTCCACCACCCATCCCTGGCCTGGAGAGGCCTGAGGGTGGCAGGCTACTGTCACCACCTGGATGGCAGAACTGGTTTGGTTTTGGCTGTGTGTATGGTTGGTGGGGTCTCTTGCCCTGGAGAATCCATTGCTAAAGATAAGGACATGAAGAAAGCAGCTGCTTTTTCTTCAGAAAGCAGAGGGCATCAGGGCCCCGATGTTATTATCCTCCCGACTGCCCCAGCAGGTTTTGCGGAAAACATGGGCTCAGAGAGTGTGAGACCCTGGCCCAAGGCCAGATGCAGCTGGGATGTGATTCCACCCTGGGACTGTCTAGCGCCTGCTCTCTTCCCCCTGAAGCACTCTGCGCTTCATCTTGCCCCGGGGCTGCATCTTTGCCTCACGAAGCAGCCAGCATCCTGTACTGGTTGTGGTGCCTTCTCAGGGTTCATGGCTCCAAGAGCCCCAAGGTCCCATCTGTGACACAGCCATGGAGACAGGGGCCCTGGACACACAGACCGGAGACCAGGAGGCATGGTTTTGGGGGCCATGCTGACTGCTGTCACCCCCCAGAAATCAGAAAAGAGAAAATACAGCACGGGGTGGGGGGGGGGGTCCATCCTCCACAGATGCTGACAAGCCCAAAGAAGATTTGGCTTTTACACAGAGAACCTCATATTTATCAAAAGACACCGTAAACAAAGTGAGAAGACAAGGCACCAACTGGGAGAAGGTATTTATAACATAAGTAACCGACAAAGGATGAATTCCCAGTACACCCTGTGCTATTTAAGCCCGCTTCCACTCATTAAAGCACCCACTGTTAAGGCAATGGATAAACTAATGCACATTTCTGAGTACTTTTCTGTGTGAGGGGCAGGCCTGGGTCAAGGCCTCAGGTGTTCAAGTTCATATTTTCCCAAGATGGAGGTTCATGTTTGTCTGTTACTTTATTTAGTAGGCTCTGTAACTAACGTGTACCAGGCTTTATTTAGTAGGCTTGTAACGTGTGTCCCAGGCAATCCTTCATGTGTCAAGTAGTAAATGTTTTAAAAATAAAGGTAAAAAGTAGTTATTGTTAACAGCCCCTGGAAGTAGGTTCTACTGCCCCGGTTTTTACAGTTAGGGTCAGACCAGCTGCTGACACAGTGGCTGTGAGCCATCTTTTTTGATGTTTTGGTGCCTCAGCAGATTTGACAGCTTTCATCACTGCACGTTACAGACGTCAGAAGCTTAGGGAGATGAGGTAGCCCCGTGGTCACTAACTGGTTGCAACAGGTGGTCGGGCAGGGTCTCCCCAGTGGCCTGCCCCATGTTCCCCCCACCTCCCGTTGGTGAGGGGCCTCCTCTCCAGGCCTCCTCTCTGGAGCTGGTGACAAAGTGTCCACCCCCTACCCCCCGTCCTGTACTGTCACATCCAGTCTTGAACAATGGTGGCAGCCCCGCATCTTGCTACCAGGCACCTAAGGGTCCAAACCGCTCGGGCAGCCGTGAGAAAATACCACAGACCAGGCGGCTCAAACCACAAGCCCTTGTGGCTCGCAGCTCTGGGGGGCGTGAAACCCAAGTTCAAGGTGCCAGCCCACTGCTTTCTCGCGATGGCCCTGTAGTGTGGCAGCTGGCAGATGACCGCCATCTGTGTCCTCACGCGGCAGAGGAGATGGGAGGCACGCTCTCGCCATCTGTTCTCCTGAGTCTGCTAGTCCTGCCCTGGCCCCTCATGACTGCATCCGAACCTCCTGAAAGTCCTGCCTCCAGATATGCTGGCATGGGGTTAGGGCGTCAACCCTGAGCCTGGGGACACAAGCCTGCGGTCCATGGAGGGTGAAGGAGTGGGGAGCAGGCAGAGCCAGCAGGTGAAGCAGTTGGCATTGGTGTCTGCTCTCTCTTGAGGCCGTCCAGCCACAAGGAGCCAGCTGTCTGGTGACCTCAGCCTTCCCTCAGGCCTCAGCCAGGGCCCACGTGGCTGTGGGCACCATTGTTGAACCTGCGATGGTGCTCAGGTCTGAATCCCTCTCTTTCTGCTGTGAATTTCTCTGACATTGTGTTCAAGCAGGGTTTCCAGGCTGTCAGGGTGGGAGTTGCTAGTGGCTGGGGTCTCAGCTGAGTGTGGGGCCCGATGTCGTACATGGGAACCCCGCCCATGAGGGGCCAGCATCCACACGGCTCTCACATCCGCCTGTGCTTTCAGGCATCCGAATGCTGGATGGAGATGTGACCGATGTGGTGGAGGCCAAGTCTCTGGGCACCAGACCCAATTACATCGACATCTACAGCGCCAGCTGGGGGCCGGACGATGATGGCAAGACGGTGGACGGGCCCGGCCGGCTGGCCAGACAGGCCTTCGAGCACGGCATCAGAAAGGTGTGGTGACCCAGAGCCGTGGTGGGAGGGCAGGGTGAGGGGCAGAGTGAGGGCTCTCAACAGTTAAAAACCGGAAAGAATAAAGGAGCCAAAAACATAATATTAAAAGCAGTTCTACAAACCCAAGATGATCTTCTCTGCACATTGAAGGGCTCCACTTCTCACCCTTTAAGAGACAAGTATGGGATCAGCTTCATGCTGGTTTGCAGTCTGTCTTATTAAGTAACCAACATAGAAGTAAGGAGAAATCTTGTCATGTAGGTAGCAGTGAATAAATTTGAGGGATGTCACTGGAGGTCCAGTGGTTAAGACTTGTATGGGGGCAGGGGTTCCATCCCTGATCAAGGAAGTAATACCCTATATGCTCCACCAAATTAAATAAATATATAAATAAATTTGAGGATCACACACAGAGTCAGAGTGACTCAGAGAGAGCCCTGACACAGGATGAGGTGGGACCAGGGCCAGAGCGAGGGAGAAGTCAAGTGGGGGCTCAGGGCAGCAGCACCCACCAAACTAGAGCAGATGGATGTCATCTCATTACAGAGTCACTGCTCCCAAGGTGCCTGCAGCTCACCTGCCAACCCCAGGACTCTGCCTCGCAGCCTGACAGCCCCCAGCTTGGGGTGTGCAGCTGGGTGGTAGGGGTCCTAGACTGACCACCTGGCCTGTTAGTGGGGCTCTGCAGGTGGAACGGTGTCTGGGACTCAGCCCACCTGCCCACAGAACCCCCATCTTGGAGCTCTGTGCATGCATCACAGGCTGTGAGCTCACCCCGCACCCCCAAGGCATCAGGTCTCCATGGTGCTCCCTCCCCACCAGTGTGCCACCCAGCCATTTAGGATGTCTGGGGTGGAGACCACCAGGGGCTGTCAGAGCAAACATCTCAACCCATCGGCCAAGGGGGGCAGAAGAGGACACCCCAGTCACTCCATGGTCGTCAGTTCTGGGTCCTTGTGAGTCAGGAAAGCTGGGGCAGAGAGGGTCCTGGAGACAACCTAGGTCTCACAGTGGATTTCTGGGTGAGGACAGCTTCCTGGAGTAGACACTGGCCTGTGGTCAGTGTCCCGGTGGCCCTGGGTGGCCAGGCAATGCCGGTGAGGTTAGAGCTGGAAGTCCAGGCCTCCCGAGGCAGGGTTTATGCCTCTGACTTCTCCTATGGGAGATAGGACAGTGGGGCTGGGTCAACCCCATTTTATTATTTATATACTTTTACCATACTGTTAAAGTTATTATTTTATTATAAACTGTGCACCATGATTAAAGTGTGGTCAATACATAGTTAACAAGTCAGATGGTACCAGTGGTTGTCCTGAAAGCAAGGCTTACCGCCCTCTGCACCCCACCTCACCCCCCTCCACAGGCCCTTGTTGATGATTTCCTTTGTCTGAATAATACAATATGGTCACTTTTCTGGATGTGCTGAGTTTGGTCACTTTCTATCTATTAATTCCCTTCTGTGGGGCTGGGGGGTTTGTTTCCTGGAACACCCCCAGCCTCAGACCCCATGGTCTGGTGGCTCCAGGCCACGCGATACTGTACACGAGTGTGAGCCTTCTTATCCTGCCCTCTCTCCTCCCCGGCAGCTCAGGGCCTGAATGTCTGAGAAGTGAGTGACCAGAGTGGGTCTCCGTTCTCACGTCCCTCACAGCTCTGTGCTTACCCTGACACTCACGCGACAAAAGAAGCGGGGAACAGGTAGACATCAGCACGTCCATAGCTCACACACAGGACACAGACGTCTTCCTCTGTCCTCATGACTCCGAGGAGATGTGCAGGCTCTTCAGTCAGCTCGGCGAGTGGCCGAGCTCACCGGGTGCTGGGAGGTCAGGGCATGGGCATATTAGCCGCTGCCAGATGCACAGATCTCATTGCCCCAATTTCCAGCATTCCTTGTGTGCTGGGTCATGTGGCTGTCACTCTTGACACCAAGGGGACCCTCCTAAAATTAGATGTAAGTTAGAGACCACTTTTACTGAATGGAAATGGCAACCCACTCCAATACTCTTGCCTGGAAAATCCCATGGAGGGAGGAGCCTGGTAGGCTACAGTCCATGGGGTCGCAAAGAGTCGGACACGACTGAGCGACTTCACTTTCACTTTCACTTTACTGAATGGAAGATGCTGCTTTTTAAAGATATTTTCTTTATTCTCTTAATTGGTCGCACCAGGGATAAGCTGTGGCACGTGGGCAGTTTAGTTGCAGATGTGAGCTCTTAGCTGTAGTATGCAGGATGTAGTTCCTCAACCAGGGGTCAAACCTGGGCCCCCTACATTGGGAGCACGGAGTCAGAGCCACAGGACCACCAGGGTCGTCCCTGAAGATGCTCTTTGAGAGATGTGAATCCTGAGTGTCGGCCATTTCTATGAGATGATTTCTAAAGATTCTGAGCGCTGAGGATGAGCTGTTTCCAGGAGATGGGCTGGTTGTCTGGGCCTGACCTCTCTCAGGTGTATAGGTGAGCTGTAGAGGGTGGAGTGTCGGGAGCTCTGAGGGCTCCGTGTGCTGAGTTCTGAGCCCCGCCGGCCTCATTCAGCCATCAGGAGTGCAGAAGCTGCAGAGGGACCGCGTGGTTCCTGCCACGTGTCAGTTTTCTGAGATACTGAGGTCATTGCATTATTTTCTTTTAGTCTTTCTGAATAAAATATGTCACATAGGGAGCCTTAAATTGCAACCATCAGAAGCTGTCACTGAGAATCCTCCTAGAAGTTTGATGGTCTCCAACCAAACCACATTCTTCCATCTGTTTTCATCCTTGATGCCCCACTTGTCACCTGCAGCCTCCCCTGCAAAACGTGACTGCATCTTGGTAGATGGTGCAGGTTCTGGTAGGCGCCATCAGACACTGTACTTTAGCATAAAGAGGTGTTGGATATTGGTCCTCAGGTGGCTGGTCACCCAGAAGGGGAGAGTCTACCACACTGTGGCTGAAGGCACTGGCTGGGTCCAGTGCCAAGCATTCACTAGCATTCCACACGCACAGATGAGCCATCTGCTTCCCTGGCAAGACGCCGAAACACATTCTGAGGAGTGGAGGTGGTGTCTTCGTGAACAGAAGTGCAAGTTCACAGCTGGGGTTGGCCCATCCTCACCCTAGAGCAGGGTCCCCGTCTCCAGCTTCTGATGCCTGATGATCTGAGGTGGAGCTGGTGGAAAGATAATAAAGTGCACAATAAGTGTAATGTGCTCGAACCATACCAAAGCCACCCCCACCCCAGTCTGTAGGAAAATCATCTTCCACAAAACTGGCCCCTAGTGCCAGAAATGTTGGGGACCACCGCCCTAGAGCCTCCATCCTGTGGCTTCCAGGTGAACAGGAGATACAGAACATGAACACACAATCCTCAGAGACAGCTTGGACGTTCCTTACACCTCAGCCCTGGGTGTTTCCTCTGCCCCGTTCCCATGCTCTTTTCCAGGAGACTGTTCCCAGGAGGGAGAGAGGCTCTGGATGCTCTGACGCCTGTGAGAACTCAGGGGTCCGGGGTTCCTGCAAAGTGCAGGGTGAAGAGAGGCAAGCCTTTGGCATTTAAGCCCCTGTTGTTTGCCGGCATCACTGGGGAGCTCATTAGAAACACAGACTCGGGCTTACCTGGACCAGCCAAGCCCATGCCTGCAACGTAGAGAGACCTAGGCATTGTCCTCTTGCATGTGAGCTGTGTAGATAGTGTGAGTAGTGTGGGCGCTCACAAGTGTGAGCAATGTGAGCGGTGTGGACGCTCACGAATGTGAGCTGTGTGAGTGGAATGGGCGCTCACGAGTGTGAGTGGTGTGGACGGCATGGGCGCTCACGAGTGCAGGCCGTGTGAGCAGTGTGGGCACTCATGAGTATGGGTGGTCATGAGTATGGGCAGTGTGGGCACTCACGAGTGTGGGTGCTTACAAGTGTAAGCACTCTGCAAAGCAGGAGCAGGAATGTAGCTCCCCCTGCCTCAAGTAATGATGGCCTTTGATCAGTAACCTACAGTGTGGTGAGGACTGAAGGTGAAGGTGTCCAGAGATGATTCTCGTGAGAGAATCAGAGACAGGCTCTGACTGAATTTCATTCAGATTCTTACTGCTTTGTATGAGCTTTGTGTGTGTTACTTGCACAGACAAACCTGTGTCCTCAGTCCTAGTGACTGCCCTTTGTGCTGGCCATTGGGACAGGACTCCCCAGAGATGTGGGAACAAGAGTGGATGAGGCAGCTTTGTGCCGGGGGCTGGGCTGTCTCTCAAGCCCCAGGCTGGAGCTGGCGGGAATGTTGGAGTGAAGACAAATCTGCACAAGAGGGCGGGCCCTGGGGTCCACTTGGTCCACATGTGGGGTGTCCTGGCACCTCCGGGGCAGGTGGATGCCTCAACCCAGGTGGCCTTGGGTGCCAGGGTCACATGTCTGCAATCCTATCAGAAGCAGGGCTTCAGTCAGCTACCAGGGTTGCAGGATTCCTTTGAAAGCTTCCTTTAAATTATCCAGTCGTTGGGGAAAGCCTGGGTTTCCTCTTGCATATTTGGTTGCGGCGGTAGGGGTGAGGAGACTGGGGTGCCTGCCCATCTGGAGATGGGTGTTGGCTCCGCCCTCTGGGGCCAGCTGCACCCACTAGCAGGTCCTGCCTTTGGACCAACAGGTCAGCTCCATCTGGCACTGGTGTGCTTGTTTAGCCAGTGTCTGTGGCTGGAGGAGCCTGGTTGGGCCTATGGGTGAGGATGGAGCTTGGCCAAGCTGGCAGTCTGAGCGCTTCAGCGTTGGCCCTGTGGAGGCCCCGGGGCACTCTCCTAGGATGGCCCTGGGCATTCTGGCACCTGGCCTTGTCCCATAGGTCCTGGGCCACCTGCTTTTCAAGGAGCTTGCTCCCCAGGAAGGGTGCATCTGCAGCTGGTTTTGCAGAACCTTCACCCCCTCTCTCCGAGGACTAGCTCTTGCAATTCAGAAACGTTAGGTTCATCCATCAGCTCCCATGTCAGTGTACGTGGGGGCAGTGTGGCGTTTATGCCCATGGGTCGCTACAGAGGAAGGCACTGGCATGGCCCTGGGACAGGACAGGTCACGGGAGGGCCTGCATCTTCTCCTGAAGAGCAGGGAGGGCTCCTCAGTACCATCCAGTCATTCTGCTGGGTCCAGAGTTTTGCCAAGGACTCTGTTAACATCAAGAGGAAGCCTAGAAACCACACACTTGGGGCCCCCATCTGGTCCAAGTGCAGCCTTCTGAGTTTCCTCCTGGGGGAGGTGTGCTGGGCCAGGCTGAGACCAGCCAGCGGGGCCGTCCAGTGAGGGCTGACACCTGTCCCCACCCTCCCATCCAGGGCCGGCAAGGCCTGGGCTCCATTTTTGTCTGGGCGTCGGGGAACGGCGGCCGTGAGGGGGACCACTGCTCCTGTGATGGCTACACGAACAGCGTCTACACCATCTCCGTGAGCAGCACGACTGAGAATGGCCACAGGCCCTGGTACCTGGAGGAGTGTGCGTCCACCCTGGCCACCACCTACAGCAGCGGGGCCTTCTACGAGCGCAGAATTGTGAGTCTGGAGAAGGGTCTCGGGGGTGGGAGGGGGATGCTCCTGCCCCTGGTCTCATGAGTCCTCAGGGGCCTCAGGGAATGGTGACTCCTGCTCTTGTCCCATGAGCCCTCAGGGGGCCCTGGGGAGTGGGGTCTCCTGATCATGATCCCATGAGTCCAGAGGAGGTTCCCAGGGGGAAGGGCTCCTGCTCCTGGTCCCATGAGTCCTCCCGGCACCCGAGGCGGGCAGGGTTCCTGGCCAAGGTCCCAGGAGGCCGTTAGGGCAGTTTGGACCCAGCCGCAGCCAGCCTCGCCATCAGGGAACTGGTTGCGCCTCGAGGTAAACCCCAGGCCCTTGGCAGCCTCCCTCAGACCCTGCCTTTCTAATTTTGGCACAGAATATCAATTAAAACCCTCTCTGGCTCGGGGGGTCTAAAAATACCCTGTAAGAATGGGGTGCATTCTCACCACAGTATCTTTTTTTAGCTTTCTAAATTCTGCGGTCACATTGCTTGGGGTCCAACTGGCCCGTTCAGTTTCCACGTGTGAAAGAGAAGGAGAGAAAGTCTCGGCTCTACGCTGAAACATTTTAGAAATCCGAGTGTCTCGGGTGTTCCCTTCTTCACAAAAGGACTTTTCTACACCCTTTAGGTTGAGAGTGGTTTTGTCTGCTGCAGTGGCTTCAACGAACATAAATCAGTGTGGTTTATCTTTTAAAAATAGCTCTTACTTTAGTGTATGGGTGAGGTTCATGCTTGTTCCTTCCCCAGATGCTTTCATACTTTAAAAAAGGTAGGAGGGGAGGGTTTCAAGTTGAAGTCAATGCAGAATTCAAGTGCACAGTCCTTAGGATGGTTTTTAGATGTCTAAAAAATGAGACCTTGGAGCTGGCCAGGCGTGGTTTAACCTGAAAACTCCCTGGCTGCTTTTCATTTCTCCTGCTGCCTGGCCACATCTGTAAATGTTATTTGCAGGCACATTGTCACACTTTCTTGTGGGAGCCTGAGGCTTCCCATTGCCCACTGTCCTCTGCAGTACCGGAAGGATCAACGGTCTTTCTGCTGCCAGCCTGGCATTGGCCTTGGCCAGCTCATGAAAGTACTCATTAAGTTGTTACTTTCCTTTCTGCTGGAACACGCACCCCTGGGATGGGGCTGAGATGCTGAATGGTGTCCTGTTGCTTTAAATATGTAGCTGGTTTGAGCTTGGACTTAGGACCTGTCAGAGGCCTGGGCTGGAGTAGGGGGATGGTGCAAGCAGGGCTTGCAGCTCTGTGTGCTTAATGAGTCACACAGCCGGTGCGTGTGTGTGTGTGTGTGCATGTGTGTGTGTACATGCACGAACACACACCTTAGCTACAGAATGCCTTTATTCCTCCGTCTCTTCATGAAGAATTCTCTGAGCCCTAACATTCAGTAACTGGGTGTCGCTGGGCAGAGGGCAGAGGAGAAAACAGTGGGCAGCTGCTGTCCAGGGCCCTTCCCTGGTGGCACGGGTGGCAGGTGATTTTGTTTCAGCTCAGCCAAGGCAAGGTATTTGCTATGAGTCCCTTAGAGACCCTGCCAGGGGGCATGCCCTGTGCTGGATGCTCGGCAGCTCATGTCTGTGTTTGGGCAGGCGTCCGACGGCAGGCGTAGCTGGGGCCCCTGTCACTCTCATGCACTGAGTGCCGACAGCAATGACTGCCTGGTGCTGAGACAGCACCTGTCCCTCCTTCACATTCTCATTACCCAGGCCACGCCCTGCCCCAGCGGCACAGAGGGTACCCTGGCTCCACTATCCCCTTCTGCCAGCCAGGGAAGGCTCCTCTGCTCACACCCTTTTCTCTGAGGCTGCAGAGCCAGCCCCAGGCCTGCCCTGCTCTCAAGAGCCTAGTCTTCTGCCCAGACACCCCCATTTCCGTCTGGCCACTTTGGACTGAGCACAGGCATGTGCCAGGCACCGGTGTTGCTTCCCCAGCAGCCCTGGGAAGGGCGTATCAGTAGCCCACTGGCAGGAGGATCCTGGGGTCACAGAGGGTGCAGCCTCCTCGCTGCACCCTGCCCTCCCCAGGGTCGAGGAGGGGAGTAGGCTGGTCCCTGCCAGCACCCTGTGAGTCTTCCTATGTGTGTGACCCGCGTGGGCTCCCTCTCTCGGGGTGATGGTCGGCCTCGCTGGGCCCTGACAAAGGAGAGACACTCTTGTTGTAAGAAGCTCTGGACTCTCCCCACAGGGGAAATTCTTTCTCAGGGATTTGCAAATAGGTGGCAGGAGCCTGGCAGTTGCAGGTATGTTGGTCTCCTGTTGGCACCATAACAAATGATCCCAAGATTCCCAGCTGGAGACAGCACAGCTGGGCTATCTCACAGTTCTGTGGGTACAAGTACAGCAGCCTCCACGGGCCCATTTTCTGGGCCTCACGAGGCTGAGTCCAGGTGTCAGCTGGGCTGCGTGTTTTCCATAGGCTCAACAGGAGGGCCTGTCCAGTACGCATCCCATGTGTTGGCAGACCTCAGTTGCTTGTGGTTTTAGGACTGAGCTCCCATCTCCTCATGGGCTGGCTGCCGAGGCCAGTTCCTGGCTGCTGTGGGCCACCCACCTTCCTGGCTTGCATCCCCAGCATCCTCTCTAAAGCCAGCAGCACAGATTGAGTCCTTCCTGAGCTGCATCTCTCTGACAGATGTAAGGGCCTATGATTGCATCGGGCCTGCTGGATCATCCAGGATAAACCCCTGACTTAACAGTTGGCTGGGTGGCAGCCTTCGCTCCATCTGCACTAGCATGGGGGTCACTGCAGGGCCAGCACCCCTCCTAGCACAGTAGATGTCTCCTACCTGTGCCTCCGTGAGCTCGCCACCTCAGTTCAGGGGGTGCAGTCAGGCTGTGCCACGGTGAGACTCAGAGTCCGAGCCCTGCCCTAGGGCGCTCCGCGTGTAGCTCTTGCAGCAGGCAGTGTAGGGGCTTTGGGACACTGCCAGCTACGAGGAGGACATCCTGGTAGGGGTGGTCTGTGACCTCTGACCCATCCTTGGCCTCTGGCTCACGGCAGAGATGCTCTCCGGGCCACCGGCGCCTGCATGTCTTTCACGCTGCTCTGAAGTTGGGGCGACTTGGGGGTCATTGATGGGAGCCTGGCAAGGAGTCTTGCTGTGGAGGCCCCTCTGTTTCATTCTGTCTCTCCGTGGAGTCTCGGGGTGCATCTGCAGAGGTGTGGGTGTGTGGCTGGGACCCCATCTCCCCACCCCACTATCAGCCTGTTGCTCTGGGGGGTGCCAGATCCGTGGAAACCTCTGCCCCTGAGATGTGTCTGCGTAGCACCTCTCCTGTCCCTGGGTCAAAGTCAGCCTGCCCGGGACAGTGTCCTGGGCAGCCTCTGACCTGGCTGCTTGCTTCCCCCCTCTCCCCCCACCAGGTGACCACGGACCTGCGTCAGCGCTGCACAGACGGCCACACCGGAACCTCGGTCTCAGCCCCCATGGTTGCCGGCATCATTGCCTTGGCCTTGGAAGCAAAGTAAGTTCTCACCTGCTTTCCCTTCTTTTCCTTTTTAAAAAAATGTTTAATGTATCAAAATACACATAATGTAAAATTTACCATTTAAGCCATTTTAAGTGTGTAGTTGAAGCATATTCACTGTTGTATGACCATCTCCACCACCCCCTGCAGGACGTTCCTCTTTGTCCAAACAGCTCCTATCCCCAGAAGACAGCTCTGCTGCAAAAAATCACACAGACAGAGCTTAGACAGGAGAGGCTCCGTCTCACAGTCCCAGGGCCCAAGGTCTAAGACTGAGTGTCGCAGGGCTGGTTTCCTCTGAGGCTTCTCTAGGCTTCTCTCCTTGGTGCATCACCTTCTCCCCATGTCCTCACGCGGCCTTCTTTGTATGTGTGTGTTTGTTGTTCAGCCACTTAGTCGTGTCTGACTCTTTGTGACCCCATGGACTGTAGCACACCAGGCTTCTTTGTCATGTATGTGTTTAGATCATTAGGACACCAGTTACCCTGGATCACTGCCCACCCTCTGGACCCCATTTCACCTTAACAACCTTTTTATGACCCCATCTCCATGGGCAGTTACACCTCAGGTCCTGGGGGTCTGGTTTCCACGTGTGACTCTGGGGAAGGGACACAGCTGGCAACCACAGCTGTGTTCTCTGTCTTTGAGTCTGACTCTTCTGGGCCTTCAAATGAGTGGAGTCCCAGAGTGTTTGTCCATCACTCAGCACAGCGTCTTCCAGGTTTGCCCATGTCGAAGCAGGATGGTCCTTTTCCAGACCATCCTTAATAGGAGTCAAGAGGCTCCTTCCTGTCTCTCCCTTTTTCAAGCTCACAGCCTCCTGCCTTCATAGGGGCACAGGGAGCTGGTGGGCGCAAACCTCAAGCCTGTACTATACCCCAGATCACACTTTAGGTCAATACAGCTGCCCTCTGTCAAGGGGGCTCATGAGTGGTGATGCTTTATCTGCTTCAAGCCACATAAAAACCCTAAAATTGCCATGTGTTGGATGGGTCCACTTTGCATACGGTCATGGAATCAAAACAGGTTTTAAACAACAGTGGCTCCCAACAACAACCTGTGGCTTTGAAGTCATTTGCTGCAGATGAGATTGTACGAAGTTGTGTTTGGGTTGCTGACCATCTAATTATGTGTGTTTTATTTGTTGATTCGCCTCAGGAGAAAGAGCATAAAGCTCAAATGCTACCCATTTAACAAAGAAACAGGTATGTTTGATTTTCAGGCCAAAATGTTAACTTCTGTGTCCTGGGGCTCATTTTAAAATACTAAATAGTTACTTGTGTGGAAAGTTGCATTCACATACTTAGTGATTCATTGTTTTATGTTTTCTTTCCTCCTTTTTTGGAAACATGCAAGGAATTTTGTTAGTTGAGGATATATAGAAAACAAACCCTGTTTTGTGCCACTTGTTCCATTAAACCTGGCCTGTGGACTCATGAACTCTCTGATTGCTATCTCCTCATCATTGTAGCCCATCCTCAGAATTTTACAGACGGCAGGCATCACTGGACACAGTGTCCACTTAGAGCGTGTAAGTGCAAGGGTTGGTCAAGGGAGGAAGGAGTTGTAACGGGCATGCTGCCAGCCTCAGCTGAGGGGCTTTGGAGGCTCCAGGGCCAGGACCGCTGCTCATGTGCACCGTGTCTTCCTGGCAAAGCCAGGTCGACCAGGGGAGGAGAGAAGCTCTCTGGCAGGAGGCCAGCAGGCAGCACATGACAAGGATGAAGGAAGAGCCTAGCGTGTGAGAAACGCCCCAAGGGTCAGCCGGGAGTTCAGGGCCATCTTGGAATGTCACATCAGTCCCTTCATGAGAAACCATGTCCAACACCATTTCTTAGATATGTTTCCATGCAACTGTGAGTGCAACTTTATTTCTGTCATCAGAAACCAGGTGGGTTTCCCCCTAGGAAAACAGTTTCTCACAGCCTCCCTTTCTGGACCCTCTGTCGTCAGCCCAGGCTTCCTGGTGCCTTATGCTGAGCTTCCAGGGCAAGGGGAGGCATTCTGCATCTTTGTGGGCCTGACGGTCATGAGCAGCTGCTGCTGCTGCAGCAAAGTTGCTTCAGTAGTATCTGATTCTGTGTGACCCCATACACGGCAGCCCACTAGGCTCTGCCGTCCTGGGATTCTCCAGGCAAGAACATTGGGGTGGGTTGCCATTTCCTTCTCCAACTCATGGAAGTGAAAAGTGAAAGTGAAGTCACTCAGTTGTATCCGACTCTTCGCAACCCCATGGACTGTAGCCTACCAGGCTCCTCCGTCCATGGGATTTTCCAGGCAAGAGTACTGGAGTGGGGTGCCATTGCCTTCTCCCGTCATGAGCAGGGACCAGCCCAAATAAGCAAGACTGCGACTGCGGCCGCATCTGTCATCTGGACTGCAGAGCCTGTGCCCGGCCTTTCTGTCAGGGGGAGGAGTCTGTGCCCAACCTCACTGCCAGAGGGCGTGGTCTGTGCCCCTTCTCTACCAGAGGGCGTGATCTTCTCCCTCTCCACCAGAGGGCGTGGTCTGTGCTCCTTTCCACCAGAGGGTGTGGTCTGTGCCTGGCCTCTCCACCAGGAGATGCAGACTATGCCCCCTCTCCACCAGAGGGCGTGGTCTGTGCCCTTCTCTACCAGAGGGCGTGGTCTGTCCCCTCTCCACCAGAGGGCGTGGTCTGTACCCTTCTCCACCAGAGGGCGTGGTCTGCCCCCTCTCCACCAGAGGGCGTGGTCTGTACCCTTCTCCACCAGAGGGCGTGGTCTGCCCCCTCTCCACCAGAGGGCGTGGTCTGTACCCTTCTCCACCAGAGGGCGTGGTCTGCCCCCTCTCCACCAGAGGGCATGGTCTGTACCCTTCTCCACCAGAGGGTGTGGTCTGCCCCCTCTCCACCAGAGGGCGTGGTCTGTACCCTTCTCCACCAGAGGGCGTGGTCTGCCCCCTCTCCACCAGAGGGCATGGTCTGTGCCCTTCTCCCCCGGAGGGTGTGGTCTGCCCCTTCCCTACCAGAGGGCGTGGTCGGCCCCCTCTCCACCAGAGGGCGTGGTCTGTGCCCCTTTCCACCAGAGGGTGTGGTCTGTGCCTGGCCTCTCCACCAGGAGATGCAGACTATGCCCCCTCTCCACCAGAGGGCGTGGTCTGTGCCCCTCTCCACCAGAGGGCATGGTCTGCCCCCTCTCCACCAGAGGGCGTGGTCTGTGCCCTTCTCCACCAGAGGGCGTGGTCTGTCCCCTCTCCACCAGAGGGTGTGGTCCGTGCCCCTCTCCACCAGAGGGTGTGGTCTGCCCCCTCTCCACCAGAGGGCGTGGTCTGTCCCCTCTCCACCAGAGGGCATGGTCTGTGCCCTTCTCCCCCAGAGGGCGTGGTCTGTCCCCTCTCCACCAGAGGGTGTGATCTTACCCCTCTCCACCAGAGGGCATGGTCTGTGCCCTTCTCCCCCAGAGGGCGTGGTCTGCCCCCTCTCCACCAGAGGGTGTGATCTTACCCCTCTCCACCAGAGGGCATGGTCTGTGCCCCTTTCCACCAGAGGGTGTGGTCTATGCCTGGCCTCTCCACCAGGAGATGCAGACTATGCCCCCTCTCCACCAGAGGGCGTGGTCTGTGCCCCTCTCCACCAGAGGGCGTGGTCTGCCCCCTCTCCACCAGAGGGCGTGGTCTGTGCCCTTCTCCACCAGAGGGCGTGGTCTTCCCCCTCTCCACCAGAGGGTGTGGTCTTCCCCCTCTCCACCAGAGGGCGTGGTCTGCCCCCTCTCCACCAGAGGGTGTGGTCTCTGCCTGGCCTCTCCACCAGGAGATGGAGCCTATGGCGCCTCTCCACCAGAGGGCATGGTCTGTGCATGACCTCTCCCCAGGGGGCGTGACCTGTCCCTAAACTCTCCAGCAGGGGTCATGTCCTGCACCCGGCCTCTCTGTCAGAGCTGTGGTCTGTACCCGCCTCTCTGCCAGAGGACATGGCCCTGGGCATCTGGGGCCGCAGGTCCTCCTCTGACAGGCTGGCTGTGGTCCTCAGGTGGGGCCCTGGATGAAGGGATGGCAGGTCAGCTTGTGCCAAGGAAAGTCTGGAAACTGGACCGATGGAAGCCGTTGCGATGAGGCAGCCAGGAGGCCAATATCTGGCCAGGAACAAGCACAGTGGAGAGAATGTGGTGAAGTCAGGGGAGGCCAGGGCTAGGACCGGGGAGTAAGAGCCCCCAGGGAGGAGGACACCCCCCACCCAGGACCCAAGCTACAGATAAATGTCTCTCAGGTAAAGAAGGGACATTTGCTGGGAAAATAAAACAGTGGAGCTGCTGTTAAAAAAACTAATGGCTCCTCAAAAAAATTAAAGAATTACCATGTGATCCAACAATTACACTTGTGGGTGTGCACCCACAGGGATCAAAGCAGGGGCTCAAAGGAATGTTTTTATGGCCATGTTTGTAGCATCGCTACTCAACAGCAAAAGGTGGAAGTGCCTCAGGCATCCATCAGTAGGTTAGTGTGCTCTGTGCAGCCATGGAATGTCATTCAGCTTGAGAAGGAAGGAGACCTGACCCCTGCAGCAGCGAGGGCATGACACTGCACGAACTAAGTCAGTCACAGAGGGTCAAATCCCGCATGACTCCACTCTTGGGAGGCGCCTGGAGTCCTCGGATTCACAGAGATGGAAGGTGGTGGGAGCTGGGGCCAGGGATGGGAGGAGGGAGGGGAGTTGGTGCTTGATGAGTGCAGAGGATCGGTGGCTTAAGATGATCAAGCTCTGGAGGTGAATGGTGGTGACGACTGCACAGCACAGGGAATGTATTTAATGGCACTGAACTGTATGTCTAAGAACCATTAAGATGGTACATTTCATGTTATGTATGTTTGTAAACACACACACAAAGAGCAGGCAGTTGGAAGGATGTTTGTGAGGACTGGTCAGGCAGGTGCTGTTGAGGAGACGTTGAAGACTGTCCTTGTTGATGATGCAGTCCTAGCACTGTGCACAGAGGGGTCTTGAGAGCTTGTGTTGAGAAGTGTTGAAAAGGCAGGCAAGGATATCTTATCTGGGCATTTTTGGTAGTAGGCAAGTGTTCTTTAACAAAGCGCTTGTACTCCACACCAGAATGAATATGTCATAAAGGTAGAGTAACTAGAATCTCAAATTCTAACGTGTGGCCAGCAGTCCTGGGAGTAGGGTATGGACAGGTGATGGCTGGCATGCCCCAGTGCACAGAGCACTCCCTCATGGGGTGCAGAGCAGCCCAGGTTTTCCCACCACCTGCTAACACACAGTGCCATCGTCTCATGGATTCACGGGGATTGTGGCCCAAGGCTGGACTTTCCCTAGGTGTCAGGTTACCTGCTGCACCGTCTTATCTCAGGCTTCGAGGATCAAAAATAATTCTTGACCGAGAGGGTGTGACATCTACCCTTGCCAAGTGGTAGTGTCTTGGGGCCTCCTCAAGTACAGGAGCGAGGCCAGCCCCCAGTGCCCCACCTCTGACGGACCTGGCGGTCGGCAGTGCTGACTGATGTGAGTACAGCTGTCTGTCCTTGTGTCATTGCAGCAGCCAGCTGACCTGGAGGGACGTCCAGCACTTGCTAGTGAAGACGTCCAGGCCGGCCCACCTCAAAGCAAACGACTGGAAGGTGAACGGTGCCGGTCATAAAGGTGCGGCCAAGACTCGGGGGCTGGGCAGGGCCAGGTGCCATCCGGGCAGAGCCTGTGGGTGACCTTCCAGAGCCTGTATGGGGGAACATGGATTTCTCACACACACACAAAAAAACCCAGACAACAATAATTGTGTCACAAGAATGAGGAGCGCAAACTTAGTAGTTTAAGCAGAGTTTCTACAGTTACTTGAGTATTGGGCTCCCTAAACCTCCCAACCTTTGCCACATCTGGGGCCCCAGTACCGATACTGACTTCATGGTTCTCTTTAAATTTTTGCCTATTTTTTTTTTTTACACAAAGGAAAATGTTCTAAAAGAAAACTGCATTACATCTAGTCAGTCATGTGTGTGTTAGTAGCTCAGTCGTGTCCCACTCTTTGTGACTCCATGGACTGGACTCCTCTGTCTGTGGAATTCTCCAGGCAAGAATACTGGAGTGGGTTGTCATTCTCTTCTCCAGGGGATCTTCCCGACCCAGGGATCAAACCCAGGTATCTTGTATTGCAGGCAGATTCTATACCACCTGAGCCACCAGTCAGTCGTGGGCCTGATGCCAATCATAATAAATGAAGTTTGCTTACATGCCACCTGAGGGCAACTTGCACTCTTAGCCCTGAGTAGCTATCCCTAAGTTTCCACATCTGTGCAGTGAAGACGCTGAGATGGTTATGTGAATTACTTTATAACTGTAGAACTTCTGTCAGCAAGTCCTTGCGTTTTAAAAGGGCTGTCTGCCATCACAGCTTGGGGCTGAGCCAGGTACCGTGAGCTCAGCCCGTGGTCAGGCTTGCAGCCAGGTATGTGAGGCCCCTTGAGCAGGTGGTGATAGGAGTGTGCTCCTGGATTTGTCTGCCTTGCTTCTTACCAGAGACACTTGAAAGGGATTTACATTCAGCCATGGTATATTAAGAAGAACATTTTCCCTTTTCTTAGGGTCAGATCCAACTATTTTGACACTGAGCCTGACATTCCTCTCTGTAAAATATAGGCCAAGCGTTGTCACCCCAAGTTCCAAGAGACGTTCCTTTAATGAGGAGGTTGGCTGGGCCTGATGTGTCCTTGTCCTACAGGGGTGTTGGTGGTGCTGGTGCACTGTAACAGGAGCCGACCTACATTTCAGTTTTGACCTAATTAGTAGGAAAAGGGGTTGTATCTAGTTTTTAACCTTGCCTCCTAACTCTGAAACTCCCCTGCATGGCCAGATTAAACACTGTCTCAGGCCAGCCTGTGTACTAGGCGATGCTGCTTTCCCCGGACGCCTTGGAAATTCCACAGGAAAAGCAAACAGAAAAAGAGACGAGCGGAGCCTTGTTTGATTGTGTCTACTGCACGCACGGTTGCATGAGCCACAGTATCTTGGGTCTTGTTTTTCTCGTCTTGTTCAAGACTCAGGGAGCACAGTTCAGTTTAGTTGCTCAGTCGTGTCCAACTCTTCACAACCCATGGACTGCAGTACTCCAGGCTTCCCTGTCCATCACCAACTCCCGGAGCTTGCTCAGACTCATGCCCATCAAGTTGGTGATGCCATCCAACCATCTCATCCTCTGTTGTCCCCTTCTCCTCCTGCCCTCAGTCTTTCCCAGCATCAGAGTCTTTTCCAGTGAGTCAGTTCTTCCCATCAGGTGGCCAAAGTATTGGCGTTTCAGCTTCAGCATCAGTCCTTCAAATGAATTCAGGACTGATTTCCTTTAGGATGGACTGGTTGGATCTCCTTGCAATCCAAGGGGCTCTCTTGGGAGCACAGATGCCAAGAATTCCCTTTAACCTAAAGAAAGTGGTCCTCATCTCACAGAAAGAAAGTTCTAGACCCTCCCAGCATTTCTTTCACTTTGCACCCAAACGGGACACATTTTCTGGCCCTCACTCCTGGTCTGAAAGAGTTCTGTCCAGAGAGTAAGGTTGCTGGGACCCTGGTGCGTCCTTGGGGGACAGGGGCTGCAGCCGGGGCACTCTGGAGCTGGCCGTGGCCCTGCAGCTATGGGGGGACACAGGCAGCCATCCCTGGGCATGGGGGGCTGCATCTGAAGGCCCTGTCTTTTCAGTTAGCCACCTCTATGGATTTGGCCTGGTGGATGCGGATGCCCTGGTCGTGGAGGCCAAGAAATGGATGGCAGTGCCCCCGCAGCACACCTGTGTTGCCGTCACTGACAAGAGACCCAGGTGAGCTCGGCTCCTGCACATGCACTGGGCCCTGCTGGGGGGCGTTTGGGGGTTGGGGGGGCTGGGGGCAGATGTTCACACGTGCATTTCTGTGCTTGTCGATGGAGACACGTGTGCACGCCAGTGTGTGTGTGTGTGTGCTTGTGTGCATGCACGTGTGTGTACACACTTGCGGTGCATCTGCAGATGTGTCTGCCGTTTTTCCCTGTGGATTATGAGACAGGTAGAGGGATCGCTTCTCACTCCAGGACTGTTTCGAGGCCTTTTGCTGTTGCTATCGTTCCCTCTTATCTGCTGCTCCCTCAGCCTGAGCCCCTAATGAGGACTGGAAGTTCTTAGCGTGTATTTAGCGGAGCTCCCAGAGGAGGGCGCTGCCCTGCCAGCTGGGGTGACGGGCAGCAATGGCACCTGCCGCAGGGCTCGGGGTGGCAGCCCTGCCGCTCCTCTGTTGCAGGCAGGGTCTGGTGTCTAGAGAACACCACAGCGTGTCGCTGTGTTTGGGCTCCGATGACTGGAAGGTTTAAGCGCTGGGGTTTAACCTGCCTCGAGCCGTGTTTTGCAGAGTCCTGGCTTCACCTTCCTGACAAGGTTGAGCACTGCCCTTTGTGTAAGTTATTCTCAGTCAGTTGCATTTGTTCATTAAAATTTTTGTTTTAAAATTTTCAGCTGTCAAGTAATCAAAATGGCAAGAACCCTGTTCCATTAGGCTCAGATGATTCTCCTGAATTCTGCTGTTTCACTGTCCCCTTTACCCTTTCTTAGAGTGTTTTTCTAGGCCTTAAAATCTGGTAAAGAAAGGAAGAATGAGATGCATTCCTTTCTAGCATTTATAACCTTTGTAAAATCTGTGTTTTTTAAAAAAAATGATGAGGTGATTGAAAGTGGTTCTTGCTTTGTCAACAAAAATAGATCACTCTCTGAGGTCGCCTTTTCCTTGAAGGCATCTGCTTCTTATAATATGCCCTTTTGTGATAAAATTTTCAAAGAAGTACTTTTTGTTGATGCCTTGTGTGCAGTAGGAATTCAGAAAGTATTTGTTGGATGAATACTACACAGTGGGAGCTTTGGAAAAATTACATTTCCCTCCTGATGCTGATAGTGAAGACTGACTGCCAGCTCGTCCCGCCTGACCAGCTGGTCACCCAGCAGATAGGTCTCACTCTTGACGCTGGAAGGCATCTCTTTCTCTGGGGAGCCTTAGACTGTCCAATTCGGAAGAAAGTAGAAGGTTCCCTGAGCCTGAGGAGGCCTGTCACGTTCTTCTGCATGGTTGGTTGGGAGATGCCTGGCTCACAGGTCCTCAGGTTCCAGGTTACGTGACGCCTGCCCGGGGGTGTGTCCGGGCTGCAGCCCTTCCCTCCTGCCGGCCTCCCCGTCGGGCGACTCCTGAATGAAGCATTCTTCTCCTGCCAGAAATAGTTTTAAGATGGGAGAGTGGTGCCTCGGTGGCGCAGGGTTGTTTTTATTTTTATTTTATTTTGTTTTTTAAGTGCTGGTCCATGGAGTCTAGACAGCACCGGTGGAGGGGCGCAGCCGTCACACACAGTGTGACATTGTTTCTGTCCTTTGAGGAGGGAAAAGCCACATACTCCAGCGGACAGGAGAATCACACGTCTGTCTCTAAGGGAAAATCGTCTTTGCGTTCAGCAACCTTAGCCTCGCAGGACTAGTCAGCCAGACAGCTGTCCCACACCACAGACTCAGCTACAGGTTCGGTTGTCCCCAGGGACGTGAGGGCCAGGACACAGACACACGGGCCACCAGCCAGGTGCTCCGCATGGAATCACATGCCTGCTTTGACCTGTGGTCACAGCCTGCCTGCCAGGGTCACTTGAGCCAGGGTGCTCGGCGCCCCCAGTGCTCATGGCCAGTTTCCTTTGTCAGGTTCTTGTGTAGCTTTGACTAAGCTGCTCGGATGGTTTGGCTTAAAGGTGAAAAGGAAGTCTTCCCACACACCTACTTCTCCTCCCTTGCCTCTCCTTGCTCCCTCTCCACGGATGCTTCTTGGTCCAGGGGTCCCCCAGGATGGCTGTTCATTCTCTCAGCCTCTTTCTGATTTCTCCTTCTCATGGTGGAATCCAGGAACGCTGTGAGTGTCCTAGACCCAGCTTTAGTGCTTCCTGTGGAGAGCAGAGAGAGAGAGATAGAGAGAGAAGAGAGAGACAGAGAGAAAAGGAGAGGGGGACAGGGAGGGAGAGAGAGACAGCGAGGGGGAAGAGGGGGCCTCCTTGGGCATCTTGTGCAGACCTTTGTACCCACATGGGACTTATTTCCCTGCCCTTCCTCCTGAGTGGAAGGACGAGTCCACCTCAGTGTAAACTTCAGAGAACCGTGTTCACTGGGATTAAGTGCAGGCGTCCTGGCAAGTCCGTGGTGATGTAGGTGAGGTCGTGTGGGGCTGTGGGCCAGAGGCTTGGGTGTCCCTGGTCACGTGCAGGGCAGGAATGAAGAGTACCAAGAGCTCTCCACCCTCGTCCACCCCTCAGTCCTCCCTGGGGTATGTCCTGTCTAGGGAGACGGTCCCCCCGACCGTGACCAGAGGAGTCCCGGGACCGCCCTCTCTGCAGATCCTGCCTGTGCTCAGACATGGGCATCACAGCCCCTGTGCCCTTGGAGGACTGCGTAGGCCCTGCTGGTGTCCCTCTGCTGATGGGCTCTGTCCAGCGCCACCCCGAACCTGAGTCAGGCTCAGGCCAGAGGGGCAGAGGGCCAGCAGCACAGCAGAGAGGCGGTGATGGGGGCAGGGGGCGGGCTCCATCAGGGGCTGTCGGGGGAGCGGTCAGTCATTCTCTGCAGAAAGGCCATGCTGACCCCCTTGTCTGGACGCTGCGCATCCTGGGTCTGGCAGTGCGGGGATGGCAGCCTGTGTCTGTTGGGATCCCTGAAGTTCATGGAGTAGGCCGTGGAGCCACCAGGAGAGGCCTGGAAAGCGGCGCCCTTGGGAGTGGGGTGGTGAGGAAGGAGAGGGGCCAGGCCCGCCCTACTCCCCAGGGGCTGGCCCTCCCCGCACCCTCAGGGGCCAGCCCTTCCCCCACTCCTGTTCCCAAACACTGATCTCCAGATCTCCCCGGGCCACCTGATTACAGCCTTCACCCACCCGCCCCCCAGAGCAGCCCCCCGGCACCCACAGAACAGGCATAAGGGCCAAGCATGGCTGGGCGGCTGTCAGCGAGTGTGGAGTATGGCCCAGCAGGAGGGCCAGTCCCTTGACCTCACCGGGCACATTCATGTTTGAGAATGCCTTGTACAGGCCATACAGGTGACACTGTGGAAATATGAGTGGAGGCCCAGCCTCTGTTGTAACGTGCAGGCACACAAAGATGGCATTCTTGGCTGATTTGGGGTACAAATGGTTTAAACCTACTTAGAAGTTTCTGTCAATTAATGGAAAGTAAATCGGGTCATGACCAGTGCCATCTGCCTGAGCAAAGTTATTTTAAAGTCTAGGGGTGTCAGATAGAAAAGGGTGAAATGACACTTTTATAACCTTTCTAAAAGTGAAAATCAACCTTAGTATAATTCCCATGAATGAAAAAGAGTCCCAGCTTTTAAGAATCTTATCTGACCCATAGGATTTTCTAGCTAGCATGTCCCTACATCTTTAAAGACCCAGCTACAGCTGGACAGTTGATGACATCTGTGCCTCCCAACTCCATGCTGAAGGACAGCCAAGCAAGAAGAATTGACCTGCTTTTCTTCGGTTTCAGCAGGTTTGGAAGGTTACCATCCAGACAGTGTGTATAGTGTGGCTTGTCTTTTATTAAAAAACTCACCCACCATGCAAAGATACTTCAAAACTAAAAGCTTTGACTCAGGGTTATCTCCAAAGCAGAACATCTATTTCTAGATGTTCAAGAATTAACTGTACATTAACCACATGCTGTTTACTCTTCTGGCATCTCGTTAAACCAGACCACATGTGATGGTCTTTTTACAACAGCTCTGCTTATACATATGTAGTGGGTTGATGGGTGATGATTATCAGGTGCTTACTGTGTGCCAACCTTTGTTCTAAGCACTGTGTGTATGGATTCACTCATTCAAAACCCCCAACACAGGTGTGAGGTTTGGAAATTATTATTATTTTTTTTAATTTGGCTGCGCTGAGTACTCATTGCTGCGCAGGCTTTTGTCTGGTTGTAGTACACGGGCTTCTCATTGCAGTGGCTTCTCTCGTTGCAGAACACGGGCTCCAGAGCACAAGCTCCTTAGTTGTGGCACACGGGGTTAGTTGCTCCACGGCTTGTGGGATCTTCCCAGATCAGGGTTGAACCCATGCTCCCTGCAGTAGAAGCATGGAGTGTTAACCAATGGAATGCCAGGGAAGTCCAATGCTCCCTGCTTCTGAGATGAGTATTGGAACTTGGATGATACAGTTGTCCTCATTTTTCTAAGAAGTCACCATAGACACTGGAGAGATACAGTGAGGTTCCCAGGGGTTCTGAAACACTCTGGGCCAGGATGCATTTCTGGGCTTGAAACTACGCTGGGGAGGGGTCTTCCAGGTGGAAGTGCAAAGTGAGGCAGACTTGGAAGATGTTACAGGTTCAGTTCCAGATCACTGCAATAAAACAAGTCACATGAACTTTTTGGTTTCCCAATGCATACAGAGGTTACATTTCTGATACACTGTAGTCTGTTGTGTGCAGTAGCACTGTGTCTAAGAGGACAATGTACCTACCTTAGTAAGAAGTACTTTACTGCTAAAAAGAAAAAAAAAAGAAAGACATTTACTGCTAAAAGAAAAAAACAGACTCACTATCATCTGAGCCTTCAGTGAGTCGTAATCTTTTTACAACTGTACATCAAACATCACCAGAACTTTATTAAAAGTGTGAAAGCTTCAAAGTTCATTGAAGAGTTTGAAATATTGTAAGAATTGCCAAAATGTGACAGAGATCTACGAAGTGACCAAATGCTTTTGGAAAAGTGGTGCCGACGGACTGGGCTGCCGCAGGGTTACCACAGACAATTTGTAAAGCACTGCAGTGGAGGGAGGTCCCTGTGCTGACTGCCGTGGCCCCCCAGCTTGAGCAGAGTGGAGGGGGCGGGGGCACCCTGCTGCTGCCCAGCTTCTCCTGCTCTTCCTCAACACTTGGTTTACTCAAAAACAGTTCTGCCTCTGGTTCTGAACGTCACTTGGATGCCCTAAGATTATAAGCACTGTGACTAGGTGAGTGCCTTGAATTTAGTAAATTGGGAACTTGTCTCTACAGATATACGAGCAATTAGGTGGTGTCATGTACTGGAGAAAGCTGAATGCAAGATCTAGGAAGTGACTATGAGCCTTTGGGCTGGTCGCCCTTCACCTTCCCTGAGAGGGGAGCTGCTGAGGGGCATAGGATGAAGGAACACCTGGAGGGTCCAGCACTGAGTATGGCACAGTTCAGCAGGAAGTGACACACCTCTGTCCCCAGAGCCCTTTTCCAGGAGGGCAACCCCCACAGCTTGAATATCTCTGGGTCTGAAGGGACCTCTGAAGTCCTCAGGCTCCCTGGGGTCCTGGAGAGATGGCTTTGTGCACAGATGACAGTTTCAGAGTTTAGTAGCAGAAGACGGTTCTCAGTTATCTTGGGAGCTTTATGATCTTTCTAGATCAGCTTTTGTGATTAACGTGCAGCTTACCTGCTTTTGTGTTTCTGTGCATGATTTGACTGAAACCCCGCAGCTTCTGTGCTCAGCCCGGCCAGTCTGTGTGCCCTCAGGAAGAGCCGGCAGCTGGGGTCCCCAAGAGGCTCTGCCAACCTCAGTGAGGATGCCACGTGTGCTCCCTAAAATGCACTTTCCTCTTGGGGCATCAGCTCCAAGGCCAGGCTGGGGAGGCAGCTGTGGGGAGTGTGAAGGTCTTCTGTTCCTGTACCCTGAGGTCAGGCCCCTCATCACTGGTAGCGGGGTTTCCTAGGTGGGATGCATTTCTAGAGCAAAGTGATTGCTCCCATCCCGGCTGGCAGATGGTTGGGGGTGGGAGCTTGGTTGTGACTTTTGTGTCTGTTTCACCCTTGTCTTGCTTTTCAGATGAGGAGATGTTAGGTTGCTTAGTGAGTCTTCACAGGGGAGTGTCCACCACCCCCTTCCCCAGCACCTACATTGCCTCCTCAATGCAGGAGGCGGGAATAGTTCACCTGGAGATGAATGAATGCCTGTGGGGCTGGGCGTGGCTGCTGACCACTAAACAGTGATAGTAAAACCTGGGAGAAGCACTGGGAGAAGTAGGCATCATCGCTCAGTCAGTTTACGACGTATACAAGTCATGTTTTCAAATATTTAGAGAGTCTCCTCGGGAATTACATCACTGTTTATAAGTGTTTTGATTGTTTTTTATGACTCAGGCCCTGTCGAGCCAAGCGATTTAATTCCGGAGACACTGAGCCCACACGGGAGCTCCCTCTGAGGGAAGCCCCCTCCCCAGAGGGAAGTCGGCATAGTGGAAACAGCACTCCCCGCAGTAAACTGAGTGCTGGCCCAGTGTTGCAGAGTTACTCCTATGCTGCTGGGCAGAGGGTGGCCTTTCCTAAGCACAGGCCGTCAGGGTGAGCTATGCAGGTAAAGCGTCAGCGGGTGGACTGGCCTGGCTCTGCAGCAGTGTCAGGGGAAGGCTTGTCTGCTCCGTCTGGGGAATCCTGAGGGATCAGGGTATGGTGCCTATCCCCAGAGATCACCCCAGATGGAAAACTCCCCTGGGTTTGTTCAGAGAACAAACTCCCTTTGTGGAGTGGGGGAGGTGGGGCCAGCCTTCCATCAGGACCGTCCAGAGCAGACTTCCTGTCCAGCCTCCGCGAAGAGTCCTCTGGTCCAGTCAGTGTGGCCCCCACCAGTGACCCCAGGTCCCTTGTTCCTCTCCTACTTCCTGGTTTCTTGAATGTGATTGTGGGTCCATGTAGGACAGCGTGGCTCAGGTGGACGCAGGGGACTCGGAGCCTCACATGTGTTCATGTGTCCCAGCTCTGCGCCCCCACAGCTCTGTGACCTCTCTGGGTTAAATGGGTTGGTCCTTGTCGGTATGCAGACCAGGGGCCAGTGCCCGGCATGTAGTCAACTCAGGAAGTGTTTGCTGTTGTTAGCATTTGGCATCATGACCTGTATCTTCAAGGCCAGTCTTTGAGATAGAGTGGCGGGGTTTTAAAGCCTCTCATACCCTAGGCTGCTCAGGAGACTAGCTGGCCACACTGAGGGGGCCGAATTCTGGGTGTACAGGCTGAGTCTGCACAGGAAGACACTCTTTAAGTCTCTCTGAGCAAATCCCAGAATGATCAGCCCCTTCAGGGCAGGTGATGTGACTCTGACAGGCGTGTCTAAGAGGGGGACACAAGGGGCTTTGACCAAGAGGCCTGTTCTATCCCCTGGTGCACAAGTTTGGGGTTTGGAGCCCCACCCTTAGCCCACCCCGTACCCTTGGCAGGAGCATCCCAGTGGTGCAGACGCTGTGGACCACCGCCCACACCACTGCCTGCGCTGACCACTCAGACCAGCACGTGGGCTTCTTGGAGCACGTGGTGGCCCGCGTCTCCATTTCCCACCCACGCCGTGGGGACCTGCAGATCCACCTGACATCCCCTTCTGGGACCAGGTCTCAGCTGCTGGCAAAGAGGTGAGTCCTGGTAGGCAGGAGCCGAGGGGCTAGGGGATGGGGTCTGGAGAGGGTGGCTGGGCGAGGGGTAGGTAGGGGCTGGGCACAGCTCAGTGTCACAGGACTCTGCAAGGTGCCAGCATGTTGGGGGCTCTGGAGACACACACACGCAGCCCCCCAAACCTGAGAAATAGCCTCCTGCAGCCTAGCCTTCAGACATTCAGAACCTTTTCCACTTTTTCTATCACTGCAGGCAGTGATAGAGGCTTTGGCTGTCTGTTTGGTGGAGAGATACGTGCCCCTGCTGGGCTCCCCCTCATAGCACAAGGGTGACAGTGGTGTCTCCCCTCTGGAGGGGGCCCGGGCCACCTTCTACACTTGGGGACCATGTGGGCACAAGCATTTGAGGATGCTAGCCGGCAAGCTGCAGCTTTGTGCTATTTTGCAACCAGAGTTGTTGTTAGAACTTTTAGAAGTTTCCTTTAAAAATCCGCAAGTCTAGTCTTCTTGAGAAATTGGAAGCTGTCTGGTAGCAGGCTTGCATTCCATGGACAGACGCTCACTAGAGAGCTCAGGGCCTTCCCTGCATCAGCTGAGGCCGGGCAGGGCTGCTCATCTCCCGGCCCTCTTGAGGTCACCTCTCAGGCATGGGCTGTCGGACCCAGAGACCGGAGCTTGCAGCCTGCTCCTCCACGGGCCAGCGGGTGCAGGGGGGTACCACTGCTCCTTGGCTCTGGAGGCATCCTGAGGGTTCCTCCATCTCAGCTAGCAGAGTTATGAGGACTAGATGTGATAACCCAATAGAAGTGCTGGCCCAGACTCTGTGCTCCTCCCCTCCTAACTCCCACTCCTTGCTCAGGCCCAGGGTGGGAGCCCCGAGATGAGAGGGCTATGAACCTGGGCTCACCTGGTTCCTAGCTGCCCATGCCCTGGGTCACACTGAGCCCAGGCCGTCAGCTGAGTCTTGGGAGTTGGATCTTTCCAGGGCAGGCTGTGGGATTACAGCAGCAGTGTCTGTTTCAGAATCTAGTCACTTTTTGACCTCTCAGCTAAGATCAAGTGTGGGATCGATCACCTACTTTATTTTTGATCTTGCTTAATTCAGCGGCTTTTTTGGGATTCTAGGTTGCTTTTTGCTTCGAGTAAGCAGATGTCTTACGTCTCTCAATCCCAGAAAGAGCTTGTCTTTATTCTACATTCATCGGGGGTCATCTGTGAAGATCAGCCTTGACCTTGGTGGTTTCTTAGAAGAAAGTACCAGTTTTCCCCTCCCCTCTCTGTTTGTGTAGAACATGCTCCCTTTGTAAACATTTCTGCATGGTGGACGTTTAGAGAATCCCCGACTGGGAATTGAGTCTGACGTTACATGAAACCTGAGTTTCTGATGAACAGTAAAGAGCCCCTACACCTTAGAGGTAGAGATAGACAGGTTGTGAAGGAAGAGTGAGATGCTGCTGCTGCTGCTGCTAAGTCGCTTCAGTCGTGTCCGACTCTATGCGACCCCATAGACGGCAGCCCACCAGGCTCCCCCGTCCCTGGGATTCTCCAGGCAAGAACACTGGAGTGGGTTGCCATTTCCTTCTCCAATGCATGAAAGTGAAAAGTGAAAGTGAAGTCGGTCAGTCATGTCTGACTCTTAGTGACCCCATGGACTGCAGCCTACCAGGCTCCTCCATCCATGAGGAGCCTGGAAACCTTTCTTCTCAGGGTCTGAGGGCTGGAGATAGAGGGCACCCATGAGCGGCTCCCTGTTTCTGCCTGAAGCAAGCTTGAGAAAGTGGACCCAGGCGGAGGTCCAGCAGGAAGGCCCGAGGGGGTCATGCACCTGTGGGGACCTGGAGGGGTGAGGCCAGTGCTCAGGGTGTCTCCTCTCCCCACGTGCAGCTGTGGGGACCTGGAGGTGGGGACAGTGCCCAGGGTGTCTCCTCTCCCCACGTGCACCTGAGAGGACCTGCTAAGCCCTGGGGCCCAAGCGAGGGTATGTTCTCCCCGGGGCTCAGCAGTGGTTCACGTTCCTCACTCCTATCTTCTGGAGAACAATGCTGCTCTCAGACAATGTGAGTGTTTCCTTTACTCTACAAGTTAGCATTTCGGAAGAGCCTTCTCCATGACACCTTGTGGCTTTGCAGGAAGGAATGATGTGGCCCCGCTGCCATCACTTTCCAGTGTCCAGGAACTGGGATCACAGCTCTGTGGAACCCTCCTGGGGTGGAGCATGAGGGCACTTATTGATGATGGAGAGAACCCAGGACAGGAGAGGGCATTTCAGCTCTGCCAGTCACTGGAGGGGGGCTTGCAACAGATCCCTGGGCCTGGAGTCTTCGTGTGAGAGCTAGGGTGGGGAAGGAGCCTAGGGTGGGGGATGAAGTCCCATCTCATGCTGGGCCGCCTTCCTCAGTGAGCGCTTGGGGACCTGTTGAGGTTGAGGGTTCAGGCACCTTGCAGGGTGGTGCTGCACAGCCAGGGTCCACCCACCATCCCTTCTGGGCCCCTCTGGAGTGACCCCGCGACTCCGATTGCAGACTGCTGGATCATTCCAATGAAGGCTTTACAAACTGGGAGTTCATGACCGTGCACTGCTGGGGAGAGAAGGCCGAGGGGGAATGGACGCTGGAAATCCAAGACATGCCGTCCCAGGTCCGCAACCGGGAGAAGCAAGGTCAGTGGCTCCTGGGATGGTCCCAACACCTCCTGTGTTTCAACCCTGTGGTTAACCCTAGACTTGACTCAGCCACAGTACCTCAACCACTCTTCGCTTTTTCTTAGAGGTAAAGTTTACATAATATAAATTTCACTGCTTTAATCACTCTTAAGTGTACATTTTAATGGCTTTCAGTACATTCACGGTATTGTGCAGCCATCACACCATCTAATTCCAGAACTTGGTCATCATCCCAGTGGGGAATCCCTACATGTTCAACAGTCACCCCACTCCCCACCCCTCGCAACCCTGCAGCTCCTAACCTATGTTCTATTTCTGGACTTGCCGCTTTTGGACGTTTCATATAAAGGGAATCACAGTGTTTGTGACCTTTTCTCACTGGCTTCCTCTGTGTAGCATCATGTTTCAGGGTTCATCAGTATTATAGCCAGTGTCAACACTGCATTCCTTATTACGACTAACTACTCTCCCGTTGTATTGATGGACCGCATTTTGCTGATTCATTCATCACCTGATGGACAACTGAGGTTTTTTTCTCTCTTCATAACTAATATTATGAATATCCATGTACAAGTTTTTGTGTGGACGTGTGTTTTTAGTTCTCTGGGCTGTGTACCTAGGGTGGGATTCCTGGGCCATGTGGTAAGTCTGTATTTAACTTTTGGAGGAATTGCTGGGAAATTTGACAGTGGCCAGACAGTGCCTGTCATCAAGATAGGATTTTAAGTTCCCTACCAGCACTCTCTTTTGTTATAACCATCCTAGTGGATGAAAAGTAGTGTCTCACTGTGGTTTTGATTTGCATTTCCCTAATGCTTAGTGATGTAGAGCATATTTTCATATGCTTATTGGCCACTTTATCCTTTCTTTGGGGAAATGTCTGTTCAAGTCATTTGTCCACCTTGAAACTGGCTTGTCTTCTATCATCAAGTTAGAGGAACTCTAAATATTCTGGACACTAGACTCTTACCAAACAATGAGATTTGCAAACCTTTTCCCCCAGTGTGTGGATGGTTTACTTTATTAATAGTACCCTTTGATGCAGCCATTTTTTATTTTGAGGAAATTCAATTTATTTTTTCTAGTTTTCCTTCACTTTTAACATCATGTTGAAACCATTGCCTAACCTGAGGTAAAGAAGCTTGAAAACTGTTTTCTTCCAGGAGTTTTATAGTTTTAGCTCCTTGGTTTAGGACTTGGGTCTGGTTTTAATCACTTTTTGTGTATAGTGTGAGGTGAGAGTCCAAGTTCCTTCTTTTGTGTATGGAGGTCTTGTTGGCCCAGCACCATTTTTTGGAAAGACTGTCCTTTCCCAGAGCAGTGTAAACACCTGCCTTCTAGCTCTGGACTTGTCTGACTTGCTGGACTTGGGGGGCGGGGACACCCCCTTCAGTGTCCAGAGCGTCTGCCTGACCCTGCAGTGGCCCCTGGGGCGGGTTCATGTGTGTGAGCTCCACCTGTGGAGACACCACTCTTGAGGTGGCCTTTATGGGAACAGGGTGTCCAGTGTCGACAAGCCACATGCTCTGCTCCACGTGCAGGACAGGAACAGGCCCCCAGTCTTGGCCGTCCGGGTGGAGCCAGCGTTGGTTTCATTGGCTCTCTGCATATGAAGGGGCCAGGAGGGAAAGAGTGAGGGCCAGGTCCTGAACCATGCAGGTTGGCGTGGTGGGGCCCCAGACAGTGACCTAGGACGACCAGGGGTTCCCCCGATGCTGACCCCAAAGCCCAGGAGAAACTCGGGCCTATGAGCCACCTCAAGGATGTGGTCGGTGCTGGCATGCTGTCCCGTCACTGGTCATCAGGTCAGGGTGGCCCCTGGGCACCAGGTCTCCATTGGCCTCAGGGCCAGGAATACAGCAGCAGCACAGAGCCACCCGCGGCAGAAAATGTGGCCAGTCCTTCCTCTGCCGTGATCCCTAGAACCAGTGCGTGGGGCACCAGACTGCTGATCAGTACTGTGCATTTAAGTCCCCTTCATCCTCTGCATCTTAATTGCTTAAGAAAGAAAACAACCAATTCACTTCAGGGGTGTGCTGGATGACAACTCTCCATGAGTGGGACCAGAGCCGGGGCTGGTTGAGTAACTAAGTCCTCAGATGACTCCCTCCCTCAAACAGTGCTCACCTCTTGTCATTCTCAGCCTGGTATGTGTCGTGTTTTAAAACTTTTTTTCTTTCACCTACAGAGGAGATTGTTTTCCTCCTCAGTTCCTAGGCCAAAGAAAACGGTGCATCTTCTCCCAGGGTCACTCCCTCCACAGGCCAGGTTAGGAGTGCAATCGAGTACAAACCCCGCTCACAGCTGGGTTGCCTCTGCCCTTGGCATTTCAGTTGATCGGTGTTCAGCACACCCTTATCAGTCCGACCCAGAGGTTTCCTTCATTATCCCTGTGGCCAGCCTTCAGGTGTCTGGCTTTAGGATGTTTGTGGTTGGGTTTTTTGCTTTTAAGTGTTGCAATTAGGAGATAAAAATCAAATGAAATAACAAAGGCTAACAGAATCCTGGAACCTGGAGCTTCGCTGTGCACCAGGGTCAGGGCTCCTCCCTTCTCCCTGGCCTGAGGCTCCAGGGGACACTTGACTTCTGAGACCTCACTGTGACCCACAGGTGTGCACTTGGCCCTGTATTTTTTTTAACTCACCGGAGCTCTTGAAACACAATAGGTGCTTAGAATAGATGGTTATCAATCTTTAAGAGTTTTTCTATATACTCTGCCTGGCTTCAGTATCATTAATTAATCCATTCTTAACAAATCTACCATTTTAACACACTCCCAGCAAATATCACCTTGAAACTAAGGGATGGAGTGTTACTCAACTGAATGATCATGAAGTTTTCTGAAAGAGTAGACAAGGGAAAAAAATTCTGAAAGAATTAAATGCAGATATTTAAACATTTTCAAACTATAATAATTAAAAAGCTGTGGTACTCATTATTAGATAAGCACAAATCAAAACTACACTGAGGTATCCCCTCACACCAGTCAGAATGGCCATCATCAAAAAATCGACAATAAATGCTGGAGAGCAGGTAGAAAGAGGGAACCCTCCTGCACAGTTGGTGAGAACGTGAATTGATACAACCACTATGAAGAACAGTATGGAGATTTCTTTAAAAACTAGGAATAAAACTACCATATGATGGAGCAATCCCACTACTGGGCTTACACCCTAAGAAAATCATAATCAAAAAAGACACATATACTCCAGTGTTCATTCCAGCACTATTTACAATAGAAGGCTGAGTGCCGAAGAATTGATGCTTTTGAACTGTGGTGTTGGAGAAGACTCTTGAGAGTCCCTTGGACTGCAAGGAGATCCAACCAGTCCATTCTGAAGGAGATGAACCCTGGGATTTCTTTGGAAGGAATGATGCTAAAGCTGAAACTCCAGTACTTTGGCCACCTCATGCGAAGAGTTGACTCATTGGAAAAGACTTTGATGCTGGGAGGGATTGAGGGCAGGAGAAGAAGGGGGCGACAGAGGATGAGATGGCTGGATGGCATCACTAACTCGATGGACGCAAGTCTGAGTGAACTCCGGGAGTTGGTGATGAACAGGGAGGCCTGGCGTGCTGCGATTCATGGGGTCGCAAAGAGTCGGACACGACTGAGAGACTGAACTGCACTGAACTGAGGACATGGAAGTAGTCTACATGGCTGTGGACAGATGGATGGATAAGTTAGTTGTGGTACATATACACAGTGAAATATTACTCAGCCATAAAAAGGAATGCCTTTGAGTCAGTTCTAATGAGGTAGATGAACCTTGAGCCTGTTAAACAGAGTGAAGAAAAACAAATGTCACATATTAATGCATATGTATGGAATCTAAAAGGTACTGATGAACCTGTTTGCAGGCCACCAACAGGGATGCAGACAGAACAGGCTTGTGGACACAACAGAGGAAGGAGTGGGAGGGACAAATTGAGAGAGTAGGATTAAAGCACATACACTACCGTATGTAAACAGAGCACAGGGAGCTCAGCGCGGGGCTCTGTGATGACCTAGAGGGGTGGGATGGGGTGGGGGGTGGGAGGGCACTTCAGGAGGGAGGGAACATAGGTCCCTTATGACTGATTCATGTGGTTGTATGGCAGAAGCCAACACAGTATTGTAAAGCAGTTATCCTCCAATTAAAAATAAAATTTTTTTAAAAAACTATGGCATTGGTGCCAAAATAGACAGATGAGGCAAGGGGACCACAGCCGAGCCATGTAGACACACTGAGTGCAGTGTTTCTAACTGGTGGGGCAAAAACAAAGTGTTGGATCAAAGCTATTGACAGTTGGTGCACCATTTGGAAAGGAAATCATTATCTTGGTGGATTCATACACACATAAGTAGAAACTTCTGTTTGGCAAAGAATACCATAATATTAAAATCAGAAAAATATTTATAAAATATTTTGGACAAACTCGAGCAATTCACAGACGGCCTTTTTCACGTCTCTGTAGCCCAAGAACTGCACACTGTTTCTGCGAGGGGCTTTCTGGTCTCTGTGCCAGCAACTCAGTTCTGCCGTTTGAGTGCAAAAACAGCCACAGGAAATACACACATGAAGACCATACTTGTCCTAACAGAACTTTACAAAAACAGGAGGTGGGATATAGCTCCTGCCTTGTTCTTTTTTCTCAGGATGCTTTGGTAGTTCTGGGTCTTCTCCAGTTCCATATACATTTTAGGATTATTTGTTCTAGTTCTGTGAAAAATATCATGGTTAATTCAGTAGAGATCACATTCAATTTGTAGATTGCTTTGGGTAGCATGGCCATTTTAACATTGTTAATTCTTCCAATCCAAGAGCATGGGATATCTTTCCATTTCTTTGAATCATCTTCCATTTCCTTTATTAACGTTTATAGTTCTCAGCGTGTAATTCCTTCACCTTCTTGGTCAGGTTTAGTCCCAAGTATTTTATTTTATTGTCTGATGTGATTTTGAAAGGAATTGTTTTATTTTTACATTTCCTCTCTATTTCATTGTTAGTGTAAAGAAATGCGACCAATTTCTGTATGCTGACACTGCATTCTGCTACCTCACTGAACCCGTTTATCAGTTCTGATAGTTCTTGGATTTACTAAACTGAACCTTCAGGGTTTTCTATAGATAGTTCCATGTCATCTGCATGTAATGGCAGATTTACCTCATTATGTCAAGGACTTGCTGTGAGAATGAGCATACTCTAAGTGGGAGTGCATTCAATTACAACCAGGACTCAGACCTTACAAACTGCTCTGCCTACCCACCCACACCCCAACTCCTTATTATTCCAGTAGCCAGCCCCTCTGAGCAGAGCCTTGACTCTGCCCCAAGGACCAGACTTCACAATCAGGAGCTCTTATCTCCACTTGGAGGAGTAAAAGTCTAATCACCATTGGTTTAATTGCTTATTTAATAAATCAAACTACATTTTTTTCTTTTACTAAATCTTGCTCATCAGTGAACAGTCATCATTTGAGTTCTCAATATGCTAAAAATTCATTTTTCCAAGGAAGATAATTAAACAGTATTTGGTATAAAAAATTCTGATACACAGGCAGGAAGATACCTTCTTCATCTCTTAACATCTCAACTCCCATGGTTAGATGACTGCAGACAGACAATATTAATATATAATATTAATATTTTATATATTAATATAACCTAATATTAATATATAAATAATCACTAAGAAGTCTAGAAATCTCACAGATTGCTAAGAAAGATGCAAAGCTTCCCACTAGAAAAATAGGCAGAGAGCTTAAAAAAGCAATTCATAAGAAAAGTGGCAACCAGTCAACAACAGCTGTTTCCCTGGTGGCTCAGTGGTAAAGAATCTACCTGCAGTGTAGGAGACCTGGGTTTGATCCCTGAGTCAGGACAATCCCCTGGAGAAGGGCATGGCAACCCACTCCAGTCTTCTTGCCTGGATAATCTCGTGGACAGAGGAGCCTGGCAGGCTATAGTCCATGGGGTTGCAAAGAGTTGAACACAACTGAGCAACTAACACTTACTTAATCTTTGCAGTAATAAAATAAAATATAAATTAGAACAGAGATGGACAGTTAAATACAGTAAGTCTCCTCCATATGAACGAGTGCCATTCTGAGAGCCTCATTATAAGTCCAATTTGTTCCTGAGTCCAACAAAGTCAGCCCAGGTGTCCAACTAACATACGCAGCTATATAGTACCGCACTGTGGTAGCTGTATAATACTTTTTGCACAAATGCCACATAAAAAACAAACACGAAAAAGAGAGGAAACAGTTTTAATCTTATAGTGCAGTACCCTGAAAAGTACATCAGTACCAGCTACATCACCGCTGCTTTTACGCTTGCTTCTAGACATCCTGAGCTTGAAATAAAGTCGCAGAACTACTGTCCTCTATGCAGGACTGTACAGTAAAGTACACATGAGCACAACCACGTGTAGAGGGCACACTCATGTGATAGTGTACACCAGACATGCGAACTAACTCTCATGAGTGGACTTGTGAACACACATTCACATATTTGAAAGCCTACAACTTGAAGGCTCGCATGTAGAGTTTACTGTATCAGGGTAGCAAGTGAGTGGAAGTTCCCAAGTGTGCCTGGCGTTCCGCACTTGGGGCCACGGTGTGATTTGGTGCTAAGAGCCTGAACGCAGATGTCAAGAGGCCTGGGTCCCAGTTCCAGCTCCACAGAGTATAGCCTGGGGGACCCTGTGAGTGACAGGAACTCCGTCGTGCGTGTTTGGGCACCTGATGGGTGTGAGCGTTTCCAGCACGACGTGGCACACAGTGGGTTCCCCTGGATACTTGCCCGCTTTTCACCTTGTCCCACAAGTGCAGGTTCTGACTGCAACCTTTGGGAACTGGCCCACGTGCCCCTGGGGAGGCTTTTGCCCAGAGGACACAGGTGGAGACCTGCCTGGTACCTGTGGGGAGGGTTAACCTGCCTGTGAGAGTGGAGAGCTTGGGGGCTTGGGAACACCAGAGTCAAGGGCCTGCTCGCTAGGTTACCATCCAGTCCATTCTTTCAAGCCTGCAGCTCAGCAGATCTATTCTATATCCGTTCTTCTTCTTAAGCAGCATTTTTTTCATACAGAAGAAGCAAAAATTTACTCACAGCTTGATTCTGAAACTGTTGGGAGAACATAACCCACAGCTTGCCTTCCCAGCTCTGAGTGGCTGTGTGAGCTTGGGGTGCCCTGGGGTCGAGCCTTGAGCGAAGGTCCTATATTTCTTGGCTTTCTGTGGAGCCCACCCAGCACACCAACTCCACCAGCTCACTTCTATGGAATCCCAGCTTTGAGTTTCTCCTTTCCCTAAACCTGACAGTCGGAGCCAGGGCGCGATCAAAGAGGCCCAGCCGTGTTTGGTTGGTGTGTTTGCCAAGTCACGCGGAGTAAAGCTGCAGGGCTGGGTAAGTTATGCAGCTGGAACCTGCTCCATGCTCACGCCAACCTAATGGAGAAGAGGCAGAGTCTGTGAGGAGGCAGGGGCGAGAGGGAGCCCGGGCCTGCAGACCCCAGAACCCTGCTGCCTTCAGGCCCGAGGACTCTGAGTGCAGTGAGCGTGGAGCAGGGTGTCTGAGGGTGTAACCTGATCCTGGAAGCTCCCAGTCTCCTGCCCTGTGGTGTCGGGGGATCATGGCCCCTGTGTTGCAGGCCAGGGAGGTTCCAGGTCACGATGGTGCAGATGGTGAATGGAGATGTCTGCAGTGGGCATCCCTGGACCTGTCATGTGTTTCTTTTCTTTGGCAAGCTGAGTGATTCTTTGCCTGCTGTTCTGTCTGCCTTACCAAGCTGTGGTACTCTCTCATTTTTAAGGAAATTGCAAGTCTTTTTTTTTTTTTTTAAAGATTTAAAAAGAATCTTTACTTGGCTGCACCAGGTCTTAGTTGTGGCATGTGGAATCTCTAGTTGTGGCATGTGGGATCCAGTTCTCTGACCAGGGATCTAAACAGCACACCCTCCATTGGGAGCATGGAGTCTTAGCCATGGGACCACCAGGGACACCCCTGTGGTGTTCCCTTGGATAGAAAGGAAGGGACCAAAGAAAGCCCAGGGAAGTCGTTCTTTTTGGACTTCACACTTTGCTCTGTCTATCTCGCACCACACCCTCTGTGTCCTCCCAGGGTTGCTCAGCCCCGCTGCCTGGGGACCTTGCCTCTGGCCCAGTGGGGAGGTCATGCCCCATGTCAGCTCCCTGGGCCTCCTGGAAGCTGAAGGCATGTCTGGGCCACAGCTGCCCTGTCGTACAGCTTGAAGTTGAGCTGGCCCTTGTGGAGAGGGAGAAAGAGGGCCAGTCAGACTCAAGAGGACATGGGAAGGCTGCCGCTTTCTCTCCACCTCCAGGTCACGTGTAAATCCCAGCTTTCCAGTGGCAACTGAAAAAATGCATACCTGGTGAGTTGAGAGTTAGGTTTTATTCAGTGGACACACAGGGCTAAAGCCCAAGGAACTGCCTCTCGGATAGCTCTGAGGGACAGCTCCAAAGGGCAAGCAGGGAGCCAGGGCATTTTAGAGCTTTTGTAACAAAATCCAGGTAGTCCAGATATCAAAAAATTAGTATTAATTAAAGAAAACCAGCCATCTCAAGTTAAGGAACTTGGCGTGTTTTTGTGTGTGGGAAGAGACAGAGCTCTGGGCTCCCTGAAGGCGTTCCTCTGACACAGGCACCCCAACACCCGAGGCCAGCACCCTACCCTTCTTCATCTTGCAGTCCTCCAGGGTGCATGGTTGTGTGGGAGGCTGGAGGTGCTGCAGCAGCTGAGGGCACCATGGGCAACCTGTTCTCTCCATTCTGAGTTCCTGCAGCGCTCTGGTCCGGCTGACTCCATGGTGGCAGCATCCTTTGTTTACTGATACGGAGGTGAGGTCTTAGTTCACGCCAGCACCTAGCTACCTGGAGGGGCAGGTATCACACCTGGAGTGCACTGGAGGTTTGCCCAGGGAGCAGGGCGCACACCCTTCCTAGCCCTTCAAGGTCCGTGGGGAGGAGCTCCTCAGCCTAGAACCTGCAACTTTGCTGGGAACACACAGCCAGCTCAGTATCTGTTGCCCCCTGCCTGCCCAGCCTTCCCTACCCCCATGATTGCCCCTCCTTGTAAAGCCTCAGCCCATAGGCTTTGCCACAGACTCTGGCTTTCTAGAGAACATGACCTCAGCACAAGGTCATTGGCAGATTGGGTGTGTGCTCCAGTGGTCCCTGTGAAGTGCTGGGAGGGTGGTCATCATGGGCATCTGTCAGCACTGGCCCAGTGTGATGCTGGTGTGCTAAGAAAGAGCGGAATGCTGTCTCTCCTCTCCAGCACCTGGAATGTGGCTAACATGCAGTTGTTGGATGGGGGAGTGAGTGAAGGTGCCTGTGGCTGTAAACCTTGTTTAAATCAAAAGCCCATATAATTTGAATCATCTGTTTTAAGCTGTGCATACTCATCTGTTCATTTCAGTTGCTCAGTCTCAGTCATATCCGACTCTTTGTGACCCCATGGCTTCCCTGTCCTTCACCAACTCCTGGAGCTTGCTCAGACTCATGTCCATCAAGTCAGTGATGCCATCCAATCATCTCATCCTCTGTCGTTCCCTTCTCCTCCTGCCTTCAATCTTACCTAACATCAGAGTCTTCTCCAGTGAGTCAGTTCTTTGCATCAGGTGGCCAAAGTATTAGAGCTTGAGCTTCAGCATCAGTCCTTCCAATGAATGTTCAGGGTTGATTTCCTTTAGGATTGGCTGGTTTGATCTCCTTGCAGTCCAAAGGACTCTCAAGAGTCTTCTCTAGCACCACAGTTCAAAAGCACCAATGCTTCGGCATTCAGCTATCTTTATGGGCCAATTCTTACATCTGTACATGACTAATGGCAAAACCATAGCTTTGACTAGATGGACATTTGTCCGCAAAGTAATATTTCTACTTTTTGCTATGCTGTCTAGGTTGGTCATAGCATTTCTTCCAAGGAGCAAGCGTCTTTTAATTTCATGGCTGCAGTCACCATCTGCAGTGATTTTGGAGCCCAAGAAAATAAAGTCTGTCACTGCTTCCATTGTTTCCCCATCTATTTGCAATGCAGTGATAGGACCAGATGCCATGATGTTCAGTTTTTGAATGTTGAATTTTAAGCCAGCTTTTTCACTCCCCTCTTCACTTTCTGCCATAAGGGTGGTGTCATCTGCATATCTGAGGTTAAACTCATAACCCGTATAATAATCAGTTAACAAAAGAAGAAATTAGTCTCTCCCATGTGACTGTTCTTTCCCTTTTTTCATCATAAAAAGTTCCATGGTTTCTTGATTTCAGTTCAGTAACTTTCATATGTTTCTTTCTTACTGAGAGCATAGCTGTTCTCACTCTCTTGTTGGTTTTATTGACTGTTGAATTGACATCTGCTTTGAGCTAATCTTCACTTCGAGAAGAAGAATGGAGCTTTTGCAATCTGTGTTTGATGGCTCGATTTATCTCGTACTGGCAGCTAGGAAGAAAGTCAGGTTTCCAGCAATGCCTTCTGTGCTGGCTTCCAGGTTTGTCACTAAAACTCCTTTTCTGGGAGATTGCTCCTGCTGCCTGGAGAGAACTGAGCACGTCGGGAGGCCACACACACAGATGTCCAGAAGCCCCGTTCTAACCCCATTAGCTTTGAGAGTACTTGGTGGGTCTCAGAGGGCCTCTGCCTCCCTTCTGCTCTTTCAGGGGCCTGTTTTAGGACATTGTTCCCCCGAGTCTCCTAGTGCAGGAGGGAGAGGGAGGGCGACACCCTGCTTGTCCAGGTTGTACAAGCTTGTGCACGTTCTCAAGTCATGGCTTCATTCATCATTCTGTGTCTCCTGGTCTTGGGTGGAACAAAGAGATGAGATTTTTCTTGAATACTTCATTTTTACAAATAATGCACTAGACATTGATAAAAATGAACAGGGAATCGTGGGAAGAGGAAGAGCTCTCCTGAAAACCCCATCCCCAGGTTCCCCACCGTCGCATCAGCCACAGAGGTGCAGCCACCCTGGTCAGCATTCTGGCAGCCAGATCCCCTCCCCCCAGTCCCCCACCCTCAAGTGCATTGAATGTTTGAAACACTTAACTTTATCCTTTTTCAGAAACACGTCGTATTCAGTATGTCCATATTTCCACTTGAGTTTTTCAGACTTGACATTTTACAGTGTTTTCTAACCGTGCAGCGTGTCTGACTTTGTATTTCTTTTTGCTACTTGCACATCTCTGTAAGCAGCATCTTATATATTTTTATAATACCTTGCCAAATAGAAGTATCATCACTTATTTAGAAAGTTTAGTCACTCAGTCTTGTTCGACTTTTTGCGACCCCATGGACTGTAGCCTACCAGGCTCCTCCATCCATGGGATTTTCCAGGCAAGAGTACTGGAGTGGGTTGCCATTCCCTTCTCCAGAGGATCTTCCCAACCCAGGGATCGAACCTGGTCTCCCACATTGTAGGCAGACGCTTTATCGTCTGAGCCACTAGGAAAGTCATTTATTTAAACATCCCACTGTTTTAGGACACATAGATTATTTTCTGGGGGTTTTGCTGTTATAAATAGACAACTTAGTGCAGAAAGTGTTTTCCTAAATTTAAAAGTATTTTCTTGGAGTCATTCACCAGAATAAAAGGTCATAGGACAGATAAGCAGTGGAAACCACAAATATACATATTCCTGATACATTTTTACAATTTGCTTTTCAAAATGGTTGAACCAACCTACAAGGTTATCAGGCATAAGTAAGCACTGTCATTGCCAACTCTCAAGGAGATAAATGCTATCTTCCTTTCAATTTGCATTGTGATAATTAGGAGGTTGAACGCTTTCCCATATGTTTGTGTGCACAGTGTGTGTGTGTTTAATTACCCTTTCTTTTTTTGTCCGGAGAATAGTCAGTATTGTTATTATCAAGCTAATAGGTGCTTCATGTAAAATACAAATGTAATAACCCTTTGTGGATCATAGCTCCTATAAATATTTTTGTGGTCTCTTATTTGACTTAAATAGTCTTAAGACTTATATATAGCCTTAGTTCAGTTTAGTTCAGTTGCTCAGTTGTGTCCGACTCTTTGTGACCCCATGAATCGCAGCACGCCAGGCCTCCCTGTTCATTACCATCTCCCAGAGTTCACTTAGACTCACATCCATCGAGTCCGTGATGCCATCCAGCCATTTCATCCTCTGTCATCCCCTTCTCCTCCTTCCCCCAATCCCTCCCAGCATCAGAGTCTTTTCCAATGAGTCAACTCTTCGCATGAGGTGGCCAAAGTACTGGAGTTTCAGCTTTAGCATCATTCCTTCCAAAGAAATCCCAGGGTTGATCTCCTTCAGAATGGAGTGGTTGGATCTCCTTGCAGTCCAAGGGACTCTCAAGAGTCTTCTCCAACACCGCAGTTCAAAAGCATCAATTCTTCAGCGCTCAGCCTTCTTCACAGTCCAACTCTCACATCCATACATGACCGCAGGAAAAACCATAGCCTTGACTAGCCGGACCTTAGTCGGCAAAGTAATGTCTCTGCTTTTGAATATACTATCTAGGTTGGTCAAAACTTTTCTTCCAAGGAGTAAGCGTCTTTTAATTTCATGGCTGCAATCACCATCTGCAGTGATTTTGGAGCCCAAAAAAATAAAGTCTGACACTGTTTCCACTGTTTCCCCATCTATTTCCCATGAAGTGATGGGACCAGATGCCATGATCTTCGTTTTCTGAATGCTGAGCTTCAAGCCAACTTTTTCACTCTCCTCTTTCACTTCCATCAAGAGGTTTTTTAGTTCCTCTTCACTTTCTGCCATAAGGGTGGTGTCATCTGTGTATCTGAGATTATTGATATTTCTCCCAGCAATCTTGATTCCAGCTTGTGTTTCTTCCAGCCCAGCGTTTCTCATGATGTACTCTGCATAGAAGTTAAATAAGCAGGGTGACAATATACAGCCTTGATGTATTCCTTTTCCTATTTGGAACCAGTCTGTTGTTCCATGTCCATTCTAACTGTTGCTTCCTGACCTGCATACAGATATCTCAAGAGGCAGGTTAGGTGGTCTGGTATGCCCATCTCTTGAAGAATTTTCCACAGTTTATTGTGATCCACACAGTCAAAGGCTTTGGCATAGTCAATAAAGCAGAAATAGATGTTTTTCTGGAACTCTCTTGCTTTTTCCATGATCCAGCGGATGTTGGCAATTTGATCTCTGATTCCTCTGCCTTTTCTAAAACCAGCTTGAACATCAGGAAGTTCACGGTTCACGTATTGCTGAAGCCTGGCTTGGAGAATTTTGAGCATTACTTTACTAGCATGTGAGATGAGTGCAATTGTGCAGTAGTTTGAGCATTCTTTTGCATTGCCTTTCTTTGGAATTGGAATGAAAACTGACCTTTTCCAGTCCTGTGGCCACTGGTGAGTTTTCCAAATGTGCTGTCATATTGAGTGCAGCACTTTCACAGCATCATCTTTCAGGATTTGAAATAGCTCAACTGGAATTCCATCACCTCCACTAGCTTTGTTCATAGTGATGCTTTCTAAGGCCCACTTGACTTCTTAAATTTCTTCTCTAGAGTTTCGCTCATTCTCTTTTTATTCCCACTTAGTGATTTGATTTTCTTCATGGTATGATTTGAGGTTTTGTTATTTGATTTTTTTTTTTTAGTATAAGGTAAATATCTTTCATAAATTACTAGTGAATTACCCCTAAACAAAGACGAAATTGGAATGTTAAGAGATGGTGTGGGCTTCTGTGTCTGGCACCAGAAAGACCAAGAACAGAACAAGTAGCGAAACAACTAGAATACACAAAACAAGCTGTGAAGTCCAGCTATGTTGACAGTTCCAATAAAGGTAGACAGACTGCTCCATTTAGAAGACAAAGATCATCAGATTAGATTTTTGAGTGTTTGCTGTTGCGTCTGCCCCACTCTGCCTTGAGGCTGGCTTGTGCAAAGGCTCTCTGCCCATGGCTTGTGGTGGAGTTCAGCCAAGAGAACTTCAGCAGGAGAATAGAGGGAGGAAAGGGGTACTTCTGTGTGAGTTATTTATCCCTCCAGCATCCCTTGGGGTCACACCCTCCCCTCCCCTTGCCTATAGGCTATAGTACACCTGTGGGCTTAACACCGCTTCTGTTTCTAGCCCTGGGGAACCCCATCATCCCTTTCCTCTGCTCATTGTTGTTAAGCCACTTCAGTCGTGTCCGACTCTGGGACCCCATGGACTGTAGCCTGCCAGGCTGCTCTGTCCATGGGATTTTCCAGGCAAGAATACTGGAATGGGTAGCCATTTCCTTCTGCAGGGGATTTTCCCAACCCCAGGGATTGAACCCACATCTCCTGCATTGGCAGGCAGATTCTTTACCACTGAACCACCTGGGAAGCCATTGGATTATCTGAGTTTAATTATGCTATCTGCTTCATGCTGTGACTGACCAAGAGAGCTATATGTAAGAACAATATTTAAACTATAAGAAAACTGCAAAGTTAAGAATCAGTGGATGGTAAAAGGTAGCCCAAGAAAATGCTAACCAAAGAAAGCCGATGTAGTTCCCTTAACTTTGGAGAAACAAACGTTAAGGTGGAAAGCCTTCCTGAAGCTGGAAAGAGGATCACTGATGTTGATAAAAGATTTGGTTCAGTCCTGACATGGCCTCGAAATATATAAAGCAAAAATTCATTAAAACTCCAAAGAGAAAAAGACAGACTAACGCACAAGGTGGGAGGTTTAGGGTACCTCAAGTACGTTTGATAGATAAAACAGCAAAAGTCAGTAGGAAGAGAATTCTGAACATCACAGTTGAAAATTAGGTCCAACCAGTGGACCTATACACAATGACTGAAGAACACACTCGCCTTTCCAGCACAAGGTGGATTGTTTATGAGAATTGGGCACGTCATGGGCCATTTGGCAAGCTTCAGGCTATTTCCAAGGATTGGTAGTATATAAACCCTGTCCTCTGAGAGTACACGTAAGAAATCAAAACTTAAGAGGTTACTAGAAAAAGCCTATACATTTGATAGTTGAGCAACACTACTAAATGACTCGTGTCAAAGGAAAATACCATAATTTAAAATAGGAGATCGTTGGAACTGGATGATTATAAAAATACTGCTGATCCAAACAGGTAGTGAAGGTTAAATAGAGGTGACAGAGGGAGGCCTAGCCCCGAGTGAAGGAAAAAAAAAAAGCTACTCTTCCCCATGCTGTCCCTGTGGATCCAGGTTTTAGGTGTGACCATATTCCTTCTGCCTGAAGAGCTGCTTCTCCATTTCTTAGCCTGCTGGCCATAACCCTTCCCTGCTTGGATTTATCTCAGAATATCTTTATTTCAACCCATCTTTTGGTTTGTTTTTAAGGATAGGTTTATTTACTGACACGTTGATTTTGACTCTGCCAACCGGAATCAAGGCGAGGGTGCCATGGCTCCACCTATTTCTGAACAGTTATTTTCACTGGATCCTGGGTCAGTCCTGTTTCTTTTCTATTATTTCAGCACTTTAAAAAGAGTACATTTTCTTCCGGTCTCCACTGTTTCTGATGCGAAGTGCTTGCATTTACTATGAAAACAAGCATTGTTTACATCTCAGCTAGCTGGCATGCTATGATAACATTTCCGTTCTCATTTTGTTCTGGCTAGCAAGTTTGCTGAATACGAAATCAATAAACAAAAAGTGTGTTTTCACATTCCAGCATGCAGAACCTCTAATCATTCTTAGTGCCTCACTGATAAATAGAAAAGGACCCCCACACATGTGAGAAGTTTATGCAACATCAAAACAGACACAGACTTTACAGAAAACAAACCCTGGGGGGAAGAAGCAACTCAGGCAGCAAAAACAAAGAGCAGGACCAGAAAATTTCAAGAAAACTACAGCTGGTGTTGTAAAATAGAAACATGGAGTAGGGAAAAACCCACTTCTACCTCCCTCCTGGACCTGTGCGGATTTCCCCAGGCCAGGCAATTCTCTGCAGCTCCACCTGGGTGTGCTACAGTGTAACTCCATTCTGGCACCACCTGCCACAGGACAGCATCAGCCCTACAGACTGAGCATTCAGTCCAGCAAGACTATCTGCCCCCTCTTCCCCACCCCACTGTGCTTGGTACACCAGTTGTAAGCCTGGGTTATCACCTGTGCTTTTGACCGACTGCCTATAGATCTGAAGACCCCTCCTTGAGTTCAGTTCGGTCAGTTCAGTCACTCAGTAGTGTCCAACTCTTTGTGGCCCTGTGGACTGCAGCACGCCAGGCTTTCCTGTCCTTCAGCAACTCATGAGCTTGCTCAAACTCATGTCCATCGAGTCAGTGATGCCATCCAACCATCTCTTCTCTGTTGTCCCCTTCTCCTGCTTTCAGTCTTTTCCAGCATCAGGGTCTTTTCCAGTGAGTCAGTTCTTTGCATCAGGTGGCCAAACTATTAGAGCTTGAGCTTCAGCATCAGTCCTTCCAATGAATATTCAGGACTGGGATTTCTTTGGAAGGAATGATGCTAAAGCTGAAACTCCAGTACTCTGGCCACCTCATGTGAAGAGTTGACTCATTGGAAAAGACTCTAATGCTGGGAGAGATTGGGGGCAGGAGGAGAAGGGGATGACAGAGGATGAGATGGCTGGATGGCATCACTGACTCAATGGCCATGAGTCTGAGTGAACTCCGGGAGTTGGTGATGGACAGGGAGGCCTGGCGTGCTGCGATTCATGGGGTCGCAAAGAGTCGGACACGACTGAGCGACTGAACTGAACTGAACTCAATTTCCTTTAGGATTGACTGATTTGATCTCCCTGCAGTCCAAAGGACTCTCAAGAGTCTTATCCAGCAGCACAGTTCAAAAGCATCAATTCTTTGGCACTCAGCCTTCTTTATGGTCCAACTCTCACATCCATACATGACTACTGGAAAAACCATAGCTTTGATTAGACAGACCTTTGTCAGCAAAGTAATATCTCTGCATTTAAAAATGCTATCTAGGTTTGTCATAGCTTTTCTTCCAAGGAGCAAGCATCTTTTAATTTCATGGCTGCAGTCACCATCTGCAGTGATTTTGGAGCCCAAGAAAATAAAGTCTGTCACTGTTTCCATTGTTTTCCCATCTATTTGCCATGAAGTGATAGGACTGGATGCCATGATATAGTTTTCTGAATGTTGAGTTTTAAGCCAGCTTTTTCACTCTCCTCTTTCAGCTTCATCAAGAGGTACTTTAGTTCCTCTTCACTTTCTGCCATAAGAGTGTGAGGGTGGCAGAGATTTAATAAATTCTTTGTTGTTCATAACTTTGCTTATGGCTGAAGAAAAGCCAGGAATTCAAAAAGATTAGTTCAGAGCCCTTGATCTAACAAAATCTTTCCCCCACATCTAGCTTGTTTGGATTAGCACTTAATTCAAAACGCTGGAAGAGAAAAGCGATATCATTGGTGGTACTTTCCTACTGGCAAACTCTGCCTTAGTCTTGCCTTAATTCTTGTTCTCTCTTTGAATAGGAATAACCCTGTTTGTTCATTAGGAGCTCAGTTCATTGAGAGGAAATGCACTGAAGACAGTGAATGAAGACAAGGCCATTTGTCAGCGACCTCGGGCATCAGCTTGGATTATCCTGTCCTCTCCCTGCAGTGCTGCCCAAGCACTTGAGCAGGCAAATGTGCCCCTCCTTCTTCTATGGTCTCAGGAATCTGATGGAGAGACAGCCAAAGCATTGGGATCAGGGCATCTTTTAAGAACCCTTTCCTGGAAACTAATGGTACTGGTTGGGTTTCTGTAAGGATACCTTGTGCAGAGTTGACCAATAAGCAGTACATTCTTGTTAAAAGGTCCTACTGCTCTGGGTGAAGGTCCTGTTGAGTGTTGGCTGGCTGGGTCTCTGGTCTAACCCTGGATGGAGTCCTGTGGAGTATGGACTGGGTCTTTGTTGCTCTGGATGCAGTTCTGTGGAGTGTGGGCTGGGTCTCTGCTATAAATCTGGATGGAGTCCTGTGGAGTGTGGGCTGGGTCTCTGCTATAAACCTGGATGGAGTCCTGTGGAGTGTGGGCTGGGTCTCTGCTCTAACCCTGGATGGAGTCCTGTGGAGTGTGGGCTGGATCTCTGCTATAAACCTGGATGGAGTCCTGTGGAGTGTGGGCTGGGTCTCTGGTATAAACCTGGATGGAGTCCTATGAAATGTGGGCTGGGTCTCTGCTCTAAACCTGGGTGGAGTCCTGTGGAGTGTGGGCTGGGTCTCTGCTATAAACCTGGGTGGAGTCCTGTGGAGTGTGGGCTGGGTCTCTGCTCTAACCCTGGATGGAGTCCTGTGGAATGTGGGCTGGGTCTCTGCTATAAACCTGGATGGAATCTCGTGGAGTGTGGGCTGGGTCTCTGCTCTAACCCTGGATGGAGTCCTATGGAGTGTGGGCTGGGTCTCTGCTATAAACCTGGATGGTGGGTCTTCTGCTTCCTCCTTGGTTCTTCCCTCTGCGTCTCCTCTCCTCACAATGAGGGTGGACTCTGGGCATGGTAAGAGTGCTGGGAGCTAGGACGGGCTATGGGCTACATCCTCGGAGCTGTGGATGGGTGTGGACTTGGGGGAGGGGGCGCAGGGACTACCCTGCAGCTGAGAGCCCAGAGCTGCACTTCCATGTGAGTCACTTTTCTGAATCTCTACCATCGTTAAAGTCATTTCATTCCCCAGGCCGATCCGTGAAGTAGGTGTTGTTAATGTGATCCCACTTTACAGATGAGGACACTGAAGAACAGGGAGAGTGAGTACTTTGCCTGACGCCTCTCAGCTAGCAGGTGGCTGAGCCAAGATTCAGTGCCGGGTCCTTGCTCTGCCAGCCTCGCCTGGTGCCTCCTCATGTGACCCAGGCTATAGGCTGTCTGTGACTGCAGACATTCAAAAACAACTTCAATGCCTGTCAAGAGCATTGTTAGTAAGTGACGCCACATCTCTCTGAGGCAGTGATGGAAAGATCAGCAGGATGTGTTTTAATGGAAAAGCCCAAGTGCAGAATGTGCTGCCAGGTGTGTTGATAAAAGGGACGGGGCAGAATATGTATTCATGTTTGCTTGGATAAGAATAAAACACCTCCAGAAGGATGCTCAGGAAACAGGTAGCCGAGTAGCCGTGGACAGAGATGGTGGCTCGGGCAGGCAGGTTGGGGGGACTTCCACTCTGCTCCTTCTGCACTTGTAGATTTTGAGCCTTCGCGTTTGTTTCAGAAATGTAAATCAAAAGCACTGGGCCTCAGCTTTTTCACGTTTGCTTCCTCGACTGTATAACCAGTTTGTTTCTTTGTTGTTGTTGTTCAGTCGCTAAGTCGTGTTCGACTCTTTTCGACCCCGTGGACTGCAGCACGCCAGGCTTCCCTGTCCTTCACCATCTCCCGGAGCTTGCTCAAACTCATGTCCGTTGAGTCAGTGATGCCATCCAACCATCTCCTCCTCTGTCATCCCCTTCTCCTCCTGCCTTCAATCTTTCCCAGCATCAGGGTCTTTTCCAGTGAGTTGGCTCTTCACGTCAGGTGGCCAGAGTGTTGGAGCTTCAGCTTCAGCATCAGTCCTTCCAATGAATATTCAGGGTTGATTTCCTTTAGGATTAACTGGTTTGATCTCGTTTAAAAAAAAAATCATTTATTTGGCTGCACCTGGTCTTAGTTGCGGCACACAAAATCTTTAGCTGTGGCATATAGGATTTAGTTCCCCGACCAGGGATCAAACCTGGGCCCCCTTCAGGGGAAGCAGAGAGTGTGGAGTCCTAGCCACTAGACCACCAGGAAGTCCCTGTTTATAGATTTTTAAACTAAACTTAATGACTTAATATTCATATATGTGAAAGGCAATATATGCCATGTTTTTGGTTGGTTTTCTTTTTTTAAATCAAACCATCCACAAAGGAAAACAATAAAAAGGAAGTCTCTCTTCCATTCCTGAACCCCAGCCTCTTCTCCCGGCCTCCCCTCTCGGCCTCCCTTCCAGGCCTCCCTGCAAGACAGATCCTCCTGCTGGTTTCTTGGGATTATTTTTCTTGTCAGCTTTATCGAGATATAATTGGCACGTGGCCCTGAGAAGCATAAGGTTACAGCACAGTGACTTCCGCATAGCGAGAAGTGATTGCTGCAGTCAGTCTCGCTAAGGTCCTACCCATTGTGTCCTACAGACACACAAGGAAGGAAAGAAGCTGGTTTCTCCTCATGAGGAGAACTCTTAGGAGCTGTTCCCATGGTTTTTTGGTATTGGTTCTGCTCTCCCCGCTCACACACAGTCTGTGCTGATCCCAAGCTTTGAGCAGCCTCCCTTCTCTTGTTTGTCCCACCAAACCTCTGCCTAAAATAAGCATCTGACTTTAGTGACGAGGCCTTTGATGGGGTTTCTGGAGACATGATACAAAGTTGAAATAAATCTCAACTCTGATTACAGCTCGTAGAGCCCTCATTGCTGCCTGTGGTCATACGCTCCCCTTGCAGTCACTATGAGTGTTCCTCACTCAGCACTGTGAGGAACTGATTTGATCCTTGGGGCTTGAGAATGGACGGTGCTTCCTAGCCTGGCTGTGTTTGCTGCACCTGGGCCCACATGAAGCATTTCCCTGTCAGTATCACTTGCTGTGTTGGGAACTTGGCCACGGAAAGAGCCACACCCTCTGGAGACGTGTCCCAGGGGACCGTCAGCCCAGGACAGGTTCCTTACCTGCTTTAATCCTAGTCAGGCCGAGAGGGCCTGAGCGTGTCTTGGGGGCTTTTTGGTGGCTGCAGCTCTCGGGCTGGGACCTTATCCGGCCATGCTGGGTAAGAGAAACCAGTGCTGACCTATCTCCCACTGCGTGGCAGAACCAGTTCCTGTGGAGTCAGTCCTCTTCTCAATAAACCCTGTGTAGCTGGGGCAACCGGAGCCCATTAGCATGAGCCGACGCTTGTCCTTCAGCAGGTCACACTGGCCCTCGGCCCCTCACCTGCACGATGGTGACATCAGTGACCCTCCCAACACAGTCCCACAGCCCCGAACGCTGGCCACACATGTTGAGAGAGGGAGGCGGCCTGCAGTCGTGTCTACCCCCGCCCTTGTGGGCTGTATTACATCAGTGATCCCACCTGCACGGTGCAGGCCAGGTTCCCCTTCTCCTCACACCTGAGCATATCCAGCTGCCCCGGCCTCCTTCCCTCATAGAGGCAGCAGGGTGGTCCCTGCTGCTCCCTGTCCCCTTGCCTACACATGCAGACCAGCGAGGGTGCCAGTCATCTTTCTGTTTCCAAGACTCACCGTCCTGTGACCCAGGGTAGAGACCCCAGCTAGCACGTTGGAACACATGGGATGAGGCTGAGGGCCCGCCTAACCCAGATCCATCCCCTGGATTTTCCCAGACAGGGAGGGAGCTACTTGTTGTGGGGGTGGCAGTCATTTGTGGGGGAGGGGCTGCACCACCACCCAAGGAGGGAGAGGTGGCTGGGCAGGGGGTAACAAGGGGGGAATGGCACTGGGCTGGGAGCCCTGCCGTCAGAGGAGGGCTGGCGACCTGAGCCGGCAGCGCCAGGCACTTCTGAGGGGCGGAGATCCCTGGCTGGAGCACGTCCTGGGCCTCCTGAGGGCTTTCTGGACTCTGGGTGAATCTGAATCCTGTGCCTTCCAGGGAAGCTGAGGGAGTGGACCCTCATCCTGTACGGCACCGCTGAGCACCCCTACACAGCCTTCAGCACCCACCAGTCCCGCTCTCGGATGCTGGAGCTCTCTGCCTTGGAGCTGGAGCCCCCAAGGACTGCCGTGTCACCATCCCAGGCCGAGGTTCCGGAGGACGAAGAGGACTACACAGGTACTGAGCCTGCAGCCGGAGGACACGCCTGCTTGTCCGCTCCCCGGTATCAGGCGGGTTAGGGCTGCCGGTCTCCTCTTGCTCGGGAGTCGTAGTAATGGTGGTCATTTGCACTCGCAGCTCCTTCCTCCCCCGGCTCTCCTAGTCTTTTACAGACCAGTAAGTATGCTGCACACCAGTAAGTATTCTACAACCTTCCTAGGATGGTGATACAGGTCCCCTGTGCCCCAACAGAACATGGACCTGCCCCCGGCTAGTGGCACTCCTCTGGGGCACCCCCTTTCCTTCAGGGGACCCCTGGCTCCCGGCTCAGCCTCCAGACCCTCTCCCTCATCTGTCTGCTCTCTGTCCTCATGGCCAGGATGTGGGAAGGCCCAGGGCACTGACGGGAGCCGGGACGTGTGGGCATGGCCAGGAGGAGTGGCTGGCGTGGAGACCACAGAGGACCAGGGGATAGGGTGGGGGGACTGGAGGAGGACGCGTGACAGGGTCAAGGCCTGATGTCGGAGGAACACTCGCAAGCAGTAGGGGTGCCTCCTTGCCAGTGGTCTTCCTGCAGCACCCCCACGGGTAGCCCTGGCTCAGCCTGCAATGCTCCATGCCAAGGACCTGGCAGCCTAGGCAGCCGTGGATGCTCCCAGCACTGGGCCGGGCATGATCTCGTGGGCATACCTGGCTGAAAGCTTTCCTTTGCCTCAGAACCACCCCAGTGATTGTGAAATGTGGAATCTTTCTGGTTGGGCATATTTTCCTTGGCTAAATATTTCAGCTGCTTGATAAATGATGAGTGAGATCTAAGACTATTGTTGCTTTGAGTTATCTAATAGCTTCTGGAAAAAAAAAAATAACAAAATGGAGAATTCCATCAATACAGATCAGGCATAAATTATGGGTGATTCAATTTTAAATTTCTCCTACCATGCCTTTAAAATGAAGCATTGAATTATGTATGGACTAATCTGCTCTGTTTCCCCCTGTGATTTATAAACAGTGGCAAGATTCAGTAATTATTAATAAAGGACGGATTCCCTCCCCGCTAAAATCTGCTATGGCTCTAACCTCACACTGTCCTGGAATGTCACTCTAACACTTATGCAGCCCAGGCCACTCAGAGCCCGACCACAGGGATTAGAGGGGTTTCTTTGGGACTGAGGGGTGTTCCTGACCCTCAAGGAGGTTCCCTGGGGTCTTGGGCAAGTAGGGTGGGCATACCAGTAACAGCAGAAGAACAGGAAAGGGGCCAGGGCAGGAGGGGCATGGAAGGAGAGGTGAGGACTTGGGGGAGAGGGGCCATCTCCTGGGTGCCTGGGGATCCCCTCTGTCACAGACAGACAAGCCCGGGTACAGAAGCTGAGGGAGAAGGAGAGGGACCGAGTGGGGGAGACTATGAGGTGCAGCTGTGACTGTGGACTGTGGAGTTTCTCACACAGCTGAGGGCTGAGCTTGAGAGGTGGCCGAGAACTGGGGAGCCTTCTTGGATGCCAAGCTGGTCATGCTGATGGTGCCTGGGGGGCACTGGGCCCTGTTCATTCCTGGCTCTGGCAGTGGGGGCACCGGGCAGTGCTGTGATGAGGGGTGGACAGGTGCCGGGCCAGCCCTCCGGGAGCCAAGAAGTAAATAAAGGGGAGGAGGTAAGTAGGGGGCCAGAGAGGAGGTCAGCTGCCCGTGGGTAGTAAGGGTCTCTGCAGATGGATCCCCTGGTGCCCACCTCAAGCCTCATGGTGACATAGAGGCTAGGCTTCTGGGTGGTGAGAATGGCAAGGACTGTGAGACTCACTGAATATACCTGGTCCTTCAGGCCTAAGCCCATAAGGACAGAGCCATTGAGAACCCCCAGCTGCTTTCTAATGTTTGCTCACGTATGTTTTTATCCTGGACTCACCCCACACAGGAGTCAAGAAAGAGTTTTTAAATAACCCAGTGTCAGCCCAGCACCTGCAGAGGGGTGTCAACTTAAAAAATAGTCTCAACCGAGAAGTTATGTTTTATTTGAGGGAAGCTTTTAGGACTTAAGCCTGGGAGGCAGCATCTCAAGTGACCCTGAGATAACTGCTCTGAGGAGGTGAGAGGGGTAGGAGCCAGGTTATACAGAAGTTTGCAACTAAGGGCAGGCAGTCTGAACATCAAAAATATTTTTGTGAATTAAAGAAAACCAGATATCCCAAGTCAAGGAAGTTAGCATTTTTCTGTGTATGAATGAAAATGAATGTGAAAGCGTTAGTTGCTCAGTCATGTCCGACTCTTCGCAACTCTATGGACTGTAGCCCGCCAGGCTCCTCTGTCCCTGGGATTCTCTAGGCAAGAATACTGGAGAAGGTTGCCATTCTCTTCTCCAGGGGATCTTCCTGACCCAGGGATTGAATCCAGGTCCCCTGTGTCTCCTGCGCTGCAGGCAGATTCTTTACTGTGTGAACCATCAGGTGAGCCCAGACTCTTGCATCTGCCTTTTGTGCATGGGACGATACAGGAGTCTGCCTCGCTGAAATCTCTCCTTCCATGTGCACCTCAGCTGTCTGGGGTCTCTGTCCTGTGCAGTCACATCATGAGTTCCTCAGGGCTCCCTGTAGGGAGTGGCTGCAGCCCCATGGCTGCCAGATGGCCCAGCTTCTCCTCCTTCCTGGCTGCCCTGGAGGGCTGGAGTCACTGATGCCTGTGACCTCCTTGTTTACTAATAGCACAGGAAATGCTCCATTTTCTCAAGGGTTGGCCACCATCCTGCTGGCTGCAAAGCTAGGGGGAGAGTGTCATGCTGCCCTGTGGCTGAGGCCCTGGGAGGTGAGACAGAAAGCGAGGGGTCTCTGAGGAACATTCAGGCTCCTGGATAGAAGAGGGAAAGGGGGCATAGACGCACCCACCCAGAAGATGGGTATAGCTGAGCCCAAGGGAACCCAGGTGCTTCTGAGGAGCAGTGCGGGTGGGACCAGGCAGCCCAGCTGGCAGACAGGGTTCAGGAATGATTCCTGGCAGGAATGACCCTCCTGTTGGGCTATTCAGGGTGATCCAGGAAGAGATTGGCACAGGGAGAGGGCTCACAGATGCAGACCGGAGGATCCTGCTTGGGAGGATCTCACCGTGCTCCCTGGCACAAGGCTATCCACCCCCTGCCCCTGTGCAGGGTTGGACTTGCCATCCCTGGGCACCCTATCAGGGTTCTGCAACCCCCACCTAGCATGGGGCTCCCCACTGGGTCCCTGACTAATCTCTCACCTGCAGAGAGGCCCCAGGGAGAGGGGACTGAGTGCACCAGGCCTCCTGCAAGCCTTCCACATCTTGGGACATCTGAGGACATTCTGTGTGTGGACAGGAGGGCACTGGGCTGCCCCAGTATCCCAGTGCCTTGCTCTTTCATCCCTTCTCACCCTCAGCCATTCAGCAAGTATTTACTGAGCACCTGCTCTGAGCCGTCCTAACGCCTTTCAGGTGCCAGAAAGTTGGCATACAACATGGTTACTAGACCAGGACCTGCCCTGTGGAGCTCCATCTGCCAGGCTGGGGAAGAGTGGGGAGTGTGGGCTATCTCCTCCCATTCCTACACTTCTCCTTAGGGTTAAGAAAGTTATTCTCAACTTCTCACAGGAGATTCACCTGCCTTGAGGGGAGGTGACCGCAGGCCACAGGTTGTCAGGCCTCTTCGGGGAGGACTGGATGCCACAAAAGGATGAGCAGACAAGAGTCAGCTCAAATGCAAATTGATGCCCAAATCCAACAGCTTCCTGTAGCTGAGGGAGGGATAGGGGAGCCTCATGCCCCCAGACCCTGAGGAGCCGTCTAGCTCATCCCCAGGGATGAGCATAGCTTTGAAAGGGGTTCCCAGTGGGACCCACAGTGAAAACTTTGGAAATGCTGACAACGATAAACCTTGGGGGAGGAAAGCCAAATACAGCGAGTCTAACACTAGGAAGGTCTGGAGGCCCTTTAAAGAGGGATGAAGGGGACATTGTGCCCTTAGCAAAGACCCGTTGTGGCTACACAGAGTAAGCCCTGTGTCTTTCCCTTCTGGCTGTGAAATGCTTGTGACCGGCTAGTCACCTCCTCTTTGACTCTGAACTTACTCCCCACCCTCTCCGACAACTGAAACCTTGTAGAAGGTGGTTGTTTTCTCTTCCAGGGACTCAAAAGCCTTCAAATGCCCCACCAGGCCCCTACCCACATGGGGAGGCTTTCTGGAGCCACTTCCCAGTGGAGACACTGGGGGAGGTGGGGAGGGGATGGGAGGGGGGTTCCACCATAGCTCAGCCCAGTGCCCAGGTGAGGAGGACCCCTGTGGAGGGCCCCCCAGCCCAAGGGCCAGAACCGAAGAGCTGGTCTCTTCCCTGAAGCACAGGTGGAAGGGAGACTGGGACGGGCTCTGCAGGGTTCCCCCAGTTCCAGCAACACACAAGCTCCCAGAGTTAGAACTGGGGATGGAGAGAAAGCAGTGGGGGGCACCTCTGAGGTCAAGATGGGGGAGCCAAGCAGGGCTCAGCCCAGACCCACTAGGTCCATGGAGACCTGCCCAGCTCCATCACTGCGTAAGGGTGGTGGCATGGTGCACCCCGCTTCTCTCCTTCATTCCTCATCAGAAAGTGGCTGCCTGGTCACAGCTGTCCCACGTGACTCTGCACTGCCCTTCATGGTGGAGATGGGGTTGATGCTCAGTCCCCTTGTGACTGCACTGCCCTTCATGGTGGAGATGGGGATGGTGACTGGTCTCCATGTGACTCTGCACTGCCCTTCACGGTGGAGATTGGGGTGGTGGCCAGCCCTGCATTGTGACATTGCTGCAGGAAGGATGCTAGAATGTCACAGTCCTGGATCCCTGCCCACCACTCTCCTGCTAGTCCTCAGGCAGCCCCTATCTCAGGTCATCAAACCCTCTGTTCTCAGCCCAGGCGGGTCCCTACAGGATGGGTGTGTTGGCCCAGCAGGGGCCTGTAGGACCCAGACGCCGGTTTCTTGGGGGCTCGACATGACTGAGACAACATCTCTGTGGGTGAAAGGAAACGGTTGTTTCTTTAAGGTGTGTGCCATCCGGAGTGTGGGGACAAAGGCTGTGATGGCCCCGGTGCAGACCAGTGCTTGAACTGCGTCCACTTCAGCCTGGGGAGTGTCAAGACCAGCAGGTAAAGGGCTGGGCTGCAGTTGTGTGTCCCGGCTCCTACATAGGGATTAGCGACAGCACCTGGAAGGGAAAGGTCACATATAGGGTCACAGCCATACACCCTGGAGGGAAGTCACTTTGAGGGTCACAGCCACATACCCTGAAAGGAGGTCACCTGGAGGGTCACTGCTTGAAAATTTTATGCTTCGCAGCCTTCTGTTCTCATCATGTGAATAGCTCGTGACTGAGACAGAACTCAGAGGCCACGGGTGGCATTGTGCTATGTTCGTAAGCTTTTTCTCTCCATTGTGTTAAACAAAAGTGGGTCGTACTGAGCATGGCAGTCGCTTGGAAACTGCAGACAAACATCATCTCTGGGGCCAGTACTGCTGTAAACACCAGCAAAGTCTGCCAAGAATGAGGATTCCCCATCCCTGCGTGCCCAGGCAGGGGTGCAGCCCCCTGGGGTGCACTCAGCAGCCAGGGCTCTGGCAGGGGAGCTGCTGGGCCCTCATGGTGACCTTGGAGATCCACTTGCTGCCTATTAGGGGGCTTCTGCTGGTGCTGGGAGTTCTGCCCAAGGAAGCCACGTGCCCTTCAAGTGCCCCCACCCCTTGGGGAAGCTTTGAGAGGGAAGGGCTCTGGGCTTCCCATGCAAGCCTTCCCCACTCAACTGCATTAGGAACCTCCAGGGGCAGCTGAGGGGTCCCCCTGCCCGCCCTGGCCCACCCCTCCCTGTGCCCCTGTGCAGGTGGGGACTGGGCCCAGCAGTACGGTCTTCTCCGTGTCTGCCCCCATAGGAAGTGCGTGAGTGCGTGCCCTCTGGGCTACTTTGGGGATGCCACAGCCCGCCGCTGCCGCAGGTGCCACAAGGGGTGTGAGACCTGCTCTGGCCGGGGCTCCACACAGTGCCTGACCTGCCGCCGTGGCTTCTACCACCATCAGGAGGTGAACTCCTGTGTGACACTCTGTCCCGCCGGATTTTATGCTGACGAAAGTAAGTGCGTGTCTGTTCCTGGGCCTGGGATAGGAGTCAGTCCCTTCGGGGCAGGGTCCTCTCTCCTGAGAGAACTGTCCACTCGGGGCTGGGGTCCCCTCCTGGGAAAGCTGTCCCCTCGGGGCTGGGGTTCCCTGTCCTGAGAAGACTGTCCTCTGAGGTCCCCTCTCCCGTGAGAACTGCCCAGTTGGGGCTAGGGTCCCCTCCTGGAAGAGCTATCCACTTGGGGCTGGCTCCCCTCTCCTGAGAGAACTGTCCCCTTGGGGCTGGCTCTCCTCTTCTGGGAGAACTGTCCCCTCAGGTCCACTCCCCTCTCCTCGGAGAATTGCCCTGGCCCTCTGCTTCTTGTGTGCAAGGACCCTTCATGGGAAGGAGTGGGGAGGAAGGGGGAAGTCACAGCCCTTGGACCCTGGTAGTGGACAGCGGTTCACATGGGGCCTGGCCAAGATGGTTCAATGTGACACAGAGATGGAGCCCCTGGAGCCGGGGCTGTCATGCGTGTGCGGGTCAGTGTCCACTGTGGAGGCTGAACAAGAGGTGACTTGAGTCAGGGGCCTTTAGGCTCACTGATTTCAGACACCCAGATGGAAAGGCCTCTGAGGACCCCGCCGCTTGTCCTGGAGCAGTGGGTGTGAGCGTGGGGGCTGGGGGGGTGGGGAGCACAGACCCCACCATCACCCCCACCACCATCCCCACCCCTGTCAGCGGCTCGTGGCTTTGGTGGTTTAGCTGCTGTGCTGAAGTTGTGGTTGCAGACAGGGAGGTTTTGGGCCTCCGTGAGTGAGCAGAGCCTGCTGTTGGGTGAGACTAGGCTTAGGAAGATGGCATGGGGTAGGGGGGCAGGGGGGCAGGGTTGGGCCATGCGCCTCCCAGTAACCAGGCTCCCAGCTAGGCGACCCTGCTGAGGAGAGGAAGCTGAGCAAGGCAAGAGGGCCCAGCTTCGAAGATCCAGCAGTGAGTGAGCTCAGAGCAACACTAGCATCCTGCCACCCTGCCTGTCTCGGGGAGCAGGGTGGACGGCCCCAGGGCCAACGGCTCACCTTCTACCCCCCACATCCTGGAGGAGAGTGCAGAGAGAGTCTGGGTTAAATCAATGGAGACAGTTCTCAGATGGTGTGTTGGCTGTGGTGCGGATGACAGGCCTTACTGGAGCTCGTGTCTGGCCTGGGCCTGTAGGAGGCCCCATCATGCCCTGCTGTCACTGCTGTGGGGAGGAGCCAGGCAGTCTTTAAGGATGTTTACAGCTGTGGAACGACCACCCTCTTTAGAGGGGCCTCAGAGTCAGGCAAGACAGGCTTCACAGCCTTTGCAGACTCCTGTCCAGGGGCCAGGTTGGATACGCCTCCATCCACACTCCCCATCCCACCCCGATGCCTTGTCCCCCAAGATGTGCTCTCTGAGCCCCTGCAGCATATATGATGCTGCCTGCGGGCCCTGGGGAGGACGCCCCAAGGTGTAGTGGCCAAGATGCCAGGATGAGTGACCTGGATGATCGCCAAGACCCAGGGCTTCCCCTTCAAGGTGTGGCAGATGTTGAGCTTTGTGTCTGACCGCTGTGAAGACCCTGTGTTGGGTTGGGGGGCTCAGGGGCTCCTGTGGCCCCACCCATCTCACTCAGGAAATTGCTCAGCTGCCTCCAGTCCCTGAGGAGAGAGCTAAGGACCCCCTCCAGACCTTAAGGTGACCTGAGGACTTGAGTTTACTCCAGAAAAGGGGTGCAAGGCCTGTGACCCAACCCCCAGGCACGTGGTCCCCATATGGCTGTGGCGGTTCTGTCGACATGTTGCCCATGACTGCTGTTCCATCAGTCAGCCCCTCTTGAAACTCTTCAGTCCTGTTGGCCCGAGCTTGACCTACATCCACTCTTCTCACCCTTCTCTTTTCCTCCTCTCACTTTTCTCCAGGTCAGAAAAACTGCCTTAAATGCCACCCAAGCTGTAAAAAGTGCACTGATGAGCCAGAGAAGTGTACTGTCTGTAAAGAAGGATTCAGGTAAGACCCTCCTGTTGGGTGTGGCCGCGGTGTACGCTGGTTTTAGTGTCTGTTGTCAATTTACACTTTTTCCTAAAAGCTAAAATTTCAGAGGCTCAAAGCCCTTTCAGGATAAAGATTCCAAGTCAAAATCAGATCTGCACTTAGAGCTTGTTTAGGATAGAAAGTTGGAGGATGAGGAAGGTCTCTAGTCTGAGGCAGCATTTGGGGAATCAGTCAAAGCTGATCTGCTGATAGAAAGTGGGGCTGGAAGCTGGAGGGTGGAAGTCCAGCTCCTTTCTCAGGCCCCGAATCCCACCCACCTGTCTCCCTCCTGGTCTGGACACGGGGTTCCTCCCTCTGCCCCATCGCCCGGCCTTCTCTGTCTCCCAGCCCTCGTGTTTCCTCCCAGGGAGCTCTCCTGTAAACATCTTACTGTTTCCTGTAAAACATCTTACTGGATTAAAGGTTTTTACGGGAATATTTTGAAATGTTGGTTTAGCCCATTTCATGCCATCAAATTACACACCACTTGTTCCTTGAAGTCACCGTCTAGAAGCTTAGAAGTCATTCTGTTAGGAATTGTGCTGCAGGCCCTCCCCAAGTCCAGTCTCAGACTGGGGTCTGCACTTGAAGAAAGGAAGAGACAAGAGGTGGTCCTTGAGGGTAGCGCCTCCCGCCTTGCCCTGCTGCGAGGGGGCAGGGCAGGGCAAGGGGTCTTGTTAAAATGCAGATGCTGACCCAGCTGCTCTGTGACTCTCAGTATGTCTCACCAGGCCAGGGGACAAGGTTACTGGTCCTGTGGCCCACCTTCCCCCGCCCACCTTCCACCACCCGAATGCCACTGTGAGGGAAAAACACCCACAGGGTTGAGTTCTTGTGCAGCAAGGAGTGAGGGAAGGAAGCGTAATGAGCATTTTATTCCATCAGCTCTCACCATTTAATCTTTATCGCAGTTACTAACGGGGAGAGGAACAATCTTCCCTGAGCCCTGAGCTTCCCTGAGCCCTGAGCTTCCTCTGATCACTTCCAGATCAGGGGATTGGAGTGAAGAGGGTCCAGGGAGCCAGGAAGGCAAGGGAACCAAAACCCCAGAGTTGCAGGTCACCCCCGTTCTCATCTGAGCCTGGGAGTCACAGCTCGCAGGCCTGCCAGATCCCAGGAGCGGATTTTATTTCAAGTTCATTGTGAAACACGAAAGGTTTCAGGCAAGGGCAAGGCTGGAACCGATCGAGTGTCAAGGTGATTGTTGCTGCTGGCCCATCTCCCGCATTACAGACGCTGTGCCCTGGGAGACGGAGCCAGCAGGGTGACCCCACCACCCCCTCGGGCCTCAGATTCCATAGTGGCTGGTGTCAGAAAGTACACAGGAAACGGCACCCCGCTTGGGGACAAGGCCACCAGAAGGCCTGAGCATCCCTCCCAGCCACTTTTCCTGAGCTCAGAACCTGAAGTGACACCAACACCTGTGTTCTAGCACCTCTCATTTCCTCAGGGAAGACGTTGAGGACAAATCCTAATACAGTCAGAGTTTCAGAAAGGATGTGAAAACCTGCCTTTTTCCCTGTTCACCAGCCTTGCCCGGGGCAGCTGCATTCCAGACTGTGAGCCAGGCACCTACTTCGACTCTGAACTCATCCGATGTGGGGAGTGCCATCACACCTGCCGGACCTGCGTGGGTGAGTTTAGGCCTGCTCCCTAGGCCAGCGGGTGGGCGGAGGACCTGAAACCCAGAAAGCCCTGGCACTTAGGGCTCTGTGGGTGGATGTTGCAGCGTTGAGTCCGGGAGGAGGGAGAGTGATTAACAGGCAGAGGTTCAGTTTGGGAAGATGAAAACGTTTGGGGCGTGGATGGTGGTGCTAATGGTTCACGATGGTGTGAATCTCCTTAGTGCCACTGACCACAGGGCCAGACCAGATATTTTTTATGGTGTACTCTACCCTAGTTTTTCTGAGCATGCCTAAGGCAACATATGAAAGACACAGGTGTACTATAATATCGTGTTGCTACTCACCCAGTCGTGTCCGACTCTTTGCGACCCGATGGCCTGTAGCCCACCAGGCTCCTCTGTCCCTGGGGTTCTCCAGGCAGGAATACTAAAGTGAGTTGTCATTCCCTTCTCCAGGGAATCTTCCCAACCCAGGGATCAAGCCCATGCCTCCTGTGTCTCCTGCATTGGCAGGTGGACTCTTTACCATCTGAGCCAGCAGGGAAGCCCTAATGCTACTGAACTATATTAAGTGGTAAACATGGTAAATTTTACATTGTGTATATTTGACCACAATTTTTAAAAATTAAAAAAAGAAAAACCACAAGGGCCCACATCCTGGCGTTAGGAGCCCAGCCAGGCAGGGGTTGCGTCCAGGCCAGGCCGGGCTGCTCACTGCTCTCGAGCTCTTGCCAGGGCAAGTGCCTGAGGTTCAAGTCCTAAAGATTCAAGAGTCATCGGGGAGAGACAGGGTAAGTTCCGAGTGTGAAGGAAGGAGAAGGCTTCTTAAGACATAGCCTTAGTTCCTGGGCCTGTCTTAGCTTCAACACTCACTCACAGAGGAAAGGCTTCCGTAAGGGGTGTGTGTGTACTGCACACACATGGGATGATGGCAGAGCTGCTGTCCAGCCGCAGATTCTGTGTAGAATCTGAGAGTGATTGTTTTGTCGGCTCGTGCTGCAGAGCTCTGTGCAGCAGACGACGCCGCACATCGGAGTTTGTGGCCCACATACATTTCTGGTTGAATCTTCTCCTCTGACCCTCTTTCCCAACCCAGTGCTGGGGTCCTTGTTCTAGGAAACCCACGTTGGGTGGAGCTTTTGCTGCAGAAAGGGTGTAAGGATGAGCTCTCCACTAAGGATGTAATGTGGGTCCCAGCAGGACGGGGTAGCCTCCCAGGGTAGACGTGCCATGGCCAAGGCCATAACCTCAAGGCCTCTGGAGCAAGCCATGCCTCCCTGGGGCCACTCTGGGACAGCGCCCCCGCCCCCCAGAAGGCCAGGGCTTGTCGGGCAGCCCTCCTGCCTTTTGCCTTGATGCCTGTCAACGTTGGTTCTATGTCTTTGACTCGTTGTTTAGCCCAGATTGATAAAGGAACATCACCGGCATCACCTATTCAAATATCAGTCTGTTGAGTCCATAACACCCAGCCAGGCGTTTGTCTTTATAGCACTTTTGCTCATTCAATGGAATTTCCTTTCTTGGCACCCCCACACTGCCTGCTGGTGGATGGCTTTATAGTCGCTTGTGGGTTCTCTCACCCAGCCCAGCCACCTGTCACTTCAGGGGCCCAGCTGTCCCAGGGCTGCCCTGCACCCACGCCTGCCTGCCCAGGTGCCCTCTATGCTCTGGGATGTGTGTACCCACCTCGGCTGATGTGGGTAGAGGGACCCTGCCTCCAGCTCTGAGTCTCAGAAGGCCCCTCGCTGCTGGTCAGGGTCCCTGTCCAGAGCCCCTGGAGGCCCAAGCCACCTGGCCTTCCCCTTCTGCTCTCAATCAGGGGCCCCTGCTGCCCTGTCTGTGAGGGCCCTGGGCACCGTGTGGGGAGGTTCAAATACACAGGAGCTTGGGGGCATCTGTCCCCACCCCAGGCGGCGGGGACCCTGGGATGGTCAGTCCGTGTCCCAGAGCCTCTGAGTCAGGAGGCTGGGATCCCTGGGGTGCCCGTCGGCCGTGGTGGGTGCAGGAGACCCGGCTCTGTGTCCGGCTCTTGTTGTCATGGTAAAAGATCCAGAATGGAGAAGGTACCGTCTTAACCGTGCTGAGGCACACACCTTGGCGGGGCCTCCACCCATCCAGGGCTTTCTTGGCTTCCAGCCACAGCTGAGCATATCTCACCCACTTTGTGTTTAGTGACTTGAGCATTAAAGTAGAAGTAGACTGCTGCAGATGCTGGGGAGTGGCCCAGGTGGTAGGATGGGGGTGGGGGTCAGCGGGGAGCCGCCCACGCACATGCTCCCTGGAGATAAGCGGGGGCGGAAGGAGGGGGCACAGGAGCAGCCGTCAGTCCAGAAGCACATGTGCCAGGCTCTCCCACCACACCCCAACTGCAGGGGGACAGCACGCCATGCAGACCCAGGCAGTGGGCACCTGTCCTTCACGAAGGCCCGTCACGCACGGGCTCCCACTTCTGCCTCACCCCCATCCCCCTAGATCCTCAGAACCCCATCCAGGCCAGCAGCTGTGGTTCTGAGACACAAGACCAACCGTTGGAGCATGGAGCCATCTGCAGGGGTTCTCCCTTGACGCAGGTGTGAGGCCCTCAAGTCCACAAGGTCCACAAGTCACTCCTTGAAGACGACTGGACACCTCAGCCTAAGCTGCCAGGCCTCCAGCCGAGGCCAGACCCCAGTCAAAGTGCGGGGAGGTCCAGTGAGGGGCACATCCGAGACGACTGCTCCCCACGCTTGACCCTCTGTGCCGCCAGCCTGTGGCCTCCTGGCCACCTCTAACATCCCGTGAGGTGCTTTGGAGATTTGGCACAGAGTGGATGCCTGGCGCTCACTTGCTATTGGTGTGAATGGGGAGGAGGTGGGCAGAGACGGACAGCACAGTCTCTTCAGTCTGGGCCGCGCCTGCCCCATGCTGACGAGCCCTGTTGACTGAGCTGCAGGTTTCCCTTCATGACTCTTGATCCTTCATTCAGAGTCTTTGCCTCTTCTGTCCCCACACCCCGCCCCATGAGACCGAGTGGCTTTTTTTCTGTTGAAATTGTCCCGATCCTTCACACCACATCTCTGTCAGCCCCAGGCCCACACACCTCCTCTTTCCATTCTCCACGTCGTCTCACACCACATTCGGTCCCCTCGAAACACCACGTGGGCTGCGGATGCGGGTATAAGTTACCCTGAGAAGCAGGTGGAAATCAATAGAACATCATGTTTAACCACATGTATGTAAATGTTACCATTTCTCCATGTAATTGATATTTAAAGACCAGTGAGCTATTTTACTTTTTTTTTTTAAACTACATTTCTGAAATCCAACAAGTAAGTTTGTGTGGTCAGGCCCCATTTTGAGTTCAAGGCTACACCCAGCTGCCCTAGCTTAAACCAGCCCAGGCTTGTTGGGAAAGAAGGCCCTTAGAATCAGGCTGGTGAACGTGGCTGGGGCCGGGGGAGTGCGCTGAGCTTGGTGTGTAAGGCCTACTTCCTAGGAGTGAGCGAGGGGGCCAGTATAGACATGTGGTGGGCACCAGTGGGGGGTGGTGGTCTTGCTGCAGGGGCAGCCTTTGGGGTGTCCGAACAGGACCTGGCTCTCGGGTGAGGCAGCAGATCTGTGACACCCAGCAGATGGTGGGTGGTCACTGACCTCTGCTCTCTGCCTGCACCCCTCAGGGCCCAGCAGAGAGGAGTGCATTCACTGTGCCCCCGGCTTCTACTTCCAAGACTGGAGATGCGTGCCAGCCTGTGGTGAGGGCTTCTACGCAGAGGACATGCCAGGGCTGCCCCACAAGGTGTGCCGCAGGTAGGTGCCTCCTCCAGGCAGTCCTCTCGGCCCAGCCCTAGATGGCTGAGCATAGTGTCCATGGAGGAGCGACCAGGTCTGGAGGCCTCTGTCTCAGGGACTAGGGTGGGGTTCACTTTCTGAGTATCTGTTTAGACCTACTGCCACAGACCAGTGTGCTCACTCTGTGTGGAAACCACCTGTTGGGTTTGCTTAGATTCTTAATTAGATAACTTAGAGAAAAAGAGAAGGTCCTGACAGGCTCCTCATTCTAAAGCCCTTTCCAGCCGTTGCAGCGATGCCATAAGCCTTCCCAGTCTCCTTTTCCGCTCCTCCTTTGCATCTGCACAGCGCCTCATCCTCGTCTGGGGACTCTGGTCATCATGGGTCGTGGGCAGTGATGAGAGGCCATTTGCTTGGTGTCCTCCTCCTGTCCTGCTGCAGGCTGCCTCACGCCAGGCTTCGTGACCTAAGCCCAGGAGCAGGGCAGAGCAGCCCGCCTCATCCAGGCTGAGAGCAACCATGAGGAGTCTGCAGGTGACCTTGAAGACCTTGATGTTGAGCCTGAAATAGACTGGAAACAAGGGAGCCCGGGGCCCACATCAGAGCAGTGTGGACAGACCATACCCCATCTTCCAGCTCACAGCTAAGGACCCACAGGGGATCTTCAAGGCCCCCAGGATATATTTGAGAATTGTTCCAGATTGTAACCTATCCTCTTAAAACAAAAACCAAGAAACCAAACATAAAACAGGAACACCAACCACTCTGTGGTAAGCCAATGAGATACCACCCAGTCCTTGCATTTGTAGGACCCACACAGGAAGGTTGGGGTTTCAGCCCTTCTGTCCAGCTGCCTTCACCCAGCCTGGCCAAGTCCGTGCAGGCCCCTTGACACCAGCATCTGAAGTCAACCTTGATTTTAACTCATCAACTCTTTCTAGGGCAACAGCCCAGGGACTACACGTTCTGTAGTGATAACAGTCTCATTTGTCAGACACTCTGGACCCCTGGGGGTGCAGGGTGCTCCCACACTGTGAGGTCTCCCAGCCCCAGGAAAGCTCCTCCTGGGCTGCAGAGGCCAGAGCTCCCTGGATGCTCTCCCCCATGGGAGATGAGGCTTTCAGCCTAGAGCGGGGTCCAGCACTGGGGCCGACACAGCGGGTCTCAGAGGTGCATCCCAGGAAGAGGCCTGCATGGGGCACTGAGGTGTTGGATGCTGGCATTGCAGAGAATTTCCTCCTCCTGACCCCCTGGCTCCAAAGACCCCTCCACATGGCCTTGGTCCCTGGCTCTGAAGACCCCTCTGTGTGGCTCCCCCAGGAGGACGGACAGCCTTGGTCCCCTGGTTCTTCAGGGCCTCTTCCCACTTGGGCAGCAGCAGCTCCCAGGGAACCTGGCTCTCCAAGACCCATTGTCCAGTGCCAGCCAGGCCCATTCCTGGAGAGGACGGATGGGCAGGTTCAAGGGGCAGGGCCCAGCCAGCTGGGCTGGAGCCTGAGCACTGAGGAAACCCATGAAGCTGAGGGACAGGGCTGAGAATGAGAACTGTCCACACTGAGCACTTCAGATGAGGTCTGGACACCCCGAGACTTAGGAAGAAGACCTGGAAGAGGAGTAAGAACCTCTTTGAAGACAGAGCAACTCAGGGGGCAGGAGGTACTTGCCTGAGGGGTTGCTAGCCTTGCCTTCCCTGCCTTCCCAGCATACTCCCGCCCCAGCCCGGCCTCTCCGGGTTCACTGTTGGGGCAGGACGCGTGCAGGCCTCTGCCATCTGAGTGTCACCAGAGCAGCCTAAAGATGCAAGTGGGTGGTGGTCCCGGCAGTCAAGGGCAGGCGGTGGGGCTGCAGTGGGTGCTACCCTGCAGAGGTGGAGGACACAGTCACAGGGATCTTTGGTGGTGAGGTAGTGGGTGGGGGGCTGACTGGAAGTGGCCACTGCCCCATGCAAGGAGCTGCCCCATGGGGCAGGCCCAGGCCTAGCTGAGCCGCCTCCTGCCCACCACCCTGCCTGCCTATCTGAGCCCGCTACCGGGCTGCTGGGCCTGCAGCACAGCGGGTCTGGGGAGACCTGGTGCCTGGAATGGAGCTAGACTGGAGAGGCAGCGGGCAGGCGAGGTCTGTGCGGGGCCCAGAGCAGGTCGGCATCAGCCAGCCCTCTTGAGGGGCCCGACAGTGAGCCCTGTAGGTTGGGCCGGCCGACCAGTCTCCAGAGCAGCTGCTTAACCCCAGTGCTGCAGCCCAGCCACAGCTGGATGCAGATGGACAAGACAGGTCCCAGCAAAGCTGCTGGTGTAGCCCGAGGCCAGAGTGTGCTGACCCCCAAGGTCACGGCGCTCTGATGGTAGTAGTCCTGGGTCCCATCTCTGGGACAGAACTGAGAGGGCACCCCCAGCCCTGTCCCCAGGGGTGAGGCCGACCTCACCGCAAAGGAGGCTGAGACTGATGGGCGGCGCCCCAGCAGCTCCTGGGTCCTGTTTGTCACACAGGTGACAGAGGTCAGACAGGAGGAGAGACCACCATGGGGGCAGGGTTACTGCCAGGGGCACTGCAGGAGGGCAGGCAGGCCGGCCGGAGGGCCCTGGGAGGGGCCGGAGTGGTGGCGGCCCTCCTTATCGGGAACCCGTGTCCCCACAGGTGTGACGAGAGCTGCCTGAGCTGTGAAGGCTCCAGCAGGAACTGTAGCCGGTGTAAAGCGGGCTTCACACAGCTGGGGACCTCGTGCATCACCAACCACACGTGCAGCAACGGTGAGTGGGCATGGGCTGGACCGAAGCCCCTTGGCTGCCCGGCAAAAGAGAACGGGAGAGAGGGGCAGGGACCACAGGCTGTCCCTGGGGTGCCCCTTCCCTTCAGGCCCCTCCCACTGACCAGAGAGGATCCAGCCGCCACCCCGCTACTGTGGGTCTGTCCAACGAGTGACTCAGGAATGATTGGGACGTGGTCCCCACTCACTCCAGTAGCCCCAGGTGGCTTGGGTGTGGTGGCATGCATTAGGAGAGGCCCGCATGTTCCGCAGGAAGGATCCGTGTGTGTGCTGCGGGAGAGCCCTGGGCATCTGGTCGACTGGGACGTGAGGATAGGTTGTGAAAGCGGAAACTCAGAGACCAGGGTGGGGGTTCCAGGCAAGAGGAAGGTTGACACAGAACTCTGGCCTGGAGACCAGGGTAGAGGCCATGGGCAGACGTGCCGTGGTAAGGAGCCACTGTGGCTCAGGAAGCATAGGGATGAGCAGCCCGAAGCTGTCTCTGGGCACTGAGAGCCTGCTGGTATGCTGGAGGGAGAGCTGCCAGCACCACGAGGTCCCTGAGCATGGAGCTGGCAGTGGCCTGGGCCTGGCAGAGTGTGAAGCCCCCAGAGAGAGCCTGGGCATGCCCTGCAGACCATGAGGTGGCCTCCTTGCCTTGGAGAATCGTGTTCCTTTAAGGCCAGGAAGTGCTTACTTCAGGAAGCCACCTCCTCGGGTGAGGTCCCAGCCCCAGAAAGTGAGGCTGTCCCTGCTCCATGAGTGCAGGTCCCCAGAGGCCAGCTGCCAGGGGAAGGGCTGGCCTTAGGGGCTTGGCTCTTCCGTTCCCTCAGCCATTCCCGGTGCCCTGATGAACCCCTTCCTCTCATCATCCCTCCTCCCCCACTGGGGCATCCCAGGCATCATGGAGCAGCCCCCACCCTGCCCCCACCAAGTCTGACCCCGCTTTCTCCCACTTCCAGAAAGAGGAACAGTGACCACGGAGGGCTCCCCGAACAGCCCGGTGTCCCCAGACCCTGCCAACCCCCACCCCCCCGAACCTGTCTCCTCCCCCATCCGCCCTCGTCTCCAGGCTCAGCTCCAGCCCCGGCCTCACTGGGCTGGCCACCTGTCACCACAGGGGTAATGGCAGACGGCCGCCTTCCGGAGTGGGGAGCTGGGAGCAGCCATGTCTGGCCCCCACATCTGACCTGTCCCTCCTTTTCTCCTTTGGGGGAACCCAGCTGATGAGACGTTCTGCGAGATGGTCAAATCCAACCGGCTCTGTGAACGGAAGCTCTTCATCCAGTTCTGCTGCCGCACGTGCCTCCTGGCCGGGTAGGGGCACCCGGCCCCCGCACAGGGCAGGGCCCCTCCTGTCGTCTGTCTGTCCGTCCACCTTTCTCCAGGCTGTCGGCCAGAGCCTGTTTCAGGGATGGCGCCCCCATCTGACAGCTTCGTCTCCCTAGGAGCAAGGTCCTTCCTGGCGACTCTGGGCACCCAGGCCAGGCGAGGACAGGGGGTGCCTGGAGGAGGTGTCCCGGGAGCGGTGATGCCCGCTCACACCCCCTTGCCGGCTGCTGCGTTCTGGCCAAGTCACAGTAGGAGCAGCATGAACTCTGGGGATCCACAGCTCCTGAGACCACGCATTCACTGAATCTCCAAGACCAAAGCAGAAAGGCCAGCCAACGTGGCCCTAAGCAGCACCCTCCTCCCCGTGCTTCCATGCCGCCCGAAGAGCCCTGGCTGTGCCCCGTGAGAAAGGGCCTGGGGCGCACCTGCTTCTCTGCCAGCCGCCATCTGGGAGGTGGTTTGGTCAGACTCAACAGAACAGATCTGGGAGCGTAAAACCTGTGACCACTGGGGATGGAGCATCTGTTTCTACATGGTCAGTGACTTCTGAAACCACAGCCATGGCTTAAAGTTACATCCCAGTGGGACGAGATGGAGAGACCCTCCTTCATCTACAGCCCTCAATTCTGAGTGGGCCGAGGGCCCCGGGTCACCACATCCCATCTGCGCCTCTGCGAGTCTCATGGCCCAAATGGTCACCTCTACCTGATGGAAGGTAGCCCCAACAAGCAAGCAGTTCTTCCTACCAAGATGTAAGCCTGTCCATGAATTGCCGGTTGTCAGTCATTTCCCTTCCGTGGAGCTGCTCTGAAAGCCCGTGGGCCCTGCTTTTCAGGACACTTGTCTTAAGGTGGGCTCACCTGTGTCTGTGTTTGCTGTGAGCCTATCGACACAGTTGAATTTACTTCTGCCAAACCTGTGTGGGCATTTTATAAGCTACATGTTCTAATTTTTACCAATGTTAATTATTTTGACAAATATTTCATATATTTTCATTGATATGCACAGATCTGCTTGATGAAGTCCCTTTAATATGGGAATTAACATTTGCCTTAAATTTTCTCAAGCTCGTTCTCCATTTTCGTCCTGCTCCCCTCTGTGACTGTAACGCCTTTGACAAGCCACCGGTCAGCTGGAGGGAGCCCAGCTGTTGTTGATTGAATCCACAACTCCGAAAAAGAAATTCACAAGGCAGACACGGTGTTAACCCTAAATTAATAAAAGAGTTAACATTCCATGGCAGAGGAGCCTGTGTTTCTTTCCAAGGCACAACATTTAAATGTGGGCACTGGCCAGTGTATGAGATGGCTTTACATGTGGTTTTATTGCAAGGTCTTGGAGCCTTAACAAATGATGCTACAGCTAAGCTGTGGGAGAATCACACAGCCCCAGCTCCAGCGTGTCATCAGGCAAACAGACCCAGTTTGAGCCAGAGGAGGGAGGGGCTGGATGTAGAGAGGCCTCCTTTCTGTCCCTGGGGAGCCCAGACGGCAGGTGTCTTCAGCTGTATCTACAAGTGTCGTTTAGTTAGGTTGCAGCATCTTCTGCATGGTGGCCGGAAGCCCCAGGCCCGTGGGCTCCACACTGTGGGGGTTTCACCCTGGCCTCTCTGTAGGTAGAGGTTGTCCTTACCAGGAGTCCTTTGGCTGCAGATAAAGGAAATCCACCACCAGGAACTGACTCAGGAAGAAACAAGTGCATGAGGGCGTTGTTCTGGGATTCTAGGGTTGTCTCTAGATTTCAGGAGAGCTGCTGCTGGCCCTTGGGAGCCCATGTCCTCTGGACCCTCTCTGGGGGATTGAGGCACCTCCTATCGCTGCACATGACGAGAGAAGTGACAGGCAGGACCACCCACAGCTCCAGAGAAAACTGGTGCCAGGCCTGCCCCTTGGGGTTCTGAGCCTGCTGCGGGCCTGGGTCACCTGCCCCTCATCTGGGTTTGCCAGGTGCCCCCAGCTCTGCCCACAAGGACAGGCTTTCCAGTGGTGACTCTCTGGGTGGAGGTGGCAGCAGCTCTGGGAAAATGGGAAAGCGGTGAGGGGGTGGCATGGGGAGTGGCCATGCAACCTACCACACTCCACCACGAGCCAGAATTGACCTGAGTCGTCAGTGTGAGGCAGAAGGACGGACGAAGTGAGGTGTCTGCTTGGGAGTCGGTAGCCAGGACTGTCTGTGATTGAATTAAAATCAGAAGCTTGCTGAGGACCTCCAGGGTGAGGTGCCATTACAGTCCCAAGAGCTGTTTGTCCACAGAGAGCATACAGTTTAACACATTCAGTTGCAACTGAACCAGAAACAAGTCCTGTTAGTCTCAAAGGATACCACCTACAAGAAGCCCACCAGGCAACCTTGGAGCACATGTACCCTCCTGGCCGTGGCTAGGCCAGCCTGTCCTGGGGTCGGCACTTGTTGTGTGGAGTTGAGAAGCTGCTCCCCAAATCCTAAGGACCCAGAAGCCCCTTGTTAAAAGGGTTTGAAAACTGACCACGTAGAATGCCTGTGTGCAGATGGCCTGACGTGAGGGTTGTCGGGGCCCTGCTGGGACAGGACATATCTGAGGATTTTGTTTCCTGTTATAGACGCATGAGGCACATCCTCTGAACCCATCCTGTCATAGACGGCAGCTTGTAGAGTTGACGGGACCTGGCTCAGGCTGACTTGGGCCAGGCTGTTCCATCATGTGCCTAGGAGGGAGGCTGGCTCTCGCAGGGAGATGGTCACTTCAGCAGCTGGCTGGATGCAGCTATGGTGCCTTCACTTTAAACTGTCTTCATTCCTGGTGGGTGACATTTTTCTGACTTTGTCCCCCAATTTAAGGCTCCATGGTGGTCCCCAGTTGCAGGTCCCCATCCTCCCAGGCCACAGATGACAGCATACCTCGTATCTCTTCACAGGGCTGGGAAGAACTGCACTTCCTATAGGAAATGCACTGATAACAAATGGGGGCTGGACGGAGCCTTAAGAACAAAGAAGGCAACATACTATAGGTGTGGCCAATATAGGATGCTCTTGAAGTTGGGAAACTGCCACTCATTACATTTAGATCATTGATCATATGTCTGGAGGGGGCCCTAACCCTGCAAGCTCAGACCCAGGGCCCTGGGAGTAGGTGAGGGAGGGTTTAGATCACAGGATGGACAGAGGAGGTGTTGGAAAAGTGAAGTAAAAGGAAGGATTTGTTTTTAATTTATTTTAATTGGAGGCTAATTACTTTACAGTATTGTGGTGGTTTCTGCCATACATTCACATGAATCAGCCGTGGCTGTACATGTGTTCCCCATCCTGACCCTCCCTCCCGCCTCCCTCCCCACCCCATCCCTCAGGGTCATCCCAGTGCACCAGCCCTGAGCACCCTGTCTCATGCATCGAACCTGGACTGGTGATCTGTTTCACATATGATAATATACATGTTTCAATGCTATTCCCTCAAATCATTCCACCCTCACCTTCTCCCACAGAGTCCAAAAGTCTGTTCTTTACATCTGTATCTCTTTTGCTGTCTCGCATACAGGGTTATCGTTACCATCTTTCTAAATTCCATACATTTGTGTTAGTATACTATATTGGTGTTTTTCTTTCTGACTTACTTCTCTCTCTATTATAGGCTCCAGTTTCATCCACCTCATTAGAACTGATTCAAATGCATTCTTTTTAATAGCTGAGTAATATTCCATTGTGTGTATGTACCACAGCTTTCTTATCCATTCATCTGCTGATGGACATCTAGGTTGCCTCCATGTCCTGGCTATTGTAAACAGTGCTGTGATGAGAGATACACGTGCCTCTTTCAATTCTGGTTTCCTCAGTATGCATGCCCAGCAGTGGGATTGCTGGGTTGTATGGCAGTTCTCTATTTCCAGTTTTTTAAGGAATCTCCACACTATTCTCCATGGTGGCTGTAGTAGTTTGCATTCCCACCAACAGTGTAAGAGGGTTCCCTTTTCTCCACACCCACTCCAGCATTTATTGCTTGTAGACTTTTGGATTGCAGCCATTCTGACTGGCGTGAAATGGTACCTCATTGTGGTTTTGATTTGCATTTCTCTGATAATGAGTGATGTTGAGCATCTTTTCATGTGTTTGTTAGCCATTTGTATGTCTTTTTTGGAGAAATGTCTATTTAGTTCTTTGGCCCATTTTTTGATTGGGTTGCTTATTTTTCTGGAATTGAGCAGCAGGAGTTGCTTGTGTATTTTTGAGATTAATTCTTTGTCAGTTGCTTCATTTGTTATTATTTTCTCCCATTCTGAAGACTGTCTTTCACCTTGCTTATAGTTTCCTTTGTTGTGCAAAAGCTTTTAAGTTTAATTAGGTCCCATTTGTTTATTTTTTCTTTTATTTCCATTACTCTGGGAGGTGGGTCATAGAGGATCCTCCTATGATGTACGTCAGAGTGTTTTGCCTATGTTTTCCTCTAGGAGTTTTATAGTTTCTGGTCTTACATTTAGATCTTTAATCCATTTTGAGTTTATTTTTGTGTGCGGTGTTAGAAAGTGTTCCAGTTTCATTCTTTTACAAGTGGTTGACCAGTTTTCCCAGCACCACTTGTTAAAGAGATTGTCTTTTCTCCATTGTATATTCTTGCCTCCTTTGTCAAAGATAAGGTGTCCATAGGTGTGTGGATTTATCTCTGGGCTTTCTATTTTCTTCCATTGATCTATGTTTCTGTCTTTGTGCCAGTACCATACCGTCTTGATGACTGTTGCTTTGTAGTAGAGCCTGAAGTCAGGCAGGTTGATTCCTCCAGTAGGAAGGATATTTTAATAGGAACATGCAGGGTCTATGGAAAGTACCGTCCTAGGTGGCGCTAATGATAAAGAACCTGCCTACCAATGCAGAAGATGCAAGGGACATGGTTTGATCCCTGAATCAGGAAGATCCCCTGGAGGAGGAACTGGCAACCCACTCCAGTATTCTTGTCTGGAGAATCCCACGAACAGAGAAGCCTGGTGAGCGCTAGTCCATACGGTCGCAAAGTGTCAGACATGACTGAAGTGACTTGGCACGCACATAGCACGCATGGGGAGTATACATTACAATGCCAAGTCTTTCTCATGCATCATGAGGTTCAGCCCAGCAGGCGGAGAGGCAGCTGGCTGGGCTGATAGTCCTGGGAAAGGAGGAGTTTACATCCTGTCCAAGCCTTTTTCTGCTGCTTTCCTTCTTGAGCCCAGGCTTTGTCCTTCCTGCTGGTTGCCTCAGGCTGGTCCTGACCCTTCTCAGAGGCTTGTCTGTGCACAGAACAACACCCAACACCACCACGTAGTACAACAGCTCCCACCACCAAAAGCTACCCCGACGTACCAGGGGCACTAAGTGTGGTCAGAGATCTCCTGAACTTTCTGTCCAGCAGACAGCAGCCAGAGTGCCCAGAGCAGAGAATGTTGCAAGCACAGTGGTTCTACCGTGGGGGTGATTTCTGTCTCCCTGGGGACACCTGGCAATCTCTGGAGACAACTGGAGTCACGACTAGAGGGATGTATTGGCATCCAGTGGGCAGAGGCCAGGGATGCTGCTTCCGCTTTATGTTTTGGTGTTTTGGCTACGAACCATGTGGGATCCTAGCTCCCCAACCAGGACTCAGCCCACACCCCTTGCATTGGAAAGCAAAGTCTTAGCCACTGGACCCCAGGGATGCCGCTAAACATTGTGCAATGCACAAGACAGTCCTCACAACAAAGAATTATCCGGTCCCCAGAGGTCAACAGTGCCAAGGCTGAAAAAACCCTAGTCAAGAGAAACGAGATCAAGAAAATCTATTCTCAACCTTCTGCATGTGTGCTTACTCAGTTGTGTCCAACTCTTTGCAACCCCATAGACTGTAACCCACCAGGCTCTTCTGTCCATGGGATTTCCCAGGCAAGAATACTGGAGCGGATTACCGTTTCCTACTCCAAGGGATCTTCCCGACCCAGGGATCAAACCCGTGTCTCCTGTGTCTCCTGCACTGGCAGCCAGATTCTTTACCACTGAGCTACCTGGGAAGCCCTTCCTAGACGAACCCCTAAAATGAATCAAACCAGCTATAGTTGGATTTATGTCTCTGTTCATGTGCTGAAGCAAGGGAAACCCATGCCACTTTACTATTTTAAAGTAAAGAAATAAACCCTTTTGTTTTTAGTTTAATAGGAGAAAGGCTTGTTTAGCTGAGCAATTCCAGCTGAGCTATTTAAAATCCTAAAAGATGATGCTATTAAAATGCTACACACAATATGCCAGCAAATTTGGGAAACTCAGCAGCGGCCACAGGGCTAGAAAAGGTCAGTTTTCATTCCAATGCCAAAGAAAGGCAATTCCAAAGAATATTCAGACTACTGCACAATTGTACTCATTTTACATGCTAGCAAGGTTATGCTCAAAATCCTTCAAGGTAGGCTTCAGAAGTATGTGAACTGAGAACTTCTAGATGTTCAAGCTGTATTTAGAAAGACAGAGGAACCAGAAATCAAATTGCTAGCATCTGTCGGATCACAGAGGAAGGAAGGGAGTTCCAGAAAAACATCTGCTTCATAGAGTGTGCCAAAGCCTTTGACTGTGTGGATCACAATAAACTGTAGAAAATTCTGAAAGAGATGGGAATACCAGACCACCTGGCCTGCCTCTTGAGAAACCTATATGCAGGTCAGGAAGCAACAGTTAGAACTGGACATGGAACAACAGACTGATTCCAAATTGGGAAAGGAGTACGTCAAGGCTGTATATTGTCACCCTGCTTATTTAACTAATATACAGACTACAGCATGCAAAATGCCAGCCTGGATGAAGCACAAGCTGGAATCAGGATTGCCAGGAGAAATAGCAACAACCTGAGATATGCAGATGACACCATCCTCATGGCAGAAAGTAAAGAGGAACTAAAGAGCCTCTTGAGGAAAATGAAAGAGAAGAGTGAAAAAGCAGGCTTAAAACTCAACATTCAAAAAATGAAGATCATGTTATCTGGTCCCATCACTTTATGGCAAATAGATGGGGAAACAATGGAAACAGTGAGAGACTTTGTTTTCTTGGGCTCCAAAATCACTGCAGATGGTGACTGCAGCCATGAAATTAAAAGACGCTTGCTCCTTAGAAGAAAATTTATGACAAACCTAGACTGTATTAACAGACTCCACTTTGCCAACAAAGGTCGGTATAATCAGAGCTATGGTTTTTCTAGTAGTCATGTATGGATGTGAAAGGTGGACCATAAAGAAGGCTGAGCACTGAAGAATTGATGCTTTTGAACTGTGGTGCTGGAGAAGACTTGAGAGTTCCTTGGACATCAAGGAAATCAAACCAATCAATCCTAAAGGAAATCAACCCTGAATATTCATTGGAAGGACTGATGCTACAGTTGAAGCTCCTATATACTGTGTACCAGATGCAGAGCCAACTCATTGGAAAATACCCTGATGCTGGGAAAGACTGAAGGCAAAAGGAGACGGGGGCGGCAGAGGATAAGATGGTTAGATTGCATCACAGACTCGATGGACATGAGTTTGAGCAAACTTCGGGAGATAGCGAAGGACCGGGAAGTGTGCTGCTGTTCATGGGGTCACAGAGTCAGATAGGACTTAGCAACTGAACAACAGGGCTTGTCAAATCAACTCTCTGACCTAAGGACTCCACCTGGTGGTTCTCTCTGGAATGAAGTGAAGTTTACATTGGTTCTTTTTTATTTTGAAAAAAAACACAAAGCAAAATTTCAGAACAGTTGAACAATTTGAAAACAAATTACTAACACACTACCCTCAGTTCAGTTCAGTCGCTCAGTCGTGTCCAACTCTGCGACCCCATGAACTGCAGCATGCCAGGCCGCCCTGTCCATCACCAACTCCCGGAGTCCACTCAAACTCATGTGCACTGAGTCAGTGATGCCATCCAACCACTTCATCCTCTGTCGTCCCCTTCTCCTCCTGCCCTCAATCTTTCCCAGCATTAGGGTCTTTTCCAATGAGTCAGCTGTTTGCATCAGGTGGCCAAAGTATTGGAGTTTCAGCTTCAACATCAGTCCTTCCAATGAACAGCCAGGACTGATCTCCTTTAGGGATCTCCTCGTAGTCCGAGGGACTCTCAAGAGTCTTCTCCAACACCACAGTTCAAAAGCATCAATTCTTCAGTGCTCAGCTTTCTTTATAGTCCAACTCTCACATCCATACATGACTACTGGAAAAACCATAGCCTTAACTAGAAGGACCTTTGTTGGCAAAGTAATGTCTCTGCTTTTTAATATGCTGTCTAGGTTGGTCATAACTTTCCTTCCAAGGAGTAAGCATCTTTTAATTTCATGGCTGCAATCACCATCTGCAGTGATTTTGGAGCCCAGAAAAATAAAGTCAGCCACTCTTTCCACTGTTTCCCCATCTATTTGTCATTAAGTGATGGGACCAGATGCAGTGATCTTAGTTTTCTGAATGTTGAACTTTAAGCCAACTTTTTCACTCTCCTCTTTCACTTTCATCAAGAGGCTCTTTAGGTCTTCTTCATTTTCTGCCATAAGGGTGGTGTTATCTGCATATCTGAGGTTACCCTATCACCCCCTAAACACTTTAGATCATTTCCTATCAACAAGTATCTTCTCCTACATAACCATGGGAATCAGAAAGTTGATACTGATACATTTCTACTGCCCATCCTCTGACTAGATTCACCTCTTGCTAGCTGTCCTGATAATGCCCTTAGCACAAGGGTCCAGTTTACATCATACTCTGCACATACTCATCATGGCTCTCATCTCCTTCAGTTTAGAATAGTTCCTTGATTCTTTGACTTTCGTGACCCTGAACATTTTCAAGATGACCAGCCCTCAGCCCAAGTCCTGAAGGACTTACAGGCTGTCCTTCAGTGTGTGCTTGTCTGAGGTTTCCTCACATTGCCATTCAGGTCAAGCATCTTTGACATAAATCTGTCAGAAGCAATGTTGTGTTCTTCTTATTGCATCCTAGTAGGTGATACAGGACTTTGATTTATTTCATTATGGGTGACGTTATCTTTAATCACGTGAAGAGGATTCCCCGTCCCTGGGCTATGAAGCAGAAAATGTTTTCCTGTCCCAGACCTACATGACCATAGTAAAACTGACCCCACCCCCTGCCCAGAGGAGAACAAAAGATGCTGTCAATGGGTAGAGCTTCCTGAAGTAAAAACTTCTCCTTTTGCTGATGTCTCTTCTTGAATTGGACCTTTTGGAAGCTCATTTCTTCTACAAAATGGAAGAGGCAGTCACATTTTCTATCCATTTGATTCAAATTACAGCCCAAATTATGATTTGGTGATTTGGGGACTAAGATGTTTTCTTAGACCAAACTGGATTACAGGGAGGATGTTCTGTGTGTTAGTTGCTCAGTCATGTCTCACTCTTTGTGACCCCATGGACTGTAGCTCCACCAGGCTCCTCTGTCCATGGAATTCTCCAGGCATAAATACTGGAGTGGGTTGTCATTTCCTTCTCCAGCGGATCTTCCCAACCCAGAGATTGAACCTGGGTAGTCCTGCATTGTAGGCATAAGGACAGTATTCCTGCTACCTGTGAGGTTTTTGTATTTAAGCAGTTTAAACCCCCCTTCCCAAGAGTGAAAGGTAAGCCACAGAATATACTTATACCTAGAATATATATAATAAATTCCATAATGAACTGTTCAAAAAGCAGAGAACCCAATAGAAACAAATGGGTGAAAGACTTGAATGGGCACTTTGCAAAAATTACCAGAATGCAGCATAGGAAAAAATCCTCAACTTCATGGTAGCTCAGTAGTAAAGAATCTGCCTGCAATGCAGGGGACAAGGGTTCGATTCCTGGGTCAGGATGATCCCCTGGAGAAGGAAATGGGAACCCACTCCTGTAATCCCATGGACAGAGGAGCCTGGAGGAATACAGTCCATGGGGTCACAAAGAGTCAGACATGACTGAGTGACTCAACAACAACAACATTAGTTATTGAAGAAAAGCAAATCAAAAAAATTTTTATTTTGCCAAATTTAAACTTAAATTGAAGAAAGTAGGTAACACCACTAAACCATTCAGGTAAGACCTAAATCAGATCCCTTATGATTATACATACACTGGAAGTGAGAAATAGATTCAAGGGATTAGATCTGATAAAAAAGTACCTGAAGAACTATGAACGGAGGTTCATGACATTGTACAGGAGGCAGGGATCAAGACCATCCCCAAGAAAAAGAAATGCAAAAAGCAAACTGGTTGTCTTAAAGTGAAAGTGAAAGTGAAGTCTCTCAGTCGTGTCCGACTCTTTGCGACCTCATGGACTGTAGTCTACCAGGCTCCTCTGTCCATGGGATTTTCCAGGCAATAGTACTGGAGTGGATTGACATTTCCTTCTCTAGGGGATCTTCCCGACCCAGGGATCGAACCCAGGTCTTCCGCATTGTAGACAGACACTTTACTGTCTGAGCCACCAGGGAGGAGGCCTTAAAAATAGCTGTGAAAAGAAGAGAAGCAAAAGGCAAAGGGGAAAAGGAAAGATTTACCCATTTGAATGCAGAGTTCCAAAGAACAACAAGGAGAGATAAGAAAGCCTTCCTAAGTGATCAATGCAAAGAAATAGAGGAAAACAATAGAATGAAAGACTAGAAATCTCTTCAAGAAAATTAGAGATACCAAGGGAACACTTCATGCAAAGATGGGCACAATAAAGGACAGAAATGGTACGGACCTAATAGAAGCAGAAGATATTAAGAAGAGGTAGCAAGAATACACGAGAAACTAGACAAAAAAAAATCTCCATGACCCAGATAATCATGAGGGTGTGATCACTCACCTAGAGCCAGACATCCTGGAATTCAAAGTCAAATGGGCCTTGGGAAGCATCACTATGAACAAAGCTAGTGGAGGTAATGGAATTCCAGTTAAGCTATTTTCCTAAAAGATGATGCTGTGAAAGTGCTGCACTCAGTATGCCAGCAAATTTGGAAAACTCAGCAGTGGCCACAGGACTGGAAGAGGTCAGTTTTCATTCCAATCCCAAAGAAAGGCAATTCCAAAGAATATTCAGACTACTGCACAATTGCACTCATCTCACATGCTACCATCTTGCCTGGAGAATCCCAGGGATGGCGGAGCCTGGTGGGCTGCAGTCTATGGGGTCGCAGAGTCAGACACGACTGAAGTGACTTAGCAGCAGCAGCAGCAGCACATGCTAGTAAAGTAATGCTCAAAATTCTCCATGCCAGGCTTCAGCAATACATGAACCGTGAACTTCCAGATGTTCAAGCTGGTTTTAGAAAAGTCAGAGGAACCAGAGATCAAATTGCCAACATCCGTTGGATTATCAAAAAAGCAAGAGAGTTCCAGAAAAATATCTACTTCTGCTTTATTGACTATGCCAAAGCCTTTGTGTGGATCACAACAAACTGTGATCTTCTTAAAGAGATGGGAATACCAGACCACCTGACCTGCCTCCTGAGATATCTGTATGCTGGTCAAGAAGCAACAGTTAGAACTGGACATGAAACAACAGACTGATTCCAAATTGGGAAAGGAGTATGTCAAGGCTGTATATTGCCACCCTGCTTATTTAACTTATATGCAGAGTACATCATGAGAAATGCTGGGCTGGATGAAGCACAAGCTGGAATCAAGATTGCCAGGAGAAATATCAATAACCTCAGATACACAGATGACACCACCATTATGGCAGAAAGTGAAGAGGAACTAAAGAGCCTCTTGATGAAAGTGAAAGAGGAGAGTGAAAAAGTTGGCTTAAAGCTCAACATTCAGAAAACTAAGATCATGCATCCGGTCCCATCACTTCATGGCAAATAGATGGGGAAACAGTGAAAACAGTGACAGATTTTACTTTTTGGGCCTCCAAAATCACTGCAGATGGTGACTGTAGCCATGAAATTAAAAGACACCTGCTCCTTGGAAGAAAAGTTATGACCAACCTAGACAGCATATTAAAAAGCAGAGACATTACTTTGCCAACAAAGGTCTGTCTAGTCAAAGCTATGGTTTTTCCAGTAGTCATGTATGGATGTGAGAGTTGGACTATAAAGAAAGCTGAGCACTGACAAATTGATGCTTTTGAACTGTGGTGTTGGAGAAGACTCTTGAGAGTCCCTTGGATATAGCAAGGAGATCCAACCAATCCATCCTAAAGGAAATTAGTCTTGAAAAGTCACTGGAAGGACTGATGTTGAAGCTGAAACTCCAATACTTTAGCCACCTGATGTGAAGAACTGACTCATTGGAAAAGACCCTAATGCTGGGAAAGATTGAAGGCGAGAGGAGAAGGGGACGACAGAGGATAAGATGGTCGGATGGCATCACCGACTCAATGGACATGAGTTTGAGTAAACTCCAGCAGTTGGTGATGTACAGGGAGGCGAGGTGCTGCAGTCCATGCGGTCGCAGAGAGTCAGGCACGACTGAGCGACTGAACTGAATTGAAAGCAAAGCATTAGTGCAATACCACCAGAGGCCCACCGGAATCGCTAAAATTATAAAGACTGACAGGGCCAGTGAAGCTGACATTGGAAGTGATGGAAACCATTATACACCACGAGAGTGTGGAAATGATTTCAGCTTCTTGGCAGTAATGGTCAGGCATCATTTATTGATGATGCCGCACCCCGTGTCCCGTTAGCTCCACTCCTGGGGAATACAGGCGCAACTGCATCAAGTTCATGCAGAGGAAGATTCACAACAGCGTTTCGGAGAATCGCCGGAACTGGAGCAACCGGCGCAACCAGAGGGTAAGGTGAGAAGCAAAATGGGTATGTTATGGTATGAGAGGTGCAATGGAATTGCACACAGTAGCAAGTAAACAAAGCACTGATGCCTCCAACCTGGATGGATTCCAGGCAGGACACAACGCCGAAGAAACCAGGCCCAGAAGCGGACTGCACGCGTCTCTATGAAAAGCAAGCAAAACGAATCTGTGGTGTGGGATTCGCTGCTGCCTTTGGGGGCGGGTTTGGAAGGTGGGTGTGGGAGGTAGTTTCCGAATAGTGTTTCTTCAGGTGTGCTCTCGCTGTTGCAGACCTCTGATCTGCGCACTTTCCTGCGTGTCAGGCTTCAGCAAGAACATCTTAACTCTCCAGTGGCAGCGGTGGTGGTTTAGTTGCTCAGTAGTGTCCGACTCTGAGACCCTATGGACTGTAGACTGCCAGTTTCCTCTGTCCGTGGGATTCTCCAGGCAGGAATACTGGAGTGGTTGCCATTTCCTCCTCCAAACTGTCCAGCGAGCACAAGCCTAACAGCAAACTGGACCTTGAGAGGTGACCCAGCTCCAGTCTGCACAGGGGGCCAAAATCCGGGACCCATCATTGGATCCCACGAGGACAGTCACAGCCTCCCTTTCACCTCACGGTGCATTGATGCGCAAGGAAGTTACCCTCGGGGGTTTTCATACTTTGTTAGCTTGCGGATACAACGCTGCGGATACGTGAAAGGTACGGAAACACAATCAGAGGTGCAGCAAAGCGCGCGAGACATCGGGGGCAGAGCCCGAGCCCGAGCTGGAGCCTGGGAGGCGGAGCCCGAGCCCGGGGGCGTGGCTCCTCGATTGATACAGCCTGGATGCCCCGCTGCGCGCGCACGCGAACGGCGATTGGTGCTGCCTGGCGGCGCGCGCGGGGAACGCCGGGACGTCGGTGCGGTGGGACAAGCGGGAGGAGCGGCGGGCGGGAGGCTGCAGGATGGTGAAGCTGACGGCGGAGCTGATCGAGCAGGCGGCCCAGTACACCAACGCGGTGCGGGACCGAGAGCTGGACCTGCGGGGTGAGTCGGGTGGTGGCAGGTGGTCCGGCCTCCCCGCCGGCCTGGTGGCCTGGCCCAGCCCAGCCGCGTGCGCTAGGACCGCCGAGGCGTGGCCGGCAGCGTGCGTCCAGCGCCCGGTGCCGGACTGGATCCCGCCGTCGGCGGCGGAAGGCCCTCCCTGGGCCCTACCGAGGCACGCTCAGCCCGGCTCCTCCCTGCACACCGGGGCCACTTCAATGCTCCGGTCGCACAGCGGGCGTCTTCCGGGCCGCCGGGCGGTCTGAGCCGCTGAGGGGCAGGGGATAAACGTACGGGTGCTTTGCGGCCTTCGTGCGGAACTAACATGACGTCTTGAGGGGGTGGACGGGGTGCGGAGTGAGGGAGCGGTGTACGGGCCGGAAGCTATCCTTCCCCTGCGTTTCCTCGCTTTGGCTTCTGCTGTCTTTTTCCCTCTACCGGACTGTGGGCGCGAAGCCGGCGCTGCCGCCTGCCGGCGGAAGCGGTGCGGAAGCCCCCAAACAGTGCGAGTCCTTAGGAGGCGGCTTCCCTGAGGGTACGGCCATCGGTCTTGGCCTGAGATCCGCTCCCGGGGAGAAACGCCGGCTGCAGGCTCTGCCTTCTGCTGGCTTTCTTGTCCGCTGAAAGCTCAGGAATTTGGTTTTTGTTGAAATCGAGTTTCTCAGAGAAGGGTTGAACTCGAGAGTAAACAGGCAGCCTTCACTGTCTGCCTTCTCTCCGAGTCCGAAGTGCGCCCACCGTTGAGGATTCTCGCTTGAGTGCAGCGCTTCCTTTGTTGTAGCCCTTACGGCTCCTTGGCTCCATTAACTTTTTCTTCGAGTAGCTGGCACAGTCTTTATGCCCGTGTTGGACGCATCGAGGTGTTTGAGTGAGCTGTCCGCAGGGTGACTTACCGTTGTGTATCAACCACTGACTTTCAGCTCTAGGTTTGAGCTGGGGGAGGTGAAGTAAGGGGGAGGTGTTTTAATACTAAGACGATATCCCAGAGAGTTCTAGGAATCTGGCCTATGGGGTGCAGACAGCTGTTGTCTACCCCGTGTGGACAGTGCTTGGACGCTGAAAGCCGCTCACGATGTGAAGTCCTGTTAGACCGTTTCTCTAGCTGCGAGGCCTTGCTTAGAGCAGTGTGACGTACTTATAAGTAATCTTGAAATGGTTAGCCGCTGGTTCCTGCTGATGAGTACTGTCATCCTATGGCCCTCATCACCATCACCTTGCTCACATCCACAACTGGACCGGAAGCTTCCCGGCAGCTGAGATTTGTCTGTGTTCTTCCTTGTGTTGTGTACCAGTACTTTGGCAGGGTCTGGTGGTTGCATAGGTGCCACATAAACACTTTGGGAAGGAACGTTAAGTTGTGAGTCAAGTTACCATGAAATGCTACTAATGTTTTAAAGCGCCTTTTATTTATATTAATACTTGTCTGGGTTTTTCTCCTTTTTACAGGGTATAAAATTCCTGTCATTGAAAATCTCGGTGCCACCTTAGACCAATTTGATGCCATTGATTTTTCCGACAATGAAATCAGGAAACTGGATGGTTTTCCTTTGTTGAGAAGACTGAAAACATTATTAGTGAACAACAATAGAATATGGTAAGCATGTGGTAATGGAAAGTAGCTTCCTACCCTAGAGCAGATGCTACAGAGTTCCCTGAAGAAACTGCAGTGTATATGCCAGTTAAACTAGATTTCTATTTTTTTTACCTGCCTATTTCTCAAATGGTAAATGAGCAATTTCCCCATACAGATTCAGAGTTTAATTTGTCATTGGTCAAGTCTTATTTGCATTTATTCAGAAACCTGGTATATTTATATATTCATAGTAAGTTTCTAATTTAAATTAATTTAAATTAAAAGTCTGGTGCTTTGTACACATTTTAGCTCATTTCTAAAATAATTATAATTATCAGAGGGGTCATATTAAAGAGATACATAAAATGCAACAATTATAGTTTTAACTGAACATCTCATTTTACCCCAAATCCTCTGGTATTTGTTTTTCTTTAACTGCAGCTGACTTGTAGAATATTGTTTATAGAAATTAAGATTTTTTTTTTTACCCACTTTTATCATGTCTTTGGGCTTTCCAGATGGCTCAGTGGTAAAGAATCTGCCTGCAGTGCAGGAGACATGGGTTCAATCCCTGAGTTGGGATGATCCCCTGGAGGAGGAAATGGCAACCCACTCCAGTATTCTTGCTGGGAAATCACATGGACAGAGGAGGCTGGCAGGCTATAGTCCTTAAGGTCCCAAAGAGTCGGACGCGACTGAGCACACGCTCACACACACATCATCTCTGTAAATTTTGTTGGAAAAAAGTTATTGAAGATGTGTTGATAGGGTCTTCAAGAAGTTCTGGGTAGTGAGCTGCTTTTTTAAAATAGGCACATTTCTCCTGAGTTAAACTGTTGACTGTGGTTTGGTTATTGTGTATCCTGTGCTTCTGAGCTGTGACTGCAGATACACATGTATTTCTGTGCTTCCTGCTGACAAGACCTGAGATAAATCAGGTTGTTTATGTCCACAACACTTTCTCCCTGTCTTGGGGCTAGTATGGTGGTGGGAAGAGGCCACGGCAGCGTTCTGGAGTCGTGGGTTCTCAAATCATCCCGCTTTTGTGATCTCAGACAGGCCTCTTCTTTGTGCCTCATTTTTCTTCTGTCAGATAGTGTTGGAAGGAAGATCTCCAAGGTTCTTCCCACTTTGAAGTCCTCTGGGCAAGTGCTTAGGTCAAGTTTTTAGCTTACTGCATTTTCACTTTTATTAAGATTTTGTCTTTTCCTTTTAGCCGTATAGGTGAGGGGCTTGATCAGGCTCTGCCCTGTCTGACAGAACTCATTCTCACCAATAACAGTCTTGTGGAACTGGTAAGTCAAATGGGGAAAGTGTATTTACAAGGAGGAGTTAAAGGCACTGCCTGCCTTTAATAGAAAACTTGGAGAGTCCAGAAGATTATCTCTTCACCTTTTTTCTTTTTCTTCATTATTAGGACATGGGGTTTTTTTGGTTGTGTGTTACACATATCTTCTACTCTTGCTCACTCACCTTTGGACTCTCCTGGGGGCTTGATGGAGCAGTTCCTAATTCCAGCATAATCTGTGTCACCGGTCTGTTGTCCTTGGCGCTTTGAGTTCTGTTCAGCTTCTAAAGAGACTCACTATCCTTTTTTCTAGAATTTCTGTGTCCAAGATGCTAGCCACCAGCCACAAGTGGTTACTTTAAGATCTACTAGAAGTAGAAAACACTACAGATTCCAGAGACTTAGTGCAAAAGAAAAATATTTTACACTATCAATAATTTTTTATATTGACATTAAAATGGTAATATTTTGGAAAATAGGTAAAACAATATATTATTAAAACTAGTTCCTTCTGTTTTAATGTCACTACTAGACAGTTACATATGTGACATACATTAAATTTTGTTGGGGAGTTTTATTCAAGAAATTATTGTTTTACTCTACATTTAGATCAACAATCATTTGAGACTGGTGTTCTTTTAAGATAAGGGGCAAGTTTCATTTTCTCTGTTTGGATATGACTATTTTGATCCGCTTTTGCTTTTTAAATTTCTATTCTGTATGTATAATTTTTAACACTGTTGAGTTTAGGCTGTATATTGTTTGTAACCTAAATTTTTCACTTAAATATTGGATGTTGACATTCTTATGGTGTGACTTGATTTTTAGGTTGTTATGCCCTTGACCCCTCCCTTCCTTGCTCCCTGACTATTCCTTTCCTGAGGAACGAGGTCCCTGATTGTCCTTCAGATTCCCAAAGGAGTGCTTGGCTCCAAAAGTCAGAAAGCCCCCAATCTGAGGCCATGTCCTTTCTAAACCCTGTGAGGTATTTAACCCCAAATGTGTGCCCGTGCAGAATGTGTGGCGTATTGAGGCAGTACATTCTGTGTGTTGTAGTTGTGCTTAAAGCTGTTTGCACAGATGAAGGGTGTCCTGTCAGTACTGAAAGAGGCATATTAAAATTGTGTGGTAGTAGATTTCCCTGGAGTTCTGTCAATTTTACTTGTATATATTTTCAGGTTACTTCATTTGATATATCCAGATTTTATGTATCTTACTGATGAAATGAACCTTTTATCATTTATATTTTATTAGTGCACTTTTACCTTGGTGTCTGTTTTATCCACTGCAGTGTAACAAAACAAGCTTTCTTTTTTTCAGTTAGTATTTGCGTGATCATTGTTTTCCATCCAAAATTCAATTTTTTTCCTCTGCACTTATATTTTAAATTTGTGTCTTGAGAACAGGACTTGATAGGATCCTTTTTTAAAATCCAGTCTTAAGTCTGTCTTTAAATGGAATAATCTGTTTATGTTTAATGTAATTACCAGTATATTTGAGTTTATCTTGTCTCTTTTCTAGAATTTTTTTTTCTTGTCCTATCCATCTGCAGATTTTTTTCCTCTCCTTTATTGCTGTCTCTCTTTTTGGTATTCCACTTCTTCTGATAGTTTAGAAATTAACTGACTGACTTTTTTGTTAGCATACTGGGAATTAGCATCTAAGTGTAAAGTTAACCATAACCGTTACCTCCTAAACGAAACAGCACCTCAAGCATCTCACCACCCCTACATCGAGCATCACTGTGTCGTGCACAGTCTGTCTGTGGGTCTGTGTGTGTAAGGTTACCATTCTTTCTTTTGTTTTTTGCAGCTTTATTGAGCTATGATGGCCAAATGAAGATTATAAGTATTTAAGGTGTATAATGTGAAATTTGATATCTGTACCCTGACACCCACCCCTTCATGTAACAACCATCTATGTGTGTGTGCAGTGAGAACACTTGAGTTCTATTTTTTTATCGTATTGGGTACACCTTATGTTATTTTTAATGATAGTCACCACATTGTATATTAAATCTCCAGAATTTATTTATTTATAACTGAAAGTTTATCCTCTTGAATCAGTAGCTTCACCCACCTTTTCCTCCACCTCCCAGCCTCTGGTAACCGCATTTCAACTCTCTGTTGCTATGAGTTCCGTTTTTTGAGATTTCACTTAAAAGTGAGGTCCTGCAACATTTGTCTGGCTTTGCTCCATTTCCCTTTGTTCTGTAGATCTCTAGTGGTGCTGCGCTGCTGCTAAGTCACTTCAGTCATGTCCGACTCTGTGCAGCCCCATGGACGGCAGCCCACCAGGCTCCCCGCTAGCTGTTGCTTTTCAGACTGTTCTGGAGATCTCCTTTATGATGGTACTCCAGTTGCGAGCATCATTGCTCGCTCAGTGTCGTCACGAAGAGTGGCAGCTCTCTGGGCTTGTGGCTCTGTTCCACTCCCCTGTGTTACTTGTGCTTTTCCTCGTCGCCCCTTTCGGCCCACTCAGTTTAGATCTGTTCTGTCAGTTTCTCGTCCGTGTGTGGCCCTGTTTCAGGAGGCCCTCCAGGCCTCGTCACACACCTGGTGTGCTTGTGCTTGGAACACGCCTGTCTTTGGCTGCTGTTCTTAGGCTGTATGCCTGTTGCCCTCTTTGCCTTTCCCCGCTTCCTCCTGTGTGGTGTCGTCACCGTGCAGGTCTTATAGCTCTCACAACAGTTAGTCCTTACTGGTCCCAAGCTCAGGTTCTTGCCAGAGTACATTTTCATCTGGTTTGGCTGTAGCTGTTGACCACATCCTTTTGGTTTTCCTATCCTTGTTGCACTGTATTTTATAGGACAGTTTGGGAAGATTGAAAAACTAACTTGCGTTCTTCCTATATATATATTTCCCCCCCTTATAACTATACTCCTTGTCCTTGGAAAATGTATTTGAAGAGATTTAGGGGAACCTAGAATAAAGGTGACAAAGATGACATGCCTGCATTTCTCCCAGGCAGCAGCAGGAAGAACCACCTCACACCAGGTTCCCTGTATGAATAACTTTCCCTGGAGATACATCACTTTTCACATTGCTTTTTATTTTTTTTCTCAATCATTACTCAGTAGCTCTTTTGAAGTTGCTACAGGAAATGATATATATTTTTTCTTTTCGTCTCTTCTGCTGTTGAGACAGAAGCTGTTGTGTCCGGGATATTAAGAAGTTCAAATGTGTGAACCAGCTATTCAGTAAAAATACACCAGGCGTCTGTGATGTGCTAGGGCTGTGCTGGGTGCTGGGGCAGGAAAGACAAATTAATGTATGAAAGACAAGGTGTGTCCTTCTGCAGAGGTGTCAACATGTCATGGGATCATGGTGGGCTGTGGTGTTTCTGTTCTTACCTGTGGCTGTTATTTCACAGGGTGATCTGGACCCTCTGGCATCTCTCAAGTCACTGACTTATCTGAGGTATGGAAACTGTTTGTGGTGGTGACAGTAGTCTTTTAAAATAACAGCATTGCTGACCTTGATGGTGAAGTTATAGTAAAAAGTACTTTTAAAAAAACAAATATTGAAAATGTTTCCTTTGGGCTCTATTAAAATTTCCCTAGCATTAAGTTCTTACGACATTGAAAAGTGAAGAATAGTGAACTTTTCCTTACTTCCTGGACTCATTGCTGCTGCTACTGCTGCTAAGTCGCTTCAGTCGTGTCCGACTGTGCGTCCCCATAGACGGCAGCCCACCAGGCTCCCCAGTCCCTGGGATTCTCCAGGAAAGAATACTGGAGTGGGTTGCCATTTCCTTCTCCAGTGCATGAAAGTGAAAGTGAAGTTGCTCAGTCGTGTCATGACCCCATGGACTGCAGCCTATCAGGCTCCTCCGTCCGTGGGATTTTCCAGGCAAGAGTACTGGAGTGGGTTGCCATTGCCTTCTCCCATAAAATGGACCTCTTGAATACTGTGCTAGGAACAAGACTGGCATCAAACTGTTCCTTTTCTTGTAGTATTCTAAGGAACCCTGTAACCAATAAGAAGCATTACAGACTCTATGTGATTTATAAAGTTCCACAAGTCAGAGTACTGGATTTCCAGAAAGTGAAACTAAAAGTAAGTGTTACTCTGTTGGAAGTTGTTATTGGTGGGTGCTTTTCCTTTATACTTTTGTTACTGACTTTTATTATTAGTTTGTAATAGGAATGTGGGGATGGGGGTCGGGGAGTGTTAAGTCAATTTTTTTTCCATAGCAGTGTTTATGGTGGGACTTAGAGTTAAGGTATGTGTGTGGGGCTGGTCATTCCAGAGGTGGCCTGACTTCAGAGCCGCCGTGGGCTTTGTCACAGCAGACGGCCTGCCTAGATACATGCTCTTGGGGAGCTTCATGTTGTTCACTTTGCACTAGCTGTAATTGTCAGGATGATTCTTCCTTTGTTGGGGATTTTTTTTCTTACCTTCCTTATTTCCCAGAGAGCCCCTCCTGGAAATTTTGGGGAGAGGACTCTGCTCTCTCCAGGGACCTTCACAGAGCAGGGGACTGCTGTATCTCTTCTTATTTTGAAATGGGCTTTGTCGTATTTTACCAGCCCAGAGTATTCCAGGAGAGTTTTCTTCCATGTTTTCTGAGGAATGCATCTAAATGCACGTGGTATTCCTATTTCCATTAACTCTGTGTGTGGTGTCGCTGTAGGAGCGTCAGGAAGCAGAGAAAATGTTCAAGGGCAAACGGGGTGCACAGCTTGCAAAGGATATTGCCAGGAGAAGCAAAACGTAAGATCTGGATATCCAACTTCACTCCACTTCGCCTTCAGAAACATTATCTGTCTGGCATTTTGCCTCTTGCGAAATGAAATGAAACACTTGTGACTAACACAGTCCTAAATTTGCACAGTGATGATCCGTGGCCCACAGTGGCCCCTATATCACGTGAGATTTCTAGCAGAAGAGAGCGGACGCTCCAGTATTCAGTCTGCCGTGATAGTACTGCACCCTCTTCCTCTGTGGCAAGATGAACTGGGTGGTGTTTCTGAAGGAGAGTTTCTTGTATCAGTTTGTTAACAAAGATAAGATACTACACTGGTTGAATTACTTTCAAAGCTTTTGAAAGTAAAAGAGAAGCAATTTCTGTCAGTTTGGATTTGACAGTTTTGTTCTTCCCTCCCCTCCCAAGTTTCAATCCAGGTGCTGGTTTGCCGACTGACAAAAAGAAAGGTGGGCCGTCCCCAGGGGATGTGGAAGCCATCAAGGTGAGCACAAGTCAGGATTCTCAGACTGAGTGAGCTGTTCAGTCACGTAGCAACTCAAGTAATGAGTTAGACACCGCAGGTTTTTCCCACAGTTGTTAGAATCCAGCTACATTTTTGTGTAAGGAAAAGCTAGCTTAAAGATATTATTTGACCAGATTTTGACTTGAATTAATTATATGAGCTGGTCAAAGTGGAGGCAACTCTGGTCTTCTCATTTTCTCAGGATGCATTTGTCTGAACAGTTAGTTACCTTTGCTTGCTGTCTTGATTTTTACTTTGAAGGACTTGCTGCCTGAAAGATCCTGCTTGATGAGAAATCCTAATTTGGTAATGCTGCCTCCTAAATCATCCAGTGGCATAATTCGAATTAACTAGAATTTTAGGGCACATGCCCTCGTTATTTGCTCTCCTGTAAGAGGGTCTACAGCTCTTTATCAATTTGGGAACTTCATAATTTGGTTTTGGGGTTGATTTCACTGTGCCAACAAAATTCTTCCTGCGAGAGAGACTATTTAATATTCCAGTTCAGAAAGGTGGCATGAGTTTCTGTGAGTGTTTTCTGTTAACTGGATGAAAATAACTGTCCATCTCTCTTGTTTCCTGGTGTCCAGAACGCTATAGCAAACGCGTCAACTTTGGCTGAAGTGGAGCGGCTGAAGGGCTTGCTGCAGTCCGGTCAGATACCTGGCAGGGAACGCAGAGCAGGTCAGGAACCACATTCTGTCTTCCTTTCCAGATTAATGATACACTCCAGGTGATCGCAAATTGCTTTAGATGCTGCGATCCAAGGATCCTCGAATAGTGCCTCCTTACCATTATAATCTGCACAAAATGCCTTTAAATGCTCTTTGAAAAGAAATCATTTGATAAAGAAGTGTATGTTCTAGGACTCTGGGGTTTTTGTAACAGTTGAGACAAATGTTAGTCCACAGCCATGGAGTGAAAGCGAACAGTGGAGGTGACCACGATGCCTTTGACCCCTGTCCGTGTGGGCCCACTTAACAGTGGGGAGCATGGGCTCTGGAGCCAGACAGACTTGAGGCTCAGAGCGTAGCTTCACCAGCTTTGTCCTTGGATGAATTTCTTAACCCCACTTGATCTTAAATCTGTTTGCTCATCTTTAACCAAATAGTAGTAGTGGTGACCTCAGAAGGTTGTTGGGAGGACTAAGTAAGGGGCTTCCTAGGCCCTGAGCACGGGATGTGAGCTGTTCTGATTGTGGACACCGGCTCTCTGTTGGGCAGCGTGATGGATACTGACTGGGGTATAAAGTGAAAACTGCTACGGATGGTGCATGTTACAGGTTTGACATGAAGGTAACTGGGGGCTCTGTCTAGACCAGTGGCTCAGGGCAAGTTCCCTTGAGGAAATAATGTTTGAACTGAAGCTAAAAGTGAGTAAGACATTCATTAGAGCAGCAGTTCTTACTGTGTGGTCCTTGGGCCCCTGGGGCTCCATGAGGAAAACTTACAAACACCGAGGCATTATTTGCATTTTACGTGGTGTGACCATTTGTGCCCGATAGTGCTAGAGCAGTGGCAGGAAGAGTTGCTGGTGCCTCAGCCCAGGTATGTGGGTTCACAGGACCAATGATTCTAGGTGTCATTCTGAGCTGCTGTGTACCCAATGAAGTCCTTTGTGAAGCAGTGAGGATCGTTGGCATTCCTGGATATCAGCCCAAGGACACATCATTTGATGTGAGGAAATGGGCCAGCATTTGCAATCGAACCTTTAAGAAACTACCATTTTGGGGAATTCCTGGTGATCCAGTGATTAAGACTCAGCTTTCATTGCCCAGGTTTGATCCCTGATCAGGGAACCAAGATCCTACAAGCTAAGTGGGGAGACCAAAAGAACAAAAGCAAAAAACTACCACTTTTGTCAAGTTTTGGCATAGTATCAAAAAAAAATCCACAGCTGCCTGAACACGCTGTTAAAATACTCCTCCCTTTTCTCACTGCATGTCTTTGTGGGCCTGGCTTTCTTCACACCCTTTAGTCAGAACAACATATTTTGGCGAGTAAAGTGTTGAAGGCAGAACAAGGGCCTGTCTACCATTGGGCAGACATTGCAGAGATGGGCAAAAGTAGAAAACTGCACCAACTTTCTCACTATATATTTTTATTTTAGAAAATATTGATACTGAATTTTATAAAAATATAAACATGGTACTAGGTTTATTGTTTTAAGGAATTACTGTTTTTTTAATGCTTTCAGTTTCCAACACAGTATTGATAAATGTAATCTACTTGAAGAAAAGTTCTTTGGGTGCTAAAACTAAAGTATTTGAGAACCTGTGACCTAGACAGAGCAGAATGGCATTCTCAGGGGAAGGAGCACTCTGTGGTGAGAGAGCCTTGCACCCTGGGCCTGAAGAAGGACTGTGAGCCAAGGTCCAGAGCCAGCAGGGGGGACGGGTGAAACAGGCTGGCAGGGAGAGCTCTGAGTCCAGCCAGAGGCTGCGAAATGAGGGACCTGTGACCCTGAGAACAGCACAGGCTGCCAAGACCCACAGGGCTGACGACAGGCAGGGATGAGGCTGTGTCACGTGGCTCACTTTCGCTGCAGTGTGGCAGAATTCCTCAGTTACCATGCCTCCCCTTGATTATGTTATGTGGGCTTGGGGTTCACGTAGGGCTTTTCAGTGTCGTCTGAACACATGTGGGGCACCTTGAGGAGAGGAAAGTGGGAATTGTTTGTGGTTCTTGTAGGTTTCAGTGGGCCTAGGTGTCTGAACAGCAGTTCCCGGTGACATTCTCTCTTTCTTTAGTTTTGTGTCTAAAAATGTAACGTTTGGGTCTAACTGGAAACCTAATTTAGACAGAATCACTGGCTGACTATCTGCAGCATGTAGTAGGTATCCTCTCCCATCTTTCTTTGGAATGCTCCTAGTTTCTTTGCCCATCATCGTGGCAAGAACAAAACATAGAGTATAGGCTTTTTATCTTGATAAAACATGAGTTACAGGCTTGACCATAGAACAGCAGGCATAGAGTTGACTTTCATGAAGCAGCTTTGTGTCCCATTCCCTAGGAGCTGACCATCCTTCCAGGGCCTGCCAAAGACAGGTGGTCCCTGGACCTGAGTTCCTCTAGGCTGAGGCCGCTGTCAGGCGTCTGCACCTGGTCTAGGGTCTCGCAGGCAACAGCAGCATCGTGGGTGGACGCCCACATGTGCTCTAACCTAGGTGTGACTTCTGGCTTTGTGTGTTTTCTAGGCCCCACTGATGATGGTGAAGAGGAGATGGAAGAAGACACTGTTGCCAATGGGTCCTGAGCAGGGCGGCCTCAGTGCCTCAGGACGTGTGACAGTCCACCTTGCACAGGGCCTGCCTTGTTTGTGTCAGCAAAGTAGAGTTCATCAACATTGCTGAAATGCTCAAAACTGCTGCTTGTAATTTTGTAATACAGATTTTGAAATCTAAAACACAGTTTTCTACCAATAGTACAAATAAAGGACACTCGCTGTGCTGCGGGTTGTGCGTCACTGGGGCGTGTGCAATGAGGTATGGATATGGGGAGTTGGAAATGCAGCAGGGTGGCTCTGTGGGCGGGCTTCCCAGTCCTCATGAAATGTTTAGGTTTTTAAATTCATAATAAAACTTAGATTATCTGTGTGCTGCTCCTGGTTGTTAGAATTTGCAATATTGGCTGCGTTTTTTTCTCCATGAAGGATCGCAAACATCATTGAAGGCAGCCAGGCCCCAGGGCTTTGCAAGAGTGTGTCCTTTGAAGTTTTTGTTTAATATTCTGCACCAGCATGTGACGATAAATTGCTGATTTGGACAGTTAGAGGGAATGTGACTTCTGCCTGTCAGTCAGTGGGATTCGAGAGATTGGGACCATCCTGGACCAGCGCTTCCCCAGCTCAGTGCACTGTGAGCCTCGGAGGTCTTGTCAGAGCACAGGGTCTGTTGTGGGCCCTGAGGCTCTGTGCCTCTTGTGGGCTCCCAGGAGCTGTCCCCCAGAGGGGACACTGAGGATCTCCAGCCTTGCTGCCCACCCTGGCCTCACCCACCTTACACCTTCAGCTTCTCCAGGGACCAGTCCCTGTGGTCCGAATGCTGACTTGTTACAGAAACACTTCCCTTGCTCTTTGCAGGTAGAGTGTGATACCTCCTGTTCTGTGAGCAGATCGTATTCCTGGGTGACTGCCGTGTCAGGAACCAAGATGTGTACTCAGCCCCTGGCTGCACCAAGAGGGCTGCCCTGCAGGGGCCAGGCTGCGGGGGCCTGAGTGACACTTGCATCTTCTGATGGAAAGTAGAATTCAGGCCTGACAAGCAGTTTGTGTGCAGCTTGCTTTCAAAGGGTGTTCTCAAGGGATGAAGTTCAAAACCGCAGGTGGTATCCCTTTAGCTCCTGATAGTGAGCTTAGAGCGTGTCTGGTTTTCACTCAGCTCGGAAGGATTTCAGTACTGTGATTGCTAGTGCTGTGTCCATCATCAGTTTGGGCACATTTCCCTGAGGGACCTCCTACACACACCCCCACTGGCCCACCTCCATCACCCCTCCCCCCCTCCTTCGCCATGCTTTGTCTTTGAAAGCTCCCACCAGGAAGGGTTGACAATCTTGTGACTTGACCAAAGCACAGGACTGTGGAAAAGCCACGTCCATTCTAGAGGGCTACGAGCTCCTGAGCTGCCCCTGCCCCTACCAACTGGCTGCTATCCCCTCTACCAGCAACCGAGAGGGGGTTGAGAAAAGGAGAGAGGAAGAAAAGTGTCCTGTGAGAGCCCTGCTCTATTCCAAGGACCACCCCAGGACACTGACCTGGCCTCGCTCCCCTTTCCTGTCTGCACTCACCACAGAAATACCATTTTATAGAGGACATGATGCTGTATGGAGAAAATCCTAAAGACACAAAACTACTGGAGCTTGTTAATTAATTTGGTAAAGTTGCTGGATACAAAATGAACACACAGAAATCTGTTGCATTTTGAGACATAAACCACCAATGGAATATGAGAGAAATTAAGGAAACATTTGCATTTACCATTGCATCAAAGAGAATAAAATACCTTGGAATAAACCTACCTAAGAGGAGACAAAAGACCCATATTCCAAAAACTAAGATGCTCATGAAAGAAACTGACAACCATACAAATAGATGGAAAGAATGGAGCTGGAGGAATCAGGCTCCCTGACTTCAGACCATGCTACAGAGCTGCAGTATTTAAAACAGTATGGTACTGGCACAGAAGTCCAGAAATAAGCCCATTTATGGTCCATGGGACTACAAAGAGTCAGACACGACAGAACACACACAGTCGATCTACAGCAAAGGAGACAGGTGCAATGGAGAAAGAAGTGGTGCTGGGGAAGGCGAACAGTTTCATGTAAAAGAATGAAATTAGAACATTCTCTAATGCCATATACAAAAAAATCTCAAAGTGGATTAAAGACGTAAATGTAAGGCTGGGTATTATAAAACTCCTAGAGGAGAATAGGCAGAAAAAACACTGACAAATCGCAGAGATGTCTTGGGATCTGTCTCCTAGAGTAATGGAAATAAAGGTAAATAGGACCTAATTAAATGCTTTTGCAAAGGAAACCATAAATAAAATGAAAAGACAATTTACAGAGTGGGAGAAAATATTTCCAAATGATGCAACCAATAAAAGATTAATTTCCAAAATAAACTGCTCATACAGCCTAATATCAAACAAATCAAAGAACCTCAGTCAAAAATTTCTATGGCTGCTTTTCTTTGAAGGAGCATGATATTCTTTCACACTTCCTAGAATCCCATTAAAAGATAAATTCATCAGATAAATAGAAACTTTTTAAAACAGGGATAGAAATTTCATTTGTAAACACACACTGTGGGAAAAGTACTTTTTTTTTCTTTTAAAGATCAGAGTTTTGTAAATTTTATGGATAGTAAAAATTGTTCCAGGGACTTCCCTGGTGATCCATCGGCTAAGAATCTGCCTTCCAGCGCAGAGAACTCGGGTTCAATCCCTGGCCTGGGAACTAAGATCCTTCATGTCATGAGGCAACAGAGCCCATGCTCTCTAGAATCTGAGCACCGCAAGTAGAGAAGCCCACACGCTGCAATGAAAGACTCTGCATGCCACAACTAAGACCCGACACAGCCAAATGAATAAATACTTTAATAAGTTCTTCCATCAAACTTTGTACAATCAGCATTTCCAGCATTGCGCTGTTTTAAATTCTTAATTTCCCATGGTCGGCGACCAACAGCAGAGGTCATCAGGAGGTCAACTCTAACCCACCCATGGACATAGTAGCCTTAACTACTGTTGTTCAAGCCATACATCATCAGCAGAACCATATCTCCACAATCATGAGCGACTTTCCTCAGTAATCATGGAGTCCTGGGGAAGTCAAAGGATACTCTTTATTGAGAATCAAACTTTGTCAATCCCTCTCTTGGGTTCATCGCTTTGAATATTTGACCCAAAACCCAGATGTCTACTGCACCATGTTCAATTCTACAAGCTTTAGAACTGGCAGCTTTGCAGTGGAGGAGCAGCAAGTGCAACAGTGATATCTCATCCTCTCTGACACCCCTGGAGTCAGAAGTTTTAAAGGCAAAAGGAAGTGATACTTTTCCTGAGCAAAAAGAACAGAGGCTATTTAAATTTAACTTAGAATCTGTCCTATCTGTCACATATGCCCCACCCCATAAGCCTGAGTTCAGGCTGAGTTGTTCAGAGATTGTATTATGACGCATAAAGTATTTTTTATTCTTTAAAAAGAATGTTACTAATTTGTTAAAAAGTGATGCAATGAGCATGTGCATGTGTGTTTAGCCGCTCGGTCGTGTCTGACTTTTTGGCCCTATGGACGACTGTAGTCCACCAGGCTCCTCTGTCTATGGGATTCTCTAGGCAAGAATACTGGAGTGGGTTGCCACTTCCTATTTCATGGGATCTCTCCCACCCAGGGATCAAACCTGTGTCTCTTGCCTTGGCAGGTGGCTTGTTTAACACTAGTGACACCTGGGAAGACCAGAGTGAGCATAATACTTCTGAAATTTCATGATTTTTTTCCCCCAGAATACTGAGATGGACAGCCTTGAAGTCCAGTTTCTTCATAAGAGTCTTTATCCAAGGATAGCATTAACGTCACTATAAAGCATACAATCCCCACAAAAGAAATGTTAAAAATTGCTTGCTGTCTAAGAGAAAGCAAGACAAACTGAGCAGTTAGCTATCAGTGTAATAAATTCTTTACGTGAATCTTACTGCAGCAGTGTCAATGATAAATAGTGAAGCTGGACATCACCAAATTTCTATCAAAGGACGAATAGTTAGACAAACCATGGTATATTATAGTATAACAAATAATTGGGAATTAATGAAATGAAAGATGGTTTTATTAGTAATCATTGAAAAAAGCAAAGCTTTCACAGGGAAATAAAGGAATAAAAAGGACAATTCAGCTTTTTTGTTTCTGGTTCAGCATGTGAAGAGTTTGGAAGTTGCCATTCTAACAAGTGAAAAACTATACCGAAAATCTGTAATTTCAATAATGGCTCTGTTAGAGTCATCAGAGAAGTGAGGTAGGTCAGAAGGCCAACTGCAGGCCCGAGGTCTCAGAGACAGACAGGTGGGCTCTGATGCACCGGAGCAGAAATGCACATGGACACCAGGGAGGAAACCTGGATCACAATCGACAGATGCTGGAGGCTCAGTGCAGCCAGTCTGAGACTTAAAATCTTTGGGGAGGCCCAGTATGAGGACGGTTCCCCCCAGCTTTCTGAGACTTACCTTCAGAATTCTACTCAGTTCTTGCACTGAAAAAGGAGACAATGTGCTCCACTTCCAGCAGGGGAGAAAGAAACTGTCCTGAAGTAGGCCCAACAGCATTTTATTCTTCATAGAGGCCTGCCCTCAAGAGATCCTAAACAACTGGGATTTAACACAACACAGATAAGCTATATTAACTAGACAGTGTATTAAAAAGCAAAGACATCAGTTTGCTGACAAAGCTTCATCTAGTCAAAGCTATGGTTTTTCCAGTAGTTATATACGGATGTGGGAGTGAAGAATTGATGCTTTCAAACTGTGGTGCTGCAGAAGACTCTTGAGAGTCCCTTGGATAGCAAGGAGATCAAAAGAGTCGATCAATCCTAAAGGAATTCAACCCTGAATATTCATTGGAAGGACTGATGCTGAAGCTCCAATACTTTGGCCACTGGATGTAAAGACCCCACTGATAGGAAAAGAGCCTGATGCTGGGAAAGATTGAAGATGAGAGGAAAAGGGGGCAACAGAGGAATGAGATGGTTAGATGGCATCACCAACTCAATGGACATGAGTCTGAGCAAGCTCCAGGAGATGGTGAAGGACAGGGCCTGGTGTGCTTCAGTCTGTGGGTTCGTAAAGAGCTGGACGTGTCTTAGTGACTGAACAACTGAGCCAAAGAAAGAAAAATACCAAGATATGGTGCTTTCTATAGAAACCATAGGAATTTACGAATGTAAGAAAAGCAGCAGTCAGAGAATTAGCCTTCATCCAGACCAGAGAAGCTGTGCTGTATATACATACTACATACTACATGCTGCATAGTACATACTACATGCTTCATGTATAGTACATACTACATGCTAGATAATACACACTACATACCATATGATATATATATATGCTCACATGGCTCTGCTCCATGTCATTTTCCCTCTCGTCTTGAGCTGACAGAGCAGTCTATATATCATCTTTGCCAGAGAAAAAGAAAAAGAAGAGGTGAGTTACGCACTGGTTCTTAAGTGTGTGCTCACATTTCTCTCCCTGTTCAGCAGCCCCTTTGCAATGACAGACAAGGGACAGGGCTGTATAACCCCCCAAAAGAGGGACACCACAGCAAAGGCCACTGAATGTGGGCAGATCATAATCTGGCTCCACTCCAGGCTTAAGGTTTTGATGTTTATCTCATGAGCAGTGGAAAACCACTGAGTACATTTTCAATTTTTAATAAATCACCCTGGCTGTAGTGAGGAGAACGGGAGAGTGGATGTGGGGAGAAACATGAGGCAGCCACTTCAGTTTTCTGAGGACAAAAGACAGACTTTAAACCAGGGTTCTGGCAGTGGAACTGGAGAGAACCCAATAGACTTAAAGAGAGGAGGACCTAGAGCTGCACAAAGAGGAGCAGTGGTGAGTGACTATGTGGCCCCAGCAGGTGGAAGACTTCCCTGGTGGCTCAGACGGTAAAGCATCTGCCTACAATGTGGGAGACCTGGGTTCAATCCCTGGGTCGGGAAGATCTCCTGGAGAAGGAAATGGCAACCCATTCCAGTATTCTTGCCTGGAAAATCCCATGGACAGAGGAGCCTGGTAGGCTACAGTCCATGGGGTTGCAAAGAGTCAGACATGACTAAGCGACTTCACTCAGTCACTCACACGTCTTACCAGCTGCTGCTCCTGTCTTTTGGAAGGATAGCTAATCCAGTCTCTGTTCTAAGATTCTGTTTTCTAATGTCTTCCTTATTTGGAAAAAAAAAAAAGGATGAGCTAAATAAAAGGAAATGGACTAATGAGGTGAACTGACAAAAAGTGACAGACTGACCAGGGGAGTTAATTCAAGTCCCCAAATGTTCAGAATGAAGAGAAACTAGACTCCTTCAGAAGAAAATGTTCTCCACACTGAGCCTGCTTCACAGAGGTTCCTCCACCAACACAAGAAGAGTTTCTATTTCAACAAGCCACGACCGATTTCATCTGTGACAAAGCAAGGGAGAAAGTGAGGGTGGGGGAGGAAGGGGATGGGACTTTCTCCTCCCCTTCTGTGTCCTCTCTCTACTTCCTTTCAGAGCCCCAAAGCTGACCTTCAGTGGGAGGGCTTGGGAATCACAACTGCTCCAGAAGAGATTTTTCTGGGGCAGCAACAGGCAACCCCATGGGACCCAAAGCCAGGCTCCTCACAGGCACGGGAAGTCCTGATCATCCTTTGCCCTGATGCCACCACCAGCTGGGAGGGAGAGGGATTAAGGTGCACAGCTGTGTGATCTTGGACTTGTCTCAGCCCATCCCTTTCCTGGAGTATTGTGGTCACTGTCCATAGAGCTCACAGGCTGACTCACAGCTGGACAAACAGGTTTTAAGACTCAACCACAGTATGTCAGAGTTGAGGGAGTTCCAGGACCTCATATTCCCTAGCACTTCATTTTGCAGATAAGAAAAGAGAGGCCCGAAATGGGGAACACTTCCTCAAGACCACATAGTCGATGGCAGAGTGGGACTGGAAGCTCACCTCCAGTCGCTTCCTCAGACAAAAACTGGATCCCTTTGGGAGGCCCCTGGGTGGCGCACAGTACTCAGAACTAACGGTCCTGCAAACCTATTCCAGCGTGTAGCAGGTGCTCAGTGGAAGTTTGTTGACTGAATGAGTCCGTGTAAAAGGACATAAAGAGCAAGTGTGGGGGCTGGGCGGCAACCCCCACCGTGTCTTCAAACAGGTGGTCTTGCTCCTTTGTGGTGTGAGTGGGTGAATGGGGCTTGGGAAGGGAGGAGATGAATCAGGAATTCTTTTGTAAACAGAGGAAGGCTAGGTATGGGAAGAGGATGCCAGCAAGTACATCCCAGGAAACAGAGACCACAGCGACTGGACCCTGGCCTCCACTCATGGAACCACACAGTGCCCCACCCAGACTCAGAGCGAACAGTTGGCAAGTTTCCGAGAGAGGATGGTCACGTGACCTCCACCTGGCCAATGAGCATGTTCCATCCACCCTGGCCACCATGATTGGCTCAAGATTGAGAGAGTGGCCAATCAGAACTCAGGGCTGGGCTTCCTGCTTGACCCTGGGGAAGAGAAGCTCTATTTCCGTTGGGAGCAGTTGCGAGGTGAGGTTGGCCTGGAAGGGTGGAAGCAGACGTGACGTCAGCTTGTGGCGTTTGGTAAAGGCCAAACTACCAAAAGTTTGTCGCTTCTGTAAAGGCAGAGCCACCTGTGTGAGGAGGACACCAGCAAGCAGAGCTGAGAGTTCAGGAGAGATGATTTCAGCTGACGTCCTAAAACTCCCAAGTGCAGCCCTGGCGAACGCTTGTGGACTTGGTTAGGGTAAGTCATTCGCTCCTGCTTGTTTGTTAACTGGTTTCTGCAACTTTGGGGTTTTGGTCCAGCTGGCCAAGTGGAGAGCCTGGAACCACAACTGTGTCGGTTTAGGCTAGCTTCAGGGAAGACCTTCAAAATAACACCGTGAAACTCCAGTTTAATTCAGAGATCCAAATGGATTTGAGCGTTGTTGTTGTTCAGTCGCTAAGTCAGCTGTGACTCTTTGCGACCCATGGACTGCAGCACAGCAGGCTTCCCTGTCCTTCACCATCTCCTGGAGCTTGCTCAAGCTTACGTCCATTGAGACAGTGATGTCATCCAACCATCTTGTCCTCTCTTGTCCCCTTATCCTCCTGACCTCTGTTTTTCCCAGCATCACCGTCTTTTCCAGAGTCAGCTCTTCGCATCAGGTGGCCAAAATATTGGAGTTTCAGCTTCATCATCAGTCCTTCCAATGAATTTTCAGGGTTGATTTCTTTTAGGATTGATTGGCTTGATATCCTTGCAGTCCAAGGGACTCTCAAGAGACTTCTCCAACATCACAGTTCAAAAGCACCAGTTCTTCGAAGCTTAGGCTTCTTTATGGTCCAACTCTCACATCCATACATGACTACTGGAAAAACCATAGCTTTGACTATACAGACCTTTGTCAGCAAAGGGATGTTTCTCCTTTTTAATACATTAGCTGTCTAGGTTCATCATAGCTTTTCTTCCAAGGAGCAAGCGTCTTTTAATTTCATGGCTGCAGTCACTGTCCAAAGTGATTTTGAAGCCCAAGGAAATAATGTCTCTCTGTTCCCATTGTTTCCCCATCTATTTGCCACAAAGTGATGGGACAAGGGGATCTTAGTTTTTTGAATATTAAGTTTTAAGACAGCTCTTTCACTCTGCTCTTTCACTTTCATCAAGAGGCTCTTTAGTTCTTCACTTTCTGCCATAAGGGTGGTGGTGGTGTCATCTGCATATTTAAGGTTATTGATACTTCTCCCAGCAGTCTTGATTCCAGCCTGTGCTTCATCCAGCCCAGCATTTCACATGCTATACTCTGCATATAAGTTAAATAAGCAGGATCACAATATACAGCCTTGACGTACTCCTTTCCCAGTTTTGAAACAGTCTGTTGTTCCATTTCCTTTCTAACTGTTGCTTCTTGACCTTCATACAGGTTTCTCAGGAGGCAGGCAAGGTGGTCTGGTATTCTTATCTCTTTAAGAATTTTCCAGTTTGTTATTATCCACATAGTCAAAGGCTTCAGTGTAGTCAATGAAGCAGATGTTTGTCTGGAATTCCCTTGCTTTTCTATGATCCACGAGATATTGGCAATTTGATCTCTGATTCCTCTGCCTTTTTAAATCCTATTTTTACATCTGGAAGTTCTCGGGTCACATGCTCTTGAAGCCTTGCTTGGGGAATTTTGAGCATCACTATGGTAATGTGAAATGAATGCAATTGTGCAGTAGTTTGAGCATTCCTTGGCATTGCCCTTCTTTGGGATTGGAATGAAAACTGACCTTTTCCAGTCCTGTGGCCACTGTTGAGTTTTCCAAATTCGCTGGCATATTGAGTGCAGCACTTTAACTGCATCATCTTTTTGGATTTGAAATAGCTCAGCTAGAATTCCATCACCTCCACTAGCTTTGTTCATGGTGATGCTTCCTAAGGCCCACTTTACTTCATACTCCAGGAGGTCTGACTCTAGGTAAGTGATCAAACCATTGTGGTTATCTGGGTCATTTCTACTGGTAACTACTAATTTATTCTCTATATCTGTAAGTCTGCTTCTTTTTTGTTATATTCAGTAGTTTCTCATATTTTTTAGATTTCATGTACAAGAGATATGATGCAGTATTTTTCTTGTCAAGCTAATTCCTTTCAGTTAGCATATACAAGGTATTTTGTTACCTGGACTTTTATTTTTTAAAAATTTTAATTAGAGGCTAATTACTTTACAATATTCTGGTGGTTTTTGTCATATATTCACATGAATCAGCCATGGGTGTACATGTGTTCCCCATCCTGACCCTCCCTCCCACCTTCCTCCGCATCCCGTCCCTCAGGGTCATCCCACTGCACCAGCCCTGAGCACCCTGTCTCATGCATCAAACCTGGACCAGTGATCTATTTCACATATGATAGTATACGTGTTTCAATGCTATTCTCTCAAATTATCCCACCCTCACCTTCTCCCACAGAGTCCAAAAGTCTGTTCTTTACATCTGTGTCTCTATTGCTGTCTCACATATAGGGTCATCGTTATAATCTTTCTAAATTCCGTATATATATACGTTAATATACTGTATTGGTGTTTTTCTTTCTGACTTACTTCTCTCTGTATAATAGGCTCCAGTTTCATCCACCTCATTAAAATTGATTCAAATGCATTCTTGTTAATAGCTGAGTAATATTCCATTGTGTATATGTACCACAGCTTTCTTAGCCATTCATCTGCCAATGGACATCTGGTTTGCTTCCATGTCCTGGCTATTGTAAACAGTGCTGCAATGAACATTGGGGTACACGTGTCTCTTTCATACCCAGCAGTGGGATTGCTGGGTTGTATGGCAGTTCTATTTCCAGTTTTTAAAGGAATCTCCACACTATTCTCCATAGTGGCTCTGCTGCTGCTGCTGCTAAGTCGCGTCAGTCATGTCCGACTCTGTGCGACCCCATAGACAGCAGCCCACCAGGCTCTGCTGTCCCTGGGATTCTCCAGGCAAGAACACTGGAGTGGGTTGCCATTTCCTTCTCCAATAGTGGCTCTACTAGTTTGCATTCCCACCAACAGTGTCAGAGGGTTCTTTTTTCTCCACACTCTCTCCAGCACTTATTGTTTGTAGACTTTTTTTTTTAAATTTGTTTGTAGACGTTTTGATAGCAGCCATTCTGACTGGCATGAGATAGTACCTCATTGTGGTTTTGATTTGCATTTCTCTGATAGTGATGTTGAGCATCTTTTCATGTGTTTGTTAGCCATCTGTATGTCTTTGGAGAAATGTCTGTTTAGTTCTTTGGCCCGTTTTTTGATTGGGTTGCTTATTTTTCTGGAATTGAGCTGCAGGAGTTGCTTGTATATTTTTGAGATTAATTCTTTGTCCATTGCTTCATTTGCTATTATTTTCTCCCATTCTGAAGGCTGTCTTTCACCTTACTTATAGTTTCCTTCGTAGTGCAAAAGCTTTTAAGTTTAAGGATCCTGCTATGATTTATGTCAGAGAGTGTTTTGCCTATGTTTTCCTCTAGGAGTTTTATAGTTTCTGGTCTTACATTTAGATCTTTAATCCATTTTGAGTTTATTTTTGTGTATGGTGTTAGAAAGTGTTCTAGTTTCGTTCTTTACAAGTGGTTGACCAGTTTTCCCAGCACCACTTGTTAAAGAGATTGTCTTTTCTCCATTGTATATTCTTGCCTCCTTTGTCAAAGATAAGGTGTCCATAGGTGCATGGATTGATCTCTGGCCTTTCTATCTTGTTCCATTGATCTATATTTCTGTCTTTGTGCCAGTACAGTACTGTCTTGATGACTGTTGCTTTGTAGTATAGCCTGAAGTCAGGCAGGTTGATTCCTCCAGTTCCATTCTTCTTTCTCAGGATTGCTTTGGCTATTCGAGGTTTTTTGTAATTCCATACAAATTGTGAAATTATTTATTCTAATTCTCTGAAAAATACCACTGGTAGCTTGATAGGGACTGCATTGAATCTATAGTTTGCTTTGTTACCCGGACTTTTAAAAACTGGAACTTTAAGAAGCAGTGTTGTGTAGGTAAGCTGAATAGACATTTTTTCTTCTGGGCAAAAGTAAGGCTAAATTTATAAGTCTTTTGTGGAGCAGCTGCTTCTGCCCTTTTTCTATTTCAATAACCTAAAGTAGTTGTCAGGGAGTGAAAGTTGTTCCATGCTGCCACAACGACAGGGGTTCCCAAGACACTGACACTCTCCATTTGCAATCAGTTAGGTGAGTCCTGTAGATGACACAGGGGACCCCAGTCTTCTGATGCCTCCAGCTTCTGGGCGGGCATCACGCATTCCCCAGGAGCCCACGTGCGGGTGTAGGGGGGCATGTGGGGGAGGGGGTTGTTGCCTGGTGGGGTAGGTTGGGGAGGGGCGCTTGTCCAGGCACAGAAGGAGTGCAGGAACATGGAAGGCTTGGCAGGGGGCGGAGGGCGGGGGCGGGCTGAGCTGGGCCGGGGGTGGGGCGGGGCAGGGCGAGCCCCAGTTTGAGAGCTCCCATCTAGCCTTCAGAGACAGGCTTGGGAGAAGGAAGTAAGGCTGGTCCAAAGGGAGCGAGCCGACCGGCGCTGCTGAAGTCGAGCGCCTCCAGGCGCGTCCAATAACCTCGAGGGAGTCACGCTTCCCAGGCCCCGCCTCCGCACGCTTCCTCCGCCATCTTATGCCGGGGTCTTCCGCTGTTGGAGCTGTCGCGTGGTACTATGGCTGCTGCAGCCCCAGCCGAACCTTGGTCTGGGCCCCCTCCCTGGGCTCCTGTGTACTTGGAGGCCCCCCAGCCGTATCTCTCTCGGCCGAGCCAGAGGCCAGCACAGAGGAGAGAGTGAGTCATGGTGGCATCGCCTGGCACCTCTCTGGGAGGGGCGTCCCAGGGTGCCATGCTTTGGTTCTCTCGTGGGGAGTGGAAGGCCAGCGGTGGTCAACCCGTCCCCTCCCAGCCATCAGCTGACCAGAGAGGGGAGCTGCAGAGAGAGGGGAATGCATGCTGTTCGAGTATTTTTAAGTGTGCGTGGTAAGTCACTCAGTCGTGTCCGACTCTTTGTGACCCTATGGAATGTAGCCCGCTAGGTTCCTCTGTCCAGTGAATATCTCAACTGTTTGCAAAGCTCTTAGATGCCGTTGCTACCTGCCAAGTCGAAGGAAGTGAATGCACTTCCAGCAAGACATTAATTAAATCTGTTCTCTGTGTCTATGAGCTTATTTTTTGTTATTGTTGTTAAAGGTTTTACTTTTGGCCATGAAGCACAGCTTGTGGTATAGTTCCCCAAGTGAAAGATGCTCAGTTGTGTCCGACTCTTTGCTATCCAGTGGACTGTAGCCCACCAGGCTTCTCTGTCCATGGAATTCTCCAGGAAGAACAGTGGAGTGGGTTGCCATTTCCTTCTTCAGGGGATCCTCCCAACCCAGGAATCCAACCCAGGTCTCCTGCATTGCAGGCAGATTCTTTACCATCTGAGCCACCAGGAAAGCCACTTAGCTTCTTAACCAGGGATTGAACCCTGGCCCTTGGCAGTGAAGTCACTCAGTGCTAATCACTGGACTACAAGGGAATTCCTCTCCAGCCGCCCCCTCTTTTTTTTTTTAGATTTAGATCATTTGCAGTGAACTTTGAGTGATGGTTTTAGTTACTGAATTAGGGTGGAGTTAGTGATGGGGGAAAGAGTTTGCAGGGTAAAAAATATTAATAATAATAATAGTAGGAAAAGAGGAGGAGGAGAAGGAGAAGGAAAAACAGCTTTTCTTGGGTGTTTAATACTTGTGAGGCACAGTTTTAAGCTCTTCTATTGATTCATTTACTTGGATGGTAAGGATGGTGGTTTACTGAGCTCCAAGATGGGCTGAAACACAAGCTGTAAGAACTGAGATGTCTGGGAGGATGGATGATGAGTCATAGTGAAACAAGGGGATAAACAGCGAACCAGGGGAAAGAGGGAAGTAAGAAGGAGAGTGGAAATTTGAGATAAGTCTGAGGGGTTGGGAATGGGGTATAGAGTTCAGAGTACATGGAGTGGCTGATTTGAACTTTGAGATTTCTCTTGTCAGGTAGGGGTAATTGGAGGATGAGGAAGAAAAGATATGAAGGGGTTGTTCTCAGTGATAGTGAAGCTGGAGAACTGCAGGCGAGCAAGTGCTATGATGCAGAGGAGAGAGGAAGATGGATCGGGCAGTGTAGATAGGTTGTAAGGGAATGTCACTAATGGAAAATAAATTCAGAACATGGGCTCTGTGTTATGCTCCGGGCCCGTATCTCCGAACCAACCGAGAGAGAGAGCAAGTCCACCACGGTAATGCAAGGGCAAGAAGGGAATTTATCTCTAGCGCGCTAGGGCCCAAGTCTCATCCCACACAAGGGAATCCGACAAGAGCCCCGAACAAAGGAGTATGGCGGCTTATATACAGGCAGTTCTTTGTCTCAGTTACAGGAGTAGCTGGCGTTACATGATTGGCCAGGCAGGATGAGCGCATATCCTGTCTCTTTCTGGTAAACATGACTCAGGTCCTAGAGCCCGTCGTTTGGTCCCTAACACTCTGTAGCAGACAAGCTGGGCAGGCATCATGAACAGTGTATCTACTAACCTGGCATGGATGGAGCCTGGCAGGACCACTGTATGTGTTCCTAAACCAGGGTAGAGTTGAGCTGTGATTGATTGGTAGGTGGGAGAGTAAGTTGACAATCAGACAGGGAAGAGGCTTGTATCTGGAGGTGGGTTTGATTTATTTGCTTAACCAGTTGTAAATGAGAGATCGGCTTTTTATTTGTGAAGTAAGTCAATATTAATTAGCAGCGAGTAGCTCTGACTCTTTATTTTCTTAAACTGAGAGCATCAAAATTCCTTTTGCAATGACCTGCATTATCCCCAGGAAGCTAGATAACTCATGTCCCCATGCCTTGCTCCTTGTTCAAGGAGATTTAGTGGGTCTGACTGGCAAGCCTCTCACGAAAGCCTATGGAGTTCAATGCTGACACTGCATTTGGTGCCACTGTTTAAGTCATTTCACTGTGTGTAAAGGTCCGTTCATTTACTCTAATGTGTACTTTCCAAAGCATTTATGAGATGGTCTCTTTAGATTTCTTATTCTCCCAGGGGTTGATGCAATGTAGCTTGGAATAGATCCAACAATCAGTAAGAGGAAGGAACTGTATAGCTGTCTGTTTTTGAAAAACAGTTTTATTTCAGTTTTTAGATTAGAGGATGATTATTTTTGATGGTTTCTGCCATACATCAACATGAATCAGCCATAGGTTTACATATGTCCCCTCCCTCTTGAACCTCCTTCCCACCTCTCATCCCATCCCACTCCTCTAGGTTGTTGCAGAGCCCCAGTTTGAGTTCCCTGAGTCATAGAGCAAATTCCCACTATCTGTTTTACATATGGTAGCATATATGTTTCCGTGCCACTCTCACCCATTCCTCCCTTCTGCCCCATCTCCATAAGTCTGTTCTCTGTGTCTGCATCTCCATTGCTGCCCTGCACATAGGTTCAGCAGTGCCATCTTTCTCAATCTCCTATATGTGTGTTAATATGCAATATATGTTTTTCTCTTTCTAATTTGTTCACTCTGTGTAATTGGCTCTAGGTTCATCTACCTCATTACTATTGACTCAACTGCATTCCTTTTTATGGCTGAGTAATATTCCACTGTATATATGTACCACAACTTCTTTATTCATTCATCTGTTGATGGACCTCTAGGTTGCTTCCATGTCCTAACTGTTGTAAATAGTGCTGCAGTGAACATTGGGGTACATGTGTCTTTTTCAATTATGGTTTCTCCAGTGACTTTTAATCTCAGTTATTCCATTGCTCATTGTTGATTGTTTATTCTTTAATTCTTCAAGGTCCTTGTTAAACATTTCTTGTATCTTCTCAATCTGTGCCTCTAGTCCATTTATCTGAGCCTCCATTTTATTTCCAAAATTCTGGATCAAGTCTACTGTCATTCCTCTGAATTCTTTTTCAAGTAGATTGCCTGTTTCCTCTTCGTTTGTTTGGTCTTGTCAGTTTTAACCATGGTCCTTCAACTGCTGTGTGTTTCTTTGTCATTTCATTTTGTTTATTTACTGTGTTTGAGCTCTGTTTTCTGCATGTTGGAATATTGTAGCTCCTCTTAACCATGGAATCTGCCTCCGTGGGTGGGATGGGACCAGTGCCTTGTGAAGTTTTCCTACTTGGGGGGACTTGTGCATGTGTTCTGGTGGGTGGAGCTAGATCTCATCTTTCTGAAGAGCAGTTCCTGGGTCCAGTAGAATGCTTTGGGGTGTCCATGGATTCAGTATGGCTTTGGGCACCCTGTCTGCCAGCATGCAGGATTGTGCTTCTGTTTGGTTGAAGGATAGGTATGGGGTGTTCGGCACTACAGCTTTCTGGCTTTTGGGTGTGGCTTAGTCTTAGTGTTGAGATGGAGGCCTTTGGGAGGGTGCTAACCTATCAATGTTCTATAGGGCCGGGAGTTCTCTAGTGATCCAAAGTCCTGGAGTCATTTAGTTGCGTTCAGTTCAGTTGCTCAGTCATGTCCAACTTTCCGATTCCACGGACTGTGGTACACCAGGCTTCCCTGTCCATCACCATCTCCCGGAATTTGCTCAAACTCATGTCCATTGAGTCGGTGATGCCATCCAACCATCTCATCCTCTCTTGTCCCCTTCTCATCCTGCCTTTAATCTTTCCCAGCATCGGGTTCTTTGCCATTGAGTCAGTTCTTCACATCAAGTGGCCAGAGTATTGGAGCTTCAGCTTCAGCATTAGTCCTTCCAGTTAGTCATTAGCCATTTCCTTCTCCAGGGGATCTTCTCGACCCAGGGATTGAACCCAGGTCCCTTTCATTGCAGGCAGATTCTTTACTGTCTAAGCCACCAGGGAAGCCCCTAGCGAATGCCTAGCACTGATTAAATATTCAACAAATACACGTTGAAAATGTCTTAAGAGCATGGTCATGAATAGCAGAGGTTGATTATCATGATTATTGTTATTATTTCACAAGTCTTTGCTATCATGAGCAGGAATGTGTGTGGTAGGATGTGGGAACATGGTACAGTTTCCAACTGTGTGTATTCATCTGAAAGTGTCTAAGGGTGACAGCTGGTTCTCAGTTACCTTCTAAAGACAGTGACAGGATTTTTCATTGCTTTGTATTCTTTTTTTAAAACCTTCCTTTGGTTTCTCATCTTGACTTCCCTGGTGGCTCAGACGGTAAAGGGTCTTGCTGACAATGCAGGAGACCTGAGTTCGATCCCTGAGTTGGGAAAATACTCTGAAGAAGGAAATGGCAACCCACTCCAGCACTCTTGCCTGGAAAATCCCATGGATGGAGGAGCCTGGTAGGCTACAGTCCATGGGGTCGCAAAGAATCGGACACGACTGAGCAACTTCACTTTCACTTTTCACTTTTCATTTGGTTTCTCATCTACTCGTTGTTGCTGTTTAGTGGCTAAGTCCTGTCAGACTCTTTGTGAATCCATGGACTGTGGCCCACCAGGCTCCTCTATCCATGGGATTTCCCAGGCTAAAAAAACCAGATTTGGGGGAAGAGGATATGGGCAGAGGCCTCTGAGGACACAGGAACAGAAAAGCCTGATGGGAGGGGCCAAGGGTCAGAAAGCTTGGGTTTTAGGCAAGGTCTAGGCAGGGCTGGACGGAGAAGGCAATGGCGACCCACTCCAGTACTCTTGCCTGTAAAATCCCATGGATGGAGGGGCCTGGTGGGCTGCAGTCCATGGGGTCATTAGGAGTCGGACACGACTGAGTGACTTCACTTTAACTTTTCACTTTCATGCACTGGAGAAGGAAATGGCAACCCATTCCAGTGTTCTTGCCTGGAGAATCCCAGGGACAGGGGAGCCTGGTGGGCTGCCGTCTATGGGGTCACACAGAGTCTGACACGACTGAAGCGATTTAGCAGCAACAGGCAGGGCTGGAACTGCTGCTCCCAGGCCTGGCCATGGACACTGCCCAGCACCCCTTCTCCCTGCCATCTATATGTCCTGCCCCATGTACTTCACATCTCTGGTTTCCAGGGGCTCTGGGGTCTAGCCTGTGATACTTTCTGGGCTCCGGACACAGCTGTTTGCTTGCAGGTGTGTGGTAGCAACTGGAGTGCTCTTAATGACTCGTTACAACTCTGGAAAGCAGGACAGAGATCTGGCTTCGAGGAGCTGAGGGACCTACATTGGTCCCAGGGGCAGAGGTCAGACCAGAGCTGTTGAAGAAGGAACCAGAGGAGTTTTTGAAAACCTTATGAAATTGGTTATTAGGAAGCAGTACTGAAAAGCTATAAATGAAAATCTGATAAAGTGTGACACAAACATAAGGTGGTGTTCTTACTGGTGTTTTGTAGAAAGATGGATTACATGTGTTCTATAATGAGCACGTTTATCCCAGGACTTTCAGTTTTATTTCTGCCACAAAGCCTCACAGCTTCATGCAAGGTATTTTCCATATTCAGAAAAATGAGTGGTGACACTGCTGAGAAGGAGGCTTGAATTGGAATGTCCAGCACCAGGGCACGTGCAGGGTTCGTAATATTGCCCCAAGTGCCTGGAGGCCTGGATCCTGCTGGGGAGTCTGGTTTGAGCCAGAAGAAAGCAGACAGTAGACGTTACAGAAGGGCTCAGTGAAGGGCCCCCTCCCTGCCAGGCTATCTCGAACCCACCCCAGTCCAGCAGCAGGACCCAAGCCTTCTTAGGCTCTAGGGATGAGGAAGCAGCCCCAATCAGGGAGGTGGAGGGGAATAAAGTAGGCACTGACTTTCTTTCCTTCCCTTTAATGTCATGCCTGTGGTATGTTGCAGTATAGTTGATGTGCAATGCTGTGACTCTTGTCAGCACGCAACTGCCTGATTCAGATATGGTGTATCTATGGTTAATCTGTGTTCTTTCCTGGATTTTTTGCCATAGAAGTTGAGCTGATTGCTGAGTATTAGGTCCTTGTGGATTGTGCACCTCAGATTCAGTTTTCTGTGTATACAACAAAGGAAGGTAGGAGGTAAGTTCTGTGGATACTCTCCTAGAGATAGATTTCTGTGTTTATGTGGAAGGAAGGAAGGAAGGATAATCCTTGTGGTTTATTGACTACAGATACGGAATCCCATGTCTAAGATAGTTTGGGACCTCTCAGTTCATTCCTTGTTTTTCACTCCCCCCCCCACCCCCCAACCTTTGTTGGGCTTCCAATGTTTCCGTTGTAAATTTGTTACTTTGTATGTCAGTTTCTCTTTTGCCTGGAAGGTACATCATATACATACTACTGTTGTCTTCTGCCTGATTGATTTCCCTTTGTGTATGATTCTTCAAAGTCCATCCCTGTGGTTGCCAGGGGCATAACTTCCTCACTTCAGTGGCATAGTTTTATGGCTGAGCAGTAGTCCATCATATATATGTACATTTTGTTTAAGCTTTAATCTCTCAGTGGAGATTTTGTTGATTGTCTGTCTTGGTTACTGGAGTCGGTACTGCAGTCGGAGGGCTCAAACAAAACCTTGTGCACACCGGGACCCAGAGACTCCACAGAGACTGAGCCAGACCTGCCTTTGAAGGTTTGAGTGTCTCCTGCAGAGGTACAGGTCAACAGTGGCCTGCAGTGGGGACAAGGGCTCTGGCTGCAGCAGACCTGGGAGGCATGGCATGTGGCATAAGTCCTCTTGGAGGAGGTTGCCATTAGTGCTTCCATAGAGCTACTGAGAAGACAACCCACAAACTGGAGATCAACTATATCAAAGAAGTTCTTGCACTGTTAGAAAAGTTCTAGGACTCACAACAGATTTCCCAACCTGGGGATCTGGTAGAGGGACTGAGAATCCCCAGAGAATTGGACTTGGAAGCCCAGTGGGATTTGATTACAGGACTTCCACAGGACTGGCAAAACAGACTCGTGTAGGGTACAAACAAAACATTAGGTGCACCAGGACTCAGGAGAAAGGAGCAAAGGAGCAGTGACCCCACAAGAGACTAAGCCGGAGTTGCCTGAGTGTCCAGAGTCTCTGGCGGAGGGGTGGGTTGACTGGCTTGCTGCGGGGTCAGGGGCACAGAATACAGCAGTGCTGGCATACATCCTTTTGAAGGAAGTTGCCATTAGTGCCATCACCCCTAGGTAGTTTCCCCTGATACCAAACAAAAGGAGGCAACACAACCCCTGTGCATCAACAGAAAATAGATACAAACTTCACTGAGCATGACCTGCCCATCAGAACAAAACCCAGATTCCCTCACAGCTGGTCCCTCCCATCAGGAAACTTCCACAAGCCTCGTATCTTTATCCATCAAGGGCAGACAGAATGAAAACCACAATCACAGAAAACTAACCAGTTGATCACATAGATCATAGCCTTGTCTAACTCAATGCAGCTATGAGCCATGCTGTGTAGGGCCACCCAAGACGGACGGGTCACAGCAGAGAGTTCTGACAAAATGTGGTCCACTGGAGAAGGGGATGGCAAACCACCTCAGTATTCTTGCATTGAGAACCCTATGAACAAGCAAAAAGTTATGACACTGAAAGATGAACTCCCCAGGTCAGTAGGTGCCCAATATGCAACTGGAGAAGAGTGGAGAAATAATTCCAGAAAGAATGAAGAGGCGGAGCCAAAGCAAAAACAACTCAGTTGTGTATGTGACTGGTGATGGAGGTAAAGTCCAATGCTGTAAAGAACAGTGTTGCATAAGAACCTGGAATGTTAGGTCCATGAGTCAGGGTAAACTGGATGTGGTCAAACAGGAGATGGCAAGAGTGAACGTCAACATTTTAGGAATCGGTGAACTAAAATGGACCGGAATGGGCAAATTTAATTCATATGACCATTATATCTACTACTGTGGGCAAGAATCCCTTAGAAGAAATGGAGTAGCCCTCACAGTGAACAAAAGAGTCTGAAATATAGTACTTGGGTGTGCTCTCAAAAATGACAGAATGATCCCTGTTTGGTTCCAAAGCAAACCATTCAATATCACAGTAATCCAAGTCTATGCCCCAACTGCTAATGCTGAAGAAGCTGAAGTTGAACAGTTCTGTGATGACCTATAAGACCTTCTAGAACTAACACCAATAAAAGATGTCCTTTTCACTATAGGGGACTGGAATGCAAAAGTAGGAAGTCAGGAGATATCTGGAATGTTTGGCCTTGGAGTACAAAATGAAGCAGGGAAAAGGCTAACAGAGTTTAGCCAAGAGAATGCACTGGTCATAGCAAACACCCTCTTCCAACAACACAAGAGATGACTCTACACACTGCACATGGACATCAGCAGATGGTCGATACTGAAATCAGATTGATTATATTATTTGCATTTGAGAAGGTCTATTACAGTCAGCAAAAACAAGACCAGGAGCTGCTCAGATCATGAACTGCTTATTGCCAGATTCAGACTTAAATTGAAGAAAGTAGGGAAAACCACTAAACCATTCAAGTGTGACCTAAATAAAATCCCTTAGGATTATACAGTGGAAGTGGCAAATAGATTCAGCGGATTAGATCTGAGTGAGTGAAGAACTATGGATAGAGGTTTGTGACTTGTGTAGGAGGCAGTGATCAAGACCATCCCCAAGAAAAAGAAATGCTTGTCTGAGGAGACCTTACAAATAACTGAGAAAAGAAGAGAAGCAAAAGACAATGGAGAAAAGGAAAGATATACCGATTTTAATGCAGAGTCCCAAAGAATAGCAAGGGGAGTTGAGAAAGCCTTCCTAAGTGATCAATGCAAAGAAATAGAGGAAATCAATAGAATGGGAGAGACTAGAGAGCTCTTCAAGAAAATTAGAGATACCAGGGGAACATTTCATGCAAAGATGGGCACAATAAAGGACAGAAATGGTATGGACCTAACAGAAGCAGAAGATATTAAGAAGAGGTGATAAGAATACACAGAAGAACTATACAAAAATGATCTCAATGACCCAGATAATCACAATGGTGTGAACACTCACCTAGAGCCAGACATCCTGAAGTGCAAAGTCAAGTATGCCTTAGGAAGCATCACTAAGAACAAAGCTAGTGGAAGTGATGGAATTCCAGCTGAGCTATTTCAAGTTCTAAAAGATGATGCTGTGAAAGTGCTGCACTCAATATGCCAGCAAATTTGGAAAACTCAGCAGTGGCCACAGGACTGGAAAAGGTCAATTTTCATTCTAATCCCAAAGAAAGGCAATGCCAAAGAATGCTCAAACTACCGCACAATTGCCCTCATCTTACACACTAGCAAAGTAATGCTCAAAATTCTCCAAGCCAGGCTTCAACAGTACGTGAGCTGAGAACTTCCAGATGTTGAAGCTGGATTTAGAAAAGGCAGAGGAGCAGGAGATCAGATTGTCAACATCTGTTGGATCATAGAAAAAGCAAGAGAGTTCCAAAAAACATCTATTTCTGCTTTATTGACTATGCCAAAGCCTTTGGCTGTGTGGATCATGACAAACTGTGGAAAATTCATCAAGAGATGGGAATACCAGGCCGCCTTACCTGCCTCCTGAGAAATCTGTATGCAGGTCAAGAAGCAATAGTTAGAACCAGACATAGACAATGGACTGGTCTATGTCTGGTTCCAAATTGGGAAAGGACTGGGTCAAGGCTGTGATTGTCACTCTGTTTATTTAAGATATATGCAGAGTATATCATGCAAAATCCTGGGCTGGAAGAAGCACAAGCTGGAATCAAGATTGCAGGAATAAATATCAATAACCTCAAATATGCAGATGACACTATCCTTAAGGAAGAAAGTAGAGAGGAACTAAAGAGTCTCTTGATGAAGGAAAGAGGAGAGTGAAAAAGCAGGCTTAAAACTCAACATTAAAAAAACTAAGATCATGGCATCCCATCAGTTTAGTTCAGTTGCTCAGTCGTGTCCAGCTCTTTGCAACCCCATGGACTGCAGCACACCAGGCCTCCCTGTCCATCACCAACTCCCGGAGTTTACTCAAACTCATGTCCATTGAGTCGGTGATGCCATCCAACCATCTCACCCTCTGTTGACCCCTTCTCCTCCTGCCTTCAATCTTTCCCAGTATCAGGGTCTTTTCAGATGAGTCAGGTAGCCAAAGTATTGGAGTTTCAGCTTCAGTCCTTCCAATGAATATTCAGGACTGATTTCCTTTAGGATGGACTGATTGGATCTCCTTGCAGTCCAAGGGACTCTCAATCGTCTTCTCCAACACCACAGTTCAAAAGCATCAATTCTTCCGTGCTCAGCTTTCTTTATAGTCCTGCTGCAGGGTTGAGGGCACTGAGACCTTTTGAAGGAGGTCGCCATTATCTTCATTACCTCAGTCTGGCCTCAGGTCAGATAACAGGGAGGGAACACAGCCTCGCCTTTCAACAGAAAATTGGATTAAAGATTTACTTGAGTATGGCCCAGTTTCCCCCTCAGTCAGTCTATCCCATCAGGAAGCTTCTATAAGCCTCTTATCCTTCTCCATCAGAAGGCAGAGAGACTGAAAACCACAATCACAGAAAACTAACCAATCTAATCACATGTACCACAGCCTTGTCTTAACTCAGTGAGACTATGAGCCATGCCATGTAGGGCCACCCAACATGGACAGGTCATGGTGGAGAGTTCTGAAAAAATGTGGTCCAGTGGAGAAGGGAATGGCAAAGCATTTCATTATTCTTGCCTTGAGAACCCCATGAACAGTATGAAAAGGCATCCCATCACTTCACAGCAAATAGATGGGGAAACAATGGAAACAGTGAGAGACTTTATTTTCTTAGGTCCAAAATCACTCCAGATGGTGACTGCAGTCATGAAATTAAAAACACTTGCTCCTTGGAAGAAAAGCTACAACAAACCTAGACACCATGTTAAAAAGCAGAGACATTATTTTGCCAACAAAGATCCATATAGTCAAAACTATGGTTTTTCTAGTAGTCATGTATGGATGGGAGAGTTGGACCATAAAGAAATCTGAGTCCCAAAGGCTTGATGCTTTTGAACTACAGTGGTGGAGAAGACTCTTGAGAGTCTTTTGGACTACAAGGAGATCAAACCAGTCAATCCTAAAGGAGACCAGTCCTCAATATTCATTGGAAGGACTGATGCTGAAGCTCCAATGCTTTGGCCAACTGATGCGAAGAACTGACTCATTAGAAAAGGCCCTGATGCTGGGAAAGATTGAAAGCAGGAGGAGAAGGGAACAACAGGGGATGAGATGGTAGGATGGCATCACCAACTCAATGGACACGAGTCTGAGCAAGCTCTGGGAATTGGTGATGGACAGGGAAGCCTGGTGTGCTGTAATCCATGGGGTCGCAAAGAGTCGGATACGACTGAATGACTTACCTGAACTGAACTGAACTGAACTGCAGTCTTGGTCAGGGTGCAGGTTCCTTTTGATCTGTGGTTTTCTTAGGAGATAGGCCCAGGTGTGGAAATTCCAAATCCTAGGATTAGCCCCTCCTGAGAGTTTGTTTCAGGGTTTGAGAGAATGTCCGTTGTACTGACTTGCCAATTTTTTCCTCCATGGACAGCGTAGGGGATTCTTTTTTCCTCTAAATTCTCACCTGTGTGTATTCTTTGTAGAATTGTCAGGATGAACATTGTGACTGATGGATTTGATTTCCCGTTGTCGTTCTGTTCGGCATTTCTGCAGCAATTAGAGATGCTAAGCATCTTGTGGTGGTTTGGGTTTGGTTTTTCCTTAAGGGGTGTGAGGTAAATTGACCAGTGCAATTGGCTTCCGAAAAGTTGGTTGTGTTTGGAATTTATTTCTGCAATACCAGCCCCAGAGCATTTCCTGAGGGCAGCTGTCATTCACATAACCCCAGGTTTTGTGAGTTTGAGTTGCCAGTGAGGGTCCATGGTCAAGTTGTAGTTAAAGGAAATGTCCACAAGGCAGCAGCACTTTTTCATGCATACCTCTGAATCGGGGGCAATCAGAATCTATGGCAAATCAGGCTTCCTGGGGTGTTAATTGGAGTGGAATGTGCCTGAGCAAACACTGAAGGTCTTGGATTGGTCAGCAGGAAAACAGTAGGACTCTATATCACCAAAACTACCATGGAATAGAAAAACCTTTTGAAAGAAAAACCTCTATTCATGTTTGAAATCCACAGGCATATCAGAATTATCTTGGAATTTTTTGAAAAATACATATGCCCAGGTTTTTCTCTTTTTGGCCAGAGATCCTGATAGGTTCCTGCTGAGCAGAAATGTTTTAAAACAGCTGAACTCTATGATGACCTTTTACTTATACCTGTTGTTTCAGTTTTTCTATTTCATGTTCAGAGCCCCCATGTCAGTTAGTTTATGTTCTCCACTTTCTACATCTCTCCTTTCCTCTGGATGTTCTTTCTTGGCCCTCATCATGTGCAGTAGAGAAGCTTCTCTATGCATATATGTATGTATGTATGTATGTGTGTGTGTGTGTGTGTGTATTCTACATATTCTGTATAATTCTACATATATATATGTAGAATGTATAAATTTTAGAAAACTTATGAATCTTTGCCCTACTAAAATTTTTTTGATGTTTGATTCCACTTGTTTGACTTAGTAGGAACAGAATGCTACATTTCTTTTTTTTAAATCTTTTTTTTATTTTTTATTTTTTTACATTTCTAATTTAAAAAAAAATAGGCAGCAAGCAACAAAAGTCTACTGTATATCACAGGGAACTATAGTCAATATATTATAATAACCTCTACTGGAAATTAATTTCAAAAATAATTTGTGTGCATACATACACCTGAGTCCAGTTGCTGTGCACATGAAATATTATGTCAACTATGCTTCTATCAAACGTGTGTATATATATGTGTGTGTGTATTTAATTTAAGAAAAGACACCTAAGGGCTTCTTTCTCACTACTTTGTTCCCCCTAAAGCATCACATACACAGCCCTCACTGGACTAATTACTACCGGGCTACAGCACCCTGCTGAGGGTGCTTGGATGGAAATAGGACAAGGAGTTCATCCAGGCTGTGTATCGTCACTTTGTTTATTTAACTTACATGCACAGTATATCATGAGAAATGCTGGCCTGGAAGATGCACAAGCTGGAATCAAGATTGCTGGGAGAAATATCAATAACCTCAGATATGCAGATGACACCACCCTTATGGCAGAAAGTGAAGAAGAACTAAAGAGCCTCTTGATGAAAGTGGGAGAGAGTGAAAAAGCTGGTTTAAAGCTCAACATTCAGAAAATGAAGATCATGGCATCCGGTCCCATCACTTCATGGCAAATAGATGGGGAAACTCTTGGGGTGCTTTAATGGACTGGGACCTGGCGATCTGGAGGCGACGATAAGAAAGTGAAAGAAAGAGGCTGATACTCCCTGGTTTATGCAGAAAACCAATAAAGTCCTTGACACAGGACTTGGGTTTCTCACGAAGGCACCAGGCGCCCTCTTGAGGCGGGGTGAAGGCACAGGGTGCCTTCTCGAGAGAGTCTTAGAAGCCTGAGCAGAAGAGTGAGCAAGACAGGTCTCTGCGCTCCAAGGAATCAGCCGGAGAGAGAGAAAGAAAGAAAAAAAGACACGGGGACCCAAGCTCTGATGGAGCAAACGTGCTATAATGATTTTTCTGTGAGTGTATATAGGCTGTAGTACAAGATGTTTCTTTCGTCAATGATCAGAAAACTAAACGTACAGTAACTGTTACCAAGGGAACAAGGGATGATGATGGTCACAAGGTCAGGAGACAATCCATATCTCAAGAAAGGTGGTCGAGACTAAACAATTTTGTCGTAAAGAGAATGTTTACTAAAGGAGATTCAAGCCTGTCTCACACCATGATCCCAGTTCCTGGGAGCAGCATGCTGTTCCGCTTAAAAAGAAACAAAGGACTTGTGAGAAGCAGCATGTAGGAATCCTCCTGTTAAACATTCCCTGACAATTCCCCCTTATTTATTTATAATATTTGTAAAAAGAGTTCTGACTATTAGAGTTTGTTTAGTTTCAACAATCTTTGCATGAAGGCAACGTTAGATGACAAATAATAATAATAATTATCAAGACAATCATTAAAATTATAGTTCTAGACCCGATGTTGTGAGTAATGCTTTGAAACCATCCGCGTGGGTCTAGCCTAGATAATTGATTAGCTAGTTGTTCAGCTAAAGTTTTCAAATTAGTGGAAGAGGGCAGATTATTAGAAAAAGTTTCAAATATTTCTATTTGTAATAATTGTACATTCAGAGAGACATTATCATGTATGTTTTGTAAATGAAATTTGATTTGTTCCCAGTTGTAGGCATTATTGAAATGAACAGGAGTAACACAAAACTGAGTAGAATTCCAATCACATTGTAACATTACCTGTTTTTGTACATCTGTTAATTGATCTCCAACCCATTTAATGGCTGTTTTTAGTTCCTGTATTTCCTCTTGAATATCCTCATCTATCTGAGATTGAGTGGGTATTGTCACCATTTGTTGCAGGAAGGAGGACCCTTTCCAGGGCCTGAAACTGGGCTTTTGTCTAACACTCAGAAATGAATTGTCAGAGGAGACACATGTGCTGACAAAGCAAGAGATTTTATTGGGAAAGGGCACCTGGGTGGAGAGCAGTAGGGTAAAGGAACCCAGGAGAACTGCTCTGCCATGTGGCTCACAATGTCGGGTTTTATGGTGATGGGATTAGTTTCCAGGTGGTTTTTGGCCAGTCATTCTAATTCAGAGTCTTTCTTGGTGGCGCACGCATCTCTCAGCCAAGATGGATGCTAGCGAGAGGGATTCTGGGAAGTGGACGGACACGTGGTGTCTCCTTTAGACCTTTCCCGAACTCTTCCGGTTGGTGGTGGCTTATTAGTTCCGTATTCCTTATCAGGATCTCCTGTCATAAAACAACTCATGCAAATGGTTACTATGGTGCCTGGCCAGGGTGGACGGTTTCAATCAGTGTGGTTCCCCTAACATGGGCATCTTTAGTCCAATTTTGAATAAAATTACGTGTTTGAATTGAGGTTTGTAAAGCAACACCAGTGACAGCAGCAGTGGTGCAAATAGATATTAATCTCAAAATGCCAAAAATCAGCCATCCAGTGAATTGTTTAGATCATCTGAGCAATTTAGTATATAACTGGGAAGCAAGTCCAGCCATGGGACCTTCTTCCTGGGGCTGTTGGAGATTAATTGGTAACCATAGATTATGTTGAAATTGAAGAATCAAAAGGGAGTCATTTCTCAAGGAAATAGAGGAGTTAAGACAAGTATATAATTTACAATTTATGCAAGTTATATAACATAAAAGTCTTATTGAATTGTAAGTTTCCTATAGCTACAACAAAAGGAAGTGGAACACAGGCTTGTATAAAATATGATTGATTATAGCAAAGGAAATAATTGCTATGGCTATGATTAGTCCCTGTGAAATGTCCAGTCCAAGTCCCAAGTTCCTTGATGCTTGTAGCAAGTTTCCAGATGTCCCATTGCTCAGGCCCAATCTGTCTATCAAGAACGATTCAAGGACGGGGTGGGGTGGGGGGTGGGCACTCCACCGTCAAGCCATCGAAGTCCTCTGTCATGGTAATGCTTCATTGTAGTATTAGTAACCTTCTATGTTATTTAAGTAATATAATCATATATAGTGTTGTTAATACCATCTGAGCAGTTAGATAACCATATACCATGGGGTCCCCAATCAACAATTGTATGATTAGCCATAAAACATTAATTTTCCTGATTTGGCCTGATATTTGTCCCAATGAACAGGAATATATTTAAAGTTCTTGTTAGTAAACCCTTTGCATAGTGTTCTTTGTTCTTTCCTTAACTCTTTCCCTAAAGTTTTGGTAGTATAAACATGGTTCATGGACAAAGGAGTAGTAAATAATCCAAGCAGTGTCCAAAAGTCCTCTTTTAGAGACAGGGCGAAAGCCCAAGTTTGTCGGCTAACATTTATGCATAATTCTGTTGGGCCCATATACAAAGAAAGGACTTCATAACCTAGAGAGATTAATTAGTTTTTCTTCTTCTTCAGGATGAGAGGGCCCCTCCAAGTTCCAAGGACGGGGCATATGTGTTGAGTCATTAGTGGATATGATTGGTCTATCTGTCCATTTTATAACCTATAATAATAAAAGGGGGGTTAGGTATATAAGCCCATTAAGTGTGATCAATCAAGTCAGCCTGAGCAGGGGAAGCAAAAGCAAGCAAAGCAAGCATAGCGAAGAAAAATATTTTCAGGATTCCGAGACATTCCCTGTTGAGAAATCAGATTTTCAGCTTGATTAGTAAGGGTATTTATCTGTCCCCAAGTAGGGAAATCATAAGGTTGGTGACGTTGAGTGTGGTGGTTTTTGGAAATTTTTAAAGTTGCCATGGCTTATATTGGAATTCCTTCTTCCTGAGGTTTTTGTGGTATCATCTGTAGTCTGAATGTTGGGGGCCCCCTTAGGTTGAATCTTCTGAAGAGGAAGTCATATGAGTTCGTTGGATCCATCTGGAGAAATAGAAGCATATCCCTTTCCCTGTAAGATTAGTTTCTTAGATTTCCATAGATTAGTTAACCCGTCTTGATATCAAATGGGCAAAGGAAGTGAGGTGTCCTTTAATGTTTCAAAATGTTTTTCTGCTTTTGTCAAAATATCTTCTTGTGATAAGTAAAAAAAAATAAAATTAAAACAAATCTGTATTAACAATAGTTACAGAAAGAAAGGAAAGTGATAATGATGAAAACATTCCTAGGAAGTATTTAAGTCCAAAAATAATCATCTAGAGATCTGTTTGGGGATTGGTAGATAATGTCCCCCAAGAAGACATTGAGAAGGTTTTATTTTAAATTGACCTTGACTCTTGACTACTTAAACCTTTCTTCTTGAATGTTGTTTCCATGAATTTGTTGATTTCTGTGTCAAAGGTATGAGTCGTCATCTTGTTCAGCCAATGCGATTGTTCTTCCTTTTCATATATGTAAATCAAATAGACCCAATTTTGGTTTTAAGTTAACTTCTTGGTCTTTGGGTATTTTGGAATTGACATTGATGCTGTTATGTTAGAGGTAGGTTTTCTGGTTGATAAGAGTTTATGCCTCATGTTTAGCAGATGGGACAGTCAGTGGCTTAAAGCAAGCCTTTGTAGATATATGTACCCATTTAAAAAATATTTTTGCATTAGGCCCAGGTATTGGTGGCATAGTCTGTCTAATGTTATAAGTTCCAACCAAGCAATGTGTCAGTAAGTAAGTAAGTTTGCCTTAATTTCCATGAGGTACTATAGTCTTGTTGTCATCATTAACTAACCTGAAAATTTGGCTATGGTTTTGAAATAATGGGTTGATTTCTTTCTCATTTAGCATATATGTTTTTTTCTGATATAAAAAGAAATGGGATCTGACTGTATTTTAAGTGGTTTGTATTATTTAGGGCAAAGGATTAGGAGCAAACATTCAAATATTTTTTTCTTAAGTGAAATTATTGAAAAGCTGATGCAGAACAACTTGATAAATGAAATGTTGCTCATATCCAAATATATTTGACCATGTCCTTGGAAAGCAAATGCAGCCTGGCAGTTGTTGAATCTTTCTGTTCAGCGTGTCAAGGAAGATGATTATACTTTCAAGACAGACCTGAAAAGAAGGTGAATATTTTGCAGTTTTGATATCCCTAGGAATAAATAACTTCTTTGGCAAATGGTGTCCTTTTTATGTTGTTTTTGTTTTATATTGTGAAACAGGCATTGAAGTTGGTGTTATTTTGTTTTAAGAATCTTATAGACTGGAAATAGAAATAAAGCTATATTAACAGTAGTTATAGGCTTAAAAAATATACTGCACCAAAATCTTCTGCTCTGGATAAGGAAGATAAAAGTGTTCCTGTGTATTTTTCTTTATTTAATTTTCTATTTGTAGTTACAATGTGTAATGTGTTTGTTTAATTATGTCTTGTGTTTGTGCATTATAAGGAATGTCTGTATTCTATTTAATAGAGAATGAATGTAAACATTGTTTGAATTTACTTAGAAATATAGGTAGGGCCATTGTCTGTTTTTATAGAATTAGGTATTCTCATTAATGTAAAGTAAGCTAATAGGAGGGTTATAACATATTGTATAGTTTTACCTTGGAGAGGTGTGGTCCATATAAAGAATTGTATTTATTGAGACATGTAAGAAGGAAGAGGAAGAAAGTTCAGGGCAGTGAGTTTTATCCATTTGTCATAAAATTTTCTCTCATTTGTCATAAACTCTTTTTTATATTTTTGTATTCATTTTATTTGCCATTTCTTATATCTTTTATCAAAAGCATATATCTTACTTTACTTTTCTTTAGCAACTATGAAGTGTCTTGTATGTCAGTATTTTATAGATTGGTGAATATCTTTATTATATATATTTATTTTAATATAAATATATTTATATGTTTATTAATAGTTTAAAATCTCTTTAGTTTTTCTGTAAGAATTTTTTGTAAGAGGAAGTTAACATTCAGTGATTAATGTTTTAAAATCTTATTTCATTTGGAAATGACCTGGCTATTTAATAAACTTGTATTATTTAGTTTAGTATAACTCCAGAAACTTAAGTTGCCCCAATCCTAAGGGATTATTTTAGATTATGATAATAGATTATTCTATTAAAAATATAATTAAATAGTTATCTAAAAATTTTCATCTTATATATATATATCATATATATATATAAAGTTACACTTTTGTTGACAAATTTAGTTTACCTTAAACCTAGGCATAATAAAAGTATTATATAATGTTGATGACTTAAGACATGTCTTAATTAGATTAGCAAACAAATGAATTTAAATAGAGCTGATTAACTTCATATTATTAAAAAACAAAGACATATTGAGACATAGATAATTTTAGATAGATAGGAATAGTTTTCCTCTTGATATTTAAAATATCTTTTTGTTTTATTTTTTAATTTTTAATTTTTTTTTTTTAGTTCCACCAATTCATTTATGGCTGGAGTCCTAGATAGAGTGGGCTGTGTATTTCTTAGGACTGTTTTTGTTTCCCAGGCAGAATTGGAGCTCCAAAAAAGTATTTTAAGAAGTTAACCTTTTCCTAATTGTATGTGTAAAAAGAATTGGTTTTGCAATTTCAAAAAAGATTTTATTTTAATCAGTATTCTCGGGAGTCTAAAGAATATCATGGCCATCCAGTGTCAAAAATATCATTTCTCGTTTTTGTAGTTACAGTATATTATTAATGATACATGCATGAGGGAATTGCTGTCACAGAGGAAGTAAAGCCTTGGCTATACAATTTTGACAAATATTAGGATGCTTAATCATATCTTGAGGTAACATAGTCTGTTGAAATCTTTTATGAGTCCCGATATGATTAGGTTAAGGGAGAGAGAAAGTGAATCTTTCTCGGTCTAAAGGGTATAGAGGTATATTAAAAAAGCAATCTTGTAAATCAGTAACAATAATGTGCTAATTTTGAGGAATAGTAGTAGGTGATGGGATCCCTGGTTGTAAAGTACCCATAGGTTTCATAGATGCATTAACTTTTCTAAGGTCTGTTAAGAGACACCATTTGTTAGATTTCTTTTTTATAACAAAAATAGAGTTCCAAGAAGAGCAAGATTCCTCAATATGTTTCAATTCTAATTGTGTGTCTATAAGTTCTTTAGTAGCTTGTAATTTTTCTTTCGTAAGGGGCCATTGCTCTGTCCAAATAGGCTCGTCATTCTTCTCCTCAGTTATTTCAATAATTGCTTTGTTTGTTAAATGAGCAGTGGCCCCTAGAAAAAATGTGGAATGTATAAGGTCGGACCCGGGGGCCATGATGGGCTGCCCCTCCTCTCCCTCCCGTGGGCGAGAAGGTCCATAACAGAGGGAGGCTTCCGGATCCCCGGGACCAATGACAGCATACTTCGCCGCTAAAGCCGCCCTGCCCCAGCCGCATAGAGAGACCTATCAGCCCGCGACGCTGTGAACTGGCAACCTATCCAAACCCCCATCCACTAAACCCTGCCATCCCTCGCAGCGTGCATATATAAACAAACTTCTAACACGGCTGGGGCGCGCTGACTTCCTCGACCTGCCCCATTCGGGTCCAGGAACCCGGCCTGGGAGCCCTTCGCCATTAAAGCCTGTAAGACATTCTTTTGGTGTACCTGGTCATCTTTTACCTAACAGAATGTATATCTGAGTTTGCCATTGCATAAGTAAGTATCTTTCTATTAGATTCAGGGGTGCATTTATCACATAAGGTCTTAATGTTGTAGGTTGGCCTTTTGGTCTTTCATATGGGTAGATCAAAACATTTTGATAAATTTCTTGTACTTTGGTTTGAGAAATTCCTGCAATTTGGCAAGAGACCTTTTGTATAGGCCAGGATTTGGGCCATAAGTGTTTGGAAATAATAGTAATACTAGATCCAGTGTCAAGGAGACCAGAACATCTTTTATTATTAATTTTGATATTTATATTTGGTTGGGCATATTCAGATACCAATGATGTCCATAAGGATTGTTTTTGATCTGTACTGCCGAACTCGTCTGTCCATACATTATTAGAGGAGTTAATAGAAATGTAAGGCAAAAGAAGTAATTGAGCAATTTTGTCCCCCTTTTTGAATTGCCATAGAATCTGAGATGAAATCATAATTTGAATCTCTTCTTTATAATTTAAATCCATTATTCCAGGGTGAATAGTAATTCCTTTAGAAGCCAAACTAGATTGGCCAAGTAAAAGACTGAAGGTTTGTGGGGGCAGGGGTCCAAAAAGTCCGGTAGATATTCTAGAAGGGACTGCTTGAGGGTAAAGGAAAAAATCATTTAGGGCTGGTATATTGAAGGCAGCACTGCCGAATGTTGAGGGTTTGAGGGAAAAGATAGAATTTACCCCTGGTTTTTGTTGTAGGGGACTTCGAGGGTCCCCTGTTTGGAGTTCCCTGGAATAGGTTTTCCTTCAATATCAAATTTAGATTTACAGTCTTTGGCCCAATGCATTCCTCTATGGCAGCAAGGGCAAATTCTTGGAGGTTTTTTATTAGCCTTCTTAGGGCTGTCCCTTTCTAAATGGTTTTTATCTCCACATGTAAAGCATCCTTCATTTCTCTTTTTAAAGGTAGTAGCCATTGTTTCAGCTAGCATTTGCATCTTTTGAGTTTCTGATCCTAGATTGTGAGAAGCCTTCAAAAATCAATAATAGTCCCAGTCTCATGAATTGCAGCGATAGCTCTTTGATATTCCTGATTTGCATTCTCATAAACAACTTATTTCTCTGTTTCTTGGTTTCTTCTCTGATTACAGTTCGGGAAATAGCAGTTTCTAATCTAGCTAAAATATTAGTATAACTTTTATTAGGTCCTTGTAATATTTTAGTGTAACTAACTGCAGGCTCTCCTTGAGGAGTAATTCGATCCCAAGCTTTAAGGGCCACTGTTTTGAATTGTTGATGCAACAAAGGAGGGCATTGTATTTGAGTTTCTATGGTATCAAATTGTCTGGAGCCAGTTAACATTTCATAAGTAATCTGGTTTGGGGGAGTGCCAGCTCGAGTATTCTTGTTAGCCTGATCTCTGGCTATATCATGAAACCGCATTGTCCATTGAAGATGTTCTCCCAGTTTAAGGAGAGCTTTTATTAAAGTTCGCCAATCATAGGGAATAAAGTTTCCAATAGAAGATGCCACAACATTTAGAAGCTCTCTAGTAAAAGGCGAATGTGGGCCATACATGGTTATAGCCTTTTTCATTTGTTGTATGTGAAAAAGATTAATACATCATATTGAGGTATTATGTGCCCTTGAGTGTCAGAATTTCTTAAAACTGGAAAGATGGAAAAACCATCAGCGTCAGAAACTTGTGATTGCAAAGCCAGAAATTCAGAGAGCCTCTGCTGTGGAGGAGAGTGAATAAGTGCTGATTTTCTGCAAATATGAGTCTGTATCAAGGACTTATGATAATTTTCCATAAGAGCATTACCAGTTTTAGTGTCAAAAAACACCTGAGGAGAGTCGTCGTCGGAATCATTAAGTTCTAAAAAAGGAGAGACTTCTGGATTTCTGCCTGCTGGCGCAGGCGGAGCAATTGGAGCAGCTGGGGCAGGACTAGTAGGAAAATTTTTAAATATTTTACATTGTTCTAATTGGGCCTTTTGTAAAGTTTTATCATCTAATTCATATTCATGTAATAAGTGTTCTGTCTGTTGTTGAATAATAGGAGGGTTGGAATATACCTTGAAATGGCCAGAAATCAATTGGAATTTTTTCCTTGCTTGGCAGCTTGTTCAACATTTTCTTTGACCTGGTGCCAAATTTCTGAATCAAAACTGACTTTATCAGGGAACCAAGGATTATATTTAACCAGTGTTTGAAAGTAAGCCTCTATTCATTGGCATGAAACCAAAAGTCCCTGAGCTGTAAACAAATGGTGAAATAAAGTAGAGAAATGATGGGGCTTTCCAGTCGTATAACCCGTGTCTTAGTACTTACCGACCTCAATAGGTCCTGACCTCAATAGGTGCTGAGTCCCTCTGACCAAAATGCCATGTACACCAGTGTCCCTGTTCGGGCGCCACTTGTTGGGGTCCTTTAATGGACCGGGACCTGGCGGTCTGGAGGCGATGATAAGAAAGTAAAAGAGAGAAAGAGGCTGACACCCCCTGGTTTATGCAGCAAACCAATAAAGTCCTTGACACAGGACTTGCATTTCTCATGAAGGCACCGGGCGCCCTCTCGAGGCGGGGGTGAAGGCACAGGGTGCCTTCTCGAGAGAGTCTTAGAAGCCTGGGCAGGAGAGTGAGCAAGACAGGTCTCTGCACTCCAAGGAATCAGCCGAAGAGAAAAAGAGAGAAAGACAGACAGACAGACACGGGGACCCAAGCTCTAATGGAGCAAAGGTGCTTTAATGATTTTTCTGTGAGTGTATATAGGCTGTAGTATAAGAAGTTTCTTTCGCCAATGATAAAGATCAGAAAACCAAACGTACAGTAACCGTTACCAAGGGAACAAGGGATGATGATGGTCACAAGGTCAGGAGACAATCCATATCTCAAGAAAGGTGGTCGAGACTAAACAATTTTGTCATAAAGAGAATGTTTACTAAAGGAGATTCAAGCCTGTCTCACACCATGACCCCAGTTCCTGGAGCAGCATGCTGTTCCGCTTAAAAAGAAACAAAGGACTTGTGAGAAACAGCATGAAGGAATCCTCCTGTTAAACATTCCCTGACAGGAAACAGTGGCTGACTTTGTTTTTTGGAGATCCAAAATCACTGCAGATGGTGATTGCAACCATGAAATTAAAAGACGCTTACTCCTTGGAAGGAAACTTATGACCAACCTAGACAGCGTATTAAAAACCAGAGACATTACTTTGTCAACAAGTCTAGTCAAGGCTATGGTTTTTCCGGTAGTCATGTATGGATGTGAGAGTTGGACTATAAAGAAAGCTGAGTGCCGAAGAATTGATGCTTTTGAACTGTGGTGTTGGAGAAGACTCTTGAGAGTCCCTTGGACTGCAAGGAGATCCAAGCAGTCCATCCTAAAGGAGATCAGTCCTGGGTGTTCATTGAAGGACTGATGTTGAAGCTGAAACTCCAATACTTTGGCCACCTGATACGAAGAGCTGACTCATTTGAAAAGACCCTGATGGTGGGAAAGATTGAGGGCAGGAGGAGAAGGGGACGACAGAGGATGAAGTGGTTGGATGGCATCACTGACTCAATGGACATGAGTTTGGGTGAACTCTGGGAGTTGGTGATGGACAGGGAGGCCTGGCATGCTGCGGTTCATGGAGTCTCAAAGAGTTGGACACGACTGAGCAACTGTACTAAACTGAACTTGAAGCCCCAGGTGAAGGCAGTGCCATCATGGGTGCTGTGCTCCATGGTAACCAAATCCCCTGGCCTTTCCTGCCCATTGGGCCCTCCCTGGGTGCTCTGGCCACCCTGATACATATGCACACAAAATTAGGGCCATGCATTGGTGTGTGCAGCTCTCGGGGGAACTTCCATAATCTACACATGATTGTCAGGGAGTCTGAACCCCAGAGAAGGAGGAGAGCTGGGACCCAGCCCCTGAGTTCTCCTGGAGCCTGGCCCTTGCTTGCTCGTCCTTCTCAGCTCCCAGTACCTTGTCTTGACGGTGCTGAGAACAAGGGGTCCCTCTGAGCTTTCGTCCTGAGTCAGGCCAGGCTTTCAGCATATAACATGCTCCACTCTTCAAACCCTTATCACCACCTTGTGATATTGTACCCTTTGAAAAACATCAACTTTCTGGAGACAGGGGACAGAGAGCCTGCCTACACTGGTCATGCCAGTGCTGTGGCCCAGACCTTAGCTTTTCTCAGAAGAGGGAAGGGAATAGCTAGTGACAGACATGGTGGGGAGGGTGGTCCCCAGGAAGGCAGGGATGGTGGGCCTGAGTGGGAAATGCCTGATGGAACCAGGAACACTGAGTGCACCCGCTCTTCAGCCTTCCCAGCCATGAATCAGGGACACTGAGGTCCCTCATGTGAAGTGGTTGGGTAGCACCTGATAATGACCTTAGACTCAGGCCAAAGTTATTCTGGACAACAGGGAAGTCCCTGGTTATCTTCCAGCTGAGTTGGGAGGTATCTGTGCATGGCCATCACCACCTGCTTTATACACCTGCCCCAGCGACATGAGGCCAGAATGTCCCAGGGAAAGTGTAACCCTGGTGCCCATGAGGAACTTGCCAGCCCTGCTGCTCAGGGGTGGCTCGGTCTGCCGTGGCACTGTGTCCATGCTCACAGGCTGGCTGCCGGTCAGCTGTTAGCTCCCCCGGTATGTGGTATAAGACGGGCTCAGCAGCAGTGGCATGTGGAATTTGTGGGTCTCGTTTGTGACAGTGAAAGCAACCTGCGGGCAGAAGGGGCACTGGGAGAGCAAGCAGCCTTGGCCCAGTGCTACCTTGGACCCAGTAATCCAGGGCTGGAGTTGGGGGCACCGGAGCCCCAGGGTCAGCTGGGGGACTGTGGGTGGGGCTGGGACCTCCCCAAAGGAAGCATTTGGTCTGAGGGTCCCCTGGGCCTGTGGTTCCTAAGAGTTAGGACCATCCTGAACAGGTCAGGTGATGGGGACAGAGAGCTGGAGGTGCTTTGGGTGAACCTCCGTCTGGAGGGGCTGAGTCAGCCTGATAGCAGGATGGGGTGGCATGGGCGTGGTGTGGTCAAGGCCAGGAGCTCAGAGCAGGTGCTCAGTTGTGGGGGTGGGGCAAGACCAGCCCATGGGTCACAGTTCATCTCGGGCCTCCACCCTTCTGGCCCTCACCTCAGTGTACGGATAGATGCTCTCCTGGCCCCTCTTCTGTCAGTAGCCCTCGGTGTCAAAGGACAGCTTGTAGGTGCCCACCTTCATCTGGCCTGGCAGCAGGAGCCCAGGTCTGTGGGATGGGATGCACAGCCCATCCAGGTCTCTGAAGCTGAGGAGAGGTGGGGCCACTGCAGAGGGCTCCCCAGCCTGGGTCTTCCAGGGCACACAGACCCAGCATGGCCTGACTCGGACCTGGATGAGCAGGGCCTGGACACCTCAGTAGCAGGGCAGCATCCAGGACCTCAGGCTATGTCGCGTCACTGTCCTGAGGGAATTCCAGAGAAGAGAAGGGAGAGAACCTTCCCATCCTCCATGGGCAGTAATCACTTTATCTGGCACAAAGACTTTTCACATTTTCTCTATGCGTAAGTGTGCTTATTTACAAACTTAAAAAACTGGGTTGTACTAGCCATACTGTTTTATACCGTATGCGTGCGTGCTGAGTTGCTTCAGACGTAACCAACTCTCTGCGACCCAACGGACTGTAGCCCACCAGGCTCCTCTGTGCATGGGATTCTCCAGGCAAGAATACTGGTGTTGGTTGCCATGCTCTCCTTCGGGGGATCTTACCAACCCAGGGATCAAAGCCACGTCTCTTTTAAGTCTCCTGCATTGGCAGGCGGGTTCTTTATTGCTAATGCCACCTGGGAAGCCCTTGTAATGTGTGTTTATTGTTTACTACATTGTGCCTGGCTTCTGGGTCAGTAACTGCGCTCAGGCTGCCATCCACATGGCGGGCTGTTTGGAGCTGCAGTGCTGGAGTCTCTGAGGGCCTCTGCTCACTGCAACCATGCTCTCAAGTGTCCATGCTGTGATGAGCATCGGCAGCATTTACCAGCACAGCTTGGGGGCTGGGAGTGGCTCTGTGTGAACTCCTGTCCCCCGGGCTCCATGTGTTCCTCCAAGCTCAGCTGTAACCTGGAAGCCCCTTTTCGTGAAGGGCTCCATAGCCTTAGGCCCTGAGCCTTTAGGGTCCAGCAGGGGCAGGGGCCTCCTGCCTCACCCTCCATCTCCTCATATGTGAAAGGGGTGCTTGTTGGGTGTGCACACCAGATGCAGTGAGAACCTAACAAACGTCTAGTGCTCGAGAGCTGCCCAGAACAGGTCACCTGCCAGTCATGGTGACGACCAGCCCTTCTGATTCCTCCTCAGGCCTCAAGTGGCCACAGGGCAGGGAGAGACAGACCCCTGTCCCACTGCAGTGGGCACTCAGGTTGTGAGCTCTGCCAGCTCGGCTGTGGCCCAATCAGAAATGCTCAATCTGCTGAAACAGAGGCTCCCAGAGTCTGCAGGGGGACCATCCAGCCAGGACGGCCCTGCCCTGCCACCTGCTGGCCCGATGCAGGGCCCCCTTGCAGGGGTGGGGTGGGGGGTGTTCTGGACTCAAGCCCGGCCCCAGACCACCTTACTACTTTTTCTTCAGCTCGGTCCACTGCTGGCCACCATCCTGGAGCCTGGACAGACAGAGGCAAAGGCCCTGGGCTGGCTGCCCTGAGGCAGTGTCCAGCACATGTGTGGTCAATGGCTTGCTGCCCGGCTCCATGCCTCTGCTCTGGGCCACCAGAGGGGCAGGGATGTGCGCCTAGGGGGCCTTCTTGTGTTCACATCCCCTGGTAGGAGGCAGTGCCTTGGAGTAAAGAGGCCCCACCAGGGGTGGGTGGGGGGCTGGGGGTGGGAGTGGAGTTGGGTAACACACACTACCTACACAACACTGATCTCTCCACCTCTTCCCAGCACCGAAGGGGTCTCTACACCCAGAGCACCCCCCAGCACCATGTCCTCAGTGCCTGGGTGGCCACAGACGGTTTTCCTCCCCGAACCCAGCCCTGTCCTCTGATCTGCGGGCCACCTCGGATCTTAGCCTCAGGCGCAGGAGACGTCAGGTTTGTCGCCCACCTCCGGGGAGCCCAGGCGTTGCTAGAGTGTCTGCAGCTGCAGGGGGGCCCCGGAGCTCATGCCTGGCCAGCCTAGGGACTGATGAGGAGAAAAGGGGTCACACCACATGTTACCCCCACCCCCCACCCCCCGCCAACTTCCCTGAGAAGCCCTACCCTGATAACTCCTGCAATCCATGGCCAATTGCAGGGCAGAGAGTAAAGTGCTCACCCAGGGGGTCCCAGGGGGCTTCTTGGTGGGGGTGGAGGGTGGACAGCTGAGCAATTAGTGAGCAGAACTGAGGCCAGAGGCTCCTCCCAGGCCGAAGTGGAGTGGCCCCGCAGTGTGGGGGTGGGGTTGGGAGACATGGGGGAAAGATTGGCACAGGGAGAGCCCGACCGCCCCCGGTATCCCTGGAACCAGTATAGTTTGTTTTCCTTCCCTGGATGGTCGGCATTTGGTAGAAGCCCCAACAGGCCATGTGGAGGTGCCCAGGCAGGACTGACCCCTGCCTGGGTTGAGAGGGCAGTGCAGCATAACACCCTTGTGGTCACCTTTACCGCCCTCCACCCCCACTACCCCCACCTGCTCTGGCCCTCGATCTCTAAGGTGCAGGGACACATCACACTGACAGCATAGGGTTCGGGCTCTGCGGAAATGATGGAGGAGATGAGGCTGAGCACACAGGCGTGAATCCCATCATTGTATTAAAATATCAAGTGCTGTGCACACAGAATAGATTTTATGTAATAGATAGAAAAAAAAAAAAAGGACATTCCATGCTTACAATCTGCAAGATGTTGCCTGACCGGTTGTGTAGCTCTGCGTGTGGGGTCCTTTTTCTTCTTAAACTACATGTTCAAATGATTAGACAGTGAGCCTGGTCAGTTTGAGCCTTAAGGATCAGGACTCTCTGAGGTGGGGAAGGAGACCTCTCAACAAAGTTTGTGAGTTGGTTACAACTGCTTTGGAGGTAACCAAGAAGTTTGTATTTGAGACTTAAATGCAGTAGGCTTTGGCAGGGCAGATGTTTTTAGGAGGTGACCCCATGGAGACACACACCGGTTTTGGCAAATGGCCACAGGACTGGAAAAGGTGAGTTTTCATTCTAATGCCAAAGAATGTTCAAACTATCTCACAAGTGCACTCATTTCACATGCTAGCAAAGTTATACTCAAAATTTTCCAAGCTAGGCTTCAACAACAGTAGGTGAACTGAGAACGCCCAGATGTTCAAGCTGGATTTAGAAAAGGCACATGAATCAGAGATCAAATTGCCAATAGCCCTTGGATCATAGAAAAAGCAAGAAAATTTCAGATAAACATCTACCTTTGCTTCATTGACTGTGCTAAAGTCTTTGAGTGTGGATCACAACAAACTGAAAAATTGTTAGAAGAGATGGAATACCAGACCATCTTACCTGCCTCCTGAGAAAACTGTATGCAGGTCAAGAAGCAATAGTTAGAACTGGACATGGAACAATGGACTGGTTCCAAATTACGAAAGGAGTACATCAAGGCTGTATATTGTCACCCTGCTTATTTAACTTATATGCAGAGTACATCATGCGAAATGCTGGGCTGGATGAAGCACAAGCTGGACTCAAGATTGCAGGGAGAAATGTCAATAATCTCAGATATGCAGATGACACCTCCCTTATGACAGAAATCGTAGAGGAACTAAAAAGACTCCCAATGAAAGTGAAAGACGAGTGAAAAAGCTGGCTTGAAACTCAAAACTTAAGATCATGACATCCAGTTCTATCGCTTCATGGCAAATACATGGAGAAACAGTGTAAACAGTGAGCAGAGCTGGTCTGCCTGCCGATGTGATAAAGTCTTATTTTCTTGGGCTCCAAAATCACTGCAGATGGTGACTGCAGCCATAAAATTAAAAGATGCTTGCTTCTTGGAAGAAAAGCTATGACCAACCTAGACAGCATATTAAAAACTAGAGACATTACTTTGCCAACAACGATCTGTATGGTCAAAACTATGGTTTTTCCAGTCTTCATGTATAGATGTGAAAGTTGGACCATAAAGAAAGCTGAGCCCCAAAGAATTGGTGCTTTTGAACTGTGGTGTTGGAGAAGACTCTTGAGAGTCCCTTGGACTGCAAGGAGATCAAACGAGTCAATCCTAAAGGAAATCAGTCCTGAATATTCATTGGAAGGACTGATGCTGAAGCTGAAGCTCCAGTACTTTGGCCACATGATGCGAAGAGCTGGCTCGTCAGATGAGACTGTGATGCTGGGAAAGACAGGGCAGGAGGAGAAGGGGATGACATGATGAGATGGTTGGATGGCATCACAGACTCAATGGACATGAGTTTGAGCATGCTCTAGGAGATGGTGAAGGACAGGGAAGCCTGGCATACTGCAGTCCATGGGGTTGCAAAGAGTCAGACACGACTGAACGACTGAACAACACAGCTGCTAAGTCACTTCAGTCGTGTTCAACTCTGTGCAACCCCATAGACGGCAACCCACCAGGCTCCCCCCGTCCTCGGGATTCTCCAGGCAAGAATACTGGAGTGGGTTGCCATTTCCTTCTCCAACACAGGGCCACGACCAAAAACAAGCATACTTCCCCCACAAGGGACAAGTAAATAAATGAACTTCTCCACACACCGGCAGCTGAGTAGCACAGTACAGAGAGTGAGGCTGTTGGTGGGTGAGGTGAGCGGCAAGTAGCAGCTGTGACTAGGAGAGAGACTCAGCTCTAGCTTCCTGGTTTGAATCTGCAGCCACTTCCACTCCATTACAAGGATTTGCTCACCTCATCACCATCACAAGCTCAGGGTATGGCTCTCAGAGTCCCCATGTCACAGAGAGCGAACATGAGGTGTGGAGAGGCTGTGTGCTGGAACACTTTTTGGTGTGGGACACAGAAGAGTGATGCCAGGACCATGTCTGGGACTAGCAGTGTTGATGGGCTGATATTTTCACTCTGTAACCTTTCCTTGTACACTTACCATCTCAAACATCAGAAGCAAGCTAACAAAAACAACAGTCAAACATTTTTTGCTGGCTGCGCTGTCACCCCCTCCATCTACAGCCCTGATGCCCTCTCTGCCCTAAGAGAGAACCTAGTCCTAGTAGAGCACAGGGCAGGGTAGGGCGTTGTCAGAATTGATTCTGCAGGCTCACCAGGGCCCTTGCCCAGCCTGCAGGCTTACCCTGGAACCTGAGAGGGCAGTAGGCTGATCAAGAGCAGGCAAGGGGGTCCAGCCTAAGAGGGCCAGGGCCAGGGCCAGCCATGCCATGCTCACCACGTGACCCCCAAGCTGTAGCTGCCTGACCGACTCCAGCCAGTAGTAGTCACACAGCACCTTCAGGCTCCTGGGAACAAAGTACAGCTCTGCTGGTGGGCCTGCCCTCTTCCTCCCACTCCCTTCTGACTGTGTGATGTGATGCTAGAGGCACAGCAGCCACCCAGCACCAGAAGGGCACGACTCGTGCTAAGGAAGACTTGAGACACCAAGGAGGAAATAAGCAGCTCCCTCCCTGCTGGTGTTTCTGCACCTCCTGTCAGGTGCACGGGCCTTTTGTGTCTGGATTGTGAGGCACGGTGGCTGCGATGGACCGCACAGAAGCATGGCTGCTGCAATGGACCGCGCAGAAGCGTGGCCGAGAGGAGCTATCCCACGCCCAAGGTCAGGGGCGGCAACCGAGACGAGCTAGCCCGTGTCCGAAGTCAGGGGTGGCAGTTGAGAGGAGCAACACCACATCCAAGGAGCGGCAGCTGTGCGGGCGCAGGAGGGCCAAGAGGAGCTACTCCACGTTCAAGGTCGGGAGGGGCGACCTTGTCTAAGGTAAGGAATAGCTGTAAAGAGATACTTCACGTCCAAGATAACAGAAACCCAGGTAAGAGGGTAGGTGTTGCAAGAGGGCATCAGAGGGCAGACACACTGAAACCATAATTAGAGAAAACTAGCCAATCTGATCACATGGACCACAGCCTTGTCTAACTCAATGAAACTAAGCCATGCCATGTGGGGCCACCCAAGATGGCTGGGTCATGGTGGAGAGGTCTGACAGAATGTGGTCCACTGGAGAAGGGAATGGCAAACCACTTCAGGATTCTTGCCTTGAAAACCCCATGAACAGTATGAAAAGGCAAAATGATAGGATACTGAAAGAGGAACTCCCCAGGTCAGTAGGTGCCCAGTATGCTACCAGAGATCAGTGGAGAAATAACTCCAGAAAGAATGAAGGGATGGAGCCAAAGCAAAAACAATACCCAGCTGTGGATGTGACTGGTGATAGAAGCAAGGTCTGATGCTGTAAAGAGCAATATTGCATAGGAACCTGGAATGTCAGGTCCATGAATCAAGGCAAATTGGAAGTGGTCAAACAGGAGATGGCAAGAGTGAACGTCAACATTCTAGGAATCGGCGAACTAAAATGGACTGGAATGGGTGAATTTAACTCAGATGACCATTATATCTACTACTGCGGGCAGGAATCCCTTAGAAGAAATGGAGTAGCCATCATGGTCAACAAAAGAGTCCAAAATGCAGTACTTGGATGCAATCTCAAAAACGACAGAATGATCTCTGTTCATTTCCAAGGCACACCATTCAATATCACGGTAATCCAAGCCTATTCCCCAACCCGTAATGCTGAAGAAGCTGAAGTTGAACGGTTCAATGAAGACCTACAAGACGTTTTAGAACTAACACCCAAAAAAGATGTCCTTTTCATTCTAGGGGACTGGAATGCAAAAGTAGGAAGTCAAGAAACACCTGGAGTAACAGGCAAATTTGGCCTTGGAATGCGGAATGAAGCAGGGCAAAGACTAATAGAGTTTTGCCAAGAAAATGCCCTGGTCATAGTAAACACCCTCTTCCAACAACACAAGAAAAGACTCTACACATGGACATCACCAGATGGTCAACACTGAAATCAGATTGATTATATTCTTTGCAGCCAAAGATGGAGAAGCTCTATACAGTCAGCAAAAACAAGACCAGGAGCTGACTGTGGCTCAGATCATGAACTCCTTATTACCAAATTCAGACTTAAATTGAAGAAAGTAGGGAAAAGTACTAGACCATTCAGGTAGGACCTAAATAAAATCTCTTATGATTATACAGTGGAAGTGAGAAATAGATTTAAGGGACTAGATCTGATAGATAGAATGCCTGATGAACTATGGACAGAGGTTCGTGGCATTGTACAGGAGACAGGGATCAAGACCATCCCCATGGAAAAGAAATGCAAAAAATCAAAGTGGCTGTCTGAGGAGGCCTTACAAATAGCTGTGAAAAGAAGCAAAAAGCAAAGGAGAAAAGGAAAGATATTCCCATTTGAATGCAGAGTTCCAAACAATAGCAAGGAAAGATAAGAAAGCCTTCCTCAGCAATCAATGGAAAGAAATAGAGGAAAACAACAGAATAGGAAAGACTAGCGATCTCGTCAAGAAAATTAGAGATACCAAGGGAACATTTCATGCAAAGATGGGCTTGATAAAGGACAGAAACGGTATGGACCTAACAGAAGCAGAAGATATTAAGAAGAGGAGGCAAGAATACACAGAACTGTACAAAAAAAGATCTTCATGACCCAGATAATCATGATGGTGTGATCACTCACCTGGAGCCAGACATCCTGGAATGTGAAGTCAAGTGGGCCTTAGGAAGCATCACTATAAACAAAACTAGTGGAGGTGATGAAATTCCAGTTGAGCTATTTCAAATCCTGAAAGATGATGCTGTGAAAGTGCTGCACTCAATATGCCAGCAAATTTGGAAAACTCAGCAGTGGCCACAAGACTGGAAAAGGTCAGTTTTCATTCTAATCCCAAAGAAAGGCAATGCCAAAAAAAATGCTCAAACTACCGCACAATTGCACTCATCTCACATGCTAGTAAAGTAATGCTAAAAATTCTCCAAGCCAGGCTTCAGCAATACGTGAACTTCCTGATGTTCAGGCTGGTTTTAGAAAAGTCAGAGGAACCAGAGATCAAATTGCCAACATCCACTAGATCATGGAAAAGGCAAGAGAGTTCCAGAAAAACATCTATTTCTGCTTTATTTACTATGCCAAAGCCTTTAACTGTGTGGATCACAATAAACTGTGAAAAATTCTGAAAGAGATGGGAATACCAGACTACCTAACCTGCCTCTTGAGAAACCTATATGCAGGCCAGGAAGCAACAGTTAGAACTGGACATGGACCAACAGACTGGTTCCAAATAGGAAAAGGAGTCTCTTAATATTGTCTCCCTGCTTATTTAACTTATATGCAGAGTATATCACGAGAAATGCTGGGCTGGCAGAAGCAGAAGCTGAAATCAAGATTGGAGGGAGAAATATCAATAACCTCAGATATGCAGATGACACCACCCTTATGGCAGAAAGTGAAGAGGAACTAAAAAGCCTCTTGATGCAAGTGAAAGTGGAGAGTGAAAAAGTTGGCTTAAAGCTCAACATTCAGAAAACTAAGATCATGGCATCTGGTCCCATCACTTCATGGCAAATAGATGGGGAAACAGTGTCAAACTTTATTTTTGGGGGGGGGGCTCCAAAATCACTGTAGATGATGATTGCAGCCATGAAATTAAAAGACGCTTACTCCTTGGAAGGAAAGTTATGACCAACCTATCTAACATATTAAAAAGCAGAAAATTACTCTGCCAACAAAGTTCCATTTAGGCAAGGCTATGGTTTTTCCAGTGGTCATGTATGGACATGAGAGTTGGACTGTGAAGAAAGCTGAGCACCGAAGAATTGATGCTTTTGAACTGAGTTGTTGGAGAAGACTCTTGAGAGTCCCTTGGACTGCAAGGAGATCCAACCAGTCCATCCTAAAGGAGATCAGTCCTGGGTGTTCATTATAAGGACTGATGTTGAAGCTGAAACCCCATACTTTGGCCACCTCATGCGAAGAGTTGACTCATTGGAAAAGACCCTCATGTTGGGACCGATTGGGGCCAGGAGGAGAAGGGGTGACAGAGGATGGCAGATGCTGGATGGCATCATCGACTTGATCAACATGAGTTTGAGTGAACTCCGGGAGTTGGTGATGGACAGGGAGGCCTGGCATGCTGTGATTCATGGGGTTGCAAAGAGTTGGACATGACTGAGCGACTGAACTGAAAACTGTGTTACCTCAAGTGATTTTTAAACTGTTCCTATTGATTGTCCAAGCATATAGCCCAAGCATTCTGCCTGAGAGAGTTGAGATCACACAGGTAAAATGCGTAACAGCACACAGGGTGTTTGGTACCACGGAACTGACAGCCCTTCCTGGGTAGTCGTGACCCTGAGCAGTGATGAGAGTCTCGTCCCCTCATGGTCCCAGGGAGAAGGAAGCTGGTCTGCCTATCATCCGGGTCGGAGCTGGAGCTGCAAGGTCCTTGTCCTACCCTGACCACTCTAGGTCCAGTTGCTCAGGCACCACCAAGCCCCTGCTCCATACTTGTTCAGGGAGTCTTTCCAGGCCACTGTGACAGGAATTTGTGGTAGGAACTCAACAGAAAGAGTGTGAAGGCAGCTGGGAACTTCCTTCAACGCAAACATAACTTTGCCAGGTACACTGAGGTGATGCCGATGATGGGGAGGCCATTTCAGATGGTGGTGTGCTCTGAGAACAACACAGGGCACAGGGTGCCAGAGCTGACGGGCAGTGAGTCCAGAGATTGGCCTCCTTGGAGGAGGGGGGATGCTCAGATGGAAAGTGTCTGCAGGCTGGAGCTCTGGGAGGGCCAGCCAGTGGTTTGAGGAGAGAGAGGCAGGAGGCAATGGCCCTAGGAGGGGTGTATTTAGCCCCTGGTAGAATTTCTGCTCCCCAAGGACTGGGGTTATTGTCTGTCTGTCTCACAGCTGTCCCCATACCTGGAACACAGCCTGGCCAGAGGCAGGTGCTAAACAAATATCCTCTGAATGAATGGACAGTCTGAGTGTGAAGATGCATCTGAATGGACAGATGGTGTCAGGCTGCTGAGTGGGGGTTGCATAGATTAGGAGCCAGAGATGGGAGAAAGACATAGGGTTTCTAAGCCCAGCTTCGCAGCCCCCATATGGCTCAGCTCCACCCAAGCCTGTCTGTTCCCCCAGACACTCTCTTTTTACGGTAAACTCCCTCTGGTCTTCACTCACCTGTGTTATCTTGCCCTGCATGATTTAAAAAGCAGCTCTGAGTCTCTTCCCACCACCTGTGCCTGAAGCCTCTTTATTCTTAAGCTGGGGGATCCCGAGGGCTTTGGCCAGAGAAGGGGCCCCTTTTGTGCTGGGGGACAGCTGGACCTTGTCTGTGCTGTGGACTCTGCTCTCTGCACTTGTCTGCCCATTTCAGTCACTTCCTAGCCCAGCATTGGTAGTGTTCATGGGTCAGTGTTTTCCTGTTGATTCAAGCAGTCTGCCAGGCTGAGTACCGCTGGCCTGAATCTTGACACTGCTGCTTACTATTGACAAAGGGGCCACTGTGGAGCATAGCAAATGGGATGTCTGCTGGCCTCAGCTGGACTTTGCAGTCAGGCCAAGAGCCAGAGGGTTGGTGCTGTTGGTGCCTGTGGGAACAGCCGTGATCACAAGCCTTCACCTTGGGGCTTGGCAGCTGAGCCGGCAGGATGTGTGTGAAATGCTCTGCAGACTGGCACATGGGAGTCAGTACTGGGCATCAGCCAGAGGGCAGAGACACAAAACTTGGGGGCCTCCCCTCCAGTAGAACAGTGACTGCCCTCCTGGGTGCTATTGTGTCTGATCTTCGAGGAAAGGGACAAGCTGCTGCACTCCTCATTGCTTATCCTGGCCCACCACACTCCAGAACTGCCCTCCTAGGCTTCCCCTGTATTGGGATCTGACCAGTATATTCCTGGTCCCAGCACCAAGCCAGGGCATCCTGGGGTCCCTTCAGTTATGTGATCAGGGGAAGCAGAGCCACTTCGTTTTGAAGCTAGAGGAGGAGTTGTTTGGGTACAGTTCTCATTTCCTCCAGCGATGCTTCCCGCTTATGGTGCCCAGGGCTCACAGCCAGCCTGGGGGCAGCTGTGGGGCCACGTCTGCAGTAGACCTCTCTTCTGACTGGTTGGTCCATGTTCTAACTGTTGGGAAGTCTGTTCTCGTGGATTGAGTATCTGTTGTAGTTGGCTATCGTCTCTTTTTTAATCAGTGTTTTTTAAAATTGAAGTATAATTGGTTTACAGTGTGTTAATTTCTGCTGCACAGCTCAGTGATACAGTTATACACATACATACATTCTTTTTAAAAAATATTATTTCATGCTTTATCATAGGATACTGAATATAGTTCTCTGTGGTATACAGTAGGACCTCGTTTATCCATTCTGTTTAGAAAAGCTACACCTGCTAACCCCAGCCTCCCACTCCATCCCTCTACCAACCTCTTCTGCCTCAGCCACCACCAGTCTATTCTCTTGTGTCCGTGAGTCCATTTCTGTTTCATAGATAGGTTCACTTGTGTCATATTTTAGACTCCATATATAACTGATATCATACGGTATTTGTCTTTCTGACTTACTTAGTATGATAATATCTGGTTATATCCATTTTATTGCAGTTTACTTTTTTATCTTTGGAAGGAATGATGCTAAAGCTGAAGCTCCAGTACTTTGGCCACCTCATGCAAAGAGTTGACTCATTGGAAAAGACTCTGATGCTGGGAGGGATTGGGGGCAGGAGGAGAAGGGGGCAACCCAGGATGAGATGGCTGGATGGCATCACGGACTCGATGGTCGTCAGTCTGAGTGAACTCCGGGAGATGGTGATGGACAGGGAGGCCTGGCGTGCTGCAATTCATGGGGTCGCAAAGAGTCGGACACGACTGAGCGACTGAACTGAACTGAACTGAGGGGTCTCAAAGAGTCGGACACAGCTGAGCGACTGAACTGAACTGATTGCATTGTATCTGTACTCCATCTTCTTTATTCATTCATCTCTTGATGGACGTTTAGATTGTTTCCATGTGTTGGCTATTATAAATAGTTCTGCAGTGAACATTGGGGTATGTGTATCTTTTCAAATTACAGTTTTCTCCAAGTATATGCCCAGGAGTGGGATTGCTGGATCATGTGGCAATTCTGTTTTTAGTTTTCTGAGGAATTTCAAGCATGTTCTCTGTACTGGCTGCACCAACTTACATTCCCACCAACAGTGGGAATCCACTTATCTCCACATCGTCTCCAGCATTTATTATTTTTAGACTTTTTAATGATGTCCATTCTGGTGGGTATGAGGGTGATAGCTCATTGTAGTTTCGATTTGCATTGCTCTAATACTTGGTGATGCTGAACATCTTCATGTGTCTATTTGCCATCTGTATTTCTTGTTTGGAGACGTGTGCTTAGTTCTTCTCCCCTTTTTCTGATTGAGTTGTTTTTGTGTTGTATGAGCTGTTTGGTCAGTTTGTATGTTTTGGAAATTAAGTCCTTGTTGGTCACATCATTTGGAAATATTTTCTCCCATTCTGTAGGTTGTCTTTTTCATCTTGTTTGTGACTTCCTCTGCTATGCTTGTAAGTTTGATTAAGTCCCCTTTGTTTATTTTTGTTTTTATTTCTATTGCCTTGGGAGACTGACCTGAGGAAACAACGGAATGATTTATGTCACAGGATGTTTTGCCTGTGTTCTCTTCTAGGGGTTTTACAGTGTCACATCTTGTTTACATCTTTATCGCTGGTGCCTGTTCTGATTGGCTGGTGTGTCCTGTGCCTCGCCGGCGGGGACAAATGTAGATGTGGTTGCAGCACTGGGTGGCCCCCAGCTAACCCCTGGGCTGTGGGTCCAGCCGGCAGTGGCGTGCTGGTGGTATCCATGTGCTAACTGATGTGACATGGCATCTAGGGGTCTTGGCTGAGGGTGTCGGCAACGGCTGAGTTGTCCGTGTTGTCATCTTCATTACTGCCATTTGCTTCCGCTGCTGAGACTCGCATCACAGAGGTTCCTGCGTGGGTGAAGGGGAGGGGAGCTGATAGTATCAGCCAGTGTGACAAAGCAAACTAACATAAAGTCTAAGATTAAATGTATCCCCTTTTAGTCTCCTCATGAGGAAGATGATAAAACAACATAAAGTGATGCAAGTTCCAGTTCAAATACTTCACCATAGTATTAGCATAGTTTCCACATGGTTTGTTTATTCTTCCAGAAATCTTTAGGGCGTCCTTCTATGTGACTGTCACTATAGGGGAACAGGTTTCCCTTTGATGTGATTAACTTCAGGGACTGGGAAACTGTTAAGTGCCGAAGAGGAGGGTGATGTTCCACACTCCCACCTTCCCATCATGCACTGCTCCCAGGCCCCTCCTGTCCTCCCTTCTTTCCTACCTTTGTCAGGGGAGTCCTGCCTGAACAGTGGTCACAGAGCAGGAACTAGGCTGAGCACATGAACCAGAGGAGAGAAGTGGCTGGTGAGGGCTAGGTGGAGGGGTTGGGGGCATGTATCCTGGTTGTTAGAACCAAGCCTCTCGTGTTCAGTCCGCTGACAGGGCCTGAGACGGCCCTGGCCTCACGTAGGTGATCAGATAGCTCATCTGCCTGCTGAGCAGTGTGGGGGCAGAGGAGGCAGCATTAGTGGCTGCTGGTCGCAGGCCTGGAGGGGAAGGAGAACACCCTCTCCCAGCTTCCTTTCCTATGAAATACCTGGTACTTTTCAGTCCCAGGTGTCAGTCGGAGACTCTGGGTATATGGACACGGCACCAACAGAAACTTCCTGAGAAGCTCTGTTTCGGGGGCCTGAGTCTGTGAACAGGATGGTGCTCTGGGAGGGAGAGTTTGGTCATGGAATCGGAGTGGCCAGTCTGATTCCTGTTTTCAGGGGCAGGAATTGGGAGCATGAAAAGGCAGCTGGCAGCTGAGCAGGGATGGAGTGGGAGCAGCTGTGGGGAGGAGGGATGCATGGGGCAGGGCCACCAGTGAGTGACCCCGGTCAGTGGGTGACCGTGGATAGCAGATAGTGGTAGCCCCACAATCACAGAAGGGCTGGCCCCCTTGCTATGAGAAGCTGCCTTCCCCACTCCCAGCCCTGCCACTGCCTGGCTCTGGACCAGCATCTCTACTGCTTGAAACCACAAAAGCCTTTGCAGTCCTGGAGGTGCCCCTGCTCATCTCAAGGAGAACCTTCAGTGGAGTAAGATTTTCTTTGATATCCATACTTTAGTTTCTCAGACTCTTCATATTTTTCCTGGTTTTGTGGCCATGTGTCATTAAAACCCTCCATTATCTGATGATGGGCTTCCTCTGTCACAGATCTCTCAGACGCCACCCGCTGGGTGAATGCGGGCTTGTTGTCACTGTGGCCACACAGTCTCCATAGACTGTCGAGAGGCACTGTGTGGCTGTCCCAGCTGGGGGCCCCCTTGTCCTACTCTTGCTGTCCCCAAGCTAGGTCTAGAGAAGGCCAGCCCAGTGAGAAGCTACTTTCCAACTTTGTCTCACATCCCAGGAACTAGTCTTCCAGGCTAGGCAGGTCACTGAGAGTATTTGAGCTGGGGACACTGGTCCCCTGCCACTGAAAGTGACATGATACCATGCTCCCAAGGATGGACACAAGGGTCAATGGGTGAACTTCTGCCCTCCTTGCTTGGAGGCACTGTGCCTCAAGCCCCTGCCTTCTCCCCACTCAGGTGTGAGATGTGGGAGAGCAGGAGAGGGACCTTTTTCACCGTGAGACCCTCTCAGCAAAGCAAATCTTTAACAAAACTGGGCCTTGTTCAGGCTTGGAGGATGTGGCTGAGAGTCTGCTGGACAGGATGCACATTTAAAGGGCTTCCTGCAGTGTAGGTGTCAGGCCTACATAGCAATTAAATGCAGAGCATGGACCTGACTGAGCTGGCGACTCCGGATCCTGCAGGCTGAATGCTGAATCCTGAAGATTGGAAGATTGTCTGGAACCATAGGACATCTTGTTCTCTCAGCTGAGACAGTCCCCCTCAAGACTTAGGTTCCCCTTCCTGCTCTCAGGCAGCTATCAGACTGCAGCCACGCCCCATGATGAGCCCTGAGTAAACTTGGGAAGGAGAATAGCTGCCCTCTAGCAGCTATAATACTGTAGCCACTCCCTGTGGTGAGCTCTGAGGAAACTCAGGAAGGAGGAGAATACTTGCCCTCTACCAGCCACTAGACTGCAGTCACTCCCCATGGTGAACCCTGAGGAAATTCAGGAAGGAGAAGGCAGGATGCTGGTCCCCGATGGTGAGGTGTGTATCAGAGGGAATGATTTCAGTGAAATGACTCTTGCATCTTTCCATAAATACAAAAGTGCTTAATTCGTTAACTTTAGATGCTGCTTCCTGGGTCTGAAGTCCTAAAAGATTCTCTCTGAATAAAACATAACTCTCAACACTTAGATTGTAAATATTTTTATGTCTACACATGTAGACACTTTCCAAAGAACAACAAAAGACAAATGTCAACATTCAAAACACTGGCACTGATGATGGACATTCCCCAAAAGATACAACTGATGAAGCAATTAGAATGCGCATCACCCCTTTTTCCATAAGATTGTGGAATGGACCCTGAAAGTGGGGAATTATTGTAGGGAAGAATAAACCTGACTCCATGTTGGATCTTTTACTTTAACCTTTGCTTCCTGTTGATTTGTTTACTAAAAGGATACTGTCCATACGTAATGGCCTGCCTCAGGTAACCCTGCCCTTTTGCTTTTGTTCAGGACCTGTCCACCTGTGGATGGCTACAGGAAGGAAGAAATTAATACTTCTTGGTCTGCCAGCTCTCCAAGTAAAGTCATATTCTTTGCCTCAACACCTTGCCTTTGATTTATTGGCCTGTCGTGTGGCAAGCAGAGTGAGCTTGGACTCCATGACAATCCCACATGCCTTGCAGTCAAAAAAACAAAACATGAACAGAAGCAATATTGTAACAAATTCAATAAAGACTTTGAAAATGGATCATATCAAAAAGATCTGAAACCAAAAACTGAAAAGAACTTGGTGGTTGTCTGAAATATTTAGAAAAGGAAATGGTGCCCCTCATGCCAGTACCCTCTGAAGTCACACAGGGGACACAACCTAGGGGAGGTCTCTTCTCTCTTCCAGGGGAGTGTCATACCAGCCACCATTTCTCCCTGTCCATGATAAACACCGTAACGAGGGTCATTGGCACCTGGGCCAGTAATGCTGTGAACACCTGGATTGCCTTGTCCTTGTGAGATTTGATGTGAAGATAACACAGAAAGAGAACCAGCCAAGAAGGAAGATCTGGTCAGGAATAAACTCTTCACAGGGACCCTGTGAGACCCAAGCACTTGCTCTGCTCACCCTGCACCGACTTTGGGGAACTGGCCTTTGTCATTCTCTGGGCAGGAGGTCTACCTCCTGAAACCCAGGAGAGCACTGGGAACAGCAGCACCTCCACCTGAGGTCCGGAGAGGGTGTCTTGAACAGACAGGGCCTAACCGTTCAGTGAGGCCAGCCCTTGTCCACACTGCACTGATCTGCTGCAGGATCTTGGGTTCCCTGGCATCCAGCATGCCCATTGTCCACCCCAGCTTGAGGCGTCTTGAGAGCCCCTCACTGGCAGGCAACCAGAAGTAGAAAACTGCACACCCAGCAAGAAAGAGAAGCCGGCAGGGCAGGGTTCCAGCTTGGAGTGTCCAAGGTCTCTTTGTCCCCTGAGAACACCCAGCCCTGCCTGCCATGGCCTTTCTCCTCTTTAGTATGTGTCTCTTATGGTTAATGTTGCCAAACACCTTCCTCTGGAAGAGAAGGCTCTGTGACCATGAGGAGGCGCCGTAGTCCTGAACACAGGAAGCTTGAGAAGTAACTGCCCTGAGTCCTGAATATACTGCAAGTTGAATCTGCACCAACATAGGCCAAGATTCCAACAGATTCTCTGTGGAAACACTTTTCATGTCCAACAAGAGAACCAACCTAGGCCAAGATTGTGACAGGTTCTCTGTAGAAACGCTGTTCACGTCTAACAAGAGAAGGCTCGTTAACCTATAGCCCGACCCCAAGACATGAGACAGGTTTTAACCACAGAAACTGCAGGGAAGGTGTTTGAGAGGCTTTTTCTTAGGCATCTTCCCTGAGGTCCCCTGAAGTTATTGGACCTGGAGTAGGGCACTCGACATTTCTCTCCTCACTACAGGCTGGACAGCAATCCCCCAACCTCACAGCCTCCTCTCCTCCACCTCCCTCTGAGTTGAGTGGAAACTTCTCATTCATGAGGCCAAAGTGCAATCTTCTTGGTGAGTAGAACAGAGGCTGGTGGGAAGGTGGGTGGAGGCTCAAAGCTCTTGTGGAACAAAAACATGTAGGTGTGTATGGTGGCCGTATGCTATAGTAATTGGTATTGCCTACACATTTGTGGGTGGCTTTTGGTTTCCGTATTTTCTAAGTTTCTTTTTTTATGACCAACTGCATATTATGAGAAAATTTTTGCTATCAACCATGAGAAGTTGCAAAATAAGATCTTTAAGTTTATTGAAATGTTGTAGGAGTTTCTTTTGGTGACAGAAGAACAGCCTCCTACTTTAAAGTATTTATTTAATCAACTGCACTAGGTCTTAGTTCTGGAGAAGGAAATGGCGACCCACTCCAGTATTCTTGCCGGGAGACTCCCAGGGATGGAGGAGCCTGGTGGGCTGCCGTCTATGGGGTCACACAGAGTCAGACACGACTGAAGCAACTTAGCAGCAGCAGGTCTTAGTTCTGGCACGCAGGATCTTCATTTGCAGCATAGAGGATCTAGTTCTCTGACCAGGGATTGAACCTGGGTTCCCCTGCACTGGGAGATCAGAGTCTTAGCCACTGGATACACCAGGGAATGCTGCAACCTTCTAAATTTATTTTTTTAAGATTTATTTATTTTTGGCTATGCTGGGTCTTCGTTGCTGTGTGGGTTTTTCTCTAGTTGTGGCGAATGGGGGCTACCCTCTAGTTTATGTGTGCTCGAACTTCTCATTGTGGTGGCTTCTTGTTGCAGAGCATGGGCTCTAGGGCACATGGGCTTCAGTAGTTGTGCACAGGCTTCGTTGCTCCATGGCACGTGGGAGCTTCCCAGATTAGGGGTTGAACCTGTGTCTCCTGCATTGGCAGGTGGATTCTTAACCACTGCACCACCAAGGAGATTGCCCACCCCACTCCCCACCCGCCAACCTCCTACTTTAAAAAAGGACTAAAAACAGCCTGTTGAGTAAGTTTTCAGGAGTCTGAGCTTTGAGGTGAGCGTCTGTGGTGTCATTCTCCCAAAGGCAGCTTGGCTTCAGATATTGGCTGGGCTCATGGGCCCGGCGATCAGGACGGATCTGGTGGCTGAAGACAGGCTTACCCTCTGGTGCTTCACCCTCACCTGCTCAGCCAGGGTCCCTGAGCCATGGCAGCGAAGCAGAGCAGCAAGCAGGTGGGGCTGGTACAGCTGCAGGACTGCTGTGGTCAGAATGGATCATGCAGTGGAGGCGGGACTGCTGCAGTCAAGAGTGGAGTGTGCAGTGGAGGCAGCTGGCCATCCTGTCCCATGACTGCTGGTGTCCTGTGTGCCCATGCAGGGCTGTCACGATGCCAGGTGGAGTCCGGGCTAGTGTTGTGGGGACAGGACAGGGCCTTAGACAGCTCACATCCCCATTCTCTGCCCCCCGCCCCCACCCCGCTCCCCCTGGCTCCTCTTCAGATCGTGGTTTGTGGCTGCTAGCTGCTCCCTGGGGCTGGGACGGTGTGTAAACCACCAAGCCCCCTTGCTCGAAGTGAGCTGAGACCTCAAGCTCTGGGGTCACACACCATTGCTGCCACCATACAGGTCATCTCACTTCTGTGAGGGAGGGCCTGTGCGGGGTGGGTGATGGGAGATTTGGGGATGTTGTGGACTGGCCCAGGAGTGGGGAGAGGAAAGGAGAGAGAAAACCCTTGAACTGCTCAGCCTTCCAGGAAATTCCAGGCCCAGCTCTGGTGAGAGGTGCAGGTGAGAAGCCCTTGCAAGTTTCTGGGTCCCCCTTCCCACCATATTTCAGTTGAAGCCCCTCTGCCTGCTCCACCCCTAACTCTCCCTTCTGTGGCTCCTGCTGAAAGCTGCAGGAGGTGGAGAGTTTATACTGCTTCCCTTCCCGTAGGGAAACGAAGCCACAGACAAACGTGTTCCTTTAAGAAAGCATGAAAGAAACAAGAAAATAATAGCGGGAGGTTATTATTGACAGGTTCATGTAGAGATGCTTCACAAGCCTGGCACAAGGAAGGGTCTGAGAGATGTTGCCCCTGGTCCTGGGGTTTGCTCCTTCCCACCCTAGCCTATGCTCCCCTTGGTGTCTTCTGGCGACTAGGCAGACTTAAACCTCCTGAACGGATCCTGAAAGGATCAGGACAGGGCAGAGCTCGTTTCAGATGGGAGGGTGTCGTCCACTCTTTACAAACACCTTCGCCTCCTCTCTGTATTGGAACTCAGTTCTGGGTCTAAGCAAGCACGACTTCCTGTCTGAGTCAGCACCCTCACTTACCCAGGCGAGAGGCTTTGTGTCCGCTTCTTCCCCACGTGCATCCTGCTTACTTCCACTGCTGGGGCCCCGGGGCCTGAACTGAACGCATCTGCTCTGCTTATAGTGCACCCCATGGCCCATAAGATTTCACTCTTAAAATGTAAATGTAAGGGTAAAATACTCCATAGTTAAGAATTTCAGAGTGACAACAGAGTTGACCGAAGCACGAGAGCTCAGGTATAAGGCTCATGTGTTAGAGAAGCCACTGTGTGGGCTTCAAGACACTCCGTGTAGAGGGTGGGGTGGGGGTGGTCAGGGATGTTCTGAGATACTCAACTTGCCTGGTTCCTGCACAGGCAACTCCAGGCTCCATTCTTGGCAGGGTGGGTGACAGTCAGCACTGCCTGCCTGTGTGGAGGGGCTCAGAGGCTGCCCGGCTCAGCAGGAATGGCAGTAGGGGGAAGGAAGGGCACCCTCCCTTAGCATTCCTGACTTCACACCTCCTTGTTAAGGCAGCTGAGTGCCTGAATGGCCCCTCCTGTGTCTAGCTCTGAAGATATGGAAGAAGTGGGCACTGAAGGACATGCAGGATGTAACAGAGGACGCCAAAGGCGAGGCTTGCGTTCTCAGCCAGCCTCTGCCAGATTCTGCCTGTGCTTATACATTAGACCAAGACGCTGGCTGTGGCTTAGATCATGAACTCCTTATTGCAAAATTCAGACTTAAATTGAAGAAAATAGGGAAAACCATTAGACCATTCAAGTATGACCTAATCCCTTATGATTATACAGTGGAAGTGACAAATAGATTCAAGGGATTAGAGCTGATAGAGTGCCTGAAGAACTGTTAGATGGAGGTTCATGACATTGTACAGGAGGCAGTGATCAAGACCATCCCCAAGAAAAAGAAATGCAAAAAGGCAAAACGGTTGTCTGAGGAGGCCTTACAAATAGCTGAGAAGAGAAGCTAAAGTCAGAGGAGAGAAGGAAAGATATACCCATCTAAATGAAGAGTTCCAAAGAATAGCAAGGAGAGATAAGAAAGCCTTCCTAAGTGATCAATGCAAAGAAATAGATAAAAACAACAATAGGAAAGACTAGAGATCTCTTCAAGAAAATTAGAGATACCAAGGGAACATTTCATACAAAGATGGGCACAACAAAGGACAGAAATGGTATGGGCCTAATAGAAGCAGAAGATACTAAGAAGATGTGGCAAGAATACACAGAAGGACTATACAGAAAAGATCTTCACGACCCAGATAATCATGATGGTGTGATCAGTCATCTAGAGGCAGACATTGTGGAATATGAAGTGAAGTGGGCCTTAGGAAGCATCACTAAGAAAGCTAGTGGAGGTGATGGAATTCCAGCTGAGCTATTTCAAGTTCTAAAAGATGATGCTGTGAAAGTGCTGCAGTCAATATGCCAGCAAATTTGGAAAACTCACCAGTGGCCACGGGACTGGAAGAGGTCAGTTTTCATTCCAATTCCAAAGAAAGGCAATGCCAAAGAATGCTCAAACTACTGCACAGTTGCACTCATCTCACACGCTAGCAAAGTAATGCTCAACATTTTCCAAGAGAGGCTTCAACAGTACGTGAGCTGAGAACTTCCAGATGTTCAAGCTGTATTTAGAAAAGGCAGAGGAACCAGAGATCAAATAGCCAACATCTGGTGGATCATCGAAAAAGCAAGAGAGTTCCAGAAAAACATCTACTTCTGCTTTATTGACTATGTGGACTACAAAAAACTGTGGAAAATACTTAGAGATGGGAATACCAGAGAATACCTGCCTTCTGAGAAATCTGTATGTAAATCAAGAAGCAACAGTTAGAACCGGACATGGAACAATGGACTGGTTCAAAATTGGGAAAATAGTACCTCAAGGCTGTACATTGTGACCCTGCCTATTGAGCAACTTTCACTTTTCACTTTCATGCATTGGAGAAGGAAATGGCAACCCACTCCAGTGTTCTTGCCTGGAGAATCCCAGGGACGGCGGAGCCTGGTGGGCTGCCATCTGTGGGGTCGCACAGCGTCAGACATGACTGAAGCGACTTAGCAGCAGCAGCAGCCTATTTAAACTTATATGCAGAGTGAAAGTGAAAGTCGCTCAGTTGTGTCCAACTATTTGCAACCCCATGGACTATACAGTCCATGGAATTCTCCAGGCTGGAATACTGGAGTGGGTAGCTGTCCCCTTCTCCAGGGAATCGTCCCAACCCAGGGATTGAACCTAGGTCTCCTGCATTGCATGCAGAGTCTTTACCAGCTGAGCCACTAGGGAAGCCCTATATATGCAGAATACATCATGGGAAATGCTGGGCTGGAAGAAGCACAAGCTGGAATCAAGATTGCCAGGAGAAACATCAATAATCTCAGATATGCAGATGACACCACCCTTATGGCAGAAAGCGAAGAGGAACTGAAAAGCCTCTTGATGAAAGTGAAATAAGATAGTGAAAAAGCTCAGCATTCAGAAAACTAAGGTCATGGCATCTGGTCCCATCACTTCATGGCAAATAGATGGGGAAATAATGGAAACAGTGACTTTATTTTTTTGCACTCCAAAATCACTGCAGATGGTGACTGCAGCCATGAAATTAAAAGACACTTGCTTCTTGGAAGAAAAGCTATGACCAACCCAGACAGCATATTAAAAAGCAGAGACATTGCTGACAAAGGTCCTTCTAGTCAAAGCTATGGTTTTTCCAGTAGTCAGATATGGATGTGAGAGTTGGGACTGGAAAGAAGGCTGAGTGCCGAAGAATTGACGCTTTTGAACTGTGATGGTGGAGAGAACTCTTGAGAGTCCCTTGGACTGCAAGGAGATCAAACCAGTCCATTGTGAAGGAAACCAGTCCTGAATATTCATTGGAAGGACAGATGCTGAAGCTGGAGACTCCAATACTTTGGCCACCTGATACGAAGAACTGATTCATTGGAAAAGACCCTGATGCTGGGAAAGACTGAGGCAGGAGGAGAAGGGGACAACAGAGGGTGAGATGATTGGATAGCATCACTGACTCAATGTATATGAGTTTGAACAAGCTCTGGGAGTTGGTGATATACAGGGGAGCCTGGTGTGCTGCAGTCCATGGTGTCACAAAGAGTCGGACTTGACTGAGCGACTGAACTGAAGATGCTGGTGGTACCATCCTATATCACACATGAGACTAGAAGCACAGAGAGGCTGAGCACCTTGCCCCAGGTCACACAGCTGGTGATAGCAGAGCTGAGAACTGGCCCACTGTGGTTGAATCTGGAGTCTAGATGCTGTTATGACCTGAGGGAGCAGCAAAGACAGAGTGAGGGAGAAACAGATGGCCCAGACTTAGCCAGGCACACATGCATGCACACATATACACATGTGTGCACATGACCTTCACCTTTGAGGCTACAAGGAGTCAGAGGAAACCAGAGGGCAACCAGGAGAGGCCAAAAGAGGATGGAGGTCTATTAGGAGGAAAGACCATATTTCCCAGGAGACCAGGGAAGTCCCCCCTGGTGAGTCTGTCTCAAACCCTAGATCCTCTCCCTGGACCCAGGAGCTGACTGTGCAGTGACCTAACTGAGTTGACTCCTGACTTATGCCTTCCCAGTGGTTCAGGTCCCACTGGACCCCACTGCTCTCAGTAATAAGGTGGGAATGAGGTATATAGTCTAGGCTGCAGATTTGTTTGGAGACAAAATTTATTAAAACAGGAGTACAAAAAACCCATTGAAGGGAATTGGCATGAACCTCTCCAGAACACTTAAGAAATCATCTGCTGTTTATCTACCTCCTCTCCTGTCATGAAAGTGGAGGGCCTATTTAATCAATTAATTCTGTGCTCATCACACTCTTAAAAAATGTATTTATTTATTTGGCTGCACTGGGTCTTAGTTGCAGCATGTGGGATCTAGTTCCCCAGTCAGGTATTGAACATGGGTGTTTGCATTGGCAGCATGATGTCTTAGCCACTGGACCACCAGGGAAGTCTCTCATCACAGTCTTGGGGAATATAACGGGTCATAGACCTCCTCTGAGGCCCCCTCAGAGTTGAAGTATGTGATGGCTACAGTAATCCTCCTGCGGCTAAGATGTGGTTTATTGGTAATGACTTACTCAACTTCCCTGCAAACATAGGACTTCTCCCCTGTGTGTGTCGTCTGGTGTCTGATGAGATATGACTTCTGACTGAAGCCTCGCTCACACTCCCTGCAAACAAAGGGCTTCTCCCCTGTGTGTGTCTTCTGGTGCTTGATGTGACTGAAGCCTCGCTCACACTCCCTGCAAACAAAGGGCTTCTCCCCTGTGTGTGTCCTCTGGTGCTTGATGTGACTGAAGCCTCGCTCACACTCCCTGCAAACAAAGGGCTTCTCCCCTGTGTGTGTCCTCTGGTGCTTGATGTGACTGAAGCCTCGCTCACACTCCCTGCAAACAAAGGGCTTCTCCCCTGTGTGTGTCCTCTGGTGCTTGATGTGACTGAAGCCTCGCTCACACTCCCTGCAAACAAAGGGCTTCTCCCCTGTGTGTGTCCTCTGGTGCTTAATGTGACTAAAGCCTCGCTCACACTCCCTGCAAACAAAGGGCTTCTCCCCTGTGTGTGTCCTCTGGTGTCTGATGAGAATTGACTTCTCACTGAAGCTTTGCCCACATTCCCTGCAAACATAGGGCTTTTCCCCATTGTGTATCCTCTGGTGTGTGATGAGACTTGACCTATCCTTGGAGCCTTGCCCACACTCTCCATGCTTAACTCTTATAATTCTTAAAGACACCTGCCCCCATACATAATTTGCCTGTGCCCTCTGTATTCAGTTTCTGGCCTGTGCTGGGCTCCTCCATCATTTTCTCGCTTACCCAGGAATCCCCCATTTGTCCTTTGGGTGAGTAGGAAGAGGCCCTTGAAACCCTCCTCAGCCTTATGCTTTTCAGCAAAGGTTGGGGCCTTTCCCTGACCTCTCCATCCTCAGGTTTGTCACTCTAGCTGTGTGGATCACAATATTGCTGCTCATGATTTTGATTGCCTGGGCAGGAATCCTTTGTTTGGAGACGGTCTCTTGCAGATGTCCTCAGGAGGATCTGAGAGGGGTGATTGCGTTCGACATGTTGCCTGAGGAATTTCTGACTGGAGAAAGGGAGCAGGAGGCACATGGGTGGATTTTGGGCTTTGGTTCTGCTGAAAGAGGAAGCTTTTGGTCAGGTAGCTGCTAAGGCCTGCCCCAGATGTCCAAGGAGCGGTGGCTACATGGGCGCAGGAGGGTCTAGAGGAGCTATCCCACGTTAAAGGTCAGGAAGGGAGGCGGTGAGGAGATAACCCTCGTCCAAGGTAAGGAGCAGTGGCTGTGCTTTGCTGGAGCAGCCATGAAGAGATAACCCCACACCCAAGGTAAGAGAAACCCAAGTAAGATGGTAGGTGTTGCAAGAGGGCATCAGAGGGCAGACACACTGAAACCATAATTACAGAAAACTAGTCAATCTAATCACACTAGGACCACAGCCTTGTCTAACTCAATGAAACTAAGCCATGCCAATGGGGCAACCCAAGATGGGCGGGTCATGGTGGAGAGGTCTGACAAAATGTGGTCCACTGGAGAAGGGAATGGCAAACCACTTCAGGATTCTTGCCTTGAGAACCCCATGAAGAGTATGAAAAGGCAAAATGATAGGATACTGAAAGAGGAACTCCCCAGGTCAGTAGGTGCCCAATATGCTACTGGAGATTAGTGGAGAAATAACTCCAGAAAGAATGAAGGGATGGAGCCAAAGCAAAAACAATACCCAGCTGTGGATGTGACTGGTGATAGAAGCAAGGTCTGATGCTGTAAAGAGCAATATTGCATAGGAACCTGGAATGTCAGGTCCATGAATCAAGGCAAATTGGAAGTGGTCAAACAGGAGATGGCAAGAGTGAACGTCAACATTCTAGGAATCGGCGAACTAAAATGGACTGGAATGGGTGAATTTAACTCAGATGACCATTATATCTACTACTGCGGGCAGGAATCCCTTAGAAGAAATGGAGTAGCCATCATGGTCAACAAAAGAGTCCAAAATGCAGTACTTGGATGCAATCTCAAAAACGACAGAATGATCTCTGTTCATTTCCAAGGCACACCATTCAATATCACGGTAATCCAAGCCTATTCCCCAACCCGTAATGCTGAAGAAGCTGAAGTTGAACGGTTCAATGAAGACCTACAAGACGTTTTAGAACTAACACCCAAAAAAGATGTCCTTTTCATTCTAGGGGACTGGAATGCAAAAGTAGGAAGTCAAGAAACACCTGGAGTAACAGGCAAATTTGGCCTTGGAATGCGGAATGAAGCAGGGCAAAGACTAATAGAGTTTTGCCAAGAAAATGCCCTGGTCATAGTAAACACCCTCTTCCAACAACACAAGAAAAGACTCTACACATGGACATCACCAGATGGTCAACACTGAAATCAGATTGATTATATTCTTTGCAGCCAAAGATGGAGAAGCTCTATACAGTCAGCAAAAACAAGACCAGGAGCTGACTGTGGCTCAGATCATGAACTTCTTATTACCAAATTCAGACTTAAATTGAAGAAAGTAAGAAAAAGTACTAGACCATTCAGGTATGACCTAAATCAAATCCCTTATGAGTATACAGTGGTAGTGAGAAATAGATTTATGGGCCTAGATCTGATAGATAGAATGCCTGACAAACTATGGAATGAGGTTCGTGGCATTGTACAGGAGACAGGGATCAAGACCACCCCCATGGAAAAGAAATGCAAAAAAGCAAAATGGCTGTCTGAGGAGGCCTTACAAATAGCTGTGAAAAGAAGAGAGGTGAAAAACAAATGAGAAAAGGAAAGATTTAAGCATCTGAATGCAGAGTTCCAGAGAATAGCAAGAAGAGATAAGAAAGCCTTCAGTGATCAATGCAAAGAAATAGAGGAAAAGAACAGAATGGGAAAGATGAGATCTCATCAAGAAAATTAGAGAGACCAAGGGAACATTTCATGCAAAGATGGGCTCGATAAAGGACAAAAATGGTCTGGACCTAACAGAAGCAGAAGATATTAAGAGGTGGCAAGAATACACAGAAGAACTGTACAAAAAAGATCTTTATGACCCAGATAATCATGATCGTGTGATCACTCATCTAGAGCCAGACATCCTGGAATGTGAAGGCAAGTGGCCCTTAGAAAGCATCACTACAAACAAGCTAGTGGAGGTGATGGAATTCCAGTTGAGCTATTTCAAATCCTGAAAGATAATGCTGTGAAAGTGCTGCACTCAATATGCCAGCATATGTGGAAAACTCAGCAGTGGCCACAAGACTGGAAAAGGTCAGTTTTCTTTCCAATCCCAAAGAAAGGCAATGCCAAAGAATGCTCAAACTACCACACAATTGCACTCATCTCACATGCTAGTAAAATAATGCTCAAAATTCTCAAAGCCAGGCTTCAGCAATACATGAACCGTGAACTTCCAGATGTTCAATCTGGTTTTAGAAAAGTCAGAGGAACCAGAGATCAAATAGCCAACATCTGCTGGATCATCGAAAAAGCAAGAGAGTTCCAGAAAAACATCTATTTCTGCTTTATTGACTATGCCAAAGCCTTTGACTGTGTGGATCACAATAAACTGTGGAAAATTCTGAAAGAGATGGGAATACCAGACCACCTGACCTGCCTCTTGAGAAATCTGTATGCAGGTCAGGAAGCAACAGTTAGAACTGGACATGGACCAACAGACTGGTTCCAAATAGGAAAAGGAGTATATCAAGGCTATATATTGTCACCTTGCTTGTTTAACTTCTATGCAGAGTACATCATGAGAAACGCTGGACTGGAAGAAACACAAGCTGGAATCAAGATTGCCGGGAGAAATATCAATAACAGATATGCAGATGACACCACCCTTATTGCAGAAAGTGAAGAGGAACTAAAAAGCCTCTTGATGAAAGTGAAAGAGAAGAGTGAAAAAGTTGGCTTAAAGCTCAACATTCGGAAAACTAAGATATGGCATCCGGTCCATCACTTCATGGGAAATAGATGGGCAAACAGTGGAAACAGTGTCAGACTTTATTTTTGGGGCTCCAAAATCACTGCAGATGGTGACTGCAACCATGAAATTAAAAGACACTTATTCCTTGGAAGAAAAGTTATGACCAACCTAGATTGTATATTCAAAAGCAGAGACATTGCTTTGCTGACTAAGGTCCATCTAGTCAAGGCTATGGTTTTTCCAGTGGTCATGTATGGATGTGAGAGTTGGACTGTGAAGAAGGCTGAGCACTGAAGAATTGATGCTTTTGAACTGTGGTGTTGGAGAAGACTCGAGAGTCCCTTGGACTGCAAGGAGATCAGCCCTTGGATTTCTTTGGAGGAAATGATGCTGAAGCTGATACTCCAGTACTTTAGCCCCCTGATGCAAAGAGTTGACTCATTGGAAAAGACTCTGATGCTGGGAGGGATTGGGGGCAGGAGGAGAAGGGGACGACAGAGGATGAGATCTCTGGATGGCATCACTGATGGACGTGAGTCTGAGTGAACTCTGGGAGTTGGTGATGGACAGGGCGGCCTGGAGTGCTGCGATTCATGGGGTCACAAAGAGTTGGACATGACTGAGCGACTGAACTGAACTGAACTGAAGGCCTGCCCCACTAATCATCTTAGTGCTGACAGTGCAAGATCTGTCTCCCACCAAGTGTGCCTTTACAGTCCACTTTTCCATTCCATTCTTATTCTCTGCATCTTCTACAGAAATCCAGGAAGCCTGTGTCAAGGACCTTTTCTTCATATTCCCCAGACTAGGGACCTTCCAGTAGCATCAGAAGCAGTGTTTCTCCTGATAGAGGTGGATCTGCAGGGACCTTTCCCTACGTATAAGTATCTGAAAATTCATGTCACAGTGGTCACAGGTATTTTATCCTCCTGAGAGATAAGACTCTTGATGACTTAGGTGGAATCATCCTGAGTGGCTCCCTGTGAGGGGAAAAGGTCTATTAAGTTAGGGGTGCCTGTCCTGGAGCTCTCTGAATATGGGAGGCAGTACAGGGGGTGATGTTCTAGCATGTGCAAGTAAAGCTGAATTTGAGGGTCCTCATTGAAATAGCAGCCTTTGTGTCTGGGTCTCTACACGAAGTGGGATTCAGACTGGATGAGACCGAGTGGCCCAGGTCCCATGGACTAGAGGTCTCGGGTTCCTGTTGCCCCCATTAGTTCATGAATTGCTTTTCTCTCAGTTTTCCATAAATCATAAAAGATGTGTTTTTTCTCAAGCCTCACAAGTATTCATATCTCATTTATTTCATTCAGTCTAGTCCATTTAAAATGTACTAGGAAATCCTGTTTAAAAATACATCTCCACCCAGACTCTCCACATCCTGCTGCTGCTGCTACTAAGTCGCTTCAGTTGTGTCCAACTCTGTGCGACCCCGTAGATGGCAGCCCACAAGGCTCCCCCATCCCTGGGATTCTCCAGGCAAGAACACTGGAGTGGTTTGCCATTTCCTTCTCCAATGAGTGAAAGTGAAGACTCTCAGTCGTGTCCGACTCTCAGCGACCCCATGGACTGCAGCCTACCAGGCTCCTCCGTCCATGGGATTTTCCAGGCAAGAGTACTGGAGTGGGGTGCCATTCTTCACACCCTGACTCCCATGCGTCTTTAGTCAGCCCACTGTCCCCTCTCATCTGGTAATGAACTGACCTCTGAAGGGATTCCCCACTGCTGTCCCTTCCCCAAAATGAACCAAAGCATCCTCTTAGAACAGAGAACATGCCACTTGCAGCTGAAAGCTGCACTGTTGTTCCGTCACCCTGGAAGATTCCAGGTGCCTGCAAATAGACATGGGCCCTGAGGCTTCCATGTTCCATCCATCCTCCTTCATCTCCCTCTGTACTTCCTCCTACAACCACTGGCATGGCCTCTTTTCTCGATCCTGGGGCTATGGCACTGGCTGATCCCCTGCCTTGAATCCTTTCCCACAGGTATTACCTCTGGAGAGACCCTGCCCCACCATCCTCTGCCACACCCCACCCGCTGCTCACACTGATCCGAGGCCCTTTTCCTGGACTGATTTTTCTCATAGCAACCAGCAGCCTGTCTGGTATTAATTATGTTGCCCGAGAAGGTGGTTCTATCTATTTCAGGGCATGGAGCCCAGTCTGGCACAGAGTATGAACTCACGTGACAATGAACTGAAACAGTGACTGAATGCAAATCATTGCACACCTGTCACTTAGAAATGTGGAGGAAATGAGGAAGAAACAGCTAAAGATGAGAGAGCTGGTAGGTGCTAGAAAATTTGCTTTTTGCCTCTAAGCCTTTCAGCAGAATGTGATGTCATGTATTTTTTGCATGAAATATTAAAAATGAGAACAAAAAGTTTTAATATAATTTTTTCCTAAAAGTCATATGAAATGAATCAATTTCTGAGGCATTTTGAGACTTGACTGACTTTACACTGGATTGCACTCTGCTTCAGAGCCAGACCAGGGAAGCTCCCTAGGATGGGGTGAGGTGACTTTACACTGGATTGTACTCTGCTTCAGAGCCAGACCAGGGAAGCTCCCTAGGATGGGGTGGGGTGACTTTACACTGGATTGTACTCTGCTTCAGAGCCAGACCAGGGAAGCTTCCTAGGATGGGGCAGGGTGACTTTACACTGGATTGCACTCTGCTTCAGAGTCAGACCAGGGAGCTCCCTAGGATGGGGTGGGGTGCTTGAAGAGTAGCGCTCACCTCTGCTGGCCGTGAGCTCACTCTTCCACCTGCTGCCACACTTGATGCTGAGCTCTTGGCTGTACGTGTCCCTGTACCAGACCAGCAGCTCACAGCCTGGCCTGACCACCCGACAGGTTCAGTAGAAGATCTGCCTGTGAGTCAGGAAGGCTACCAGGTTCTGCTCCTTGTCCTGGGCACCGTTCACATACCTGGAGTTGAGGCCAGGAAAGAGAAACCACAAGTGATGAGTCTCCTCCAGCTGTCAGACCTGATCCCAGCGCCTGGCCTTCAGTCTCTGAGGCTGCCACACCCCCCGCCACCCCTCCTGGGGACTTTCTGTTCACACTTTTGGCCACACCATGTGAATTCTTATCTCCAGATCCTATTTCCGGTCCTATTCCTGGCTGGAACAGTTTTCTCTCCTTACCTAATTAGCCATTTTCCAGAGCCCAGTTCCACATTTGTCTTCACCTGGACTGACCATAAGACTGGTGACCTCTAGCTCCTCTAAACTCAAAGTTCTCTTTCATTCCACAGAACTTGGTACTTCTAGGCTAGCATACACTCCTTAGCACTCACCCCAGCCTCCCTTCTTTTCTGAGGCCTTTCTCCAGTCTCCCCACATGTATATAGGGTCCCATTCGCTTGCCGACCCCTTCCTGTGGAAACTTGGAGCGTGCTGTGACTTAGCTTGAGACACAGAACAGTAATATATACTTTCTGCCTCCCCTGATGAAAGGCCCTCAGAGAAAGGTCCTGACCCCCATTCCTTCCCAGGCCTCAGGGCCCACTTCTCACTAGAGCTTAGCCTGGGGAGGTTGCTGCCCTCATGGGCTCAAGGTCCCTCATGCTAGGTTATCCTGACACTGTACAGTTCTTCAAAAGTAGAAAAATTAAGGTTACATATTCCTAAAATCAATTGGTTAATTTCTATCTGAAGTATGTCCTCCAAAAGAACATGGGTTGTGTGATCTGCTTCAGTAATGAACTCTACTGTCTTGGAACACAGAAAGTGGTTGGTAAGGGTCAGTTAGGTGAGTTTAAAGTGTCCCTGGTGAATCTAGACTCCTCAAGTTGTTTTCAAGTACCCCAGTTTTGTTGAGCATAGAGACTTACATTTTGAGGGCATATGAAATGGCAACCCACTCCAGTATTCTTGACTGGAGAATCCCATGGATGGAGGAGCCTGGTGGGCTACAGTCCACAGGGTCGCAAGGAGTCGGACATGACTGAGTGACTTCACTTTCTTTCACTTTCACTACATTTTTATTTCTTTGATTCTATTGTTTTTTAAAGGAAAGAACATAGTATGGTGGAAAAAGAGGAAAGATGTGAAAGCTATTGAAGGAGGCTAGTTGAGAAGGAAAAGGGTGTGGGCTTGGAGGAGCGACCTTTATACCTGCAGGCTCACTGCACTCACCTCAATCCAGTTGGCCCAAGACCTCTTCTTTCCATCCACATACTCATAGCAGTTTCTCCCTTTGGTGATCTGAGTGTCAGAAAAAGGGTTTAAAACTTCTCTCTTTTGGTGGGAGGTAACAGAAGAATTATTTCCCTCTGCTATCATCAGTGCTCTTTAGCCTCCATGAATTAGTTGTCAGTTGTGACCATGTGGTAAGCTCCTGAATCATCACCTCCATGTCTGAGTCTGTTGGTGCACTCAGGGCAAGGACTCTACACGGGAAAAGCCACTTCTGTGTGCCTGTACCACTGTGCTCCCACCTCTCCTCTCATCTTTAGATAGAAGTCCCGTGTTCATGCACAGTTTACACAGTACACAGGGCTGGCCATATTATCCTCATCCATGTCCTCACATGTAGACATGAGGTCCCCCGCCACATGCACCAGTGATTGGAGGTCAGAGGAGAGGGGATAAGGGGTGTTCTCACCAGCCAGGAGTATCCACTCTTGGCAGCCTCTTCATCGTCTGTGATCTGGCCCACGTAGGAGCCAAAGTGCAGGCCTAGCAGCAGATCAGACACCTTGTTCCACACTCCAAGCCCAGCCTCAGGGATGCCTGATGGTCTGATACTTGACCCAGGGGACAGACTGAGGGCTGAGTGATTGGCATGCCCTTTCTCCACTGCACAGTCCTTTACAAGGGTCGGGAGCCCGTGACAGCACAGCTGTCAATGAAGTTCTCGCACTTCTCACAATCTGGAGGTGAGAGCAACGGAGATGAGGGGAGGTATAGTGATGTTGCTGGTCATAAAGAACTTCAGAATGAAATGGGGCGCTCATGGCATTTGGCCTTGATCCTGTACCTCAAGTCATAAGAGGAAAGGGATGATTGGGGGACCAAATGGTGAGGTTATTTTATTGTGCCAAGGCCTCATAACCCCTTCTCCGTGAATGGGCCCATGGGGTCACTCACAGAGGTAGTCATCCTGGGGCTCACTTGGTACACATGCCTCACTTTCTCGTAGGCTGTATATCTTCACTTCAGTCTCCTTTCTTCTGAGTTCTGAGTTGGAGAAGAGAAGCTGGTGGGGTCTGGAGAGTTAGATCCTGTTTGATCAGAAACTGTGGTATCGCCCACCTGCTCATTTGTATACTTTGTTAATAATTTTTTTACATTTATTTTAAAAATTTTTATGTGTATATTTTTATTCATTAATATTACATTATTTATTTATTGGCCACACTGCATGGCATATGGGATCTTAGTTCCCTGACTCAGAATGGAACCCAGCCTCCTGCAGTGGAAGCACAGAGTCTTAACCACTTAACCACCAGGAAAGTCCCTTCTCTATACTTTGTTTTTTCTCCCTTTAACTACTGGTTCAGAGAGACTGAGGCTACACACTGACTAAAGATGCCCAGTTTAATGTTAGCATCCTGTACTTCCTGTTAGTAGGTTTAATTTCCCAACGTTCTTACTTAGAAAATAGTTCACGGACACATCTACTCAGAAAATATATGTTGAGGGCACGTTACAGATAAGGCATTGTGCAAAGGCCTGGGCATAAACACTAACAAAGCATGGTTCTGTTATTACAGCTAGATTTATTGAACAACTTCAATGTGTCAATACTTTTATATTTAATTTAATGCTTTCAAACACTTTACAGTGTGTTTGAAAGCAATAAGAAGATTGCTTATTTTCAGTTTACAGATAAGCAGTCAGAACCTCAGAAAATATGTAAGATTTTCCTTTCCAAAGGCCACAGTGCTAACTTTAGGTCTCAGATCAGTCCAGCTTAAATCCATACCTACCCAAAGTCTACCCTACATACCTGGGCCATAGTTATTAGCCTTTCTAGAGGAATTAGAGGAAGTGAAGTACCCAAGTTATTTCCCACTTTTTGTCTAGGGTGCTGTTCAGAGATACTTGGTTCTCTGGGAGGGGGCACTGGTATCTGGGCCTGCTTGGGGCCACGTGTCTTCAGCAATTTTGATGCTCCTGGCATTTCCTTCAAACTAGATTTGTTACTTACTAGTGCCTTGGACATTCTCTCTGTGTGAGAGTCACATAGTAAAAGACAACATACATTTCTTTAGTTCTTTAGGACTTTATGAAGTGTTTTCCCAAGCATGATTTAAGTTAATACTTTGACAATTCTTGGAAATATCCAGTGTTGCGGGGGGAGGAGTGGAAAGGGGATCGGAACACTGAAGTGTAAATAAAGGACCTAAGTGGGTAGTGAATCAAAACTAGAACTCATATCTTAAGGTTTTTTCCCTTCAACTTTCTCCATAAAAGTGAGAGCAAGGCAGGGAGAATAGCTGGAGAATCCACAAGGTCAGGAAAGAAGAGGGTAAGGGCTCAGAGAAAACCGGGGTGGGGCGGGGTTTCTATTAAATAGTGCCTCTTTGATGAATGAGGCAGTGTGGAAAAGTACAGAGGGGACAAAACACATCTGGAAAATAAGGTGACGAAGCAGTGAGTTTGGGAAGAAGAAAGACGATTGGCAGAAACATACATAGACAATAAAGAAAATAAGCTGAAAGTTGCAGATCGCCATGTTTGGAATTAAAGTAGCTGGTCCCATCAATTCTGCTTGAATAAGGTTGTACAACTAGCTGGTTTTCCTCCGTTTCCTGATCCATAAATTGGTATACATGCTAATTCTTGATGTTATAGTGGACATGAAGTTTAATAACATTCAACAAAATGTCTGTGAGCTATTTGATACAGTATGAATGTGAGAGTCCATCCCTGCTATCAATTTACCCCCTCAGCTGTCTCTATATTTGAAGTCCGGCTCACAGATACTATCTTCAGCATGCCTTGACCTTCTTCCTCCTAGATGAATGTTTAAATATGGAGTCACTCACTCAGAAAACATTCAGAGAGCCCTCAGGGGCTTTTAGCTGGGCCTGAACTTTTAAGAATTAACAGATAGCGCCTAAGCTCTCAAAGCTCGTGACACAGGGGCAGGCTAAACAAATGATTCTGTTTGGTAGTTAGAATAGGAAAAAAGAGTCCAGAATGGCGGTGGATAAAAGACAAGGATGGGAAAAGCCCGCAAAAACAGAACAAAGGAAGGTCCGAGGACCGGAGTGAGGACCTCGGGTAGAACCAACAACACTCTTGGCTAGCCCAATTTACATAGGGCAGGCCGAGGGGGAGGAAAAAAGAGAAAAAGAGGAGCCAGAGGGCTGGGGGCGTCTCTCTCCCCCCGCGCTCGTTCTCTCTCTTCTCTTGGCATCTTTGGGTCGGCATGCCCTCACGCCTCGATGATGTATTTTCCTGTTATTTTCTAAATAAAACTGAGCTGTAACAGTGATCTGTCCAAGAGCTACAACATGGTCTGTTCGAGACCCGAGAGCTATGACATGGTCTGTATGAGAGCTGTGACATGCCAAGAGCCTTAATGTCCATCGCTTCAAATTTTTGTTGAGATGAGACAGAACCAAATCTCCTCGGTAATCTCTTACACTCCCCTGACATCTATGGTGCCGTGACTTGGGTTTAACCTGGCTGAAACAACCTCAGCGTGGTCCCCTGCAAGGACGAGGCCAAGCACAGCAGGAGCCCAACTTGGCGAAAGCTCCTGAGGTAGAGCGGAATGCGAAGAAAACCCAGCGCAGGGGAAGTGACAAGAGGCCCATCATGCTGGAAACCGGGACAGCGAAAAACAAACTCAGCAGAAAGCTCACATGGCTCAGTCTCAGATTCCAGAAGACCTCCAGTTAAGGTAGGAGATCCTCGCTCCTGTGGCTGGAGGGACATATGCCTAACAAAATCTTAATTCCTTTACAGCTTCTTGTTTCCTCAAACCCCCTCGCGAACAGGTGGGTGGCAGTGGGCTCAACTGAGGGACTCTGGAGAGGCTACTCTTTGGTATGTTCCAAAGGCACTACCTGTTGAGCCCCACTAGCCATTACCCAAGCCGGTGGGGGGTTCTTCTGTCCTTAATCTTTGTGCCAAGGATCAGGCCAATGAAAGTCGTGAGCATAGGTCAGCTATTTAGCGGATTTTCCGGCAGGCTATGAAGGGGATTCCTTGGCATGTTTTTCCCACTGCTTTTTCCTCCTGTCCTTTAGCTCTCTCTCCTGGGACTCGGAGCCCGGCCAAAATCCAGGATGCCTGGCTTCAGAACCTAATGAAGCTCAGGCTCTGATGTCTCATTGCAAAAATTCAGTGAGAGATAAAGTGATTGGTAAGAGGTGGATTTGTTAGGATTCAGAGAGAAGCACACTGCACTGCAGGATGTGGGCTATTGCAGAGGGCTCTGAACATGGAATGTGGCCTGGCTAGGTTTTGCCAGCTGAGTGAATTAATATGCTAATGAGTGGGAGGATCATCCCAGCCATTGGGGAACCACCCACTCCTCTGTCTTTTGACAGTGCCGTGGAGCTGTCCTCCCACCTCTGGGTGTGTCATTTAGTTTACAGATTGGGGATTAAGGTTTGCTTGAATTTGGCTTGTCATCCTAGACGCAATTGATTGTAATCAGTTTATGTTATGCCCTTGTGCTGTGTCCTTCTTTCAAAGGTTGTGCTCTGTCCCCTCCCCTCCTGTTTCATACTGTTTTCCTGAGCCCCATCCAGGCCCACAATGTTGCCTCTACAATCTTCTGGAGGGACAACTAGAAAATAGCTGGCCCTTGGGAGGGAAATACTGTATAATACCCAATCCTTCTAGATATTCAGCCCTTCATCTTCGGTGTTTCCTACAGCATGTACAACACCAGCATCTCTCAGTGAACCCGCTAGGGTGGGCGACAGGCACACAGTGCCTGCTAGAAGTCCACCAGGTGGCATCCCTTCAAAGGCAATTGGGCTTCCAGGGATAATGTTTGCCACTTTGGGAGTTAGCCCTGCAGGCTGTTTGGGCCCAAACCCTTACCACCCTTCTCCTAAAGTTATAAACATACCCCTGGATCAAATCTCCACTCTACTCTTATGGAATATCTGGTCTGTTGCCTCTTAACAAATTTGTTCTTAAGCCAATTACTAACTCCTACAATCAAGACCCTGCCCCCTTGTATGCAACCTGCCCCGTTGTTGCTCTACCCAGTCTATTATTAAAACACCTTAATGCCCCTAACAGGGCCAGATAACCCACTCCTTTGTCATTACTTCTGTTATTACATAAAGTGGGTCTATGACAACAGAGCTTACCAGGGGAGACACCCTTGCCTGCTCTTATGGAGGACTAGGGGAAGAAATCAATGACTTAAATCCCTTAGAGTAGTAAGAGGATAAAGCTTATGACTGTTTCACTGTCTCCCAGTCTCAGGGCAAAGGCTTGGATTGCTTTACATCATGATATCTATTCCCATCTGAACAAAATGAGTTAAAATTACAACCCCTTAATCTTACCCAGCACTGGTCATGCTGGAGACCTTGGGGATGCCCAACTCCAGTCCAGGGGTCCCAGGAGGTCAACCTGCCTTGACCTTCCTCGGGATCTTGTCCTTGAAAGATTGTCACGCCTCAACCAACTTGGGGATTCGCCAGTCCAGGGGTCCTGGGAGGTCATCACTCCTTGATCTGCCCAGGGACCGAGTTCTCCGGAGGCCAACCTGCCTCTACCTGCCCGGGGATTTGATCTCCAGGAGACTGTCATGCCTCAGCCTGCCTGGGGATTTGCACCCTGACCCAGGGATGCCTGGCTCTCAGGTTGCAAGAGTGCTGGGTAAGATAAGCTTCAGAAAGACTCACCCCTAAGGAAGTCCACCCATGGAAATAGAAGGAAGTCTATTATTTGTGGGACTGTGCCCAGTCTCAGTAATAACTGAGGAGCCCAATGAGTTAGTCTTCTGGAAAGACTAAAGAGGCCCTCCAAAAGCTTACCAATCTGGACTTAGACTCTTATGAGGGACAGGTGATTTTAAAGGACAAATTCATGTCCCAGTGTGCATCAGATACCAGAATAAAATTACAACAGCTACAGCAGCAGGACCCTACTTCCTCTTTAGATGAGATGGTCCACACAGCCAGCAATACCTTTTATAACAGAGAACAGGAGAAGGAGGCCAAGGCCCAGGAGAGGGAGAGAAGGAAAGACAAGGCATGCCCTGATGCTGGCCGCCCTCCAGGGAAGCCCTGTGGTAAACCCTGAGTCTTTAAAGGACAAGGCATGAAGCGAATGCGTAATCTGTAGACAGGTGGGGCATTGGGCCAAAGAGTGTCCAAACCGTTATAAGTCTCCTAAAATGACTTGCTTCAAATGCCATCAACTGGGACATTGGGTGGCACTCTGCCCTTGGGACCCAAGAGCCTCAAGGTCAAGCGCCAAGCCTTCCCTCAACGATGGTTCAACAGGACTGAAGTGGCCCCCTCCAGCTAGCCCGCCTGTCACAGATAACCATCACAGGGCTAGAGCCAAGGGTGCAACTGGATGTGGCAGGTAGGTCCGAGAATTTCTTGGTTGACATGTGGGCTACCTACTCTGTCTTGATCTCCTACTCCGGAGCCTTCTCCTCCCAAACCTGTACCATTTTGGGTGCTACAGGAAAAGCAACTACTAAAAGATTCACCCGAGCACTTCTTTGTTGCTGGGATGGACAAATATTTTCCCACCAGTTTCTAGTGGTCCCTGAGTGTCCTACTCCCTTATTGGGAAGAGATATACTCACTAAATTGGGGACCACCCTTGTGATGGGAAGTTTTTCAGCCCCTAGAGCCCTACAGCTTCTGGTTACTACTGAAGAACCTATTACACCTTCTCCAATAGAGAGGGACCAAAAACTATGGGAAGACAAAATTAACCCCTAGGTGTGGGACGAGGGGACTCCTGGACAAGCCCTCCAAGCTGAACTGATCATCATTATCCTCCGAGATCCCACTCGGTTTCCCAATCAGAAACAAATATCCCCTCAGAAGAGAGCCTTCTTCTGGGAGGGACTACAGCCTTTAATAAATAAATTCCTTGTTTGTGGGCTATTGGTACCCACCAATCAACCATGTAACACCCCACTTCTGTCAGTAAAGAAGGACAGAACCTGGCAAATGGTTCAAGATCTCCGGATCATAAATGAAGCTGTAGTCTCCCTCCATCCCACAGTATCCAATCCCTGTGTAATCTTGGGAGAAATCCCACCCAGTGCCAAGTGGTTTACAGTCTTGGATCTCAAAGATGCATTTTTTTTTGCATACCACTGGCTAAAGAATCCCAGTATCTTTTTGCCTTTGAGTGGGAGGCCCCAGGAGAAAAACACCAACAGATGACTTAAACAGTATTACCTCAGGGGTTCAGAGATAGCTCCCACCTATTTGGACAGGCCCGTAGCGGGATCTCCTAGATCTGGACCTGGGACCTAATGGGAGAATATTACAGTATGTAGATGACCTACTAATCTCTCCAGATGAGAAAAATGCCCAACAACATGCAATTCAGGTTCTAAACTTTTTGGCAGAGAGAGGATATAAAGTCTCCCGTGCTAAGGCACAGATGGTTGAGACAAAGGTCACTTACCTGGGAGTTCAGTCCAGGAGGCTGTCCTCTGAGCGGGTACAAGGAATCCTGCAGTTGCCCTCCCCCACAACTCAAAAACAATTGCAGTCTTTCCTGGGGCTGACTGGGTATTACAGAATGTGGATACCAACTATGGTCTAATTGCCCAGCTTGAAGGGGCAGGATGATTCAATCCCACTGATGTGGGGAACTCCTCAAAACAAGCCTTAACTCAGGCACCTGCCTTGAGGTTGCTAGACCCAGAAAAAGCATTCCAACTTTATGTCCATGAAAGAGAGGGAATAGCCTTGGGCGTGTTAACTCAAAGTTTGGGATCTGAGCTCCAGCCTGTTGCTTACTTATCCAAGAGACTCGACCCGACTGCCCGAGGCTGGCCCCCCTGCCTTTGAAATCTTGCAGCTGTTGCAATCATGATAGAAGATGCTTTAAAACTCTCTTTTGGGGGCAAACTACCTGTTTTTACCAGCCACCAAGTGAAACAACTCCTAAATAGAGACCATTATGGATGTCTGATAAATCCTCAGACATCAAGTAGTGCTGATGGAAAATCCAGGCCTCACTATATCCCCTTGTGAGGTTCTTAATCCAGCCACCCTCCTGCCTACCCCCGAGGGCTCTCTCCCCTTTCACTTTTTCCTAGAAATCTTGGACCGCTGGACAAAACCCTGAGAGGGATTGTCGGAAGATCCTCTGACCAACCCTGAGGAAATCTGATACACTGATGGAAGCAGCTTTGTCTTGGATGGAAAAGGAAAAGCCGGATATGCAGTAGTCTCCAATTTTGAGACCGTAAAGGCTAAGCCTCTGCCACCAAGTACTTCAGCCCAATCTGCTGAGCTCATAGCCCTGACTTGAGCTTTAGAGCTGGAAAAGGAAAAAGAGTAGCCATCTACACTGACTCCAGGTATGCCTTTCTGGTGCTACATGCACATGCTGCTCTTGGGAAAGGGGCCGCTTGACCACCCGAGGGTCCCCAGTCAAATATGGTGATCAGATTCTTAGGCTCTTGGAAGCAGTCCATCTGCCCACCGAGGTTTCAGTCTCCCACTGTAACGAACACCAAAAAGGGAGCACAGAAGTGGCAGGAGGGAACCAAGCAGCCAATCAGGCAGCTAAGAGAACAGCATTACAGAACCATGACCTAATAGGGGTTGCCACCTTAGTTCCACAGACTAATTTGCCAAAAACTCCTTCATATACTGAAGGTGAGACTCTTAAAGCTAAGAGTGAGGGCTTTCAAGAAGGTCATATGGGGTGCTTGCAAAAGGAGGGACTCCTTTTTCTGCCTGGAAACCTCCAATGGAAGTTGGTTAACTCATACATGCCACCACTCATTTAAGGGAAAAGGCCTTCCAAAGATTACTAGAAAGGTCCTTCAGAGGAAACAGGCTTCCAAATGACTAAGGCAAGTGGTTTACCTTGTCCCACTTGCCACTTAAACAACCCCCAAGGAGCTCAAAGACCCCAGCTGGCCCAGCCCATCCAATGACATGGGGCCTACCCAGGAGAAGACTGGCAGATGGACTTCACACAGATGCCAGTTTCTCAAGGGTATAAATACCTATTAGTCATGATAGATACATTCACAGGTTGGATTGAAGGCTTTCCCAACCAGACTGAGAAGGCTGAGGAGGTGGTAAAAAATCTCCATGAAATCATTCTGAGATTTGAACTTCCCAGGTCATTACAAAGTGACAATGGGACATCATTTACTTCTAAGGTCACCCAAGGGGTCTCTAAAGCACTGGGCATTACTTATTATCTCCATTGTGCCTGGAGGCCTCAGTCTTCAGGAAAAGTAGAAAGAGTCAACCAATTCTTAAAATCAGTGATAAAAAAGATAACCCAGGAGACCTCCCTGGGATGGAAGCTATTTACCAATAGCTCTCCTCTGCACCCGTATTGCCCCTAAGGAACGGGTTGGTCTTAGTCCTTATGAGATGCAATATGGGAGACCTTTTGTTTATGTCAATGACCTCCTCTTAGATCCAGAGGCTCAAACCCTCCAGTCTTATACCACAGCCATTGGACAATTCCAACAGGATATATGCTTGTGGGGTGTGAAACAAGACCCAAAATATTCTAAGGAGTCAGCACTATATGCTCCAAGGACTCAAGTCCTCATTAAAGTCTGGGGAAGATGGGTCCCCAAAGGCTCAACTCCAGCCCACATGGAAGGGCCTCTACCCTATAATACTTTCTACCCCCACAGCAGTCAAGGTACCAGGACATGACACTTGGAATCACTACTCACGAGTTAAGCTGTGGAAGAAAACAGAAGAGGACACTCAATATACCTGTGAGCCCCTGGGAAATCTCAGATACCTATTCAGAACTGTATATGAGTGCCATTCTAATGAACACCCCCAAAATCTAGTTTCTGGGGATAGGATTTCTCAGGACAGCTCTAAAGAGCCAACACAGCTTGCCATGGGTTGTACTCCAGAACAGACAGGAGATAGATCTGATCCCTGAACAAGGAGGGATTTGAGCCATCCTGGCAGTGGGAATTTGGAATTGGCTAATGCCCCTGCTACTCCTTGTTATGCCATATTGATGCTGCTTACGATTGTTCCATGTATTATCAATTGTCTAACCTGTTTTGTCTCTGCCCAGGTCAACAAGCTACAGCATGCAGTGAGTGCCAGTTCAACAAAGATACATAAAACTACAGCCGGCCACAGAAAATATCACTCACCCTTAGATGGACACTGCTATAAGGACTCTTGGAGGCCTAAGACCAGCAAGAGGGGGAGGCCCAATACCCCTCGCCGTCCCAGTTCAGCAGGAAGTAGCCAGAAAGACCTCGACGCCCCTACTCCCAAATAATTGGGCCTCCCATCTCTTGAGGGGGTAATGTTAGGTAGTTAGAATAGGAAACAGGAGTCCAGAATGGCGGTGGCTAAAAGACAAGGAAGGGAAAAGCCCTCGAAAACGGAACAAAGGAAGGTCCAAGGACCAGAGTGAGGACCTCGGGTAGAACAAACAGCACTCCTGGCTAGCCCAATTTACATAGGGCAGGCCCAGGGGGGAGGAAAAAACATAAAAAGAGGAGCCAAAGGGTCGGAGTTCTCTCTCCCCCCACCACGCGCTCATTCTCTCTCTCTCTCCCCTCTTCGCGACTTTGGGTCAGCATGGCCTCATGCCTCGAGGATGTATTTTCCTGTTATTTTCTAAATAAAACTGAGCTGTAACACAGAGCTGTAACACTTATCTGTCCAAGAGCTATAACACGGTCTGTTTGAGACCTGAGAGCTGTAACATGTTGAGGGCTTTAATGTCCATCACTTCAAATTTTTGATGAGATGAGACAGAACCGAGGAGACTACACTCCCCTGACAATTCCACGTATAAGAGTTGCCTAATCAGAGCTCAGAGGAAGGAGCTGTTAGGTCCTCCTACAAGAATGAACATTTGAAATCAGTTCCAGGTGATGAATTTTTACTTCTACCTATGTGAAGTCCCTTCAGTTATTTTCTTACATGTTGGTTTTCAGTCATAAAATCTGAGGCTTGTCAGAGTTGGGAGTTGATTCCTCTTTCTTACTGGAGTAGGATGCTCTGAGGTTGGGGATCCTATCTCCTTCATCTTGGACCACCTGCTCTATAAATTTCGCTATGTATCTGTAAGTTTTCCTTAGGGATATCTTAATATATCCCTCACTTTAGCACAGCACAAAAGAACTGAGATTGAAACCATCCCTCAAATGAGTGATAAAAAGATGTATGAATAAGACAGTGTAAACTTTATAGAATTATGGAAGTTTTAAGTAGCTTGTAAGGGGTTTAGAGAAGGTGCTTTGGATTAGATTGCATGCAGTACCAGTGATACTGTGATCTCAGGCATATAATCAAACATTTCTTTACCACAATTTCTTGATGTATAAATGGTGATAGTTATAGTACCTACCAATAAGTACTGTAGGATTGTTTTAAGGTTTAAGTTAGTTTATTCAGGTAAAATGCTTAAAGTTTGAAATTCTGTGAAAATAATGTCACGATATTGTTGCTATTCAGTTCAGTCACTCAGTTGTGTCATGCTTTGTGACCCCATGAATCGCAGCACGCCAAGCCTCTCTGTCCATCACCAACTCCCAGAGTTCACCCAAACTCATGTCCATCGAGTCGGTAATGCCATCCAGCAATCTCATTCTCTGTTGTCACCTTATCCTGCCCTCAATCCCTCCCAGCATCAGAGTCTTTTCCAATGAGTCAACTCTTCACATGAGGTGGCCAAAGTATTGGAGTTTCAGCTTTTAGCATAAGTCTTTCCAAAGAACACCCAGGACTGATCTCCTTCAGAATGGACTGGTTGGGTCTCCTTGTAGTCCAAGGGACTCTCAAGAGTCTTCTCCAACAGCACAGTTCAAAAGCATCAGCTTTCTTCACAGTCCAACTCTCACATCCATACATGACCACTGGAAAAACCATAGCCTTGACTAGACGGACCTTTGTTGGCAAAGTAATGTCTCTGCTTTTGAATATTCTATGTTGCTCATAACTTTCCTTCCAAGGAGTAAGCGTCTTTTAATTTCATGGCTGCAGTCACCATCTACAGTGATTTTGAAGCCCCCCCAAAAAGTCTGCCACTGTTTCCACTGTTTCCCCATCTATTTCCCATGAAGTGATGAGAACAGATGCCATGATCTTAGTTTCTTGAATGTTGAGCTTTAAGCCAACTTTTTCGCTTTCCTCTTTGACTTTCATCAAGAGGCTTTTGAGTTCCTCTTCACTTTCTGCCATAATGGTGGTATCATCTGCATATCTGAGGTTATTGATATTTCTTCCGGCAATCTTGATTCCAGTTTGTGCTTCTTCCAGCCCAGTGTTGGTGATGATATCAGACATTGTACTAAAGACAGCACAGGAAGGCAGTGGTCTCTAGGATCTCTGTGTATTCTCCTATTCTTACCTCCATGAGGAGGATTTTCTTGTCACAGGATTTGGGAAATACTTACCTTCTGGTGTTTACTGTGCTTCACTCTGAAGGTCATCCAAGAAGGTTTACCTAAAAAGTGATGAGAATCAGTGATTTGGTTGGTAAATGTTTCCAAACTCTGGGCATTCTAATTAAGAACACAGAATTCTGAGCTAGAGAGTGACAAGGACGAGGATTACCAAAGGAGGAATAGTAAGTAATTTCTGTACCATCAACTACTATGTTTCCACTAGGAGTATCACATAATTTTCTTAAAAAACACAAAACTTCATCTATGCTTCATCTGATGTTCATAAAGTATCTAATAAATTTACTAGCCTTTCATGACAAAAATACTCAACAAAGTAGGAATAGAAGGAAGTGGCCACAATACAATAAAAGTCATATATGAGGAGCCTACCTCTAACATCATATTCATCAGTGAAAAGCTGAAAACTTCTAAGATCAATAAAAAAGGCAAGGATGCCCATGCTCAACACTTTTATTCAACATAATATTAGCAATCCTAGCCAGGGCATTAGATTAGAAAAGGAAACAAAATGCTTCCAATTTGGAAAGGAAATAAAATTACATCTGTTCACAGAAAACATGACTTTATGTGTAGAAAAAATCTTTAAAATTCCACAAAAAACTTGCACAGAAAGTTTCAGGGTACAAAATAAACATTCAAATATCTTTCCATGCATATTTGAATGGAAAATTCATTGTTCACTGACCATTCCAAAATGGAAAATAAGCAAACAGTCCTATTTACTTTTAACTTTTTTAAAGCTATAGTCAAGAGCTAAGTTTAAATTTTTTAAAAAAATATTATTTTTATTTATTTATTTGTGCCAGGTCTTCATTGTGACGTGTGGGGTCTTTAGTTGTGGCATGTGGGATCTAGTTCCATGACCAGGGATTGAACCCAGGTGCTCTGCATTGGGAGTGTGGAATCTTAACCACTGGACCATCAGGGAAGTCCCAACAATCTTATTTATAATAGCATCAAAAAGATGAAATAATTAGGAGTAAACTTAAGGAGATGAAAGGCTTACACAGTGAAAACTACAAAGTATTGCTGAAAGAAATCTGATACAAATAAATAGGCATCCCATGTTTATGGATTTGAAGACTTAATATTATTAAGCTGTTCATACTATCCAAAGAAATTTAAAGATTCAATGCAACTCCTATAAAAATATCAATGGATTTTTTTTTCAGATATAGAAAAATCCATCCTACAGTTAACATGGAATCTCAGAGGACCCACGAATAACCAAAACAATCTTAGAACAGCAAAACTGCAGGCTGCTGATTTCAGAACATATTACAAAGGTTCAGTAATCAAAAGAGTGTAGTAGTGGCATAAAGTGCGTGCTAAGTTGCTCAGTCGTGTCCGGCTTTGTGTCCCTTTGGACTAGCCCACCAGACTTCTTTGTCCATGGTATTTTTTCAGGCAGGAATACTGGAGTGGGTTGCCATTTCCTTCTCCAGAGGATCTTCCTAACTCACGGATTGAACCCGTGTCTCTTGTGTCTCCTACATTGAAGGTGGATTCTTTTATCTGCTGAGCCATTGGGGAAGCCCGCTGACATAAAGACAGATTTATCAATCAGTGGAACGGAAGAGGTAGCTAGAAGTAAACAGAAATAAACTCTTGGATACATGATCTAAAGATCTTCATCAGGGGTGTCAAGACAATGGGGAAAGCTTAATCCCTGTAATGAATGGCACTGGGAAGCAAATATCCACATGCAAATAATGAAGCTCTTACATCATGTAGAAAAATCAACTCAAAAATGTAAGACTTGGTAAGACTCGGTAAGACTCTTAGAAGAAAACAAGGGTGAAATGTCATTAATTGGTAATGATTTCTAAATATGATACTAAGTGCACATATTAATAACGTAAAATTAGACAAATGGAACTTACTAAGCTTAAAACTTCTTTGCAGCAAAGGAGACAATGAACAGAGTGAAAAAGATGGTAGAAAATATTTGTAAAATACTTATCTGATAAGGGGTTAGTAAGCACATACCTATATCAAGGCTGCCTATAAGCCAGGAAGAGAACTTGATTAACCATGATGGCACCCTGATATCAAACTTCCATGCTCCAGAATTCTAGGAAAACAAATTTCTGCAGTTTAAGCCACGTGATCTGTTTTGTTATGGCAGCCTGAACTGACTAACACAGTGGGAGAAGGAATTAAATAGACATTTCTCCAAAGAAGATAACACAAATGGCCAACAAACATGAAAAGATGGTCAGTATTACTAATCAATGGGGAAATACAGAACACAAGCGCAATGGAAATTATCTCATATATTTTATGATGGCCAGTATGAAAAAAAATTAGCAAGTTTGGTAAGGATATGGAGAAACTTACACACTAACACACGCACTATTGTTCGAAGTGTAAAATGTTGCAACCTTTATAGAAAACTGTATGGAGTTTCCTGTGAATATTAGAAACAGAACTGCTATATGACCTAGCAATCCAACTCCTAAGTATATATTTATAAAAAATTGAAAAGATCTTGAATAAATATATGCACATGTATGGTCATTGCAGCATTATTCACAATTGGCAAGATGTGGAAGCAACCTCACAGTTCACTGGTGGATAAAAAGATACAGATTATATATAAAATATATCATATGCATATTATACACACATCACATAGTGGAATATTTTTCAGCCTTAAGAATGAAATTCTGTCATATGCTACATCAGGGATGGGCCTTGAGAATATTATTAAATGAACCAATAAAAAAAGACAAATATTGCATGATTTCACTTGGGTGTCTAATCAAATTCATGGAAACAGAATAGAATGGTGGTTGCCAAGGCCTATGAGAAGGAGGAAGTGGAGAATTGTTGCTCAATGGGTACAGGGTTTCAGTCATGCAAGATGAAAAAGTTCTACAGATTTGTTGTACAGCAATGTGTATATAGTTAGCAATAGTGCACCACACACACAAAAACTGTTCAGAGGGTAAATGTGTAGAGTTATGGCGAATCGTGGGGTACCTGTTCCCTATGAAGAGTATCTCTTCATACCAAAACCTTTGCAGACATGTTTGGTTTTCATGTCTCTTACACTACTATTAATAACCTAAGGGAACAAATGGACTTCTCTGGTGGCACAGTGGATGAGAATCTGTCTGTCAATACAGAAGACACAAGTTTGATCCCTGGTCCAGGAAGATTCCACATGCTGTGGGGCAACTAAGCATGTGTGTCATAACTACTGAGCCTGTGTGCGCTCTGCAAGCAGAGAAGCCACCACAAGGAAAAGCCTGTGCAACCCAAGTAGAGCGTAGCCCCCACTCACTGCAACCAGAGAAAGTTGATGCACAGCAGTGAAGACCCAGCGTAGCCAAGAATAAATAAATAATAATAAAAAAACTAAGAGAATAGAAATCCATATATGGAGAATCATGGAACTAATCTAAATTGTTTTCTCCAGTCTAGGCAGATTAACTCTTCTAAACTCTACTCTGAGCAGCAGAAGAGGAAGTGAGCTACTCACTTCTATTTTACAATGAGTATACTTCATTTTGTTTACCTGATGCTGTCTCTGGTCAGCAGTGAAATGTGGGAAAAATCAGGGAGACTAAATAGTTATTTCAAACCCTTTCCCAGAATCAAGACAAAGAATTAGGTTCATCTTAGCATAAGAAGATCATGTGGTGTGGTTAAATATATATGCATAAATAATGTATCTTGACATAATATGTTAATCTTTCCTCTTCTAAGAAATTTAACCCAGTGACTGAATCATTATGAGCTTAGTATTAGAAAGTTCTCTGGTGAATTTATAGTCTAATTAAGGTGGCTTTAGTTGCCCTTTTATTAAGAATGTTTAGCAAAAATAATCATTTTTTAAAAGAAAAAGAATGATAAATTTTAAACATAAAACTATTGAGAATTATACTGGAAAACCTATACATCCACCTTCATTCAGGCTTACATCAATACTCTGCCACAACCATGTCAGTTCTTTTAATTTCTATTTCAGAATTCAAAAATAAGATAAAAACACTAACCAACACACAGTGAAGCCACCTGCCAGCCCTTACTCCTCTGGTGCTGAATTTGGTGGTACTTATTCACATTTAGATTTTTTAATATTCTCCATTTTTTGGCATTTTCAATATAAATTTATTTATTTTAATTGGAGGCTAATTACTTTACAATATTGTATTGGTTTTGCCATACATCGATATGAATCTGCCATGGGTGTGCTCGTGTTCCCCATCCTGAACCCCCCTCCCTCCTCCCTCCCTGTACCGTCCCTCTGGGTCATTCCAGTGCACCAGCCCCCGAGCATCCTGCATCATGCATCAAACCTGGACTGGCGATCTGTTTCACATATGATAATATACATGTTTCAGTGCCATTCACCCAAATCATCCCACCCTCGCCCTCTCCCACAGAGTCCAAAAGACTGTTCTATACATGTGTCTCTTTGGCTGTCTCGCATACAGGGTTATCGTTGCCATCATTCTAAATTCCATATATATGGGTTAGTATACTGTATTGGTGTTTTTCTTTCTGGCTTACTTCACTCTGTATAATAGGCTCCAGTTTCATCCACCTCATTAGAACTGATTCAAATGTATTCTTTTTAATGGCTGAGTAATACTTTATTGTGTATATGTACCACAGCTTTCTTATCCATTCGTCTGCTGATGGACATCTAGGTTGCTCCCATGTCCTGGCTATTATAAACAGTGCTGCGATGAACATTGGGGTACACATGTCTCTTTCAGTTCTGGTTTCCTTGGTGTGTATGCCCAGCAGTGAGATTGCTGGGGCGTATGGCAGTTCTATTTCCAGTTTTTTAAGGAATCTCCACACTGTTCTCCATAGTGGCTGTATTAGTTTGCATTCCCACCAACAGTGGAAGAGGGTTCCCTTTTCTCCACACCCTCTCCAGCATTTATTGCTTATAGACTTTTGGATCGCAGCCATTCTGACTGGCGTGAAATGGTACCTTTGTGGTTTTGATTTGCATTTCTCTGATAATGAGTGATGTTGAGCATCTTTTCATGTGTGTATTAGCCATCTGTATGTCTTCTTTGGAGAAATGTCTGTTTAGTTCTTTGGCCCAGTTTTGATTGGGTCGTTTATTTTTCTGGAACTGAGCTGCAGGAGTTGCTTGTATATTTTTGAGATTGTCAGTTGCTCCATTTTTAATATACAAATAATTATATATATATGCCTATATATATATAATTTGTTTCAACAAAAGTTCTCATATTTATTACTGAGCCAAAGCACCAGTGCAGAAACACTGACACAAAGAGAAATCATTTTTTCAGTGAAACAAATGGATGCGTTAATGATGTTTTCAGAGTCATATGGTAAGATGCAAGTGACCTTGACAGCACAAATATGTGTGCCACCTCGTGTGTGGCTCCTTATAGACCTATAGCTTTGTTTTTCTGCAATGTCTTCTCTTGGAGTTTTATCTGGTTTTATTACCAGTTTTCATTAGAATCCATTAGGGAATGGGATGATTCTGCTTTTGTTTCTTGGTGAGGTATCACTTGATCCTGAAAGTCTTGTCAGAAGACATGGTGAGGAGCAGAGTAAACTGCACATAAAATGGCAGAGAAGGGGAGGCTAATTATTTCACGTATTTAAAAACTTCATATGGATAGTCTCACTGTATAATATATTGTTATGCATCTTGCTAGTTTTCTGAAAATTATGTTTTCTTTGCTAATGCCTGAGATGCAGCTAAGACATAAACACAGGTTAGTTTCAGGAAGACACCTCTAAATCCTCCTGGCCCCTCACCTTGCTGCCTTGGTGTCCATTCTTCATCAGAATCCTCAATGTCATCTACCTGGGGTTTGATGACCTGCCTGCAGTGATGCATGAATGCTAGTCGAGTGGCCCTGAGACCCAGAAAGAAGCAAAATTTTTGCTTTAAGAAGGAAGAACAAAGCATAGAGGCAATGGAAAGTGTCACAAAGTCAGGCCAATTAGTAGGGCTTGGAGAATCTAGAACAGGGCAAGAGGTGAGCTGTGCACTGCCAGGGCCAGCCCCACATTGATAAAAAAGAACAAAAATTTCCTCCAGGTTAGTCTCCACACAAAAGGAGCCTGTGAGCAGATGTAGCCACCTAAGAGAGGGCCAAGTTAACATGGAGACTGAAGACCTGTTTCATGTTTCCCAGGCTCACAGGTGCCCAGCATTTCCTGTTACCTATAGTAATCAGTGCTTCACAGTTCCTTTTTGCATTCCTATAACAGATTTTTTTCCCATTCTCCCATCTCTGCGCATTCTTCCTTGGAGAAGTATATGGAAATGTCTTTGAAAGCATCTTTGGCCTTAAAGAAAATAATAGACTTCATCAGTGACTTACTAATATGAGTCAGCCCTTAGAGCTGGGCCTTCTCCTCTACCTATGGGCAGGGAGTAGCCTGATGCCACTGGGTGTCTGTGAGACAGGGATGAAGACTTTCCTTACTGACTGTGCCCTGCTTAACTGAACAAACACTGAGTATTTCCTAACTATTCCTGGACACAAAGCACTTGACGATGCTAGTATCCTGTTCTGCCCCACTCCACCCCACCTGTTCCAGACAGGGCCAGGCACTCCCATCCTGTCTATCTTCACAGAGAAGTTCACTCAGCAATGCAGGCAAGCAGTCTATGGTCTTTAAGGGACCAGCTCCACATCCTTCCTATAGAGCTGGCTTAGAGCCTGGCTTTGCCACCTCCACCTCTCACTATGGGCTTCCACTCTGTTCTCCCAGCATCTCCCTCAGTGCTCTCCTCTGGGGATATGTAAGGGTTCATGGCCTTGGGTGCCTGTGGAGGACGCTGAGATAGCCCAGACCACTGTCCAGAGCCAGGCCTGTCTTCCTTGGATGGAGTGTTTGGGGCAGGAAGGTGTGGGAAAAGTCAGGGTGGGGGTCTTTGTGGGATGGACAAATCCTGATAGGCTGTGATAGACCAGCCTAATGTGAGCAAGATTTTGTTGCCCTACAACTTGACCCCTCTGAGGAAAGGCACTAGGAGGGATGTGTCTGTGGGTGACAGAGGGAGTCCTAAGGAGACCTGGAAGTTCCTAACTGCTGGACTGGTGTCAGGCTGAAATCAGGGCTCTGTTCCAGTGCAAGAGGGAATGTTTTTCCAAGGGTTTTGGTGGCTCTGCCTGGGGACTCTGGGAAAATCTGAGCATAATGTGTGTTCTACATCTAAGGGGCAAACCACTTGACTTGAGATCAGGGTCACAGGGCTGGGGGAACTGGGGTTCCTCAAACAAAGGGGACTGGGGGGTCTTTTGGCTGATGTAGAATGCTCAGGTTGAGAGAACTTGGAATCTCTTGAGGCTGAGGAAATCGGGGATTTCTCATTAAGGAGCTTTAGGTTTCCCTCCTACAGGATAGTTGGGGTCTTGAGTATGAAGGGATTAAGAGTTCCCAGGCTGAGGTATTCAGGGACTCTGAGGTTAGGGAAATTTGGTCTCTCTGCGGGTGCTATTTTTAGGGTGCCTCAGGCTGAGGGGAATTGGGGTTACTTCAGGTATTTAGGGATCTCAGCACTAGGGCATTTCTTGTTTCTGTGGGTGAAAGGATTTGTTGTCCCTGAAGCAGACGAGACGCGAGTTCCCTTCAGTTTAGGACCTGGGTTCCTCAAAGCTGTTGGGATTTGGGGCCTTCCAGCCTGGAATTTGTGGAGAAGGCAATGGAAACCCACCCAGCACTCTTGCCTGGAAAATCCCAAGGATGGAGGAGCCTGGTAGGCTGCAGTCCATGGGGTCTCTAGGAGTTGGACACGACTGAGCGACTTCACTTTCACTTTTCACTTTCATGCATTGGAGAAGGAAATAGCAACCCACCCCAGTATTCTTGCCTGGAGAATCCCAGGGACGGGGAAGCCTGTTGGGCTGCCTTCTATGGGGTCGCAGAGAGTCGGATACGACTGAAGCGACTTAGCAGCAGCAGCAGCCTGGAATTTGAAGATGTCAAGCAAAGGGTTTACGAGCGTTTCGCAGGGCCTGTTCCTGTCAGTCTCCCCGCTGTCCTCCGGCGCTGCCCACCCCGGTCCGGCGAGAGCTCGGCGATAGGCGTCATCCAGTCCTCCCCGGCTGAGGCGAAGCGAAGGGTGAGCAACTGGCTTGTACAGCCGCGTCAGGCACAAGCCACCAATCTGCGTTGCGACTGAAGCAGTCCAGCCAATAGGAGCTGGGAGGATGCGGAGCGCGCAGAAGGTCCCGCCCCACCGATTGGGGATTGGCTGCTCTGGGTCCCGTGCTTGTCTGCCTAGAGACCTCCAGCGCGCAGGCGCATCTTGGTAGGTTTCATAGCTTGTCAGGCAACGCGTTTTAATCTTGCACTTTAAGTGGGCGGTGCGTCCTCAGGGTGGATGTTTTCGTCCAGTGCCCTGAATTAGAATCTTGGCTCTAGGAGACTGTAGTCGTGCTCCTGAGCTTTCTCCTGGCCCACCTGTGCCCTACCTTGTAAAATCCAGTTTTGGCAAGAGCTGTATGTGATGAGTACTGCTTTATTTTGGCGACAACTGTGTAATTAACTAAATTCTGATGAAACACGAGAGAAATAGCATTTGGTCAAACATTTCAACGCAACGAATGGAATGGTAAGTATATTAGAAAAAACTTGGAGATTTTTAACCTCAAAGTAGAAGTGGCACTGATGAGTAATCTGTACGTTTAATGTAGGTATTAAAAGGCTTCAGAAATGAGATATAAATAAAACCCCAAAGCCCTGCTAGTGTTTTCCATAGAACAAGGCATTGAATTGGGTCTACAGAGGTGAGTTTGCTTGAGACCTACTGGCTTCAGAGGATAAAATAGGGACACTGTTTCTGGCCCTTACATATCTTTGCTCATAGAAAAATAACATGATTTCCATGTATTGGAAGCAAGATGACTGACTGGAAATTATCAAGTGGGGCTGTTGCAGGTAGGGGGACCACTTCTAGGGCTTGAAACTGGGCTCTTATCTAACAGTCGGAAATAAATTGTGCTGACAAAGCAAAAGGATTTATTGGGAAGCAGCACCCAGATGGAGAGCAGTAGCGGTAAGGGAACCCCAGAGAACAGCTCTGCCAGGTGGCTCGCAGTCTCAAGTTTTATGGTGATGGGATTAGTTTCCGGGTTGTCTTTAGCCAATCATCCTGACTTAGAGTCCTTCCTGGTGGTGCACACCTTGTTCAGCCAAGATGGATGCCAGTGAGAAGGATTCTGGGAGGTGGTCGGACATGTGGTGTCAAATTTTGACCATTCCCTAACTCTTCTGCTTGGTAGTGGCCTATTAGTTCCCTGTTCCTTACCAGGATCCCCTGTCATAAATCAGCTCATGCAAATGATTACTATGGTGCCTGGTCAGGGTGGGCGGTTTTAGTCAGTGTGCTTCCCCTAACAGGGCCATGAGTGCTGGTTGGGAGTCTGGATGGAAAGATGTTACCAGAAAAGTGGGTTTGCCTCTGGGTGGTGTTGAGCCAGAAGATACAACCCAGCCAAAGCTCATGGGAAGGAAAGGTATATTACTTGCAGAAGTATGGAGAATGCCAGGGAGCTTTCCAGAGCAATCTCTCTCCAAATGGCAAAATTAGGGAAGCTTTAATCTACGGGAACAGGCATGTTGAGGCTTCCGTTGTGGCTCAGATGGTAAAGAATCTGCCTGCAGTGCAGGAGACTGCGGTTTGATCCCTGGGTTGGGAAGATCCCCTGGAGGAGGGCATGGCTATCCACTCCAGTATTCTTGCTTAGAGAATCCCATGGACACAGAAGCCTGGTGGTCCACAGAGTCGCAAGGATTCAGACACGAGTGAGTGACTAGGATTTTCACTTTACAGGCGTGTTCATGCAGGGCCTCTGCCCATGGCAGAGTCCAAGCTTCAGTTGATTGACGTCTTGAAAGTCAGAACCAGTCACCATCAGCATGGGTTACATTCCAGCTGATCTGGTCTTGATATAGGTATAGATATCTGTTCTTCTTTATAATCTTTCCCCTTTTAAGTTATTACAAAATATTGAGTGTAGTTCCTTGTGCTATAGAGTAATCCTTGTTGTTTATGTTTTACTCTAATTTTTTAAAATGTTGATTTTTATTTATTTTATTTATATTTTTGGTTGTGCTGCGTCTTTGTTGCTGTGCACTGGTTTTCTCTAATTGCAGCAAGTGGGGGCTACTCTTTGTTTTGTTTCTAGGATTTCTCACTGCTGTGGCTTCTCTTGTTGTGGAGCACAGGCTTCAGGGCATGCGGCCTTCTGTATTTGCAACACAGCAGTCGTGGCTCCGAGGCTCTAGAGCAAAGGCTCAGTAGTTCAATGAGAAGCTCTCACACTGCAATGAGAAGTCCCCGCTCTCCTCAACTAGAGAAAAGTCCACGCAGCACGAAGACCCAGCACAGCCAAAAGCAGATGATAAGTAAATAAAATTATAAAACAACAACAATAGAAACACACAAAAGTCAGAGCTGGTATCAGATAGCCTGGTAATTAGGTCTGGTTGTCTCTGGTTTATTGCACTGCGGCCTTCTTTCTGAAATGCAAAAAGAAAGAAAACTGCAAGGGGTGGTCTGCTGTAAAGGTAAGCACCAGGGTGTAAGTAGCATGGAGTTAAAGGCAAATAGATGGAGAATGTAGCTCACGCAGAGTTACGGGGACAGAAAAGCTAATTTATTTGCAGACTACAGATAAGGAACAGTGAAGTAAAATCTAGGAGGGATCAGGCCTGCTCAGTGTTCTCTTTATCTTCTTTATTCTCAGGAAAGAAAAGAAAATCATTCCTCTTTTTTTTTCTTTTCACTGTGACATTGATGGAAGTAGCTTAGACCAGAAGGACTGGCCTTCAGGAGCCCAGCTTCATTTTCCCGTTTTTTTTTTCATAAAAGCACTGTAGCAGAGTTTGAGACAACACCAGGAGAAAAACAGAAGTTTAATAACTTGTATATGTCATGTGTATAAGGGAGCTACCCAGGAAACCTGAGTCACTTCCTGAAATGTCCAAAGCCATCAACTCAAATACCATTTCAGATAAAAATAAAAGAAAGACCTTGGGGAAGCCCATTATGACAGGTTATCATGCAAAACACAGTAAAGAAGCATATGATTTTTGCAGATTTAAGTCAGGACCTCTGCATTGATAAGTTCTTTGAGTTTTAATTATCCTTCTATTTCTGGTGCAAAGAGGGTAAGCCCTTAAATATGGAGATTTCTCTTTTGTAAATGTCCTTCACAAAAGGGCAATCACTTCTTAGTTTTCTGAGATTCCTGGTTTTTTTTTTTTTCATTAGACTGAATAATCCTTATGCCAGAGAGGCATATTTTGGGGTAGCATATCCTACTCACCTTGACATGGATATACCCTACTTTGCTTATGCATTCATCTGTTGAAGGATATCCTGGTTTTTTCAAGATTTTAGCTGTTATAAATAATGCTGCTGTGCATAATTCCATCCTCGTTTGAATTTGCGATAAATTTTCAAAGCATTTGAGTCGATATTGAAAGCATGATTGTTGGATTACATTGTTTAGCTTTGGAAAACACTGCCCAACTGTGTTATAAAGTGGCTGTACGTACATGCCAGCAGCAGTGAGGGAGACTTCTTTTTCCTCACCCTCCAGCAGTTGATATTGTCATATATATGGAGTTTAGCATTCCTAAAAGGTGTGGTGTGATATCACATGATTTTAACTTGTTATTCTTTAACAGTATGATTTTTTTAAATCTAATTCTTGTAAGATGTTTACTGTCTATATATCTTTTTTGGCCAGGTGTCTGTTCACATCCTTACCCAATTTTTTATAGGGTTGTTTTAGAGGTCTTTATCTGTTTTGAGTCCAGACGCTTTATTAGGTATGTAGTTTACAAATATTTTTCTCCCAGTTCATGGTTTGTTTTTTGACCTTATGAATCAGGTCTTTCAGAGTAGAAATATTTAATTTTATAAAGTCCACAATATTTTTTTCTTTTATGCACTTGATTTTTGTGGACTAACCTCAAAGCTCATGATCTGCAGACCAAAACCAAGGTCATGAAGATTTTCTTCTTTGTTTTTCAGTAATTTTGATAGTTTTGTATTTTAAAGTTTGTGTTTATACTCATTTCATTTCATATGGTTTCCCGTTAATTGTTCTGTAACAATTTTGGAAAAGTCATGGGCTGTTTGGTTCTGTTTCAGTTTTATTTTCCCCAGTTTCATGGAGGCAGCAGAACTTCCCCCAGGGGGTAGGGCCTCAGCTGAAGGTGAGGGTGGCTTGATCTGCGCTTTCCCATTGGCTGACAGGGAACGTGAGCCCACCTCCTTGAGCTGCCCTGGGGTTGTGTGTTCTGCCTGAGGACTTGGCTCCCAGCATAGCTGATGGGAGCCCCATCTCCTCAGAACCTGCCCTGGCTTTGGTTTCTGGAACTCAAGGGTAGGGGTGGTCAAGTCCATGCTAATGGGAGCTGGGTCCCCTCAGGACCCACCAGGGCTTCAGCTTTGGGACATTGTGGGGTCCTGTTCACTCAGACAGGAGCCTGGTCTCCTCAGGACCTGCTGGTAGGCGGTCCTGCTGAAGAAAAAGGTGAAGAAACGTGAGGAAAAGTGGGGAAAAGGTGCCTGTGTGTGGCTGACTGCTGAGGAGTGTCTGTCTTCAGAGGGCCAGGTGGGGAAGGACTTGGTGTGGAGAACCTAGTGTATGGCCAGTTTTGCCTTGGCTCCTTAATTCTTGTGAGTTAACAAGAGTACATGCTCTTAGAACTTTTCTGGGTTCTCTATCCTGGGCCTCTGGTCTGTGTGCCTGTTTTTGTGCCAAGTCCACACTTCTTTATGGTAGCTTTGTAATGTAATGTGAAGTCTGGAAGTGAGATGCTTCCAGCTTGTTCTCCTGTCTCAGGTTTGCTTTGGCTATTCTGGGTCCTTTGTGGTTCCTCACACATCTTAAGATTGTTCTGTTTCTGTGAAAAATGTCATTGGAATTTAGGTTGTTGTTATTTAGTTGTTCAGCCATGTCCAACTCTTTACAACTCCATGGACTGGCCTGCCAGGCTCCTCTGTGCATGGGATTTCCCAGGCAAAAACACTGGGGTGGGTTGCCTTGCTCTTCTCCGGGGATATCCCGCACCTATCACCCTCTAATTCTGCATGAGCTACACTCTGCATCTGTTATCTTTTAATTTTATGCTAGTCACATCCTGATGCTTAACTTTACAGTACTTTCTCTGTAAACACCCCTTGTAGTTTGTTTTTCCCTCTTTGCATTAAAGAAAGAAAGCTGTAGTGCAATCCACAAAAGATAATGGACCTAACTACTGGGACGGAATGCCAGACCCAAGTTACCAGGCTACCTGAAGCCTGCCTATTGACTGTTTTGAAACAATGCAGAAAGAAAGAATACAGGATCCTTACACCTTTGCTCTTTATCTCCAACCTCTGACTGTGAGTCCCGACTATATGATCTCCTTGATTCCCCGTGGCGGGGGCACAGTTCCTGAGGCACGAGCCTACTGTGTTCTCTACTCTGCCAGCTTGGGGATTAAAGCCATTTTTCTATTTCCTCCAAAAAAAAAAAATTATTTCCACAAAGGCGTAAGGATCGTGTATTCTTTTTCCTTTTTGCATTGTTTCAAACAGTCAATACATTAGTTTTCTGAAAAGAAGAAAACTTAGTTATCAATTCAGACTGTAGATTAGGAACAGTTAAAGCAGAAAGGGACTCAAAAGGCAAAAGAGAAAAAGAAAACTTATTTCACTGCAACGTAAGCAATATCTTTTAAGTTTGCTGTTGTGGGAAATGGCCACAAGGAGGCAGGATTTCTTCATGCCCTACTCCTGTTACTGCAGTAACCAGAGTCTCAGGGTTACTCCTACCTAGGTCACGGTTGTAAGTTAGAGTGGCATGTGCCAGAAGAAACCATCAAAAGTTGTGTCTCATTAATCCTTGGTTTGGCTTTTTTTTTTTTTTCCAGTTACTGTTTACCTTTTTTTGGGGAGGATAGTTGACTTACGTTTATGTGATTAAAACAAGATATGATATTGCTACACTACCTAAGGGGCTTCCGAGGTGGCTCAGATGTTAAGGAATCTGCCTGCAATGCAGGAGATGCATTTTTCATCCCTGGGTGGGGAAGATACCTTTGGGGAAGGAAATGGCAACCCACTCCAGTATTCTTGCCTGGAGAAATACATGGACAGAGGAGCCTGGTGTGGTACAGCCCATGGAGTCACAAAGAGTTGGACACAACTTAGCGACTAAACAACAACAACAACAATCCTGGCCTGGATTCTTACAAAAAACTGTGAATTGGTCTCTTCAGCCTTTGCATGTTCCAGTCCCCTACACTTAAACACCCTTGGATGCCTCTTCCCACGTGTCATTTTCTGCTCAAATATCTATAATGGTGGGATTCTATTGTCTGCTCTTCAGCATCCCTTAAGGCCCAAATCTGCTCCCCTAAGAGTCTGTTATGCTTCAAAAAACTGGCTCACTCATTTGTTAAGTACACATATTGCTTTCTCTTCTTTGGAGCTTTGTTTATGCCTGAAAATGTTCTCTGTTCTGCATTACTACTGTTAAAAACCTTACCTATCCATTTCAAGCATTATCCCTGTTCATAATTCTAATTTCCTCCTACCATCTCCCCACTCACAGCAGACGGCTCTTACTTGAGTTCTCTTAACACAGTGCACTCCTTTGACCATTTCCTTCTTGTTTGCCTTTAATTGTATGCTGCCTTCAACCATTTTTCCACTTTCAACTGGATTTTAACCCTACTTTTGAAAGGGGATTACATGGTCCTCAGTTCTGGACCATCCAAAACTTCCAACACAATGCTTTGCAGGTCGTGGACATTCAGCAACCCGCACATTGGAGAGACAGTAACACCAAGTAGGAATGTGTAAACTGTAGAGTCAGGTGGACAGGGATTCCAGTCTCAGGGAAATTTCTCAGTAGCTCTGAAATTTGGGCAAGGTAGTTAACTTCTTTGAGACTCAGATTCATTTTCTGTGGGCATAGCATTGTATCTGATACACAGGAAAATACATGTAGAGTTTAACATTCATTAAGTATCTAATATATGGCAGTGGCAAGTGTTTGTTTCACTGAATTTTTCTTCTGGAATACCTTTACTTCCTTCTAACTAAAGACACTTTAAGTCTCTTTTTTAGTCTTACTTATGCTTACAATAATTTGCCAGCAAGGCAAAATTGGCACAAAGAAAGCCATTTTGTAGATAGACCTGATATTTTATTTATAATAAGGTCTATGTTTATTTTGAAAATACTGTGAAGTGAAAGTCGCTCAGTAATGTCCGACTCTCCAGGCCAGAATACTGGAGTGGGTAGCAGTTCCCTTCTCCAGGGGATCTTCCCAACCCAGGGATCTAACCCAGATCTCTTGCATTGCAGGAGGATTCTTTACTAGCTGAGCCACCAGGGAAGCCCTGAAAATATTGTAGTACTTGTCAATTAAATAGAATCATGTATATTTATGGAGCACCTGTTATGCATCACTGTTGTAGGTGTTGGGGATACTGCAGTGTGTGAAGTGATTCCATAGACATCTAAGAAGCATGGTGAAAAGCTTGTATAAAAATGGGGCTAAACCTGCTTTTTAGAATCCCAAACTCCATTTCTGGGTCATAAAACTCAACTTTTATGGCAGTTTTGGGGGAGTCCAAGAATGGATACCTGGATTTTTATTAATCTTTTTTCTTTTGTAAATTGAAGTGTAGTTGATATACATTTGTTACTGAGCCTTACCACAGAAAAACCAACTACTGACACCTGGCTGTGGTAAAGGAAAGTACAGCATTTATTGGAAGGCACCATACCAAGAGTCTGGACAGCTACTGCTTAAAAAGCCTGCAGTTAGTATACTGTATTGGTGTTTTTGAATTAAAGATTTTAAAATTTAAAAAATAAAAAACTAAAAAAAAAAAAAAAAGCCTGCAGTTGCCAATGGGAAGGTGAGGGACGTAAGCCAAAGGGTACATGACCAGCCCATGCATAATTCTCCAACTGGTTAATGGCGAGGTAACAGGGCGTGTCACAGGAGTTTACCTTAGAGTTAGGCATTGTCCTTAAGTATCATGGACTCAATGGACATGAGTCTGAGCAAACTCTGGGAGATAGTGAAGGACAGGGAAGCCTGGTGTGCTGCAGTTCAAGGGGTCACAGAGAGTCACACTTGACGAAACCACTGAACAATATTAGGCTCCAGTAGACCTGGAGGCTATGTACTCTGGTCATGGAGTAGTGAACTAGTTAGCATCTTCCACCTGGGGGTTTTAGCATCTGTAAAACAACTCAGGAAATAAATGTACATCAGCTGTTACCATCTAGGCACTTATCAGAAGAGCTAAAGCAGAGGAAATGGGTGAGGGAGTCTGTCCCTGGGAAGGCAGCATTATTTGGTTTTGCTTGGTTACACATTATATGTTACAGGGGTGCAATATCGAGATTCAAAATGTTTAAAGGTATACTCCATTTATAGTTATAAAATATTGGCTATATTCCCCGCGTTCTTGTAGCTTATTTTACATAATAGTTGGTACCTCTTAATCTCCTACCCTATAATGCGCCCCCCTCTTCCCACTGGTAACCACTAATTTACTCTCTAGATCTGTGAGTCTGCTTCTCTTTTGTTATATTCAGTAGCTCCTCATATTTTTTAGATTCCATGTACAAGTGATATCATGCAGTATTTGTCCTTGTCGAACTGACTAATTTCACTAGCATATGCAGGGTGTTTTGTTACCCAGGCTTTTAAAAGCTAGGACTCGAAGAAGCAATGTCGTGGAGGCAAGCTGAATATGTATTTATTTTTTCCTCTGGTTAAAACTAAGGGTAAATCTTTAAGTCTTTGTGTGTGGCAGCTAGATCTGTGCTTTTTCTATTTCTATTCAACTAACCTAAAGTAGTTGTCAGGGAGTGAAAGTTGTTCCTTGTTGGCACGTTGACAGGAGCTCCCAAAACACTGACACCCTTCCTTCGCAGCCACTGAGGTGAGTCCTGTCGATGGCACAAGGGTGCTTAGTCCTCTGTGCCATCCGCTTCCTGGGAGCCCAGGTCGAGTGTGGGGGGCGCCTAGTGCGGGAGGAGCCGGGGGCGTGGAGGGCGAGGTTGGGGCGGAGCGCGGGGCGTAGAGGGCGTGACCGGAGCGTGGTGGGGGTGTGGTGGGCGTGGCCAGGGCAGAGCCCGGGACATAGAGGACCTGGCCCCGGCGGGGCGAGCCGCAGTTTGAATGCTCCCACGAGCCTGCAGCATCTGGCTCCGGAGAAGGTCGACGTGAAGATTTCGAGGAGCCCGAGCGGTCGGCTGGCTCAGCATAAGCCCAGCGCCGCCGTCGCAGCTCGAGTCCAGGTAAATGCGAGGGGAGGTCCCCCATCCAGGTGCTTGCGAGGGGGTTGCACTCGCCGGGCCGCCGCCTCTGCGCGCCTTCTACACCCTCCCGCTCCAGGGTCCTTAGCTTTCGGAGCTGCAGGCTGTAGTACGCCTGCCTCAGCCCCATCTGGACCTTGGCCTCGGCCCCCTCCCAGGACTCCTGCGTGCTCCGCGGCGCCTAAAAGCGGCCAAAGCGCCCCTGAGGCAGCCCCCTGCTGCAGATCTCCCAGCTAAGCCAGGAGGCGAGCGCAGAGGAGGGAGAGAGAGAGTCATAGTGACATCACCTGGGCGCCCACCTTCTGCGCTGGGAGAGGCATTCCGGGCCGCACCCCTCCCGGCCACCAGCTAACTCGCAGAGGAAGGGGAATGAATGCATGCTGTTTGAGTATTTTCAGTTGTCTGCAAAGCTGGTAGATGCTGTTGTTACCCGCCAAGTCGAAGGATATGCACTTACAACAAGGCATTAATTAAATCTATTCTCAGTCTATGAGCGTATTTTTTGTTGTTAAAGTTTTAATTTTTAATTTTGACCATGCAGCGCAGCTTGTGGGATCTTCTGTTCCCCAACCAGGGATTGAACCCTGGCCTCTGGAAGTGGAAGCACTCAGTCCTAACCACGGGACTACCAGGGAATTCCATCCCCTCCCCCTGCCTTTTTTTTTTTTTTTAAGATTTAGGTCATTTGCAGTGAACTTTGAGTGATGGTTTTAGTTATTGAATTAGGGTGGAATTAGTGGTGATGGGGAAAGAGTTCGCAGGGTAAAAAAATAGGAATACTAATAATAATAGAAAAAGAGGAGGAGGAGAAGAAATAACTTTTCTTTGCTGTTCATTACTTGCCAGGCACAGTTTTAAGCTGTTCTATTGATTCTTTTACTTGGATGGTAAGGATGGGAGTTTACTCAACTCCAAGAGGGGCTGAAACACACGTTGCGAGAATTGAGACATCTGGGCAGATGGATGAGATGAGTCATAGTGAAACAAGGGGATAAAGGGTGAACCAGGGAAAAGAAGGAAATCAGGACAGTGGAAATTTGAGAAAAGTTCTCGGGGTTGGGAATGGGGGTGTAGTGTTCAGAGTACATGGAGTAGCTGATTTGAACTTTGAGATTTCTGTTGTCAGGTAGGGGTAATTAGAGGATGAGAAAAGAAAGAAAAGATTTGAAGAGGGGTTGTACTTAGTGATAGTAAAGCTGGAGAACCGCGGGAGAAAACTGCTAATCGATGCGGAGGAGAGGAAGATGGATCAGGCAATGCAGATAGGTTTGAGGGGATGTCACTCAGTTCAGTCGCTCAGTGGTGTCTGACTCTTTGCGACCCCGTGGATTGCAGCACACCAGGCCTCCCTGTCCATCACCACCTCCTGGAGTTCACTCAAACTCATGTCCATCGAGTCGGTGATGCTGTCCAGCCATCTCATCCTCTGTCGTCCCCTTCTCCTCCTGCCCCCAATCCCTCCCAGCATGACTCTAATGGAAAACAAACTCAGAGCATGGGCTCTGTAGGGGGCAAACTAGGCAGGCATCATGAAAGTCTATCTACTGACCTGGCCTGGAGCTCTAGCAGGACCACGGTAAGTGTTCCTAAGCCAGGTTAGAGTTGAGCTGTGGTTGGCTGGTGGGTGGGAGAGTTGGTTGACAATCAAACAGGGAGGAGAGGTATAGGTGGGTTTGATTTATCTGCTTTTAACCCCTTGCTAGTTGTAAATGAGAAACCAGCTTTTTATGTGTGTGAAATGAGTATTAATTAGCAGCAGGTAGCTCTGACTCTTATTTTCTTAAACTGAGAGCATCAAAATTACTTTTGCAATGACCTGCATTATCCCCAGGAAGCTCCATAACTCATGTCCCCAAGCCTTGCTCCTTGTGCTGGGAGATTTAGTGGGGCTGACTGGCAAGGCCCTCAGGAAAGCCTATGGAGTTCAGCGCTGACACTGCATTTGGTGCCACTGTTTAAGCCATTTCACTGTTTATAAAGGTCCATTCATTTACTGTAATGTGTACTTTCCAAAGCTTTTATGAGGTGGTCTCTTGAGCTTTCCTATTCTCCCAGGGGTTGATGCAAAGTAGTTTGGAATAGATCCAAAAGTCAGTAAGTGGAAGAAACTCCATAGCTGTCATTTTTTTACAATCTTTTATTTTAAATTGGAGGATGATTACTTTATAATGCTGCAACGGTTTCTGCCATACATCAACATGAATCCTCCATAGGTACACATATGCCCCCTCTGTCTTAAAAACCTCCCTCCCCATCCCACCCCTCTAGGTGTCATAGTTTGGGTTCCGTGTGTCATACAGCGAATTCCCAGTGGCTATCTATTTTACGTATATACAACACTACTCTCTCATTCTTCCCACCCTCTCCTTCCCCAGCTGTGTCCACAAGTCTGTTGTCTGTGTCTGCGACTGCACTGCTGCCCTGCAAATAGGTTCATCAGTACCATCTCTCTAGATTCCTATATGTGTGTTAATATACAATATTTGTCTTTCTCTTTCTGATTTGCTTCACTTTGTATGATAGGCTTTAGGTTCGTCCACCTCATTAGAACTGACTCAAATGCATTCATTTTTATAGCTGAGTAATATTCTGTTGTATATTTGTATTACCACTTCTTTATCCATTCATCTGTTGGTGGACATGTCCTAGCTGTTGGACATGCTATAGGACATGCTTCCATGTCCTAGCTATTTTAAATAGTGCTGCAATGAACATGGAGGTACATATCTTTTTCAGTTATGGTCTCCTCAGAATGTATGTCCAGTAATGGGATAGCTGGGTCATATGGTAGTTTTATTCCTAGCTTTTTAAGGAATCTCCATACTATTCTCCATAGTGGTTGTATCAGTCTGCAGTCCCACCAAGAGGGCAAGAGTGTTCCCCCTTTTCCACACCCTCTCTAGCATTTATTGTTTGTGGACTTTTTGATGATGACCATTCTGACCAATGTGAGATGATACCTCATTGAGTTTGGATTTGCGTTTCTCTAATAATGAGCAGTGTTGAGCATCTTTTCTTTTCTTTTCTTTTTTTTTAATTTTTTTTTTTTGAGCATCTTTTCATGTGTTGATTAGCCATCTGTATATATTCTTTGGAGAAATGTCTATTTAGGTCTTCTGTCCACATTTTGATTGGGTTGTTTGTTTTTCTGGTATTGAGTTTCCTGTGCTACTTGTATAGTTTGGAGGTCAGTTCTTTGTCAGTTGTTTCATTTGTTGTTATTTTCTCCAATTCTGAAGGTTGTCTTTTCACCTTGCTTATAGTTTCCTTCGTTGTGCAAAAGCTTTAAGTTTAATTAGGTCCCATTTGTTTATTTTTGTTCTTATTTCCATTACTCTAGAAGGTGGGTCATAGAGGATCTTGCTATGGTTTATGTCAAACAGTATTGTGTCTATGTTACCCTCTAAGAGTCTTATAGTTTCTGGTCTTACATTTAGGTCTTTAATCCATTTGGCATTTATTTTTGTTTACTTAGTTTATTTTTGTTTGGTGTTTATGGTATTAGGAAGTATTCTAATTTCATTCTTTCACATGTAGCTGCCCAGTTTTCCCAGCACCACTCACTGAAGAGACTGTCTTTTCTCTATTGTATATTTTTGTCTTCTTTGTCAAAGATAAGGTGCCTGTAGGTGGGTGGATTTATCTCCAGGCTTTCTATTTTGTTTCATTGGTCTATATTTCTATTTTTGTGCCAGTACCATAACTGTCTTGATGACTGGAGCTTTGTAGTGAAGTCTGAAGTTAGAAAGGTTGATTTCTCTAGCTCCATTCTTCTTTGTCAAGATTGCTTTGGCTATTCAGGGTCTTTTGTTTCCATACAGATTGTGATATAATTTACTGTAGTTCTGTGAAAAAATACCATGGGTATTTTGATAGGGGTTGCATTGAATCTACAGATTGCTTTGGGTAGGATAATCATTTTCACAATATTTATTCTTCAACCCAACAAGATGGTATATCTCTCCATTTGTTTGTTTTGTCTTTGATTTCTTTCATCGATGTCTCAGAGTTTTCTGCATACAGGTCTTTAGGTAAGTTTACTCCTAAGTATTTTTTAAATTAATTAATTTTAAAATGAAACAAAGATGAATATTTGTAATGCTAAAAGGAACAATTCACAAATAAGGTAGACATAAACCATCAGACAGCTAACAACAAAGAAATAAGAATACACAAAGCAAAAATCAGAAGAAATATAAGCAAAAAGAAAAAAATTACAATCATAGACATATTATCATTTTTCTGAGAATATCAAGTGCAGAAAAAAGTAAGAATAGAAGCATCTTGAATGATGTCATTAATAATTTAAATATAATGATTTCTATTTATATTAATCTTATATCCTACACAAATAAATTTCAAATTTTATATTTCATATGTTGTTATTAGGTGTCCATAGGGCATTTAGAAAAACTAGCAAAAAGATAAGCATGACTACATTTGAAAATGTGAAATTCTTTTTTTTGTAATTCATTTATGCCAGTACACATATGTTGGTTTTGAAATTTCCATTATATGTAATTGCAAAATATTGACTACAGTTCCTTGTGCTATACAGTTAACCTTTGTTGTTTATTACATATCTATTTTTAAAATTAGAAATCTAGCATTCTATTCATAGTCGAACAAGTGGAATCAAAATGTCATAAATTTTTTAGTTAGGCAAAAGTTCATAAATTTTCTAAATATATATATTATGCATATTATTTATATGTGTATGAGAGCTTTTCTACTATGCTTGATAAAGAACATCAAAAAGAAGAGATGGAAAAATTGGAAAAATGTAAGGTGAATGAAATGGGAGCACTGAATATGAAAAAGAAAAAGTAAACCAAAATAGATAAAAGTAAAAGGTCCCAATATAATCCAGTGGCTTTTAAGCATAGCTGCTCGTTAGAAACATATCTAGAGCTCTGCTGGAAAAAAAGCAGTATATGGGCATTTGTATTTTTCAAAAAAATCCCAAGATAATTCTGATATGCATATGGATTTTAAAAAGTGATTACAGGTTTTTCTATTAAATGGTAGTTTTGGTGATACAGAATTCTGTTATTTTTCTGTTCACCACTCATGATACAGTGGTATTAAGTGAGTGATCACGATGGTGTGATCACTCACCTAGAGCCAGACATCTTGGAATGTAAAGTCAAGTGGGCCTTAGGAAGCATCACTACAAACAAAGCTAGTGGAGGTGATGGAATTCCAGTGAGGCTGTTTCAAATCCTGAAAGATGATGCTGTGAAAGTGCTGCACTCAATATGTCAGCAAATTTGGAAAACTCAGCAGTGGCCACAGGACTGAAAAAGGTCAGTTTTCTTTCCAATCCCAAAGAAAGGCAATGCCAAAGAATGCTCAAACTACTGCACAATTGCACTCATCTCGCACACTAGTAAAGTAATGCTCAAAATTCTCCAAGCCAGACTTCAGCAATACATGAACCATGAACTTCCAGATGTTCAAGCTGTATTTAGAAAAGGCAGAGGCACCAGAGATCAAATTGCCAACATCCGCTGGATAATCAAAGAAGCAAGAGAGTTCCAGAAAAACATCTATTTCTGCTTTATTGACTATGCCAAAGCCTTTGACTGTGTGGATCACAATAAACTGTGGAAAATTCTGAGAGAGATGGGAATACCAGACCACCTAACCTGCCTCTTAAAAAAACTATATGTAGGTCAGGAAGCAACAGTTAGACCTGGACATGGACCAACAGACTGGTTCCAAATAGGAAAAGGAGTATGTCAAGGCTGTATATTGTCACCCTGCTTATTTAACTTATATGCAGAATACATCATGAGAAACATTGTGCTGAATGAAGCACAAGCTGGAATCAAGATTGCTGGGAGAAATATCAATAACCTCAGATATGCAGATGACAGCACCCTTATGGCAGAAAGTGAAGAACTAAAGAGCCTCTAGATGAAAGTGAAAGAGCAGAGTGAAAAAGTTGGCTTAAAGCTCAACTAAGATCATGGCATCTGGTCCCATCACTTTATGGCAAATAGATGGGGAAATAGTGGCTGACTTTACTTTTCAGGGCTCCAAAATCACTGCAGATGGTGATTGCAGCCATGAAATTAAAAGATGATTACTCCTTGAAAGGAAAGTTATGACCAACCTAGACAGCATATTTAAAAGCAGATACATTACTTTGTCAACAAAGGTCCGTCTAGTCAAGGCTATGGTTTTTCCAGCGGTCATGTATGTATGTGAGAGTTGGACTATAAAGAAAGCTGAGCATCAAAGAACTGATGCTTTTGAACTGTGGTGTTGGAGAAGACTCTTGAGAGTCCCTTGGACTGCAAGGAGATCAAACCAGTTAATCCTAAAGGAGGTCAGTCCTGAGAGTTCATTGGAAGGACTGATGTTGAAGCTGAAGCTCCAGTACTTTGGCCACCTGATGCGAAGAACTGACTCATTTGAAAAGACCCTGATGCTGGGAAAGATTGAGGACTGGAGAAGGGGACGACAAAGAATGAGATGGTTGGGTGGCATCACCGACTCAATGGACATGGGTTTGGGTGGACTCTGGGAGTTGGTGATTTACAGGGAGGCCTGGCGTGCTGCTTCCCTGGTGGTTCAGAGGTTAAAGCATCTGCCTCCAATGCGGGAGACCTGAGTTCAGTCCCTGGGTTGGGAAGATCCCCTGGAGAAGGAAATGGTAACCCAGTCCAGTATTCTTGCCTGGAGAAGCCCATGGACGGAGAAGCCTGGTAGGCTACAGTCCACGGGGTCGCAAAGAGTCGGACATGACTTCACCATTCACTATTCACTGGCGTGCTGCGGTTCATGGGGTCGCAAAGAATCAGACACGACTGAGCAACTGACCTGACTGACTGACTGAATCACAATAGTAAAAGATTTTTATCAGTTTTCACAATCAATAGCCAGATAAAAAACAAAAATGATTACAGTTGTATACCATAATGGGAACATGTTTAACCTAATAATATAAAATAATTGCATACAATTTGTGGAGTCAAGCAGAGTGATGTGGTAAGTGAAAGTGCATACATGCACATGTTTTCATTTGCTCAGCCAGTCTGTTTTTTGGTTGGTGCATTTAATCCATTTGCATTTTTCTTAATTGTTTTGGATTTATTTTCTCTACATAGGTCTTGAGAAGTTCCTTTAGCATTTGTTGTAAGGCTGGTTTGGTGGTGCTGAACTCTCTTAACTTTTGCTTGTCTGGACAACTTTTTATTCCTCCATCAAATCTGAAGGAGAGTCTTACTGGGTAGAGTATTCTTGGTTGTAGGCTCTTCCCTTTCATAGCTTTAAATATATCATGCCTTTCCCTGCTGGCTTGTAGAGTCTCTGTTGAGAAACCAGCTGATAGCCTGATGGGAGTTCCCTTGTATGTTATGTGTGGTTTTTCCCTTGTTGCTTTTAATATGTTATCTGTCTTTAATTTTTGTCAGTTTGATTACTGTGTGTCTTGATGTGTTCCTCCTTGGGTTTATCCTGCCTGGAACTCTCTGTGCTTGCTGGAGTTGAATGACTATTTTCTTTCCCATGTTAAGGAACTTTTCAGCTATTATCTCTTCAAATATTTTATCAGGTCCTTTCTCTGTCTCTTCTTCTAGGACCGCTATAATGTGAATGTTGGTGAGTTTAATGTTGTCCCAGAGGTCTCTTAGACTGTCTTCATTTCTTTTCATTCTTTATATTCTGTTCCATGGCAGTGATTTCTACCATTCTGTCTTCCAGGTTATTTATCTGTTCTTCTGCCTCAGTTATTCTGCTACTTGTTCTTTCTAGTGTTTTATTCGCCTCGGTTTGTTTGTTCTTTAGTTCTTTGAGGTCTTTGGTGAACTTTTCCTGCGTCGTCTTAATCTTTGTGTCCATTCTTTTTCTAAGGTCCTGAATCATCTTCACTATCATTATTCTGAATTTTTCTTCTGAAAGGTTGCCTATCTCCTTTTCATTTAGCTGTTTTTCTGGCATTTTATCTTGTCCCTTCATCTGAGACAAAACTTTCTGCTTTTTCATTATGATTACCTTTCTGTAATGTGGTTTTTGTATTAGTTGCTGTGGGACTGTGGTTCTTGCTTCTGTCTACTCTCTGAGGGAGGATGCTCAGAGGCTTGTGTGAGCTTCCTGGTGGGAGGCACTGGTAGTAAGAAAAACTGGGTCTTGCTCTGGTGGACAGGGTCTCAGTAAAGTTTTAATCCAATTGTCTGATGATGGATGGGGTTATGCGTCCTCTGTGGTAGTTTTTTGGTCCTTGGGGACCCAGCCCTCAGGTCTATGAGCTCTGTGGTTAGGTTAATAGTGGCCTACAAGAGGGTTCACACAAGGGGGACCTTCCCAGACTGGTGTCCCATCCCTGTTGTGAGCCCCTGCTAACCCACACCCACAGGAGACCCTCCAACACTAGCAGGTAGTTTAGGTTCAGTCTCCTGTGGGGTCTGAACTATACAGAAAAGATCTTAATGACCCAGATAACCATGATGGCATGGACTCAATGGACATGAGTTTGGGTGGGCTCCGTAAGATGGTGAAGGACAGGGAAGCCTGGCATGCTGCAATATATGGGATCGCAGAGTTGGACACGTCTCATCAACTGAACAACAACCTGTGGGGTCACTGCTGCTTTCCTCTGAGTCTTGGTGCATGCAAGTTTTATTTTTGCCCTCCAAGACTGGAGTGTCTGTTTCCCCCAGTCCTGTGTAAGTCATGTAATCAAATCCTGCTGGCCTTCAAGGTCAGATTCCCTGGGGATTCCCAGTCCCTTTGTCCTATCATTAGGCTGGGAAGCCTGACCTGGGGTTCAGAACCTTCCCAACAGTGGGAGAACTTCTTTGGTATTATTGCTCTCCAGTTTGTGATTCACCCACCCTGCGGGTATAGGACTTGATTTTGTTGTGATTGTGCCCTTCCTACCATCTTGCTCTGGCTTCCTCTTTGTCTTTGGACATGGGGTATCTTTTTTTTTTTTGGTAGGTTCCAGTGTCCCCCTGTGGATGGTTGTTCAACAGCTTGTTGTGATTTTGGTGCTCTTGCAGGAGGAGAGTGCAAGTCCTTCTACTCCGCCATCTTGAACTGGAAGTCTTCTCATAAGAATTTTATTCTTTTTGTTGCAATGGTGAATGGGATTGTGTCCTTAATTTCTTTTTCTGATTGTTCATTGTTAGTGTATAGGAATGCAAGGAGTTTCTGTATATTAATTTTATATGTGACTTTACTGTATTCATTGATCAGTGCTAGTAATTTTCTGGTGGTATCTTTAGGGTTTTCCATGTAAAGCATCACATCATCTATGAACAGTGAGAGTTTTACTTCTTCTTTTCCAATCTTGATTCCTTTTATTTCTTTTGCTGTGGCTAGGACTTTCAAAACTATGTTGAATACTAATGGCGAGAGTGGAACTTTGTCTTGTTCCTGATTTTAGAGAAAATGCTTGCTGTGTTTCATTTTCATTGCAAGAGTAACTAAAAAAAAAAGCACAATGGAGCAAAATATCCTAATATTGATGGCCTCATTTTAACAGCAGAGACATGAAAAGAGGGCTTTCACCATTGAGAATAATGTTCGCTGTGGATAGACTGTATATGGCCATTGTTTCGTTGAGGTATAGTCCCTCTATGCCTACCTTCTGGAGAGTTTTTTTTAATCATAAATGGGTGTTAAAGTTTGTCAAAGGCTTTTTCTGCATCTATTGAGATGATCATATGGTTTTTATCTTTCAATGTGTTAATATGGTGTATCACATTGATTGATTTGCATATATTGAAGAATCCTTGCATCCCTGGGATAAACCCCACTTGACCATGATGTATGATCCTTTTAATGTGTTGTTGGATTCTGTTTGCTGGAATTTTGTTGAGGATTTTTGCATCTATGTTCAGTGATACTGGCCTATAACTTTCTTTTTTGTGTGTGTGGTGTATTTGTCTGGTTTTGGTATCATGGATTGAGTTTGGGAGTTTTCCTTCCTCTGCGATTTTCTGGAAGAGTTTGAGCAGGATAGGTGCTAGCTCTTCTCTAAGGTTTCAGTAGAATTTGCCTGTGAAGCCAGCTGGCCCTGGCCTGCTGTTTGTTGGAAGATTTTTTTATTACAGTTTCAATTTTCATGTTTGTGACTGGTCTGTTCCTATTTTCTATTTCTTCCTGATTCAGTTTTAGAAGGCAAAACATTTGTAAGAATTTGTCTTTCTTTCCAGTTTGTCTATTTTATTGGCATATAGTTGCTCATAGTATCATATTGATCCTTTGTATTTCTGTGTTATCTTTTGGAACTTCTTTTACATTTCTACTTTCTCTAACTTCTCCTTTCCCCATTTTATTGATTTGCATCTTCTCCCTCCCCCTGCCTTTTTTTCTTGATGAGTCTAGCTAACAGTTTGTCAGTTTTGTTTATCTTCTCAAAGCACCAGCTTTTAGTTTTATTGATCTTTGCTGTTGTCTCCATTTCTTTTTCATTTATTTCTGCTTTGATCTGTATGATTTCTTTCCTTCTACTAACTTTGGGGTTTTTTTCTTTTGTTTTGTTTGTTTGTTTCCTAAGTGCTTTAGGTGTAAGATTAGATTGTTTATTTGGTAGTCTTTCTTGTTTCTTGAGATAGGTTTGTTTTGCCATAACCTTCCCTCATATTATTGCTTTTACTGCATCCCATAGGTTTTGCATTGTTGTGTTTTCATTGTTAATTGTTTCTATGCATATTTAGATTTCCTTTTTGATTTCTTCAGTGGTATGTTGGTTATTGAGAAGCATGTTGTTTAACTTCCATGTGTATGTGTTTTTTTAATAGGTTTTTTTTTCTGTAGTTGATGTCTAATCATATTGTTGTGGTCAGAGAAGATGCTGGAAATGATTTCAGTTTTTAAAAATTTACCATGGCTTGATTTGTGGCCCAGTATCTGATCTATCCTGGAGAATTCCATGTACACTTAAGAAAAAAGTGAAATCTATTGTTTTTGGATCAAATAGTCTGTAGATATCAATTAGGTCCAACTAGTCCAGTGTATCATTTAAAGCCTGTGTTTCCTTATTTTCTGTCTGGATAATCTGTCCATTGGTGTGAGTGGGGTGTTAAAGTCCCCCCTATTATTGTGTTACTGTCGATTTCCCCTTTCATAGTTGTTAGCATATTGAGATGCTCCTACTTTGGGTGCATATATATTTATAATGGTTATATCTTCTTGGATTGATCTCTTGGTCATTATGTAGCATCCTTTGTGTCTTGTAACAGTCTTTAAATTTTTTTTCTCTGAGATGAAATTGCTACTCCTGTTTTGATTCCATTTGCATGGAGTGTCTTTTTCTAGCCCCTCACTTTCAGTCTGTATGCATCCCTGGGTCTCAGGTGGGTTTCTTGTAAACAGCATATATAGGGGTCTTGTTTTTGTATACATTCAGCCAATCTGTGTGTTTTGGTTGAAGCATTTAGCTCTTTACATTTCAGGTGATTATTGGTAAGTATGATACTTTTACCACTTAATTTATCATTTTGGATTTGTTTTTGTAGGCCTCTGTTTTTGTGTGTTTCCTGTCTAGAGAAGTTCCTTTAGCATTTGTTGAAGAGCTGGTTTGGTTATGCTGAATTCTGTTAGCTTTTGCTTGTCTGTAAAGCTTTTGATTTTTCCTTTGAATCTGAATGAGATCCTTGCTGGAAAAAGCAATCTTGGTTGCAGGTTTTACCCTTTCATCGCTTTAAGTATGTTCTGCCATTCCTTTCTAGCCTGTAGAGTTTCTGTTGAAAGATCAGCTGGTAGCCTTTTGGGCCTGTATTCCCTTGTATGTTATTTGTTGCTTTTCCCGTCCTGCTTTTAATATTTTTCTTTGTATTTCATTTTTCTTAGTTTGATATGTGTCTTGGCATGTTTCTCCTTGGGTTTATCCTATATGGGACTCCTGGGCTTTGTGGACTTGGGTAGCTATTTCCCTCCCATTTTAGGGAAGTTTTCAACTATAATCTCCTCAAATATTTTCTCATGGTCTATCCTTTTGTCTTTCTCTTCTGGGACCCTTATGACTGTAATGTTGTTATATTTAATATTGTCCTGTAGGTCTCTGAGAGTGTCCTCATTATTTTTTATTCTTTTTTGTTTATTGTGCTCTGTTTCAGTTACTTCCACCATTGTCTTCCAGCTGACTTATACATTCTTTTGCCTCAGTTACTCTACTGTTGGTTTCCTCCAGTGAATTTTTTCCTTAATTTACTTATGTTTAGTTGAAGGATAGTTTCTCTACAATATTGTATTGTTTCTGCCATAGATTAACATGAATCAGCCTTAGGTAAACGTGTGTACCCTTCTGCTTAAAAACCCCCCTCCCACCCCTCACCCCATCCCACTCCTCTAGGTTGTCATAGAGCCCTACAGCATGCAGTATGTAGAGTCATACAGCAAACTCCCACTGGTTGTCTATTTTACATATAATAGTGTATATGTTTCCACGTTACTCTCTCCATTCATTCCACCCTTTCCTTTCCCATGCCTCCGTGTCCATAAGTCTGTTCTGTATGTCTTTGTCTCCATTGCTGACCTGCAGATAGGTTCTTCAGTATCATCTTTCTAGATTCCCTATATATGCGTTAATATACAGTATTTATTTTTCTCTTTCTTACTTACTTTACTCAGTATAATAGGCTCTAGGTTCATCCACTTCTTTAGCACTGACACAAATGCATTCCTTTTTTATGGCTGAGTAATATCCATTGTATATATGTATCACAACTTCTTTATCCATTCCTCTGTTGATGGACATTTAGGTTGCTTCCATGTCCTAGCTGTTGTAAATAGTCCTGCAGTGAACGCTCAGGTACATGTGTCTTTTTCAACCATGGTTTCTTCAGTGTATTTTTTATTTCAGTTATTGCATTGTTGATTGTTTATTCTTTAATTCTTCAAACTCCTTGTTAAACATTTCTCGCATCTTCTCTATCCGTGCCTCCATTTCTTTCCAAGATTTTGGTTCATCTTTACTTTCATTCCTCTGAATTCTTTTTCTGGGAGATTGCCTATTTCCTGTTCATTTGGGTTGGAGAAGGGTTCTTTATTTCTCAGTGCTTCCATTTGTTAGTTTCCAGTTGAAAGCAGAAAAGAGACAAATATAATCACTGATCATTGATGAGAGTCTTTTCCAAACTCACTTTATTTGAAATTTCTGGTACCATCACCACTAGGATCATCCTTACCATTAAGATTAAAAAATCTCTTTCAGATAAATTTTCCCAAGAACATGTCATGGTGTTACCTCCTAATTCATGTGTTCACAAATGTCTTTTGCATTGAAGAGAAAGTGCCAGGATAATCAATATTGCATTCATTATGCAAATAAAAGTTTTATAGAGATAAGGTTGTATGGAGATGAAATTAACTGTGACAGTTCAGGAGGAGTTTTACAGGAAAAGAAGATTAACATATGAGGTCTTCAGTGGCTATCTTGACTGATGTGTATAATGTTGGACAAAATGAAATCCCTATGTGCCCAAGCTCAGTGGAGGAATGTTTATTGAGCCATAGAAATTTGAGTAGGCCATGTCTCTAGAGTTTATGACAGCCCATTTTCTTTTCTCAGTGTGAGGATGAATGAGTCCATTCTTGTCTAAATTGGAAATCATGATAATTGTTCTTTTTGATTCTTTTATTATTTACTTTTTGTATACTTGTTAAGAAACTTGTATAGAAAAAATGTGTTACCTATTCTAAAATAAGTTGCTATTATTCTTCAGGCCAGAGTAGATTATAACATTTTTTTTCAGATATTTATGTGTACAAGAAAAGGGATGATTTTATATAGAGGGAGACCAGATCAAACTTAATTTATTGGATTCTTCAACAGAGGCTAAGATGTACAGTCTTTTACTGCTCAACAGGTCTATTTTCAAGCTTGATTTCCTTTTGAATGATTTTTGCAATGATAATACAGAAAAGTTATTTTGTGTATTCACTTTTTTCTTCTTTTACTGAAAGGAAACAGATGTCTAACAAAAGTTGAGTTAAAGCTGAGCTGCAGTGCAAAAAATAGCACTTAGCACAGCAAAGGGAACATTGGAAACAGAAGGAAGAGGAGAGGAAAAAGGATGATGAGGAGTTGAGAAAGAAGGAAGAGGAGAGGCAAAAGAAGAAAGAGGAGAGAGAAATGAAAGACATAAGTACTGGGTGTTGTGGTGTTGTAGGGGGAAAGGAAAACCACTTGATTCTGAGAGGCTGGTCAAATGGATAAAGAGAAGCCTGTAAAAGAATGCCTTTATGATACCTGAATAAAATGAGTGATGTCTAACATACTCAGAGTAGTAAGGGCATTGCCATCTGCTGTGTACTGGTCAGGTATCACATAAATGGTAGATAGCCTTTGGTCTAGAAGTCCCCAACCCCAGGTTTACCCCAACCCCAGACTTCAACAGAACTCTGAAAATGGTCTGTGATATCTCTACTTTTCAGGGTCTCAGATCCCTATGCTTGACTTGGGAATAGCAGTGTGCAGTCATGAGGTTTAAAGAAGTTAGTCTTATAAAACACTCAACAATACCTGGGATATAGTTGCTCCTTAATAAGTGTAAAGAATCTGCCTGCACTGTGGGAGATGTGAGCTCAATCCCTGGGTCAGGAAGATCCCCTGGAGGAGGAAATGGCAACCCACTCCAGTATTCTTGCCTGGGAAATCCCACAGACTGGGGAGCCTGGCTGGCTACGGTCCGTGGTGTCGAAAAGAGTCAGACACGCCTGAAGCGACTAACACTAGTAAGTGTTAGTGTTGTGGGAAGGTTTTAGAAAAACGACTGGCCAGAACATTTTAGGAGGAAAACAGAAAATGATGCAGTGGACTACCATGATTTCCTGAGTGAATATTTGTCAGAGTAGATAAGAAGTCTGGGTCTGCTGAAGGGAGAGCTCTATTTCTCTCCCTTAGTGACAGTGGGGATAGTATAGCAGACCCTGCCGTAGGAGACATGATATCTAAAAAAAAATGTTAATGATCTTCCTTTGAGGCCCCACTTCATGCCAGCAAGGCAGCAGAGACCCAGAGTGGAAGTGGAGCTTTTCTGCCTGTGAGACCTGAAATCCAAGACTCTGCTTTTTTTCCCCTCATCTTTAGACAATTTAATAAGCACACTGTAATGGAAACTCTGCATTCAGATGCTTATATCTTTCCTTTTCTCCTTTGCTTTTCACTTCTCTTCTTTTCACAGCTGTTTTTAAGGCCTTCTCAGACAGCCATTTTGCTTTTTTTGCATTTCTTTTCCATGGGGATGGTCTTGATCCCTGTCTCTTGTCCATAGTTCATCAGGTACTCTGTCTATCAGATCTAGTCCTGCAGGGGTCCAGCCCCAGTGGATCCAGGCTGATTCGAAGCGGGGATGGCGTAGGCGAGGAAAAACTTACTTAGAGATATAAGATTAGATTTAGGAAGAAATAGTATAGTAGGAAATTTAGATGGAGAAAAGGAGGCTGAATAACTTGGTTTATGGGGAAAACCAATAAAACCTTGAGACAAGAGGTTTGCACCATCTACGTTAGGCCACCGGCCCCCACTTGAATATCGAAGGGTGCCCCGCCTTAGGCTCCCTTTCACGTTGATCTTAGCAGCCAGGGCAAGTTAAGTAAACGTGGTGAGCCTCCCCGCTCCAGATGGGAATTCAGCCGAAAAAGGGGAGAAAAGAATGACATGGGGAAGCCCAGCATTGGTGCAAGACTCCAAAAACTTTATTTTTCAAAATCAGCTTATATACCCCAAGTTGTACATAAAGAAATAATGGAATATGCAGAGTTATACAGGGGCAGCAGTCCTGACCCTCATTGAGACCAGGCTTTCTTTTTGCATACCCTCCCGCATACAAAAGGTCTCAGGTGGCTTACATTATCTTCTGGCTAAGAGGCCTGTTAACATTTTTATGGCTCTTTTCCTGGATAATTGTCTATCAACCAGAAAACTCGTTTTCCCTAGAAGTGTTTTTTCTTTATTCTGCATCACCCTCAAAGTACTAAATAAAGTTACATTCCTGTAGAACAAAGGTGCAGTGGGTTATAACAAAGAAAGCACTTAACTGAAAGATCTAATGTTGCTAATACCAGGTCCACTAACTGTTTTTCTATATACCAACTATATCTAAAAATAAAAGATATGAAAATTTGGCAGCAGGTATTGGCTCAACAAATGAAACCTTTAATCAGTCCTATTCTAATGATTTTGACTCCTCAGAAGCCCCTGCATTCTTAGGATGTTTTAAGCTTCCTGTGCCTCCCGCAGTCCGCAGGCCTCAAACAATCACATATGCAGCTGTACGAGTCCTGCAGGCAGGCTAGAAAGCCATCAGAGGGGTTTTTGGATTGAAACACCCTTTCAAATGCAGAAGACTAAAGCCTTGAGATGACTTTTTCCAGAGTGTGTCAGAAGAGTGGAAAAGCAGAGTACAAAGGCTGGCAGACTTTGTTTTTTTTGGGTACATGCTCAGGAAATACCAGGGGGAAGCCCTGAGATCTGACTCGACCTTGCCCATCAGATCTCTGCCGCATGACCTTGTCACAGGTGGGATTCCTCACGCTGACTCCCGGCATAGTCCCTTAAATCTATTTCTCACTTCCACTGTATAATCATAAGGGATTTGATTTAGGTCATACCTGAATGGTCTAGCGGTTTTCCCCACTTTCTTCAATTTCAGTCTGAATTTGGCAATAAGGAGTTCATGATCTGAGCCACAGTCAGCTCCTGGTCTTGTTTTTGCTGACTATATAGAGCTTCTCCATCTTTTGCTGCAAAGAATATTATCAGTCTGATTTCAGTGTTGACCATCTGGTGATATCCATGTGTAGAGTCTTCTCTTCTGTTGTTGGAAGAGTGTTTGTTATGACGAGTGCATTTTCTTGGCAAAACTCTATTAGCCTTTGCCCTGCTTCATTCCACGTTCCAAGGCCAAATTTGTTTGTTACTCCATGTGTGTCTTGACTTCTTACTTTTGCATTCCAGTCCCCTAGAATGAAAAGGACATCTTTTTCGGGTGTTCTAAAAGGTCTTGTAGGTCTTCATAGAACTGTTTCAACTTCAGCTTCTTCAGCATTACTGGTTGGGATATAGGCTTGGATTACCGTGATATTGAATGGTTTGCCTTGGAAATGAAGAGAGATCATTCTGTCGTTTTTGAAATTGCATCCAAGTACTGCATGCAAGTATGGACTCTTTTGTTGACCGTGATGGCTACTCCATTTCTTCTAAGAGATTCCTGTCCACAATAGTAGATATAATGGTCATCTGAGTTAAATTCCCCCATTCCAGTCCATTTTAGTTTGCTGATTCCTAGAATGTTGATGTTCACTCTCGCCATCTCCTGTTTGACCACTTCCAGTTTACCTTGATTCATGGACCTGACATTCCAGGTTCCTATGCAATATTGCTCTTGACAGCATCGGACCTTGCTTCTATTACCAGTCACATCCACAACTGGGTATTGTTTTTGCTTTGGCTCCATCCCTTCATTCTTTCTGGAGTTATTTCTCCACTGATCTCCAGTAGCATATTGGGCACTTACCTACCCGGGGAGTTCGCCTTCCAGTATCCTATCATTTTGTCTTTTCATACTGTTCATGGGGTTCTCAAGGCAAGAATCCTGAAGTGGTTTGCCATTCCCTTCTCCAGTGGACCACATTCTGTCAGACCTCTCCACGATGACCCTCCCGTCTTGGGTTGCCCCACATGGCATGGCTTAGTTTCATTCAGTTAGACAAGACTGTGGTCTGTGTGATCAGATTGGCTATTTTCTGTGATTATGGTTTCAGTATGTCTGAGACTTCCAAAGAATAGCAAGAAGAGATAAGAAAGCCTTCCTCAGTGATCAATGCAAAGAAATAGAGGAAAACAACAGAATGGGAAAGACTAGCAATTTCTTCAAGAAAATTAGAGATACCAAGGGAATATTTCATGTAAAGACGGGCTTGATAAAAGATAGAAATGGTATGGACCTAACAGAAGCAGAAGATATTAAGAAGAGGTGGCAAGAATACACAGAAGAACTATACAAAAAAGAGCTTCATGACCCAGATAATCACAATGGTGTGATCACTCACTTAGAGCCAGACATCCTGGAATGTGAAGTCAAGTGGGCCTTAGAAAGCATCACTACAAACAAAGCTAGTGGAGGTGATGGAATTCCAGTTGAGCTATTTCAAATCCTGAAAGATGATGCTGTGAAAGTGCTGCATTCGATATGCCAGCAAATTTGGAAAACTCAGCAGTGGCCACAGGACTGAAAAAGGTCAGTTTTCTTTCCAATCCCAAAGAAAGGCAATGCCAAAGAATGCTCAAACTACTGCACAATTGCACTCATCTCGCACACTAGTAAAGTAATGCTCAAAATTCTCCAAGTTCATGAACCATGAGCTTCCAGATGTTCAAGCTGGATTTAGAAAAGGCAGAGGCACCAGAGATCAAATTGCCAACATATGCTGGATAATCGAAGAAGCAAGAGAGTTCCAGAAAAACATCTATTTCTGCTTTATTGACTATGCCAAAGCCTTTGACTGTGTGGATCACGATAAACTGTGGAAAATTCTGAAAGAGATGGGAATACCAGACCACCTGACCTGCCTCTTGAGAAACCTATATGTAGGTCAGGAAGCAACAGTTAGAACTGTACGTGGAACATCAGACTGGTTCCAAATAGGAAAAGCAGTACGTCAAGGCTGTATATTGTCACCCTGCTTATTTAACTTATATGCAGAGTACATCATGAGAAATGATGGACTAGAAGAAGCACAAGCTGGAATCAAGATTGCTGGGAGAAATATCAATAACCTCAGATATGCAGATGACACCACCCTCATGGCAGAAAGTGAAGAGGAACTAAAAAGCCTCTTGATGCAAGTGAAAGAGGAGAGTGAAAAAGTTGGCTTAAAGCTCAACATTCAGAAAACGAAGATCATGGCATCCAGTCCCATCACTTCATGGGAAATAGATGGGGAAACAGTGTCAGATTTTATTTTGTGGGGCTCCCAAATCACTGCAGATGGTGATTGTAGCCATGAAATTAAAATACTCTTACTCCTTTGAAGGAAAGTTATGGACAACCTAGATGGCATATTGAAAAGCCGAGATATTTCTTTGCCAACAAAGGTTTGTCTTGTCAAGGCTATGATTTTTCCAGTAGTCATGTATGGATGTGAGAGTTGGAGTATGACGAAAGCTGAGCACCGAAGAATTGATGCTTTTGAACTGTAGTGTTGGGGAAGACTCTTGAAAGTCCCTTGGACTGCAAGGAGATCCAACCAGACCATTCTAAAGGAGATCAGTCCTGGGTGTTCATTGGAAGGACTGATGCTGAAGCTGAAATTCCAATACTTTGGCCCCCTCATAGGAAGAGGTGACTCATTGGAAAAGACCCTAATGCTGGGAGGGATTGGGGGCACGAGAAGAAGGGGACAACAGAGGATGAGATGGCTGGATAGCACTACCGACTCGATGGACATAAATTTGAGTGAACTCTGGGTGTTGGTGATGGACAGGGAGCCCTGGAGTGCTGTGATTCATGGGGTCACAAAGAGTCAGACACGACTGAGTGACTGAACTGAACTGATAATGGAAAAGTCATTCTTTCTAAATCTTTTCTCAATTGCTTTCATTATTTCTAAAGAAATATTAAAGTCTATTCTTTTTTTGGTTACATTCTAAAATATTTTTAAAATTTTTTTATTGAAATATGGTTGTTTTATAATGTTGTGCCAATCTCTGCTGTACAGCAAAGTGACTAACTATACACATACAGACATTCTTTTGTATATTCTTTTTCATTATGGTTTATCACAGGATTTGCATTATAGTTTCTTGTGCTATACATTAGGACGTTGTTGTTTATCCATTCAGAATGTAGTCATTTGCATTTTGGAACCACAAGCTCCCAGTCCATCCCTCTCCCTCCCCTGTTCCTCCTAGCAATCACAGTCTGTTCTCTTGTGAGTCTGTTTCTGCTTTGTAAATAGGTTCATTTGTGCCATATTTTAGATTCCACATTCAGTGATATCATTGTTATTTGTCTTTCTGACTTATTTAGTACGATAATCTCTAAGACCCTACATGTTGGTGCAAATGGCATTATTTCATTTTTTAATGATGGAGTAGTATTCCATTGTATACTTGTACCACATCTTCTTTATCCATTCATTTGTTGATGGACATTTACGTTGTTTCCATGTCTCGGCTACTGTGAATAGGGCTGCTATGACCATAGCGGTTCATGTATTTTTCTGGATTATAGTTTATACTGGGTGCATTCCCAGGAGTGGGGTTGCTGGATCATATAGTAATTCTACTTTAGTTTTCTGAGCAAACTCCATACTGTTTTTCATGGCAGCTGCATCAGCTTACATTCCCACCAGCAGTGTTGGAGTGGAATCCAGGCCTCTTGAGTCCCAGTTCTATGCCTTTCTGTCATGTCATGTTTTTTCCCTACTATCTCAATCCAAAAATAGTTTGTTTTTTAATTCTCCGATTTGTTGTGGCAGTGTGGAAACAGCGTACATCTTGTACAAAAACCAGATGCCAAAGGAGTAGTTGTCTAAGAAGGACAGTTTGTATAGTGTGATATGCTATGTGTATAGACAGCAGACCTGCTTCCCTCCTCTTGAGTTTTTCTTTAAAGGATGAAAAAATGTATTTTGAAGACTTACAGGCTAGGTGCTGTTTCCACTATAAGGCTAAAAGACCAAGGTAAAAAGATGTTTTCTAACAAATTATTTTTCAGTAAAGTTCAAGCTGGTTTTAGAAAAGGCAGAGGAAGCAGAGATCAAATTGCCAACATCTGCTGGATCATGGAAAAAGCAAGAGAGTTCCAGAAAAACATCTATTTCTGCTTTATTGACTATGCCAAAGCCTTTGACTGTGTGGATCACAGTAAACTGTGGAAAATTCTGAAAGAGATGGGAATACCAGGCCACCTAACCTGCCTCTTGAGAAATCTGTATGCAGATCAGTAAGCAACAGTTAGAACTGGACATGGACCAACAGACTGGTTCCAAATAGGAAAAGGACTACGTCAAGGCTGTATATTGTCATCCTGCTTATTTAACTTATATGCAGAATACATCATGAGAAACACTGGGCTGGAAGAAGCACAAGCTGGAATCAAGATTGCTGGGAGAAATATCAATAACCTCAGATATGCAGATGACACGACCCTTATGGCAGAAAGTGAAGAGGAGCTAAAAAGCCTCTTGATGAAAATGAAAGAGGAGAGTGAAAAAGTTGGCTTAAAGCTCAACATTCAGAAAATGAAGATCAGGGCATCTGGTCCCATCACTTCATGGCAAATAGATGGGGAAAAAGTAGAAACAGTGTCAGACTTTATTTTTTTGGGCTCCAAAATCACTGCAGATGGTGAGCGCAGCCATGAAATCAAAAGACGCTTACTCCTTGGAAGGAAAGTTATGACCAACCTAGATAGAATATTCAAAAGCAGAGACATTACTTTGCCGACTAAGGTCTGTCTAGTCAAGGCTATGGTTTTTCCTGTGGTCATGTATGGATGTGAGAGTTGGACTGTGAAGAATGCTGAGCGCTGAAGAATTGATGCTTTTGAACTGTGGTATTGGAAAAGACTCTTGAGAGTCCCTTGGACTGCAAGGAGATCCAACCAGTCCATTCTGAAGGAGATCAGCCTTGGGATTTCTTTGGAAGGAATGATGCTAAAGCTGATACTCCAGTACTTTGGCCACCTCATGAGAAGAGTTGACTCATTGGAAAAGACTCTGATGCTGGGAGGGATTGGGGGCAGGAGGAGAAGGGGATGACAGAGGATGAGCTGGCTGGATGGCATCACTGACTCGATGGACATGAGTCTGAGTGAACTCTGGGAGTTAGTGATTTCCAGGGAGGCCTGGCGTGCTGCGATTCATGGGGTCGCAGAGTGGGACACGACTGAGCGACTGAACTGAAAACATAATTGCATTGCCCTCTATCCTCCTGGCATTCTCTTGGTACATTATGCTTTGACTGATGCCATAGTTTATTTGCCCTTGACAGTAAGCAGTGCTTTTCTTTGGAGATATTTGCTGTTGTCCATGCCATTTCCTTCTCTAGGAGATCTTCCTGACCCATGGATCGAGTCCAAATCCCTTGCATTGCAGGGAGATTCTTTATCATCTGAGCCACCTGTGCCTTTCTGCATAGGACATACATGATAGAAAGTTACAGAAAGTTGTAGATAATATGCCTTAAGTTTATTCAAAAGGAAAAGATTAGACAGATCTTTTTCTGTTCCTTGTATATGAGCTTCATTAGAACTTCTCATGTTCATTACCACCAGCACCCTGCTGTCCTTGAAACGATGAAGAAAGATCAGATTTTTGTTGTCGTTGCTGGAATATAGAAATGGTTTTGTCATGAGCACTGGGTTGCTGGTAGTTTAGATGATGCCTTGTCATGGTGGTGGTGTAAAGGAGCTCTCTGAAGTGGGTATAACTGGTGGGAGTGTCCCAAAGGGTATATAATTCTTAGATTTGAGAACTATAGAATAACAATTTCCAAAGGCAGAACATTTATTCATTGAACACATTTCTTTTGTGTGTGTGTATGTGTCTCTATGTATTTATTTTTAATTGACATAGCATTCTGCATTAGTTTCAAGCATATAACATGGTGATTCAACATTTACATGCATTATGAGATGATCATAACAATAAGTCTAATTACCATCTGTCACCATTTAAGATATTACAATATTATTGACTATATGGACTACTCTGTGTATTAGACATACACATGACTTATGGCCTACTCTGTATATTACACATACACGTGACTTATTTATTTTATAGCTGGAAGTTTGTGCTTCTTAATCTCCTTTGCTTATTTCACCTATCCCCCCCAACCTCCTCTCTGACAACCAGCAGTTTCTTCTCTGTATCTGTGAGTGTGTTTTCGTTTTGTTTTGTTTGTTTCTTTGTTTTGATGTTCAGATTTGACATGTAAGTAAAATCACGTGGCATTTCTCTTTCTATGTCTGTCTTATTTCACTTGCCATAGCACCCTTTAGGTCCATTCACATCGTCACAAATGATAAAATTTCATTTTTCATGATTAATATTCCATTGTGTATATATATGTATATATATATAATATTATATATATATATAGCACATTTTCTTTATCCATTCCTCTATCAGTGGACACTGAGATTGCTTCCATATCTTGACTAATGCTGCTCCAATGACAGTTAGGGTATGTATATCTTTTTGAATTAGCGGTTTTGTTTTCTTTGGGTAAATATTCAGAAATGAAATTGCTGGATCATATAACAGTTCTACTTTTAACTTTTTAGGAATTTCCATATCACTTTCCACAATGTCTGTACCAATTTACGTTCCCACCAACAGTGTACAAGAGTGCTTTTTTCTACACACCCTTACCAACACATTATTTTTTATCTTTTGAATAATAGCCATTCTGACACAGGTATGAGGTGATATCTCATTGTAGTTTGATTTGTATTTCCCCGATGATTAATGATGTTGAGCCTTTTTGTATGTGCTCATTGGCCATCTATATGTCTTCTTTGGGAAAATATCTATTTAGGTCCTGTGTGCATTTTTTAATCAGATTTTTCATTTTTGTAATATAAAGTTGTATGAGTCCTTTATAAGTCTTGGATGTTAACTCTTTATTGGATATATGATTTGTAGATATCTTCTCCCACTCTGTAGATTGCCTTTTATTTTTGGTTTTCTTTGCTGTGCAAAAGCTTTTTATCAATACTTTTATGTAATCTCACTTGTTTATTTTTGCTTTTGTTGTCTTTGCATGAGGAGATATACAAAACAGAACTGACAGTGTACACTTTCTTCTAGGAATTTTATGGTTTCAGGTCTTACATTCAAGTCTTTAATCCATTTTAAGTTTACTTTTGTATATGGTGTAAGAGAATGGTCCAGTATTTTGTATGTAGCTGTTCAACTTTCCCAACACCATTTATTGAATAGATTGTTTTTCCCTATTGTATATTCTTGCACCTTCACTATATATTAATTGACTATATGTGCACAGGTTTATTTCTGGGCTCTCTTCTGTTCCATTAATCTATGTGTTTGTTTTTTGTCCCAATACCATACTGTTTTGATTACTATAGCTTTGTAGTATAATTTGAAGTTAGGGTGCATGATGCCTCAGTTTTGTTCTTTTTTCTCACAGTTTATTTGGTCATTCAGGATTTTTTGTCCACATCTGTGAAAAATGCTAATGGTATTTGATAGGGTTTGCATTGAATCTGTATATTGCTTTGGATAGTATGGACATTTTAGCAATATTAATTATTCCAATCCATGAGCACAGTATATATTTCCATTTATTTGTGTTCCATTCAATTTTTTTCATATGCAGCCAGAAAGGAAAACACCAATACAGTATACTAACGCATATATATGGAATTTAAAAAGATGGTAACAATAACTCTGTATGCGAGATAGCAAAAGAGACACAGATATATAGAACAGTCTTTTGGACTCTGTGAGAGAGGGAGAGGGTGGGATGATTTTGGAGAATGGCATTGAAACGTATAATATCATATATGAAATGAATCGCCAGTCCGGGTTTGATGCAGGACACAGGATGGTTGGGGCTGGTGCACTGGGATGACCCAGAGGGATAGTACAGGGAGGGAGGTGGGAGGGGGGTTCAGGATGGGGAACACGTGTACACCTGTGGCAGATTCATGTTGATGTATGGCAAAACGAATACAATATTGTAAAGTAGTTAGCCTCCAATTAAAATAAATAAATTTATATTTAAAAAAAAAAGCTTGGGAAGAAGAAAGAATAGCAAGGTGTGAGAAAGGGAGTGGAGCAAGGAAGGAAAAATATCAAAGACCCTATGAATTCCACTTAAAATATACACTAATGGAAATTAATGGCTTAGGTTGGTAAGCTTAGGAAAGTAAATCCAGAGGAAGGAAATAATTTAAGAAAAATATTTTTTTCACTTTTCTATAAGTGAAAAGTTTTGTTTTATTATGTTTCTAAGCTGTTCTCACAAAATTTTTCTATTGATAGAATTTTGGAGGAAGTAATAAAATACTGGCTTAGAGGTATGAAACGTAATGTTCATGGTCACACATTGGGACAGAACTGTATTGGGCCTTTAGATCTCCTAATGCCTAAACTGGGGTTCTTTCTACTATATCACACCAATTCTAAAAATGCTTTCCAGTGCAATGCATCACTATTTTTAAAGGGCAGCTTGGTTTACATATAATCGAATTGTCTACAGTGTGGCTCCTGGTCATCTGCAATCACAGTTCTGTCCTCTGACCAGCCCATCTTGTGGATGAGATTGGGAGAAATAACTGGGCAAGTGCAACTCTGTTCCTTCCTCCTTCTGGTATCTGCCTGCAGAAAACCTGAGTTTCCATGGGAGAGGCCTGTGGCAGGCAGGCATTTCTCCTAAAGGCCCTGATGAAGTATCAAGAAGCCTAGTCTGCATATGCTCAGTTGCTCAGTCATGTCTGACTGTTTGTGACCTGATCGACTATAGCCCACCAGACTCCTCTGTCCATGGGATTGTACAGGCAAGAATATAGGAGTGAGTTGCCATTTCCTCCTCCAGGGGATCTTCCCCACTCAAGGATTGAACTGGTGTCTCCTGCAGCTCCTGAATTGGCAGGTGGATTCTTAACCCGAGCCACTGGGAGTCACCTATTTAAGCTTCATTCTTCAAACAGCTTTAGCAATAACAAAGCTGATAGTTTTATCTCATCTGTTGAGTCCTACAAGCTCAAATACTAGTAGAAGACATCAGTAAATCTATTTGTGATTGGGCTTTCCTTTGTGAGAAGTTTGTAAATTATTCATTTAATCTCTTTAAATGTTTACCTCTATTCAAATTTTCTATTTCTTCTTGAATCATTGTTGGTAGGTAGTGTCTTTCTAGGAATTTATGCCCACTGTTATGCCCAGTGTCCGAGTCCCCAAAACTGAGAGAATAAGACATCCACAGCAATGCAAAAGCATAAAGGGGTTTATTGCTAGCTCGAGCCAGGGCTCCTTTCACATCCAACACAGTGGAGTAGAATAAGAGCCCCGAGCCCAGATTTACAGCAGTATTTATAAGTTTAGAACAAAGACAGGGAGTTGGCAAGCGTTAATTGGCTGCAGGGGTTTCCTGGTATTTACTGATTGGCCAGTTATTATCCCTCTGATTGGCCAGAGTTATCATCCCCGGAAGCCCCGGAAGCATGACTCAGGGATTATTTTTGGCCTAGTGCACCTCTCTGAGCCTGTCATGGCTCTGGTGAGGTTGTAACGTTATCCATTTCATCTATGTTGTCTAATTTCTTGGTATAGTATTTCTTTATAATTCATTTTTATTTCTGTAAGATTGGTAGCAACATTCTCTCATACCACCTTTAGTAATTTGAATCTCTCTTATTATCTTGGTTAGTCTAGTTAGGTTTGCCCATTTTGTTGATCGTTTTAAAGAGTCAGTGTTTAGTCTTGCTGATTTTCTCTACTTTGTACTCTCTTTTTCATGCAAGTCAGCTCTGATTTTTATTATTACCTTCCTTCTGCTTTCTTTGGATTTAGTTTCCTTTTCTTTTTCTAGGTCCTTAAGGTAGAATATTAGGTTATTGATCTGAGATCCTTCTTTTTTTAAAATATAGATGTTGGAGCTATACATTTCTTTCTATCCATGCCTTTAGCTATATCCCGATTTCATTTACAATTGCAACAAAGAGAATAAAGTTTCTAAGAATAAATTTAACCAAGGAGGTAAAACACCAGTACTTGAACACATTTCTTAATTGAGCATTGACTTCTAGATGTGAGGATCTAATGGTAAACAAAGTAAGCATGTATCTGCTCTCAGTGAAGCTGACAGTCCAGTTATGGCTTAACTCTTCACTGTCACACGCTAACTCTTCGCATGCTATTCCATATTGGCTTCCTTGTTGTTTTTTATTTTTTTTTCCTTTTGTATTCAGTAGTGACAGTGGTGATTCCCTTTTCTGTCATTCCCCTGCCCCCTTTTCCTTCAGTCCTTTCAACTTTACAGTAGGTGAATGTTGATATAAATCCTTACTCGGCGAGGTCCTTCTTCTTACTTTAGTTCTGTCTTTGCCTCTGTTGTATGCATAAACTTTGGAACTTTGTTAGTTTAAATGTTAAAATTGGAAAAGTGAACATTCATATCTTCCAAGATTAAACTGCCATTTCAGAATTCTTATGGGTTACATGAGAGAGCCTGCTTCTGCCTTATCGATCCCCATAAAGGGAGTTTCTCCTCTGATGACAGGTAGTCTTAAATACCCGAGCGTATTCTAAGCCTGTGCTGAATAGTAACAGAGCCCAGTACTATGTGCAAAGATGTGTTTTGCTTGTGGTCAGGGTGTAGGTATATCATCTGAGAGTCAAAGTTGCATGAACTCTTTCTGCTTTAGATGCCACCATGGAAATTATGCTTCACTGCTTTACAATGTACTTTGCACTCCTGAAAGAGATAATGTGTCTGTTAGGGAGTCCAGTTTGCCCCTTGGGAGGAAGGTGTGTCTAGTAAATGGATAATTGGCTTTTGACCACAACAGCCTCACTCCTGGAAACTCACAAAGCCTTGTTGTGAGGTGGCTGCGTGTCAAATAGGATGTTATGTGTTTCAGATGTGGGGCAAATGCTTTAAGTCGTAATTGTGTTATGAAAAAGAAAAGAAACCTGAGTATTTAAGTCTGCGCTCCCCCCCGCCAGAATTCCACTAGTAACCTTCTTTAACCTGTATTTTCACTTCTATTCTATAAAAAGACAAACCGAGCATAGGATGTTACTGTCAGAGGCTTACACACGTGTGTTTCTAAGGCAGTGTGTTCTTAGTGGGAAAGAATGTCTCTCCTCAAAATAACTTTTTGTTTTATGTTTTTCTACATGCATAATTTTCTCATTTGAATTGATATGTGTAATGGAAGCCTAACAAAATTAGAATTAAGTAACATTACTTATAGAAGTATTGTTCACATGCCTTAATAAACATAATTTGGATTTGGCATAATCCCAAATGTGAGCCATCAATATAAACACACACTCATCACGAACTAGTAATATGTCTTCCTAGAAGGGCCATGGGATCTAAAAAATACCAGGCAGAATTTTTGTTTAAAATCCACATCCCAGTTAGAAAATTTTTATCTTGACGGTTTCTTCTGAAACTCAGTGAGGAAAACTCTGGTATCGGTGGTAGAGGCAGGAAAAAGCCTTCAACCCAAAGAAAAGTACTGGATTAGTAATTACTAAATGGAGCAGTTACAATGTTTTTCATCCTTTCTACCCATGATTATATCTATTTAGGACCTTTGCCTGGTCTCTGCTGCCGTGCATTTATCATTTTCAGTTTCATCCAGGAGAAGCATACATTTAGCTCTGTTATGTACTTTTCTCTCTGGCATCTACTTTTGTAGGCTGATACACAGCAGAAGAAAGACCCAGTTTAGGGTGACTCTGACCTGGATTATAAACGCTGAGAGACAGAGGCCCTGCTGCAAAGTATGGCAGTCTGTCTGGAGCCCCCTCTAGGTACTTCAGAATGCTTTGTGTTACTGTTTTCTCAGATTTGACTTGCGTGTGATGTACCATGGGCTTCCCATTCTTTACTAGCTGATAGCCCAGCTAGTAAAGAATCTGCCTGCAATGCAGAAGACACCGGTTTGCTTCCTGGGTTGGGAAGATCCGCTGGAGAAGGGATGGGCTACCCTCTCCAGTATTCTTGGGCTTCCCTTGTGGCTCAGCTGGTAAAGAATCCACCTGCAATGTGGGAGACCTGGGTTCGATCCCTAAATTGGAAAGATGCCCTGGAGAAGGGAAAGGCTACCCACTCCAGTATTCTGGCCTCGAGAATTCCATGGCCTGTACAGTCCATGGGGTCACAAAGAGTGATTGTACCCTATCCAGTGTTTATACTATTCTTTTACATCTCTGTTTTCGTATTTTAAGAAATACTTTGGCTTATGGTTCAGGTGTATTTACTTTTGAAACTGAGAGGCCAGAAGGAGATAGGAGGACAGATTGTAGAGTTGCTGGCAATTTGCCTATTGGCTGATGCCCTGGTCAGCCTTCTCTATTGTGTTACTATTAGAGTATCTTATACCTGTTAAATAAACTGATGTTATTGTTCAGTCGCCCAGTCTGGTCTGACTCTTTGTGACCCCATGGACTGCAGCACGCCAGGCTTCCCTGTCTTTCACCGTCTCCCAGAGTTTGCCCAGGTTCACGTCCATTGCATTGGTGATGCCATCCAGCCATCTCATTTCCTGATTCTCTCTTCTCCTTCTGCCCTCAATCTTTCCCACATCAGGGACTTTTCCAATGAATTGGCTATTCACATCAGATGATGTAAATAAATGAGTTACCCCATGGTAAATTCAAGAAATCTTTAAGAAAAGAAAAATGTTTTTCATTTCCATAGCTGAATCCCAGTCTCTCTCTGCCAGTGTAAATACTGTAAATCTGGTTATGAATTGCATAACCACCACAGGCACAGAGTGATGAAAAGTCGAATGCTCAGTAGGAAATTTGAAGGAAGACTTAAAATGCTGACAGATTAGCAGCTGATTAACATGTTTAAATTTCATTGACTCTGCTGTATATCTTGGCTTCATTGGCATCTTTACTGCAGCACCCTTCTTCCAACTCATTATCCATTTCCTCATTTTATCCTGAGTTTGGATATTGAGCTACTTGTTTTATTTATCTTGAAGGTAACTTGTTCATTTTGTTTCTTATGTCACTTAACCATATATCACTTATTTTATTTTTCTTTATCCATTTGCTTTCCATACATTTCAGAGTAATCCTAGGATGTCTGTAAAACTATATGATATCCAATATAGTAAAACAAAAGCTTTAAAAGTAATATATACAAATAAAAATGGTATCAGATTTCCTTTTATAAATGATTCATCTTTTAATTCCATCATTGGCTTTTATATTAAAATAAATTTTCATTTATTTCCATAATTACTTAAATTAACAATAAAAATTATCCCATCTATAATAAAATGGTGTTCATATCAGTATAAATAAGAAAAAGCTATATATAATAATCATGTAAATTATTACTGAATATCATTCAATACATACACAACAAAACTAAAACACCATGGAAAAGCATTTTAAACCTCAGTTTGTAGTAAGTAAAGTCATATGTATAACAATGGTATCATAAACACCAATGGGACGTTGATTGTTTTGTTAGCTTCTTTGTGGTATGGAAGAGGTAAGCTGTGGGATATTTGAGTGATGGAGCTTCTTTGAGGAGCTGACTTTTTATCACTTAGTTGACAAGTGATACATATCAGACACTGTTCAATTATATTTTTGCCTCAAAATAGCCTTTGAAGTTCTGTTGCAATGTGAACACTGGTTAAACACAACAGTAGAATATCTTCTCCCCTAACTTTCATAAAGCCAGCAATTAAACCTTAAGAGTAAAACAGATGAAACATCCCTAAACCATGACCAAATTCTGAACTACCCCTGCATCTCTGCCAAAGGGCCTGGCCAGGGTGGACCCCATTTTCAACTTTTATCCATCTCTCTCACCTACCTTCTGACTTATTGCCGAGGGTAATCAGTGGATTAATTGTAGAACCACATGAAAATTCCTGGTATCTTAACAGATCCGCCATTGTGTTATAGGATTTAGACAGAATAGTTAAACCGTTTACCTTATGGAATAAAGGAAATTGCACATGATTGAAACCAAATGGGAATCTGCACTGTGTACTGAGGTTTCTTTCTGCCCATATGTCTTCTTTGGCACGTGTGATATTGAAAACCTGTTTTCCTCTGGCCTGGAGCCACCTTAGCTGTTTGGTGCAGCTTCTACGTGAAGGACATTTGTCTTGTATTTGAAGGATAGAGTAAAAACATGTTTGCATTTTCTTTAGTGTTTTCCTTTTCTTACGCTTGCTGTCAGATTTCCAGCCTATGCTGACCTTGATCTGTGAGTTTGTTTCTCCTGTCTGCAGAATGGCTGTTCATCTAGGTACACACGGCGGTGCTTTCTAGAACTGCCAGCTGTGAAGGAACACAATTCCCAAGCACAGTAAACAGCACAAGGGGATGAAACTAAGTGTAGAATAAAGCAGCCTGGCATTTTGCTTTGTTTTGAAAGAGATTTTTAAATGACCGGGTTCAATATTTACCCTTTTCTCTGTCACTTAGTCTCTCATAGCACATGGAGTTTATCCACGGACAATAGACTTCCCTCCAAATACAGACATAAAAAGATTAGCTGACTCTCCATGACTGTTTAAAATTGCTCATAATCACTTATTTCATAATCTTTTAAAATTTTATAGACACCTCATCTTATGTTTTTTACTAGGTCACATCTATATTAACAAAATAAAGTGGAGAATTAGAATTATCTGGATAGTTGATGCTAGAGAGGGATTTGCTTTGAATTATCTGGGTAACTGCTTTGATTGGCCACTTTACTTTGTTAAGGTGGACATGACCTTTGAATCTCTTAAGTTAATTCTGTCTAAGCCCATTTCAAATTTTAATTTCCAAAATATGAAAAATGCACTTGATTGTTTTCCTTTTCTTTCCTCTTATTTTATCTCAGTCTCTCCTGGCTACACAAGCACTTTAACTTGAGCATGGCTGTTTTGATTTGTCTCACACTGCTCTTTCCCCTAGTGTCATCACTGAATTTTTTAACATGGGATCCCTGTTATTTTCATTATTTAGTCCAAATCCCTGCATCTGTATCCTCGAAATCAGCGATCACTGCCAGTGAAGCTGGAAGCCAGGACTCAGGAGACTTGGGACCATTAACATGGTAAGAACTGTCCCTTCACAAAGGCCACGGTGGGGTAGTCAATAATACAGAATGCTCGAAAGGCCTGAAAAGCACACCATTCTGTTGTACATTGTTAACTGTGCATGCCTCTTCACCTGTCAGTCATTTATGGTTATATTTATGGTGGCCTGCTGTTTTTGGTGGCATAGCATTGACTTTGAACCCTGGAAGCGATAAATTTATATATCATTCTCCCCTGAATGGGCTAATTAAACCCCATGTGTCTTGTTTGACAAACACAAACATACCTTTTAGCTTAGGTCTTAAAGAGAGCAGGGAAAGACCAAAGACGAATGGACTATATATTCAGCTGCTCATTATTTTACTTTGGTTTTGGTTTCCATGTGTATCTTTATTAAGAGAACACCAAGATGTTCTAACCCTAAATTTAATTTTTCAAAAGTCTTGATTATTTGCTCTATGTGAAGTGAAGTGAAAGTTGCTCAGTTGTGTTTGACTCTTTGCAACCCCATAGACTAAACAGTCCATGGAATTCTCCAGGCCAGAATACTGGAGTGGGTAATCTTCCCAACCCAGGGATAGAACCCAGGTCTCCCACATTGCAGGCGGATTCTTTACCAACTGAGCCACAAGGGAAACCCAAGAATACTGGAGTGGGCAGCCTATCCCTTCTCCAGCGGATCTTCCCAATCCAGGAATTGAACCAGGTCTTCTGCATTGCAGGCAGATTCTTTACCAACTGAGGTATCAGGGAAGCCTATTTGCTTAACAGAGTTGGCTAATTTGAAAACTCAGTCCCCAAAGTGTTTTTATTGTCATTGCTAATTGTTACCATCATCAGGATTGACTGGTCTGTTTTTGTCAATTGCTGGATTTTTTATTATAGTAGGTATATTCCAGGATTATGTAACTCATTTCTCAAAGCAGGAATAGACATTCTCTAATTTGACCAATGAGGGGACATCCAAAGTGTAAAGATGTGATGAGAGAAAGGAGAAAGCTCATAAATAGGTGTGGAGTCATGGAAGCTTCCTTAATCCAGGTGCCTTCAGCAGGATCCCACGTGCTGTGCCCGTGGGCAGGAGGTAGAGGTGAGTGGGCAGTGGAGCCTCTGGCAGTAGATTAGCAAGCATTCCCTTGATAAAGTCAAATGGTCTCCTCACTGCTCAGGCTGGTTGAGCTCAGGTGAGAACAGGGACTTAGTTTTTCCAGATCTTTCAATTTTTCATGAGAAGCTAAAAATTCAAGTATGCAGTAGTCCCCTAAATGTTAGGAGTAGTAGTGGGTTAGATTTGGCTCATGAGCTGGCAATTTTTGGCTTCTCTCTTTGACTTTGAATTTTCAAAATATCTTAAAATATTTTCATAAGGTTTCAATGAAAGAAGCATCATCACAGCCCCACCATTCTAACAAATCAGTCTTTGGCTTGTCCATGTACCTTCCAACCTTTAGCTGCCCATGTGCATTTCTTGCTACCGTATATGTTCTTGAAGAGGTATACAATTCTGCATTTTTCTCTTTTCTCTTAACACATTATTGTAAGCATGATCTTTTGTCTTTTGTTTTCAGAAAAGTCTATGTGATTTGGGGAGAGAAAAATATAGAAACGGGAGTAGTATTAGCCTGTACTTCAGGGGTGTTTGCTTTCTGAAACCAGCTTGTAAGACTGAGATGGTCTCATCAGTATCTGCCTGTTGGTATATTTCAGACTTGAGTTTTTGGTTTTGACAGGGCCTTTTGAAACCTGTGGACACTGCTTTCAATTTGATAAAAGTGAATGTAGAGGCTCTTGTGGGCACCAGGCTGGTTTGTATTAGCAAGTTGCCTTTGTGATTTGGGGTAGCACATGTTTTGTTTCATTTTTTATTTTTTTCTTGAACAGTTCAGAAGGTCTTTTAGGGGGAAAAAAGGCATAATAACACCATGAGTGATGCTTAGTGTCAAAGGTGCCATTGGTACATTAAGTGCTATTACCAACCAGTCCATCCTAATGGAGATCAGTCCTGGGTATTCATTGGAAGGACTGGTGCTGAAGCTGAAACTCCAATACTTTGGCCACCCCATGTGAAGAGTTGACTCACTGAAAAAGACCCTGATGCTGGGAGGGATTGGGGGCAGGAGGAGAAGGGAACGACAGAGGATGAGATAGCTGGATGGCATCACCGACTCGATGGACATGAGTCTGAGTGAACTCCAGGAGTTGGTGATGGACAGGGAGGCCTGGCGTGCTGCGATTCATGGGGCCACAAAGAGTCGGACACGACTGAGCGTCTGAACTTACTGACTGACTTCATAGTTCGTGAGCCCTTTGGAGACTTCTAGAGAAAGCTGACTGGTGCTACTAGCACTCTAGGGACAACAGCAGTTTTTCCTTCTGAGAGAACTTCATTTCTTTCCCCTTACATGATATTTTTACTTAACCACCTTGGAAGAGGTGCTGTCTACTCCCATCCTACTCAGACTCCACAAACTCACTTCAATTCTTTGTAGAAGTGTTTTGGCAAGAGTAGGCAACACGAAATCAGTGAGTATATATACCTTGCTAAGTGCAGGTTTCATAAGAATGGGAGGCAACTGACACTGAGGAAATGATGATTTTTTAGAAAAACTGAGCACAATGTTGGCTCAAGGAGAAGGCATTAGGAATAGCTTAGTAAATCTTGTTCTTGTTTTGAACTTAGGAACATTCCATGCAAATTTATGTTTTTATTTCCATAAGGTATATATGAGAGTTCAATTTCAGAAGAATGTTATATTTCAGTTTTTAAAATTCCACTTGAAATGCCTTTTTCTATAGAAGAAACATCTTTGAAAACAGTTACTATTAACTCTAACATTTCGTAAAACATGAGACTGAGAGAAGAGCTTGGTAATTCCTAAGAATATAACTCTGTCATCATAAATTTGCATATTTGTGTAGAATTTGGGCTTTTGGAAAAATGGAATATCTTTCAGATGATAACTCAGAGCCAAATCAACACATCTGGTTCTACCTAAAGGGTACACATAAATTCTGTCATTCATTTGCCAAAGTTTCAAACCAAAATTGCAGTTTTCTTTTCAGAGCCAAAATTGCCAAACATTTCTCATATAACCCCTGTAAGTGGTGCATTTGGAAATTGTAATACTTAATATGCCCTTTTATTTAAAAAAAGATTAACTAGTGCTTTAAAAATATCAAGTATAACAAATTTATTGATTTTTTGATAGCAGTTAAGTAAATTTTCTAAATTGAGTGAATAGATAGTAGATATATTTAATAATTTTTCGATTATACTAGTATGATTTAATTTCTAAACTTAAGAGTGTCATAATTTGTGTTCCAGTTTCTGCTTCTGTTGTTACAGCCTACTTCTCATTTATAATTTACACTTGTGGTACTTCTCTCTTTCTTGTAATTAGTTTTGGTAGAACCAGTTAATCATTTCTCATTGAAACATACTGAACAAAGAACAGTTCTTGGGTTTCAAAAAAGTCTATTAACAAAAATATTTGAAAGACTGGTCTTACATATAAATATCAGTGAAAACATTCTAAACATACTATTTGCTACTGGAATCCAAAGGAATATTAAGAAGATAGAATATTACGCTTAATTGGAACAGACTCAAAAATTCAAGGATATTTTTGTACAGGAAGATATGTTACCTAATTCAGCACGTAAAAAAGTCAAAGAGGGAAAAGTAAACATTTGCAGTATATACTGAAGTGATACTTTCAAAATATAAACATCTAGTCTCATATTTTTAAACTTAGTAAACTAAGAATAGAAATGTTTTTCTCAAAATGATAAAGAACATTAATTTCAAATGAAGAGCTTACATCTTTTATACATAAGAGTGAAGCATTGGCACCTTATAGATCTTACAGAAAAATTGCTTACGTTGTTGAATACATATCTCTCTTCCTCGGGAAATGGCAGATTCCTTAGGAGCAGGGAGTGACATTCGTAGTTCTGTCCATATAGTAGGTATTTGTTAAATGTTTGTGGAATGAATCAAGTATCACCCTACTTTTTACAGATGAGGGCACTGAGGCACAGAGAGTAAGTAATTTTCTCAGGTTCACACAGGCTGTAGCTACAGTGCTAGGATTGAACCAGGGCAAGCTGATACAACTTTCCCCAGTCTGTACTTTAGCCCTGCATCATCTCTAACAAAGATTGCCATATGATACATGACCTACTCCATATGGCTATTGCTTTAAACAAATTAGTATCTGTAAAGCACCAGGAAAGGAGTCTGGTATATATTGAGAATATGTGAGTTTTAGCTGTTACTGTTTGATTTATCCCTATCCTTAATCCCTAACATTCAGATACTCGACCAGAAATGAATCTCTTTAAGTGATAACCATTCAGCCCACATTTAATTTTCTTATGCACAAGGATGCCACACTAGGGCTCTTCTTCTGTTTGACGAGATTCCTTAGGCTTCCCAGTGACAAAGCTAAAGCAGAGACTGCACTGGCCTGTAGAAACTAGGAGAGTATTGACATCAGAAAGTTCACTGTACACCAAGGCATAGGCTACACATTGTCCCAAACCTGATTCAAGAGGAAAACTTTCAAAGGTAAAATATGTATTGATGTGATAACATATTGTGGAGTCTCTTATTACAATAACATCCATCCCATAATATCCTTAACATAATAGTTAGAGGGAAGATGACTGATGTTTGTCTTTTGTGACAAGAGGACTGGGTGGAAGGAGTTTATTTCTATCTTCCTTTTGGACCATCTGTGGCCTTACCACCATCCCTCAGTTCTACTTTCCGATCAGTCAGGAACACTCAAGCTCCCCTGCATTTTATTTGTAATAGTCTCTTACTATAGGAACAATATCAGTTCATTTTATACAATTAGAAAATATAGACAAGCAAAAATTAAAAAAATCATATTCCTACAATCAGAGAATATGCACTGGCACTCTTAATATCTTAGTGTATATTCTTTCACATAATATATATGTCATCATGTAAATCACAAATGATATCATACTGTACAAACTGTTGAACTTGCTTTTCTATTCAGGTATCTCTCTTTCTCATTTCAGTACATTTTCATCTTATCTAGTGTCTGTATCATCTACACATTTCCCCTGTTGCTCCAAACATAATCCTATTATATTTAAAATTGATGCCTGTCCTCCCAGCTGTCAGCATCTATCAACCAAAACCCTTCCATCCATAGATTTTCTCTGGAGAGGTGAGGCCCCTCCCAAGGGAACCTTACAGAAGTACGTAGTGAGTGGATTGAGGGTCTTTCAGGCTTCCAACTTCACGTACACTCTAGATCAGAGTTGGAACAGATCTCTGCTATTCTCTGCTCTTCAGTTTGAACATTAGGCCTCCATATAGTCAATATTAAGTCTCATGTAGACACAATACTTTAGGTAAAATTCAGATATTTGATAAACTCTGTCTTTCCCTGATCTCCTGTCTAGTGAACTATGAACTCAAGAATAAGGCAATTAAAATAATGTATCCATGATCAACTTGTAGTGGCTGCACCTACTCACCACTTTTGCCTCGTGATGTGAGGAGAGGAAAATGTGCTCAGGGGCCACGTGGGCTTAATGCCCAACAGAAAGTCCTTAGGACTTTCAACTTCATCCACAGTTGGGACTCCATTGGATTCTCTGGAACTACATGAACCTCAGATTATTTTTATCTCTTTTTGGTGAAAACATTGCTATCTTTTAAGGTGCTCTGATAATCAGAGGCTAAAGGGAAGACCTTAAGGAGGTTATAATAAAGGTGAAATGGTACAGTAATGCAAAACCTTGGGGGAAATTTAATGAGACTATTAAGATTATATATATATGGAATTGCTTAAATGATCTTTATGTAAAGAGCAGTTGACAGATGCTCCCAGCTAATTGGACTTCAGGGAGACTGAAATCAGTGGATTCAAGGCTGATTAGAAGCCAATCTCTTTGAAAATTAAAATAAAGTGTGTATTGTATTACTGGGTTTTCTCTTTATATAGCACATGGACTGATGAGTTAAAAACTGCTGCTGTCCATTCAGTCTGTCTCAGGCAGAGAGCACTGTAGATACGCATAGGGTTACAGTAACAGTTGGAGCATGTGCTTTTAGCAAGGGGTCGCTGAACTTCTTCTAAAGAGACTGCTTGCTTGACCACAGGTCCTCTGTGGTCAAGATTTGGGGACCTACACGCTTGCTCTCTGACAGGAAGTCTTATTTATTTATTTTTAAATTCAGCTCAGATGGACTTCCTGTATGGCTTAGTGTGGCCCATGTCTGAGCTCCAGGTTAGGGTTTTGCTGTTGGCCAATAGAGGGAAGTTTCTCACACAGTAAATTAAGAAAGAGGCTTTTAAAAAAGAGCCTGATTTAAGTAAATACTGTACTGTTCCAATTTTATTTCTGACATCAGAAAATCTTTATCATCATCACTGCTCATCCAAAGTAAGGAAATCCTTGAGGTTGGGAAGCAACATCAATGATTCTGAAAGATTGAGTGATACGATGGATTTCTAAATGTCTCTATTATTCAGTGCATTCCTTTTGGAAATGGCACTTAGAGAAAGTTTGGGGATGATACTCTGGAGATGATCTGTTTGGCATGATGCTTGCATTGGCCCAAACCATTTTGTCCAGTTAGTGACTAGTGATTTGTTTGACAGAGAAGACACAAGCAACAAGGATCCAGGAAAACTGTAGAACTGGGAGGAGCTCAGTACCCTACCCTCGGGGGGTCTCTCTACCCTAAATAGAAAGAAGAATGAAAAAGGACTCTGATGTGGTTGCTTCAGGGCTCAATAAAAGTTGCTAAGCTCATTTGCAGAGGTTACTGGACTTCTTTTTTCTGTCTCAGCACAAGCTAGCAGTATGGTAGTCATCTTTTCTAGTTTAATGGAAAAATAGTTGACGTATATCACTCCCTAATGTGCACAGCAATCACTCTTCAACGTGCACAGTATGATGGTTTGATTTACATATATTTTGAAATGATTTTCACAATAGGTTCAGCTAACATGCACCGTCTCATGCTAAGTCACTTCAGTCATGTCCTACTGTTTGTGACCCTGTGGTCTGTAGCCCACCAGACTCCTCTCTCCATGGGATTTCCCAAGCAATGCTGGAGTGGGTTGCAGTGCCCTCCTCCAGGGGATCTTCCTGACCCAGGGATCGAACCCACAGCTTTTATGTCTCCTGCGTTAGCAGGCGGGTTCTTTACCACTAGCACCACTGTCTCATATGGAGGCAATAAAAAGAAAAGAAAAAACATTTTCTCCTTGCAGTGAGAACTCTTGGGCTTTACTTTCTTAGCACCTTTCCTGTATATCATATAACAGTGTCAGCTTTCATCATCATGTTGTATAGCACAGCCCTACTACATAGCAGTAGAAATAGTGCATCTACTTCTGCTTTATTGACTATGCCAAAACCTTTGTGTGGATCACAGCAAACTGTGGAAAATTCTGAAAGAGATGGGAATTCCAGACCACCTGACCTGCCTCCTGAGAAATCTGTATGCAGGTCAAGAAGCAACAGTTAGAACTAGACATGAAACAACAGACTGTTTCCAAATCGGGAAAGGAGTATGTTAAGGCTGTGTATTGTCACCCTGCTTATTTAACTTTAGAGTAGTAAAGTGCCAGGCTGGATGAAGCCCAAGCTGGAATCAAGATTGCCGGGAGAAATACCAATAACCTCAAGATATGCAGATGACACCACCCTTATGGCAGGAAGTGAAGAAGAACTAAAGAGCCTCTGGGTGAAAGTGAATGAAAAAAGTGAAAAAGCTGGCCTAAAACTCAACATTCAGAAAACTAAGATCATGGCATCTAGTCCCATCACTTCATGGCAAATAGATGGGGAAACAATGGAAACAGTGACAGACTTTATTTCCTTGGGCTCCCAAATCACTGCAGATGGTGACTGTAGCCATGAAATTAAAAGATGCTTGCTCCTAGACAGCATATTAAAAAGCAGAGATTACTTTGCCAAAAAGGTCTGTCTAGTCAAAGCTATGGTTTTTCTAGTAGTCATGTATGGATGTGAGAGTTGGGCTATAAAGAAAGCTGAGCACCAAAGAATTGATGCTTTTAAACTGTGGTGTTGGAGAAGACTCTTGAGAGTCCCTTGGACTGCAAGGAGATCAAACCAGTCTATCCTAAAGAAAATAAGTCCTGAATGTTCATTGGAAGGACTGATGCTGAAGTTGAAATGCTAATACTTTGGCCACCTGATGCAAAGAACTGATTCCTTGGAAAAGACCCTGATGCTGGGAAAGATTGAAGGCAGGAGAGGAAGGGGACAACAGAGGATAAGATGCTTGTATGGCATCACTGACTCGATGGACATGAGTTTGAGTAAGCTCTGGGAGTTGGTGATGGACAGGGAAGCCAGGAGTGCTGCAGTCCATGGGGTTGAAAAGAGTCGGACACAACTGAGCAAATGAACTGAGTACTTGATTATCTTACAACTTGATGTTGTACCTTTTGACCACCTTCATCCAGTTTCGCCTATCCCCATCCTTTGCCTCTAGTAACCACAAGTCTGATCTCTTTTTCTGTAAGTTTGTTTTTTTGGATTCTACATATCATTGAGATTATACAGTTTTGTCTTTTTCTGTCTGATTTATTTCACTTACCATAATGTCTTTACAGCCCATCCATGTTGTCACAAAGAGGAGGATGTCCCCATTTTTTTTTGTGGTTGAATAATATTATACATTTGTGTGTGTACTGCAGTTTTTTATCCATTCATGCATTGACATCAGCATATTCAACATAGGCTTTCTTCAATATGGAAGCGAATCTGAAAGTTCTTCTGGGACCGTGTGATGGCATCATGCCATCCAAGACTGAGTTCTTCACAAGTGGCTTGTAGAGGTGAAGAGAGTCGGGCAGACATGCCCTGATTTATTCTCTCATTTTTTTTAAAAATAAAGTAAAAGCTATTGCTTAGGGAACCAACTTGCCCTCAATGCTTCTCACCTATCTTCAGAAAAGGCAAGTAGGGACTATTTATTTGTTCAGTTCATCACATTCATTCAGTAAGTAGTGGAGAATTCATTGTACAGCACAATAAGTGCTAGACCTGCAAGGAGGGCAAAGATCAAGGAATTCTTCTAAATTTCCAGTAAATTGACATATTTAACTTGAAGCCATCTAAAGAAATGTTTCAATGAAATTACAGCTCTCAAATATTTGTACTCAAAGAGGTGAGCAATAATGTAATAAAGCATTTTTCCAGGTCATCTACAATTAATTTGTATATTCCTTTGGGAGAGGTGCTTTTGATTCACTACTACTGTACCTAGAGTTTTGACACATATTAGGTCCTTTGTAAAGGGGGGAGGGGAAGAGGAGGAGTGTGCAGTATAGACTGTTTGTGCAGGGAAATGGAGGAGGAAGAGGAGGGGTGTGGGGTGTAGACTGTGAAGGGAAATGGAGGAGGAGGTGGAGGTGGGTGTAGAAGCACATGAAGGTGGCCATAGGAAGAGATCTGAATCTGGGTGGCAAGTATGGTCTTTTAGATAGCTGAGACCCCTGGCTCCTGTATCTGGTGGCTTCTGTTGAGTTTACTTGGCAGCTTATTAGAAACACACATACCTAACACACAGGTCTGAGTTGAGGTCTGGTCACTGCATTTTTATGATGCTTTCGGGGTTTGAGGAAATGTTTGGGGGAACCATTGATCTGATAAAAAGGACAGAAGGTCTGAATGAGGATTGTCACCATACAGAAGGAAAGACGGACAAGATGAGGAAGGGTGAAATGGCTTACTTTATTTTGGGGGGCTCCAAAATCACTGCAGATGGTGACTGCAGCCATGAAATTAAAAGACGCTTACTCCTTGGAAGAAAAGTTATGACCAACCTAGATAGTATATTCAAAAGCAGAGACATTACTTTGCCGACTAAGGTCTGTCTAGTCAAGGCTATGGTTTTTCCAGTGGTCATGTATGGATGTGAGAGTTGGACTGTGAAGAAGGCTGAGCGCTGAAGAATTGATGCTTTTGAACTGTGGTGTTGGAGAAGACTCTTGAGAGTCCCTTGGACTGCAAGGAGATCCAATCAGTCCATTCTGAAGGAGATCAACCCTGGGATTTCTTTGGAAGGAATGATGCTAAAGCTGAAGCTCCAGTACTTTGGCCACCTCATGAGAAGAGTTGACTCATTGGAAAAGACTCTGATGCTGGGAGGGATTGGGGGCAGGAGGAGAAGGGGATGACCAAGGATGAGATGGCTGGATGGCATCACTGACTCGATGGACGTGAGTCTGAGTGAACTCCGGGAGTTGGTGATGGACAGGGAGGCCTGGCGTGCTGCGATTCATGGGGTCACAGAGAGTCAGACACGACTGATGACTGAACTGAAATGAACTGACTGATGGATATATCCAAAAAGCATGTGAAAAGTTAGGACTTAGAGTTCAAGGATGTTGAGGACTGGAGTTATCTTTTGCAGAAGATACGTGGACATCTTTGGCATCACCTACAGTTAAAGTATAGAGGTGAGAGGAGAAGAAATAACTCTGGTTGTGAGAATGTCTGTTGCCAGGGTCCAGCCCCAGTGGATCCAGGGTAATTTTAAGCGGGGACAGAGCCGGCGAGGAAAAACTTATTTATTTAGAAATATAAAGAGAGATTAGGAAAGAATAGTGTAGTAGGAAAATTAGTGGAGAAAAGAGGCTGAATAACTTGGTTTATGTGGAAAACCAATAAAGTTCCAAGACAAGGAACTTGCACCGTCTATGTAGGCCACCGGCACCCACTTGAATAGCGGAGGATGCCCCGCCTTGGGCTCCCTCTCTCATGGGTCTTAGAAGCCAGGGCCAATAAGTAGACACAGTGAGCTTCCATGCTCCAGATGGGAATTCAGCCAGAAAAGGGAGAAAAGAACGACATGGGGGAGCCAAGCATTGGTGCTAGACCCACAACTTTATTTTCAAAAGCAGCTTATATACCCCAAGTTGTACATAAAGAAATAATGGAATATGCAGAGTTATGCAGGGGCAGCAGTCCTGATCCTTATTGAGACCAGGCTTTCTTTTTGCATACCTTCCCGTATACAAAAGGTCTTAGGTGGTTTGCATTATCTTCTGGCCACGAGGCCTGTTAACATTTTTATGGCTCTCTTCCTAGATAAATGCCTATCAACCAAAAAACTCATTTTCCCCTGAAGTGTTTTTCCTTAATCTTCATCACCCTCAAAATACTAAATAAAGTTACATTCCTGTAGAACAAAGGTGCAGTGGGTTATAACAAAGAAAGTACTTAACTTAAAGATCTAATGTTGCTAATACCAGGGCTACTACCTGTATTTTCTATATACCAACTATATCTACAAATAAAAGATATGAAAACTTGGCAGCAAGTATTGGCTCAACAAATGAAACCCTTAATCAATCCTATTCTAATGATTTTGACTCCTTGGAAACCCCTACATTCCTAGGATGTTTTAAGCTTCCTGTGCCTCTCACAGTCAGGAGGCCGCAAACAATCACATGCACAGCTGTAAGAGTCCGGCAGGCAGGCTAGAAAGCAATCAGAGGGGTTTTTGGATTGAAACACTTGTATTATGCCCAGGAGATTTATTATCTAAAAGCTCTAAATTAACTTTTTCTGGAAAAAGGTGGTGGGGGGACAGCCCCCTGTTAATGTCAGAAGAGTAGGTGAAAAGCATAACACAGTAAAGCAGGCAGACTCTGATTTTGGGGGGTAGATGCTCGGGAACAGGGGGTCTCCTGAGGCTCGATCCTGCCTTTGCGTATGCCGAGCCTCGTTCCTCATGACTTTTGCGACAGGCGGAGTTCCTCACGCCGGCTCCCAGCAGTCTGTCTTTATGGGGATGGAAAGAATAGGGTAAGGAGCCTTCCAAAATTATAGCGAGAGGTGGAAATGACACAGAGTTTTAGGGTCAGGAACGCTGAAAGAAATATCATGCTATGAAGGAGCCAGTGGTCACCACAATCATAGAGATCAAGGATGAGAGACAGGAACAGACCTTGGGATTTGGTGACTTGGTCATCATTTTCACCATCATCATTTCTGTTATTACTGCTTGTGCTATTTGATTAATATTTCCATAGGTTGAGTTCCTAGAAGTTAAGGAAGTTCTAGAATAAATGTTGTGTTTGATTCTTGCGCCATGTTGGCATACTGCTTTCCCAAAGAACTTACTCATTTAAAAATGCCACCAGCACTGGATGAGAGTTCCTCAGCCACATTGAGCACCAGCATCACAAATGACAGTTCTTAACTACTGCCTTCCAAGTATTCCACACATCTCTTATAACCAAAACCAAAAAAAAAAAAAAAAGTTAAGAGCAAAGGTGCTCTTTAAAGGAAGAATATTAAGGTGGCCTACTCTGGAGTCTAAAAATGATGGGAAAAAGAATGGAAACCACCACCGTGCTGCTGAACAAGAAATTAACCGCTCCTCTGAGAGCAAGGTTACACAACACAGACATCGTGTCTCTTACTCCAGGTTATACTTTCAACAGAGGGCCAGGGCTTGTTTTGTTTTGTTGGTTTGAATTTCCACTTCCTTCTATCTAATCAAGTGAAGCTGAGCAAATAAACTTGAGCCAATGAGAATTTTATAGGAGACTGGATAGTGATGATTAGTAAAAGATTTAAAATATAAACTTCTGTTTGTCTCTCAATAAGTCACTGCTAGTTTGAAGAATTTTGATATTTTGCCTATTATTTTTCTTTAAAAGAAATATTGAAAAGCAGATGGTTCCCTAAATTATAAACTGTTACATGGTAGGCCTTTTTAGATGAGATGCCAGACGCTGTATTGTTTAGCGTATTTAGGGTCAAATAAGAGAGTGATCATTTTTCCATGGTGCAGTGAGCTTCTCTACCTAGAGTTTTGAAACTGAGTTGAGAAATGTGACCTTAAACAGTGTGTCCAGAACTGCCAATCCATTCATGGGAGCATGGAGCCATGGTAATCCCGGATTAGCTAAGAGTTAGAGTTATTTAGGATCTGTGCAAAGAGCAGCTTCTGTATAAGAGAGACCCTTGTAGAAGTATTTTAGAGAAGTTGAAAGCCTCTATTCCAGTGTTGTGTGAATGGAGAGCACTTGGATCTACCAAGATATGCAGACCCTAAGGCTGGCCCAGGAGAGACCAGAAGTGGGGGCAAGTTGGAGAACACACCTAAGGGGAAGGTCTTTGCCATGGAAGGGCTGCACCTTCTAGTCACACTTTCTGGAATAGCTAGGGCTGGGAACAATTGTGCAGTATTCAAATCACTTCAAGTTAAGTTTTGAAAACTGAGAAGTTTCACGGTAATGATACTTTTAATTAAAGGAAGACCAGGTCATCTCTTGGAGAAGGCAATGGCAACCCACTCCAGTACTCTTGCCTGGCAAATCCCATGGACAGAGGAGCCTGGTAGGCTGCAGTCCATGGGGTCGCACAGAGTTGAACACGACTGAAGTGACTTAGCAGCGGCACGTCATCGTTCCCAGGCAACCAAAACCTACCCAAGGGCCCATACATAGGAATGAGGAGTGTGAGTCATGTTTTACTGTCAGAGATAATCTTCCAATCTACTATTTTAGAGAATCCGTTTAGAGTAGTCATAAGTCTGCATTCCCTTGAGTTTTTTGAAATAAATATAAGCTTTATTATAATCAGTGAGAAAGATAAAGTGTAAAGCCACCTACTATGTGCCAGGCACTGAGTTAAGTACTTTATGAATATTAGCTTCGTTTAATCTTCACAACCATTCAGTGATATGTACCCATTTTGCAGATGAGAAACATGAGGGGTTTGTCTCTTATCCAGAGCTTTTACATACCATGTGGCTGGTAAGGGACAATGCTGGTAAGGGACAAGCGGGATTTGAACCCCGTTTCTCTGAGCATGTGGCTTAACCAGTATGCTGTGCTGCTTCACTAGCTGGTTTCAATTTTCCATGATGGATTACCAGATGAAACTGGCTGGTCACCCAGCAAGACAGGCCAACAGCTTATGCTTGCATGTTATGAGCCAGAGGTGTGGAATCCCTGGCTGCAGGTGTAGGTTTCTCTTCACTGGACTTTGGAGATCTTTGAGTCTCACTGATGCCCTTGGATGTCTAAACTCCAGGGTGGTCTCTCCATGCCAAGTGTGAGCCCAATTTGAAGGGATGAGGGAGCATCACCAGCCCATGCTTCCTTTCCATCTCTTTGCCTGAGATGAAGATCAGCCTCTTGGGTCCTCAGAAAGATGCTCTGGGCTATTAGACAGCAGGAGAGACTTTGCCTCAAGCAGTCCTGGGGTGTCTTCAGATGCTTCAAGAAAGACCCATTTCAGGAAGAAAAGCCTACTTCTCTGATCCAGGGAGAATTTAAAATAATACTGAATTTCTTCCTCTGAAATCTTGAGCCTTTTGCCTCGTTGGGTAATTTTGTTTCTAGTACCTTTCGTGTGTTTTCCCCTAATGCTGTGTGAGAAGGTTGCGAGGGAGTTCTGGGTCCCCAGCCTGACCCTCCTGTATGCTCTGTGGTCCAGACATCTGAGTGAGTGAGGACACATGGCCCAGGCCTGTGTGGAGCATAGTGGGGCTGCAGAGACAACCCAGTGGGCTTGTTCTCCAAACCAGCCTTTGTTTGTTTTTCTTCAACCCTGTGCTCATCTCAGGTTTCACTTCAGTTATTTTATTGATTCATAGAAAATAAATTTTTGTTTTCCTAGAATGCTTGGTAAATTGTACATGAAAATCCCTAGCTGTGGTATGTATTTTCTTTTTTTTTTTTCAGATTTTATTTATTTATTTTTTTACTTTACAATATTTTATTGGTTTTGCCATACATCAACATGAATCCACCATGGGTACTGGAAAAATACAATGTCTGTGCCATTACTAGTAATAATTTAAAAAATAATACAAAGTGTGCTTCTGTTGATTCTAGAAAGCTAGGGAATGTGGGATTTTGGCTAAATGGTTATGTAGCCTTTCTTTCTCTCTCAGAGAGAGACACACACAGTCTATTTCCTGGAAATGTTAAAGAAATATAGTCAAATATGTCCAATGCTGATACTAAATCTATATACTAAAATAATGTTTCAGAAACTATTTAAAAATATATGTGTGTAAATTGTGTATGTATGTATATATATGGCATATGCATTGTATGTATGTGACACATATACATTACCCATAATAATCCTAGTACTGAATACTAGTAATAATATGTCCATTTTACAGATAAGGAAACTGAGGCCCAGAGAACTTTGGTAGCTTAAGCAGGGTCACACACAGAGCTGGTGAGTTGGTGAGCTGGTCTGTGTGCTTAACTGCCAGAATCTACTGCCTCCATGAGTGGATGTTTCCTGGGTGATGCAGGAGGCACTTCAAATTTGGGGGGTAACTCAGAATTCACCATTAAGAGCCTCAGGTAGGAGTTTGAGTGGTGGCAAAAGCTCTGGACCAGGGCTCAGGCCAACCGAATTTTAGCCCTAGTTCTACCATTTGTGAGTTGAATATATTTGAGCATGCCTCCTACTGATCTCACTTTTCTCATCTACAAAATGGAGATGGTGGGTAATCTGCCCAGAAGCTTCAATGAAGGGTCGTGAAGACAGTTTATGTCATGGATGTGAAAGACATCAGAAAACACTTGACATGTTCTGTAAATATTCAGAAAGGAGTTTTTACACGGCACAACTAATTTCAGAATTATAAACTAAAACTTTATCATTCTTGGCCCAGTACTCTTTGCACTCCTCTGTGCTATACCAACTTATCTTTACACAGATTCACACGCTGTTTGTATTAGTTCCTTTTCTGAAGAAGCAGGAGATAATATAGCAGTAAAGAACCCACCTGCCAATACAGGAGACACAAGGGATGCAGGTTTGATCCCTGGGTTGGGAAGATCCCCTAGAGTAGGAAATGGCAACCTGCTCTAGTATTCTTGCCTGGGAAATCCCATTATCAGAGGAGCCTGGCGGGCTACAGTCCATGGGATTGCAAAGAATTAGACACAGCTGAACAACCATGCATACCACACACACATACTTCCCCTTGGAATATAATCCTCTCATTACTATCATAGAGAATGTTTACTCCACTCAGCAATCATCTTTTTCTTCAGATTTGAGAAGTGTTACTTTTTTGTTATCCCTCTTGCCTAAGAGACTAGACTCCTGTATCAAAAATGAAAATTCCTTTGTAAATTTTAATCGAGAAAAGTCAAACCTGCTCAGAATGGAAGGGAGTCTCATTTGACGTGGGGAAGCCCTGAGGGTCTGCTTGAGGAGGCCTACCTGGCATCACCCAGCAACACAGCAGTAATGTGGTCAAAACCTCAAGTGTCCAGACTTGCAGCCTGGGGCCAGTTCTGCTTTCAGTGCTGACGCTTGCGTGGAGATGCTGTGGATCTTTGGGGTTTATTTGTTTTAGATGTTTGTTTTATTCCTGATAGATCTTCTATAAGGAATGCCTTCCCTCTCTAAGTGTTTGCCCTCCATTACTTCCAGAGAAGACTGCTTAAGTTGGGCCTGTCAAAGTTTACCCAAGCGGATTTCTTGCCCAGGGAGGTAGTGTCCTACTCCAAGGAGACCCAGACTCCTCTGGCTACATGTCAGTCTGCAGGTAAACTATTTTTGTTTACTTTCCACGTGATCTTTGAAGAAATTACCAGGGACCTCCGTCCTTCTTGTTGTATCATATCTTACCATAAGATGTCTTCACAGAACACAAATTTAATGATATACTAAGAGCTGAATCTCCTTTGGCCTTGGTTTTAGAAACACTGGTAAGGAATCTAGTGGTACTCCTCCAGAGAACCTATGAACTTTAAAATGGGTCACTTAGTGAGGTCAGACTTTGTCAACATGGTATGAGGACAGGGAAAATCACCAAAGGAAAATGCAACAGAAACTACTCAGAATTTTATTGACTAGAAATCTCATGTGTGTACATGAGACTCATCATTTGCAGGAGTCAGCAAACTACAGCCGCTCCCCCGCCACCCTCCCCACCACCCTATCCTATTCCTTGAGATAAAGTATTTGGGGATCCAGCCACACTCAGTTCTGCATGTTGGAATAACTACTTTCTCACTCAGTAGGGCTGAGTACTTACGACCCACACGGCCTAAAATCTTCACTGTAATCTGGCACTTTTCAGAAAAACTTTGCCAGTCAGTCAGAAAAACTGACTTGCTTTGCCAATTCAGATGGCAATACACTAGAATTTCTTACCACAATTTAAAAAGACTTTCCATTCCGGGGGTTCCCCTGGTGGCTCAGATACCAAAGAATCCTCCTGCATTGCAGGAGACCTGGGTTTAATCCCTGGGTTGGGAAGATCCCCCAGAGGAGGGCATGGCAACCCACTCCAATATTCTTACCTGAAGAATCCCCATGGACAGAGGAACCTGGTGAGCTATAGTCCATGGGGTCGCAAAGAGTCCGACAGGACTGATTGACTAAGCATAGCACAGCATGTGTGAGCTCCATGTAGGGGAATGGGGATTGACCTTCAGGCCTCCTTCGTGCGTATCTGAGAATATCAAGTGGAAAATGTACGTGCAAATCCAAGTATGTTGTAAGAATACACTAATAAGAGAAGTCAAAGGTAATCAGTGAAAATGCTTTCTAGAAGTAAAAAATGACACTGAAGCTAAATTAATCCAAGGCAAAAGCAGGAGGTGTGTACACTTTAGGATAAGTGAAGATTGCGTTGTTAGAGGATAGCGCTGTTGTTATAGCTGAGCAGATTCTCTTTTACTTTGTTGTTTTATTGCCTGGTGCATTGAAGAGGACGTTAGCATTCTAGGTTCATTGTTGTTGCGTAATAAAAACAAAAGCCATGAAGATGAAAACTCATTCGCATTCCCTGCTTCAGTCAGTTCAGTTCAGTCACTCAGTCATGTCTGACTCTTTGTGACCCTATGGACTGCAGCACGCCTGGCTTCCCTGACCATCAACTCCTGGAGCTTGCTCAGACTCATGTCCATTGAGTCAGTGATGCCATCCAACCTTCTCACCCTCTGTCATCCCCTTCTCCTCCTGCCTTCTGTCTTTCCAAGCATCAAGGTCTTTTCTAATGAGTCAGTTCTTCCCATCAGGTGGCCAAAGTATTGGCGCTTCAGCTTCAGCATCAGTCCTTCCAATAAATATTCAAGACTGATTTCCTTTAGGATTGACTCATTTGATCTCCTGGCAGTCCATAGGACTTTCAAGAGTCTTCTCCAACACCACAGTTCAAAAGCATCAATTCTCTGGCACTCAGCCGTCTTTATTGTCCAACTCTCACATCCATACATGACTACTGGAAAAACCATGGCTTTGACTAGATGGACCCTTGTCAGCAAAGTAATGTCTACTTTTTAATACACTGTCTAGGTTTGTCATAGCTGTGCTTCCAAGGAGCAAGCGTCTTTTAATTTCATGGCTGCAGTTACCATCTGCAGTGATTTTGGAGCCCAAGAAAATAGTCTGTCACTGTTTCCATTGTTTCCCCACCTATTTGCCATGAACTGATGGGACCAGATGCCATGATCTTAGTTTTCTGAATGTTGAGTTTTAAGCCAGCTTTTTCACTCTCATCAAGAGGCTCTTTAGTTCTTTTTCACTTTCTGCCATAAGGGTGGTGTCATCTGCACATCTGAGGTTATTGACATTTCTCCTGGCAATCTTGATTCCAGCTTGTGCTTCCTCTAGCCTGGCATTTCACATGATGAACTCTGCGTATAAGTTAAATAAGCAGGGTGACAGTATACAGCCTTGACATACTCTTCCCAATTTGAAACTAGTATGTTGTTCCATATCTGGTTCTAACTGTTGCTTCCTGACCTGCATATAGATTTCTCAGGAGGCAGGTAAGGTGGCCTGGTATTCCCATCTCTTTAAGATTTTTCCAGTTTGTTGTGATCCTCACAGTCAAAGGATTTGGCATAGTCAATAAAGCAGAAGTAGATGTTTTTCTGAAACTGTCTTGCTTTTTTGATGATCCAGTAGATGTTGGCAATGATCTCTGGTTCTTCTGCCTTTTCTAAATCCAACTTGAACATCTGGAAGTTCTCAGTTCAGGTACTATTGAAGCCTAGCTTGAAGAATTTTGAGCATTACTTTGCTTGTGTGTGAGATGAGTGCAATCATGTGGTAGTTTGAACATTCTTTGGCATTGCCTTTCTATGAGATTAGAATGAAAATTGACCTTTTCCAGACCTGTGACCACTGCTGAGATTCCCAAATCTGCTGGCCTATTGAATGCAGCACTTTCACAGCCTCATCTTTTAGGATTTGAAATAGCTCAGCTGGAAATCCATCTAGCTTTGTGTGATGCTTCCTCAGGCCTACTTGACTTCGCATTCCCTGCTTGGTTTACAGCATATGTTGATCAGTACACTTTGGTTTGTGCAAGTTACAGAACTTTTAAATTTTGGTTTCAAACACCTAAGGTCAGAAATAAGGTGAAATTGGGTTCCTGAAAGCAGAGCACTGCCTACAGGCCTCCTGCAAACCTTCCCTGGTGATGCTGGCAGGTGGGCTGAGGGTTCCTTGGCAGCAGGACCTCCATTTTTCACGTGTGATAATGAAATGAACTTTAAAACCAACTGTCCCTCTGGTGGTGAACTGTTAAACCACCTATTTCAATGAACCTGAGAACCTTACAGGAAAGTGGCAGAAAATACAGTTAGGAGTCTCTCCCTGGGCCTCCAGGCAGGTCAGAAAGATCACTAAAAACAACCTCACTACCAACTCAAATGTTTGAGTTAAGTTGCTGCCAGAGGTATTTGCAGACCTGTAGCCTGAGGTGTTTATTTAGCCCCAGATTTGACCCATGATAGCATAAACTTATAAAACTGAAATAGGATAAGGAGTGAATTTTCTTTTTTTGAAATATATAGAAGCTATGACAAACCTAGACGGCGTATTAAAAAGCAGAGACATCACAATGCCAACCAAGGTCTGTCTAGTCAAACCTGTGGTTTCTTCAGTAGTCATGTATGCATGTGAGAGTTGGACCATAAAGAAGGCTGAGCACCAAAGAATTGATGTTTTTGAACTGTAGTGTTTGAGAAGACTCTTGAGAGTTCCTTGGACAGCAAGGAGATCAAATTAGTCAATCCTAAAGGAAATCAACCCTGAATATTCATTGAAAGGCTTGATGCTGAAGCTCTAGTACTCTGGCCACCTGATGCGAAGATCTGACTCTCTGGAAAGGACCCTGATGCTGGGAAAAAATGAAAGCAAAAGGAGAAGAAGGGGACAACAGAGGACAAGATAGTTGTATGGTATCACCGACTCAGTGGACAAGAGTTTGAGCAAATTCCGGGAGATGGTGAAGGACAGGAAGGCCTGGTGTGCTGCAGTCCATGGGGTCACAAACAGTTGGAGACAGCTGAGCAACTGAACAACAACAAGGCTGGATTTACCCCAGGGGAAAGAGAGAGTGGGAGGCTCAGCCCTGACAATGCTCTGCCCCTCAAGCAGCTCATCCCCCCTCTTGCAAACCCATCCCACACAAGGACCCCCCTGGAGCTCACCTTGCTCTCTTGCTTATGGGTAATCAGGTAGGAAGAAGTTTCCTTCCTTTTGCTTCACACCTACCTTTTGAGGCACCATCCTCCCCTGACCAGAGGGCCCAGATGTGGATGTGGTGTGGTTGTGGGGGAGGGGCCATGCAGTGGTTTCCTCCAGGCCCCACCCACTAGCAACCAGCAGTCAGTGAGCCGCCACTAGTGGCCCTGCTCAGCCACTGGTCGTGCCTCAGTCAGCTCCCACCCACTGTCAACCAGCTGTTAATGAGCTGCCATCAGTGGTCCTGCTCAGCCATTGGACAGCACAGCAGTCGGCCCTTCTCCTACAACCAACCAACCAACCAACCAACCATTAAGGAGTGACAGTGAGAGGAATCAGACAGCAGTGGAGTGGTGTTCGTGAAGTGGAGAGTGAGGTAAGGGGCAGATTTTAGTCTTCTCCCTGAGGCTCTCCAGCTCACTGGGCCTTGGACCAGCAGGTGAGCTGGGGGTCCAGGGACCAGGCTGGGGACTGTGTCCTGCAGGACTCCAGAGCCCTCCCCAAGGCCACCCCCTAGCAGGCCTTGAGGAGAGGTGAACCTCACCCCCATCCTGGTCTCTTTGACCCAACAGCAGTGGCAGTCTCCCTGAGTCACAGTCTGTGAGACCTGGTCTGTCCCCCTTTGGGTGGCCTGAGGAGCATGATGGCCAGTTGGGTCGGGCGCCTGACTCCCTCAGCGATGACAGCTGGGCAGGGTGTTGGGGACCTGGCCCTGAGGGAGCCACCAGCTGAGCTCTGCCTCCTCTTTGCCAGGACCAGGACCTTGGAGGGTGACAGCTATGCCATGGGCCCTTGCCCTTTCCTGTCAGGATAGAGAATAACGTTCGTTTGATGGAGATTTACAGGACCATCATTACCAGACCATGACCTGACCTCAAGAACAAAGGGTCTGACGCCAAGAATCTACAACAGCTAACCGTGCTGCTCCCTCACCTTCTGCTTTAAAGAGGGCTCTGTTGAAAGCTTTCAGGAACTTTGGGGTTCTTAGGGCATGAGCCACTTGTCTCCTTGCATGAACCTATAATAAACCTTTCTCTGTTCCAGAGTCTAATGGTTTAATATTGTTGGCCTCACTGTGTGTCATGCACAAAGACTAAGCTAAGGGAGGCCCAGAAAACTGGTAAGACTATTTCTGGATGAGTCTGTCATGGTCTTTCCAGAAGAGATTAGCATTTGAAACCAGAGACTGGAAACAGGATAGTTCCCTAAAGGTCCAGAGAGAGCAAAATGGTGTGTGGTGGGAGGGGATGTTGGGGATTGGGGGAATGGGGCGGGGGGGAGCTTGTTTTCTGAGCCTGGACTTCTGTCTCCTACCATTGGCTTTGGTTTTCCTTGTTCTCAGGCCTTCAGACTGGGACTGATGCCGTTGGCTTCCCTCATTCTTCGGCATCCGGGTTTGGAGGTTCCAGATTTGGAACCACACCACTGGCTTTCCTGGACCGCCAACTTGTAGACAGCAGAGCAGCTCTGGGACTTCTCAGCTGCCATCATCATGTGAGCCAGTCCCACCTAAAAAAAAATCTCTTTCAAGCTATCTATATGTACCCTATGTTTTTTCCCTCTGGAGGATACTAACTAATAGAAATGTTTTTTATTTTATTTTTAATTAGAGGATAGTTGTTTTACAATATTGTGTTGGTTTCTGCCATAATATGAATCAGCCATAGATATACATATGCCCCCTCCTTCTTGGACCCCCTCCTCTCAGGTTGGCTTATTTATCTTCCTCGGTTCTTATCTTGTCACAACAAACAAAAATTTGGAGCAATGGAGCAAAATGTATAGAACAACAGACAAATGAAAAGTCAGCTCACCTTAAGCATACAGATCTTTTATTAGGCTGACACTCCCAAGAGAGTCCTCATCCTTCCCGTCAAGCTCTTGGCTTCCTCCAGTCCCCCTCCTTTTGGTTATGCCTGGTGCAAAGTAGGGCTTGTACCTACTACCAGTCAATGAAAGGGAATACAAATGGGCATACGCTCAAGGCCAGCTGACAATTTCAAGTTGTATAACAGCAGGCTGTGTTGTTTATGTCTTCCCATAATTCCATCTGATATAATTAGATGTAGAATATTCATGAGCCCTTGATGCACTCCTAAGTATCTAACTGCTAAGGTTATTTGGAGAAGCTCCTGTGGTCATTTTGTATCCACTGTGTGCCTAGGCCCATGTTCAGGAATTGAAAAGTTTCTATGGTTATTTTGTAGCATATTTATGAGCTCTCCTGGGTGCATCTGGGATGGAGTTTAGAGATCAGCTTGCATCCTTTCAGCCAGGCCTCCTCTGGTGCTCATGTCTAACTTTGTACCTGACACTCTCACCTCCAATCCCATCCCACCCCTCTAGGGGTCACAGAGCACTGGGTTAGATGTCCCTGTGTCTTACTGCAAATTCCCATTGGCTCTCTGTTTTGCGTATGGTAATGTGTATGTTTCACTGTTACTCTTTCTCTTCATCCCGCCCTCCTCTTAGCCCACTGTGTCCACAAGTCTGTTCTCTGTGTCTGCGTCTCCATTGCTGCCCTGCAAATAGGTTCATCAGTGCCATCTTTCTGGATTCCATATATATGCTTTAATATACGATACTTGTTTCTCTCCAACTTATTTCACTCTGTATGGCAGACTCTAGGTTCATCCACACAACTGACTCAAATTCATTCCTTTTTGTGGCTGAATAATGTTCCATTGTATATATGTATTAATACCAGAACTTCTTTATCCATTCATCTGTTGATGGACATTCAGGTTGCTTCCATGTCCTAGCTGTTGTAAATGGTGCTGCAGTGAACATTGGGGTACATGTGTTTCTTTCAATTATGGTTTTCCTAGGGTATATGACCAGTAGTGGGATTGCTGTGTCATATGGTAGTTTATGGAGCTTTCCAAGTGCCAATGCAGGAGACAGAAGAGACGTGGATTTGATCCCTGAGTTGGGAAGATCCTCTGGAGGAGTGCGTAGCAACCCACTCCAGTATTCTTGCCTCGGAGAATCCCACGGACAGAGGAGGGTGGTGCCCCAGTCCATAGAGTCATAGAGTTGAACATGACTGAAGTAACTTAACACACACCTGGTAGTTTTATTCCCAGTTTTTAAAGGGATTGCCATTCTGTTCTCCATAGTGGCTGTATCAATTTACATTTCCACCAACAGTGCAAGAGGATTCCTTTTATTCCATACCAGCTCCAGCCTTATTGTTTGTGGATTTTTTGGTGATGGCCATCCTGATTGGTGTGTGGTGACACCTCATTGTAGTTTTGATTTGTATTTCTCTAGTTATGAGCAATGTTGAGCATCTTTTCCTGTGTTTATTAGTCATCTTTGTGTCTTCTTTGGAAAAATGTCTATTTAGGTCTTCTGCCCATTTTTTGATTGAGTTGTTTGTTTTTCTGGTATTGAGTTGCATGAGCTACTTATATATTTTGAAGATTAATCCTAGAGATGCTTTTTAAATTTTCAAATTTCTAAATTACTTTCCCCTTAAATTTATTTTGTCAGATTGAGATTGAGGTCGCAATGCTTTTTCAATCTGTCTTATATAGAGAGACTGAAATGTTCTTTGGTGTTTGGTAATTTTACAGTACTTTATTATATATTTGGTAAGAATACTGATGTATTTTCTATTAATAGATAAAACCTAGCTTAACTAATTAATCTAACATTCCACAGATTGTCTTTCTAGTGTCACCTGTTGAATGGATGGGCTATAAACTAAAATCTCTGATGAAGTGTGTTTCTCCTCAAGTTCTCTTTGTCTTTTCTCAGCAGACATTGAAGGGTAGGGTGGAATGATATGGAGGTTTAATCCAGTGGAGATTATCTGCTCGTGGTGAATAAACTGCTCAGAGTTACTTCCATAGCTAACCCTCTTTTAATTTTTCCACTGTCGGTAGTTGGGTCTTTTTAGTGTCAACTGAAAAAAAATGCACAACTTGAAAGTTGAGAGTTATGTTTTATCTGGTGGGCAAAACTGAGGACTGCAGATAACTGAGAGACTGCTCCAAAGAGGCAAGAAGGGAGCCAGGATATATAGAAGTTTCTGCAATAAAGACCACTTAGTTACTTGGAACATGAAAAGGTTGCTGTTAATAAAAGAAAACCAGATGTCTGAATGTAAGGAATTTAGCACTTTTCTGTGTATGGGATGATGCTCTCTGAAAACATTCCTTTAATATGCACCTCAGCCATCTGGGGCCAGTATACTGTGTTTGTCATCCTGAGCCTCCTCCAGGTACACCATCGTAGTGGAGGTTGTGGAGCTTCCATTAAATGTAGCCCAGTGTATCCCCAGGTCATCTGACTTCTTTGCAACCGCATGGGCTGTAGCCTGTAAGGCTTCTCTGTCCCTAGGATTTCCTAGGTAGGAATACTTGAGTGGGTTTTTACTGAGAAGTGCCATTCCCTTCTCCAGGGCATCCTCCCAGATCAGAGATTGAACATGTATCTCCTGCATTGACAGGTGGGTTCTTTACCACTGAGCCACCAGATCTGGGGACTGAGCCACCAGGCTTACATAAATCATTTTACAGATATAACAGTCTATTACGTGCTGATGATAACTTGATTTTTAACCTCTACCTCCCCTCTCACTTTTTATGTTTTTGATGTCACAGTTTACCTTTTTATATCATGTATTAATTAACCAATTTTATAGCTATAGTTACTTTTACTACCTTTGTCCTTTAACGTTTATATTAAGAATTAAATGATTAACACACAACCATATTCAGTATTAGAATATGCTGAATTTGGCTACATGCTTATCTTTATCTTCTTTATCTACCTGCATCCTTTGTTTTCATAGGAGTATAATGCCCTTTCGTGGCAACTTGAAGAACTCATTTCAGTGTTTAGAGCTAATGAACTCCCTCTGCTTTTGTTTGTTTGGAAAAGTCTTTACCTTACCTCATTTCTGAGAGAAAAATTTACCAGGTAAAGTATTCCTTGTTGGAATACTTTTCCAAGAGTGTTTATTAATATTATATCCACCCATTCTCTTCGCCTAAAAGCTCCCTGCTGAGAACTCAGCTTCTAGGAATACCCTCATATGAGATAGACTTTTCTTCTGTCTTGTTGATTTGAAATTCTACCTTTATTTTAGACAGTATTATCAAAAAATGGGACAAGATTGTTTTGTATTGAAATTTTGGGGTGACTTTTAGCTTTATAAACTTGGATATCAAAATTTCTCCCCAGATTTGAGACGTTTTCATCCTTTATTTCTTTAAATATGTTTTCTGACTCTTGTCTCTCTTCTTCTGAGACCCGAATACTTCTTAGAATGTTTTTTAATCTAAGAGATTTTTAATCTAAAATGTAATCTAATTTTTAATCTAATGTTCGTAGTCTAAGGAAATTATAGAATAATTCACCGAATCTTCACTCTTCATTCATCTTTCTTCTTCTTTGAATGAATGATTTCAAGCTCCTGTCTACTACTCACAAGTTTTCTTCTCCTTGATCCATTCTGCTGTTGATGTTGTCTATTGCATTTGTAATTTCATCCACTATATTTTTCAGCCTAAGAATTTGTACATTTTTGTTTCAATGTTTTCCTTCTCCCTACAGAACTTCTCATTTGTTCATGTATCATTTTCCTGATTTTGGCGAATTGTTCTGTTTTTTTTTTTGTAGTTTATTGAGCTTCCTTAAAACAGCTGTTTTAAATTATTTATTGGGTAAACTGCAGATTTCCATTTCTTTGGGGTCAGTTATTAGACAGTTATTGTGTTCCACTGATGGTCATGTTTCCTTAAAGCTTCTTTTTAAAAAAATTTTTAACTGAAGTATAGTTAATATACAGTATTATATTAGTTTGGGGTGTACAGCATAGTGAGCCAACATTTTCATGTATTGTGAGTTGATCACCATTAAGTCCAGGAGCCTTCTGTCATCATACAAAGTTACTGCAGTTTTACTGACTATATTCCCTAAGCTGTTCATTACATCCCAGTGACATATATTTTATAACTGGACCTCAAATTTTCATATTCCTTGAAGTCCTGTGTTGCTGTTTTCACATCTGAAGAGGAGTGACCACTTCTAGTCCTTACTGGCTGACTTCAGGAGAGAAACACCCTCTGTGGGCTGTGCTAGGAATTCTCACATCTTTATTGTGAGGACGCCTGCTCCACACCTCCTCTTGTGGCAGAATGCTGAAATGCACATACCCTCTCTGGATGCTGCCAAGCCTGGCTGAGTGCTGACAGAAAGGGGTGCTGAATGGTCCAGCCAGTGGTTTCCTCCGGGCTTGCTGACTCAGGTAGCTTTCTGCTCAGGCTCCCTTACTGCCTGAGTGCATCCTCACAGCTGTCAGCACATCCACAGGGAGGCAGTGGGTGTCAGGTGGGTGCTCTCCAAGAGACGAGGTGTTGAGGCAAGGAAGAGATTTTAATCTGGGAGTCAGCTGACAGGGAAGATGGCAGGCTTGTGCCTCAAAGTAGCCATCTTGTCTGGGCCTGGTTGCCAGGATCTTTTATGGATCAGAGATGAGGGGGAGGTGAGGAAACAAAGTAGAAAGACTATTCAGTCTTTGCAAATGTCCCCTAGAATGGCAACCCTTAGGCAGGGGAATGTGTTAGTTTCACTTCCTTACAGTCCTTCACAGGTGGGCAGCTCAGGTTCTCTCTCTGAGGCAGGCCATTGTGTATAACAAAAAAGGGTTAAAGTCACAGAAGCAGATCCAGTGTAAACTTAAAATTAACCCTTCTCCATTACCCTTAGTCCTGAGTGTCACCTTGGGGATTGTGGGGGCAACAGGGGAAAAATCAGAGCATTTCTCTTGCTCTCCTCAATGCATTCAGCATCTGATTTTCTGTCCAGCAGTGTGCTGGCCCCCACCACTGGCCTCCAGGCCTCCCACACTGTGCTGGAACACCCTGCTGGACTCTGGCCCTCCCACAAAGGCTGTCTAGTCTGTGGGCGTTTTTCCAAATCAGTTTTCTTTCAGGGAAGATGATAGTAACCTGTTCCACCATTTTGATGATGTTGCTCCTCTGCCTTCTGATTTTTTTTGTTGGAAACTGGACATTTGAGTGCAGCAATGTGGTAACTCTGGAAATAAGGGCCCCACTCTTCCCCAGGGTTTGTTTACTGATACTGGTTTTGTTCTAATTGTTCCTCTCTGCTGAGGACCAACCTGAGATGTAAGCTGAAGATCTTCTCAGGTCTTTTCTAAGACTTTGGCTTGTGTGGTCACTTCCTATTTTTCCCCATATAGACACTTGTTTTTGAGTTACTGTCCAGTGTCCTTTATGCAGGGCAGGCCTAGTGCTAAACAACTCCCTGTTTTGCCATCAACAGGCTTCTTTGTTGATGTGTTTTTCCTTCAGTGCTTTGAATAAATCAACCCACTGTCTCCTGGTTCACACTCGGGAAAGGAGTATGTCAAGGCTGTATATTGTACTCTGCGTATAAGTTAAATAAGCAGGGTGACATTATTTGAAATGCCGGGCTGGATGAAGCACAAGCTGGAATCAAGATTGCTGGGAGAAATGTTGATAACCTCAGATATGCAGATGACACCACCCTTATGGCAGAAAGCAAAGAACTAAAGAGCCTCTTGATGAAGGTGAAAGAGGAGAGTGAAAAAGCAGGCTTAAAACTTGACATTTCAAAAATGAAGATCATGGCATCTGGTCCTGAAGGAGGAAACAGAACAGGTTCCATGTTGAAAGCAGGACTCCATCTTGGGCGGGACTGTGGACTTTGAGCTATATGCCCTGTATCTATGGAAACAACATACAAACTGGAAAATCAGACCCCCTGGATGGAAGGGCCCCAGGGCTCATACCTAGACTCTCCGTTGCCTAAAAAAAATACCCTAATTATCTGTGTAACCAAATAGAATCATAAATTCTATTATGCTTATTGGGGTATGACCACAGGCATATTGAAAATTGTCCACTGTTAACTACCTAGGCTTAAGGCATACGAATCACAGGTTTAAGGCACACGAATCATGGCTTAACTTTGATTGTATCTTTCTTTTATTTTGTTCCAACTAGAGAATTTGGGGAGGTGGGTTTGAGCACCTACACTTAGGGTATATAAGGTTTTCACAAAAACTGGTCGGGGTCCTTGGCTAAGAGGAGACTCTCCCTTGGACCCACCAGTGTACAAATCACACTCCACCATCTGCATGTCCTTTTGAGTGAGTTTGATTCCTGGAATGCACGGCTACAACATTTGATCCACTGGCCGGGAAACTCCTCACTTGAGGAGACAAATCCCATTTGGGACTACTCTGAGGCCTTGAGGCTTGAATCTTCTAGAGGGGGGAGGTCGCCTCGCCCTTCTGGAAGGATTCTGCTTCTCAACTTCCAGACCTTTTATGTTTAGCAGGTAGTGGACAGCAGCAGGGGAACTGAGTGCTCAGGTGAGGAGGAACCCACCCAGCAGGGTGGAAGAGGGGGCCCGATCACTCCCCTGGGAGGGACTAGAAGGGGCACAGACCCTGGAATAAGCAGGTGGCAGCGATTGCTTGATACACAGGTCAACGAGTGTGTTAGGGCTTAGGAAGGAAATTTGTGAAGGTCATTTAGGAGGTGGTGTCCACGCCATCTTAGGGAAATTATTGCCAAGCAATTGCCAGGGGATTTTTAGGAGAAGAAACTTGGTCCTTGTGTGGTCGTATTCTACCCTCCCACAGGAGGTGCCCTATCTGCTGCAAAACCCCTGATCCCCTCAAACTAGTTAGGTAGAAAGAAAAAGAGTATATCAGTAAGTATGAATTGGCCTTTCCAGGAGAAGCCTGGGATGTGGGGTATCTAATCGATCTGTGTTTTCATCCTCACCCAGTTAAGCCCCCTGGGACAAGAAAGGCATCTAAAGCAAAGGGGAGAAGTTGTGGCTGCTGTGGTGTTCTGGTTTAGACAAAAGGCTGCAAGAAAAACAATGCCTGACTCCCCCGCCACCCTCTGGGACTTAGCAGGTAAAGCCCTCCTTGACCCTATTAGACAAGAGGCAGACTGGCAGTTTAAGTGTTTCATCGAGTGGAAATACCAAAAATACCAGGGATACCAAGTGCTTCTCAGGCCAAAAGAGAAAAAAAGGAAACATCAACGAGAAGGTAGGAAAAATGGGAGGAATCGAATCTAAGGCAACTGTACTAGAAAACATGATCAAAAACTTCAAAAAGGGATTTGACGGAGACTGTGGGACAAAGATGATGCCCAGCTGGCTCTGCACTCTCTGTGAGGTCGAGTGACCCGCCATGGGAGTCACTTGGCCACCAGAGGATACCATGGACTTAAATTTAATAAAGACAGTCTATGCCATAGTTACGGGAAAACCTGGACACCCTGATCAGTTCCCATACAAAGACTCTTGGTTAGGGATAGCCCAGGACCCTGCCACATGGGCCTGATTTTATATCCAAAATGGGGAGGGGAAGATATTGATGGCTCAAAAAGTAACCAAAGATGAAAAGGAGACCTTACAGGATCCAGAGAGGGAAGAACTTCCCCCGCCACTGTACTGGATGATGATCCCACCAACCAATGTCCCCGCAGTGCCGAGAGCCTCCCCACAGGGAACTGACCAGAGGCGGATAAGCATCCCAGAGCCTCCACCTTCACCAGTCCTCCCGACAGCCCCACAGGTTATAGAGCTGCCATTCTGGCAAGCTGTTGAAGGGGCAACAGGCTACAACCCACCAGACTCAACCACTGCTGACATCATATGCCACAAGCTCTATCCTCTGCTCCTTGTAAGTACTTCCAAACAAGGGGAAGGAGACTTTGGAATTAAGCAGAGACTGTGCCCTGCCAGAGAGCCGGAGGGAAAGGCACCACTACAGATGCCTCTTAGAGAAGTCCAACAACCCCCCATGTAAGGAGAGGATGGTAATTACCATCAAGCTCCTGTAGCTTATTACTACCATCCTTTCTCATCAACTGACATACTCAGAAGAGCCACCAGGTATGACTAGATTGATGGAAACCATCTTTCATACCCATCGACCAACAAGGGATGATGTCATGCAATTATTGACATCTCTCTTCAGTACTGAGGAGAGATATAGGATTAATACGGAAGCAAGAAAATGGTTATGAAAGATGGTTCCAGAAGGTGTTGCAAACCCAGAAAGGTGGATAGAGCAAGCCTTCTCCACTGATAAACCTAATTAGGGCCGTAACACAGAAGAAGGGCGGATTCAATTAGACAGATATCAGACAGCCATTATACAAGGGCTGAAGAGGGGACCCCGTAAGCCAGTGGACATGTCAAAACCTGCTGGGGTAATTTGGAAGGGGAATGATCGCCTGAATTTTATGAAAGGCTCTGTGAAGCCTATAGACTTTATATACCTATAGACCCGGACGCTCCAGGCTCTCAGATTGTTGTAAACTCAGCATTCATCTTGCAGGCGTACCCTGATACTAAGTGAAAGCTTCAAAAGACAGAAGGGGTGCTGTCCATGTCCAGCTCCCAGTTAATTGAAATAGCAGACAAAGTGTTCCGGAACAGGGACACAGAAGTAGAAAAGAAATATAAAAAGAGATATAAAGAGGAACAAAAAAGAACAGACCAGAGATTTGCAATGCTAGCTGCTACTCTGGGAAAGTCTTATCTCGGGCCCTCCAGAAAAACCTCTTCCTGCCCCAGGGACGGTAAAGCGTCTGCCTGCAATGCGGGAGACCCGGGTTTGATCCCCAGGTCGGGAAGATCCCCTGGAGAAGGAAATGGCAACCCACTCCAGTACTCTTGCCTAGAAAATTCCATGGATGGAGGAGCCTGGTGGGCTACAGTTCATGGGGTCATAAAGAGTCGGACACGACTGAGCGACTTCGCCTTCGCCCCAGGGACAAGACAGACCTTCAAGCCATCACAGTGGAGGCCCCAGGCCCCATTACAGCCAAACCAGTGTGCCTGGTGCTGAGGTTTCTGCCATTGGAAGAATGAATGCCCTAAGGCAAGGAGGGAAGAGAAAGCTCCCATGATTGTGGGACTTGCTGACTTGAAAATTAAATAGGGCTGCTGGGGCTCAGAGACACCAGGTCCCTGAGAGCCCGTGGTAACCTTAAAAGTGGGGGACCAAAACATTGACTTTATGGTGGATACAGGAGCAGAACTGTTGGTAGTAACAAAACCTGTGGCACCGTTATCCAAAAAGACTACCGCTGTAACTGGGGTATCAGGAGAAGAGATGATTAAATCATTCTGCCAGCCCGGAAAATGCCAGATAGGGGGACACCAAGTGATTCATGAATTCCTCTACATTCCTGAGTGCCCAGTACCCCTGTTGGGAAGAGACTTGCTCTCCAAACTAGGAGCACAAGTGACCTTCTCCCCTGAGGAGAGGCCCACCTTCTGGATGGGCACTATGACTTATTGCTCTCTCTCAATACCCACCCCAAGATGAGTGGAGGTTGCATGAGCCTCCAAAGGAAAAACCAGGTGGGCCGGAAGAACTTGAGAGAGAGCTAACTCAATTATTTCCTGAAGTCTTGGCAGAAGACAACCCTCCCCCCTCCCCCCAGGCTGGCTAAACATTAAGCCCCAGTGATAATAGAACTCAAGCCAGGCACCATTCCGGTTAGAAAGCACCAGTACCCGCTACTGATAGAGGCCCGGGCCAGCATACTACCCCACATCAATAGATTGGAACAAGCGGGTAGGCATTCTAGTAGAGTGCCAGTCGGCTTGAAATAGGCCGATCCTGCCAGTCAGAAAAGGAGGAGGACAGGACTATAGGCCTGTGCAAGATCTCAGGCTAGTCAATCAGGGTGCTGTGACTTTACACCCCACTGTTCCAAACCCCTCCACCTCACTTAGCCTCCTCCCACCGAGGACTAAAGTTTATACTCGCCTAGATCTCAAGGATGCCTTCTTCTGTATTAGCCTTGCTCCAGCATCACAGCCCATCTTTGCCTTGAAATGGGAAGATCCAGTCAGGGAAACCAAACAGCTCACCCGAACTCATCTCCCACAAGGGTTTAAGAATTCTCCAGCCATCTTTGGGGAAGCCTTGGCTTCTGACCTGGACTCATTCCAGTCAGAAGAGTATGGATATTGGCTCCTACAATACGTGATGACTTGCTACTGGCTGCCGAGACCAAGGAAAAATGCTGGGAAGGACGAAAGCACTGCTCCAGCTGCTGATGGAAGCAGGTTACCGGGTGTCGAAGGAGAAGGCACAGATCTGCAAGGAGGAGGTAAGGTATCTGGGGTTTGTTTTAAAGAAGGGCACAAGGTTATTAGACCAGTTCAGTTAAAAGACCAGTTCAGTGATCCTGAGAATCACAACACCTAAGACTTGTTGGCAGGTCCAGGAGTTTTTGGGAGCTGCTGGGTTTTGCAGAATCTGGATTCCAGGATATTACCCAATGGCCCAGCCTTTATATGAAGTCTTGACGGGGCCTGAGGAGAATCCGCTAAATTGGACTGAAAAACAACAAAAAGCCTTTGATGAACTAAGGTTGGCAATTATATCAGCCCCCGCTTTAGGGCTGCCAGACCTTGCCAAGCCATTTACTCTGTATATAACTGAACAAGACAAAACAGCAATGGGGGTGTTAACTCAGACTGTGGGAACGTGGGACAGGCCTGTAGCCTCTCTCAAGGCAGCTTGACAGTGTTGCCACCGGGTGGCCCAGATGCTTGCAAGCAATTGCCGCAGTTGCCCTACTAGTACGAGAAGCTACTAAATTGACTTTAGGCCAAGGTCTGGTCATAAGAGTCCCACATGAGGTCAACACACTCTTATGAGGAGATCCCCACAAGTGTCTATCAAACTCCCAGATTTTTCAGTATCAAGGGCTGTTATGTGAAAACCCTAACCTCCATATTGAGCCTTGCCAGACTTTAATCCCAGCCACATAACTTCCAGTGGGAGAGGGTGGATCTTCTCATGACTGCGGGGAAGGCTTGGAAGAGGTCTACGCCAGCAGACCCGACCTCTGAGACCAACCGATTCTGGACCCTGATTGGGTCCTATATACTGATGGCCCTAGCCTGATAAAACAAGGACAGTGGCTGTCAGGTTACGCCATAGTCACAGAAAAGACTATCATTGAAGCTGGCTCCTTGACACAACACTGCTCTGCTCAACGAGCTGAGTTATGGGCCTTGATTTGCGCACTCCAGCTGTCAAAAGGCAAGAGAGTAAACGTCTTCACCGACTCCAGGTACGCTTTTGCCACACTACATGTACATGGGGCTCTGTATAAGGAGAGAGGCCTTTTGACAGCTAGTGGAAAAGATACCAAAAATAAGGAAGAAATTCTGAGCCAATTAGAACCAGAAAGGGTTCTGGGAACCAGAAAGGGTTGCAGTCGTACACTGCCGAGAACATCAAAAAGAGGATACCCACCAGGCTCAGGGAAACAGACTGGCAGATAAGACCACTAAACAAGCAGCCGAGGGCATGGGGGTGACAAGTGAGCCCCTATGAAAGCTCTCGTATTGGTGGAGCTGCCTGAGCTAATGCTGGACTCTCCAAAATACACTGAAGCCCAAAACCAACTAGACAAAGCAGAAGGGGCTATCAAGACTGAAAAGGGATGGTGGGAATTGCCAAGTGGCAAATTATTGGTACCAGAGGAGCTGGCACCCACTCTGGGAAGCCAAACACACCAAGCGACCCACCTAGGCCATGATAAACTGGAAGAGCTAATTCGAAAATATTTCCTGGTTCCCCGCCTCTCTCCCCTATGCAGAACAGAATCTCAGAACTACACTGCTTGCTCACAGGTCAGTGTTGCCTCTCAGCACAAACAGAAACCTCCAGGGATTCAGCTAAAAGGCAGGCTGCCCTTTGAACACCTGGAAGTGGACTTCACTGAAATGAAACCTCACTGACACTACCATTACCTGCTGGTCATGGTATGTACGTTCTCAGGATGGGTAGAAGCTTTTCCTGGCCGGACTGAAAAAGCATCAGAAGTAGCCCGGTGCCTGCTTCGGGAGATAGTTCCCAGATTTGGATTTCTTACCAGCATTGGATCAGACAATGGCCTGGCTTTCGTAGCTGATTTAGTACAAGAAGTAAGCAAAACTTTAAACATCAAATGGAAACTACACACTGCATATAGGCCCCAGAGTTCTGGGATGGTGGAACAGACCAACCGGACACTTAAAGAGACACCCTCCAAATGCATCAGAGAGACTGACTGCTCCTGGGTGGACTTGCTTCCAATGGCTCTACTCAGACTCAGGATGACCCCACGATCCCATGGCTACTCTCCGTATGAAATTGTATATGGGAGACCCCCTCCCATAATAAAATAGGTGTCAACCAATTTGCCTCAGGTGGAAACAGTGTCAGACTTTATTTTTGGGGGCTCCCAAATCACTGCAGATGGTGATTGCAGCCATGAAATTAAAAGACGCTTACTCCTTAGAAGAAAAGTTATGACCAACCTAGATAGTATATTCAAAAGTAGAGACATTACTTTGCTGACTGAGGTCCGTCTAGTCAAGGCTATGGTTTTTCCTGTGGTCATGTATGGATGTGAGAGTTGGACTGTGAAGAAAGCTGAGCACCGAAGAATTGATGCTTTTGAACTGTGGTGTTGGAGAAGACTCTTGTGAGTCCCTTGGACTGCAAAGAGATCCAACCAGTCCATTCTGAAGGAGATCAACCCTGGGATTTCTTTGGAAGGAATGATGCTAAAGCTGAAACTCCAGTACTTTGGCCACCTCATGCAAAGAGTTGACTCATTGGAAAAGACTCTGATGTTGGGAGGGATTGGGGGCAGGAGGAGAAGGGGACAACAGAGGATGAGATGGCTGGATGGCATCACAGACTCGATGGACGTGAGTCTGAGTGAACTCCGGGAGATGATGATGGCCAGGGAGGCCTGGCGTGCTGCGATTCATGGGGTTGCAAAGAGTCGGACACGACTGAGTGACTGAAATGAACTGAACTGAACTGAAGGGGGGATGGGATTTCACGGCAGATGGAACTGGGTAAAGTAATAAATCAGGTAACTGAGTTTGTACAAGAAAGAGTGCTGTTCCCCTTGGAGGAACAGATTCATGAGTTTACCCTTGGTGACCAAGTATGGGTTAAAGATTGGGAACATGATTCACTAGCCCCTCGGTGGAAGGGCCCTTATACTGTTACTCTAACTACCCCTACTGCAGTTAAAGTTGCAGGTATTGCCCCTTGGATCCATCATATGAGGGTGAAGGAAGCATACCACGCAGACCCAGAAAACGCTGAGTGGACTGCACAGAGGGACCCCGCTGACCCTCTAGAGACTAAGATCATCCTTAAGAAGAAGAAGAAGGAAAGAAGATCCCAGACAAGCCCCTTGAGGATGAAGCCACATAATCAACTCCTGCTGCTTTCCTCATCGACATGATTTTGAATTTAACTTCCATTTCAACTCAGGACAATGTTTTCATCTTATGGGCACATTCCTATGCGGACTTCAACACCACCTCCAACTGCTGGGTATGTGGGGCTATGCCTCTGTCTGTGATGGATGGACTTCCTTGGTGGTATCACCGCTCCTTTTAAAGCACTCTGCTCTTTTCTGGGACAACAAAGAGACTTCCCTTTCTCTTGTCAATCATAATCTCTCCCTGCTCTCTTGGTTTAAGCCAGACCTACAGTCAATAGACTCGGTTCATGGGGTTCTTTTTGATGTAAACACCAGTTTCATAGAAGTAACAAAAACCTATACCTCATATTTAAAGAGGAGGCAAAAAACAAAAAAAACAAAAAAAACTGCTCCCTGACCACCAAGGGAGGACAGGCCTCTAGGTATGTTGAACAATTCTACCGAGTTTGGGATGAATATTTCTGGATGACCCCAGAAAAGGGTCAATTAATTACTCCTGCCACTATATGCTGGGAACAAAAAGAACAAAGGGTAGGGTTTGGTGACCGTCCCTTAGACCCAAAAGAACTAAAATATATGGGGTACCTATCCCCCAAACAATGTAAACGAACATTTGAGGTCACATACCACCCCAACCAGTCCATCCACTGGCCAGGCTCTGATTAAAAATAAAACCCTGGAATCCGCTGGGTGGCACCCAACGGAACCTAATGGCTTTGGGGGCCTAACCTTTGGTCTTGGTTACCAGTCTGCTGGGTAGGCCCCTGCACACTGGGATTCGCTTTTGCCCATGGCAGCATAAAGCCTAACCTACAGAAAACCCCAGTCAATCTACCTTATTTACATGCTAGGTGGACAAGGTCTGTGTTTCAGTGGCATGAGTATATTGCTGCCTTACTCATACCTTCTATAGGGTCAACAGATAGTATGATTAAAGTAGAGGCCTTGACTAATTTCACAAAACAGGCCCTCCTAGATAGTGCTAAAGCCATCCAAGCCTTAAAAGAACAAATCCAAATGAGAAAAGCGGTAATTCCAAATTGAATGGCTTTGGACATGCTCACAGCTGCTCAAGGAGGGATCTGTGCTATAATTAAGGTTGAATGTTGTGTATATCCTGATTTATCTGGCAATGTATCAGCTGCTTTAGATGACATGAAAAACTGGGTAAAAGCAATGTCAAATGAAAACATTCCTTTCTGGACTTTGGTTCTATCTTGGGTGAAGGGTGATTGATGGAAAACTATATTTAAAATTGTTATAGTTGCCTTGATAGTTCTGCTTTGTGGACCTTGCATTTACAATGTATTATGCACTTTATAGCCCAAAGGCTGGTGTTGTTTTCCCAAGTTGGCGGTCAGAGAGCCAGGGTGCAATATATCCCTATCAGTGATGCTCATACTATGAGTTAAGAGCATCAAGATGGGGAATGAAGGAGGAAACAGAACAGGTTCCATGTTGAAAGCAGGACTCCATATTGAGCTGGACTGTGGACTTTGAGCTATATGCCCTGTATCTATGGAAACATCATACAAACTGGAAAATCAGACCCTGGATGGAAGAGCCCCAGGGTTCATACCTAGACTCTCTGTCGCCTAAAAAAATAACCTAATTATCTGTGTAACCGAATAGAATCATAAATTCTATTATGCTTATTGGGGTATGACCACAGGCCTATTGATAATTGTGCATTGTTAACCAGCTAGGCTTAAGGCATACGAATCACAGGTTTAAGGCATATGGGGTTAACTTTGATTCTATCTTTCTTTTTCCTTTGTTCAGACTAGTTTCAGAGAGTTTGGGGAGGTAGGTTTGAGCACGTACACTTAGGGTATATAAGGTTTTCACAAAAACTGGTTGGGGTCCTTGGCTAAGAGGAGACTCGGCCTTGGGCCCGCTGGTGTAATAAACTCCACTCCACCACGCACATTGTCCTTTTGAGTGAGTTTGTTTCCCGGAATGCGTGGCTATAACAGTCCCATAACTTTATGGCTAATAGATGGGGAAACAATGGAAACAGTGACAGACTTAATTTTAGGGGGCTCCCAAAATCACTGCAGATGGTGACTGCAGCCATGAAATTAAAAGATACTTGCTTCTTTGAAGAAAAGCTATGACCAACCTAGATAGCATATTAAAAAGCAGACATTACTTTGCCAAGAAAAATCTGTCTAGTCAAAGCTATGGTTTTTCTAGTAATCATGTATGGATATGATAGTTGGAATATAAAGAAAGCTGAGCACTGAAAATTGATGCTTTTGAACTGTGGTGTTGGAGAAGACTCTTGAGAGTCCTATGGACTGCCAGGAGATCAAATGAGTCAATCCTAAAGGAAATAAGTCTTGAATATTTATTGGAAGGACTGATGCTGAAGCTGAAACTCCAATACTTTGGCCACCTGATGAAAAGAATTGACTCATTGGAAAAGACCCTGATGCTGGGAGGGATTGAAGGCAGGAGGAAAAGGGGATGACAGAGGATGAGATGGTTGGATGGCATCACCAACTCAATGCACATGAGTTTGAATAGGCTCCAGGAGTTGGTGATGGACAGGGAGGCCTGGCGTGCTGCAGTCCATGAGGACACAAAGAGTCAGACATGGCTGAGCCACTGAACTGAACATTTTGTAATGAGACAAACACCACGTTTCTCCTGAATAGTATCAGCTGCTTCCTACTTTACTTACAGAATGCTGCTAATGTATTAATCATGCACAGAGGAGTACTGCTATGTGTGATTTGATGCTGAGCAGCTTTTCAGAGAAACACGAGTGTAATACGTGGTGATGGTTGTCACTGATGTACTCATTTCATAAAACCTTAATCAATATCCTGAGGGATTCTGAAGGAAATATATACCAACCTAATATCACACTTGAAAACAAAAACTTGACCGAAAAGGATAATCATTAAATATTCTAAACTCACCTTTCCAAACTGAGAACTTTTACATAGAAGAGCTTTAAATTACAATGTGAGCCATGGCTAAGATGGTGCTTTCAATGGGAGTATATTATTTTAAGATAATGAAAGTAGGCCAGCACTAATGATGGTGATGTTTTCTCTTGCTCTAAGCCAAACCCTGTGGTTATCTGCCCTCCTTTCTCCAAGGCACACACTGTAATAATTTCCTCTAAGGATACCCCAGTGAGCTGTGTACTATACTCTGTGGATGTTGGAGCCTACTGACCCAGTCAGCCTGACTGGAACCATCACTTTGCTGTTGAGAATTTTCTTTGCACAGCCCCATTTCTTTTTAATCTAACAAAATAACAGCTTGCTTTAACAAGTAATCTTTTTCTTGTGATGATGAGCTTATTGTCAGGAAAAACAATTTGTCTCACAAAATAACTTGAATCACAAGCAAATTTCCCATACAACTAGTGGGAAAAGTCTATGTGTAAGTGATGTTTCAGCAACAGTCATTCATTTCAGAGTTATGGCTACACTATATTTTTGTGGATAAAAATAAACAGCCTCTTAATTATCTGCAGTCAGTAGGTAAACTGAAAAAAATAGTGGTATCTTTAAGTGGATACTAAATCAAGTTAGTTTGAAAGGCAACTCTAATGCAAAACTTGTCTAAGAAACAAAAATAAATTGGTTTTTCCATTAAAATCAAAGCCCCCAGGAGTTCCCTGGTGGTTCAGTGGCTAAGACTCCATGTTCCAATGGGGACCCAGGTGTGATCCCTGGTCAGAGAACTAGATCCCACATGGCACAACCAAGATCCAACACAGCCAAACAAATAAAAATGAACAAATACTAAGAAAATTGAAGCTGCCCCTCCACCTGCCCCCCAGTCAGAATGGGAGAAAGTGCAAGTCATGTGTCTATCCAGGGACTTGTATCCAGAATATGTAAACCCTTATGGCTAAATAGTACGTAGGCAGATAAAATAACTAAAACACTGGCAACGAATTTGAATACACATTTTTCCAAAGACATAAAAATGACCCACAAGCAAATGAAAAGATGCTCAATATCATGAATCATTAGGGAAATACAAATCAAAACACTTGGCAACCTCTAGGATGGGTCAGACCATAATGACAAGAAACAAGTGGAGGCAAAGATGTGCAGGAATGGAGACGCTTGTCCTGTTTTGGCGGGGAAGTAAAGATGGTACGGCTGCTGCAGAAAACAGCCTGGCAGTCGTTCATCGGGTAGTTGAAACACGGGATTACCACAAGGTTCAGCAATTACTCCAACATATGGGCAACAGAACTAAAAAGCACATGTTCAGACATAAATCCGCACATGAATGTTTATACCAGCATTATTCCCAATTGGCCAAATGGGGAAACAACCCAAATGTCCATCAACTAGTGAAGAGACCAACGAAGTGTGGTGCATTCATACAGTGGACTATTATCTTGAAAACATTATGCTAAATACAAGAGGCCATTCACCAAAAGACGCATATTGAATGATTATATGCACTATCCAGAGCAGCCAAATTTATAGACAGTAGAGTAGTGGTTGCCTAAAGCTGGAGGCTTGGGTGAGGAGGAGGAGTGACTGCTGAGGGGCCCCACTCAATTTTAGGGGCAAGAGCAGTGTTCTAACATACACTGTGGTGATCACTGCAGTATCAACCCCCCTCCCCCATTTTTTAATAGTAAAAAAGATAAACCCTTGACTAATATGTATGCATTAAAATGGTGAATTTTATGAGTTCTATCTCACTCTCATTCTTAAGCATAACTGAGAAAACAACTGCACACTGCATCTGATTTCCTAGGGCAGCAGCAGTGGTAATAATGTGCAGATGGGGGGCAGTGAGAGGCAAGGATCGAGGTTGCGGGGTGGGAGGGAGGGAGAAGGGACACAGCATCCCTGTGCCCTGGTACAGGGACCTGAACCTCCGGCTCTGTTTAAAATAAGTAACCTCAAAAAAAATTAAAAAATAAAATAAGTAACCTCAGTTAATTTGTATGTTGGCATTTTTCATTTTGCTCCAATTTAAAATAAAAGGTCAGAGCCTTCAAAAACATTCAGTAGTATCCAGTACCTAATATATTTAATAGTAACAGCAATATCTGTGATCTATTTTTTCAAAATTTATTGAGGTACAGTTGACTTACAATGTGTTGATTTCTTCTGAATAGCAAAGTGACTCAGTTACATAAATGTATATATATTTTTTGTATTTCTTTTTCATTATGATTTATCACAGGACATTTATTTATTTATTTATTTATTTATTTTAATTTTTAGTTTTTTATTTTTTAAATTTTAAAATCTTTAATTCTTACATGCATTCCCAAACATGAACCCCCCTCCCACCTCCCTCCCCAGAACATCTTTCTGGGTCATCCCCATGCACCAGCCCCAAGCATGCTGCATCCTGCGTCAGACATAGACTGGCGATTCAATTCACATGATAGTATACATGTTAGAATGTCATTCTCCCAAATCATCCCACCCTCTCCCTCTCCCTCTGAGTCCAAAAGTCCATTATACACATCTGTGTCTCTTTCCCTGTCTTGCATACAGGGTCATCATTGCCATCTTCCTAAATTCCATATATATGTGTTAGTATACTGTATTGGTGTTTTTCTTTCTGGCTTACTTCACTCTGTATAATCGGCTCCAGTTTCATCCATCTCATCAGAACTGATTCAAATGAATTCTTTTTAACGGCTGAGTAATACTCCATTGTGTATATGTACCACAGCTTTCTTATCCATTCATCTGCTGATGGACATCTAGGTTGTTTCCATGTCCTGGCTATTATAAACAGTGCTGCGATGAACATTGGGGTACATGTGTCTCTTTCAATTCTGGTTTCCTCGGTGTGTATGCCCAGAAGTGGGATTGCTGGGTCATAAGGTAGTTCTATTTGCAATTTTTTAAGGAATCTCCACACTGTTCTCCATAGTGGCTGTACTAGTTTGCATTGTTCCCTGTGCTATAGAGTAGGACCTTGCAGTTTATCCATCTTGTATATAACAATTTGTATCTGCTAACCACAAACTCCCAATCCTTCCTTTCCCTACCCCCTAAACAATGATATGTTTTTGACAAAGAATCATTATAATAAAAAAAAGTTGTTTTCCTTTAGATTTTTAGAACCTCACAGTTTGCACCAATTATATTTTAATTTTCTTTCTAAATGCCTTAATGGAAAAAACATGGAAATCATCAATGATGAAATAAGCCTGTATACATAACTTGGAATTTATGTTAGGTGAATTATAAAAATGAATATATTTTGGTAGTTATTGCATTTGAAGCTCTCTTAGGGGCTAACAGGCAAAACTTTTTTTTTAACTTATTATTTAGAAGAGACTTTTTAAAAATAAAACTTTTTCTTAAATGTGTTTTCCTACTAACATTTCACTCTGAATATTAGATTAAAATGCACATTTAAAAATTCATACTAAGTGAATAATTATTGCTTTCTGGCTCCCTTAAATTTCCTCATGACACACATGCCTATGTAAGGTTTGCCAGCCTTCTGACATCTGCTCTCCCCACCAGTTGAAGCCATTTTAAATTCTTTTAACAATTATTTCTGGTTATTCCTGACATACCTGAGCAAACCAATCCAGAGACCCAGCAAATCTGTACTGTTGAGTCTTGCTGAATGTTTCCACTCAGTACTGTAGTCAAACTGTATATGTACAGCATTTTATATCACTAATGTTAGGGAAATCTTTAGTTGAAATTATTAGAAAATTATCCTTTAAGGACCCACCTCTACTTGCCAGTATCACCTTTTGTCCTGAGCATTCAAATACTTCAACTGGAGTTGAAATCCAGTTGTAATTTAATAGCTGTGTGTTTTGAGGGGTTTACATCAACTCTGTTCATCTCAGTGTCCTATGCAACTGTGTTGCTATACCCCCTTCCCCAAGAGGGCATCATTACAGGAGACAAGGTGAGTGAAAAGACCAGCCATGGGCTCTGCATTCATCCTCAAGTCTAGTGTCACTCTGCTTTTTCAATCTTAATACATATTGTCACTACAAAAATTAAACAGGCAGGCTTAGTACTTTCTAGGGGAGTGTGTGTGTCCAACTCTTTGTGATCCCATGGGCTGTAGCCCACCAGGTTCTGCTGTTCCTGGAACTTTCCAGACAAGAATACTGGAGTGGGTTGCCGTGCCCTCCCCTCCATGGGATCTTCTTGACCCAGGGATCAAATCCAGGTCTCCCACATTGCAGGGAGATACCGTTTGAGCCACAATTTACACTTTATTGAAGAGCTTGAAAAGTAGTGATGAAGTCCAGGTGGGTGAACCTATAATGGTGGAAAGACAGCTGGGAACAGAGCACTTGTGCTGTGACCTGAGCCATCTCTAATCATCTCATTCGGCACAGTCGGGAGACAAACACAGGCGTTGCTTATAGTTGTACCATGGCTTTTGAATGTAATTTTATCCTAAAGGTAAGATCTGTGGGTGTACAAAACAACAATAAGCCAAAACTGCATTTTAACTATATTCCTTCAGGAAATTATGAAAGTTCAGAACTAAAAAGCTTACCTGTTTATATAGCAACTAAGGACCTTCAGATGCACTGGGTGTTAGTCTTAAAAGATGGGAACAAGGGTTTCATTCTTGGCTGGTTTGGGACAACACTCACTGGGGCTCAGAGGGGAGTCTGAAACAGTTTAAACAGCAGGTCATTTTCTCAAGCAAGCTTCTGCCCATAAGCAGTTCCTGCCGTTCTGCTCCCCACAGCAGGTGGGGGAGTTGGACAGCTACTGAGAGCCATGGAGTCCCACAGAGCCCTCCGTACATGATGGTAACCAGGCTGTGATCCCACAGCCAGGAGAGCACAATCATTCCTTTAAATTCGCCCCACGGTCTTATGGTGTAAGGGTAAAGTCAACATGAGCTGTCGTCCTCTTAGGGTCCTAGGCTGACAGTCTGGTCTACTCTGCCCAACTCCCCACCTGCCGTCTCCCCCTCAACTGTTCATCAGGGAAGTTAGAAAACACAGCCCTTCAGAGTTCACAGAAATACTCCAGAGTGAAATTTTATATTCTGTGTGTTACTTTGTAAGTTGGAATCCATTTTGGCTTTCAACTGAATGTGAGAATTACAAAATATAAAATCTTTTAAAAAATCCAGTTAAATTCTGCCTAATTTACTCATTTTGTGGTGGTGGAATCTCATATTTTATGACAAAGGAGGAAGCAAATTTCCTTTACATAACTGTATGTGGTGGAACCATTAAATCAGTCACAACAAGTGGATATAAAAACCCAACTCAACCCAACAAAAAAGCCACTTGTGCTATCTTCTAAACTTATAAATTGATCTCTATATATTTGAAATCATTATGTGAAAAATGTAAGCTATGGAGCCAAATGTCAAAATGGTGTCTTAATCTCCCTAGTATTTTCAGAATGCTAACACCAAAAGTGTGGTGCTGGAGAAGACTCTTGAGAGTCCCTTGGACAACAAGGAGATCAAACCAGACAATCCTAAAGGAAATCACCGCTGAATATTTATTGGGAGGTCTGATGCTGAAACTGAAGCTTTGACCACCTGATGAGAAGAGCTGACACATTGGAAAAGATTCTGATGCTGGAAAGATTGAAGGCAGGGGGAAAAGTGGGTGACAGAGGATGAGATGGTTGGATGACATCACAGACTCAATGAACATGAGTTTGAGCAAACTCCAGGAGATAGACTTCCCTCGTGGCTCAGATGGTAAAGTGTCTGCCTACAATGCAGGAGACCTGGGTTTGATCATTGGGTTGGGAAGATCCCCTCGAGAAGGAAATGGCAACCCACTCCAGTACTCTTGCCTGGAAAATCCCATAGACGGAGGAACCTGGTAGGCTACATTTCATGGGGTCCCAAAGAGTTGGACACGACTGAGCGACTTCACTTTCACTTTCCAGGAGATAGTGAAGGACAGGGAAGTCTGACATGCTACAGTCCATGGGGTCACAAAGAGTTGGACACAACTAAGCGACTGTACAACAACTATATATATATTTATATTTTTCCATCCAAAAGCATGGTGCACACTCTTTTCAAGTGTGCATGGAACATTCTCTAGGATACATAACATACCTGGCCTCAGTACAAGCCTTGATAAGCAAGAAAAAAATAATATCAATGATCTCTTCTAACTACAACACTATGAGACTAGAAATCAAAAAGAAAACTGAAAAAGGTACAAACAATATGCTACTAAACAGCTAATGGGTTACTGAAGAAGTTAAACAAGTAGTAAAATTAATAAAAATACCTGGAGACAAATGAAAATGAAATGATCCAAAAATCTATGGGTTGCAGCAAAGGCAGTTCTAAGAGGGAACTTGTGGTGATACAAGTTTGCCTCGAAACAAGAAAAACCTCTTAACAATCTAACCTTATGCGCAAAGGGATATAAAAAGAATAAAGGAAATCCAAGTTGAGAAGGAAAGAAAACTATCAGAGGAGATAAGTGAATAAAAAATTGAAAAACAGATAAGATGAAGGAAACAAACAGCTGGTTTTTTGAAGAGTGAAACAAAACTGATAAACCTTTAAACGGACACCATCATAAAAAAAAAGGGAGAGGGCCCTAATTGATTAAAAAAACAAATGAAAAAGAAGTTATAAATGGCACCACTGAAATACAAAGGATCATGAGAGACTGCTACGAGTAACTGTACATGTGCTGGTAGAGCTGGTCGCTGCCAGTGGAAGAAAAGCACTAGAAGAAAATTTTAGTCATTGTTGATTTGGCTGTTACGCAGATGCCCCAATCAAAAAAAGCTGCTGAAACTTAGCTGATTTTTTCACAGTGTAAGTAATGCTCAAAATTCTCCAAGACAGCTTCAGTAATACGGGAACCATGGACTTCCAGATGTTCAAGCTGGTTTTAGAAAAGGCAGAGGAACCAGAGATCAAATTGCCAACATCTGCTGGATCATGGAGAAAGCAAGAGAGTTCCAGAAAAACATCTATTTCTGCTTTATTGACTATGCCAAAGCCTTTGACTACATGGATCACAATAAACTGTGGAAGATTCTGAAAGAGACAGGAATACCAGACCACCTGTCCTGCCTCTTGAGAAACCTATATGCAGGTCAGGAAGCAACAGTTAGAACTGGACATGGACCAACAGGCTGGTTCCAAATAGGAAAAGGAGTACGTCAAGGCTGTATGTTGTACCCTGCTGATTTAACTTATATGCAGAGTACATCATGAGAAACGCTGGGCTGGAAGAAGCACAAGCTGGAATCAAGATTGCTGGGAAAAATATCAATAACCTCAGATATGCAGATGACACAACCCTTATGGCAGAAAGTGAAGAGGAACTAAAAAGCCTCTTGATGAAAGTGAAAGAGGAGAGTGAAAAAGTTGGCTTAAAGCTCAACATTCAGAAAACGAAGATCATGGCATCCAGTCCCATCACTTCATGGGAAAGAGACGGGGAAACAGTGGAAACAGTGTCAGACTTTATTTTTGGGGGCTCCCAAATCACTGCAGATGGTGACTGCAGCCATGAAACTAAAAGACGCTTACTCCTTGGAAGGAAAATTATGACCAACCTAGATAACATGTTGAAAAGCAGAAACATTACTATGCCAACAAAGGTCCATCTAATCAAGGCTATGGTTTTTCCAGTGGTCATGTATGGATGTGAGAATTGGACTGTGAAGAAAGCTGAGCACCAAAGAATTGATGCTTTTGAACTGTGGTGTTGGAGAAGACTTTTGAGAGTCCCTTGGACTGCAAGGAGATCCAACCAGTCCATCCTAAAGGAGATCAGTCCTGGGCGTTCATTGGAAGGATTGATGCTGAAGCTGAAACTCCAATCCTTTGGCCACCTCATGCAAAGAGTTGACTCATTGGAAAAGACCCTGATGCTGGGAGGGATTGGGGGCAGGAGGAGAAGGGGATGACAGAGGATGAGATGGCTGGATGGCATCACTGACTCAAAGGACATGAGTTTGGGTAAACTCCAGGGGTTGGTGATGGATAGGTTGGCCTGGCATGCTGTGATTCATGGGGTCGCAAAGAGTTGGACACAACTGAGTGACTGAACTGAACTGAAGATGCCTTTGGAAAATTCTGCATTCCTCTTAGAGGAATCTTTACAACTTGTAGTCTTGTGTGCGGAGATACCCCATGTCCAAGGGCAGCGAAGCCCCAGCAAGACGGTAGGCATGAGCGGTGCCTGCGCAGTGCTGGAGTAGGGCTTTGAGGAGATGCCTTGCGTCCAAGGGCAAAGGAGAAGCCCCAGCAAGGTGGTAGGAGGGGCAAAATCATGTTTAGAATCAAACCCCATACCCGCCAGAGATGCTCAGAGGGTGCAAACAAACCTTGTGTGCACCAGGATCCAGAGACCACACAGAGACTGAGACAGAACTGTGTGTGTGTCTCCTGTAGAGGTACGGGTCAGCAGTGGACTGCCTCAAGGACAGGGGCTCTGGCTGCAGCAGACTTGGGTATGGCATAAGCCCTCTTGGAGGAGGTTGCTGTTAACCCCACCATAAGAGCTGCCAGAACTTACACAGGACTGGGAAATAGACTCTGGGAGGGCACAAACAGGACCTTGTGTGCACCAGGACCCAGGAGAAAGGAGCAGTGACCCCACAAGAGACTGACCTACACTTGCCCATGAGTGTCCAGGAGTCTCCGGCAGAGGTGTGGGTTGGTGGTGGCATGTGGCAGGGTTGGGGGCACTGAGTGTAGCAGTGTGTGCATGGGATCTTTTGAAAGAGGTCACCATTATCTTCATTATCTCCACCATAGTGGAGATAGTTTGGCCCCAGGTAAATAACAGGGAGGCAACACAGCCCCACCCATCAACAGAAAATTGGATTAAAGATTTACTGAGCATGGGGGCCATCAGAACAAGGCCCAATATCCCTCTCAGTCAGTCTCTCCCATCAGGAAGCTTCTATAAGCCTCTTATCCTCCATCAGAGGGCAGACAGACTGAAAACCACAAGCACAGAAAACTAACCAATCTGATCACATGGACCACAGCCTTGTCTAATTCAGTGAAACTATGAGCCATGCCATGTAGGGCTGCCCAAGATGGATGGGTCATGGTGGAGAGTTCTGACAAAACGTGGTCCACTGGAGAAGGGAATGGCAAACCACTTCAGTATTCTTGCCTTGAGAACCCCATGAACAGTATGAAAAGGCAAAATGACAGGATACTGAAAGAGCAACTCCCCAGGTCGATAGGTGCCCAATATGCTACTGGAGATCAGTGGAGAAATAACTCCAGAAAGAGTGAAGAGGTGGAGCCAAAGCAAAAACAACACCCAGTTGTGAACATGACTGGTGATGGAAGTAAAGTCTGATGCTGTAAAGAGCAATATTGCATAGGAACCTCGAATGTCTATGAACCAAGGCAAACTGGAAGTGGTCAAATAAGAGATGGCAAGAGTGAATGTCGACATTTTAGGAATCAGCAAACTAAAATGGACTGGAATGGGTGAATTTAACTCAGATGACCATTATATCTACTACTGTGGCAGGAATCCCTTAGAAGAAATGCAGTAGCCATCATAGTCAACAAGAGTCCAAAATGCCGTACTTGGATGCAATCTCAAAAACTACAGAATGATCTGTTCATGTCCAAGGCAAAACATTCAGTGTCAGAGTAATCCAAGTCTCTGCCCTGACCAGTAATTCTGAAGAAGCTGAAGTTGAATGGTTCTGTGAAGACCTACAAGACCTTTTAGAACTAACACCCCCAAAGGATGTCCTTTTTATTATAGGGGACTGGAATGCAAAAGTAGAAAGTCAAGAAATACCTGGAGTAACAGGCAAATTTGGCCTTGAAGTACAGAATGAAGCAGGGCAAAGGCTAATAGAGTTTTGCCAAGAGAACACACTGGTCATAGCAAATACCCTCTTCCAACAACACAAGAGAAGACTCTACACATGGACATCACCAGATGGTCAATACCATCTGAAATCAGATTGATTATATTCTTTTCAGCCAAAGATGGAGAAGCTCTATACAGTCAGCAAAAACAAGACCGGGAGCCAACTGTGGCTTAGATCATGAACTCCTTATTGCCAAATTCAGACTTGAAGAAAGTAGGTAATACGACTAGACCATTCAGGTATGACATAAATCCTTTATGATTATACAGTGGAAGTGACAAATAGATTCAAGGGACTAGATCTGATAGAGTGCCTGATGAACTATGGAATGAGGTTCGTGACATTGTACAGGAGACAGGGAGCAAGACCATTTCCGTGGACAAGAAATGCAAAAAAGCAAAATGGCTGTCTGAGGAGGCCTTAAAAATAGCTGAGAAAAAAAAAAAAGGAAGCTAAAGGCAAAGGAGAAAAGAAAAGATATACCCATCTGAATTCAGAGTTCCAAAGAATAGCAAGGAGAGATAAGAAAGCCTTCCTCAGTGATCCATGCAAAGAAATAGAGGAAAAAAACAGAATGGGAAAGACTAGAGATCTCTTCAAGAAAATTAGAGATACCAAGGGACCATTTCATGCAAAGATGGGCACAATAAAGGACAGAAATTGTATGGACCTAACAGAAGCAGAAGATATTAAGAAGAGGTGGCAAGAATACACAGAACAACTGTACAAAAAAGATCTTCATGACCCAGATAATCACAATGGTGTGATCACTCACCTAGAGCCAGACATCCTAGAATGCGAAGTCAAGTGGGCCTTGGGAAGCATCATTACAAACAAAGCTAGTGGGAGTGATGGAATTTCAATTGAGCTATTTCAAATCCTGAAAGATGATGCTGTGAAAGTGCTGCACTCAATATGCCAGCAAATTTGAAAAACTCAGCAGTGGCCACAGGACTGGAAAAGGTCAGTTTTCATTCCAGTTCCAAAGAAAGGCAATGCCAAAGAATGCCCAAACTACCGCACAATTGCACTCATCTCACATGCTAGTAAAGTAATGCTCAAAATTCTCCAAGCCAGGCTTCAACATTACATGAACCGTGACCTTCCAGATGTTCAAGATGGATTTAGGAAAGGCAGAGGAACCAGAGATCAAATTGCCAACATCTGCTGGATCATCAAAAAAGTAAGAGAGTTCCAGAAAACATCTACTTCTGCTTTATTGACCATGCCAAAGCCTTAGACTATGTGGATCACAACAAATTGTGGAAATTTCTTAAAGAGATGGGCATACCAGACCACCTTACCTGCCTCTTGAGAAACCTATATGCAGGTCAGGAAACAACAGTTAGAACTGGACATGAAACATCAGACTGGTTCCAAATCAAGAAAGGAGTATGTCAAGGCTGTATATTGTCACCCTGCTTATTTAAGTTCTATGCAGAGTACATCATGTGAAATGCCAGGCCGGATGAAGCACAAGCTGGAATCAAGATTGCCAGGAGAAATATCAATAAACTCAGATATGCAGATGACACCACCCTTATGGCAGGAAGTGAAGAACTAAAGAATCTCTTGATGAAAGTGAAAGAGGAGAGTGAAACAGTTGGCTTAAAATTCAACATTCAGAAAACTAAGATCTTGGCATCCGGTCCCATCACTTCATGGCAGATTGATGGGGAAACAGTAGAAACAGTGACAGACTTTATTTTTCTGGACTCCAAAATCACTGCAGATTGTGACTGCAGTCATGAAATTAAAAGATGCTTACTCCTTGGAAGAAAAGCTATGACCAACCTAGACAGCATATTAAAAAGGAGAGACATTACTTTGGCAACAAAGGTCCGTCTAGTCAAAGATACGGTTTTTCCAGTAGTCATGTATGGATGTGAGAGTTGGACTATAAAGAAAGCTGAGCACTGAAGAATTGATGCTTTTGAACTGGGAGAAGACTCTTGAGAATCTCTTGGACAGCAAGAACATCCAACCAATCCATCCTAAAGGAAATCAGTCCTGACTATTCATTGGAAGGACTGGTGCTGAAGCTGAAACTCCAATACTTTGGCCACCTGATGCGAAGAACTGACTCATTTGAAAAGACCCTGATCCTCGGAAAGATTGAAGGCAAGAGGAGAAGGGTACAACGGAGGATGAGTTGGTTGGGTGGTATCATCGACTCAATGGACATGAGTTTGAGTAAACTCTGGGAGTTGGTGATGGACAGGGAAGTCTGGTGTGCTGCAGTCCATGGGGTCACAAAGAGTCAGAAAGGACTGAGTGACTGAACTGAATTGAACTGATACATCAATAAAATAGACAAGGTAGTAGAAACAGACAAATCCTCTGAAATGTACAATTTCCCAAGATTATAACAGGAAGAAATAGAAAACACTGACAGACCAATTACCAGTACTGAGAGTTTTACCATAATTTAAAGCTCCCAACAAACAGAAGTCCAGGACCAGATGTCTTCATGGGTGAATTCTACCAGACCTTCAGAGAAGGGTTAATACTGACCCTTCTGAAACCATTCCACAAACACTGCAGAGGAAGGAATACTTCTGAACTCATTCTGAAGCCAGCACCACCCTGCAGTCAAAACCAGACAAATAAATCTCAGAAACAAAAAAGTTGCATGCCAGTAACATGGATAAACATAGATGTGAAACCCTCAGTGAATTAGCAAGGAAACCCAGGGATTCATTAAAAGGACCACACATCATGACCAAGTGAGATTTATTCCAGGGATGGAAGGATGGCTCAGAATCCACCTATCAATGTGATACAACACAGTAACAGATCAAATAAAAACCATATTACCATCTCAGTAGATGCAAAGAAAGCTTTTGACAAAGGTCAATAGCCATTTATGATAAAACCTGAAAGTGAGTATAGAGGAAACACACTTCAGCATAAAGACCATGTACATAAGTGCACAGCTAACAGACTCAGCAGTGAAAAGATGAAACATTTTTTCTAAGATCAGAAACAAGAATTTCCACCTTTGCCACTATTTTTCAATACAATTTTGAAAGTCCTAGTGACAGCAATCAAAGAGCAATAAAAGGAATCTAAAATGGAAATCATGTCTCATCCGTCTGAAAGTGAAAGTTGCTCAGTCGTGCCCGACTCTTTGCAATCCCATGGACCATGGAATTCTCTGGGCCAGAATACAGAATACTGGGCTTTCCTTATAGCTCAGTTGGTAAAGAATACGCATTGCAGGAGAGCCCGGTTCGTTTCCTGGGTTGGGAAGATCTGCTGGACAAGGGATAGGCTACCCATTCCAGTTTTCTTGGGCTTCCCTTGTGGCTCAGCTGGTAAAGAATCTGCCTGCAATGCGGGATTCCTGGGTTCGATCCCTGGGTTGGGAAGATCACCTGGAGAAGGCCACTCACTCCAGTATTCTGGCCTGGAGAATTCCATGGACTGTACAGTCCATGGGGTCAGACATGACTGAGCGACTTTCACTTTCATTTCAAATTGAAAATTAAAGTGTCGCTGTTTCCAGGGGAAATGATATTACACACAGAAAATCCCAAATGACTACTAGAGCTCAATGAATTTGATAAGTTTGCAGGATACAAAATTAATATACAGAAATTTGTTGCATTTCTGTACACTAACAAGCTATCAGAGAAATTAAGGAAACAATCCCATTTACAATCACATAAAAATTAAAAAAGAAATAACTAGGAATAACCTCGACCTAAGGTGGCAGCAGCAGCAAGTTGGTTCAACATTTGTACTGAGAAAACTAGACTCTGGTGAAAGAAATTGAAAACACCACAACTATTTGGAAACATAGACCATGTTCTTGGATTGCAATAGTCAATATTGTTAAGCTGACCATACTAACCAATGTCATCTGAGATTCAATGCAATCCCTATCAAATATCACTGGCAGTTTTCAATGACTGAAACAAACAATTTTGAGATTTGTATGGAAAAACAAGACCTTGAATAGCCACAACAACTTTAAAACTGAAGATATCCCATTCCCTGACCAAAGACTGTACTACAAAGTTGGTCGAAGCAGATAATACTGGCCCCAAAAGGACACACAGACCAATGGAACAGGACAGAGTCTAGATAGAAACCCATGCACTTACAATCAATAAGTGATACAAGAATATACAACAGGGGAAGACCATTTTTTTCAATAACTGGAGGGAAAATTGGACAGACATGTAAAAGAATGTAATCAGAATATTCTATAAGAACACGTACAAAAATAAAATCAAAATGGATTAAAGACCTAAGCTTAAGACTAGAAAACACAAAATTCCTAAATGAAAACATAGGCAAAACATTTAATATAAATCATAGCAATATTATTGTATCTGTCTCCTAAGAGATACAAAAGCAAAACAGAAATATGGGAACTAATTAAACATAAAAACTTTTGCACATGAAAGGATAACATGAAAAAAATGAAGCAACATGCTGAAAGAGAGAAAATGTTTGCTAATTATATGACCGGTAAGGGTTTAATATCCAAAGTACATAAAACAGCTCATACAACTCAGTATCAAATAAACAACCAGATTAAAAAATGGGCAGAGGTCCTGTTGCTGTTGTTCTACTGAACAGCTCAGTCATGTCTGACTCCTTCCGATCCCATGAACTGCAGCATGCGAGGCTTCTCTGTCCTTCATTATCTTCCTGAATTTGTTCAAACTTCTGTACATTGAGTCAGTGATGCCATGGAACCATCTCATTCTCTGCCGAGCCCCTTTTTATCTTGCCCTCAGTGTTTCCCAGCATCAGGGTCTTTTCCAGTGAGTCAGTTCTTCCTATCAGGTGGCCAAAGTATTGGCGCTTCAGCTTCAGCATCAGTCTTTCCAATGAATATTCAATGCTGATTTCCTTTAGGATTGACTGTTTTGATCTCCTTGCTGTCCAAGGGATTCTTGATAGTCTTCTCCAACACCACAGTTGGAAAACATCAATTTTTCAGTGCTCAGCCTTCTTTATGGTCTAACTCTAACATCCATACATGACTACTGGAAAAACCATAGCTTTGGCTATTCAGAACCTTATTGGCAAACTGATATCTCTGCTTTTTGTTACTCTTCTAGGTTTGTCATAGCTTTCCTACAGAGGAGCAAATGTCTTTTAATTTCTTGGCTATAGTCACTGTCCCCAGTGACTTTGAAGCCCAAGAAAATAAAGTCTGTCACTGTTTCCATTTTTACCTATCTATTTGTCATTGGCACCCCTACTCAAAAGGCCTGGGGTTCCATTACAGACAGCTGCCTTCAGGAAATGTCTTGTGGCCAGAACTAGAGAAAAAAAATTGCAAAAAGAGCTGACATTCAGGAAGCCAAGCACAAGAGATAACTTGTCCTTACAAATTCTAAGGAAAAAATCAAAACAGGAGTCAGTTCAGTTGCTCAGTCGTGTCCGACTCTTTGTGACCCCATGAATTGCAGCACGCCAGGCCTCCCTGTCCATCACCAACTCCTGGAGTTCACTCAGACTCACGTCCATTGTGTTGGTGATGCCATCCCGCCATGTCATCCTCTGCCGTCCCCTTCTCCTCCTGCCCCCAATCCCTCCCAGCATCAGAGTCTTTTCCAATGAGTCAACTCTTCGCATGAGGTGGCCAAAGTACTGGAGCTTCAGCTTTAGCATCACTCCTTCCAAAGAACACCCAGGACTGATCTCCTTTAGAACGGACTGGTTGGATCTCCTTGCAGTCCAAGGGACTCTCAAGAGTCTTCTCCAACACCACAGTTCAAAAGCATCAATTCTTCGGTGCTTAATAATCACACTCAAATCTCCGCACCAAACAAGATGCTCAGCATCCCTCAAAGCTTTAGGAATTCCAATCAAAAGGACAATGGGGAAGTAAATCACAACACTCACAATGGCCAAGGTCACATCCACAGGCAATAAATGTGGGAGAGAGGCTGGAGGAAAAAGAATCCCCTTAGGCTGTCAATGTGAATAGACATTGACAGTAGCCAATAGAATGGACACTCTCTCAATGCCTGAAAAACTATCAATCAGGCTAAGCCTAGGATCTGACATTCCCACACCTTGGTCTATATTTTGAGAACACCATTGATCAAAAAGCACACGCACCCCAACAAACCTCCATAACTGCTTCCCTCCAGTAGCCAAGATACATAACTATCAAAATCCCCAATGACAGATTAAAACTTAAACAAGATATAGTACATGTATCCAGTAGATTATTTCTCACTCATAAAAAACAGACATTGAAATTAGGGAATTATAACACTATAAGACACAGGGATAGACCTTGAAGGATCATAGACAAAGGGAGTTCAGTCAGGCAGAGGAAGATCCTGGTATATGAGGACTCACTAGAGCAAATGAGAAGCAGACGTACAAAGTTAACAAATTGACACCCCAGAAAAAGACTCTGAGAATTCAAAGTCAGACAAATGGTTTTGGAATAAATAAATAGAGGGGCCTGGAACCATAGAGGGTAAGAACCTAAAGAGACAACACATCTATAATGTAATAGATCATCCACATGGATCGTCCTACGCCTTCCTTCCATCCATCCACATAGATGCAGAGATCTGTACCTCTAAGAGACAATCCACAAAAACTATCTCCTGTCTCAGTTCACTTCAGTTCAGTCACTCAGTCGTGTCCAACTCTTTGCAACCCCATGGACTGAAGCATGTCAAGCTTCCCTGTCCATCATTAAATCCGGGAGCTTGATCAAACTCATGTATATCAAGTCAGTGATTCCATCCAACCATCTTGTCCACCTCTCCTCCTGGCTTCAAACTTTCCTAGCATCAGGGTCTTTCCCAGTGAGTCAGTTCTTCTTATCAGGTGGCCAAAGTATCGGAGCTTCAGCCTCAGCATCAGTCCTTCCAATGAATATTCAGGACTGATTTCCTTTAGGATTGACTGGTTGGATCTCCTTGCAGTCCAAGGGACTCTCAAGAGTCTTCTCCAACACCACAGTTCAAAAGCATCAAGTCTTCGGTGCTCAGCCTTATTTATGGTCTAACTCTCACGTCCATACATGACTACAGAAAAAAACCATAGCTTTGACTATATAGATCTTTATTGGCAAAGTAATGTCTCTGCTTTTTAATATGCTATCTAGGTTGGTCATAACTTTTCTTCCAAGGAGCAAGCATCTTTTAATATCATGGCTGTAGTCACCATCTGCAGTGATTTTGGAGCCCAAGAAAAATAAACTCTGTTTCCATTGTTTCCCCATTGATTTCCCATGAAGTGATGGGACCGGATGCCATGATCTTCATTTTTTGAATGTTGAGTTTTAAGCCAGCATTTTTACTCTCCTCTTTCACTTTGATCAAGAGACTTCTTTGCTTTCTGCCATGAGAGTGGTGTCATTTGCATATCTGAGGTTATTGGTATTTCTCCCAGCAATCTTGATTCCAGCTTGGGCTTCATCCACCCTGGCATTTACCATGATGTACTCTGCATATAAATTAAATAAAAAGGGTGACAATATATAACCTTGATGTACTCCTTTCCCAATTTGGAACCAGTCTGTTGTTCCATGTCCAGTTCTAACTGTTGCTCCTTGACCTGCATACAGAATTCTCAGGAGACAGATAAGGTGGTCTGCTATTCCCATCTCTTGAAGAATTTTCCACAGTTTGTTGTGATCCACACAATCAATGGTTTTAGCATAGTCAATGAAGAATGACAATCACAATTACAGAAACTAACCAAACTGATCACTTTGATTACAGCCTTGTCTAATTCAATCTCCTGTCTACCTGCTTTCTAATCACAGAAGAGTGTGTCTGAGTTAGAAAATGCACAAGGACATGATACTCACCACTCTGCTCAACCTTAGTAGGCAGAGTCACAAAAAACCATAGAGATACCCCCATAGATGACTTAATACCTGCCTGAATCAGGCAGCTGTGCTGTGACAAAAACCACACTATAGTAGTGTGATTATATATAGTGCCAATAGCAGGTAGTACTGGTACGATGTTAAAGAAAATGGAAGGAAAGCAGTGCCCTTCTGTATTCTGTGCGACCTCCCTGATTTGGGATGCTGTCCCATCCATGCGGCTGAGCAGGCTTGGGTCCCACTGCTGAACCAGAGTGGGGTAGACACAGCCTGGCAGGGTGCCGTTCACTGAACAACTTTTAAAGGTCTACTGTGTGCTATGTCTGGCTGGGACAAGAGTCCTGTGTGGCATCAAAACCCCGAGGAATTTCAAGGCAAAATTCAGCTAGCTTCAATCTCTGCTGGAGCTGGGGACCCCAGCTCAAGCCTCCTCCTCCCTGGGAGTGCCAGCTCCTAGCACTTAAACAGCCTCTGCAGTGTACTGTGGATACTGAAGGGATTACTCTACATGGTCCCTTTGTGTATGAAGGGGCCTACAGGGGGAAAAGGAGTGAGGCTCAAGCACTTCTCTGTTTGCTCAAGCAAATTTCACTGTTTCACAGCCCAGGAAGCCAACTTGCCCTTGGGCTCTGCTGTGTCCCGCCCCGCCCCGCCCCCAACCGGAAAAAAAAAAAAAAAAGGGCATGAGAAAGTGCCGCCGCCTTGTGGACATATTCTGTAACTACCACTTGATCACCTTTGCTTGCAGGCACCTCAATTCACAAGGCCTGGGGTTCTGACAACAACAGCTGTCCTCAAGAAATGTCCTATGGCTGGTACCTGAGAAATAAATTCCAAACACAGCCAAAGTTCAGGAAGCCAACCGCCAAAGGTAAATTCTCCTCACACCCTTTAAGAAGAAGATGAAAAATAAGAACAGACACACCCAAACCTCCCCTATCAAACAAATGCTCAGCATCCGTTAAAGCTGCAGGAATGCCGATCAAAAGGAGAATGGAAAATCAAATCCGCAAACTCACGATGGCCAGAGTCACAAGTCTACAGGCAATACATATAGGAGAGTATCTGGAGGAAAAAGAATCCCCCAAGGCTGTCGGTGGCAATACACATTGGCAGGAGCCAGTAGAATGGACAGTCTCAGAATGCCTGGAAAACGAGGAAGTCAGGCTAAGTCTAGGATCTGACATTCCTGCACCTTGTCCTATATCCTGCGAACACCATCCATTAAAAAGCACATGCACCCCAACAAACCTCCAGCCCTGCTTCCTTCCTATTAGCCAAGACAGGCAGCCTGCAAACTCCCCAGTGAGAGGTTAAACCTTAAACAAGATGCAGTACATACATCCAGTAGGCTGTTTCTCTCTCATGTAAAACACACACTAGAGTTAGGCAATTATAACACTGGGAGACACAGGGATGGATCTTGAAGGATCACAGGCAAAAGGAAGTCAGTGAGGAGGAGAAAAGTCCTGGTACCTGAAGTCTCATCTAGGTCAAGTGAGAGTTTCATACAAGCCAACAAATGGACATATGTAAAAAGACTCAGAATTCAAATTCAAAAAAACTGTTTTGGAAAAATAAAGTGCAGGGACTGGAATGAATTAAGGGGTAAGTACTGAAAGTGACAACAAATCTGTACCTGTAATAAATCATCCGTGGGTTACCCTCATTCTTCCCACCTTCCATCCACATAGACTCAGAAATCTATAGCAAAAAGGGATAATGCACAAAAATTCTTTTCTATATTCCTGCATTCGATTCCCAGAAAAATGTATCTGAGTCAGAAAATGCATGAGGATATAATGCTCACCACTCTAATCGAACTCCTAAGGCAACAAGCGCGCCAAAAAACCAAAGATACTCCAAAGATGACTTAATACCTGAATCAGGCAGCTGTATGGTGACAAAAGTCACAGTATGGCAATTGGATGATGCCGCAGGTAGTATTGGCAAGATGTTAAACACACACACACACACACCCCCCACACACACACACCTCCGCACCTCCCCCCCGGCCCCCACACCCCCGCCCCAGTGCCTACTGTATTCTGTGAGACCTCCCTGATTTGAGATGCTATCTCATCCCTGGAGGCTGAGCAGGCTTAGGTCCCACTGCTGAAATGGGATGGAGTAGACACAGCCTGGCAGGGTGCCCTTCATTAAACACTTTTAACAGTTCTACATCTGGCTGGGACAAGAGTCCTGAGTGGCTCCAAAACCCCAAGGAATTTCAAGGCAAATTTAGCTAGTTCAATATCTGCTGGAGCTGGGGATCCCAGCTCAAGCCTCCTCCCTGGGAGTGCCACCTCCTAGCACCTAAAAGCCTCAGTAGTGTACCATGGACCCTGAAGTGACTAGTCTGCATGGTCCTTTTGTTAGAAGCTTTAGGTTGGGAAGTGGTGAGGCTCAATCCCTTTCCTGTATCCTCAGGCAACTTTCCCTCTATTTCACACCCAGGCAGCCAACTTGCCCACAGATTCTGAGTTGCCCCAGGAACCAAAAGTGGGCATGGAAAAGTGCTGCCACCATATAGACATCTGTTACTACACCTTCATAAACCTTGCACACAGGCACCTCAATTCACAAGACCTTGGGTTCCGATAATGACAGCTGTTCTCAAAAAATGTCCTGTAGCTGACACCTGAGAAATAAATTCCCAACACAGCTGAAGTTCAGGAAGCCAATTGCCAACGGTAAATTGTCCATACACAGTTTAAGGAGAAGATGAAAATATAAAAAGAACAGACACATCAAAACTTCCCCTGTCAAGCAAGAGGTTCAGCATCCCTCAAAGCTGCAGGAATGCCAGTGAAAAGGACAATAAAAAATCAAATCACAACACTCACAGTGGCCAATGTCACAAGTCTATAGGCAATAAATATAGGAGAGTCGGGAGGAAACAGAATCCCCCCAAGGCTGTTGGTGGCAATGCACATTAGCAAGCCAGTAGAATGGACAGTCTCTGAATGCCTGACAAACTATCAAGGTGGGCTACGTCTAGGATCTGACATTCCCACACCGTGGCCTGTATCCCAAGAACACATTGATTAAAAGTCACAGGCACCCCAATAAACCTCCAGTACTGCTTCCCTCCAACAGCCAAAATGGGAGGCCTGCAAAATCCCCAATTAAAATTAAATTAAAGAGAGATTAAAATTAAACAATGTGTGGTACATACATCTGGGATTATTTCTCACTCATAAAATAAAGACACTAAAATTAGGAATTATAACACTGGGAGACACAGGGATGGATCTTGAAGGATCATACATAAAGGGAACTCAGGCAAAGGAATATCCTGCTATATGAGGCCTCATTTAGGCCAAATGAGAGCAGACATACAAGGCAACAAACTGACATCCCAGAAATAGAATCTGAGAATTCAATGTCAAAAGTTTCCAGAAAAACAAATAAATAAATAAACAAAGTGAAGGGCTGGGTCCAACTAGGGGGTAATTATCTAAAGTGACAACAAATCTGTACCTGTAATAAATCATCCACATGGATTCTCCTTGTTCATCCTTCTTTCCATCTATCCAGACAGACAAAAATGTAGCTTTAAGAGATAAGGCACCTATATATAGAAAACTATAAAACCCTGATGAAAGAAGTCAAAGATGACACACAAATGGAGAAATATATTATGTTCATGGATCAGAAGAATCAATATAGTGAAAATGAGTGTACTACCCAAAGCAATTTATAGATTCAATGCAATCCCTATCAAGCTACCAACAGTATTTTTCAGAGAACTAGAACCAATAATTTCACAACTTGTATGGAAATACAAAAAACCTCAACTAGCCAAAGCAACCTTGAGAAAGAATGGAACTGGAGGAATCAACCTGCCTGACTTCAGACTACACTACAAAGCTACATCAAGACAGTATGGTACTGGCACAAAGACAGAAATACAGATCAATGGAACAAAATAGAAAGCCCAGAGATAAATCCACACACCCATGGACACCTTATCTTTGACAAAGGAGGCAAGAATATACAATGGAGAAAAGACAATCTCTTTAACAAGTGGTGCTGGGAAAACTGGTCAACCACTTGTAAAAATGAAACTAGAACACTTTCTAACACCGTACACAAAAATAAACTCAAAATGGATTAAAGATCTAAATGTAATACCAGAAACTATAAAACTCCTAGAGGAAAACATAGGCAAAACACTCTCTGACATAAATCATAGCAGAATCCTCCATGACCCACCTCCCAGAGTAATGGAAATTAAAGCAAAAATAAACAAATGGGACCTAATTAAACTTAAAAGCTTTTGCACAACGAAGGAAACTATAAGCAAGGTGAAAAGATGGCCTTCAGAATGGGAGAAAATAGCAGCAAATGAAGCAAGTGACAAAGAATTAATCTCAAAAATATACAAGCAGCTCATGAAGCTCAATACCAGAAAAATAAACAACCCAATCAAAAAATGGGCCAAAGAACTAAGCAGACATTTCTCCAAAGAAGACATACAAATGGGTAACAAACACATGAAAAGATGCTCAACATCACTCATTATCAGAGAAATGCAAATAAAAACCACAATGAGGTACCATCTCACACCAGTCAGAATGGCCGCTATCTAAAAGTCTACAAACAATAAATGCTGGAAAGGGTGTGAAGAAAAAGGAATCCCCTTACACTGTTGGTGGGAATGCAAACTAGTACAGCCACTAGTTTGGAGAACAGTGTGGAGATTCCCTAAAAAACTGGAAATAGAACTGCCATACAACCCAGCAATCCCACTACTGGGAATACACACCAAGGAAACCAGAACTGAAAGAGATACGTGTACCCCAATGTTCATTGGAGCACTGTTTATAATAGCACTGTTTATAATAGGACATGGAAGCAACCTAGAGGTCCATCAGCAGACAAATGGATAAGAAAGCTGTGTTACATATACACAATGGAATATTCAGTTCAGTCGCTCAGTCGTGTCTGACTCTTTGCAACCCCATGAACTGCAGTATGCCAGGCCTCCCTGTCCATCACCAACACCCAGAGTTCACTTAAACTCACATCCATCGAGTCGGTGATGCCATCCAGCCAGCTCATCCTTGGTCGTCCCCTTCTCCTCCTGCCTTCAATCCCTCCCAGCATCAGTCTTTTCCAATGAGTCAACTCTTCGCATGAGGTGGCCAAAGTACTGGAGTTTCAGCTTTAGCATCACTCCTTCCAAAGAACACACAGGACTGATCTCCTTTAGAATGAACTGGTTGGATCTCCTTGCAGTCCAAGGAACTCTCAAGAGTCTTCTCCAACACCACAGTTGATAAGCATCAATTCTTTGGTGCTCAGCCTTCTTCACAGTCCAACTCTCACATCCATACATGACCACAGGAAAAACCATAGCCTTGACTAGATGGACCTTTGTTGGAAAAGTAATGTCTCTGCTTTCAACATGCTATCTAGGTTGGTCATAACTTTCCTTTCAAGGAGTAAGTGTCTTTTAATTTCATGGCTGCACTCACCATCTGCAGTGATTTTGGAGCCCCCCAAAAATAAAGTCTGACACTGTTTACATTGTTTCCCCATCTATTTTCCATAAAGTGATGGGATCAGATGCCATGATCTTGGTTTTCTGAATATTGAGCTCTAAGCCAACTTTTTCGCTCTCCTCTTTCACTTTCATCAAGAGGCTTTTTAGTTCCTCTTCGTGTTCTGCCATAAGGGTGGTGTTATCTGCATATCTGAGGCTATTGATATTTCTCCCAGCAATCTTGATTCCAGCTTGTGCTTCCTCCAGCCCAGCATTTCTCATGATGTACTCTGCATAGAAGTTAAATAAGCAGGGTGACAATATACAGCCTTGACATACTGCTTTTCCTATTTGGAACCAGTCTGTTGTTCCATGTCCAGTTCTAACTGTTGTTTCTTGACCTGCATATAGGTTTCTAAAGAGGCATACTCAGCTATTAAAAAGAATGCATTTGAATCAGTTCTAATGAGGTGGATGAAACTGGGGCCTACTATACAGAGTGAAGTAAGTCAGAAAATCAAACACCAATACAGTATATTAACACATATATATGGAATTTAGAAAGATGGTAACGATGACCCAATATGTGAGATAGCAAAAGAGACTCAGAGATAAAGAACAGACTTTTGGACTCTGTGGGAGAAAGCGAGGGTGGGATGATTTGAGAGAATAGCATTGAAACATGTATATTATCATATGTGAAATAGATCACCAGTTCAGGCTCAATGCATGAAACTGGGTGCTCAGGGCTGGTGCACTGGAACGACCCTGAGGGATGGGAATGGGGAGGGAGGTGGGCAGTGGGTTCAGGATGGGGAACACATGTATACCCATGGCTGATTCATGTGAATGTATGGCAAAAATCACTACAATATTGTAAAGTAATTATCCTCCAATTAAATAAATTAATTTTTAAAAAAGAGATAAGGCACAAAAATTATCTCCCAGCTACCAGTTTTCTATTTCCAGAAAATTGTATCTGAGTTAGAAAATGCACAAGGACCTGATGCTCACCACTCTGCTTGACCTTCTTAGGCAAAGAATCCCCCCAGACCATAGAGATAGCCCCAGAGATGACTTAATACCTGAATGGGGTGGCTGTGCTTGACAAAATCACACTATGGCAAGTGGATGATGCTTCAGGTAGTATTGGCAAGATGTTAATGAAAATGGAAGGAAACGGTGCCTACTGTATTCTGGGCTTTCTCCTGACTCGGGGTGCTGTCCCATCACTGAAGGCTGAGCAGGCTTGTGTCCCAATTGTGAACTCGCATAGGGGTAGACACAGCCTGTCTGGGCTTCATTGAACACTTTTTACAGTTCTCCTGTGGGCTCCGTCAGGCTGGGACAATAGTCCCACATGGAATAAAGACCCCAAGGAAGTTGATGGCAAAATTCAGCTGGCCTCAGTCACTGCTAGTGCTGGAGATTCCAGCCTAAGCCTCCTCCCTGGGAGTGCTGCCTCCTAGGACCTAAGCAGCCTCTGCAGTGTACTGTGGATACTGAAGCGATTACTCTGCATGATCCCTTTGTGTGTGAAGCTTTAGGGGGAAAGAGTAGTGAGGCTCAAGCCCTTTCGTGTTTGCTCAGGTAAATTTCACTCTATATCACTGCCCAGGAAGCCAACTTGCCCTCAGGCTCTGCTGTCCCCCAGGAACCAAAAGTGGACATGAAAAAGTGCCTCCGCCTTGTGGACATTTTGTGTAACCACAACGTGGTCACCCTTGCACACATGCACTTCAATTCACAAGGCCTGGGGTTCTGGAAATGACAGCTGCCATCAAGAAATGTCCAATGGCTGGCACCTGCAAAATAAATTCCAAACAAGGCCAACGTCCAGGAAGCCAACTGCCAAAGATAAATTGTCCTCTCACCCTTCAAAGGGGGGAATAAAATGAAGAACAGACATACCCAAATATCTCTTCTCAAAGGAGATGCTCAGCATCTCTCAAAGCTGCAGCAATGCCAGTCAAAAGGACAGCAGAAAATTAAACACTCACCCGGCCAACATCAGAAGTCTGCAGGCAATATATACAGGAGAGAGTCAGGAGGAAAAGAATCCCCCAAGGCTGTCAATTTTAAAGCACATTGGCTGCAGCCAGTAGAATGATCAGTGTCCGATTGCCTGAAAAACTATGAAGTGAGGCTAAGTCTAGAATCTGACATTCCCTCACCTGTATCCTGAGCCTGTATCCTGAGAACACCATCAATTAAAAGGCACATGCACCCCAAAAAACCTCCAGCACTGTTTCTTTCCTGTAGCCAATACATACAGTCTGCAAAATTCTCGGTGAGAGATGCAGCCTTCAACAAGATGTCATACGTACATCTGGTAGACTATTTCTCACTCATAAAAAACAGACACTAAAATTAGGGAATTATAACACTGGGAGACACAGGGATGGCCCTGAAAGATCAAAGGGAAAGCGAAGTCACTCAGGAGAAAAATCCTAGCATATGAGGTCTCATCTAGATCAAATGAGAACTTCATACAAGCCAACAAATGAACATATCTGAAAAAGACTCTGAGAATTCAAACTCAAAAAAACTGTTTTGGGAAAATAAATAAATAAAGTGCAGAGACTGGAGCGAATTAGGGGGTAAGCAGTGACAGGCACAACACATCTGTACCTGTAACAAATCATCTGTGGCTTATCCTCATTCTTCCTACCCTCCATCCATATAGATGCAGAAATCTAGAGCACCAAGAGTAAATCAAGGAAAATTCTTCTCTGTATTACTGCATTCTATTCCCAGAAAAGTGTATTTGAATTAGCAAATGCACGAGGATGTGATGCTCACCCCCTAATCAAAATTCAAAGGTAAAAGCCCCCACAAACCATAGAGATACCCCAAAGATGACTTAATACCTGAATCAGGCACCTGTGTGGTGACCAAAATCACACTATGGCAAATGGACGATGCTGCAGGGAGTATTGGCAAGATGTTAACAACAACAACAACAAAAGCCAGAAGGAAAGCAATGCCTACTGTATTCTGTGAGACCTCCCTAACTGGGTTGCTATCCCACCCCTGGAGGCTGAGCAGGCTTGGATCGCACTGCAGAACCGGGCTGGGGTATACACAGCCTGGCAGGGTGCCCTTCATTAAACACTTTTAAAAGTTCTACTGTGTGCTACGTCTGGCCAGGTCAAGAGTCCCGCGTGGCATCAAAACCCTGAGGAATTTCAAGGAAAATTCAGCTGGCCTCAATCTCTGCTGGTGCTGGGGATCTCAGTTCAAACTTCCTCTGTCCTGGGAGTGCTGCCTTCTGGCACCCAAGCACCCTCAGCAGTGTACAGAGAACCCTGAAGGGATTAATCTGCAAGGTCCCTTTGTGAGAAGCTTTAGGGGGAAAAAGTAGTGAGGCTCAAGCCCTTTCCTGTTTGCTCATGCAAATTTCACTCAATTTCACAGCCAGAAAGCGAACTTGCCCTCAGGCTCCACTGGACCCCAGGAGATAAGGGTGGGCATGAGAATGTGCTGCCGCCTTGTGGACATTTTCTGTAATACAACTTGAACACCCTTGCTCACAGGAACCTCAATTCGCAAGGCCTAGTGTTCTTGCCTGGAGAATCCCAGGGACGGGGGAGCCTGATGGGCTGCCGTCTATGGGGTCACACGGAGTTGGACACGACTGAAGTGACTTAACAGCAGCATCAGGGTTCTGTTAATGACAGCTGCCCTCAAGAACGTCCTGCAGCCGTCACCCAAGAAACAAGTTCCAAACACAGCCGACATTCAGGAAGCCAGTCACCAAAGCTGTCCTCACAGTGTAACTGGGGAAATAAATGAAGAACCGACACACCCAAACCTCCCCTCTCGAACCAGACCCTCAGGATCCTCCCCTCTCGAACCAGACCCTCAGGATCCCCCCTCTCGAACCAGACCCTCAGGATCCTCCACGCTGCAGGAACGCCTGACAAAAGGACAAAAGAAAATTACATCGCAACACTCACACGGCCGACCAAGGAAGTCTACAGGCGGTACATACAGAAAGAGGCTAGAGGCAAAGAGTCCCCCAAGGCTGTGGTGGCAATGCACACTGGCAGCAGCCACTAGAATGGACAGTCTCCAAACGCCTGAAAGACTGTGAAGTCAGGCCAAGTCTAGGATCTGACATTCCTACATCCTGTCCTATATCCTGAGAACACCATCGATTAAAACGCACATGCACCCCAGCGAACCGCCAGCACTGCTGCCTGCCTGTAGCCAAGACGGGCAGCCTGCAAAACCCCCGGCGAGGGATTACGCCTCAAACAAGATGTCCACTTACATCCGGTACACCATTTCTCACTCCTGAAAACTGACTCTGAAATTATGAAATTATAATTCTGGGAGACACAGGGATGGATCTTGAAGGATTATGGGCAAACAGAAGTCAGGCAGGCAGAGGAAGATCCTGGCATATGAGGTCTCATTTAGGCCAAATGAGAGCAGATGTACAAGGCAACACACTGACATCCCAGAAAGAGACTCAGAATTCAAAGTCAAACAAAAGCTTCCAGAAAAATAAATAAATAAAGTAAAGGGCAGGGTCTAACTAGGGGTAAGTACCTAAAGTGACAACAAATCTGTACCTGTAATAAATCAGCCACATGGATTCTCCTTGTTCATCCTTCCTTCCATCCAGACAGACAGATAAACATGTAGCCTTAAGAGATAAGCCACCAAAAATTATCTCCCATCTATCTGGTTTCTATTCCCAGAAAAAGTGTATCTGAGTTAGAAAATGCTTGAGGATGTGGAAAAAGTCTTCTTAGGAAAAAGTCTCCAGAAAGCATAGAGATACCCTGGAGATGACTTAAAACCTGAATGGGGTGGCTGTGCTTGACAAAATCACACTATGGCAAATGGACGATGCTGCAGGTAGTATTGGCAAGATGTTAATGAAAATGGAAGGAAAACAGTGCCTACTGTATTCTGGGCTACATCCATAACTTGCGATGCTATCCCATCCCGGGAGGCTGAGCAGGTGTGGGTCCCACTCGTGAACTTGCGTGGGGTAGACACAGCCTGGCAAGGTACCCTTCATTGAACAGTTCTTAAAGTTTTCTTGTATGCTCCGTCTGGCTGGGACAATAGTCCCACATAGAATCAAGGACCTGAGGAATTCCATGGCAAAATTCAGCTGGCCTCAGTCTCTGCTGGAGCTGGGGATTCCAGCCCAAGCCTTCTCCTCCCTGGGAGTGCTGTCTCCTAACACCTAAGCAGCCTCTGCAGTGAACTGTGGATACTGAAGGGATTACTCTGCATGGGCCCTTTGTGTGTGAAGCTTTAGGGGGAAAGAGTAGTGAGACTTTTTTCAGGCAAATTTCACTGTTTCACAGTCCAGGAAGCCTTCAGACTCTGCTTTCCCCCAGGAACCAAAGGTTCTCATGAAAAAGTGCTGCCGCCTTGTGGACATATTCTGTAATTACAACTTGATCTCCCTTGAGCACACACACCTCAATTCACAAGGCCTGAGGTTCCGATAATGACAGCTGCCCTCAAGAATGTCCTGTGGCTGGCAACTGAGAAATAAATTCCCAACACAGCTGACGTTCAGGAAGCCTACTGCCAAAGGTAAATTGTCCTCATACCCTTTAAGGAGAAGTGAAAAAAAAAAAAAAAAAAAAGAACAGACACACCCAAACCTCCTCTCTCAAACCAGATGCTTAGCATCCCTCAAAGCTGCAGCAATGCCAGTCAAAAGGACAATAGAAAATTAAATAGAAACACTCACATGGCCAACCTCAGAAGTCTGAAGGTAATATATACAGGAGAGAGTCTGGAGGAAAAAGGATGCCCTAAGGCTGTCAGTTTTAAAGCACATTGGCTGCAGCCAGTAGAATGGACGGTCTCCAAATGCCTGAAAAACTATGAAGTGAGGCTAAGTCTAGGATCTGACATTCCCACACCTTAGCCTGTATCCTGAGAACACCATTGAGTAAAAGCCACATGCACCCCAACATACCTCCAGCACTGCTTCCTTCCAGTAGCCAAGACATGCAGCCTGCAAAACCCCGGTGAGAGATTAAGCCTTAAACAAGACGTGGTACATACATCTGGTAGACAGTTTCTCATCCATGAAATACAGACACAAAAATTAGGGAATTGTAACACTGGGAGACACACTGGGCTGGAGGAAGCACAAGCTGGAATCAAGATTACTGGGAGAAATACCAATAACCTCAGATATGCAGATGACACCACCCTTATGGCAGAAAGGGAAGAGGAACTAAAAAGCCTCTTGATGAAAGTGAAAGAGGAGAGCGAAAAAGTTGGCTGAAAGCTCAACATTCAGAAAACGAAGATCATGGCATCCAGTCCCATCACTTCATGGGAAATAGATGGGGAAACAGTGAAAACAGTGTCAGACTTTATTTTTGGGGGCTCCCAAATCACTGCAGATGGTGACTGCAGCCATGAAATTAAAAGACGCTTACTCCTTGGAAGAAAAGTTATGACCAACCTAGATAGTATATTCAAAAGCAGAGACATTACTTTGCCGACTAAGGTCCGTCTAGTCAAGGCTATGGTTTTTCCTGTGGTTATGAATGGATGTAAGAGTTGGACTGTGAAGAAGGCTGAGCGCCGAAGAATTGATGCTTTTGAACTGTGGTGTTGGAGAAGACTCTTGAGAGTCCCTTGGACAGCAAGGAGATCCAACCAGTCCATTCTGAAAGAGATCAACCCTGGGATTTTTTTGGAAGGACTGATGCTAAAGCTGAAACTCCAGTACTTTGGCCACCTCATGCGAAGAGTTGACTCATTGGAAAAGACTCTGATGCTGGGAGGGATTGGGGGCAGGAGGAGAAGGGGACGACCGAGGATGAGCTGGCTGGATGGCATCACTGACTCGATGGACATGAGTCTGAGTGAACTCCAGGTGTTGGTGATGGACAGGGAGGCCTGGTGTGCTGCGATTCATGGGGTCGCAAAGAGTCGGACACGGCTGAGCGACTGAACTGAACACTGGGAGATACAGGGAGGGACCTTGAAGGATCACAGGGAAAGTGATCAGTCAGAAGGAGAAAAATCCTGGGATATGAGGTCTCATCCAAGTCACATGAGAACTTCACACAAGTCAGCAAATGAACATATCTGCAAAAGACTTTGAGAATTCAAACTCACAAAAATCTGTTTCAGAAAAATAAAATGTAGGCACTGGAACAAATTAGGGGGTAAGTACCGAAAGGGACAAGAAATCTGTATGGGTAATAAATCATCCATGGATTATCCTCATTCTTCCTACCTCCCATCCACATAGACTCAGAAATCTACAGCACTAAGTGATAATCCACAAAAATTCTTTTCTATTTTCCTGCATTCTATTCCCAAAAATGTGTATCTGAGTCAGAAAATGCACACGGACGTGTTGCTAACCTCTCTAATAGAATTTCTAAGGCAAAAAGCCCCCTAAAACCAAAGACCCCAAAGAAGACTAAACCCCTGAATCAGGCGGCTATGTGGCGACAAAAATCAAACAATGGCAATGGACAATGCTGCCAGTAGTACTGGCAAGATGGGGAAAAAAAAGAAAAACAGAAAGAAAGCAGTGCCTACGGTGTTCTGGGCTACCTCCCTGATTTGGGATGTTATCCTGCCCATGGAGGCTGAGCTGTTTTGGGCCCCAATGCAGAAGGCGTGTGGGGTAGACACAGCTTGGCAGGGTGCCCTTCACTGAACACTTTATAAAGTTCTCTTGTGTGCTCTGTCGGGCTGGACAAAAGTTGTATGTGGCATCAAGGCCTCAAGCAATTTCATGGCAAAATTCAGCTGGCTTCAATCTGTGCTGGAGCTGGGGATCTCAGCGCAAGCCTCCTCCATCCTGGGAGTGCTGCCTCCTAGCACCTAAGCAGCCTCTGCAGTGTACTATGGATCCTGAAGGGGTTACTCTGCATGGTCCCTGTGTGTGTGAAGCTTTTGGGGAAAAAGATAGTGAGGGTCAAGCCCTTTCTGGTTTGTTCAGGTAAATTTCACACTACTTCAGAACCCAACTTGCCCTCAGGCTCTTCTGTCCCCTAGCAACCAAAAGTGAAAGTGAAAGTGAAGTCACTCAGTCATGTCTGACTCTTTGTGACCCCATGGACTGTAGCCTACCAAGCTCCTCTGTCCATGGGATTCTCCAGGCAAGAATACTGGAGTGAGTTGCCATTTCCTTCTCCAGGGGATCTTCCCGACCCAGATTGGAGGTAGACCCTTTAACCTCTGAGCCACCAGGGAAGGTGGGCATGAAAAAGTGCTGCCGCCTTGTGGACATTTTCTGTAACTACAACTTGATCACTCTTGCTTGCCATTTCCTTCTCCATTGAATGAAAGTGAAAGTGAAGTCACTCAGTCATGTCCAGCTCTTAGCGACCCCATGGAGTGCAGCGTACCAGGCTCCTCCATCCATGGGCTTTTCCAGGCAAGAATACTGGAGGCGGTGCCATTGCCTTCTCCACCCTTGCTTACAGGCACCTCAATTCACAAGGCCTGGGGTTCCGATAATGACAGCTGTCCTCAGGAAATGTCCTATGACCGGCACTTGAGAAATAAATTTGCAACACAGCTGACACTGAGGAAGCCAACTGCCAAAGGTAAATTGTCTTTACACCCTTTAAGGCGGGGGAGGAAGTACAGGCACACCCAAAACTCCCCTGTCAAACAAGTCCCTCAAAGCTGCATGGCAATCAACAGGAGAATAGAAAATTAAGTGGTCACACTTAAGGGGCTAACGACAGAAGTCTACCCGCGATAAATACAGGAGAGAGTCTGGAGGAACAAGAATCATCCAAGGCTGTTGGTGGCAATGCACACTGGCAGCAGCCAGTAGAATGGGCAGTCTCAAAATGCCTGAAAAACTGTGAGGTTAGGACAAGTCTAGGACCTGACATTCCCGAGAACACCATTGATTAAAAGGCACAGGCACCCCAACAAACCTCCAGCACTGCTTCCTTCCAGTAGCCAAGACACACAATCTGCAAAATCCCCAGCGAGAGGTTCAACCTCCAAGAAGATATGGTACATACATCTGGTAGACAATTTCTCACTCATAAAATATAGACACTAAAATTAGGGAATTGTAACACTGGGAGACACAGGGAGGGACCTTGAAGGATCATAGGGAAGCAATCAGTCAGGAGGAGAAAAATCCTGGGGTATTATGTCTCATCCAGGTCAAAAGAGAACTTCATACAAGTCAGCAAATGAACTTATCTGACAAAGACTCTGAGAATTCAAACTCAAAGAACTATTTCAAAAAATAAATAAAGTGCAGAGACTGGAATGAATTAGGGGTAAGCACTTAAAGGAACAAATCTGTACCTGCAATAAATCACCCAAGGATGGTCCTCATTCTCCCTACCTTCCATCCACATAGACTCAGAAATCTATAGCACTAAGAGTGCACAAAATTCTTTTCTACGTTACTGCATTCTTTTCCAGAACAGTGTGTCTGAGTTAGAAAATGCACAAGGACGTGTTGCTCACCACTCTAATCGAACTTCAAAGGCAAAAAGCACTGCAAACCATAAACATATTCCAAAGATGACTTAACACCTGAATCAGGGGCTGTGTGGTGACAAAAACCACATGATGGCATTCGACGATGCTGCAGGGAGTACTGGCAAGATGTTGTTTTTTTTTTTTTTAAAGGTGGGGGGAGGAAAGCAGTGACTACTGTATTCTGTGAGACCTCCCTGACTTGGGAAGCTATCCCATCCCTGGAAGCTCAGATGGCTTGGGTCCCACTTCTGAACCAGGATAGGGTATACACAGGTGTGTCCTTCACTAAACACATTTTAAAGTTTTACTGGGGTTCCATTAATGATAGCTATTCTCAAGAAATGTCCTGTGTCCAGCACCTGAGAAATCAATTCCAAACTCAGCTGACATCGAGGAATCCAACCACCAAAGGCAAGTGGTGCTTACGCTCTTTGAGGAAAAAAAAAAAGAAAAAGAACACTCAAACCTCCTCAAAACAAGATGCTCAGAATCTCTAATTGCTGAATGGATGCAATGAAAAGGACATTGGAAAATCAAATCGCAACACTCACGTGGCCAACATCATGTGTCCATAGGCCGTAAGTGTGGGAGAAGTTCTGGAGAAGAAATAATTCACCTGGGCTGTCCTTGGGGTTAGACTGGCAGCAGCCAGTAGAATGGACAGTCTCCAAATACCTGAATTAAACTGTCAACTTGGCCTAAGCCCAGGGTCTGACATCCCTGAACCTTGGCCTGTGACCCAAAGGTACTTGCCCCCCAACAAACCTCCAGCACGACTTTGTTCCAGTAGCCAAGACACGCAGGCTGCAGAATCTCCAATAGAGATTAAAGCTTAAACAAGATGTGGTACATTTATTTGGTAGACAATTTCTCAGTCATTAAGATTTGTCCCCAGAATGAGGGAATTACGACACTGGGAGCCACAGCCATGGGGCTTGAAGGGTCACACACAAAGGGGATTCAGTCAGGAGGAGGAGGGTGATGGTATGTGAGGCCTCATCCAGGTCAAATGAAAATAGACTCACAAGTCCACAAACTGATAACCCAGAAAGAAACTCTGAGAATTCAAAGTGAAACAAATGGTTTTGGAAAATAAATAAGTAAAGTGAAGGGCCTGGAATGAATTAGGAGTTCTTTACCTAAAATGGCAATGAATCTGCACCTGTAATGAATAATCCCTGGAGCCTGCACAGGCTTGGCTCCCATTGTGAGCCAGAGTGGAATTGAGACAGCCTGGCAGGGTGGCCTTCACTGAGCCCTTTTTAAACCTCTACTGTCTGCTTCACTCTGGCTGGGACCAGATCAGAGTTGGTTCAAGTCCTTGAGGATCTTGGAGGCAACAGTCACCGTGCTTCCGCTTTTCCTGTTGCTGGGTTCCCAGCTCAAGTCTCCTTACTCACGCTGTAGCCCCCTAGGCACCTTAGCCTGCTCAGCTGGGTGCTATGGCCCCCACTGGGATTAGTCTATTTAAGGTTAAGGGTGTGAAGCTTTAGGAGGAGGAAGTACTGGGACACAAGCCCTTTCGTGTTTGCTCAGGCCCATTCCGCTCTTTTTCACAGCCCAGGAGCCAACTTTTCCTATGGCTCAGTCGGCCACCGCAACCAAAGGTGCGCTTGAAAAAGTGCTGCCGCCTTGTGGACATTTCCTGTAACTACAACTTGATCACTCTTGATAGGCACCTCAATTCACAAGGCCTGGGGTTCCATTAATGACAGCTGCCAAGGCACCCCACTCCAGTACTCTTGCCTGGAAAATCCCATGGATGGCGGAGCCTGGTGGGCTGCAGTCCATGGGGTCGCGAAGAGTTGGACACGACTGAGCGACTTCACTTTCACTTTTCACTTCCATGCACTGGAGAAGGAAATGGCAACCCACTTCCAAACCCACTTCCAGTGTTCTTGCCTGGAGAATCCCAGGGACGGGGGAGCCTGGTGGGCTGCCGTCTATGGGGTCGCACAGAGTCGGACATGACTGAAGCGACTTAGCAGCAGCAGCAGCAGCCTTCAGGAAAGGTCCTGGGGACAGGGATTGCAAAATAAATTCCCAACACTCCCAACTATCTAAAAGCCACTCACCACCGGCAAATTTTTCTCACACTCTTTAAATAGGAATTTATATAAAAACTGCACTGTCTCACAGGATAGGATGCTCGGCAGTAATTAGGATTGCCAATTCCCACTGTTAGTGGGAACGTACATTGGCAACAGTCTCTATAAGGGATTGTCTCCACATGCCAGAAAAAAAAAAAACTATCAAGAGAGCTAAACCTAGAATCTGAACTCATATTTTCATAAATGAAATATAGAAAATAACATTTTCACACCTGGAAATAGATACCCTTATTTCTCACAGGAAATACAAAAATTTGATTTTCTTATATGAAAATATACACCTATATTTTAATACAGGTAAAACAGAAAATTTTATTTTCATGTATGAACATATGCACCCATAATTTCATATAGGAAATATAGAAAATTAGATTTTCTTATATGGAAATATGCACCTATATTTTCATACAGGAAACAGAACATTTAATTTTCATATATGGATATATGCACTCATGTTTTCTTACGTGATATATAGAAAATTCTATTTTCATGTATAGAGATATCCACCCACATTTCATACAGGAAATACAGAAAAGATTGAAATAATGCTATTTTCAGCAACACAATCCTGGAGGTAATCAAAGTGAAGCCAGAAACACAAAACCAAATACCGTATGATATCACTTACATGTGGAAACCAAAATACAGCACAAATGACCTCATCTATGAAAGAGAAACAGATTCACAGATATAGAGGGCTAATGGGGAAAGTGATGTGGGAGGCTAAGGTAGGGGTAGAGGATTAAGAGATACAAATCACTATGTATAAAATAAATTAGCTACAAGTTTATAGTATACAGCAGAGGGAAACATACACATTATTTTGTAATAACTTTCAATGGAGTAGGGTTCGTAAAAACATTGAATCACTAGGTTGTACACGCAAGGCAAGTACAGTAATGTAAATTAACTGTCAGTCAGTTCAGTTCAGTCTCTCAGTCGTGTCTGACTCTTTGCGACCCCATGAATCGCAGTACGCCAGGCCTCCCTGGCGATCACCAACTCCCGGAGTCCACTCAGACTCATGTCCATCGAGTCCGTGATGCCATCCAGCCAGCTCATCCTCAGTCGTCCCCTTCTCCTCCTGCCCTCAATCCCTCCCAGCATCAGAGTCTTTTCCAATGAGTCAACTCTTTGCATGAGGTGGCCAAAGTACTGGAGTTTCAGCTTTAGCATCAGTCCTTCCAAAGAAATCCCAGGGCTAATCTCCTTTAGAATGGACTGGTTGGATCTCCTTGTAGTCCAAGGGACTCTCAAGAGTCTTCTCCAACACCACAGTTCAAAAGCATCAATTCTTCAGTGCTCAGCCTTCTTCACAGTCCAACTCTCCCATCCATACATGACCACAGGAAAAACCATAGCCTTGACTAGATGGACCTTAGTCGGCAAAGTAATGTCTCTGCTTTTCAATATGCTATCTAGGTTGGTCATAACTTTTCTTCCAAGGAGTAAGTGTCTTTTAATTTCATGGCTGCAATCACCATCTGCAGGATTTTGGAGCCCGCAAAAATGAAGTCTGACACTGTTTCTACTGTTTTTCCATCTATTTCCCATGGAGTGATGGGACTGGATGCCATGATCTTCGTTTTCTGAATGTTGAGCTTTAAGCCAACTTTTTCACTCTCCTCTTTCACTTTCATCAAGAGGCTTTTTAGTTCCTCTTCACTTTCTGCCATAAGGGTGGTGTCATCTGCATATCTGAGGTTATTGATATTTCTCCCAGCAATCTTGATTCCAGCTTGTGTTTCTTCCAGCCCAGTGTTTCTCATGATGTACTCTGCATAGAAGTTAAATAAGCAGGGTGACAATATACAGCCTTGACGTACTCCTTTTCCTACTTGGAACCAGTCTGTTGTTCCATGTCCAGTTCTAACTGTGCTTCCTGGCCTGCATACAGATTTCTCAAGAGGCAGGTTAGGGGGTCTGGTATTCCCATCTCTTTCAGAATTTTCCACAGTTTATTGTGATCCACAAAGTCAAAGGCTTTGGCGTAGTCAATAAAGCAGAAATAGATGTTTTTCTGGAATGCTCTTGCTTTTTCGATGATCCAGCGGATGTTGGCAATTTGATCTCTGGTTCCTCTGCCTTTTCTAAAACCAGCTTGAATATCAGGAAGTTCACAGTTCATGTATTGCTGAAGCCTAGCTTGGAGAATTTTGAGCATTACTTTACTAGCGTGTGAGATGACATTTAAAAAAGATAGTTGATGGCTAGCTACAAACAAACAAAAAAATCAACAGGAAAGAATAAGCAATATAAAGATGGGAATTTTTCAAAACTAAAAGATTCCATCAAGAAATTAATTTTGATGAGATTTTTTAAAAAATCACATAAAGTAGATTTACTCTTTTCATTTTTGCTTCACAAAGGAACAATTAGTCAAGTTAATTAGTCTAACTACAGGGTAAATATGTTTCTTTTTTTAAGTTAAGTTGTTTTCAATGTTCTCTGAGAAAATACTTTATCATTTTTTGATGCCTACATTTTGATTTCAGTTCACAGTGCCCTAAAATAGCAGTCATTGAGCAATCTTCTTGTTTCAAATGCAGATTTTGGTGCATAGTAAGATGCAAGACAGTACACTTGGGAGAAATATCAATAACCTCAGATATGCAGATGATACCACCCTTATGGCAGAAAGTGAAGAAGAACTAAAGAGCCTGTTGATGAAAGTAAAAGAGGAGAGTGAAAAAGTTGGCTTAAAGCTCAACATTCAGAAAACAAAGATCATGGCATCTGGTCCCATCACTGCATGGGAAATAGATGGGGAAACAGTGGAAACAGGCTGACTTTATTTTTGGGGGCTCCCAAATCACTGCAGATGGTGAGTGCAGCCATGAAATTAAAAGACGCTTACTCCTTGGAAGGAAAGTTAAAACCAACCTAGACAGCATATTAAAAAGCAGAGACATTACTTTGCCAACAAAGGCCCGCCTAGTCAAAGCTATGGTTTTTCCAGTAGTCATGCATAGATTTGAGAATTGGACTATAAAGCAAGCTGAGTGCCGAAGAATTGATGCTTTTGAACTGTGGTGTTGGAGAAGACTCTGACCAGTCCATGCTACAGGAAATCAGTCCTGGGTGTTCATTGGAAGGACTGATGTTGAAGCTAAAACTCCAATACTTTGGCCACCTGATGCAAGGAGCTGACTCATTTGAAAAGACCCTGATGTTCAGAAAGATTGAAGGCAGGAGGAGAAGGGGACAACAGAGGATGAGATGGTTGGATGTCATCATTGACTCAATGGACATGAGTTTGAGTGAACTCTGGGAGTTGGTGATGGACAGGGAGGCCTGGTGTGCTGCGGTTCATGCAGTAACAAAGAGTCGGACACGACTGAGCGACTGAACTGAACTGAACCCTTGGGTTACAAAAGTTAAGTCTTTAAAAGCATTACTCAAAGGCACAATGATTTCCATAATGGTCCCTGGGGTGGTATCTGCAAATCTAGTAAATCAGCAGCTCTGGAACTGCAGTCTGACAATCGCAGTTAATACACTACCCAGGTGAGCCTGAAGCAATGCAGTACACTGAAGTCTGAGAGCTATCGCCCTGCAAGTCCAGGCGAAACTCACGCATTGCCAACACAAAGTTGTGAGAATTTATGTTAGTTATAGTAAAATGCTGATTCTTTAAAGAAGAGTAGCAAAGGAGTTCAGACTACAAAAGTGTATATCCACCTTTCACATGTGAAATATGGAAAATTCTATTTGTGAAATGAAATATGTACCCATATTTTCATATATTAAAGAGAAAATGTTTCATATATGTTAATCTGCCCCATATTTCCATGCATGAAATACGGAAATGATTAAAATAATGCCATTTTCAGGGACAGGAACCTAGATATTATCATATTAGGTGAAGAGAGAAAGACAAAGGCAAATACCATATCACTTATACGTGGTATACAGCTTGTGGCACAAATGAACTTATCTATTCTACCTACCTAACACTGTCGACTGAAAAATACAGTCACAACCTGAAAGTAGAGAGTTATTTTATTTGGTGGGAATGTTTAGGACTCTGAGCCCCAGAGACAGCATCTCAGTAGCTCTGAGGAAACTGCTCCAAGGAAGCTATAGACAAGTTTGCAACAAAGGGAGCAGGTAGTCTGAACTGAACCTGACGATCAGGTATCAAGGAATTTAGCATTCTTTGTATGGAAAGATGCAAGCCTTGGGGTTCACTGCATTCATTCCCTTCTTATGCATCTCAGCTGTCTGGGGCCAGTCCTGTCTCCTCATTCAGCTTGCTTCTTGCATTCCCCCAGCTCCTCTGCAATCACCATGGAGGGTGGTACCCTCCACTGGATGGAAGTTTGGGGAGCTCTTATTGGAGGCCAGAAATCACTCCTGGCTGTGACGTTGCTTGTTTATTAACATGGTAGGAGATATTTTCATTTCACAAAACTGTCCAGGTGATTCTGAAGCACATTGAAGTTTGAGAGCGATTACCCTGCAAGTCCAGGTGAAACTCATGATTTACCAATACAAAGTCGCAAGAATTAGTATCATTAGAAGTTAGAGTAAAATGTTGCTTTTCTTGAAAAAACAGTAGCAAAGGAATTCACTCTACAAATGTATATACCCATATTTTCATGTATGAAATATGGGAAATTCTATATGCATGTATGAAATATGTTCCCATATTTCCATACATGAACTATAGGAATTCTACTTTCATGTGTAAAATATGCCATATTTTCATACATGAAATATAGGAAATTCTATATGCATGTATGAAATAACCCCCCATATTTTCATATATGAAATATAGAAAATTCCTCCTTCATGTATGAAATGTATCCCTATATTTTCATACATGAAATACAGGAAATTCTACTTTCATGTATGAAATATGCCCCTACATTTTCATAGATGAAACAGAAAATTCTATTGCCATAGATGGAAGTCTGCCCCATATTTCCATATATGAAATTGAAAAGTCCATATTTCATATATGAAATATGCACCTATATTATCATACATGAAATATAGAAAATTCTATCTTAGTATATGAAATATGCACCTGGCTTGGGCTTCTGTTTCATCCCTGGAGGCTGGGCAGTCTTGGTTTTCATGGCTGCACTGTGGTGGGGTTGAAACGACCGGACAGGGTGCCCTTAATTAAGTGATTAAACCTTTACTGTCTGGTTTGATCTGGCTGGGACCACAGTTCCTAGTGCATCCAGAGAATGGTGTCCTGACCGTCTGGCTTTGAGGACCTTGGAAAAGTCACCTAGCCTCTAGGTCTCCCGGTGTTGGGGTTCCCAGCTCAAGCTTCCTTATTGAGAGTGCAGCCTCCTAGGCACCTTAGCACCCCCGTCTGGGTGCTGTGGCCCTGGTTGGGATTAGTCTGGGGTTGGGGTGTGAAGCTTTAGGGGGAAGAAGTAGTGAGACATAAGCCCTAAGTGTTTGCTCAGGCATATTCCACATGAATTCACAGCCCAGGAAGCCCACTTTTCCTAAAGCTCTGGTTGACTCACGAACCAGAGATGGGCGTGAAAAAGTGTTGCCACCTGTAGACATTTCCTTTGACTACAACCTAACCACCAGGGCTTACTGGCACCTCTAATTCACAACCCTTGAGGTTCTGTTCATGACAGCTGCTCTCAGCAAAAAGCACTGAAGAAACAAATTCCAAACACAACATTCAAGTCGGTTTCAAGTATATCTCAGCATATTTACAGAAATCTGTAGCTGTCATAGCTAATCCAAAAGGATTACCTCCTTCCTTCCTTCCATATATACTCAGAAATCTGTAGCTGTAATAGATAATCCAAAAGAATTACCCCCTTCCTTCCTTCCATATATAAACAGAAATCTGTATGTCTGATACTCAAGAAGGACCTGATGTTCAGGATGTGGAACTGTGCTCAACCTTCTGCAAGGTTTGGAAAAATAATCCAAAAAAGAATGGATATGCTGTATATACATGTCAAAACTGAATCAGGCAATTGTACACTGACAGCAAGCACAGACTGACTATACTCCAACATAGTATTGGCATGAGATTAAACACAAGGAAAAGCAATGCCTAGTTTATTCCCTGCAACCTCCCCAGTTAGGCTGCTATCCCATCACTGGAGCCTGAGCAGATGTATGCCTCATGTCTGGACTGGGGTGGTTGAGACAACCAAAATTTCGAGAGATGGGTAGCCCTGAGATTTCGGCCCCACTACATACAATAGCCAAAACAGGGAATCAAGCTAATTGTAGAAAAACAGATGAATGTTTCTCAACCTTAAAGAAATAGGAAATAAGGCCAAGCATGGCCATAGGAAAGAAAGTAGAGATGATCATTCCAAGTGAAGTAAGGGAGACAGGGAGAGACAAGTATCATGATATCACTTCTAGGTATAAGCAAAAAGATGGATAAAAATGAACTTCTTGCCTGGAGATACAGCCTCAGAGACTCAGAAAATAAGCTTTCGGTCACTAATATATAAGGATGTGTGGCGTGGAGAAGTGAGCTGCTTCAGACTAGTGTATCCATACTAATATTGATAAAATAAATGTCCAGGACCCTCTGTAGGACACAAGGAAACTTACTCCACACTCTGTAATAACCTATATGGAAAAAAATACATCTATGTATTAAGAAAAGTGAAACAAGCTGTGGTAGAAGGAAAAGGGAAAACCCCACAAGATTGTAATTCACCTATATGAGTGCTAAGTTGCTCCACTGTGTCTGGCTCTTTGTGACCCTATGGACTGTAGCCCTTCCGCCTCTTCTAAGAGTCTCCATGGGATTCTCCAGGCAAGAATACTGGAGTGGGATTCCCTTCTCTGGGGGATTTTCTCAACCCAGGGATCAAACCCACATCTCTTTATATCTCCTGCATTGGCAGGCAGATTCTTTACCACTAGTGCCACCTGACTTCAATTCAAATAATGGGAGAGAAACAGGAAAAATGAAAAAGAAATGCCAACTCTACATCCCTCAGAACATAGTGACCGAGGTTGGTGTCACAAACCTGGAGAGTCCTGGGGCTGAGGGAGCTGGGAACATGGGGCAGGCAGTGTGCCTCCACAATAGACCTGGAGTGCCTATTGCCCTCAGCAGAGTGCCGAACCTCCAAATACAGGCAGAATAAATTACGAGATTGGAATTAACACATACACATTACTATATATCAAATAGGTAATCAAAAAGTACCTACTGAATGAACTGAATGAAAGTTTATGAACACAGTCTAATCACCTGTAGGCAAAAAACAACCCCAAAGAGAATAAACATCTATGTATTAATATAACTGAACTGGGTTCCTGTAAACCTGAGACAAACACAACATCAGAAATCAACTACATTCCAATAAAAAATAACAAGGAAATTGCAGGGGGGAAAAAGCGATGCAGCATGAAGAAGTTCTGCTGCCTTGTGGCCATTTTCTGTAAAAACACCATGAAGAGCTGAACTGCTGGGCATTTAATATTCAGGAGGATCCAGGTTTTTGTAGTCGTTCAGTGGGAACCACGTGGACTGCAGTACACCAGCCTTCCCTATCCTGCATTCAGCAAACCTCACCCGGAGTTTGCTCAAACTCATGTCTGCTGAGTGGGTGCAAACCACTAGTACAACTCAACTAAAAAACCAAAAACCCAACTCAGTAAAAAATCAGCCAAAGACCTAAACACATATTTCTCTAAAGATGTCACAGAGATAGTCATAAAGAACATGAAAAGATGCTCAGCATCACTAGTTCTGTGGTGGTTTGTGGGTTAGTTGCTAAGTCATGCCTGACTGTTGTGACCCTAAGGACTGTGGCCCGCCAGGCTCCTCTGTCCATGAGATTTTCCAGGCAAGAATACTGGAGTGGGTTGCCATTTCCTTCTCCAGGGGATCTTCCGGACCCAGGAATTGAACCCAGGGCTCCTGCATTGCAGGCCAATTCTTTATCGACTGAGCTATGAAGGAAGGTTCCAGCTCTTTAAGAAAGGCAAATCAAATGATCGCACTGATCAGAACGGCCATGAAAACCCACAACACTAAATTCTGCAGAGGGTGTGGACAGAAAGGAACCCTCCTACACTGTTGGTGGGAATGTAAATTGGTATATCCACTAGGGAGAACATTATGGAGCTTCTTTTAAAAACTAAACAGAGAAGAATCCAGTGACACAGCGACCCAGAAATCTCATACCTAGGAGTAGATCCAGAAAAAAATGAAATTTTAAGACACCTACCTGCACCCCAAAGATCATGGCAGGACTAGGTACAATGGCCAAGACAGGGAAGCAACTTATGTGTACAAGTACAGATGAACGGATACAGAAAGTGGGGTAAATATACACAGTGCAATATTGCTCAGACATAAAGAAGCATGGAATAATGCCACTTCCAGCTAGAGGGAAGAAACTAGAGGTGATCCTACTAAGTGAAGTGAGACAGGGAAAGACAGATAATGCAGAGTATCACTTCAACGGATGAAAATGAACTTCATTACAAAAGACAGTCTCACAGACCTAGAAACTTACAGTTAGCAAAATGGAAACGCTGGGGGGCAGGAAGTAATTAGCTGGTGAAAGTGAAAGTGAAGTCGCTCAGTGGTGCCCGACTCTTTGGGACCCTGTGGACTGTAGCCTACCAGGCTCCTCCATCCATGGGATTCTCCAGGCAAGAGTACTGGAGTGGGGTGCCATTGCCTTCTCCAGGCTTAGCTGGTACAGCTCAATATTCACACCTTAAAACAGGTGCTGTTGTTGTTGCTTAGTTGCTCAGTTATGCTGTTTTTGACTCTATGGACTGTGGCCTGCCAGGCTCCATTGTCCATGGGATTCTCCAGGCAAGAATACTGGAGTGAGTTGCCATTTCCTCCTCTAAGGGATCTTCCCAACCCAGGGATCGAACCTGTGTCTCCTGAAAGTCCCCTGCATTGCCGGTGGATTCTCTACCACTGAGCCAGCCGGGAAGCCATAACACAGGTGCTGAAGGGCTGTTAATAGTCACAAGTTCGACAGGGCTTTAAATGACACCTGCCCTCAAGAAACGTCCGGGGGTAAATCATCAGAAAAGAATACCAAACGACCAAGTTTCAAGAAGCCAGTTTCAAGAGGTACACTGTATTCACAAGGTATAAGATAATCAAAGCACATGGAAAGGTACTCCACATCAATAATTATTAAATCAATGTCAATCAAAACTATAATAAGGTATCACCTCACACTGGTCACAATGGCCATCATTGAAAAGATCTACAAAGAATAAAGATAAAATAAATAAGTAAAATAAAAGATCTGCAAAGAATGTATGGAAAATGAAATCCTCCTACAATCTTGGTGGAAATGTAAATGGTGAAGCCACTATGGAAAACAGCATGGACGTTCCAAGGAACACAAGGCATAGAGGTATCATACGATCCTGCAATCCCATTCGTGGGCTTAGGTCCAGAGAAAATCACCATTCAAACTGACATGTGCACCTTGATTTTCAGGGCAGCACTATTTATAATAAGCAAGCCCTAGAATCCACCAAAATGTCCACCGACAGGAAAATGAGGACTCTGAGGACATCTATACACTAGAATACTGCTCATCCATATAACAGAACAAACAAGGATACTGTCAGCAGTACGGATGGACTAAAAGATGGTCAGAAAGGAAAGGACAAATATCATGAGTTATCACATACAGCTGGAATCTATACATTCATACCAATGACCTCATGTACAAAAGAGACAGCCTGAGAAAATCAGATTAGGATTATCCAAAGAAAGCTAGAAAGGAGGGATAAATTAAGAATTTAGGATTTAAACACACACTAATATTGATCAAATTGATAATCAAACAGGACCTAGTGAATAGAACAGGGAACTGTACTGAACAAACTGTACTAACCTATATGCGGAAAAAAATAGGAAAAGAATAGATACACCTTTATGTAAAATCAAGTTCCTGTACAACTAAAACTAACAAAACAACGGAAATCAACTCGACTCCAGTAAAAAATAAAAATTAAGTTCCCTGAGATCCATCTAGGGGACACCAGACAGTGGTGACCCTGTGGATTAGACATGTGATATGCAATGACATTAATATGACACCACCAAGGTTTGCATTCAGCAGAACACTCTGTAGCAGCCTGCTCAGAGGTACCCAGCCTCATGTGAATGTGACAAGATGAAGAGAAGAAAAAGGACCACAGGTTAGTCAGGGCACTGACTTCCCAGATGCTGGGGATCTCTGAGGGGACCAGGCACACTCCAGGTAAAGAGCAGATACAGGGTCTCTGCGTACAGGATCCTGAGCCATGAAGATGGGATGAGACCCACACAATCCCCAAACCCTGTACCCAGGGCCACATAACCCTTGGTTAGGACCCCAGTATCTGCTGGTTGGGCTTCTAAAGTGGGAAATGAGCAAGTTCCTGTAACCTCCTGTGCAGGGGTTAATGTCAGCTGCCTGTTGCTCTGGCTAAGCCACGAGAAAATCACCATGGGAAAAGAATGAAAGCAAAATATAGAAATACAACATAACCCAAGTAAAAGTACACCGGATTGATCACTTGGGGTTGTCATCCCCTGCTAGGCTAAGGAAAAACATAGTGTGGGCTTTGGAATGCCAGGTCAGCGCAAATTCAGAACACTGCTTGGGCACACGCTAAGATGTTTTCCCAAGGCGTATGCGGGTCTATGACCTCCAGCTAGGTGATAGCCCTTGTAGAAGAAAATAACAAAGATAGTTTAAAGTAATCAATAAAGTGGGAGATGTGACTGGGGACACAGGAGGTTGACCTCATCGTAGCATGACAGACACTTTCTGCTTGCCAAGACACTCAATAAAAGTGATGTGGCACCGAGGAACAGGGATCTTGACCCAAGAGGTCTTGAGTCCCCCAGTCCCATCTTTAAAACTTTAATTCTGTCTCTAGCTTCTTTTTCCCAAACTGTGTGTCAACCACTTTTAATCCCTACCTGCTCTGCTGGCCGCAGCACTCCTGAGACGGTAGAAAGAAGTGTAGGGTCGGTCTCCTCTCCCCACACTTGTCCCGGAGAAGTCCTCCTCTGGTCCCTTTGGTTCTATGTGATAGTAACTGTTTTCACAGCTGTCGTGGTAATGCCGAGCTCGCTACCTTGGTTCTGGCAGGCTCGGTTTTTTCTTGTCCCACTGAAGTGTAGAGAAAACACACCATGCGCAGGGCTGGAAGACGAGGGCCAGGTCAGCTCTCTGCTGAGCAGGGATGATCTACCAGAAGGAGATCACAGCAGAGACCTCACCTGCGGCCCGTTGGCCTTGTATGCCCTGTAATCAATTGTCCAGATAAACCTGCTCCCTTCCTACCATGCTTGTCCTGGTAAATTGGAGTAACTACCAGGTAGGCCACCTGAGGAGTCTCCAGGAGCCCCAGGGAGGGTGACTCTTGAAGGGATAAAGGAGGCAAACAGGCACGTGTCCGTATAAAGTGAATGTCATAAAGCATTAATTCCTAAACACAAACGGAACTCACACGTATTCATCCCTTTTTCTTAGCTTTGTATGTGTGGGGTCTCCTCGTACACATGGTCCTGACCCATGGAGATGGGGTGAGACTCACACAGTTCCCAGACCCCCGACCTGGGGTCACACATCCTCTCGGTCAGGACACCAAGGCTGTAGTTGGCGGGCTCACAATGTGTAAACAAACCAGGTCCCTGGGACCTCTGGGGACCCTAGAAAGAAGTGTAGGAATCATCTCCTCTCCCCACAATTGTCCCTGAGAAGTCAGGCCCCTCCTGTTTTCACTGTGGTTCTGTGTGATATTTTGCTGGTTTGAAAGCTCATGCTAGAGTTGAACACACTACCTTGGTTCTGGAAGGCTCTGTCTTTCTTGTCCTGTTGGGATGTTGAGAAAATAGGAGAGCTGGGCTGAAAGACGTGGGGCAGCTCAGTTGTCTTCAGAGGAGAGAGTCGACGGGAAGGAGAGCACAGCAGCAACCTCACCTGCTGCCCATTGACTTTATGCCTGATACCTGTGCCCTGGAACCAATTCACCAGGTGAACCTGCCTCCCTACTCAACCTGAATGTGCTGGAACATTGGAATAATTACCAGGTAGCCCATCTGAGGGGTCTCCAGGAGCCCCAGGAAGGTGAACCTGGCAGGGAAGAGTCTATGAGCCCAACCGCAGCACTGACCCCTGGGAGGGTCATGGAAGCCCACTCAGAGGAGAGCATGGTTCCCAGAGAAGCCCACCCAGCCCCAGAGCCCAGACATCTGAGCACTGATGCTCAGACGCAGGCACGGAGTTTCCCAGTCAGAGGCCAGGCCAGGCCTCCACCCAGGTGTCCATGTCCTTGTGCACAGAGAACACTGTCAAGTGTAAACGTTCTCATTTTACAAAGTATGAGGTCTCATCTAAACATCACCAGTGTAGACAGGACTTCAAAAGCGAAAGTGTTAGTTGCTTGGTCATGTCCGACTGTTTGTGACCCCATGGACTGTAGCTCTCTCCAGCCTCCTCTGTCCATGGGATTTCCCAGGCAAATATACCAGAGTGGGTAGCCATTCCCTTCTCCAAGGGATCTTCCTGACCCAGGGATCAAACCCAGGTCTCCTGAATTGCAGGCAGATTCTTTACCGTCTGAGCCACCAGGGAAGTCCATAGACAGGATTTAGAGAGGTCTGAATCTACCATGTATAATAGACAGAAGTTGGTCAGGTTTAAACTAGCTCGAAGCTGCTCTCCCAGGAGGCACAGGTCACACACACACAGGGTCTCTCGTCGCTGGACATGGGGCTCACTTGTATGTGGGAACTAGGATGTACAGTTCTTAAAAAAGAAATCATCACTGGGCTCCCCACTTCACCCACATCAGGAAACTGAAAGAACCTTTGTCATTAAACACTTCAACAGGCAAAACAAAACTATCACCAATATCTGGCCATGTGATGGTCAGGATCCAGGGGACAGCCAGGGATTTCTTAGAGTTCAGCCCAATGTCCTATAAAGACAAACAGGAAGTGGCCTGATTCCATCATCCCAGGCTTCCAGCAGGAGACAGTCACATTGGAAGCCTTCCAGAAAAGGATATTCTTTATCAAAATAAAAATGTATTGTTGAAATTGCAAACACACTAGTTACTATTTGCCAACCTAAAATATTCTTAAAACCTTGGCCACCTGATCTTTGCAGTTCCCATTGATTCCTTTGTGTTCAGATTTTTTGGGTAGAAACAAGTCATCATGTCAAATTATTTTCTTCTAATTCTGTTATTTGCTATTTTGTGAATGAAAGGTCACACTTGAAAAAATATGTAAGAAAATTCCTACAAAAATTAGTGAGTCAAAGAGCCCATAAGCTGCATGCCCTTCGCCTTCTAACAGTTTCAAATGTCTCCCTCAAGAAACCTGATAAAATGAGCACTCTGATTTTTCACTTCTCTATTCAAACTGTGCTAAAATGAAATTGATACTCATATCAACAAGTAAGAGTTCCTGAGTTTTGAGATGTCACACCAGGGTAACAGGTGCTGGTGAAAACAGAAGGTTCCTATGCTGCTAGTAGGCAAACCACATCCTTAAAATAAGCTTAGTTTCAAATTGAATTTAATTATGACACTACCTGGTTACATGAAGTATGAACCAAGAGTCTAAATATAGTAGGCAATAAGTAAAGACAAATTTGATACCCCATTGTTGCTCACGCTCTCAGTTGTGTCCGACTCTTTGCGACCACATGGACTGCAGCACATTGGGCTTCCCTGTCCTTCACCATCTCCTGGAGCTTGCTCAAACTCATGTCCATGGAGTCAGTGATGCCATCCAACAGTCTCATCCTCTGTCATCTCCTTCTCCTCCTGCCTTCAATCTTTCCCAGCATCAGGATCTTTTCTAATGAGTCAACAAGTATTGGAGCTTTAGCTTCAGCATCAGTCCTTCCAACGAATATTCAGGTTTTGTTTCCTTTAGGATTGACTGATTTGATCTCCTTGCAGTCCAAGGGACTCTCAAGAGTCTTCTTCAGCACCACAGTTCAAAAGCATCAATCCTTTGGCACTCAGGCTTCTTTATGGTCCAACTCTCACATCCATACATGACTACTGGAAAAACCGTAGCTTTGACTAGATGGACCTTTGTTGGCAAAGTAATGTCTCTGCTTTTTAATATGCTGTCTAGGTTTGTCATAGCCTTTCTTCTAAGGAGCAAGCATCTTTTAATTTCATGGCTGCAGTCACCATCTGCAGTGATTTTGGAGCCCCAAAAATGTGAGAGTAAAAGCTACTGGTTTTTCCAGTGGTCATGTATGGATGTGAGAGTTGGACTGTAAAGAAAACTGAGCACCGAAGAACTGATGCTTTTGAACTGAGGTGTTGGAGAAGACTCTTGAGAGTCCCTTGGGCTGCAACGAGATCAAACAAGTCATTCCTAAAGGAAATCAACCCTGAATATTCATTGGAAGGACTGATGATGAAGCTGAAGCTCCAATACTTTGGCCACCTGATGCAAAGAGCCAATTCATTGGAAAAGACCCTGGCTGAGAAAGATTGAGGGCAAAAGGAAAATAAGGCAGAGGAAGAGATGGTTAGATGGCATCACCAAGTCAATGAAAAAAAATTTGAGCAAACTCCAGGAGATAGCAAAGGACAGGGAATCCTGGTGCACTGCAGTCCACGGAATCACAAAGAGTCAGACAGAACTGAAGAACAGCAATAACGACAATGTGAGAGTAAATGTTTCTTGTCAGATCTGTAGCTGCTTTGCACAAATTGGTTTAGAACACTATGCAACATAGATCATCTCTAAGTCTGGTTAAGCGTGTCACTAGTGCCTGAATCAAAAGGTGATGTATTCATTCCAGAAAGGAATATAATGTTACCTTGAACAGTCGATAAAGCTTATACATAATCCACTCAATATTTCAAATAATAAAACATTTATCTGAAATTTAGAGCCTCTTGGAAAGTTGTGTTCTATCTATGAAAACATTTCCTCTGCCCTTTCTGTGAACTAAGGCTTCCCTAGTGGTTTAGATGGTAAACAATCTGTATGCAATGCAAGAGACCCAAGTTCAATCCTTGGGTTGGGAAGGTCCCCTGGAGAAGGGAATGTCAACCCACTCCAGAATTCTTGTTTGGAGAACTCCATGGACAGAGGAACCTGGTGGGCTACAGTCCATGGGGTCACAAAGAGTTGGACATGACTGAGAGACTTTCACTTTCTGTTAATAATTTTTCACAGGAATAATATTTTAACTCCTCAGTTGCTGATGTTATTACCAAGATAACCTTGTCCTCGTGGGTGAGGTAGGTGGAGTTGATTCGTTGTGATTGCTGTCTGGTCAAATGACTCTCCCATTTTCTAATCATGTTCCTACATTCAAAATATTTATTTTTATATCCATCAAAATCTACTTCTCATATCTTCATATACACCAAATAATAGATACCTGTTGAATTCAGATTATACTAAACAGTTTTTCCATAGCATTTCCCATATCAATTGAATCAGAACATGGTGAAGCAGGGAGAAGGGTTGAAATTTTACATGATTTATAAGGCCCCTAAAAAAACATTAGACAGAAATCCTAGCCTTTACTGGTCTATATGAATGAATTACCATGTGTCTTTTTTATGAAATTGCAAGAAATGGCTAATTAGAGTTGCAACAAGTTGGAGTTATGCTTGTAATGATGTGAGTTGAAACAGGTTGGATGAGGGCATATGAAGACGTATGGGATGATACATGCTTAAGGAGATATCAACAAGTATGTATCCATAAATTGATAAGGTATACTTTGTAAACAAAGATGAAACATTTAACTTTTTTTTTCACTACCTGACCCTTCCAGAATTTGCCATCACCACCTGAATCCCCTGTGGACTTCATGGTTTATTACCACCAGATTAAAAGTAGTTACACAAACCCTGGTTAGATTTGTTCCCTTTGCTTTGAAATTGCTTACATTTCTCTCTCGTAGTATGACCTCCTAATTGCCAATATCTGTACCACTTATTTTGTCTGCTTTATAAGAGTGTCTATTGCATTGTCCACTGTGTAACCATCTTCCATGTATATAGATATTTATACGTCTGTGTATCTATAGATATAGTATCTATATCTTTATGTATTTATAAGAGATATATATATCTATATGTACATAGATATTTATATTTCTCTTTATGCAGATATTTATATCTCTATGTAGCCAGGCATTTATATTACTATGTACCTAGACATTTATATATCTATGTACCTAGAATTTACATCTCTATGTACCTAGACATTTATATATCTATGTAAGTAGAATTTACATGTCTATGTACCTATACATTTATGCATCTAAATACATAGACATTTGCATCTCTATGTACCCAGACATTTATATCTATGTACACTTATGTCTAAACAAATAGATGTCTTACCAGTGTAACAGGGCTTGGAGAAAAGGGAATGCTCCTACAAAAAGAGTCAGATATGATGACTGAACATCAGCAAAACAGAAAATACATTTGGTTCACCTGCCACTAACAACACACTGTATATCAATGTTACTACAATATGAAATAAGGGTTAATTTAAACAAGAATGTGCAGGGGAACTTCCCTGCAGTCCAGTGGTTAAGATTCTGCACATTCCTGGATGAAATATAGAAAAAATTCTGATTGAAATTATACTATTCCTGAAAATTATACTATTTTCAGGAAAATATATTTACATATTCTCATCTAAGGCAAGGGTGTCAGAAACACACGTCAAACTGCCATAGGAATTCACATTTAAGTTCAATCTAAAATATGGCACAAATGAGCTTATCAGTGAAACAGAAACAGACTCACAAATCCAGAAACAAATGAATGCCTGTGGGAATTTGGTTATGGGTATTGCCAGATTGAAGTGGAAATTAAGACATAAAAATTGCTATGTATAATGTAAAGAAAATAATAGGATAGTATGCAGCAGAGAGATATATAGCTATGATTTCATAATATCTTTAAATGACATATATTCCTTTAAAATATTGAATCACTATGTTGTATCTCAAAGCAAATGTAACAATGTTAATCAACTGTACCTCAGTTGAAAAAAACCCAGTAAATGAGTAGCTACAAACACAAGAAATAATCAGTAATGAAGCTTAGCAAAATAAAAATGGGAAAAGCTTAGGAATAGAAATTCCCATCAAGAAATTAATTTGGATAAGATTACTAAAAATGTCCATGAGTTCATCCGCTAGAAAGAGCAATATGGAGAATCTTTAAAAAACAAAACAAAGAAGTGCCTTAAGAAACAGCAGTAACATGCCTGGGAATATAGTCAGGGAAAAGCAACATTTTTGGAGGCAAGGGTACCCACGCTGTCCCTGCCGGACCAGTTTCCATAGCAAGGACACTGATGCAAACTAAGTGTACAAGGACACGGAGATGAATGAAGAAAATGGGTTCTGTACACACAATGGTATATTAATCAGCCATAAGGAAGGATGAACCAAGGTCACGTTCAGGCACAGCACGGAGGTAGAGATGATCATAGCAAGTGAAGAAAGACGGACAGGGAGCGACCAACAGAATATGATGTCACTTCCAGGTGGAATCTAAAAATGGATACATATGAGCTCCTTGAGCCAAGATAATCAGTTCACAGAAAAAACTCTTCTCACTTACTGCTAGCAGAGAAGAAAGGTGTTGGGCACATAGAAATGAGCTACTTGACTAACATGTGCACACTACTATTTAGAAAATAAGCTACAAGGACCCTCTGGATAACACTAGGAATGATACTCCATTTTTTGTAATAATCTATGCAAGAAAAGTTCTTGAAATGCAACATATACATATCTGTGTGAGTAAACCAAGTGGCTATGAATCAAAAAACAAAACAAAACACTTACTGCCTTGTAATTCACCTATACACTCAAGTTCAAATAACAGGATAAACACAATAAATATAGAAACGTATGCTGACTCTATTTCTCTCTTCCCATGGTTACCTTGGCTGGTGTCCCATCTCTGCAGACTGGGCAGGCTTGGGTCCGAAGGCTGGATTGTTGTGGGGCTCAGGGTCCTGGGAAGATGTGACAGGCAGTGTGACCTCATGATGTTCCTGGAGTGTCTCTTGCCCTCTACAGGAGCCCTCAATCTCTAGACACAGGTGAAATAAATTAAGAGATTTGACTTAAGGTAGAGAAGGCAATGGCACCCCGCTCCAGTACTCTTGCCTGGGAAATCCTATGGACGGAGGAGCCTGGTAGGCTGCAGTCCATGGGGTCGCTACGAGTCGGACACGACTGAGCGACTTCGCTTTCACCTTTCACTTTCATGCACTGGAGAAGGAAATGGCAACCCACTCCAGTGTTCTTGCCTGGAGAATCCCAGGGACGGGGGAGCCTGGTGGGTTGCCGTCTCTGGGGTCGCACAGAGTTGGACACGATGAAGTGACTTAGCAGCAGCCGCAGACACACATATTGGAGAAGGCAATGGCATCCCACTCCAGTACTCTTGCCTGGAAAATCTCATGGGCGGAGGAGCCTGGTGGGCTGCAGTCCATGGGGTCGCGAAGAGTCAGACACGAATGAGTGACTTCCCTTTCACTTTTCACTTTCCTGCATTGGAGAAGGAAATGGCAACCCACTCCAGGGTTCTTGCCTGGAGAATCCCAGGGACGGGGGAGCCTGGTGGGCTGCCGGTCTATGGGGTCGCACTTAGCAGCAGCAGCAGCAGCAGCAGCAGCAGACACACATATATGTATCCAATAGATGATCGAAAACGACTTACTGAATAGTAGATGGAAGTTTACTGAACACACTGTAATCACCCAGATGGGAACAAGAATTTGAAAGAGAATAGATAAATGTTCATACATCAATGAATCAAGTTCCTGTACACCTGAAACACACATAAAATCAGAAATCACCTCTATTCCAATATATACACAGGGAAATGACCTGCGGAAAAATTTGTGGGGCTGAATAATGCTGCCGCCTTGTGGCCATTTCCTGTAACAACAGCTTGAAAAGCTGTCAGTTTAGTTCAGTCGCTCAGCCAGGCCTCCCTGTTCATCACCAACTCCCGGAGTTCACTCAAACTCACGTCCACCGAGTCGGTGATACCATCCAGCCATCTCATCCTCTGTCGTCCCCTTTTCCTCCTGCCCCCAATCCCTCCCAGCATCAGAGTCTTTTCCAATGAGTCAGCTGTTGTGATGGGCTTTGTGCCTAGTTGAAAACAGCTGATCTGAACAAATGTCCTAGGGGCAGTCATCAGAAAAGAATTTAAAGCAGGGACGAGTTACAAGAAGCTGAATCGAGAGGTAACATAAATTCACCCTTGAAAAGAAAACAAGTGAAAAGAGGTCAATTTTGCTAAATATCAGAAATGCAAATCAAAACCAGAGGAAGGAATCACTTCTCAACACTCAGAATGGCCATTATCAGAAACTTGGCAACGCTAACTGATGGAGAAGGTGTGGAGAAAAGGGAATATTCCTGCCCTGATGCTGGAGATAAACACTGGTAAGAGACACCATGAAAGATCATGTGAGGGTTATTAAAAGAAAGAAAATGAGAAGGGGTTAGAACAGTCTCTAGCACCATACACGAAATTAACTCCAAATTACAAATATCTAAAGGTTAGGAGAGAGTCTATGAAAGTCTTAAGGAAAACATAGGCAGGACACACGATGATATAAACTACAAGGCCTTTTGGTGTTTGGATATTGTTGCAAGGTCTTTCGGAATCCATTTCCTAGAGCAATGAGAAATCAACCAAAACCAGGCAAAGGAGACCTACTTTAGTCTCAAACCAGGTGCCCAGAAAAGGAAAACTTAAGGAATGAAGAAGGCAACCCAGAATGCAAAGAAATATTTGCAAACCAGGATATCCACAAGCAATTCATTTCCCAAATCAACAAACAGCTCACAATTTTGTAGTATTTAAATAACTCTCATAGTGTAAAAATATTGAATCACTATGTTGTATCACAACACAAATATACTTATGTTAATCAACTGTACTTCAATTACAAAAAAAAAAAAACTGGAGGTATAGTTACAAACACAAAAGAAAACAAGGAGAAAAAAGGAACAAAATGAAAATGGGAAATTTTATACAATGGAAAAACCAACTGAGGAATTGCTTTGGATGAGATTATTAGCAATCACATACACTAGATTTGCCATTTTAATCTTTGCTTCAAAAGGAACTAATTAGTCAAGAGAGGCCAATGAATCTACCAGCAAGATAAATATGGACAAGAAAGCCACGTGAAAGTCACATTCTGATAATGAGAACTATCATAAGATACACAAAAATTTTGATGATATTTTCGAAAGCAATTCAAAAGGTGTTAACTCTGAAGATGTGTGTCCCGTATTTTTATCTGCACCTCAAGTTTCTGGGTTGAAATAGGGCAGAGTTCGTACTTCAGGCCAGAAACTCTGTGCCCCAAGTGTTTGGGATGAAATAGGACAAAATTCATATCTCAGGCCGAAAACTCTGTGCCCCAAATTTCTGGGCTAAAATATGGAAAAAAATCCTTTTGACATTATACTATTTCAGGAAATTATACTCTTGTCAGAAAAATGTATTTCCATACTCCCATCTAAGCACAAGCTGAAATAAAGATTGCTGGGAGAAATACCAATAATCTCAGATATGCAGATAACACCACCCTTATGGCAGAACACGAAGAGGAACTAAAAAGCCTCTTGATGAAAGTGAAAGAGGAGAGTGGACAAAGCTGGCTTAAAACCCAACATTCAGAAAACTGAGATCATGGCATCCCATCCCATCACTTCATGGCAAACAGATGGGGAAACAATGGAAACAGTGAGAGACTTTATTTTCTTGGCCTTCAAAATCACTGCAGATGGTGACTGCAGCCATGAAATTAAAAGACACTCACTCCTTGGAAGAAAAGTTATAACCAACCTAGACAGCATGTTAAAAAGCAGAGACATTACCGACAAAGTTGCAGGTTACAAAATTAATACAAAGAAATATCTTGCATTCAAATTGGAAGATCAGGAATAGAAATTAAGAAAAAAATTCTATTTACCATCACATCCAAAGGAGTAAAATACCTGGAAATAAATCTACCTAAGCAGGCAAAAGATCTGTACTCAGAAAACTGTAAGACATGGATGAAATAAATAAAAGGTGAAACAAACAGATACATATAATGTGTTCTTAGATTGGAGGAATAAATATTGTGAAAATGAATATGCTACCTGAAGCAATCTATGGATTCAATGCAATTCCTCTCAAATTACCAGTGGTATTTTTCACAGAATTAGAACAAAAAAATTTTACAAATTGTATGGAAACACGGAAGACCGTGAATCACTAAAGTCATCTTGAGACAGAAAACATGAGGAGGAATCAGTCTTCCTGACTTCAGACTATACTACAAAGCTACATTAATCAAAATACTATGGTACTAGCACAAAAGCAGAAATATAGATCAATGAAACAGGATAGAAAATTCAGAGATAAATCCAAGCACCAATGATCACCTAACCATGACAAAGGAGACGGGAATATAAAATAGAGAAAAGACAGTCTCTTCAATAAGAGGTTCTGGGAAAACTGTGCAGCTATGTGGAAAATAATGAAATCAGAGCGCTCTTAATACCATACACAAAAATATTTGCAAAATGGATTAAAGACATAAATATGTCTGGATACTATAAAATTTTAGAGGAAAACATGGAACATTCTTTGACATGACTCACAGCAACATCTTTATTGATCCACTTGCTAGAGTAATGAAAATAAAAGCAAAGATAAGCAAATGGGACCTAATTAAACAAAGGAAAGGAAAACACAAACAAAATGAACAACAGAATGGGAGAAACCATTTGCAAATGAAGCAACTGACAAGGGGATAATCTTCAAAATATACAAAGTGCTCATGAAGCTCAACTGAAAAAGAAAACATGATCAAAAAAAGAGCAGAAGAAAGCATACTGATGGAAATAGCACATGAAAGATGCCAGATACGACTAATTATTAGAGAAATGCAAATAAAAAACTACAATGAGGTATTACATCACACTGGTCAGAACGGCCATCATCAAAATGTCTGCAAACAATAAATGCTGGAGAGGGTGTGGAACCCTCCTACATTGTTTGTGGAAATTTAAATTGGTAAAACCAGTATGGAAAGCAGTATGGAAGTTCCTTTAAAAAACTACAAAGAGCTACCATGTGATTCAGCTATTCCACCCCTGGGCATATATTCAGAGAAAAACATAATTCAATAAGATACATGCACTTCAATACTTATTGCAGGACTACTTATAATTGTTGGGACATCAAAGCAACCTAAATGTCCATCGACAGAGGAATGGATAACAAAGTTGTGGTACATATATACAATGGAATATTACTCAGCCATGAAATAATGCCATTTATAGCAACATGGATGGACTTAGAGATTGTCATACTGAATGAAATAAGTCAGATGGAAAAAGGTAAATATCATACTTGCTTATATGTGGAATCTAAATAATGGGTACAAATGAACTTATCTACAAAACAGAGAGTTACAGATGTAGAAACACAATTATGATTTCCAGGGTATAAAGGGAGATGGGATAAATCAGGAGATTGTGATGAAATACACAGTTGTTGTTTAGTCACTAAGTCGTGTCCAACTCTTTGCAACCCCATGGACTGTAGCCCACCAGGTTCCTCTGTCCATGAGATTTTCCAGGCAAGAATAATGAAGTGAATTACCATTTCCTTCTCCAGGGATCTTCCTTCTCCAGGGATTGAACCCACGTGTCCTGCATCTCCTGCAGTCTATGTAAAATAGACGGCTAATAAGGATCTACCGTATAACATATGGAACTCTACTCAAAACTCTTTGATGGCCTATTTGGAAAAATAATCTAAAAAAGAGTAGATGTATGTACATAAATAACGGGTTCACTTTGCTGTACACCTGAAACTAACACAATATTGAAAATCAACCACACTCCAATAAAAATTTATAAAAAAGAATACAGACATTATCTAACATTCTTCAACCACAATGCAATATAATTAGAAATCAAAATTAAAAAATGTCAACAGATTATATGTGAATATTTAAAAATATTTTTAGATTACTCATTAGTCAAAAATTATAATAACCATAGAATGTTTGCTTTATTAATCTATTATTGGTAATAGGTCATCCCCAGACTTTGTGATTTCAAAACAGTCATGTTCATTATGTCTCATTTGGTGAGGAAGGTATCAGCAATTTGAAAACTGCTTCGTCATGTGGTTCTGGCTTGGGGGCTTTCAGGTGGCAACTGCCAGATGTTGTCTGGGCCTGCAGGCACTTGAAGACTTGCCCTGAGCTAGAGAATGCAATTCCAAGGAGTTTATTCACATTTCTTAGAAGAACATTCTGATAGGTTGCCCATAAGGGCATCTCCACAGGGCTGCATTAGGTGTCCCCTCAGGTGGTGACGGGGTTTCCCCAGAAACAGGAAGTTCCCACTGTCAGAGAGAGCCAGGCACAAGTCATCCTTTTCTTGACCTAGCAACTGAAGTCACTTAACATCATTCCCACCACATTCTGTTTGTTCAGAAGCTCTCTACTAATTTTAACAGTCCACATTCGTAGGGAAGGATGTTAGAATCCAGCTTTTGATGGAACATGTTACAGACATGGGGATGTATCTTAAAATTACCATAATATGTTATAACTAGCTATATAAAAGCATCACACAAGGATAAAGCAGATAATGCAGCGCTTAAGATTGTAAAAATAAAAAGAAGGAAATAGTAGATGAGTGAAGTGCCTAAGATAGCTGATATTAATGAAACAGGAAACAAAGATGGTAAAGATTCAAAAGTAAGTTAAAAAAAAAACCAAAGTTTAATATTCAAAAACACTAATTGACAAGCTTTAGCCCTGTCTCATAATAAAGAGAAAAGGCCCAAATGGAATAATACTTGGGCTAAAATCTTTATATATGTAAAGATACATCAAAAGCATTTAAATTATAAAGGAAATAGAAATTGGTAAAATAAATTTGAAACTAGAAATATATCTTACTTAACTACATAAGATAGGACATTTCTAGAATGAATTAAATCAGTACTTAAAAACAACTGAATCAATATTTAAATACTTATATCACCTGTTCCAGAGAGAATAGAAATAGAAAAATGCATGAAAAGTACAAGAAGAAATCATTGTAAATCAAGATGTCTTACAAAGAGAGATGTAAATAAATTAAAAAATAGAACATGTAATTTGCAATGCTTATAGAAAGTAGTATATTTAAAAATATACCTTACATAGCTGTGCAAATTTTTATTTGGATAAATATATGTAGTATTTTCTTTCAAAGACAGAAAAGAAAATCAAACTAAATAGGTGAAGTTTTTGCTTTGGAGGTCTAAATATCACAAGGATATTTGTCATAAAATACTGAGCAATTCAAATATAAAGATGAACAGGATATTTAATTAAACTCAACACATCTAAGATTCTTATCAATGAGGCCAAGAAATATTAAAATAATTGTGAAAAAGAAGAACTGCAGTAAGCCTGTGCCATATAACCCTTTCATATTCCAAAAGTCTTCGGGACTGGCCTCTGATGAATTCTTGAGAGGTAACCTTGAACCCTTGGAATATTCTGCCTGATACGAGTGTAACTTTGTACAGCCAGAGCCTTGAGTTATGTCCAGTGGTATATGCTAACAATGAGATTCATTGTGAACTATTTTTGTATACCTGGAACTTTGGACCACCTTGCATCATTTTGACCTCTAGGGGTTGGGGTGTGGTCCCTGGAGAAGGAGTAGCTAAAGTCAATGATGTGGGTGCTCCATGCCTATATAACTGATTCCAATAAAAACTTGGACACTAAGGCTTGGGTAAGCTTCCTTCATTGGCAGCACTGTGTGCAAATGGTATACATGGTGGCTGGGAGAATCAAGTGCCCTTGATTGCAGCTCTAACGGGGGAGCAGAACTGGAAGCTCACACTTAGGGGCTGCTGTGCTCTGCCACACCAATCTGTTTCCTCTGCTGATTCTAATTTGTATCCTTGCACTGTAAGAAATAGTAACTGAGTGAGTATAACAGCCTGTCTAGGTCCTGTGAGTCCTTCTAACAAATCGTCACAACTGGGCAGGTTTTTAAAGGACCCTGACAAAGGAACCCATGTGGGTGGGCACTCACTAGCTCAAATCTATCAGAAATAATTATGAAGCTATGGAGATTTAAAGTGTGACAATGGCATAGAGGCAGAAAATATTAATAGACTAAAAGAGAATAAAATATTCAATGTGAAGAAATGACATCACAGATAAAAGTTAAATTATTGAACAAATTGATCAAGACTACCCACTCAGGGAAAATACATGTCGATTTCTATCAAGACATCATGTATCAAAAGGTCTCACATAGCAAAGCCTAAATGTGAAAGGCAAAATGAAATATATGCTTAAAAGAACATATAGGATATTTTTATACTCTCAGGATAGGCATAGTTTTATTAAAGTAGACAATCATAAAAGAGAATATTTCTTAACTTGACAACATTAAAATTAAACACAACTGCACACCAAAAGGCATCGTAAACCTACAGAGATTAAACAGATGCAATATGACTGACAAGAACTTAAATATATTCAGATTAGTACATCCAGAGTATATATCAATCTAACACAAATATATTAGCTCATTCAACAAATCCTTATTGAATGTCTGTTATATGCAAATTACTGTTCTAGTAATAATTGCTAACAGAACTGTAGGAAACAAAACAGACAATAACTTCTCACAGGAAAGACAGGCAATAGTAAATAAATGAATAAGCATAGCTATCAATCTTGGTGTTTAGTAAGTGCTATAGAGATAAATAAACCAATTGAAGAAACACAGAGCTTTGCAGGGTAGGAGGGATGTTAGTTTAGATAGATTGTTTAGGGAGGAACAATATAAAAACTCTATTCTTGAACCTAATAGGTTACAAGTCAGTGTGGAAAGAAAATAACCCAATAGAAACAGGTTATTCTCCAATGAATTCAGGCTATGGCCAAAGATTGCTGAAACTTAAAATAATTTTGCCCGTGTGTTCATGTTAAGAGGTTTATGGGATTTCAGAGAGAACATTTGAACATGAGTAGACACTTTTTGAAGCTGGGTGATGAGTTAATGGCAGTTTGCTATAACTATTCTCTCTCTCTTCCCTTTTCTTTCTTCTTTTCTCTTTCTCTCTATATGTACACATATATAAAATCATACATATATAAATATAAAATTAAAATTAAATATAATTATGCATTTAATTTATGTATTTATGTATTATGTATTTATGATTTTCTATAAATACAATCATTAAAGTTGCAATATAATTGTAAATGTAAAGTATACATAATTATATATACATATATAATTATATTATTAATATATGATATATATCATAAATATATAAATAACAAATATTAGAAATGGAAAGGAAATATCACTGAAGTCCATTGTTGTTGTTCAGTTGCCAAGTCGTGTCCGACTCTTCACGACCCCATGGACTGCAGCATGCCAGGCTAACCTGTCCCTCACCATCTCCCAGAGTTTGCTCAAATTCATGTCCTATGCATCAGTGATGCCATCCAACCATTCCATCCTCTGAAGCCCTTGTCTCCTTTTGTCCTCAATCTTTCCCAGCATCAGGGTCTTTTCCAATGAATTGCTCTTTGCATCAGATGGCCAAAGTATCAGAGCTTCAGCTTCAGCATCAATCCTTCCAATGGGTATTCAGGGTTGGCCTCCTTTAAGCCTGACTGGTTTGATCTCCTTGCTGTCCAAGGAGTTCTTAAGAGTCTTCTCCAGTTTGAAAGGTCATTATCTACAGGTATAAAATAGATAGCTAGCAAGTATTATTAACAACTTTATGTCAAAATTTGAAAAATAGACAAATTTTTAGAAAACATAATTTATTAAAGTCAATCCAAAAGAAATAAAAAATATTCACAGTCCAATAATTATTAATGAAGTTGAATCTGTAATTAAATACTTTGTCAAAAAGAAACCCCAGTCAAATTTTAATCACTAATATGTTTTACCAAGTATTTGAGGAGAATGCTCACTATTACACAAAATTTCAGAGACTAGAGAGAGAGAAGGAGCAAATCTTTATAGAAGTATTTCAAATAATATGAATAGTTACTGTCCCCCTCCAGCAAAGGAATGTAATGCCCATGGTACCTCCACCTTGAGTGTGAATGCAGCTATTCGTGTCCAAAATGTAGAGCATTGAAAGGGGAGATACCTAGCAACCAGTACCTTGACCAGATGGTCAGGGTATGTCATCCATGGTAGGTCATGTTGATGGCTTGTACCCTTGACATGCTGTGATGAAGAGGGAACTTAATCTCTCTGGCATTCTTTCCAAAAACTCATAATCCTAAACTGACCATGAAAAGCAATCAGACAATGTTCCAGATTGAGGAACATTCTACTAAATACCTGGCCAGCCCTCAAAATTATCAAGGTCATGAAGACAGTGAATGACTGAGGCACTGTCCTAGACCAAGGACATCAAGGAAACATGAACAAACACAGTAGGGCATCCTGGATCACTTCTGGGAACAGAAAAAGAATACTAGAATAAAAACTGGGGGATAAACTGAATAAACTCTGGATTTTAGTTAATAGCAATACATTTTGACAAAGGTACCATTGTTATAAAAAGCGTTAACTTTAAGGAGTCTGATTAGTCTATCTCTACATTATATTTGCAACTTCTCTGTAGATCTAAAATTTATTCCAAAAGTAAAAGTTATTATCTATAAGATTGGAACAAAGTATTAACAGAACTGTTATTATTCCCAGGAAGCATATTTGCATTATCAAAAAAACCCCAGAGAATCTACAGATAACATATTTAGCAAAATTGCTAAAAGCAAAGTCAACATAGAGAACTTAAATGTATTTTTAATTAGCAATAATTACAAAATAAAAATTTTAAAAGACTCCAATTAAAACCCATTTAAAAAACTACAGAATATAAAGAAGTCAACAAACACAAAATGTGTAAAACAGCCACACTTAAAATTATAAAACATAAAATGTGTATGTTCACAGATCAAGAGAATTAACCACTCATTTTTGTAAAGAAATCTATTCTTTCAAAATTGATATACTGATTTAATGGAATCACAACAGACAGCTTGCTAGGTATCTGTGGGGGTGATGGTAAGCTACATGTAAGATGTACTTGGGAGTTCAAATGGCCATGACTAAATAAGTCAGTACTAAATATTAAGAGTGACAATGGTAAGTGGGATAGTACGGTAGGGGCAAAAGTATAGACAAACAAACTAAGAGAACATAATAAAAGCACAAAAGGAATGATACACACACTTGACTGGACAGCCGGGGCACTGCAGAGCAGTGAAGAAAGAACAGGTCTTTCAGTGACAGTGATGAGCCAATTTGATATTCACCCAGAAAAAAATAAAAATTGATCCTTCACACCATTTACACACGCACACAAAACAATGCCCACATGGACTTTAAATCTATATGTGACAAGTAAACGAATGTTAGAATATATTCGAATGAAGTATATTAATGACCTCGGTGTAGGGAACGATTTCTTAAGCATTCTACAAAAAGCTTAAAATATAAAAAGATTAAAGAATCAGATTACATTAAACTTGTGAACATATCTTCATGGAAATAGTGATTAATAATAACAGTAAAAATGCCATTAATAAAAATGAAAAAGCAAGTCATAGAGTGGGGGAAAATGCCAGGCACAAACAACGGAGAAAGGACCCTCTCTAGATGATATAATGTGCTTCTACAAATCAGGGAAAAAAGATTCGATTAAAAATTTGGGAAAATATTTGAGCAAGTATTTCTCAGAAGGGACATTTCTGAATGATTAATGTTTCTATGGAAAGTTGCTAAACATCATCAGTCATCATGAAATGTATATTAAGACAGCCAAGAGACAACATTACATACCCATCATGATGACTAAAATTCAAGGCTGTTGGGAACTTCACTCTGTTGCTGCTACAGATATAAATTGGCATCACCTCTTTAGAAAACTATTTTACAGTCTGCCAAGTTTGAACAAAAGTACATCCCCATGACCTGGCAATTTCCCTCCTATGTAGAGCACCAGAACATGAGTACCAAAAGACGTATGAAAGTTTTATTTCATCCACATCTAAGGATGTGGATTAAAAGTCAAATCTGCTACACAAAATTAATAGAAAGTTTCTTGACAAATCGAGAAGCAAAGGAGAGTGTCATTGTTCATTACTCAGCTGTCATGGACCGGTTGGCTCTGGAGGGTGAGGCTGGTTGGCCAGTAGCTGAGGGGGGGCAGGTAGGAGGGCACAAGAGCAGTGGTCCAGCTGTCACTGCTGGAGGAAGTCCGGTCTGCTGAACAGAACATCCTGTATCTGGACAGAAATCAGTACCTGGTAGCCCAACACCGTGATACGGAACTGACATGGGGAGAGGACCTGACACCAGGTCACAGGGTTTCTCCAAAGGCAGGTGGAGGTGGGACGAGCAGTTAGGATGTTGAAAGGTGCAGCCCTCCAGGCGAGACGTCTGCATCAGGGACGTCAGCCAGAAGAGGGGTTGTGGACGAGGGGCTGGAGTCACTGAGCTTAGGGTCAGAGGGTCAGTCCTCTTGACAGCAACCTGGCAAGGAAGCAGCAACATCTATCAGAGAGGAATTAGGATTCCAGGAGAGAAATTCTGCCACAGCTTCTAAACTGGGGTCACTGAGGAAGGATTTGTTGAGCAGAAAGTGGCTTCAAGCTGTGGTAGACTGTGTCGTCCTTCCCAGCTCTCCTCCCCATTCCCAGGTTGGGTCAGCATCCCCACAGGTGGCAACAGGTGCCTGCCCCATGGCACCTACTCTGCTGGGAAAATGAGAAGAGCAGGAGCAGAGTGCCAGGTCCATGGAGAACGTTCCCTCTCCCACCAGCATGGCATTTCCCACCAGGGGGTATCTCCTTCAGCCTGGATCCCGACGTCCTAGAGACATGTGGGTCAGACCTGCTGCCCATATGCAGACATCACGCAACACGAGCAGCACTGACCGTTTGTTGGTGTAAGCCACTGAGATTTTAGGGTTGTCAGTTCTCACAGCAAAGCTGCCTACACAGCGCTGAATTCTTGCATGAGCACGAGGAGCTGCCCCAACAGAACTGCCCTGAAAGTGCAGGGTAGCCTAGAGGGGGCAGTGGAGGGTGGATGGCAGGTGACCAGAGAAGAGGAGAGGAGGGAGGGCCTGGATACAGCGAGGCCCTGGGGAACTGTGTGCCTTCAGCACATTCCATGTCAGTCATAGCAATCTGGAAAATTACCCCACATCCATGTAGGGACAGAGAACAAGACCACCGGCAATTCATACTGTGCTTCAATCATGTCTGACTCTGGGGACGCTATGGACTGTAGAACACCAGGCTCCTCTGTCCATGATATTCTCCAGGCAAGAATATTGGAGTGGGTTGCCATGCCCTCCTCAAGGGGATCTTCCCAACCCAGGGACTGAACCCACATCTCTGAGGTCTCCTGCTTTGGCTGGCAGGTTCTTGACCACTAGTGCCACCTGCGAAGTTCTGGCAATTTATGCTACCCGATTTCTTTTGAGTCAGTTGTCAAAGGCAACTTAGTATCACAGATGACTTTATATTGTTAATGTTTTCCTGAGCTGGCTCTTTCCATATACTTGAGAATCCTCTAGTTTGACATCTTCTTTGTATTTGGGTGCATCACCTAATAATGCTGATGATTTATCCCATTTTTATATTCCAAGTTCTTTCTATTGATTTAGGACAAGATCCAAGGTCAATCCAGTTGCTTGTATGTGGAAAAGATTTCTGCACTCCCATGTTGATTGCAGCATTATTCACAGTAGCCAAGACATGGAAACAATTTAAGTGTTCATCATTAGTTGAATGGACAAAGAAGATGTATATATGTTATGTTATGCATATATATATATATATATATAAAGTTATGTATACACACACACACACACGCATATGGTAAAGACTAGAAATCTCTTCAAGAAAATTAGAGATACCAAGGGAGCATTTCATGCAAAGATGAGCACAATAAAGGACAGAAACTGTATCGACCAAACAGAAGCAAAGATATTAAGAAGAGGTGGCAAGAATACACAGAAGAACTATACAAAAAAGATCTTAATGACCCAGAAAACCACAATAGTGTGATCACTCACCTAGAGCCAGACATCCTGGAGTGCGAAGTCAAGTGGGCCTGAGGAAGCTTCACTATGAACAAAGCTGGTGGAGGTGATGATATTCCAGCTGAGCTATTTCAAATCCTAAAAGATGATGCTATTAAAGCGATGCACTCAATATGCCAGCAAATTTGGAAAACTCAGCAGTGGCCACAGGACTGGAAAAGGTTAGTTTTCATTCCACTCACAAAGTCAATGCTGAAGAATGTTCACAGTACCGCACAATTGCCCTCATCTCACACACTAACAGAGTAATGCTCAAACTCCTCCAAGCTAGGCTCCAACAGTACATGAGCTGAGAACTCCCAGATGTTCAAGCTGGATTTAGGAAAGGCAGAGGAAGCAGAGATCAAATTGCCAACAACTGTTGGATCATTGAAAAAGCAAGAGAATTCCAGAAAAACATCTGCTTCTGCTTCATTAACTAGGCTAGAGCCTTTGACTGTGTAGATTACAATAAACTGTGGAAAATTCTTCAAGAGATGGGTATATCAGACCATTTTACCTACCTCTTGAGAATTCTGTATGTAGGTCAAGAAGCAAGAGTTAGAACAGGACATGGAACAATGGACAGGTTCCAAAATGGGAAAGGGGTATGTCAAGGCTGTATATTGTCACCCTGCTTGTTTAACTTATATGCAGAGTACATCATGCGAAATGCTGGGCTGGATAAAGCACACGCTGGAATCAGGATTGCTGGGAGAAATATCTGTCACCTCAGATATGCAGATGACACCACCCTTATGGCAGAAAGCGAAGAGGAACTATAAAGAGCCTCTTGATGAAAGTGAAAAAGGAGAGTTAAAAAGCTGGCTTAAAACTCTACATTCAAAAAACGAAGATCATGGCATCTGGCCCCATCACTTCATGGCAAATAGATGGGGAAACAATGGAAATAGTGACAGACTTTGTTTTCTTGGGCTCTGAAATCACTGCAGATGGTGACTGCAGCCATGAAATTAAAAGACACATGCTTCTTGAAGAAAAGCTATGCAAACCTAGACAGTATATTAAAAAGTAGAGACATTACTTTGCCAACAAACGTCTGTAAAATCAAAGCTATGGTTTCTCCGGTAGTCATGTGTGGATGTGAGAGTTGGACCATAAAGAAAATTGAGAGCTGAAAAATTGATGCTTTTGAACTGTGGTGTAGGAGAAGACTCTTGAGAGTCTGTTGGACTGCAAGGAGATCCAACCAGTCCATCCTAAAGGAAATCAGTCCTGAATATTCATTGGAAGGACTGATGCTAAAGCTGAAGCTCCAATACTTTGGCCACCTGATGGGAAGAGCTGACTCATTAGAAAAGACCCTGATGCTGGGAAAGATTGTAGGCGGGAGGAGAAGGGGATGACAGAGGATGAGATGTTTGGATGGCATCACAGACTCAATAGACATGAGTTTGGGCAAGCTCCAAGAGATGATGAAGGACAGGGATACCTGGCATGCTGCAGTCCATGGGGTTGCAAGAGTTGGACAGGACTTAGTGACTGAACAACAATAACAATATATAGAGGTTTCCTGACCAACCTAGATAGCATATTGAAAAGCAGAGACATTACTTTGCCAACAAAGGTCCATCTAGTCAAGGCTATGGTTTTTCCAGTAGTCATGTATGGATGTGAGAGGTGGACTGTGAAGAAAGCTGAGCACCGAAGAATTGATGCTTTTGAATGGTGGTGTTGGAGAAGACTCTTGAGAGTCCCTTAGACTGCAAGGAGATCCAACCAGTCCATTCTGAAGGAAGTCAGCCCTGGGATTTCTTTGGAGGGAATGATGCTGAAGCTGAAACTCCAGTACTTTGGCCACATCAAGCGAAGAGTTGGGGGCAGGAGGAGAAGAGGACGACAGAGGATGAGATGGCTGGATGGCATCACTGACTTGATGGACGTGAGTTTGAGTGAACTCTGGGAGTTGGTGATGGACAGGGAGGCCTGGCGTGCTGCGATTCATGGGGTTGCAAAGAGTCGGACAGGACTGAGGGACTGAACTGAACTGAACTGAACTGAGGTGGCGCTAGTGGTAAAGAACCCGCCTGCTGGAGATTCAGGAGACATAAGAGACAGGGGGTTTGATCCCTGGGTGGGGAAGATCCTCTTGAGGAGGGCATGGCAACCATTCCAGTACTCTTGCCTGGAGAATCCCAGGGAAGGGGGAGCCTGGTGGGCTGCCGCGTCTATGGGGTCGCACAGAGTTGGACACGAGTGAAGCGACTTAGCTGCAGCAGGAGCAACAATCCATAGAGTAGCACAGAGTTGGACGGGACTGAAGCAGCTAAGCAGCATGTGTGTGTGTGTGTGTGTGTGTGTGTGTGTGTATAATGGAATATTATTCATCCATGAGAGGAAGGACATCCAGTCATTTCTGAAACATGGATGGATCACAGAGGTATTTTGCTCAGGGAGATAATTCAGGCAGAGAAGGACAAATGTAGCCCGATATTCAATATAGGTGTGTGTGCTGTGCTCAGTAGTGTCCGACTCTTTGTGACCCCATGGGCTGCAGCCCATCAGGATCCTCTGTCCATGGAATTCTCCAAGCAAGAATACTAGAGCAGGTTGCTATTTCCTTCTCCAGATTCGATATAGGTACTTATATGTTAATACCAAAAAATCTGAACTCAAAGGCACAAAGTAGAATAGTGATTACCAGGAGCTGGGGGTTGGGGCATTTGGGGAGATTTTGGCCAAAGGATATAAGCATGCAACTTGAAGATACATAAGTGATGGACACCTAATGCTCAGCATAGTAATCACAGTCAACAGTACTATGGTATAAACTTCAAAGTTGCTAAGAGACTAGATCTTAAATATTAAATATTCTCACTGAAAAATTAAAAAATTACGTGCTGGATAGAAGTGTTAACTAACTCTATGGTGGTAATCCTATTGCAATCTATAAATGCATCAAACCAACATGCTGTGCCCCTTAAACTTATACAACATTACATGTTGATCATATTTTGATTAAAAAGTGGGTGGTAGAAATTGAGTATTTCAAACCTGAAAAAGCAAGGAAATGAATTGTGGTGAACTGACTTCCTCCAAATTTATAGGAAATATATTTTTATGGGAATAAAAAGGCACTCTGATTATTGGAAACATTTTTCTTTTTATCCAGACACAGTCCCCAAATCTAGCTGTTCCCCACAAAGCTAATGTTACCTGTATAGGAAAGCATCAGTGGAAGCCAGCTCTACAACAATCCTGGTAGTCTCAGGTCACGCACACATTCCACGAGTTGCCTTCTTACCAAGAAGCCTATAATTTGTCCAAACTATGTCAATACTTCAGCCAAGCTGAGTCTGCAAATACAAATATTTTGGAATCGGGACAAAGAGAGCTGCCCTCACAGGAGAGGCAATAATCTAGCACCGAAAGGCATGGCCAAGGGGCACGCACCCTTTCAGCTGGAAAGGCCTGTGTGAATCACTCCTGAGATTCTCCTAAAATCCACAGGGTCTCTGAAGGGCAGGTGCATTTGAGAAATCTCCTCAAAGAAGCAGGCTGTCTCATTCTGAAAAAGTTGTGCTTGTTATATGTTTATTTCTCATGATTGGCCTTAATCGTGGCCTTAGTCTCATGATTGTCCTTTCTGAGAATTTCCCTCCTTAATGCTGGAGATGCATAGGGATTAGTTCATTACAACATATGCTTTCACACATGAAGGATCTTTATTACGTCTAACTCCTCGGATCAATATATTCTGTTTCTATGTATTAGATGGTTTTCAGGTTCCATGATACTTTGTCACATTCTCTGTCAATATCATTCTTGAAAGAAGGTTCTCTGTTTTCATCCAAATGACTCACCTAAGGATGTTTGTATGGAATTCTTGAATGAGATACCATGACAGAACTACATCTCAATTTCATTTTCTTTTTCAAAAGGAATTTATGGTCCTTCCCTATTTTATTAGAGTTAAGAGAACTAAAACTGTTTTAATTGTATATATGAATAAATGTTGCAAAGTTTTTCAACAATATGAAGTGGGGAAAAAGTAAAGTTGTCTAGAATTTATTATTTTAAAAATCTTACTAAAATACTAATTTCAAATTCCATTGGGACTATATGACTATATCTATTTTGATGGGAAATCTTAATATTACAGATGTATTTTAGAATTTAAAATTGTTATTTAAGAATTAAAAATAATTCTATCTAGATTAATATATAAAGAAAAAGCAGTAGAACCATGGCAACGCTTTATTTGGGAGCTAGATTTCAGTTGTCCTCACTATTTTGACTGCCTCATCACAGGATTTATTCATGTGACGTTTCATTGTCTAAAACCCCAGTCCTCCACATGGGAGCCATCACCAAACCAGGAGTACTTTGTACTGTGAAAGTAACTTTCTGTCAATGTCTTTTCATTTTTCTGGAGCTCATAATTGTTGTCTGTCAATACTGGGAAGTTTCAGTTTGTTTATTTTTATTTATTCATTTTTTTACGTTGACTTTGTCTTGTGTAGCTGTGACAACAGTAAATTTGTTTTCATTTGAGCTTATAGTAAAACTACTAACTGATGTGTTCTAGGTTATCACAAGATATTGAATGCAGTTCCCTGTGCTATACAGTAGGTCCTTGCTGCTGCTGCTGCTGCTAAGTCAGTTCAGTCGTGTCCGACTCTGTGTGACCCCATAGACGGCAGCCCACCAGGCTCCCCCGTCCCTGGGATTCTCCAGGCAAGAACACTGGAGTGGGTTGCCATTTCCTTCTCCAATGCATGAAAGTGAAGAGTGAAAGGGAAGTCGCTCAGTTGTGTCTGACTGTTAGCGACCCCATGGACCGCAGCCTACCAGGCTCCTCTGTCCATGGGATTTTCCAGGCAAGAGTACTGGAGTGGGGTGCCATTGCCTTCCCCGACAGTAGGTCCTGGTTGTTTATCTATTATATATAGTAGTGTGCATATGTTAATTCCAAGCTTCTATTTTTTCTTCCACCTACCCACCCATCTCCCAATCCAGCCATCCCCTTTTGTAACCGTAAGTTTATTTTCTATGTCTGAGAGTTTATTTCTGTTTTGTAAATACTTGAACTCATGATTTTAAGATCTCCAGAGTCTGGTGGAAAAAAGAGTTTAATATTTTGCATAAGAAAAGCACAGAAAGCCCTGCTTTAAACATCTATTGACTATTTCTTTAAGTGTTTAAAAGTGACACATCTCAAGCCTTTATTTCCTTTTCTGTAAAATGAGGATGAATGATGATGACTGATTAGCTAGGTCTAAAGTATATCATGTGGAGCCCAGAGTAGGGTCAGCCCCCAACAACTCCTGGTTGCCCTTCTCCCTGCTCCTGCCTGTAATTTCCACTCCAGTAGCACCAACCTCAGCTCCTTCTCCTTCCCATCTTACACCCCTAGCTAGTTATGCAGATCTTTCTTTTTTCTGGTCATTCAGTTCAGTTCAGTCACTCAGTTGTGTCCGACTCTTTGCAACCCCATGGACCGCAATGCGCCAGGCTTCCCTGTCCTTCACCAACCCCTGGAGCTTACTCAAACTCATGTCCATCACATTGGTGATGCCATCCAACCATCTCATCCTCTGTCATCCCCTCCTCCTCCTGCCTTCAATCTTTCCCAGTATCAGGGTCTTTTCCAATGAGTCAGCTCTTCACACCAGGTGGCCAAAGTATTGGAGTTCCAGCTTCAGCATCAGTCCTTCCAATGAACATTCAGGACTGATTTCCTTTAGGATGGACTAGTTTGATCTCCTTGCTGTCAAGGGACTCTCAAGAGTCTTCTCCTATACCACAGTTCAAAAGCATCAATTCTTTGGTGCTCAGCTTTCTTTATAGTCATTTGCTGTTCACCAGGAGACGAATTTGTTAATTTTGCTATTGGCAACTTGAAGAAATAGTGCGTCCAGTGGGAGACTACCACTGAAATATGTTACAGATTTTAGTTAGCTCCATTGGCCCTAGTCCACAGAGATAGCTAATGAAAGGAAAGGAAAATCAGTATCATTTGTGGTTTTAAAATAAGCTAGTACATTTGGCATATTTGTCTGTATGCAGTGAAACTGCATTTTAGCTTCTAACTTCAGACTTAGCCTTGCCAAGTGATCATTTTTCTACTTTCTGGGCTTTTTCCTGGGGAGATATGATGGATGATGCTCTGGACGAAGGAAGATGGACGGGTCATAATCTGCACTTCTCTACTCACAGCCAAACTTTAAGTGTAATTGTGTCCTAACATCCACGGGAAAGTAGCTTTTCAAATAACTGCAAGAAAATCTAATTAAACTTGTAAAATATTAATCATATCTGGAGAACCACCAAACCCAAGCAGATATGCCAGTTGTTCTTAATCATAATTCCTTAATTGAATAGCAATTTTCACAGAGAATTATGATATCATGTGAAGTGGGCCTGGCAAGATTTTCCATCAGGTTCCAGATGGAAAACTTAATTGAGCTACTTGAATTTGTTCACAAAGCTTTAAACATGGATGACAGGAGGATGAGAAACAACACCCAGGACCCTGCCTTTCTCCCTGAGTTCTGAGTCCTTACCACTGGGCTACATGCCCTTTCTGGGAACCAAAGAGGAGTAGACCCTGATTCATGTTAAAGACTTAAAAAACTGTTAATGCTTTTTGTCACAGATTTTTAAAACTTGGAGGATGTTGTGGCAGACATTTTAATGAATATTCTTATTTTCCTTCTCTTCTGCCCCATCCAAGTCTTTTGTCTCTCTGTTATTAAAGTTCAGATGGGCTGGCATAAACATGTTACAATGTAAGGAAGGTATTAAAAATGTGATGTAAAAATGAGAAGGAAACATTACCACCTTTCCATGCTAATTAGCGTGAGAACATGATCTACATTACATGCTTTGTGGTGCAATCATGTAGATAGGTCAATGTCATGCATGTGGGTTCATTCAAGCAGGTCCTCTGAAGTGGGAAAGACAACTCATCAGAGCAGATTGGGGCATGGTGTGAAAAAACAAGGTTCAGTATAGTACCCCAACAAACTAGATCTCCAGAAAACTAATCAGTTTGGCAAGATGTATGAAATGCATCTTGATTCAGCAATATGATTTCTAAGAATTTATTCCTGATAAAGATGTATAAAAATGGCTAGTATAGTTGCTTTAGGAAAATCAAATCATAGGGTATGCTAACTGAATTACTCTGCAGTCTTTAATACTGTAAAGATTTGCTCATTTGTTTGAGCCTGGAAAGTGCATTTTAGTCTGAAGCACATTGTAGTGCAGGATGGATGTGAGTATTCCACATCTGAGAAAATTCAGGTAGAGAGACAGAACCCTGGTGAGAAGCATAGATTCCTGGTGATCAGTCATTTCATTGTTTTCCTTTTCTTCTTGTTTACCTATATCTGAAAATTGTCCTTTCCTTGACACAGGTTATTTATATAACCAGAGTGTCTTTTTTTTTTTTTTAAACATAATGTGTAAAATCAGTATCAATTGCCTTTCTTTCCTGGATTAATTTTGCTTGCAACTTTATTATAAGGTTCTAGACAGTACCATTCAATGTTGTTCTGTGCCTGGTTCACTCTGTGGCAATTTTGAGTGCAGTGGGTTTCAAGGGGATGAGGTGAACATCTTACTTACTGTAGCATCGTCCTTACAAGTGGACTCTCAGCTATTGAACTGCCATGGGGGCTTTGATTTGGAACTAAAGAAGGGGCATCCTGTTTCCTGACCATGAGCTCCCTGAGAATGGGGCCATGTCTGTCCTCTTCCCTGGGCTTCTATACCCCCTGGTCACTGAGCTCTGGGCCAGTGACCACCTCATAACAGTCCCTCCACAGAAGACTGAGTTGATCCAAATCTCCTTACAGGTGAGGAGACTGAGGCCTATAAAGTTTAAGGATTTTTCATGATTGCATAGCCCCTGATCCTTGATTGCAGGTGGTGGGCATCCAGGCTGACAGAGGAGCCTCCTGGAAAAGAGAGGGGCTGTGAAAGCAAACAACAACAATACAATAAATGTTTTTGTGGTTTCTCACTGGGATTCAGCTCTCCCAGAAGAAGGGACAAAGAAGACTCAGCAGAACCCGGAGACTCTGAAATGGTCACACTGCTTAATAAGGAATGGTCAACAGAATGTTCTCTTATCGCCGGCGCAGAGGAATGGCTCCATGACTGTCTGGTCAACACTTTGTGGCTGACGCCCTGGGGACTGACCAGGTATCCTATAGAATTGGGGCCATGTAGCTAGTATGCTACAGGGCGAGAGGAATGTGACCTCTGGTGTCACTTTGCTGGGCATCCATTTCAGGTGAGAGTAAGGATGTGAGGCAGCGTGGAGAGTGGCCCTGCCTTGACTCTCCTGGGAGATTATGTCCAATTTCACATCATCCTCTTCATTCTGATGCCTATAGAGTTCTTCCATTCTCTGCATGCCTCTTTATATATTGTTTCTTAAGAATATGACTTGTTTGGGTCTCAGAATATTCAAAACCTGATCCTTTATGTGGTTTTCCACCTATTGCCTTTGTGTTTGTCATTGGCTGTAGTGGCTAATCTCATTGTGGGGTCCTCATCTTCAGAGATATTCTGACAATCAGTCACTTATCCCTCATAGAAAGAGGTGGATTGCCTGTCTTTCTAGCCTCTTCCAGCAGCCTGTGTTTGAAAGGAAGCAGGCTGATATAAGATGTGGGTAAGTAATTACTGTGATTGTAAATTTCAGCAGCCAGAATTCAAGTCCCAGCTTGTGTACTTACACCTGTCCCCGGTGGCATCAACTGGAAAGGTCAGAATGAGAAAATGGAAGCAGCCAGGAGTCTGCAGTGTGAGACACATGGAGCTAAGTTCTCTGTGGGTAATATCACATCTGAGATCCAAAAGGCACCCGTCAGACACTGGACTGGTTCCTGCAGGGCTGTGCAGCAGCAAAGTGAAATGTGGCTCATGAGCTGTGCATTTTAAGCAGAGAAGGAAGACAGTTCAGGGATAAAGAATGGGATTTGCAAGGGCACAGAAAGGACAACAGAATATAGTTCCAGATTACTCTTTGTGGAGGAGATTTGACATTGATAGAAAGCCTACAAATCTCACCAAAGGGGCTGTGGCCTCAGGCCACAAACAGGGACCATGGTGCCTGCACATAAGCACGTCACAGTGTGGACAAGGTAGATGATGTGGACATAGACCCAAATATAAGTCAAGGGTATTTTTTACAAAATTATCCCATCACCTTATAGTCAGGTCCTTCCAAAGCTCCTCTCATTTGAGAAACCTTCACATATTTTGAAGAAAAAAGTACTGCCTGGGGAGATGTATTAGTTGAAATGACTTAATAGTGATCGCTTTGCATGCTTACAAAATTCGCTTAACAGAGGGGAAAAATGTGGAAGAGGGAGGAGCCAGGAATGGAAAAACACTTAATACAGATTTAGCTGTTATTCCTGGGAGTACTATCTGATAATCACAGTGCTGGGATCATTAAATAAACATTTGAAAATGACTGTGTTCACTGCCCAGATTATCCAATGTGATGGGCAGCTCCTTTGCATGTGGCCCTGTCAGGGAATGAAAAGGATTAAGGTGTTTTGATTTCTTCTTGGAGGATTCAGTGATTGACACCCAAGGACTCCAGGCAGGGCATGATCATGCAGCCCTTCTTGATCCCAGGGACCCTAGCTCCACTGCTTTTCCTACAGAGTGGAGAACAGTAATGCATGATGGACATGCAGGCTCTGGTCTAGCTAGAGCGTGTGCCTCATTTTCTTTTAGTTTCTGAGGGAGGCTATGGTTTTCCTCTGGGGTTTCGCTGGTGGCTCAGACTGTTAAGAATCCTCCTGCAATGAGGGAGACCTGGGTTTGATTCCTGGGTTGGGAGATCCCCTGGAGGAGGGCATGGCAACCCACTCCAATATTCTTAACTGGAGAATCCCCAGGGACAGAGGAACCTGGCAGGCCACAGTTGCAAAAAGTTGGACACGACTGAGTGACTAAACACAGCATGGTTTCCTTCAGAAATCAGCTATTCTGAAGTCTTGCTGACTTTTGTTTTCATAAAACCCCTTCCTCATCCAATAGGGCAGAGAAATTAGCATCCTCTTATTTCTACCGGTAATTTGCATTTCTAGGGACCTCGAAGCTTGGGATATCTGTTTAATGAGATACCTGGAAAGGACTCTCCTGAGATCTTTCTGTTGAAAGTTTTACCCAAAGACCTATATTTTCAAAGATCTCACAGTCCAGTTGTAAAAATTAGTACATAAAAAATCAAAATAAATAGAGGTGGTAAATGTTAATTCAAAACAATATTGCAAAAATCATAATACAAAATATTGATAATTGTAGTCAGAACTGGTTAAAGGCATGCTGTAGACAATGATTAAGGCTGCTCAGAAGAAAGTCACTTTCATCAGGTGACACTGCTGCCTTGGGGCACCCAAGGATGTGGCCTCCTATTCTGGGCACAGACAGCCCCCATGGCGGTTGGAGCACTTTTAAATGCAATATCTCACTTGCACCCCAGTGTTCATTTACAATAGTCAAGACATGGAAGCAAGCTAAATGTACATCAGCACATCAATGGATAAAGAAGATGTGATACACAGACACACATGTGTGCACGTGTGCCCACACACCCACACACACTGGAATTCTACTTAGCCATAAAAAGGATGAAATAATGCCATTTGTAGCAAGAAAGATGAACATACTAAGGGAAGTAAATCCGAGAAAGACAAACATCATATGATGTCACGTGTAAAAAGAAAGCTTCAAGTTTCAAGTGAAGTCACTCAGTTGTGTCTGACTCTGCGACCCCATGGACTATAGCCTACCAGGCTTTTCTGTCCATGGGATTTTCCAGACAAGAATACTGGATTGGGTTGCTATTTCCTTCTCCAGGAGATCTTCCCAACCCAGTGTTTGAACCTGGGTCTCTCGCATTGTAGGCAGATGCTTTGCCACCTGAACCACCAGGGAAGAAAACATGTGGAATCTAAAAAATAATGATACAAATGAACTTCTTTGCAAAACAGAAACAGATTCACAGACTTTGAAAACAAATGTATGGCTACCAAAATGGAAATGTGGTAGCTGGGAGGGATACATTAGGAGTTTGGGATTAACAAATATACACTGCTATATAGACAACAGAGAATTAACAAGGACCTACTGTATAGCACTGGCAATGCTACTCAATATTCTGTAATAACCAAATGAGAAAAGATTCTGAAAAAGAATGGATATATGTATATGCATAAATGAATCACTTTGCTGTACCCCTGAGACTGGCACAACATTGCAAATCAACCATAATATAAAATAAAAATTAAAAGTAATAAATGCAGTTTCTCATGATTCTCATGCTTTTGGCTTGTACCATTATGGCTGATTTGGGGCTTGTTTCCACTCACCCACCAGCGTGTCTTCAAAAGTTTCTAACATTGTATACTTGCCAACTCACTCATACATGAGCAGAATGCCCAGAGAACTATGTTTCAGTGGTCAATGCAGGTGTTTGGTTGTCTTGCAAAGTTTCAGTTCAGTTCAGTCGCTTAGTTGTGTCTGACTCTTTGCAGCCCCATGAATCACAGCACACCAGGCCTCCCTGTCCATCACCAACTCCCGGAGTTCACTCAAACTCATGTCTATTGAGTCAGGGATGCCATCGAACCATCTCATCCTCTGTCGTCCCCTTCTCCTCCTGCCCCCAATCCTTCCCAGCACCAAGGTCTTTTCCAATGAGTCAACTCTTCACATGAGGTGGCCAAAGTATTGGAGCTTCAGCTTCAACACCAGTCCTTCCAATGAACACCCAGGACTGATCTCCTTCAGGATGGACTGGTTGGATCTCCTTGCAGTCCAAAGGACTCTCAAGAGTCTTCTCCAATACCACAGTTCAAAACCATCAGTTCTTCAGCGCTCAGCTTTCTTCACAGTCCAACTCTCACATCCACACATGACCCCTGGTAAAACCATATCCTTGACTAGATGGACCTTTGTTGGCAAAGTAATGTCTCTGTTTTTATATGCTATCTAGGTTGGTCACAACTTTCCTTCCAAGGAGTAAGCATCTTTTACTCCTCCTGCATCTTCATGGCTGCAATTACTATCTGCAGTGACTTTGGAGCCCCCCAAAAATAAAGTCAGCCACAGTTTCCACTGTTTCCCCATCTATTTCCCACGAAGTGATGGGACTGGATGCCATGATCTTCGTTTTCTGAATGTTGAGCTTTAAGCCAACTTTTTCATTCTCCACTTTCACTTTCAAGAGGTTCTTTAGTTCCTCTTCACTTTCTGCCATAAGGGTGGTGTCATCTGCATATCTGAGGTTATTGATATTTCTCCCAGCAATCCTGATTCCAGCTTGTGCTTCTGCCAGCCCAGTGTTTCTCCTATATGTGACTCTGCATATAAGTTAAATAAGCAGGGTGACAATACACAGCCTTGACGTACTCCTTTTCCTATTTGGAACCAGTCTGTTGTTCCATGTCCAGTTCTAACTGTTGCTTCCTAGCCTGCATACAGGTTTCTCAAGAGACAGGTCAGATGGTCTGGTATTCCCATCTCTTTCAGAATTTTCCACAGTTTATTGTGATCCACACAGTCAAAGGCTTTAGCATAGTCAATAAAGCAGATATAGATTTTTTTCTGGGACTCTGTTGCTTTTTCAATGCCAGTAGATGTTGGCAATTTGATCTCTGGTTCCTCTGCCTTTTCTAAAACCAGCTTGAACATTTGAACATTTGAAAAGTTTGGTAACATTAAAAATATTGTGCAGTGCATGATCTATGAATATGATGAAAACTCCTACAATCAGGAAAAGGACATACGGTTCTCAGAATGTTAAGGTTACCTTGATCTGGCCACAATTTTCATGTGTTGTGCCTGATAATGTTTATTTCTGCTGCTTTGCTTGTTTAGTATCATTGTCATCAATAAATTTTGCTGCACAGGGTGTGTTTTTCCTGTTGTGAAACATTTTTGTGTTGTTGATGCTTTGAGTAATAATTTTCCAGTAACTAAAATTTCTGGGTATGTGACTGCAATTCAAAGAAATTTCATCCTAACTCCTAGACTTAATTTAAGAGCTAACTAGGCTATGGAGGTTGCAACAGTGAATAAAATTCAATGCCTGCCTTTCTGTCCCTCAGAAAAATCAGCATTAAAACCAAATGGCAGAGGACAAGATGATGGAGGAGCAGATGAATGTGGAGCACACCTCTCTCCATGGACACATCACAAATACACCTTCAGACACAGCAGACCTTGCAGAGCACCAGCTGAGAGTGGGCAGGAGCACCTGCCCACCAGGAAAGAATATACAGAACCAGACAAAACTCAGTAGGATGAAGGAAATGGGGGAAAAACAGGGGAGTTAGTAGGACTGGACCTGCCCTCGGCAGGTGGGGGAACTGAAGCAGGGTTTCGATCCCCACATCTAGGCAATTGTGTAGGACAGAGGAGAAGCGTTGGAGGCTGACAGTGAAGCAGCTCATCTGTGATAATCTAAAGGGCGAGGGTGGGATGATTTGAGAAGGTAGCATTGAAATGTGTTTATTATCATATGTGAAGCAGATCGCCGGTCCAGGTTTGATGCATGAGACAAGGTGCTCAGGGCTGGTGCACTGGGATGATGATCCTAGGGCATGGGACGGGGAGGTGGAGGAGGATTCTGGATGGGGAACACATGTGCATCCCTTGCTGATTCATGTTGATGTTTGGCAAAAATCACTACAATATTGTGAAGTAATTATCCTCTAATTAAAATAAATAATTTTTTTTAAAGTGATGAAAAAAATAAAAAATGTATAAAAAAATAATAAAGGGAATGAGAATCACAAAGACAATCAATCCTTGCTGCATGTACCCCAGACAGGAATATGGACCCCCTAAAAGGCACAGCGGCTGGGAGTTGGAGGGTAAGGATTGTGGACTAATCTGAGGACAAGATCTGCTGCTGACTGCGGGGAGACAGCCTGAGGGGATGTGAGAGAGGAGTTTGTGGTGGGAAATGCCAATGGAGGAAAACCAGGCAGACTTGGAGGCATGGCAATGCTGCTGTGTCATGCTTAGGGGGTGGAGCCATCACTGTAGCCACTTTCTCCCCTCATGCCAGCACCATCAGCTGAAGGATAGAGAGGCTGGCCCTTTAAGCACCTGATGTGCCAAACATCAGAGTAGGACCCTAGTTGGAGAGGGAGCCCTTTAAGTGCCTGATACTCCAAACAACATAGAAGGACCTCAGCCAAGGGGCCTTTTAAGTGCCTTAATGGGCATTAAGTGCCTTAATCCTTTTGAAGGAAGTCTCCATTACTGCCATTAACCCTACCATAGTTTGGCTTCAGGCCAAACTACAAGGAGGGAACACAGTCCCACCTATCAAGAGAAAATTGGATTAAAGATTTACTGAGCATGGCCCCTCCCATCACAGCAAGACCTAGATTCCCTCACAGCCAGTCCCTCCCATCAGGAAGCTTCCATAAACCTCTTATCCTTACCCATCAGTGGACAGACAGAATGAAAACCACAATCACATAAAACTAACCAAACTAATCACATGGATCATAGCCTTGTCTAACTCAATCAAACTATAAGCCATGCCATGTAGGGTCACCCAAGATAGATGGGTCATGGTGGCGAGTTCTAACAAAATGTGGTTCACTGGAGAAGGTAATGGCAAACCACTTCAGTATTCTTGTTTTGAGAACCTCGTGAACATGTAAAAATATATGACACTGAAAGATAAACTCCCCGGGTCAGTAGGTGCCCAATATGCTACTGGAGAAGAGTGGAGAAATAGCTCCAGAAAGAATGAAGAGGATGAGCCAAAGAAAAACAGTGCCCAGTTGGGGATGTACTTGGTGATAGAAGTAAAGTCTGATGCTATAAAGAACAATATTGCATAGGAACCTGGAATTTTAGGTCCATGAATCAAGGTAAATTGGAAGAGGTCAAACAGGAGATGGCAAGAGTGAACACTGACATTTTAGGAATCAGTGAACTAAAATGGACCTGAATGGGTGAATTTAATTCAGATAACCATTACATCTACTACTGTGGGCAAGAATCCCTTAGAAGAAATGGAGTAGCTATCCTAGTCAACAAAAGAGTCCGAAATGCAGTACTTGAGTGCAATCTCAAAAATGATAGAATGATCTCTGTTTGTTACCAAGGCAAACCATTCAACATCACAGTAATCGAAGTCTATGCCCCCAACCACTAATGCCAAAGAAGCTGAAGTTGAATGATTTTATGAAGACCTACAAGATCTATAACTAACATCAAAAAAAGGTGTCCTTTTAATCTTTTCAAAAGTAGGAAGTCAAGAGATACCCAGAGAAACAAGCAAGTTTGGCTTTGGAGTACACAATGAAGCAGGGCAAAGGTTAACAGAGTTTTGCTAAGAGAATGCACTTGTCATAGCAAACACCCTCTTCCAACAACTCAAGAGACAACTCTACACATGGTCGTGACCAGATGGTCAATACCAAAATCAAATTGATTATATTCTTTGCAGCCAAAGATGGAGAAGCTCTATACAGTCAGCAAAAACAAGACCAGGAGCTGACTGTGGCTCAGATCATGAACTCCTTATTGCCTAATTCAGACTTAAATTGAAGAAAGTAGGGAAAACCACTAGACCATTCAGATATGACCTAAATAAAATCCTTTATGATTATACAGTGGAAGTGACAAATAGATTCAAGGGATTAGATCTGGTAGACAGAGTGCCTGATGAACTATGGACAGAGGTTTGTAACTTTGTACAGGAGGCAGTGTTCAAAACCATCCCCAAGAAGAAGAAATGCAAAAAGGAAAAATGGTTGTCTGGGGAGGCCTTATCAATAGCTGAGAAAAGAAGAGAAGTGAAAGGCAAAGGGGAAAAGGAAAGATACACCCCACTGAATGCAGAGTTCCAAAGAATAGCAAGGAGAGATAAGAAAGTCTTCCTAAGTGATCAATGCAAAGAAATAGAGGAAAACAATAGATCAGGATCTATTCAAGAAACGAGATCTCTCCAGGAAAATTAGAGATACCAAGGGAGCATTTCATGCAAAGATGGGCTCAATTAAGGACAGAAACAGTGTGGACCTAACAGAAGCAGAAGATATTAAGAAGAGGTGACAAGAATACACAGAAGAACTATACAAAAAAGATCTTTTGACCCAGATAACCACCATGGTGTGATCATTCATCTAGAGCCAGACATCCTGGAGTGTGAAGTCAAGTGGGCCTTAGGAAGCATCACTATGAACAAAGCTAGTGGAGGCGATGGAATTCCAGGTGAACTATTTCAAATCCTAAAAGATGATGCTGTGAAAATGCTGCACTCAATATGCCAGCAAATTTGGAAAACTCAGCAGTGGCCACAGGACTGGAAAAGGTCAGTTTTCATTCCAATCGCACACAAAGTCAACGCCAAAAACTGTTCACACTACCGTACAATTGCCCTCATCTCACAGACTAGCAAAGTAATGCTCAAAATTCTCTAAGCTAGGTTTCAACAGTATGTGAGTTGAGAAATTCTGGATGTTCAAGCTGGATTTAGAAAAGGAAAGGCAGAGGAACCAGAGATCAAATTGCCAACATCCGCTGGATCTCCGAAAAAGCAAGAGAATTCCAGGAAAAATCTGATTCTGCTTCATTGACTAGGCTAAAGCCTTTGATCGTGTGGCTCACAGAGAACTGTGGAAAATTCTTCAAGAGATGGGAACACCAGACCACCTTACTTGCCTCCTGAGAATTCTGTGGAAGTCAAGAAGTAAGAGTTAGAATCAGACATGGAACAATGGACTGGTTCCCAGTTGGGAAAGGAGTACGTCAAGGCTGTATATTGTCAGCCTGTTTATTTAACTTATATGCAGTGTACATCATGAGAAATGCTGGGCTGAATGAAGCACAAGCTGGAATCAAGATTGCTGGGAGAAATATCAATAACCTCAGATATGCAGATTACACCACCCTTATGGCAGAAAGTGAAGAGGAACTAAAAAGCCTCTTGATGAAAGTGAAAGAGGAGAGTAAAAAAGCTGGCATAAAGCTCAACATTAAAAAAACTAAGATCATGGTGTCCAGTCCTATCACTTCCCCACCCTACCTGCATTTCTACACCATGCCCCTTCCTTCCCTTCTCTCATTGTTCGCATTCCTATTCCAGAAGGGCATGCCCAAGGTCCCTCTGCCTAGAATCTGTTTTCTTTTTCTGTCATTGGTCTTTCTTGTTATTCCTCTTTTCCTTCCCTCTTCCCCTCCTAGCAGCTTGCTACCACTGTGGGAGTCTGAGGCCTGTGGACACAGACATTGACAGGTTTATCCAGCACAGCTCAGTGGAGAACATCTTTCCTGCACATTCAAGTGTTTTCAGGTTCTTTCTACACTTAAACTGTCTGGTGCTGTGCAGGCAGATTCTCCTTGGAGAGCTACCTTGAAGTAAGCTCAGAAGCGATCCTACAGACTGTTTTTTTGAGAACCTGCTGTGTGACAAGTAACTTAGAGTTATATATACATATATATATATCCAGCCCCGAACATAAATTGGTACAGCTGACACTATGGAAAACAATATGGAGGTTCATTAAAAAGCAAAAAACAGAGGTGCCATATGATCTAACAATACCACTCCTGGGTATGTATCTGGACAAAACTAATTTGAAAAGATACATGCACCTCTGTGTTCATGGTAGCATTATTTACAGTAGTCAAGACACAGAGGAAAGCTAAATGCCCATCAACTGAGGAATGGATAAAGAAATGAGGTACATACACACAATGGACTATTACTCAGCCATTAAAAATGAAACAACGCCATTTGCAGCAACATGGATGGACCTAGGGATTATTGTACGAAGAGAAGTAAGTCAGAGAAAGACAAATATTACATGGCATCACTTATACGTAGAATCTAAAATATGACACAAGTGAACTTATTTATGAAACAGAAACAGACTCACAGACATAGAAAACAAACTTATGGTTACCAAAAGAGAAAGAGATTGGGGGAGGGGTAATTTAGAAGTTTGGGATTAACAGATACAAACTATTATATATAAAATAGATTAAAAAAACAAGGACCTACTGTATAACATTGGGAATTATATTCAATATCTTATAATAAATCATAATGGAAAAGAATAAGAATATATATTCATATATATTTATGAATCAATTTGCTGTACATAAAAAATTAACACAAAATTGTACTTTAATTAAAAAAGAAATAACTCTACCTGGTGCTAATGTGGACTATAACATAGGCAAGTAGGATAGATGGATATTTTCTGGAAAGCATCCTTGGCTGCAAGCACAGGCTGGCACCAAAGACTGAATCCAGATCTTAAATGACTTAACCTGGGGAATGCGTAACACTTTATACTTTTCTATCCCACCCCTTTTTATATGTTAATGCTTCTGACCTCCCTTCCTTACTTCCTCCTCTTCAGTCTGTCTAAACACCAGTTCCCCAAAAAACTAGCTCCCCAAGTACTTGACCATGTGGAACATGAACCAATCACAGCAACTAAGCAAAATGGGCACCAACTAGGTCTCCAGGAGCCTGGACCATTGGGGTGGGATCTTGTCAGATGGGGTCTTGAGAAAAGCCAGGTAGACCAGAAGGCCCCAGGGAACTCAGTCCTTTGATAAGTAGACAGTGGCACCACCTGCTGAGTGTCAAATCCAAATATTAATGCTATTGTGATATCTCTTTTGTCTTGAAAAGATGAGGTGGCAGTAGGAAGTTTCTAGACTCCTTTGATCAATTTCCCTGATTCACTCAACCTCAGAACCATATATGGCTGCCACCAGAGGGCACTCCCCACTGCCACTCCAGACTGCAAAGCTTAGCCTCAAACCAAGCCCTGTATTCCTAAAACTGTCTGGTCTAGTGGAGGCTCTCAGAATTGCTGAAAGGGCAAAGCATCAGAAAGGAAATGTATTTCACAGTGAGGGTGAAGTGGCTGTTGTTTCACTCAATTGGTTTGTCTCTTTAATTTACCCAAACAGTATCATCTGTTGGAGAAAACAACCTAAAACATTTAATTTTGTTTACTTCGATTGCTTTAAAGGATTGTTTATGCTTAAGGGCTAACTTGGACGAGGTGTCTCCATCTCCAACATCTTTCCTTTGATAACTAATGAGCTTAGCTTTAGTCACCATGGGATCATGCTTGCTTTTTTTTTTTTTTTTTTTCAGTCAGGGCCGTCTCTAATTACTATGTATTTGGCAATCAAAATATCCTCCAAATGGCATTTAAAAAAAATTCCATAAGACCCTTAGTTTTCTTGCCACCTTAGGGACAGCAAACTTTTTATTAAATAGCAATCCATCGAAGACACAATATCTGCCCAAAATGTGAGGCCAGACTTATAAAAATCAAGAGGCTTTTGGCTAGTTGATGCTGAAAGACCTGTGGCTGACATAAGTGAGAAAGAACATTTGAATTTCTCTACAGATTTTTAAAAATCACGTTTAAAACCTGCATCCATGACTCATGTGGGAGAGTCTCTATCATTTTCCCATTTCAAAGTCGATTAATTTGCTATGAGTTTGACTGAAGAGATTTAGAAACTTGCTCACCTTCTTGTTCCTATTTTTTCTGAATTGAGTACAAGATTTGGAAGTTTGTAAAGGCTGAATAAAATTGTTTTTTTTTCTTTAGCTTTGCAATTTGTTTCAGTAAAATCGTGAGGCTCAAAGGATGAGCTAAGTACTATTTGAGATCATCATTACATTACATTTCATCATTACATCATTACATTTCAGAAGGAGGGAGGGTGGAGCGTGCTCTTCTGTCTAAGGAAATGTGGACCCTCAGCCTCGCTGTTACTGTAATTTCAGAAAAGGTTGTTTTTTTTTTTTTTTTTTTTCTTGTTCCAAGTTTCTTGCTCAGCAATCTGGGGTATATGCTGAGTTGCTGTCCTCCAGGGTCAAAGATGGAGTTTTCAAGGTTCTGTCTCTCCTTTCTTTCTGAAAACCTTTCTTTTCTTAAACTTCGCCTCTCTCAGCATATGACCCTCAAATCAATTTTCCTGCTTCATACTGGTCTTTCCAAGGCATTTCAGCAACCTTGTTTGAACTCTCTGTTTGCAGAAAGTTCTGCATGAGAACAGTAACCAATGCTGCATAGAGCTGGAAGATCTGTTTGCAGTATGCAGTTTGCAAAGTCAAAGTTTATGCAGCCTCCTAGCTAGTTCCCTTCATAATTTTACCCCAGGAGAACTCTAAAATGAGGCTACAATGATGTTTACTAGGACAACTCAACATCCACACTGCTCAGCAGGGGGCCAGTGTGGCCCATCCCAGCAGCTTCTTCTGTTCAAGCTCCAGGAATCCATCTAACTTGTCACTGAAGCACTGGAACACTGGTCCTCATTGATACTTGTTAAATTATTTCTCAGCTCAGAATTGGAGCTCAGAGATAATTTTCACTAAATTACAAAACAGCTCCTCTGGCATGTCCCTGGATACTGCAGTTTCCACAGCCCATGTGGAGGGTGTGACAAGCAACATCTGCTGATGTCACTACAAGACAGAGAGACCTAGCCTTGTTAGGCCTACCTGTAGCCCCCCTTTCCTCTGCCATAGTTATCAGCCATCGCCAAAACCTGTCACCTTGACTTTCAAAGATCCTCTTCCCTCAAACACTCTGATGACCTCTCTCCCTGAGCTTCTGTGTAGGTACTGAGGCTGCAGCAGAGGAGAAAGGCAGGCCCTTTGTGGAGACCTGCCACTGGGTTTCACTCAATCCTGTAACAGGTTTTGACTCAATTGAGAGCAGGCATTGGACAAGCACGGCAGGTACAGGGGCTTAGAGCAAGACTCAGGTCCTAGTCTTCAGTTTCACTAACATTAGAGAACACTCAGTACATAATCACTTAAGTCATTAATAGCTATACCTGTGATAAGCATCAGAAAAGAGAAATGTGTGTTATAGTAAAATAGATTACAGGTTGTTTTCCTGGACTAGGGTGGAGGTGAGGTATCCAGAAAGGGCGCTTCAGGGAAATGATATTTACATGATGCTAGGAAAGATGGGCCTGAGCCAGCCAGAGACCATAACCCTGGGGACAGAGCTCTGCTGTGGGACAAACTTGTAATGTGCTGGGTAATGGAAATTGCGTGGCAGGAACAGAGGCCCTGACAAGTCAGTAGGTAGCTAGGCAGGCTGTGGTTAAGGCTTTGGAGTAGGCACGGATGGTTTTATTACTCCAGTGGAATTGAGAACAGAAGTTGATGGGAAAATTAAGAAGAAACCTTTGGGGGAGAGTGTGGTCTCCATGGGAGCTGTAGCTACAAGGACAGCATAGGAAGGTGTATAGACTGTGCCAGGCCTAGGGTGGATGAGATACAGGGCAGCAGGGTGTCCACACACAGATCGTGGTGCCAACTGAGTCCTGGGGTCAGGAACAAACTACATTTGCAGGGGACAAGGGGGGAAGGCCCGTAGGAGGAAGGGCACCCAATGGGGCACGTGAGGAGGGTGAGCAGCACGTGGAGGATCAAGGTTCCCCTAAGGCCATGGGCCACACTCTCCCGAGCACTCTTTCCTCAGCTTTTTGAAATATACATTTCAGTTGCTGAAGTATAAAATTGCTGAAGTAAAATGTGCATTCACATGCAAAAATTAAACACAACAGAAAGGAATGAAGTGAAAGTAAAAGTCAGCCCTACATCCAACTTCTCCTGAAAGGCATTTTCTTATTTTATTGCACTAAAGGATCTGGTGAGCCTACATTTCTTGATTTAAACACTTTCTGTGACTCCTCATCTAGTCTCTCCCTCCACTTTCTTCCAGTTCTTCAGAGTGTGGCATGGTTTTCAGTTCTCCCACTGGTTACCTTTATAACTTTGTAAGTTCAGTTCAGTTCAGTTCAGTTCAGTTCAGTTCAATCACTCAGTCATGTCCGACTCTTTGTGACCCCATGAATCGCAGCTTGCCAGGCCTCCCTGTCCATCACCAACTCTCAGAGTTCACTCAGACTCACGTCCATCGAGTCAGTGATGCCATCTAGCCATCTCATCCTCGATCATCCCCTTCTCATCGTGCCTCCAATCTCTCCCTGCATCAGAGTCTTTTCCAATGAGTCAACTCTTCGCATGAGGTGGCCAGAGTACTGGAGTTTCAGCTTCAGCATCATTCCCTCCAAAGAAATCCCAGGGCTGACCTCCTTCAGAATGAACTGTTTGGATCTCCTTGCAGTCCAAGGGACTCTCAAGAGTCTTCTCCAACACCACAGTTCAAAAGCATCAATTCTTTGGTGCTCAGCTTTCTTCACAGTCCAACTCTCACATCCATACATGACTACTGGAAAAACCACAGCCTTGACTAGACGGACTTTTGTTGGCAAAGTAATGTCTCTGCTTTTCAATATGCTACCTAGGTTGGTCATAACTTTCCTTCCAAGGAGTAAGCGTCTTTTTATTTCATGGCTGCAATCACCATCTGCAGTGATTTTGGAGGCCCCCCCCCAAAAAAAAGTCTGACACTGTTTCCACTGTTTCCCCAGCTATTTCCCATGAAGTGATGGGACCAGATGCCATGATCTTCATTTTCTGAATGTTGATCTTTAAGCCAACTTTTTCATTCTCCTCTTTCACTTTCATCAAGAGGCTTTTTAGTTCCTCTTCACTTTCTGCCATCAGGGTGGTGTCATCTGCATATCTGTGGTTATTGATATTTCTCCCGGCAATCTGGATTCCAGTTTGTGCTTCTTCCAGCCCAGCGTTTCTCATGATGTACTCTGCATATAAGTTAAATAAGCAAGTTATGTGAATTTATTTGTCTGATGGCATCAGTTGGACAATCTCTCTGGTCTGCCTTTCATCTGAGATGTGGAAATATTTCCCCCTGCACTTTCCTCCCACATTTACAATGTTTTCACACTTACAGTTCTGTTTCTTAGTCCTGAGTCTGTGTTTACTCTAGATGTTGACTGAAAACTCAGAAGCAGCTTTCACAGTATCAGAGGGATCTTAATGGCTGTTAGTGCAAACATGAGCAGGGCAGTTGGATGCAGAGAGAAAGACTTAGGATTCCTGAACTAATCAATCTGGTAAGTATATACCAAAAACCAAGGTCAAATGAAGTCTCCAAAAAAATGTGTTGCCCATCCAATCTCGAAAGCAAAGTTTAGCAAATATTTTTTTCTGTAAAGAGCCAAACAGTTACTGTTTAGGCTTGGCAAGCCATGTGTTCTATGTCAGAGCTACTACCATCTGCTGTTGCAGCATAGAAGGTGTTGTAGAAACTATCGAGTGGGCCAAAAATTTCATTCGGGTTTTTCCATAAGATGTAATGGAAAAACTTGAATGACCACTTATTTTATCAATACATGATAAAACACAGATGGCTGTGTCCAAAAAACAAACAAACAAACAAACAAACAGAAAACAAAATTGTCATCCAAAACAAGCTACAGCCAACCTGGTTTAAAGCATCAGTCCTCTAAATGTGGTGAACTTCAGAAACCCCTGGGAGGTCCCCCCCACCCCCCGCCAATAGTTTCTGATTCAGCAAGTCTTGGGTGGGCCTGGAACTTGTTAAAAGTTCCCAGGCGGCACCCCTTGACTATGCTGATGCATGCTACATTGTTTTTGCTTTGTACTAGAGCATCATCCCCTTGTACATATTTGGTATTTTCCTGGGGTTCCTAAAAGCCTTTTTTTTTTTGCATTTGGAAACTGACTATAGCTTATCACCAAGATTTTCCATCATCATCATGATGATTTTTATTTTATGCTTTCATGAGTGCTTGCTCAGTTGTGTCTGACTCTTGGCGACTCCATGGACTGCAGACTGCCAGGTTCATGAATCTACTTTTTTCTTAAAATAATTCCCTGAAGCACTCCCAGTCTTGCATTTGCTAGACCAGTTGCTCTCCAAGCTTACTGTTCATTCATCATCTAAGACTATCCTTCACTGTCTCCAGGATGGGGCTTCTCCCTCTCAGGTCCTATGCTTTCCTATATCCTGGATTTACATTAGTCTTACTGCGCATCATCAAGGAGTAATTTTTTCACAAAATATACATGAGATAGCTTCAGAAATCAAGCCTGCCAATGCCTAAACTTAGACTTCTAGCCTCCAGAATTGTGAGAAAATAACATCTTTAAGCCACATGTCTGGTATTTTGTTATGGCAGCCTGAGCTGACTAATTCACAGGAGGAGTAGAGCAGAGAGGAAGCCAGATGAGATTAAAAATATTATCCAGGAGCTAAATAAAACAGGTACAATGAAAAAAGCCATGATTCAAGTCTGTGACAATCAGTTTAAATCTAACCTTAACCTAACTGGCCAATGGTCATACCTGGACCACCAAGGCAAGGGTTGAGCAGGGACTGGACATGCCACTAGAACTGAAAGACAAGGCAAGCACTCAGCCCCCCATCAGACAAGGAATAACCAGAGAATTAAATCCACAGGAATACTCCAAGAATCATTCTGCAGCTGCTGTGAATCTCAAGATATGAATCCCAATGGAAAGAGGTAAGGCATTTAACAAGCTGATCAGAAAGTTATTCTGATAGGGCTTAGATCATATGATACTAGTGACATGAGGATAGCTTGATTATTTTAGATATTTTAAATCTATAGTCATTAAACTTATCTTGATGCCCATCAAAGAATTTGACACCATGGTCATGATGAAGAAATTACCACCAGTTAGTCAAGTAGCTAGCACTTCTTTGATTCTTCTCTGCTTTTCATTTTGTGCCATTAGTTCTTCATTCAGATAATAAAACAAAAAAGAGTATATAGAGAAAATGTACGATTTTGTGACGTTTTTAAAAAAATCACAGCACACTTGAAGCAAGTATATTGTTTTTGTTGTTTAGTTGCTAAGTCATGTCCAACTCTTTTGCGACCCGATGGACTATAGCCCGCCAGTGGGTTACTAGTTCCTTCTCCAGAGGATCTTCTTGACCCAAGGGTCAAACCCGAGTCTCCTGCATTGGCAGGCAGATTCTTTGCCACTGAGCCACAGGGAAGCCTGAAGCAAGTATAAGTAAACATAAAAGGAAGGCACTCCAGAGTTTTGCAAGTTTAACTCATTACACTTTTACAGAATGAGTATTCAAAGTTACCCTAAAGGAAGAGATTGATTCCAGGCAAGAACAAGGAACCATTGCATTCCAATCCATAATGTCAAACTACTGAAGAAGAGAGTCCAGCATGGATTTTCCTTTTTCACCATAAAACTTTCAGATTACCATTTGACTTTCCTTCAGTCAATATAAATGTTCAGTTCTGTCTATTTACAATAGCCAAGACATGGAAGCAACCTAAGTATCCACTGACAGAGGAATGGATAAAGATGTGGTATATATATATATATGTATATGCAATGGAATATTCCTCAGTCCAAAAAAAAGAATGAAATAATGCCATTTGTAACAGCATGGATGAACCTAGAGATTATCATATTAAGTGAAGTAAATCAGACAGAGAAAGACAATATCATGTAAGTGATATTATATGACAAAATGACACAAATAAACTTATTTGCAAGACAGAAATAGACTCACAGACATAGAAAACAAACATGGCTACCAAAGGGAATAAATTAGGAGTTTGGGATTAACAGAAATACGCACTACTGAAATATAAAATAAACAGAGAAGTTCTGTATAACACAGGGAACAATATTCAGTATCCTGTAATAACTTATAATGGAAAAGAATCTGGAAAGAACAAATTCAAATATATATCTGAATCACTTTGATGTACACCTGAAACTAACACAGCATTGAAAATCAACTATACTGCAATAAAAAATAAATAAGTAAATAGACATGCATTTCTGTGGCAGTTAATGTTTTTTCTTAACTATAAAATGGATAACTATTTTATTTTGTATGTTGATTTCCTTGTGTTTTTGTTTCTCTTCAATTATGAGACTGATTTTGGAGAAAATCAAGCTTTGATGTGGCAAAGAGGTGGCAGTCCCTGAAATGCCTGGCCCAACCCAGGGCTTCTGTGGATAGTGCCAGTCTGGGGTAGGCAGCCACATCTCCATCTGGTAGGATCCATGCACCTGACCTTGGCCTGCAATAGACAACAAAAAGTTTGGGAGTGGGGGAAATTGGTGTTTTGGGGACTTGGGGAGTTGTGGTTTCCAATTTAACTTGATTATTTTTAGCAAGTAAAGTTGAGTTGACCATATATTCTTTTTGTATATGGGTTCCTGGAAACACAAATTTGGGGGCATATTTAAAGATTGATATGGGGTTTCCCTGGTGGCTCAGCAGTAAGAATCTGCCTGCAATACAGGAGATGAGGATTTGATTTGTGAGTCAGGAAGATCCCCTGGAGAAGAAAATGGCAACCCACTCCAGTATTCTTGCCTGGGAAAATCCCATGGATAGAGGAGTCTGATGGTGTCACAAAGAGTAGGACACAACTGAGTGACTAAACCACCACCACCAAACATAATATAGAACAGAGAGGTTACTGTTTATTTTACAAAATAATTTCCTTAGGGAAGTATCTCAGCTGGGTAATATTTTCAAGTGAGTTTTATGTTTCTGTGGCTATAACCTTTAAGATAGTTTTAATGAGAAATAGCTAAGAGATAGTAGAACAAAGGACTTGCCATTTCCTGATGAAATAGCATGATTTTCAAAGAGTATTTAAGAAAAACCAATATTCTGTAAAGTGATTAGCTGCTCAAACTTTCAATAAATCTATATTTAAATATATATATATATATTCAACTCAAGAGCAACATAAAATAAGAAATGCATAAGACAAGGTATGGGAAAGGTTAGCATAAAGCTAACAGTCATACCTCCACTGGGTACACCATTCTTCCAGCATGCTGATATGTTCACCAAACCAGAAACCCCATAAATCTTACTGTCCAGGAATTGTTATTGAAGTTTTGTTTTGCAGGTATAATGGATGAAATAAATGGCCATCAGGAACTGAACTTAAGCTCAGTACCTCTCCCCTTCCTGGAGGTCAAGGGTTGGGGCTAATAGTTCTAACCCTGCAATAAAGTGTTTAGTTTCTCTGTCAACCAACCCCCACCCCAAAGCTATCACCACCACCCTCCATCTCCACCAAAAATCACCTTATTAATGTAAATTCAGGTCTCACATATGGTTGAAAGGGGTTCATTGTGAAAATCCAAATACACTCATCACTCGGGAAATTTCAAGGATTTTAGGGGCCCTGTGCTAGGAACTGAAAACAAATATCAAATATATATGCTTCTGTTATACCACACAATATGTTAGGAAACGTTATATATCTGTAGTAATCATGAGGTGATGATATTGATAGAAAGATAAACACATACATCAATGGAACAGAATAGAGGTCCCCAAAACTCGCACAATTGGCCCAAATGAGTTATGAAAAAGGTACTAAAGCAATTCAGTGGAGGAAGGATAGTCTTTTCCACAAATGTTGCTGAAGCAACTGCGCATCTACAGCCAAAACAACTTGAATTTTCCAGCCTATAACTTCCCGGGTGAAGCACTGGTAGAGAACCTGACTGTCAATGCAGGGCATGCAGGTTCACTCCCTGGGGCTGGAAGATCCCCTGGGGGAGAAAATAGCAACCTTCTAAGGTATTCTTGCCTGGAAAATTCCATGGACAGAGCACCCTGGTGGGTGACCGTCCATGGTGTGGCAAAGAGTCAGACACAACTGATCACACACACACACATATATGGTACAAAGAAAAAACTGGGATATATGTTTAGACAAAGACTTCTTAGACTTGGTATCAAAAGCATGATTTTTATATAAAAAGAAAAAATGATAAGCTGGACCTCAGCAAAACTATTGCTCTATGAAAAGCAATAAGAAAAGGATGAGAGCTAGGAGAACATATACACAATCCATAAATCTATCAAGTGAGTTGTGTTTATAATATATTAATAACCCTCAAAAGTCGAGAGTGAAAATAACAATCTGATGAGAAAAGGGGCAAAAGACATTTTACTGAATAGGATATTCAGAAGACAAGTAAGCACTTGAAAAGCTATTCTTATCATTAACCATTAGGGAAATATAAATTCTAAGTACAATGTAATAGAACTGCATACTTATCTGACTCTTTGTGACCCTGTGGACTATATGGAATTCTCCAGGCCAGAATACTAGAGTGGGTAGCCTTTCCCTTCTCCAGGGTATCTTCCTGACCCAGCAATCACCTCGGGGTCTCCTGCATTGCAAGTGGATTCTTTACCAACTGAGCTATCAGGGAAGCCTATATACTTATCAGAACGGTACAAAAAAAAAAAAAAAAACACACACACACACAAAAAAACCAAACAAGCAAATCAAAGTAATGATAACACCAAATACTGGCAAGAATGAAGAGTAACTGGATCACTTACACATTGCTGGTGGAAATGTAAAATGGTACAGTGGCACAGTCACTCTGGAGAAGAGTACAGAAGCTTCTTATAAAATATTTATGATATATTTATTATACAACCCAGCACTTACACTCTTGGACACTTATCCCAGAGAAATAAATATATATATATCACAGGAAAACTTGTATATAAATGTTCATAGTAGTTCTAGTAATAATTACTAGCACTGGAAATGACTCATGTGTCCCTTAGAAGGTAAATGGCTAAATTATGGTCCATCCATAGCTTGGAAAACTTTCAGCAATAAAGAGGAACAAATTATTTTAATAGTAAAAAAAAAACTTGGTTGAATCTCAAGGAGATTGTATTGAATGAAAATTAAAAAAACAATCTCAAAAGGCTATATGCTATATGATTCCATTAATAAAGCATCCTTGAAATGACAAAAGTCACAGATAACAATTCAGTGGTTGCATGGGCTGGGGACAGAGGGAGAGGGTTGTGGCTACAAAGGCTAATATACCTGTTTTGTGTCTTGACTGTATCACACATATTTGTGCATGAGTAAGATAAAGAAACTCCAGTACTTTGGCTACCTCATGTGAAGAGTTGACTCATTGGAAAAGACTCTGATGCTGAGAGGGATTGGGGGCAGGAGGACAAGGGGATGACAGAGGATGAGATGGCTGGATGGCATCCCTGACTCAATGGACATGAGTTTGAGTGAACTCCAGGAGATGGTGATGGACAGGGAGGCCTGGCGTGCTGGGATTCATGGGGTTGCAAAGAGTTGGACACTACTGAGCGACTGAACTGAACTGAAGATAAAGTTATGTAGAACTAAATATCCACAAACAGACAAGTAAGTGCATTAGAATATATAAAATCTGACAAGTTTGCTGGCTTACATAAATGCCCATCTTCTCTTTGTAACATCAAAGCTTTGGTCATTAAGATGTTATCACTGAGGAATTGGGTGAAGGGTATACAAAATCTCTATTATTTCTTAGGCCTGCATTTGAATCAATAAGTATCTTAAACTAAGAAGTTAAAAAATACATAAAATAATCATATTCTGGGTCCAAGTCTGCCACTAAAATTAGGTGGTGATTTAGAAGTTGTCTCTGGAACAGAGGATTAGAAGCATAGCTGGGCCTCTGTGTACAGAGCCATGCTCATGAGAATAAATTATCCCCAAAACTCATGGATAGGGTGCAGGAAAGCAAACCTGGGGCTTGGAAAGTGCATGTTTAAGAGATTTTGATAGTTGACATTTTAATAAATGCATTTCAGTACTTGTTATCAATTCAGTCGCTCAGTCGTGTCTGACTCTTTGCAACCCCATGAACTGCAGCACGCCAGGCCTCCCTGTCCATCACCAACACCCAGAGTCCACTCAAACCCATGTTATAAGAAGGGGGGAAAAGGGAAAGAGAGAAGGAGCGGGAGGGAGGAAGGAAGGAAAGGAAAAAGGAAGGAAGTAGAAAGAAAACATATTAGAAAAATTGCCATTTTGTAAACTTCAGTAAAATAAGTTATTCAGACAAGGATCAAGGGAGGCTGAAAAGCGCTAGAGGCAATGTGAGGAATGACATAGTCCGGTGTTTCCATGATAGCACCTCACAGATTGGTTGCTAATGAAAAAGGGAAAGCATACCTTCCTGTTGGAACACGCAGGTTGTTACACTTAGCTACATGGTCAAATTTGTATAGCACTAACAGAGATTTCCTAACATTATATGCTTTCTGATGTGATATGATAGAAATACACAGAAGCTGCACTCTTGTCAAAGATCTTTAGTCTAAATCTAAACAAGTTTTGAATCTAATTTCCAAAGTACATGAAGTCTGGAAAATAAAAGAATCAACCATACAAATTCAGAATATGGAATATTCTGTAAACTCAGTTTCTTATAGATCAATATCATGAAAAAAAGAAAATAAATCACTATCATAAAAAATCAGTATCGTTACAAAAGAAAAAAATCCACATTGAGGTGTACTCAGGAAATAGAGGTCAGTGGACACAAATTTGAGCTCTCCTTCTGACTCACTCTGGCTCAGCAGAGTGGAGTTGTCTGACTTTTTTTGCAACTACTGTCAGGAGACATCAATACATTTCCTGGTTCTACTGCTCAGTGTGGGGTTTACGCTTGTAGGTCCCACAGAACTAACCAGTAGAGGAGAGATCTCAAACATCTACCACCCCCAGGGCACAGTAACTCAGGACCCAGGAACTCAGTCTTTCTGGCCAAGAGGGCTATTAGTTCATCATGTTAGCTGCAGCCTGAGGGGCATGGTTCCAGTTAAATACACATTTAAGGGCTTACTGTAAACCCTGCCAGAGGCCTTAGAAGGTGGGTGCTGTGTTCATGCTCTCCCTGTGGAGTGGCCAGAGTGCCCATATCTCTCAGAGGGAATGTTTTACACATGTCTGGTGCCCTGGTTTTTATGTCTGGGGCCCTGATGTTGGTGGCTGTCACCGAGGGGATGTCCCTTGAATGCCTGGCTGTGGTGGCTAGTGGGGCTTGTGTTCCTGAATTCCACAGGACTACAACAATCGGAGAGAGAGTTCTCAGCAGTCTGCCACACCTAAGGCACTGAAAAGCAGCAGACATATCCCCACACTCTCTTTAGAATATTTGCTTGTCCTGGAGCTTCAGCCTGAGGGGTACCTAGAGGTACACATATCTAGAGGCTTACGGAGATGTTCTCAGGGGACATGAACCAGGGGATATAATTACTCTCTCCCTCTGCCCCATGACAGCTCACCCAGAAAGGAGATTACACACTCATCTGGAGCCTCAATATTTGTGATTGCCACCCAGGGAACAACTTCAGATTGCCTGGTTTGGTGCCCAGCCGGGCTTACGCTTGCAGTCCCACAGGACTGTCCATATTTCCACACTTTATTTAGAGTCAGTTTCATGTTATACACTCAAAGAGCAATAGCGTTCTAGTCAAACAGAACTTGGGAACAAGGTTGAGAGAATTTTCCCTGCCTGTTCATGGCAGTTCTATTGGGGCAGCTCCTCCTGCTCATGCAAGAATTCTGCGCTGTGTAGGCAGCTTTGCTGTGAGAACTGACAACCCTAAAATCTCAGTGGCTTACACCAACAAACGGTCAGTGCTGCTCGTGTTGCGTGATGTCTGCATATGGGCTGCAGGTCTGACCTGCATGTCTCTAGGACGTCGGGATCCAGGCTGAAGGAGATACCCCCTGGTGGGAAACGCCATGCTGGTGGGAGAGGGAACGTTCTCCATGGACCTGGCACTCTGCTCCTGCTCTTCTCATTTTCCCAGCAGAGTAGGTGCCGTGGGGCAGGCAGCTGTTGCCACCTGTGGGAATGCTGACCCAACCTGGGAATGGGGAGGAGAGCTGGGAAGGACGACACAGTCTACCACAGCTTGAAGCCACTTTCTGCTCAACAAATCCTTCCTCAGTGACCCCAGTTTAGAAGCTGTGGCAGAATTTCTCTCCTGGAATCCTAATTCCTCTCTGATGGATGTTGCTGTTTCCTTGCCAGGTTGCTGTCAAGAGGACTGACCCTCTGACCCTAACCTCAGTGACTCCAGCCCCTCGTCCACAACCCCTCTTCTGGTTGATGTCCCTGATGCAGACGTCTCGCCTGGAGGGCTGCGCCTTTCAACATCCTAACTGCTCGTCCCACCTCCACCTGCCTTTGGAGAAACCCTGTGACCTGGTGTCAGGTCCTCTCCCCATGTCAGTTCCACATCACGGTGCTGGGCTACCAGGTACTGATTTCTGTCTGGATACAGGATGTTCTGTTCAGCAGACTGGACTTCCTCCAGCAGTGACAGCTGGACCACTGCTCTTGTGCCCTCCTACCTACCCCCTCTCAGCTACTGGCCAACCAGCCTCACCGTGCAGAGCCAACCGGTCCATGACAGCTGAGTAATGAACAATGACACTCTCCTTTGCTTCTCAACTTGTCAAGTAACTTTCTATTAATTTTGTGTAGCAGGTTTGACTTTTAATCCACATCCTTAAGTGTGAATGAAATTCAGTACCCATGTTTTCGTGCTCTACATAGGAGGGAAATTGCTGGTTGCAGGGATGTACTTCTGTTCAAACTTGGCATACTGCAGAATAGTTTTCCAAAGTGGTGGCGCTAATTTATACTTGTAACAGCAACAGAATGCGGTTTTTCACAGCCTTGAAATTTTAGCCATCATGATGGGTATTTAGTATCATCTCTTGGTTGGTTTCCTGTACATATCCTGATGACTAACAATGCTGAGCAACTTTTATTTATCAACCAATCATTCTAAAACCTCCCCTTTGAGAAGTGGTTGCTCAAATATCTTCCCAATTTTTACACTGCATCTTTTTCTTACTAATTTGTAGAAGCACATTATATCATCTAAAGAAGGGAACTTTCTCTTTGTGTGTGCCTGACATATTGTTCCCAAGTTGTGACTTACATTTTCATTATTTTAGTGCTATATTTCAGTGAAGATATGTTCTCAGTTTTAGTGTAATCTGATTCTTCAATCTTTTTAATGTTCAAAGATTTGGTGTAGTGTTTAAGAAGTATTCTTCTATACCTATGTCATTATACACTCTACTTGAATATATTCTAACAAGTTCATTGCTTACTTTTCACATGTAGTTTTAAATTCCATGTGGAAATTGTTTGGGTGTGCATGTGTATGTTTGTGTATAAGCCATGAAATAAGGATCAATTTTCATTTTTAATTGACATCACTATTACTAATATGACTATTATTTATGTATTGCTATATACTAATAACAAATTAACAGAAAGAAAAATTAAGAATATCCCATTAACAATTGCACAAAAATAAAATTGGCATAGCTACTATGAAAAATAGGAAGAAATTTCATAAAAAATTAAATGTATAACTATCATCAGATCTAGAAAACCCAGTTCTGGGTATATAACTGAAGGAAATTCCCTCAGTATTTCTAAGAGATATCTTTGTTGCAGTATTATTTACAGTAGTGAAGATATAGATACAAAGTGTCTGTGGACAGATGAATGGATAAAGTAAACGTGATATATATTTTATATATCATTATATATGTGTATCTCTTCACCACTGCTCCAGCAAAGCACAGCCACTGCTCCTGACCTTGGACGTGTGCTATCTCCTCATGGCCACTCGTACCAGCGAAGGTCTGTCTTGTCAAGGCTATGGTTTTTCCAGTAGTCACGGATGGACGTGAGAGTTGGACTACAAAGAAAGCAGAATGCCAAAGAATTGATACTTTTGAACTGTGGTGTTGGAGAAGACTCTTGAGAGTCCCTTGGACTGCAAGGAGATCAAACCGGTCCATCCTAAAGGAAACCAGTCCTGAACATTCATTGGAAGGACTGATGTTGAAGCTGAAGCTCCAATACTTTGGCCACCTGATGCGAAGAACTGACTCATGTGAAAAGACCCTGATCTGGGAAAGATTGAAGGTGGGAGGAGAAGGGGACAACAGAAGATGAGATGGATGGATGGCATCACTGACTCAATGGACATGAGTGTAAGTAAACTCCGAGTGTTGATGATGGACAGGTAGGCCTGGCGTGCTGCAGTCCATGGGATTGCAGAGTCAGACACGACTGAGCGACTGAACTGAACTGATATATGTGTATATATATGTGTGTGTTTGTATGATTGATACAACAATGAAATATTATTCAGTAATACAAAGGAGGAAGATCCCACCATTTGTGATAACATGGATGAAAATTGAGGTCTTAAGTGAAATATGCCAAAGACAAATATCAGTTACTTGTGGAATATAAAAAAACCTTCAAACTTAAAGAAAGAGAATGCTGAATGTTGGATGTTGGTTGTCAGGGATTAGATGGTGGAAGAAATAGTAAGATATTGGTTAAGGAGCACAAACTTTCAGAATTAGTTCTAAGCATATAGTGTACAGCATGGTGACTACAATTAATAATACTGTATTGTGACAGTATACTAACACATATATATGGAATTTAGAAAGATGATAATGGTAACCCTGTATGTGAGACAGCAAAAGAGACACAGATGCATAGAACAGTCTTTTGGACTCTGTGGGAGAGGGAGAGGGTGGGATGATTTGGGAGAATGGCACTGAAACATGTATAATATCATATAAGAAACTAATCATCAGTCCAGGTTTGATGCAGGATACAGGATGCTTGGGGCTGGTGCACTGGGATGACCCAGAGGGATGGTACAGGGAGGGAGGTGGGAGGGGGATTCAGGATGGGGAACACGTGTACACCCGTGGCAGATTCAAGTTGATGTATGGCAAAATCAATACAATATTGTAAAGTAAAAAAATAAATAAATAAAATAAAATGTTGAATAGGAAAAACAAATAATACTGTATTGTGTACTCAAAATTTTCTGAGAGTAGATCTTAAGCATACTCACTCACCATGGGGAAAAAAGAAAATAACTCTGTGAGGTGATTTATGTGTTAATTTCATTGTGGCAATCCTTTCATAATGTATTCATATATCAAATAATGACAGGGTACTATTTCAATATGGCAACCCACTCCAGGATTCTTGCCTGGAAAATCCTATGGACAGAGGAGCCTGGAAGGCTACAGTCCATGGGGTCACAAAAGTTGGACATGACTTAGTGACTAAACCACCACCACCACCATTTAAATATATACAATTTTATTTGTCACTAGTGTCTGCGTGTGCTAAATCACTTCAGTAGTGTCTAACTCTTTGCAACCCTAGGAACCATAGCCCATCAGGCTCCTCTGTCCATGGGATTCTCCAGGCAAGAATACTGGAGTGGGTTGCCATGCCCTCCTCCAGGAGAGCTTCCTGACCAAGGGATGAAACCACGTCTCTTATATTTCCTGCACTGGCAGGTGGGTTCTTTACCACTAGTGCCACTTGGAAAGCCCATTTGTCACTTATACGTCAGTAAATCTAGAAATACATTTAAAAAGAAAATTGAAAATAGAGAAAAGAACACTCTAGATTAAAGAGATGTAATAACAAAATGTAACACGTGAACATAGATTGTTTTCTGGTTTTAATAAAAGTTGTAAAAGTCATTTTTAAGGCAACTGAAATTTTTGAATATGGACTGTGTATTAGATCAGTTCAGTTCAGTCGCTCAGCCGTGTCTGACTCTTTGCAGCCCCATGAATCACAGCACGCCAGGCCTCCCTGTCTATCACCAGCTCCTGGAGTTCATGCAAACTCACGTCCATCGAGTCAGTGATGCCATCCAGCCATCTCATCCTCTGTCGTCCCCTTCTTCTCCTGTCCCCAATCCCTCCCAGCATCAGAGTCTTTAACAATGAGTCAACTCTTTGCATCAGGTGGCCAAAGTACTGGAGTTTCAGCCTCAGCATCATTCCTTCCAAAGAACACCCAGAACTGATCTCCTTTAGAATGGACTGGTTGGATCTGTATTAGAGAATTACCTTGAATTTTCTTATCTTTGATTATGAGACTATGTCATTGAGATCATCTAATAGTTTTGCAAGATAAAAATACAAGAATACATAACAAAAAAATTGCAATTGTTGATTCTCCAATATATTATTGAATCACTATGCTGTACAACAGAATTTAACACATATTATAAATCAACTACACTTCAATTTTAAAAAGAAAGAAAAGATGAGTAAGAAAGGAGAAGCATTTTAGGTTTGGGAAGTCAAAATGACAAAGATAAGAAATAATGTTGGGGAAGACCTGCTTAGAAGACTGCAAACTCCAAGGAAGTCATTGAGTTGTTTTTGCTAGTGATGAGGACGCAACCACCTTTAGTCTTTCTGAAGCCAACTTTGGACAAGACAAAATCAGTCAGTAAGAGCTCTTCACCAGTCTCAGAGACATTTTCTGACCTGGACCTGGATATAGATGCTTTTTGAATATGATTTCATGGGGGAAGAGAGTTGGGTGCTTACTTGTGCCAGGCCTTGTGCACAGCATTTTTCCATGGATTATCACATTTACTCATCACAACAATCTTCTGGGTTGAAAATGTAGTGGATTTTTTATTAGGATTGTTGAAAAGAAGAGTCAAGTCAAAGAGCTTAGGTGCTTTGAGAACCAAGAAATGGTAGCAGGAAGTGAAATATTGGAAAGTGTCTTTCTTAAGAAGAGAGTTAAGATTAAAAAGTGAATTCATTTTTGGACATGTAGATAATTGAAGAATTAGAGTCCTTAATACAGAATGCCTTAAGAAATTGAACTTTTTTAGTGACCTCATGGATTTATTTTTGGCTTTACGAATGTTGACAGTTTAAGTGACTCAAGAAAGCTTGTAAGGATTATGACACCCATTCTTTCTACAAAAAAAATATGGATTAGAACAATGAAAATTTAGAAAATTATCCCTTTTCATTAAGTTTAAATTTCTTAAGTTCACATTCAGTTTTGACCAAATAATACTAATATGTTCATGGTCTGTCTGTGATGCAAACAGGGAAAACTCAGCAGGCAGAAATAAATGCTGTAACTCCTGAAAAACCTGAATTAATATCACATGTATTCCCTGATGCTCTTGTAAATCTAGAATACATGTGTGGGTAAAGAATATGAACCACCACTTCCTGAAAGTTAGGCAGAACTTTCAGTTCTACACAGTGTCGAGTAATCTTTCCTAGTTATCTGAAGTTACATCAGCTAATGACAGTATGAAATGGAGAAGAAATCTAGTAGCTACAGACACTGGAGATGGAATATAATTTTCTAATTTGTCTGATATTTGAAAACTCTTTCAAGTACTACAAATCTTGAACTAAATGAGAAAATTAATTTTACTGACCTTTTCGTAATGAAAAAAAAAATGAAAATTTCCCAAAAGATTATGTGAGATTTCAGATAGAATAATTTATAAGTAAAGATGAACAAAAAACAGAAACTAGTCTAACAGCCAGGAGTATTTTGTCATCTGGAGTCAGTAGAGAAGACGAAACCGTGATGTTGACTGTCATGACAGGGATGTCCAGTCTCTCATCAGAGATTGTCTGAATTGCCGTTACCTGCTGAAATGGCTTTTCAGCTTAATGAAGTATTTGGCTCCATTGATATTGATTCAGGGTCTGTAACAGTTGAAGACAATGTGCTTCATATTGATCTGAGTTTGAAAAAAAGTGGTTCATAAAAAATTAAGAGAATCTGTGGTGGTTGGCAGGCTTTTTTAGTAAAGAATTCCCTTTTTGTCTATTTTGTAACCTTCCTCTTAAACAACATTTACTACATTATATACTATAATTCCATTAAATTTCATTTTGAGAGAGAATTAACTTTTACCAATTATCAGCTTGCTGATTTTTCTTTCTCTTTTCAGCTTTTAAAAAATTATTTTTCTTCCAGTCTCACTGAGATATAATTGACATACATCACTGCATAAGTGTAAGGTATACAACATGATGACTTACATACATTATGAAATGATTATCACAATAAGTTCAATGAACATCTGTCATCTCATATAGATACAAAATTAAAGAAATAAAAGAAAAATTTTGTCCATGTGATAGAATTCTTAGAATTTACTCTCTTAACTACTACCATATATAATATAGAGCAATGTTAATCATATTTAATATGTTGTACATTACATTTCTAGTATTATTTACTTTATAACTAAAAGTTTGTACTTTTCAACTGACTTTATCCATTCTTCCCACTCCCCCAGCCACCCCACCTCCCCTGACCAGACTTCTGGTAACTACAGATCTGCTCTCTTTTTCTATGAGTTTGTTTGTATAATTTTTTTGAAATATAATTGATGTATAATACTATATTAATTCCAGTTACATCTTTTTAGGTTACTTCCAGACAGGCCAAATTATATAATTGGTGATAGAATCCAGTGCGATTATTGATATTTTTCAAGCTAAAAAAAAGAAAGTGAGTTTTCTACTCTTAAAGTTAAAGCCTGCAATGATAATTAGGTTTTAAAAGGAGTTACTAAAAGATGCAGGAGAAGAACTCTGTAAGTGGAGAAATTATATTTGTTTATATTTACTATGAATAATTTGCCTATAACTATACAAGACAAAATTATTTCTAGACAAGAGTAATATAATAGCCTTTACCAATGCACCCCTGCTTTGCCAATTCCCTGACTCTTATTTGCGTTAAAAGCATCAAGGACAGGAAGTATTCTGTAACAAGCTAATCTGAGACCCTCTCCTGGTTGAGGATATTGATCTTCACAATCCTGAACAAACATTATCTCAGAGAACAGACAACCAGAAACTTTTGAAAAATTTAGCAGCTCCTAATATGTTACCATCTAGTCAAGGCTATGGTTTTTCCTGTGGTCATGTATGGATGTGAGAGTTGGATTGTGAAGAAGGCTGAGCACCGAAGAATTAATGCTTTTGAACTGTGGTGTTGGAGAAGACTCTTGAGAGTCCCTTGGGCTGCAAGGAGATCCAACCAATCCATTCTGAAGGAGATCAGCCCTGGGATTTCTTTGGAAGGAATGATGCTGAAGCTGAAACTCCAGTACTTTGGCCACCTGATGCGAAGAGTTGACTCATTGGAAAAGACTCTGATGCTGGGAGGGATTGGGGGCAGGAGGAGAAGGGGACGACAGAGGATGAAATGGCTGGATGGCATCACTGACTCGATGGACATGAGTTTGAGTGAACCCCGGGAGTTAGTGATGGATAGGGAGGCCTGGCGTGCTGCGATTCATGGGGCTGCAAAGAGTTGGACATGACTGAGGGACTGAACTGAACTGAACTGAACTGAATATGCTACTCTTTCTGGATCTTTGGAATACTCAAACTCTTTTTTGAATTATAGTTGATTTGCAATGTTGTATTAGTTTCTGGTGCATGGTATGGTGAGGTGATACATTATTGTAGTTTGGGTTTGTATCTCTCTGATAATTAGCAATGTTGAGCATTTTTTCATGTGTCTGTTGGTCATGGGTAGGGAATATTCAAACTTAAAAAGTATCACTCAGAAAAATAATGTCAGAAGAAGTTTCCTCACAGGAAAAACATGATTTGAAAAGGGATCCACATGATGTTTGTAAAAGATTGTGTCATTGAATTAAAGAAGCACCAGCTCCCCAGGATATTCCAAAAATTCTCTGATGGAAATTTTCAAGCTGTTTCTTAGGACATACGTTTACACTGTGTTCTTAAAGGAGACCCCCAATAGAAGCGGTTTTCACATGAGAGTTTTTCACCAAAACATGAGTATCAGTTTTACTGCGTGGAAGTCTAAAGGAAATCAATGGAAAGACTGAAGATAAGTGAAGCGGTCCATTCCCCGGAGTAGGATGGCTGCAGGCAGAAGAGGATGGAAAGCTACAGCAAGGCAAAGAAGCCCATCAGATGAGGGTTGGGAGGACTGCCATGGCTTGTGCTCCCCTCCAGGGAAGGGTCCCTGAGTGGATGAGTGAAGCCAGGGGCTTTGCAGCTGCAGGGACTTTTGAAAAAAATGTGCCTCTTTGCTAACACAGAATGTTTCAGACCTCTGTGGGCTGCATGGAGACAAAGCTAGAGGACGCTGGATGACAAGGTTACAGCACAAACTGAAGAATTCAAGAGAATGATCATATATTCTATATCTCTCTGTGATTATGGGCCAAGGAAAACAGCCAGGGTGTAGTCAATGGCAGGAAGCCAGCCGCTGTTAAATACCTAGAACCACAGCTCCAGGTTCTCAGAAATTAGACCAGGCTGCTGGAAAGAAGTTCTGCTAAAGTAAAGAAACATCCTTGACTTAGAAGCATGAAGAATTTAATAAAGAAACAAGGCCAGAATACATCTGCATCCAGAAGAGCCCTTTATGACTTCACGTTATATAAGACAAATGTTGTTATCTTTCTTGTTAAACTGAGTAATTGATTCTTAAGGTTCAGATGGTGAACCTGTTTTTAATAAATGATTGAATTAACTGCGAGGCTGCTCATTAAAATGCAATATTGCAGCTATCATGTGGAGAATACATTACGAAACTTTCAGCCAGTATATGGAAAACAAAATGTTTTTATTTGTACAATAAAGAAAAAAGAGTTTTGCTGTCACTTCTGTACATTTTTATTGAAAACTTTTTATAACTCTGCTTTTAAAATTTTGTATAAAAGTGTTTGCAAATTACATACTTAGTTTAATGAAAATACTTTAGCCACCCCACCCCCCTAAATAATTGGGTATTTGCTTGAATGTCAAAGAGGTATTAAGCTGCACTTAAAGACCATCAGCTGGCTTAGCCAGCCAATCTGCCTCCTTAGGTTCTGCTGACTTTGAGGTTTCTTTCAACACAGTTTCATCATTCCTGAAAGGATTTTGGGTGTTTATTGGTTTTCTTGGGCTTTCCTGTGGCTCAGATGGTAGAGAATCTGCCTGTAATTCAGGAGACGTGGGTTTGATCCCTAGGTCAGGGAGATCCCCTAGCGAAGGGAATGGCTGCCCACTCCAGTATTCTTGTGTGGAGAAATCCATGGACAGAGAAGCCTGGCTGCAATCCATAGGACTGCAGAGTCGGACAGTCGGATACGACTGAGAAACCAACACTTTCACTTTTTCACTTACTGGTTTTCTGGGACTGTTGTACAACAGATTGGGTGGCTTAACCAACACAAATGTATTGTCTCACAATTCTGGAGGCTGGGAGTCTGAGATTAAAGGGTTAGCAGGTTTGATTCTTTCTGATGACTTTGATTCTCCTTGCCTTGTGGATGGCCTTCTTCTCTCTACACTTCCTCACTCTGCCCTCCCTATTTGTATGTAGCTCTGTGCCCCAATTTTTCCTTTTCCTAAAGACAACAGCCATTTGGATTAGATCCATCCTGCTGAGCTTGTTTTCTACTCCCTTCTCCAAATAAAGTCACATTCTGAGGTACTAGGGGTTAGGACTTTAACATATGAATTTGGGGCAGAGGGACGTATGAATTCAACCTGTAACAAAGTGAATTCCCTTCTGGGGGCTGTGCTACCCATAACCATCCCAGGAAAGGTACCAGGGCCAAGGAAGCTTAGGGATCATGGACCTTGTTTGCTAGGCTTGGAGTTTCCCTTTTGCAATACATCCCCCGAATATATCTTGCAATTCACCAGGGCCCTCCAGTACACAGTGGCAAAGGCCAGTGCTTCTACATGAAGATCCTTAGGCATGCATCTGTCCTAACAGAATCTCTGACTGTACCCACGTGTCTCTGGCCACTTCTGCCCACATGAATGAGTTCTGCCTAGCTCTCTACCTCTAACTGCAAGGAAGGAAGTACGAGCCTCCAGGTGCTGGGCATCCACTATGTAATAGGCTTTGCTAAGCTCTCCACAGACATCATCTCCTTTTATTGTCCCATAAGCCCAGAAAGAAAGAAAAAAAGGCAATGCCAAAGAATGCTCAAACTACCACACAATTGCACTCATCTCACAGGCTAGTAAAGTAATGCTCAAAATTCTCCAAGCCAGGCTTCAGCAATACGTGAACCGTGAACTTCCAGATGATCAAGCTGGTTTTAGAAAAGGCAGAGGAACCAGAGATCAAATTGCCAACATCCGCTGGATCATCAAAAAAGCAAGAGAGTTCCAGAAAAACATCTGCTTTATTGACTATGCCAAAGCCTTTGACTGTGTGGATCACAATAAACTGTGGAAAATTCTGAAAGTGATGGGAATATCAGACCACCTGACCTGCCTCTTGAGAAACCTGTATGCAGGTGAGGAAGCAACAGTTAGAACTGGACATGGAACAACAGACTGGTTCCAAATAGGAAAAGGAGTACATCAAGGCTGTATATTGTCACCCTGCTTATTTAACTTCTATGCAGAGTACATCATGAGAAACTCTTGGCTGGAAGAAGCACAAGCTGGAATCAAGACTGCCGGGAGAAATATCAATAACCTCAGATATGCAGATGACACCACCCTTATGGCAGAAAGTGAAGAGGAACTAAAAAGCCTCCTGATGAAAGTGAGAGAGGAGAGTGAAAAAGTTGGCTTAATGCTCAACATTCAGAAAACGAAGATCATGGCATCCAGTCCCATCACTTCATGGGAAACAGGTGGGGAAACAGTGGAAACAGTGGCCAACTTTATTTTTTGGCGCTCCAAAATCACTGCAGATGTTGATTGCAGCCATGAAATTAAAAGACGCTTACTGCTTAGAAGGAAAGTTATGACCAACCTAGATGGCATATTGAAAAGCAGAGACATTACTTTGCCAACAGAGGTCGATCTAGTCAAGGCTATGGTTTTTCCTGTGGTCAAGTATGGATGTGAGAGTCAGACTGTGAAGAAGGCTGAGCACCGAAGAATTGATGCTTTTGAACTGTGGTGTTGGAGAAGACTCTTGAGAGTCCCTTGGACTGCAAGGAGATCCAACCAGTCCATTCTAAAGGAGATCAGTCCTGGGTGTCCTGCGGAATGACTGATGCTAAAGCTGAAACTCCAATACTTTGGCCACCTCATGCAAAGAGTTGACTCATTGGAAAAGACTGTGATGCTGAGAAGATTGGGGGCAGGAGGAGAAGGGGATGACAGAGGATGAGACGGCTGGATGGCATCATGGACTTGATGGACATGAGTTTGAGTGAACTCCGGGAGTTGGTGATGGACAGGGAGGCCTGGCGTGCTGCAATTCATGGGATTTCAAAGAGTCGGGCATGACTGAGTGACTAAAGTGAACTGAACTGAAGCTCTCCACAGAAATCATCTCCTTTTATTGTCCCACAAGCCTGGAAAGTAGGTGATGATGTTTCTGTTTTATAGATGAGAAGACTATTGTTTTTCAGTCACTCAATCATGTCCAACTCTTTGCGACCCCATGGACTGCAGCACACCAGACCTCACTGTCCTTCATCATCTCCTGGAGCCCATTCAAACTCATGTCCATTGAATCAGTGAGGCCATCCAACCATCTTGTCCTCTGTCATCCCCTTTGCCTCCTGCCTTCAATCCTTCCCAGCATCAGGGTCTTTTCTAATGAGTCAGCTCTTTGCATCAGGTGGCCAAAGTATTGGAGTTTCAGGTTCAACATCAGTCCTTCCAATGAATATTCAGGATTGATTTCCTTTAGGATTAACTGGTTTGATCTTCTTGCAGTCTAAGGGACTCTCAAGAGTCTTCTCCAACACTATAGTTCAAAAGCATCAATTCTTCGGCGCTCAGCCTTCCTAAAGGTCCAACTCTCACATCCATAAATGACTACTGGGAAAACCATAGTTTTGACTATATGGACCTTTGTTGGCAAAGTAAAGTCTCTGCTTTTTAAATATGCTATCTAGGTTTGTCATAGCTTTTCTTCCAAGGAGCAAGCATCTTTTATATAGTAAATAAATTAAGTACTTTGCTCAAACTTTTGCTTATCATTTCATTAAATGAAATAGATCCATCATACTTTCTCATTTAGCAGAGATGAAATATCACTCCTGGTAAGGACAGAGAAAAGGATGAGTGCCAGAAGGAAGAGGGTTTCGTGAGTCTCCACAATGAGGACTGACACCCCTGTTTGAAAAGGAAGGGTAATCCTCCTTCACAGCCTCACTGTTCACAACAGGCAAAAGGAGGAAGCAACCCAAGTGACCATCCATGGATGAATGGGTAAGCCAAGTGTGGAAGTGTAGTCTATTTATACAATCAAATATTAGTCAGTCTTTAAAAGGGAGGGCATTCTGGAGCTAGCAAGTAAGGGAACCTGTTGTTTGTTCTTGCTCCCTTCCTGCTGCAGCAGAGGCCCCAATAAAACCTTGCCTGCATTTCTTGTCTGACCTCTGGCCAATTTCTATCAATTAAGGAGGCCAAGAACCCTGGTAGGTAACGTGCTTTGTGGCACCAAACATGGGGCACATGTCCCCTTCTGGAGAGAGAATCTGGGCACCTCCAGGACCACCAAATGCAACTTCCTCGTGGGTGGCAAGTGACCAAATGAACCAACTGAACCTCTTGTTACAGTGCCACTATATTTGGTAAGTTTGCCTTCCTGTCCCTGAGGGGCCTCAGTACTCTCATTCGGGCAACACTGTCCCCTCCCCTTTGTTCTTTTCCTCTCAGCACTTTCTCTTTCCTTTTGCCCCTTTCCTTCTCCTGAAATCTTCCTACTTCTCTGTCCTCTCTTTCTTCAGCCCTATTCTTCTGAGAGAGAGTGGACATCAGGCAGCTGCAGCATCACTCCACTCAGCTTGTGAGGCCGTGTTTCCTCTAGCTGGCAGTGGCTCACCTTGATGTGTAACAAGCAGAGATGGGAGAGGCTCACCCCACTCTATACAGACATTGGCACAGCAGGCTCTCCCTGACCTGACATTTATAAGAGTGATAGAGGTTCAAACCTCATATCTTATAGTGGCTGGAAGTCCAACTGTCCCAATATTCTCACCTTTATTTCCTGCCACCAAGAGAAGTTCCACTGGGAATGGGCTAAAATGACAGATTTCTATATACTGGTGTATGCACAGGTGAGTGTCCGCCTTTGGGTTTCGTTCCCAAAGACAACATACAACTGTCTGGTTTCTGGGCTTGATCACCTTGGTGGGTAGTGGACAGGATGCTCGCTCCTCCACTGGTCCTTTCTGAAAGCACACAGGCTGGTACCTGAATAGATACCCACAGGGAATGGGCTGAAATGTCAATCTCTCTCTTTCTCTTTTTCAGTCTTTTCTGTCTCTCCTCCCTTTACCTCCCCCTTGGTCCTCACACCTGCACTCCTGTCCTCTTTATCCTAAAAACTTCTTGTCAGTGTCTTTACGTTTTGTAATTGGTATCATTGTTTGTGATGTAGTTTTGTCTGTCCAACTGCTTCTGCTAGTCTGTGCTGACATTGCAGGCGCAGTGGAGCACTTAAGCCTTGAAATACAAACGCAGTGCACGTTGCCTGAGACTCCAGCCTTGGCTTACTTAGTGGAATTTTAAAGAACAAAAATAAAAAACAGGAGCTTGCATGTCTCTCCTCTGCCTTAGTAGAATAACTATTCTCTTGGGCTCTCAGGAACTACCTGATTCTTCTGTAATCCCCCAAACTGAGGGGCAAAAAAATCATTTTAAATTTTAGTGGGAAAGCTGTGAGGTCTCTGGTTCTGTAGAAATTAACTTGTCTGGCTTAAGGTTGTAGGTTTAATTAATACAGACATGAACATTAAGGATCATACTCATTTTACCTAGAGTTCTTAGAAGACAATTAGTGCACATTTCTGTTATAAAATCTATCAACAGGTAAAATAACCTGATGTGATTAAATTTTTAGTAAATGTAACTGGTATAAAACTTTTTGGTAAACACTACAGGAGTAATTAGGGATTCCCTTTGTAGCTCAGTCAGTAAAAAATCTGCCTGCAATGTGGGAGACAAGGGTTCAATTCTTGGGTAGGAAAGATCCCTTGGAGAAGGAAATGGCAACTCACTCCAGTATTCTTGCCTGGAGAATCCCATGGACAGAGGAGCCTGGGGGGCTATAGTTCTTGGGGTCACAAGAATTGAACATGACTTAGTGACTAAACCAACCAGCACCACATAGGAATAATTTTTGTAAATGTTCATCTGAGATAGTCTCTCCAAATTTTGGTAACATGAAACTAAAATAAGTTAAATGATAGAAAATTCATTGAATATTCAGGCCATTTCAGATAAGACAAAATACTGTTACATTAATTGCTAAACAGGTTTAAATTTACCTTCTTTTGTCTTCTTGTGAGAGAGAAACTAAGCTGTTTGGTGATACCTTGAGATATTCTTTACTATCCTATAGAATGCTAATGTAAAAGACGGTTCATGGTTACTTAAGGAAAGTAGTATGTGTATTTTCAGAAAAGAAAGTATGAGGAATGGAAATATATTTTGTTGAAAGAAAAAAGGATGATTTTGTCCTACAGCTGGCCATTTCTGAATGGAGAAAGAATAAGGGACAAAATACGGCTATAGAGAGTTACAGGAGGTTGGTGAAAGAGGAACCCTGAGAAAAAAATTAGTATGTGTTCAGAATTTTCTAAGGTTTAATTACATTTAACTAGGTAATTGGATTTTATTAAGTGGGCTGGTGCAAGGCTGGATTTGGTTTTTCCCTCTCTCATAAGAGAACAAAGTTGTCTAGAATAACAGATTGTGTGAGTTCTTGTGCCTTTAAGTGACCTGTATTTGCTTTTGATTTCGGAAATCTTAGCTCAAGGAATAAGTATTGTTTCACAGCAATCTATGATCCTATCTGACAGGGTGTTTTAAAACTTTTTTTAAAAACTTTAAAACACTTGACAGACTTTCCAAGTATATCATGACTATTCTGGCCCACTGTTGCATCCCAGATGAAAAGGAGTATATTCCAAGAAAAGCCAGGGAACACAGAGATGGCCTACTGGCCGCCAATACACACTACCAAATTTAAGAGGGGGGTGGGGATGCAAATTGAGAACATGACCCACAATAGGACTATGAAGATTGTGTCGGCCAGGCTGGGATGAGACATTATATTACTTGTCTATCAGAATGAATGAAAAGGTGTATAGAAAAGCCTATAAATTATGATAAGGTCTGAGAGGTTACACAGGAAAAAGATGAAAATCCAGCAGTCTTCCTGAGCCAGGTGACAGAGGCATCCCAGAAGTACACCAATACAGACCCTGAGTCTGCAGAAGCAAGGAGAAAGGGAACCCTTTCAATGGAATAAGGACCTTTAAGACTCTAGAGATTGAATTGAGTAGAACACCAGCACTGGGGCTTCCACTTTTGGACCCTTTATCCTATATGTTCATAAGAGATCAGGGGAAACTCTAGGAGTCCTGACCCAAAAGCTGGGATGGCCGAGCTTCCTCTGGGCAGTTGCAGCCACAGCCCTGTTGGTTAATGAGGCTTCCAAGTTCTCTCTGGGACAACACCTAGATATATTAAACTTTCATCAGGTATAATCTGTTTTGGTTGACTGAGAAAAGGGGTGCAAGATATCAGACCCTGTTAATGGACACCCACAACATTAAAGGTATGCCAAACCCTGAACCCAGTAACTCTGCTTCCCGAAGTCAAGCGGAGACATTGCATCAGTGTCATAGAACAAACTTATTCCAGGTGGTCTGATCTTCTGGATGAGTCTCTTGACAGTCCTGATGTTGAATGGTTTACTGATGGGAGCAGTTTTATAGAAATGGGAACCTGAAAGGCAGGGTAAGTCATAGTTCATCAAGGTGTAGTCATAGGAGCCAAGGCTCTGCTATCCCAGACATCAGCTCAGAAGGCTGAACTAATTGCATTGGGAGAGCTTTGCAATTAGGGAAGGATACAAAATTATTTTCACTGACTCTAAATATGGGTTCCACCTGCTACAGGTTCATGTTGCCATTTGGAAAGAAAGAGGAATGCTAACTGCTAGAAATTTCTCCATAAAACATAAATATTTGATTTTGGCTTTTAAGAAGCAGTACAGTTTCCAAACCAGGTAGCATTAATCCACTATATGGGTAATCAGAGGGGTGGATCTTTTGTAAGCCAAGGGAATAGCCAAGCTGATCAAATTGCAAAACCAGGCAACTCAATTTCAGGAACCTGAATAAGTTATGGCTCAGTGACTGTTCCCCCTAAACTCCTAACCTCCCCCAGTATTCCCCACAGGAACAAGAAAATGTTGAAAAATGGAGCTGTGAGAAAGAAAGCATGTGCGTGCTTAGTTCCTTCAGTCGTGTCCGACACTCTGCGACCCTATGGACCATGGCCTGCCAGGCTCCTCTGTCCATGAGATTTCCCAGGCAAGAATACTGGAGTGGGTTGCCATTTCCTTCTCCAAAAGAAAGCACAGGGTTGTATAAAAAGGAGGATAAACTTCTAACCCTTGAGGCCCAACAATGGAAACTCATTCCAGTGATGCCACCCATTATGGGAGGGCTGCACTATGGGACTTGATGCAAAAGACTTTTTCAGGGAAGCGGCTCAAAGGAAGAGTAAAACAAGTAATGCTTACCTGATTTATGTGCCCACAAGAGCCCACAGACCCATCCCGCTCTGTTACTCAGGCCAATTCAATGTCAAGAGACATATCCAGGGGAAGCCTCATAGTCAGATTTCACCCAAATGTCCCCATGATCAGAGTATAAATATCTTCTGGTGTTGGTACTTTCATAAGATGGGCTGAAGCCTTTCCATCCAATCTGATGGAAAGACATCCAATGGATGTCTGTAAGTCCCTTTTAAAAGAAATAATTCCTTGGTTTGAACTTCCAAACTCCCTCCAGAGTGATAATGGGCCCTCTTTATAGCCAAGGTAATACAGGGGCTTACAATGGCCCTAGGGATAGACTATAAGCTACATACCTCTTATCTCCACCAGACTTCAGGGAAAGTAGAAAAAATGAACCATACTTTAAAGAAAGCCATAGTAAATCTCTATAGTCTTTCTAGGTAGTGCTCATGGTAAAGAACCCACCTGCCAGTGCAGGAGACATAAGAGATATGGGTTTGATCCCTGGGTCAGGAAGTTCACTAACCCAGGAAATGGCAACCCACTCCAGCACTGTTACCGGGAGAATCCCATGGACAGAGGAGCCTGGCGGGCTACAGTCCACCTGGTTGCAAACAGTAGGACACAACTGAAGTGATTTAGCATTAAATAAGGCCTGTCACAAAAGGCTTTTCTCAGTTTCTGAGAAAACTCTGTCACAAAATTCATGAACCTTGGACCAGCTTGCTTCCTACTGTACTCCTCAGGGTCTGTGTAGTTCCCAGAAGTGGTCTGAGGCTTGGCTCATTTGAAAAGACCTACGGGAGACCTTTTCTTACTACTGACATTCTATTGATGAGGAAGTGAACTGGGCTCTGAGATATATTATTAATCTAGGACAGGTTCAGAAGACAATCCAGGACTATGCACAAGATACTGCTAGCTCACACTAAAAATACAGAGGAAGAAGCAGTTTCTTCACAAATAAACCCCAGGGACAAAGTTCTCAAAATCTAGAAAGAGGGGCTCCATAGACAAACTATTGCCTAAATGGAAGGACTGCTATAAAGTAATTTTAACCACTCCACTGTTGCAATCTGTAAGGGCTATCTAGTTGGGTACATTCACCCAGACTAAAGCTTTTACCTCCAGAAACCCTGCATGTCACAACAGAACAGTGCACCTGTAAACCAGAGAAAGATCTGAGATCCCTACTCAAAAGACAGGCAACATCAACATAAGAAAAATGATGTAGTGAGTTGGTTATTATTTGAAGCCTTAATGGGACTTGGGAACTCTCATTTCATTGGCTGATGTGGTCCTTGACAATCAGCTGGCCCTTGTGTACCTTCTGGTAGAATAATGTATAGTTTATGGGACAGTGGGCTTCCCTTGTGGCCCAGCTGGTAAAGAATCCACCTGTAATGTGAGATACCTGGGTTTAATTCCTGGGTTGGGAAGATCCTCTGGAGCAGGGAAAGGCTACCCACTCCAGTGTTCTGGCCTTGAGAATTTCATGGACTATATAGTCCATGGGGTCGCAAAGAGTCAGACATGACTGAGTGACTTTCACTTGTGGGACAATGAATAATTCCTGCTGCACTTGGATCAATGTGATAGGACAGGTAACAGTTAATATTAAGGAAATATACATCCAGGCAGAGTGGCATCACAGTGTTGGCAAGGGTGATGTTGCCTCCATGGTCTTGTCAACAGTTAAAAAAAAAAAAAGCCCTCCGAAGTTAACCCAGTTCCTTCTCTTTCTAGGTCCTTTAATGGCTATTGTTGTTTCCTTCCTAGTGTGTTTTCATTTAACCTTCAGAGTGAGTTTGTGTTTTCTGGGCTCCAATGATTTGGAATAAGTCTCATGATGGCTCAAGGAACTCCAGTCATTCCAGGTGGCCCAGGTCCCCACAGGTCCTTAGAATAGTCACTGATGGACTTCTACTGACTTCTACTTCTCAGGTAGAATAGGGCCTACAGCCTCTGTTCAGCATAAAGAAGTTTCAGAAAAAGAGATCTTCAGCCCCTTACCCCTAAAGAATTGTTGTTTAGTTGCTAAGTCATGTCCAGCTCTTTTGTGAACCCAAGGACTATAGCCCACTATGCTCCTATGTCCATGGGGTTTTCCAGGCAGGAATACTGGAGTGGGTTGCCATTTTTTTCTCCCAGGGATCTTCCCAACCCAGGGATTGAACCCATGTCTTCTGCATTGCAGGCAGATTCTTTACCATCTGAGGTACCAGGGAAGCCTTTTATATAGAGAAATGCTCTCAAATTTACCTTTCACTTTTAAAACCATTAAACCCCCTTCAAAAGGACTTATGCCAGCATGCCCTGTGGCTCCCAGGACTGTTGTATTCAGTGCCCCTAACCCCGTGGCAGGCCACTGTTGACCTATGCCTCTTCCAGAGACTCCTGGACACCCACAGGCAAGTCTGGCTCAGTCTCTTGTGGGGTCACTGCTCCTTTCTCCTGGGTCCTGGTATGCACAAGCGTTTGTTTGTGCCATCCAAGAGTCCATTTCCCCAGTCCTGCAGAAGTTCTGTTATCAAATCCCACTGACCTTCAAAGTAAAATTCCCTGGGGGTTCTCAGGCCCTTTGCCAGATCCCCAGGTTGGGAAATCTGTTGTGGGTCCTAGAACTTTTGTAACAGTGTGAGAACTTCTTTGATATAGTTGATCTCCCATTTGTGGGTTGTCTGCTCGGTGGCTCTATGGAGGCACTAATGGCGACCTCCTCCAAGAGGACTTCTGCCACATGCCATGCCTCCCAGGTCTGCTCCAGCCAGAGCCCCTGCCCCCACTGCAGGCCACTGTTGACCCGTGCCTCCGCAGGAGACACTCAAACACTCAAAGACTGGCTCAGTCTCTTGTGGGGTTTCTGGGTCCTGGTGCACACAAGGTTTTGTTTGAGACCTCTGAGCATCTCTGGTGGGTATGGGGTTTGATTCTAAATGCAATCTTACCCCTCCTACTATCATACTGGGGCTTCTCCTTTGCCCTTGGATGTGGGGTATCTTTTTTTGGTGGGATTAGATTCAGTTCAGTTCAGTTCAGTCACTCAGTCATGTCCGACTCTTTGCAACCCCATGGACTGCAGCACGCCAGGCCTCCCTGTCCATCACCAACTCCCAGAGTTTACTCAAACTCATGTCCGTTGAGTCAGTGATGCCATTCAACCACCTCATCCTCTGTCGTGCCCGTCTCCTCCTGCTTTCAATCTTTCCCAGCATCAGGGATTAGATTAGTTGGTAATTAATAGTCGTGAATCTGTCCTGCAAGTTCCAAGGCCCAGCCTTGTCACAGAAGACCTTCAGAACCTGCAGAAGTGGGTGAACACACATGATTAAAAATTTTATTAGGCTGTCAGCCTTGTGTATCTCCTCCAAAAACATGTCACTCATAAAAAACATGTTTTAGTTCTCTTCAGCCAATTTGATGCAATTTCCTTCAATGCCACTTGGTTATAGTTAATGTCTTTTTTATACTTATATCCACAAAGTAGGAAAAATAATGCAAAGCAGGCTATATTCTAAAATAGAAAGCAGTAAAGGGGAAAGCTCTGGATCTCCCCCCACCTCAAAAAACTAAAATAAAAAAAGCAAAGCAAAGTGAATCTCACATTATTGATCTGAAGCATTTTATTTCTAAATTTTACAAAGCAATAGGAAACTTGTTCACTTTTATAGCCAGATGAAAAGATAATAGCATTTGTAGCTATGGAGATGTAATTGAGCTTTTATTTAAATATGGTAGAGAGTTTGGGTTCATTATAGGAAACAAATGAATAGCAACAAATCATCAGTTGGCTATATCATCCATGAGGTGCTGGGTGGACCATCTCTTGTATTGTAACTGAACTACAGAGCCAGGGCTTGATGAAAGCCAGCCTTCTGCAAATTTGAATAGTAATAGTCATTGTTCTGATAGTCATCATCATAACAGAATAGGCCCTGTCCTCATTGCTGTATTTAAGTAGAAAAAGTAAAGAAAGCTTGCCAGTTGTAAATGCAATTCAAAACACTGAATTTGATCATCTTCTTGTCTCTGCTTATCCTTAAGCTCCTTTCCTGAAGTATAATTCCTGTTTCTCTCCTAATCTGATAATTTCCTTCTATCCTTATCATCTCCCTGCCCAATTAGGGAGTTGGAGAGGAACATGGGGTAAAACCTACCTGAACAATCGCCTACAGGGTTCACCAGATTCCTGATAGATCATGAATGTTGAGCTAAAGGTCCTTGACAGGTTCCAGGTTCTTCCAAAAAAGCAGATAAAGTCCTAAACAATAAGCTTTACATTAGTTCTCTTTTAAAACTGGGTAAGACTAGTTGAACATTTCTGATTTTTTTCAGTCTTATCCCCTTCCATTTCATGAAGGAAAATTCAAGGATGAGGATGAGCATTTACTCATTAAAAAGTACAAACTGACTTCTGTTTAAAGATGATTATGCTTGCTCTCATTCTTCTTCAAAGTCCACCCAAAACTATATAAACAATAACAACAAAAGAAAAACAGAGAAAAAGATACATCCAACTTCAATAGGTAAAATGGAGGGCCTACAGTTTATGACCCATCTGTGTATTCTTGCCCCAGCTGTTCTCATCACCGGAAAAGTGTCAGAGGTGCACAGGACAAAAAGCATGGTGATAGCAATTGCCAGCATCATGTAGACATTCTGGAAAGAGCTTGAGAGGATATCCCTGGAGGCAGAAGATCCTCAGGGCAAGGAGAAGCAGATTGTATTGGAGGACCCTGAAGGACAAATGCACGTGGAAGTGGGAGTCGGGATTCCTAAGACACTTCCTGCCACTTCCCCACCACCTCCCCACCCTCCCACTACTGAATGGGGTGCCTCACTGGCCACTTCAAAGACGAGTCATGCAGAGATGAATAGCCTGGCCCTAAGTGTAAACACTGCAAAATAATACAAGTGAACTTATTTACAGAACAGAAACAGACTTACAAACTTATGGTTACCAGAGGAGAAACACAGGGAGGGATAAATCAGGACTTTGGGATTAATATATACACGACTATATACAAGAACTATAGCCAATAAAGACTTATTGTATAGCACAGGGAACTCGACTCAATCTTCTGTGATAACCTATGAGAAAAGAATCTGAAGAAGAATGAATATAGGTAGCATGTGTAACTGAATCACTTAGCTGTACACCTGAAACTAAGACAAGGTTATCAGCTATATTCCAATAAAAGGTAATCAACTATACTCCAATAAAATTTTTGTTTAAAAAAAACACTACCTTCAAGCTGTCAACTGGCTGCATCCATTGATGGAGAGAGGAAAGATAAAAGGAAAAGACAAGGGCATATCAAGGACATATATCACAAGAGGCACTATTCAAGGGAACAGGAAGTCTGACCAATAAAATTCTTCATTGCTGCTAAAAGATATGTATAGCATACAACACTCCATCACTGAAACAAGAGCTCATGTGACAGTTAGGATGTTCAAAGCGGCTATAAGATAAAAAGAGAAGATGAGAGCATGCCAGGGTCCAGGAATAAATGGAAAAGAGGAAGCACACTACACAAATGAAAAATCTGTATGAAGGAGAGACTAGGCAGATGTGATTATTAGACTGATAGATCTGGGGGAAATCTCTTAACTAAGAGGAACTAGAGAATTTAAAAATATATGTAAATTTGTGTTTAGAAGAATGGTGGCAGAGAAGCAAGCACGCAAGGGTGACACAACTCTCCCTTGCTGCTTTTAACTTTTTCACTTTCACAATATACAAGGCTGTATATCGTCACCCTGCTTATTTAACTTCTATGCAGAGTACATCATGAAAAACGCTGGGCTGGAAGAAGCACAAGCTGGAATCAAGATTGCCGGGAGAAATATCAATAACCTCAGATATGCAGATGATACCACCCTTATGGCAGAAAGTGAAGAAGAACTAAAGAGCCTCTTGATGAAAGTGAAAGAGGAGAGTGAAAAAGTTGGCTTAAAGCTCAACATTCAGAAAACGAAGATCATGGCATCTAGTCCCATCACTTCATGGCAAATAGATGAGGAAACAGTGGAAACAGTGGCTGACTTTATTTTGGGGGTCTCCAAAATTACTCCAGATGGTGATTGCAGCCATGAAATTAAAAGACACTTACTCCTTGGAAGGAAAGATATGACCAACCTAGATAGTATATTAAAAAGCAGAGACATTACTTTGTCAACAAAAGTCCATCTAGTCAAGGCTATGATTTTTCCAGTAGTCATGTATGGATGTGGGCGCTGGATTATAAAGAAAGTTGAGCGCAGAAGAATTGATGGTTTTGAACTGTGGTGTTGGAGAAGACTCTTGAGCGTCCCTTGGCCTTCAAGGAGATCCAACCAATTCATCCTAAAGGAGACCAGTCCTGGGTGTTCATTGGAGAGATGGATACTGAAGCTGAAATGCCAAGACTTTGGCCACCTGATGTGAAGAGTTGACTCATTTGAAAAGACCCTGATGCTGGGAAAGATTGAGGGGAGGAGGAGAAGGGGACAACAGAGGATGAGATGGTAGGATGGCATCACCACCTCAATGGACATGGGTTTGAGTGGACTCTGGGAGTTGGTGATGGACAGGGAGGCCTAGCGTGCTGTGATTCATGGGGTCACAAAGAGTCAAACACAACTAAGCGACTGAACTGAACTGAATTTTCACTTTCACCAAGAGGTTCTTTAGTTCTTTGCTTTTTGCCATAGGGTGGTGTCATCTGCATATCTGAGGTTATTGATATTTCTCCCGGCAATCTTGATTCCAGCTTGTGCTTCTTCCAGCCCAGCGTTTCTCATGATGTACTCTGCATATAAGTTAAATAAGCAGGGTGACAATATGCAGCCTTGACGTACTCCTTTTCCTATTTGGAACCAGTCTGTTGTTCCATGTCCAGTTCTAACTGTTGCTTCCTGACCTTCATACAGATTTCTCAAGAGGCAGGTTAGGTGGTCTGGTATTCCCATCTCTTTCAGAATTTTCCACAGTTTATTGTGATCCACACAGTCAAAGGCTTTGGCTTAGTCAATAAAGCAGAAATAGCTGTTTTTCTGGAACTCTCTTGCTTTTTCGATGATCCAGCAGATGTTGGCAATTTGATCTCTGATTCCTCTGCCTTTTCTAAAACCAGCTTGAAATCTGGAAGTTCACAGTTCACGTATTGCTGAAGTCTAGTTTGGAGAATTTTGAGCATTACTTTAGTAGCGTGTGAGATGAGTGTAATTGTGCAGTAGTTTGAGCATTCTTCGGCATTGCCTTTCTTTGGGATTGGAATGAAAACTGACCTTTTCCAGTCCTGTGGCCATTGCTGAGTTTTCCAAATTTGCTGGCATGTTGGGTGCAGCACTTTCACAGCATTATCTTTCAGGATTTGAAATAGCTCAACTGGAATTCCATCACCTCCACTAGCTTTGTTCGTAGTGATGCTTTCTAAGGCCCACTTGACTTCACATTCCAGGATGTCTGGCTCTAGATGAGTAATCACCATCGTGATTATCTGGGTCATTAAGATGTTTTTTGTACATATATATGTACAACATGGTCAACAGAAGAGTCCGAACTGCAGTACTTGGATACAATTTCAAAAGTGACAGAACGATCTCTGTTCCTTTCCAAGGCAAACCATTCAATATCACAGTAATCCAAGTCTATGCCCCAACCAGTAACTCTGAAGAAGCTGAAGTTGAACGGTTCTATGAAGACCTACAAGGCGTTTTAGAACTAACACCCAAAAAAGATGTCCTTTTCATTCATCCCTTTTCAGGGGACTGGCATGCAAAAGTAGGAAGTCAAGAAACACCTGGAGTAACAGGCAAATTTGGCCTTGGAATACAGAATGAAGCAGGGCAAAGACTAATAGAGTTTTGCCAAGAAAATGCACTGGTCATAGCAAACACCCTCTTCCAACAACACAAGAGAAGACTCTACACATGGACATCACCAGATGGTCAACACCGAAATCAGATTGATTATATTCTCTGCAGCCAAAGATGGAGAAGCTCTATACAGTCAATAAAAAGAAGACCAGGAGTTGACTGTGGCTCAGATCATGAACTCCTTATTACCAAATTCAGACTTAAATTGAAGAAAGCAGGGAAAACCGCTAGGCCATTCAGGTGTGACCTAAATCAAATCCCTTTTGATTATACAGTGGAAGTGAGAAATAGATTTAAGGGCCTAGATCTGATAGATAGAGTGCCTGATGAACTATGGAATGAGGTTCATGACATTGTACAGGAGACAGGGATCAAGACCATCCCCATGGAAAAGAAATGCAAAAAAGCAAAATGGCTGTCTGGGGAAGCCTTACAAATAATTGTGAAAAGAAGAAAAGTGAAAAGCAAAGGAGAAAAGGAAAGATATAAGCATCTGAATGCAGAGTTCCAAAGAATAGCAAGAAGAGATAAGAAAGCCTTCTTCAGCGATCAATGCAAAGAAATAGAGGAAAACAACAGAATAGGAAAGACTAGAGATCTCTTCAAGAAAATTAGAGATATCAAGGGAATGTTTCATGCAAAGATGGGTTCAATAAAGGACAGAAATGGTCTGGACCTAACAGAAGCAGAAGATATTAAGAAGAGATGGCAAGAATACACAGAAGAACTGTACAGAAAGGATCTTCATGACCCGGATAATCACGATGGTGTGATCACTCATCTAGAACCAGACATCCTGGAATGTGAAGTCAAGTAGGTCTTAGAAAGCATCAGTACGAACAAAGCTAGTGGAGGTGATGGAATTCCAGTTGAGCTATTTCAAATCCTGAAAGATGATGCTGTGAAAGTGCTGCACCCAACATGCCAGCAAATTTGGAAAACTCAGCAGTGGCCACAGGACTGGAAAAGGTCAGTTTTCATTCCAATCCCAAAGAAAGGCAATGCCAAAGAATGCTCAAACTACCACACAATTGCATTCATCTCACATGCTAGTAAAGTAATGCTCAAAATTCTCCAAGCTAGACTTCAGCAATATGTGAACCGTGAACTTTCTAATGTTCAAGCTGGTTTTAGAAAAGGCAGAGGAATCAGAGATCAAATTGCCAACATCCGCTGGATCATGGAAAAAGCAAGAGAGTTCCAAAAAAACATTTATTTCTGCTTTATTGACTAAGCCAAAGCCTTTGACTGTGTGGATCACAATAAACTGTGGAAAATTCTGAAAGAGATGGGAATACCAGACCACCTAACCTGCCTCTTGAGAAATCTGTATGAAGGTCAGGAAGCAACAGTTAGAACTGGACATGGAACAACAGACTGGTTCCAAATAGGAAAAGGAGTACGTCAAGGCTGCATATTGTCACCCTGCTTATTTAACTTATATGCAGAGTACATCATGAGAAACACTGGGCTGGAAGAAGCACAAGCTGGAATCAAGATTGCTAGGAGAAATATCAATAACCTCAGATATGCAGATGACACCACCCTTATGGCAGAAAGTGAAGAGGAACTAAAAAGCCTCTTGATGAAAGTAAAAGAGGAGAGTGAAAAAGTTGGCTTAAAGTTCAATATTCAGAAAACGAAGATTATGGCATCCGGTCCCATCACTTCATGGGAAATAGATGGGGAAACAGTGGAAACACTGTCAGACTTTATTCTTTTGGGCTCCAAAATCACTGCAGATGGTGATTGCAGCCATGAAATTAAAAGACGTTTACTCCTTTTAAGGAAAGTTATGACCAACCTAGATAGCATATTCAAAAGCAGACACATTACTTTGCTGACTAAGGTCCGTCTAGTCAAGGCTATGGTTTTTCCTGTGGTCATGTATGGATGTGAGAGTTGGACTGTGAAGAAGGCTGAGCACCAAAGAATTGATGCTTTTGAACTGTGGTGTTGGAGAAGACTCTTGAGACTCCCTTGAACTGCAAGGAGATCCAACCAGTCCATCCTAAAGGAGATCAACCCTGGGATTTCTTTGGAAGGACTGATGCTAAAGCTGAAACTCCAGTACTTTGGCCACCTCATGCAAAGAGTTGACTCATTGGAAAAGAACCTGATGCTGGGAGGGACTGGGGGCAGGAGGAGAAGGGGACAACCGAGGATGAGATGGCTGGATGGAATTAGTGACTCGATGGATTCAAGTCTGAGTGAACTCTGGGAGTTGGTGATGGACAGGGAGGCCTGGCGTGCTGCGATTCATGGGGTTGCAAAGAGTCGGACACGACTGAGCGACTGAACTGAACTGTACTGAACTGATGCTCAGAATGTGACTCAACAATATAAATTGGAGCAGAAAAAAAACATTGGTAAAGATAAAAATCTTATTTAACTAGAAGTACAAAAACTGTATAACCAATATAATCAGACTTTTAAAAATAAAATTCAAAACCATTAGCTAATATAATGAAGTGGGTAGAAACTTTTTAAACATCAAAAAGAGAATATTAATAAACAAGGCTAGTTTGTTCTATTTTATGAAGACGTGTGAAGAACCTGAATGAAATAGATTCTTTCCTAGGAGATTCTTGGGGAAAATACCAAAAATGATCTCTGTGAAATATTCCCTAGATATTTCCAGTACATATATATATATATGATATATATACACACACATATATATAATTCTATCATTGGACTTTTCAGTCTGTTTTGTTGATTTCTTGATTCTCATTCTGTTTGAATTTTTCATTTTCCCTGAGGATGATTTTTATAGAATACTCAGGAAAAAATTGCCAGTATGCAAATTATTCAAACACCAGGCCTACACACTTTTTGCATAGAAAAGTTAACCAAATCTTTAAGGACCTTAAAATTTTATATTTAAGCCTCACAGCATGCTAAAAGAAGAACATTTCCCAAGTTCTTTTAATGAAACAAACAAAATTTATAGTAGCCCCAACCAAGATAGCACAAAAATCTACAGATAAATATTTATTATGAATATTAATGCAAGTATTATAAATAAAATATTAGACACAGAAGGCAGCAGTATATCATTATTCCCAGTAACACCAGGGTGGCTTAATACTGCAAAACCTATTATCTAGCTCAGTATATATTGCCATGATGCATTATATCAAGTAAAAAATGGAAAAAAATAAAATCACTTTTACAAATGAGAAAAAGATACTTTAATGACCTTCAATATCTTTTCTTGGTTTGAAAAACTGACTTAAAATTGTGACTGATAGAATATGTATATTTTGGCCCCAAATCCACTCTCATGCTTGATGCAAGAAAACCAGAAGCATGACCATTAAGGGCAGGGACCAGGCTAGGATATCATGCATCATTATTACCATTGAGTGTTTCTACAGCGGTGCTAGCTGAAAATTTTAGGAAGAAGCACGACATATGAAAACTTGAAGGGAAGAGGTAAAGTCACCTTTGATTGTAGTTAATATGATCCATATAGAAATGGAATTAGAAAATATCTCTTCTATTTTGGGCTTAGAAAAGGGAGAGGAACCAGAGATCTAATTGCCAACATTCAGTGGATCATAGAGAAAGCAAGGGAATTTCAGAAAAACATCTACCACTGTTTCATCAACCACTCAAAAGCCTTTGACTGTGTGGATCATAACAAACTGTGGAAAGCTCTTAAAGAGATGGGAATACCAGACTATTTCACCTGTCTCATCAGAAACCTGTATGTGGGTCAAGAAACAACAGTTAGAACCCTGTATGGAACAACTGATTGGTTCAAGATTGAGGAAGGAGTACAACAGGGCTGTCTGCTGTCACTCTGTTTAAACTATATATTGAGCACATCATGAGAAACTCATGTTGGGCTGAATGCTTACAAGAATCAAGATAGGCAGAAGAAACATTAACAACCTCAGATAGGCAGATGATACTACTCTAATGGCAGAAAGTGAAGAGGAACTAAAGAGCCTCTTGATGAGGGTGAAGGAGGAGAGTGAAAGAGCTGGCTTAAAACTTAGTATTAAAAACACTAAGATCATGGCATCCAGCCCCATTACTTCATGGAAAATAGAAGGGAAAAGGTGGAAGTAGTGTCAGATTTTCTCTTCTGGGGCTCTAAAATCACTGCAGATGGTGACTGCAGCCATGAAATCAGAAGATGATTGCTTCTTGGCAGGAAAGCTATGACAAATTTAGACAGTGTGCTGAAAAGCAGAGACATTACTCTGCCAACAAATGTCCATATAGTCAGGGCTATGGTCTTCCCAGTGGTCATGTACCATTGTGAGAGCAGAACTGTGAAGAAGGCAAAGTGTCAAAGAATTGATGTCTTTGAATTGTGGTGTTGAAGAAGACTCCTGAAAGTCCCCTGAACAGCAAGGAGGTCAAACCAGTCAATCTTAAAGGAAATCAGCCCTGAATACTCATTGGAAGGATTGATGCTGAAGCGGAAGCTCCAGTGTTTTGGTCATCTGATTTGAACAGCCAACTCACTGGAAAAGTCCCTGATGCTGGGAAAGATTGAGGACAGAAGGAGAAGAGAGAGTCAGAGGATGGCATCACCGATGCAGTGGACATGAACTTGGGCAAACTTTGGGAGATGGTGAGGGACAGGGAGGTTTGGCGTGTGGCTGTCCATTGGGTTGCAAAGAGTTGGACACGACTGAGCAGCTGAACTGACTGACAGCTCGGTTATATCAGCAAAGACCTTACTTTCAAATAAAAGTCTATTCTTGAGTACAGTATATCTTAGGGGACGACACAGTTTAATCAGCAACAAATGCAGTAATAGATGTGTTAAAATATGTTAGATGCATGCTACAGACAAGACATGCACATTTCAGTGAGGATACCTTAAAGACCCATATCTGAGGGGAAAAGTAAGGAGATGAGTGGGATACAGAGCAAAATGCCATTTATGTAACTTAAAATACGTGCACACAATTAGGTCTACATGTTTTAAAAAAGCACATACAAGGAAAGAACACAGATTAAAATGGGAACACATATTAAAGTGGGCCTCAGGAATGGGATTTGGAATGGGGATAAAAGTATTAAAAAAAAAAAAAGAAATGCTCTGCTCTAAGGCACTGACCTGAGCTATGATATTTTTACACTTGAGGTCCAAAAAAAAAAAATTAATAATCACATTAACACGTGAAAATAACACATTTACAATTTCCTGTGTGTCACACACTGTGCTAGCTCTGGCATGTGTGTGTGTGTGTGTGTGTGTGTGTTCAACTAATTAAATAGAAGACCACTCTCTTGACTCAACAACTTTCCTTCTTACTTGACCCCTTAAATGGCATTTTTAGAATGTGGCATTATTAAGCAATATAAATTTATGGAAATGTTAACAGTTGAGGCGATTCAATGAAATCTCTAATGCAAATCTCTAAAAATCTTTTTAAGAACACTGATAGAGGGTTCATTCTGTACTTGTCACTTTCTTAAAGTAGTATCTAATGTAATATAGGAAGGAACAATTCTGAATATTGAGTCTTCCTTTTGTTCTGAAAATTAATAAATTGTTCCTCATTTAATTTATAGATTGACTCCCTTCTCAAATCCCCTTGTACATGGATTGTATTTGTTCTTGGTCCTATATTCTCAGTGCTGAAAGCTTTATTTGATGTCAACTATCCTGGTCGGACACGACTAAAGTGACTTAGCAGCAGCAGCAGCAGCATCCTGGTCATTAAATGAATGATGACAGAATGGACTCCTTTAGATACCAAAGCTACCTTAGGTGACAGAGATTTCAGCTTCCCAGCCCTGAATGTGTTTGAAGGCACAAAATAAGAATCAGAAGATCATCAAGAAAGACATGAAGTTAGTGTGGATTTTCTTCAGTCCCATTTGACTTTCTCGAAGAGAAGACCTGGCCCTTTCTATCTGTCCCCAAAGACAGACTGGAGCTTCTGTTCTGAAAGTGCACTATGGACAATATGAAAATGTGTAGCTGCAACTTTCTCAGCTGACCTGGTGCCATATTAATAAAATGTTAAACCCACAAAGTCCCCACAAGTCAATAAATAATGCAGGCTGAAATCACTAAATATTATGCCTCTGAGGGCCATTTCATTGAAATTCACTGATTCAACACTTTTCTGAGGAAGTTCTGCCTCCTTCAGCATTCTTACTATGAAGTTGGCCAGCCTGAATACCAAGGTCCTTAAAGGCTCTTCTTGCTGCTGTCACCCTTTCTCTGCACACAAATGATGGGGATACAAAACTGGTTCTCAGAGAATTGCAATTTCATTGTGCCTCCAAAGGCTGGTTCATTTCTTCTCAGTTTCCAAGTCTGTAGAAGAAAATCAGATATGCTCACTCTGCCTGCCTAGCAGATTTTGCTCCTCTCCACCCCAGTTATAAAGTTCAAAGCACAAATTGAAAAGCCTTGAAAAGGCTGACTCAAAGTCTTTCTTTTCTGTTAACAATCTCTTAGAGTATTATGTTTGGAAGACTCTGTTCTGTAACTCTATAAGTGCTCTTATTCTGGAACTTCCAGAGCCAAACATTCAGAAACGATATGCTATTAATACATTTACTAACAACAAGAGTAAAAACATCTGCAATCTTGTTGCTGAAATTTGGTCTCTGTAAAACAGTGCTGGATTAAATCTCAGAGACACAGTGTTGGGTGAAGTAGAAAGAAATAGCTTTACTGTTTTGCCAGGTCAAGGGGACCACAAGGAATGCCCTCAAGACTATGTGTTCTGCCCTGGAGGAGGTAATGAGGAGTCTTACTGTAATGATTCAAGGAGCAGAGCGTGATCAGCTCCTAATTGAGAGTCAGCATCACCCACCTGCTTATTCCAGCTGGTCTGGGGTCTCTGTGCTTGTGGGCAGCAAACAATTAACTTCTTCCACCTGGTGGAGGTTTCAATATCTGCAAAACAGCCCAAAGGATATGGCTTACAATACTATCCATAGTCCTTGAGGAAGAGCTAAGAAAGGTCTTTGACTTTGTTTAATGGCTAATGTATTATTATTTTGTCTTAACTTGATTGTTTTCCTTTTCTGCATTTTTCTCATTCCTCTGGTAAAATTTATTCCTTGACTAAAGTTCTGCTACAGATAAAAGGCAGGTGAAGGACATGTGTGTCTATTTTGGGGAGGCTTCATAGGGTTCTGCTCAGTTATAACCCTTTTCACGTTCTCTTCTTGAAGGATAAAAGAGAGTGCAGATTGAGGGATTGCTGAGAGAGGAGAGAAGACAAACCAGATGTACTCTGGTGGTGACTACCCGTGGAAAACAAAGGATGCTTTGGGAAAACATCTTTACTTTTCTCTTTCAAATTGCTACAATATCACATGTCTTTCAGATGCTGTGTGTCCATAGGTACAGAGATGCCTGGAGTCACCACCTTGGTGTCTGTCCTCCCCAAGTTGTTCTTGGCGCAAGGGTAAGGAGAGAGTTCTGGGCAGGTTTGTATATTCCAGGCAGGTTTAATTCCCCATAATCCTGAATATTCTTTCTACTCCAGAAGCCAATGGTGATTTATAAACATTCTTCTGAATGAACATCTAGTGATAAGGAAAGACTCCAAAACATCACAATTTAAAAACAAATGGGGGTCTAAGTAAAACCTGAACGTTTCTTTGTTAGTCATGAACTTTATGGCAGATCACTTGACCTTCTTAACCCTGCACTTCCTCACCCTTAAAATCATGCCAGTGATCCTTACGATACTGTCAAAGGAGATAATAGGTATTCACAAATAATCGAAATCATCAAGCAAAATGTAATCTACTATTTCTTCCTCTCACTCTACACTATATTGTATGTTTCTTATAACTTTAGTTAGGCACGCTACAAGGGATAAGACTTCCTTCAAGCCAATTCAAAGACTGCTTTTGGGTAGGAAATTTTTAGAAAATAATGTTAAATGGTTGCAGATGTGGATGCAAGGAGCAGCACAGCTGCTGAAGGCAGAGTAAAGTCTTTGTACAGCCCTGGGAACCCAATCAGTATGGTCAGCCCCCCTCAAAACCGATGGTCAGCAGAGCAGGTTTGCAGCTGATGTCTAGAATAGTTCTTTTTTAAGAATTTTACTGAGGTATAGCTGATTTACAATGTTTGTTAATTTCTGCTGCACAGCAAAATGATTCAGTTAAGGTGGCACAGTGGTAAAGAACCTGCCTGCCAATGCAGGAGATATAAGAGATGTGAGCTCAATTCCTGAAGATCCTCCAGGGAGGTCCCCTGGAGAAGGGAATGGCTACCCACTCCAGTATTCTTGCTTGGAGAATCCCATGGACAGAGGAGCCTGGTGGGCTGCAGTCCATAGGGTTTCAAAGAGTCAGACACAACTGAAGCAAGTTAGTATATATATATGTGTGTGTGTGTGTATGTATATGTGTCTGTATTCTTTTCGTATTCTTTCCCATTATGGTTTATCACAAGATATGGAATATAGTTCCCTGTGGTATACAGTAGGACCTTGTTTTTTTATCCATCATCTATATACTAGTTTGTATCAGCTAATCCCAACTTCCCACTCCGCCCCTCCCCCACCCGCCTCCAAGTTTGTTCTCTGTATCTGTGAGTCTGTTTCTGTTTTGTAGACGTGTTCATTTGTGTCATATTCTGGAAGAATTCTTAGTCCATTAATGTCTTTTGTAAAAATGCTAAAGCACTTATCCACAATGCTAATTTCTTCCTAGGATAAGGTTTATGCATTATGTCACACAAAAAGGTCTGTTCTAGATTAGGACTAGAACAAGCCTTTTTTAAAATAAATTTTTGCAGAGAACGTAAGTCTCTGTTAGTAATTTGCTAAACAATAAGGCTGCACTAGCCTTTTGTGTTTGCTCTTTGAGTCTTGTCAATTGAAAAATATGTACAACCTAAAAGCTGAGTATTATCTTTTATTTGAGGACATTACTGAAAACTACAGCCCAGGAAGGCAGCCTCTCAGATAGCTCTGAGGGACTGTTCCAAGGAGGTATGTTAAGGGCGATATACAAGTTTTTGATGGAAAAAAAAAGCACGCATACTGTAACACCAAAAGATTACTGCCAATCTCTCTCTCTCTCTCTCTCACACACACACACACACACACACAAACTAAACCAGACATCTCAAGTAAATGATTTTTGTGCTTTTCTATGTATGAGAAGACGTAAGAGTCTGGATTCATTGAAATTGTTCCTTTGATATGCATCTTAACTATCAAGGGTCAGTATCCTGTTTTTCTCCATCCTGAATTCTCAGATTCACCATGGGAGGGGGGCATCTGCAGTGGCTGATGGCTTCATGGCCACAACACTTTTTTTTTTTTTAGCTGACATTTTTTCTTTGTCCACAGCCTGAAGGATGCCATCTTGCCTTAGTGCCACTTGATGGACACCAGTTGGCAGGCTGCAATTTAAGAAGAATCAAGTGAAATCAGGAGCTCCCTGTGCTAATCTGTAACACAACAGAATCTCCATTCCCTTGGGTGGGACAGCAGGCCTTGGCAAGGATCACCCACCTCCCTCCTCACAGGAGGCCCCTGCTTTTTGGTTCTCTGAACCCAAATCCAGATGAGACTGGCCATTTCTAGCTAAAGATCAAGTTACCCTAGGTGTAGCTGAAGTAAGAGAATTGTCTTCATTGCTGGTTACATGTTTTCATTTCTTCTTTTTTTTTTCTCTCTCTTTTTTTGGGGGCTGTGAGAGAGAAATTTTCATGAGAGGAAAAAAATATAAACCTTGGCTTTGAAATACTGGCTTCTGTTATCAGGAGCCTGGTGGGCTGTAGTCCATAGCGTTGAAAAGAGTCAGACACGACTAAAGCAACTTAGCACAGCACAGCACATCCTTATGCTAGTTCTATGGGACCTGTTTCTTAATCAGATCACTGTGTGAGTGCGTGCTCAGTTGATCAGTGATATCTGACTCTTTGCAACCCTGCGTACTATAGCCACCAGGCTCCTCTGTCTATGGAACTTTCCAGGCAAGAATACTGGAGTGGGTTGCCATTTCCTACTCCAGGGCATCTTTCTGACTCAGGGATCAAACCTGAGTCTCCTGCATTGGCAGGCAAACTCTTTACAGTGCACCACATTAGAAACCCAAGAAGATCATTCAGTTCAGTTCAGTTCATTATTTAAGAGTAAAGTTGTGGATCCTGGCTGGGTTTACAGGGGCCACTGAACTCAGCCTGAAAAGTAATGAGCAAAATTATAAAAATTATCCAGAGGATAAGATGTTTTTCTACAACCAAGCCCCCAGACCCTGAGATTCCCAGGCTAGCTGGAGATCAGCAATGAAGGCAGTACAGTCCCCCATCTGCCCCAGTGAGGATGTCTGAAAAGTCACTGCATCAGGCCGCAGAGCTCTGACCTGGTCTATATGCCATGTGGTCACTCCTTATTGACTGACAAGAGTTCTGAGTTACTGAGCCCCAGACAAGCAGCTATATCCCAGCCTGAGGCCTGAAATGTGTCAATTACTCATGCTTATCCTCAAGAGTTCCTACTCCTGGCTTTTAAGAGAGAAGACCCAGGGAACATTCATTTGATCACAGTGAGGAAACTTGTTAGTAGTTGTCACTAAATACTCACATTTGTTTTCCTGTAGATTTAATGTCTCTGACCCTCAGTTGTTTGTTTTTTTTTAGCTGTTGTTTTCTGTTACAATGAGTAGGTAGTCTTAAAGCTGTGGGTCTCAAACTATGTTTCTAAAGCATCAGAATGTTGTTTCCAGGTGAAAATCAACCCAGTATACACATGTACACTCCATGCACACATGTATATTATGTACATTTCATATGTGAGTACAAGTAACGATATACACACACACCGTAAGTGTATGCACATGTACATATTATACCACATATACACATGTACATATATATGTACATACACAAAAGCACACCTGTGGTAGCTGAAGCTCAGTCTGCCTTCCTGTCTCCCAGTCTGGCCTTCATGGTAACACCTAGGCACCACCGTCCTTAGCTCCACGCAACTCTGCTTTAAAACCATCAAGTTACAGCATTCTGAGAAATGGAGTATTTCTTGCAGTATCAGTAAACAAGGGTGTCACAGTCATCAGCGATTTTGGCCCTCCAAATGTGAATTTCTGAGCCCTAAGGACAACCAGGAAAGAGAACAATACCAGCAGCCATCAGTCTGCAGCCACTTTCTACAGTGGGCCCTGAAGAATTCAGGATGTAAAAATGCAGGATAGCTGAATATGAAAGGAATGATTTCAGTGAGCCCAGGCTCTTAAATCTTCCCATACATAGAAAAGTGCTCAATTCCTAAAATTGAGATAATCTGGTTTTAATTCACAAAAATACTTTCAGTGTTCAGACTACTTGCCCTTTGTTGCAAATTCTATATAACCTGACTCCTTCCCCTGCCTCCTGGGACAAATTCTCTCAGCATTACTTGAGATGCTATCTCCTAGGCTCGAAGTTCTAAAAATACCAAGCAAGACATAACTAAACTTTTAGATTGTGACTGTTTTTTAAATCAACAATTCAAAGTCCTGTTCCCCAACCAGCTTGCTGGCAGATCTGAAAATGTAGACCTCTGCATGAGTCACTGCTGCCTGAGGCCAATCTCTCTTGAAGGAAATGAGATCATACATCTAATCTGAGGGGTTAAATTTGGCAAAAAGCAAACTTCCTTTAAGAACCAGGACAGTTCAGTGAATTGAAAGTTGGACATCCCAAACCCTTAGTTAGGACCCTTAGATCTCCCAGGATATCTTTGGTGTGGATGGTTTCTGCTTAAAGCAAATTTCTGTCAAAAAATGAAGTAGAGTTTTCCATGCTTTGTGACTTGGGCAAATTGCTTAACCTTCATAAGCTTCCGTTTCCTTATAAGTAAAACGAAAATAATTATAACACCTATTTCATGAGGTTTGGGTTAGGATTATAAACTAATCCAGAGAGAGAACTCAGCGCATTGTTGGGAACATCATCAACACTTGCTGTATGTGAACGTCTTTACAATTATTCCTGTTAATTGTATAACTAGTGCTGACAGTGCCAACAAGAATGCATCAGGCAACAATAACAAACATATTTTTGGTGAAGTGTAAATATGACTTGATGAACTATAAACTTTAATGGGCAAAGGAGAAAAAAGGAAGAATTTCAAGCCAGGTGGAAATCTTAAGGGATATGGAATTAGGGGTGATGAAACTGTAGACTGATGAAAAAGCACAACTTAAAAATAGAGAATTATAATTATGTTTTATCTGATGAACAGAATTAAGGACTTAAGTCCAGAACACAGCCTTTCAGATAACTCTAAGGGACTGCTCTGAAGCGGTAAGGGAGGCGCCAGGATATTTTGTAGTTTTTGCAGCTGAGACCAGGTAATCAGAACATCAAAGCATTACTGTTAATTAAAGAAAGCATGTCAAGTTAAGTAATTTACCACTTTTCTGTGCTTGGGAAGATGCAAGAATCTGGGCTCACTGAAATCATTACTTTGATATGTACCTCAGCTATCTGGGGCCAGTATTCTGTGTTTCCCATCCTGAATCTCCTCAAGGTGCTTCTTTGGGGGTGGCTGCAGTATCTGATGCATTGATGATGGAACCATCTTGAGTTCCCTCAGGGCACACCATCCAGAAGGGTGTAATGTGATGGCTTGATGGCTACGATATGGCAGGCAGCATTTTTTTCATTAACTAAACAAAAGCTCATACAATGAATGGAGAAGAATTAAGCACACATACATGATACTAATGTTGTAGGCACAGGTTCCAGGAAACAAACTCACTCAGAAGGACAATGCAGATAGTGGGGTGCAGTTTATTACACTAGCAGGCCCAAGGCAGAGTCTCCTCTTACCCAAGGACCCCATCAGTTGTGAAAACCTTCTATACCCTAAGACTACGTGGGCAAACCGCCTCCTCAAATTCCCTGAAACTAGTCTGAACAAAGAAAAAGATACAATCAAAGTTAACCCATGATTCATATGCCTTAAACCTAGGTAGTTAACAGTGGACAATTATCAATAGGCCTGCGGTCATACCTCAATAAGCATAATAGAATGTATGATTCTATTCAGTTACACAGATAATTAGGGTATTGTTTTAGGCTTCGGAGAGTCTAGGTACAAGCCCTGGGGCTCTTCCTTGGGGAGTCTGGTTTTCCAGCTGGTATGTTGTTTCCATAGATACTGAGCATATAGCTCAAAGTCCACAGTCCGGCCCAAGATGGAGTCCTGCTTTCAAGATAGAGCCTGTTCAGTTTCCTCCTTCACTAACGGGTTAGAGCCCAGTGAGGATATCGCAGGAGGGAAGGTACATGAGCAGAGCATTTTAGAAATTGATGTGTTTCTGGATAAGTGGGAGCCAGTGTCAGGGGAGGAAAGAAATGACTAAGATCAAAGCCCTGATGATCACAGAATTCACAGGACTGGAGGAGTTCAGGCATTGGGAAGGTGAGAGCCTGTAATTGTGATCAGCAAAAAGATGAAAGGGGATTTTGGGAGCTTCTTTATGGGGAACGCATGGTGGGATGAGAAGGTGCAGAGCTGGTTCTATTCTTCTGACAGAATGTGGAGCCCCATCTCTGAGTGAGACTAGAACTCCACAGCTGACCTTGGGATTGAGTGAGTTGGGAGCAGGGATGTCACCTGGCCATCTGCAACGAGAGCGCAAGTGACCCAGTAGACTCAGTGAAAGTGGCAGAAATTCCATCCTTAGGTCCCTGTTTGGTGGTAATGTAGGTCACTTTCACGCTGAACATATGCCACATTCTCATACTGAAAATTTATACACTGCCATCCGAAAGTTTAAATGGACACACGCACACACCCATAAGGAAGAAAATAAGTTAAGCTGTTACTGTCAACTGATGATGGGATCATAGCTGATATTTATCTCAACTATTCATGGTTCTTCTCCCAGTCCACAGGTGACCCAAACTTTAATTACTGAAGGGTCTGAGTCCTTAGCTGGCTTGCCTTTATGGAATTGCTAATGTTGCTTGTATTCATTTCCAAGGGCTGCTGGAACAAATAAGAAAGGAAGCTACAACAAAAATCCTGATAGAATCAACTGGGAACAAAATGGTGATGAATCTGACCTTCAACAGCCCGAGTCTCACTATATGCTGATTTGACTACATTAGCATATTACATGACATAGTAACTGGTGGCCATGACTGGACATTAGAAGCAAAAAACAATGAAAAGGGGGTGGCCCCCATTCCCTTGAAAAAGCCCTGCCACTTCCCTGGTAGACTAACGCATATGCCTCTCCATAATTAGCTTCACTCTTCCTGCCTTTGGGCTTCCCTTGTGGCTCAGCAGTAAAGAATCCTCCTGCAGTGAAGGAGACATGGGTTTGATCCTTCGGTTGGGAAGATCCCTTGGAGTAGAAACTGGCAACCCACTCCAGTATTCTTGCCTGGGAAATCCCATGGAGAGAGGAGCCTGGCGCACTACAGTCCACGGGGTCACAGAAGAGTTAGACATGGCTTAGTGACTAAAGAACAACAACTCTTGCCTTTGTCTTTTTTTTTTTTTTTTGGAGTAGAGCTCTCTCTCTTTTTTTTTTTTAAATTTAAAAATCTTTAATTCTTACATGCGCCTTTGTCTTTATCCTTTAAAATTAAATACCTTTCCCCATGTGGGGTGAGAAGTTCATCTGTGAACTTAGTTCCTTCTCCATTCTCTGGCCACTGAATAAAACTTGAGCTGTTCCCATCTCAGCTTCAGCTTCATTATTCACCTACTCAAATTTGAATGGAAAAAGATCCTTCCCCCACCAAGGCAGAGAGCCTCAGCTGATCTAGAGCTCAAACAGGGTCCATACAACTTAATTTGTAACACTAGCTTCTGATGGTAGCTGGAAACCTTGTCATTACTTGCTTTGTTCCTACATGACTCCAATCTCTGCCTCTGTTGACAGATGGCATTCTTCCTCTGTGTGTTTGTGTGTCTCTTCTCCACTTTTCTTAGGGTATCTGTCATATTGGAGGTCATATTGGGTGGCCACTCTAATTTGATATGACCTCCTCTTATCATGGTTACATCTGCAAAGACCCTATTTCCAAATAAGATCATATTCACAGACACCAGAGTTTGAGACTTAAACATCTTTTGGGGTGGACACAATTTAACTCATAAAATTATCCACTGCTGCTGCTGCTGCTAAGTCGCTTCAGTCATGTCTGACCCTGTACGACCCCAGAGATGGCAGCCCACCAGGCTCCGCCATCCCTGGGATTCTCCAGGCAAGAACACTTGAGTGGGTTGCCATTTCCTTCTCTAATGCATGAAAGTGAAAAGTGAAAGAAGTCTCTTAGTCATGTTCAACTCTTTGCAACCCCATGGACTGCAGCCTACCAGGCTCCTCCGTCCATGGGATTTTCCAGGCAAGAGTACTGGAGTGGGGTGCCATTGCCTTATCCACTAATATTTCCTATTAGACATGAAAGGGGCATGGGAGAGGTACCCCAGCTCTTTCTCCAGGTACATCTTCCTACCTTCTTTGTGTGGCAGAAACTCAGTTTCTCTTAAGTAATCAGAATCATTTACCTTGATTGGAACAGTAACCCTCCTCTTTATAGTGGAATAAAGAGCCCCATGTGACAGGATACAGCCTCCGTTTTCAATCCAACTGATACACTATTGTGTTCTCTGGCAGAAGCATCCCTCTCCTTGGAAGTGTGATGTTCAGACCAGCAAAGTACACAGTTCTAAGGATGGGAAGCAAAAATTCTGCAGAAGAGATATTAGACATACTAGTGAGAAAGACCATTTCCACTTAGCTTTGATTTCCAGACTGTTGTATTCTCACGATTGCTTGCTGGTTCAAGTGGACCACGTCCAGGGTGCTACCTCCCAATGGGTACCATAATGGAGCTTTCTCAGGCCACCCTACCATCATATCAGGACAACCCCTTCTGGGTGACATGGCATGCAGTAGGATATATTAATTTCATGAGCCTATTATGCTATTCCTTTGATTGTAAGGTGAGTGCTTTGATCAGAAGAAGTACTGTTTGAAATAACATGATGGCAACAGTGGATTCTAAACAAAGTAAAAAGCTAAATGTCCGGCTCAAGGTTTTACCTACTTGGAGGGTATCTCTTGCTCTGTTCTTTAAGGCCTCCCTCGAGGGAGGATGTAGTGATTGGTGCCAGCTTCTCAGGCAGAACCATCTGTGAACCAGGCTGTCAGAAGGAATTCCCCATGAGGTCCTATGGGTAAACTGCGGGTTGGGGAGTGGGAGCTGGAGAAGTAGAAGATGTGATTGGAGTCTGAGCTGTCTGTTTGTGAAACCAATTTGTGCCTCCTGGAGTGGCAAACCTCTTCTCTTACAAACCACTTCCACCCTGTGGTTCCATGTGTCAGAGCACAGCCAATTCATGGGGATCAGTTTCCATCACACGGTCACCGAGTCCTCATTCTGCTACGAAGTTCAATTTCATAGCAAGAGTTAATCCTTAAATAATAATTGTATGCCGCAGGTAACATGGCTTTGCTCACCAAACTTAGATTTTTACCTTATAATTTTCTAATTTGATTGGCCAGAAGCCCCATGCTATATCCCTGTTGGAAACAGACATTTCAATTACCATGACACTGTTCCATAAGGCCCAAGACACTTGCTCCAGGCCCCACCTAAAATCTAGCTTGATAGATTTTTCAGTAAATGGATTGGGGCAGACATTTCAAATATGGCATATGTTGCCTCCAAAGAGACCCACTCAAAGCTGTCCAGTTTTGAGCAGTAGGCAGTAGAAGAAAAGCAACTTTTCTTTCACTTTTGAGGGAACGTCCCAACACGCTTCAGATCATCTGGCCCTTAGAAACCTCCCTGGGGTCTGGGCCCCTGAGGTTCACCAGGTTTCTTGCTCAGCTTCTGCCACATACGTGCTTCATTAAGACATTTAAGGCTCTTGTTATTCCTCCTCACCAGGTTAAATCATCATGATATATATCATTGGTATAGTGGATGAGAGTGGTCTTCTGTAGAATGTGGAGATTTCTGCACATGGGCCATCACAGAGATCAGAGATGGCTTCATCCGATGTGTGCCACTGTTCAGTCGGGATTTCACCTCAGTGCCAAGAAAGCTGAGAGCTCCCATAAAGAGCTCCATTAACCCATTCGCCCCAAATCTCTTGTCGATGAAAATAGTCAGTGAAAAATCAATAATAAGAATAGAGAATAATTTTATTTGAATCAAACTTAGAACTAGCCTGGAATTTCTTTCCCAGATGACACTGAGAAACTGCTCTCAAGAAGCAGATCTTTCAGCACAGTTTTATATCTTGTCAGAACCAAGAACATTAAACAAGTCAGGGTTAGACTTCTTCAAGGTTTTAAAAAACACCAAAACCAAAACAACAATGGTCCAGCATGTATACAGCAAGTCAGCATGGCCTTGACACTAGGAAGTGATTCTTATCATCAAGGGAGGACCATTACTGACATCCTAGGAACGGAGACATTTAATCTTTCTATTTTTAACATGGACATTCTTCACGTCTGGTCAATGTGCCCATTTCTTTAATAATTAAAGCAGAGGTACAAGGTATGTTTGATAGGCTACAAACAGGCTATTTTATTTAGCATCAAATTGAGGTTAATTCAAGTATAAGCCAGAATAACTTCCCTATATCTCAATATGTGAACATTTCTTTTATCACTCTAGAAGTACCCTCTCCTGGGTAAGTTCAGATTTATCTAGTATTGAAACCTGCACTTAATGGTTTAAACTTCTTAAAACCCACGCTCATTTTACCTTTGTGCCTGGTGGTTTGAATGAGCAAATCTGTCTCTATCTTTCCCCTTCCTTCTCTCTCTCTCCACCCACTCCTTTGTCTCTCTGCGCCCGCCCCGCCCCCCCTCTTCTCTACCACACCTACTCCCGTTCCTCTCTCACCCCCAACCCCACTAACTGGAAAAATCTCCACCTTAATCAGATTTTGCATTTGTCCTTGTGAAACCTACTTGCTAGCTGTGACCCTAATTGTGGGGGCAGTAATAGGTGAGCAGGTGGGCTGGAGGATCATAAGCATCAACTTGCAAGGCGACTCTCCCATGAAAGTTATTAAAGGATCTTCAGCGAAAGAAAGGTTTTTTGCACAACGTACATGGGCCACTTCTTCCAGCAAGGGTGGAGCAGAGCATCTTGCAGAGTTCCAAAGCCCTAGCTTTTTTGAAATCCACACACATGACCCAATTTGAAATCTCAGGGTGCTCCGACACCACAGTCCAGCCTTGCTTCTCCACAAGAGTATTGGCAAGTTACATTGTGATGATGCCACCTACACAGTTACGTTCTGAGTCTGTGTTCCAGCCATGTTTGTCATGCTACTTTAAGAAAAGAAAATGTATTATCCTGTTTTGTTTTGAGTGTCACTGCAGAAGCTCTCTGATTTTCTGATCATGAGGGGAACCAAGGGGTTAAAGTACTGACAGCATGTCAGTCAGTCATGGTGGCTTGTGACTGCCCTCTTGTGCAGTCACATGTGGCTCTCCCACCCCTCCTTGCCAGCTTTGTCATCGTTGTCACCACTGCGAATGTCAAGTACAGCACCCAGGGCATTCACGTCAATAGGAGTTGCTTCCCTAGCAACCCCGAAGGTAATTGGATCCTAACACCCCTGCACACTGTGGATTATTGGAATCCCATTTTCCACTCAGCATTACATTCAAGGTGAAGGACATCATCAAATCAATCTTGAAATCCCACATCAGATGTCAGGAAGAGGATATATTTTATACACATTTTTAACACCCAAAAAAGTCAAGTGGGGGAAACAACTCTGCGGGGTCGAGGGGGGAAGCCACACTGTTAATGGAGTCCATGCTTTATTTTCAAACTTCAAAAAATAGATGTTTAAACACTACTTCCTGGATCCAGGTGGCGATATGTTTTGGTCATTGTTGATTTCCTGACAATAGCTGTTAAACACACAATCATACAAACTCATCGTTGGTACTTATTAGTACTCATTTGCCTTCATCCCCATCTTGTCTTTGAAAATTGCATCCTAGATATATCCCAGAGGGCTGGCTACACCACAAACCACATCATCTTCAGGCTTGTGGCTGGGTATTGGGAATCTGTCTGGGTCTAATCTCCAGGGTCCTTACTTAATGATATTGGCTATATGCAGCCTGTTCTCTGTGTTAGGTCCGAAAGGGCAAACCTGGCTAATGTGTTCACTCAGAGAAGCAATCTTAATTTGTTACTGTGACTTGTAGCATCAAGGTTATTAAAATTCAAGGACTTAATAGATTTCTCCATTTATTGCATCAATAGCAATTACAGGGATTAGCTGAAATGCACTATTATTTAATGCAATGGGAAAATATTTTGTCGTTTATGGAACTCATCCCCATTGATCCCCACTTCTTTGAAAAAATGTGTTTTATCTGGACCATTTGGGGTGTCTATGCGTGTGTAACTTCATATATAATTTATTTGAATTCTATAGCAGGAGAACTTCATTTTTTTCCATGGTACGTACTTCTCCAGTGATTTTGGTTTTATGGCTGTTTCTGTGATGTCAGAACTAACAGGTACCATTCTATGCCAAATAGATTTAATGGCTTTTCTTATTTGGGTTCAATTCCTTTGTGTCCTCTGAAAGAAGCTTCCAGAGTCTGAAATTCGGTAGCCATGGCTAGGAGTACTTAAACCATCTATCCATTTTATATTAGGTTGGTGTACAAGTAATTGTAGGTTTTGCATTGTTGAACTTTGTCATATGATATTGGAATACATTCTTATATAAATGTGGTTATGTTATATATCATTTTAATGTGCCTTTATCACTTTATGTTTTTTGTTAAAGACATTACTTGTTGTGTATTTTATATTTATTTTAGACTATGGAAATAATGTTAGACAAAAAGCAAATTTTCTTACTAGAGTTCAAAATGGGTCATAAAGCAGCAGAAACAACTTGCAACATCAACAACACATTTGGCTCAGGAACTGTTAAAAAACATACAGTGCAGAGGTGGTTCAAGAAGTTTTGCAAAGGAGATGAGAGCCTTGAAGATGAGTAGCACAGTGATCAACCATCAAAGTGGACAACCACTAGTTAAGAGCAATAATCAAAACTGATTCTCCTACAGCTGCACAAGAAGTTGCTGAAGAACTCAGTGTTGCCCATTCTGTGGTCGTTTGGGATTTGAAAAAAATTGGAAAGATGAGAAAGCTCGATAAGCGGGTGCCTAATAAGCTGATTGCAAATCAAAAAAATTGCTTTGAAGTGTCGTCTTCTCTTATTCTATGCAACAACAATGAATCATTTCTCAATTGGATGGTGACAGGATACGAAAATTGGATTTTATATGGTGAAGACCAGTTAGTTCAGTGGTTGGACCGAGAAGAAGCTCTCAAAGTCAAATTTGCACTGAAAAAAAAAGGCCATGGTCACTAGTTGGTGGTCTGCTGCTGGTCTGATTCATTACAGCTTTCTGAAATCTTGGCAAAATCATTACATCTGAGAAGTATGCTCAACAAACTGATGAGGTGCGCTGAAAACTGCAACACCTGCAGTCAGCATTGGGTCCAAAAGGACCCAATTCTGCTCCACGACAATGCCCAATTGCACTTCCCACAACCAGCGCTTCAAGAGTTGAACAAATTAGGCTACAAAATTTTGCTTCATCCACTATATTCACCTGACCAACTACCACTTCTTCAAGCATCTTGACAACTTTTTGCAAGGAAAATGCTTCCACAACCAGCAGGAGGCAGAAAACGCTTTCCAAGAGTTCTTCAATCCCGAAGCATGGATTTTTATGCTACACGAATAAACCAACTTATTTCTCATCGGCAAAAATGTGTTGATTGTGATGGTTCCTATTTTGACTAATAAAGATGTGTTTGAGTCTAGTTATAGGGCTGCCCAGATGGCTCAGTGTTAAAGAGTCCTCCTGCAATGAAGGAATCGAGGAGAGGCAGGTTCAATCCCTGGGTCAGGAAGATCCCCTGGAGGAGGGCATGGTAACCCACTCCAGTATTCTTGCCTGGAGAATCCCATGGACAGAGGAGCCTGGCAGGCTATAGTCCATAGGATCGCAAAGATGTGGACATGGCTAAAGCGACTTAGCATGCATGCACACATGAGCCTAGTAGTAATCATTTAAAATTCACAGTCCCAAATCACAATTATGTTTGCACTAACCTTTCAGGCATCATCTTGATCATAATTTTCCTGATCTTTGACCAATCCACTTAGCAATCACTGCATATTCCACAGAGCTCTGTCTGTCACACCTTGGTTAATTGGAGAAGAGGCTGTCGGGCAAGGCCAGAAACTGAGACGAAAGACCCACAGAACCCAGAAGATGGTTCTGAGGGATCCCCTGTCATTGGAAGGGAATCCAGCTCAGCAGGCATGAAAAAGCCCCAGAGTAACACCTGCCAAGGAGCAGAGCATAGGAACATGAAATGGGTTTCTGACAATATCTGAAAATTCACAGTAGGAAAGCAGGCAAGAACCTACCTGTCTTGGGTCTTGGGCTGGTGTCTTCAGTCCCTAGGGAGGCACTTGTCAGGGCCATGACTGGGTTTGTGGCCTCTCTGGTGAAAGCTTCCTCTTTCCCTTGTTCGTTCTGCCCAGCCACCACGGCCCATCCTCCTTTCTGAACTTGCTGGTCATACTACTCTGGCAGGGCCTTTTCACTTGCTGTTCCTCCATCCAGAAGGCCATTCCCCAATACCCAGATGGCTTATTTCCTCACTTCCTTCAGAGTTTCACTGAAGAATCATCTTTTAGTGTCTTTCCCTGACACATGATCTAAACATTTACATTCTCTCTCCCTACAGACCAAATGTATGTCTCCTCTCTCTGTTTTATTTTCCTCTTCAGCATTTATTACTATCTAACATGCTATATGTTTTTCTTATTTTCTCCTTTAAGACATCTCCTCTACTAGAATATAAGCTCCACGAGGGAAAGGTGTTTGTTGGTTGGTGGTTTTGTTCACTGCTCATGGTCCAATGCCAAGAACAGAGCTTGATACATAGTAAGGTTAGTCAATATTTGGGCTTCACTGGTGGCTCAGCAGTAAAGAATCGGCCTACAGTGCAGGAGACATGGGTTCAATCCTTGGGTCAGGAAGATCCCCTGCAGAAGGAAATGACAACAGACTCCAGTCTTCTTGCCTGAGAAATCCCATGGACAGAGGAGTCCAACAGGCTACAGTCCATGTGTTCGCAAGAGTAGGACACGAGTTTAGAGACTAAACCTACCACCAGTCAATATTTAATAAATAGATGCATAAAATAATCATGTAAAATCTTTTCCTGAGAAATAACTATTGTTAACAATTAAGTCTTCATAGTAGATTGACTCACTGGCCCCAGAAATCCATTCCTCTGTGCAAGGACTTCTGGTCAGAGGGTCTTGACTTTGGCCTGGGATGTGGGACCTGCCTCTGCCAAGGGCAGAGGGTAGAAGCAATTGTGTGCCAATTCCAAGTCAGGCATTAAGAAGTCTTTCATGTTTCTGCTCAGGCTCTTGAGCCTGAGAAGTGCAAGTTCTGGCCACCCTGCTGATCCAAGGAGGATGGGAAATACACAGAAGAGATCAGCACATAGCTCACCAGTTGAGACACAGCTGCTCCATGACCTAGAGAGTCATCACAATAACAAATGGTTGTTCAGGTCCACTGAATTTGTGATACAACAGAACTGTAGCAATATCTGACCAAGGCAGTATGCATCTTCCCATGATTTTGTCAGGTACCTTCAGAATTGATCCTGTTGGATACACTGGGTTGTTTTTTTTTCATTCAATTAATTTTTTTATTACAGGATAATTGCTTTATAGAATTTTGTTGTTTTCTGTCAAACATTGACAATAATCAGCCATAGGTGTACATATACCCCTCCCTTTTGAACCTCCCTCCCATCTCCTTCCCCATCTCACCCTTCTAAGTTGATACAGAGTCCCTGTTTGAGTTTCCTGAGCCATATAGCAAATTCCCGTTGGCTATCTATTTTACATACGGTAATGAGCTATCCCACGTTGAAGGTCAAGAACGGCGGTGGTAAGAAGATACCCCTCGTCCAAGGTAAGGAGTAGCGGCTGTGCTTTGCTGGAGCAGCCGTGAAGAGATACCCCATGCCCAAGGTAAGAGAAACCCAAGTAAGATGGTAGGTGTTGCAAGAGGGCATAAGAGGGCATAAGAGGGCAGACACACTGAAACCATACTCACAGAAAACTAGTCAATCTAATCACACTAGGACCACAGCCTTGTCTAACTCAATGAAACCAAGCCATGCCTGTGGGGCAACCCAAGATGGGCGGGTCATGGTGGAGAGGTCTGACAGAGCGTGGTCCACTGGAGAAGGGAATGGCAATCCACTTCAGTATTCTTGCCTTGAGAACCCCATGAACAGTATGAAAAGGCAAAATGATAGGATACCAAAAGAGGAACTCCCCAGGTCATTAGGTACCCAATATGCTACTGGAGATCAGTGGAGAAATAACTCCAGAAAGAATGAAGGGATGGAGCCAAAGTAAAAACAATACCCAGTTGTGGATGTGACTGGTGATAGAAGCAAGGTCCGATGCTATAAAGAGCAATATTGCGTAGGAACCCGGAATGTCAGGTCCATGAATCAAGGCAAATTGGAAGTGGTCAAACAAGAGATGGCAAGGGTGAACGTCGACATTCTAGGAATCAGCGAACTAAAATGGACTGGAACGGGTGAATTTAACTCAGATGACCATTATATCTACTACTGCGGGCAGGAATCCCTCAGAAGAAATGGAGTAGCCATCGTGGTCAACAAGAGTCTGAAATGCAGTACTTGGATGCAATCTCAAAAACGACAGAATGATCTCTGTTCGTCTCCAAGGGAAACCATTCAATATCACAGTTATCCAAGTCTATGCCCCAACCAGTAACGCTGAAGAAGCTGAAGTTGAACGGTTTTATGAAGACCTACAAGACCTTTTAGAACTAACACTGCAAAAAGATGTCCTTTTCATTATAGGGGACTGGAATACAAAAGTAGGAAGTCAAGAAACACCTGGAGTAACAGGCAAATTTGGCCTTGGAATGTGGAATGAAGCAGGGCAAAGACTAATAGAGTTTTGCCAAGAAAATGCACTGGTCATAGCAAACACCCTCTTCCAACAACAGAAGAGAAGACTCTACACATGGACATCACCAGATGGTCAACACCGAAATCAGACTGATTATATTCTATGCGGCCAAAGATGGAGAAGATCTATACAGTCAACAAAAACAAGACCAGGAGATGACTGTGGCTCAGATCATGAACTCCTTATTGCCAAATTCAGACTTAAATTGAAGAAAGCAGGGAAAACCACTAGACCATTCAGGCATGACCTAAATCAAATCCCTTATGATTATACAGTGGAAGTGAGACATAGATTCAAGGGCCTAGATCTGATAGATAGAGTGCCTGATGAACTATGGAATGAAGTTCGTGACATTGTACAGGAGACAGGGATCAAGACCATCTCCATGGAAAAGAAATGCAAAAAAGCAAAATGGCTGTCTGGGGAGGCCTTACAAATAACTGTGAAAAGAAGAGAGGTGAAAAGCAAAGGAGAAAAGGAAAGATATAAGTATCTGAATGCAGAGTTCCAAAGAATAGCAAGAAGAGATAAGAAAGCCTTCTTCAGCGATCAATGCAAAGAAATAGAGGAAAACAACAGGATGGGAAAGACTAGAGATCTCCTCAAGAAAATTAGAGATATCAAGGGAACATTTCATGCAAAGATGGGCTCGATAAAGGACAGAAATGGTATGGACCTAACAGAAGCAGAAGATATTAAGAAGAGGTGGCAAGAATACACAGAAGAACTGTACAAAAAAGATATTCACGATCCAGATAATCATGATGATGTGATCATTAATCTAGAGCCAGACATCTTGGAATGTGAAGTCAAGTGGGCCTTAGAAAGCATCACTACGAACAAAGCTAGTGGAGGTGATGGAATTCCAGTTGAGCTGTTTCAAATCCTGAAAGTTGATGCTGTGAAAGTGCTGCACTCAATATGCCAGCAAATTTGGAAAACTCACCAGTGACCACAGGACTGGAAAAGGTCAGTTTTCATTCCAATCCCAAAGAAAGGCAATGCCAAAGAATGCTCAAACTACTGCACAATTGCACTCATCTCACATGCTAGTAAAGTAATGCTCAAAATTCTCCAAGCCAGGCTTCAGCAATACGTGAACTGTGAACTCCCTGATGTTCAAGCTGGTTTTAGAAAAGGCAGAGGAACCAGCGATCAAATTGCCAATATCCACTGGATCATCGAAAAAGCAAGAGAGTTCCAAAAAAACATCTATTTCTGCTTTATTGACTACGCCAAAGCCTTTGACTGTGTGGATCACAATAAACTGTGGAAAATTCTGAAAGAGATGGGAATACCAGACCACCTGACCTGCCTCTTGAGAAATCTGTATGCAGGTCAGGAAGCAACAGTTAGAACTGGACATAGAACAACAGACTGGTTCCAAACAGGAAAAGGAGTACGTCAAGGCTGTATATTGTCACCCTGCTTATTTAACTTATATGCAGAGTACATCATGAGAAATGCTGGACTGGAAGAAACACAAGCTGGAATCAAGATTGCTGGGAGAAATATCAGTAACCTCAGATATGCAGATGACACCACCCTGATGGCAGAAAGTGAAGAGGAACTCAAAAGCCTCTTGATGAAAGTGAAAGAGGAGAGTGAAAAAGTTGGCTTAAAGCTCAACATTCAGAAAACAAAGATCATGGCATCCGGTCCCATCATTTCATGGGAAATAGATGGGGAAACAGTGGAAACACTGTCAGACTTTATTTTGGGGGGCTCCAAAATCACTGCAGATGGTGACTGTAGCCATGAAATTAAAAGACGCTTACTCCTTGGAAGAAAATCTATGACCAACCTAGATAGTATATTCAAAAGCAGAGACATTACCTTGCCAACTAAGATCCGTCTACTCAAGGCTATGGTTTTTCCTGTGGTCATGTATGGATGTGAGAGTTGGACTGTGAAGAAGGCTGAGTGCCGAAGAATTGATGCCTTTGAACTATGGTGTTGGAGAAGACTCTTGAGAGTCCCTTGGACTGCAAGGAGATCCAACCAGTCCATTCTGAAGGAGATCAACCCTGGGATTTCTTTGGAAGGAATGATGCTAAAGCTGAAGCTCCAGTACTTTGGCCACCTCATGAGAAGAGTTGACTCATTGGAAAAGTCTCTGATGCTTGGAGGGATTGGGGGCAGGAGGAGAAGGGGACGACCGAGGATGAGATGGCTGGATGGCATCACGGACTCGATGTACGTGAGTCTGAGTGGGAGGAGGCCTGGCGTGCTGCGATTCATGGGGTTGCAAAGAGTCGGACACGACTGAGCGACTGAACTGAACTGAACTGAATGTAAATTTCCATGTTACTGTATATATCTCACCCTCTCCTCCCCTCTCCCCATGTCCATAAGTCTATTCTGTATGTCTGTTTCTCCATTGCTGCCCTGTAAACAAGTTCTTCAGTATCATTTTTTTAGATTCCATATATATGCGTTAGAATATGATATTTAACCTTTTCTTTTTGACTTACTTCACTCTGTAAAATAGGTTCTAGGTTCATCCACCTCATTAGAACTGACTCAGATGCACTCCATTTATGGCTGAGTAATATTCCATTGTGTATATGTACCACAACTTCTTTATCCATTCTTCTGTTGATGGACATCTAGGGTGCTTCCATGTTCTGGCTGTTGAAAATAGTGCTGCAATTAACAATGGGATACATGTGTCTTTGTCAATTTTGGTTTCCTCAGGGTATTGCCTAGGAGTGGGATTGCTGGGTCAGATGGTGGTTTTATTCCTAGTTTTTTAAGGACTCTCCATACCGTTTTCCATAGTGGCTGTGTCAATTTACATTCCCACCAACAGTGCAAGAGTGTTCCCTTTTCTTCACACCCTCTCCAGCATTTATTCTTCTTAGACTTTTTGATGATGGCCATTCTGACTGGTGTGAGGTGATATCTCATTGTAGTTTTGATTGCATTTCTCTAATAGTGGCATTTAAAAAAAATAATATGTCTTAGGGATTCTCCAAGGTCAGTACTTATAAACTAACAGTATTCTTTGTAATGACTACGTAGTATTGCACAACATAGATGTAACACAGTTTATTTAGCCAACCACTGTTGATGAATATTTAGCTTCTGCTCTTTCCTCAAATCAACATGCTGCAGTGTATATTTTTATATAAGCATTCCTTTTCACATATGGGAATTTTTAAGACAGATTCTTAGTGGAAAGTTCATGAATAAAAATACATACACATTTACAATTTTGACAAATGCATCCAATTTTTCTGAAAGACTAGAAAGAACATTCATTACTCTGCAGGCTTTAAATTAACCCCAACCTGCTAGATGAGGAAAAAATTTCAGTATGACTTTGTTTGTTTTTATTTTAAATAAGAATTAACACCTTTTCATAGGTTTATTGGCTGTTTCATTCAGTCTTCTGTGAAGGTCATGTTCACAAGAAATATACTTTCATACTACTCCAAAGTAATGAAACAACTCCCTATATTTTCTAAGTGTACAATTTTGATATTTATTTGTCCTTTGCAACACTTCAGTGCTTTGAAAATGTTCTCTAACATTTTTTCTAAGTTTAGAGTTTTGTTTTTTATCAGAATCTTACTGTTTTTATAATGTAAAGAAGCATTTTTTTCCAGAAGGGAATTATTTCTTGAATGTGCTGTCCTTTTACCACTGATCTGAAACACTTGAAACTTGAATTTTTAAAAATGTTCATAAGCCACTATCCTATCAATATAGTAACATGCATTCTTTTAACTTGATAAACATAATTGTGGTTACAAATAGCATGAAGTTTGCCACTGTAACTATTTTTAAGTACATATAATTCTTAAGTATATTTACATTGCTGTGGGAAAGATTTCCAGAACTTTTTATCTTAAAAAACTGAAACTTTGTACCCCCTTAAAAAACTGGCCCCCCCACCCAGTGCCTGGCAACCACCAGCTACTTTCTGTCTCTGTGAATTTGACTCCTCTAAGGACTTCATATACATAGTATCATACAGTATTCGTGTATGTGATTGGCTTATTTCACCCAATGCCCTCATGATTCATCCTTGTAGCATGTGACAGGATTTTTTCTTTTGAACAATATTAAGAATATTTCCTGAATCCTTTCATTTGTTTATCTTTCCTATGTATCTACTTTTGTACCAGTACCACCATTTTAAAATTATAATTGATAGGTAGTGATAATCACACTGTATTGTCTTGTTTAAAAAATTAGATATTCTCTGAAGTCAGGGAGCTTGATTCCTCCAGCTCCAGTTTTCTTTATCGATTGCTTCTGGCTATTTGGAGTCTTTCGTGTTTCCATATAAATTGCACAATTTTTTGTTCTAATTCTGTGAAGAATGCCATTGGTAATTTTATAGGAATTGCACTGAATCTGTAGGTTACTTTAGGTAGGATAATCATTTTCACAATATTGATTCTTCCAGTCCAAACATATAGTGTATTTTCCCATCTGTCTGTGTCATCTTCCTTTTTTCTCATCAGTGTTTTATAATTTTCTAAGTACAGATCTTTTGCTTTCTCAGGTAGGTTTATTCCAACATATATATTTTGTTGTTGTTCTGATGGAAAATGTAATTATTTCCTTAATTTCTCTTTCTGAACTTTTGTTGTTAGTGTGGAGGAATGCAAGACATTTCTGTGCATTAATTTTGTATCCTACAACTTTACCAAATTTATTGTTTAATCTAGTAGTTTTCTAATGACATCTTTCAGATTTTCTATGTTTAGAAAATTTGCAGATCATGTCATCTGCAAATAGTTACAATTTTACTTCACCTTTTCCAAATTGTATTCCTTTTATTTCTTTTTCTTCTCTGATTGCCATGGCTAGGACTTCCAAAATTATGTGGAATAAGAATGACAAGAATGGACATCCTTGTCTTCCTTCTGATCTTAGAGGAAATGCTTTTAGTTTTTCACCACTGAGAATCAAGACACTATGGTACTGGCACAAAAAAGGAAATATAGATCAACGGTGTAGGACAGAAAGTCCAGAGATAAACCCACACACCTATGGTCACCTAATCTATGCAAAGGAGGCAAGACTATACAGTGGAGAAAAGACAGTCCCTTCAATAAGTAATGCTGGGAAAACTGGATAGCTACATATAAAAGAATGAAATTAGAACACTGCCTAACACCATACACAAAAATAAACTCAAAATAAATTAAAAACCTAAATGTAAGACTGGACAAGATATACAACTCCTCGAAGAAAACATAGGAAAAGCACTTCTTGACATAAATCACAGCAATATTTTTTGACCCACCTCCTAGAGTAATGAAAATGAAAATAATAATAAACAAATGGGACCTAATTAAATGTAAAAGCTTTTGCACAGCAAAGGAAACCATAAACACGATGAAAAACAACACTCAGGATGGGAAAAAATATTTGTAAATGAATCAAAGGACAAAAGATTAATCTCCAAAATACACAAACAGCATGTGGAACTCAATATCAAAAAAACGAATAACCCAATCAAAAAATGGGCACAAGACATTTCTCCAAAGAAGGTATGCAGATGGCCAAGAGGCAAGGAAAAGATGCTCAACATCACTAATCATCAGAGAAATGCATATCAAAACTGCAATGATCATCATCCAAAGTTTACATTAGAACTGCTCCTGGTGTTATACATTCTATGGGTTTTGGCAAATGTATCTCGTTTATTGTAACAAATGTAGCACTCTTGTGGGGGGATCCGTGAGGAAGGCTATGCATGTGGCAGTTTATGGGGTACTTGGGAACTCAGATCTTTCTGACAAATTTTGATGTGAACCTAAAACTGCTCTAAAAAGTAAAGTCTTTAAAAGGAAAAACTACAGTGAGGTATCACCTCACATGGGTCAGAATGGCTGTAGTCAAAGAACTCAATGAACATAAATGATGAAAAAGGTGTGAAGAAAAGGGTATCCTCTTGCACTGTTGTTTAGCTGTTAGTCGTGTCCTCATGACTCTGTGTCCTCATGGACTGCAGCACTCCAGGCTTCCCTGTCCTGCATTATCTTGTGGAGTTTGCTCAAACTCATGTCCATTGAATCTATGATGCCATCCTACCATCTTATCCTCTGCTGCTGCCTTCTCCTCTTGCCCTCAATCTTTCCCAACACCAGGGTCTGTTCCAATGAGTCAGCTCTTCACATCAGATGGCTAACATATTGGAGCTTCAACATCAGCATCAATCTTTCCAGTGAATATTTAGGGTTGATTTTCTTTAGGATTGACTGGTTTGATCTCCTTGTTGTCTAAGGGACTCTTAAGAGTGCTCTCCTGCACCACAGTTTAAAAGATCAATGATTCAATGCTTAGCCCTCTTTTTGGTCCAACTCTCACATCTGTAGATGACTACTGGAAAAACCATAGCTTTGACTATACAGACTTTTGTCTTCAAAGTGATGTCTCTATTTTTTAATATGCTGCCTAGGTATGTCATATCTTATCTTCCAAGGAGCAAGTCATCATCTGCAGTGATTTTGGAGCCCAAGAAAATAAAATCAGCCACTGTTTTCACTTTCCCCCCATCTATATGTCATGAAGTGATGGGACCAGATGTCATGATCTTAGTTTTTCAAATGTTGAGTTTTAAACCAGTCTTTTCATTCTCCTCTTTCACCCTCTTCAAGAGGCTCTTTAGTTCCTCTTCACTGTCTGCCATTAGAGTTGTATCATCTGCATATCTGAGATTGTTGATATTTCTCCTCGCAATCTTGATTCCAGCTTGTGATTCATCCAGCCCAGCATTTTGTATGATGTATTCTGCATATAAGTTAAATAAACAGGGTGACAATATACAGCCTTAACATATTCCTTTCCCAATTTTGAACCAGTCTGTTGTTATATGTCTGGTTCTAACTGTTGCTTCTTGACTTGCATACAGGTTTCTCAAGAGGCAAGTAAGGTGGTCTGATACCTCATCTCTTTAAGAATTTTCCACAGTTTGTTGGATCCACACAGTCAAAGGCTTTTGTGATCCACACAGTCAAAGGCTTTTGTGTAGTCAATGAAACAGAAGTAGATTTTTTCTGGAATTATCTTGCCTTCTCTATGATCCAATGGATGCTGGCAGTTTGATCTCTAGTTCCTGTACCTTTTCTAAACCAAGCTTGTACCTCTGGAAGTTCTTGATTCAAGTACTGTTGAAGCCTAGCTTGAAGGTTTTTGATCATAACCTTACTAGCATGGGAAGTGAGTGCAATTGTTTGGCAGTTTGAGCATTCTTTAGCATTGCCCTTCTTTGGAATTGAGATAAAAACTGACCTTTTCCAGTCCTGTGGGCTCTGCTGTGTTTTCCAAATCTGCTGGCATATTGAGTGCAGCACTTTAACAGCATCATCTTTTAGTATCTTAAATAGCTCATCTGGACTTACAACATCTCCACTACCTTTATTGATAATAATTCTTCCTAACTCACTTGATTTCACATTCCAGGATGTCTTGCTCTAGATGAATGACCACACCATTTTGGTTATCAGGGTCATCAAGACCTTTTCTGTATAGTTTTTTTGTATATTCTTGTCACCTCTTCTTAATTTATTTTTCTTCTGTTAAGTCTTTACTGTTTCTGTCCTTTATCATGCCCATTCTTGCATGAAATGTTCCTTTGATATTTCCAATTTTCTTGAAGTCTTGAAGTCTTTCTCTAGTCTTTCCCATTCTGTTGTTTTCCTCTATTTCTTTGCATGGTTCAGTTAAGAAAGCTTTCTTGTCTCTCTTGTTATTCTCTGAAACTGTGCATTCAGTTTCCCTTTTCCTTTGCCTTTTGCTTCTCTTCTTTTCTCAGCTATTTGTAAGGCCTTCTCAGATAACCATTTTGCCTCCTTACATTTCTTTTTCTTTGGGATAGTTTTGTTCACCACCTCTGGTACAACGTTATGAACCTCTGACCACAGTTCTCCTGGCACTCTGTGTATCAGATGTAATCCTTTGATCATACTTGTCACCTCCACCATATAATCATAAGGGATTTGACTTAGGTTATATCTGAATGGTCTGGTGGTTTCCTTACTTTCTTCAATTTAAACCTGAATTTTGCAATAAGTTCATGATGTGAGCCACAGTCAGTTCCCGGTTTTATTTCTACTGACTGAACAGAGCTTCTCCATCTTCTGCTGCAAAGAATATAATCAATCTGATTTCAGTATTGATAATCATGTGATGTCCATGTGTAGAGTCATCTCCTGTGTTGTTGGAGAAGTGTGTTATAACCAGTGTGTTCTCTTGGCAAAACTTTGTTAGCCTTTGCTCTGCTTCATTTTGTACCCCAAGATCAATCTTGCCTGTTACCTATTACTCTAGGTATCTCTTGACTTCCTACTTTTGCATTCCAATCCCCTATGATGAAAAGGACATATTTTTTGGTGTTAGTTTTAGAATGTCTTGTAGATCTTCATAGAACCATTTGACTTTAGCTTCTTTGGCATTAGTGGTTGGGGCACAGACTTGGATTAATGTGATGTTGAAAGGTATGCCTTGGAAACAAACCAAGATCATTCTGTCATTTTTGAGATTGCACTCAAGTACTGTATTTTGGACTCTTTTGTTGACTGTGAAGGCTACTCCATTTCTTTCAAGGGATTCTTTCCCACAGTAGTACTTATAATGGTCATCTGAATTAAATTCATCCAATGTTGTCCACTTTGGTTCACTGATTCCTAAAAAGTTGATGTTCACTCCTGCCATCTCCTGCTTGATCATGTCCAATTTACCTTGAATCATGAACCTAATATTCCAGGTTTCTAAGTAAGATTGTGCACTGTTGGTGGGAAAATTGACACAGCCACTGTGGAGAACAGTATGGAGGTTCCTTAGAGCACTAAAAATAGAACTACCACATGACCCAGTAATCCCACTACTGGGCATATACCCGGAGAACACCATAATCTAACAAGTCACATGTATCCCAATGTTTACTGCAGCTCTGTTTACAATATCCAGGACATGGAAACTACCTAAGTGTCCAATGACTAATGAATGGGTAATGAAGATGTGGTACATTTATACAATGGAATATTACCAGCCATAAAGAGGAGTGAAATTGAGTTACTTGTAGAGGATGATCATAGAGTCTGTCACACTGAGTGAAACAAGTCAGAAAGAGAGAAACAAATATTGTACATGAATTCATATATGTGGAATGTAGAAAATGGTACAGACGAACCTATTTCCAAGGCAAGAATAGAGATGCAGATGTAGAGAACGGACAGAAGGCCACAGTGGGAAAGGGAAGGGTGGGATGAATTAAGAGATTTGCATTGACATATATACACTGTCATGTACAAAATAGATGGGCAATGGGAACCTGATTTATATAGCTCAGGGAGCTCAGCTTGGTGCTCTATGATGACTTAGAGTGGTAACACGGGGGTTGGGGGAGGTCCAAGAGGGAGGGGATATACGTATATACATAGCTGATTCACTTTGTCGTACAGCAGAAACTAACAGAACATTTGGAAAGCAACTCTACTGCAATAAAAAATTAGATATTTTCTACCATGTGAAATTTAAAATCATTTTATCAATTTCCATGAAAGATTCAGTTATGATTTTCTTATTCAATCCTTTCCCAAAAGATTTGTTAAAATACAGAAAACCAAGACACAGGCCCAGAGAACAAAGTAAAGGCAACGGTATTGGTTACAATCTCCATTACGGATTCAATTACAATTTAATGCGATTTTTAGATTAATGTGGGGGAGAATGAACACTTTTACATGCTTGTGAAAATGTTAATTCTTCTTCTTGTATCTGTCCATATCAGGACATAATATGTCTCTCCTTTCATTTTAGTATTTTTTAAAATGTCCTTCAACGTTAAAAGTTTGAAGTTTTATTCACATAAGCCTTGTACATTCTTTGTTAGGTCTGGGGCAGAATTTGCTAGTAGTTTATTCAAAATCTAGTTTGTTTGCCTTCTTGGGCAAGTAGCTAAACTTACAGCAACTCTTGCAGTTAGGTTAACTCATGTCTTAGCCCATGGAAGGTAAACAGAAGTAATGGGTGTTACTTCCAAGCCAGGCCCCTAAAACACAACCTCACTTTTTCCTAAGTCCTCTCCCTCTCTTGCCTGCTGGGAATGATAATCCCCAAGGAGTCCTTAGAAGAAGTGCGATGAAGATGGCAGAACTCTGTCAGGGGATCCCTGGGACATGAGTGATGGAATGCAGCAGACTTCCCTACGTGGGTTGCTTCCTAGGGTTGTTAGATGTGTGAGAAATGAACTTCTCTTGGGTGGAACTGTTACAATTTTGAATCTGTGGCCACAGCTACATCTCTTCTAATCAGTACAGAAATCTCCACTTTGGAGGGATGAGGTCTGAAATTCATGGTCTAACCATGCTTCAGTGTTGGCCCCAGGAAGATCTGGAAGGACAGAGGCCCTAGACAACAGTGGTGGACATTTTGAGATAGGCTGGGATCTGATATCCTTTTCTGTAGTGCTACAATGCTTGCACCTAGACAAAGCTCTTCTTGAACAAACAAATACAAAGAAATTGTATGGGACTAAAAATAACTGCATGCATGCATGAAAGTGAAAGTGATAGTTGCTCAGCTCTTCATGATCCCATGAATTGTAGCCACCAGGTCCATGGAGTTCTCCAGGCAAGAATACTAGAGAGGGTAGCCATTTCCTTCTCCAGGGGATCTTTCCAACCCAGGCCTCAAACCAGGATCTCCTGCATTGCGGGCAGATTCTTTACTGTCTGAGTCACCAGGGAAGCATAGTTGGGACAAATTCTGGACAAAAGATACGAAGAGACCAAAAAGAGGTTAAAAAAAAAAAAAAGCCACGTTTGAAGGTCCTGAAGCAAAAGAAGGGGATCAGGAGGAAAAAACAAAAACAAAAAAACAGGGTAGTGAACATGCCCCCTGTACACAATATCACCTAAGAGGTGGGCAAACCACCTGAACCACCCCTCCAGTCTGACCCCTGGACAGATCCCTTACTTTGTATAAGGAACCGGCTCACCACTACCCACCTCCCCCTCCACTTCCCACCGCCAGCAAGCAAGGAGAGCTGTTGTTTGTTCTTGCTCCCCTCCTGCTGCAGGAGAGGTCACAGTAAAGCCTTGCCTGAATTTCTTGTCTGGCCTCTGGTCAATTTCTATTGATTGGGGAAGGCCAAGAACCCTGGACAGTAAAATTTGGTCCAACTCTTCACAGTAACTTTAGAGTTAGACTTAAATTTCAGGTAAACAATGAATAAGCCTTCATGGAAGTATGGATGTGGTTGTTGGCATGTAAAATTGACTGACAGAAGATCAAAAGCCTACAGAGTTTTTCAGGAAGTTATATTACCAAAGAAACCATGAGCTTAAAAAGAAAACCTGGGAGTGGAAACTAAATTTGGGGCCCCCAAAATGGGAACCAGCAGGAAAACTGCTACAAAAACTGCACATACCCCAAAGATGGTATATTCTCCAAGTGTTAGTCACTCAGTCATGTCCGACTCTTTGCAACCCCATGGACTGTAGCCTACCAGTCTTCTCTGTCCATGGGATTTTCTAGGCAAGAATACTGGAGTGGATTGCCAATTCCTTCTCCAGGGGATTTTCCCAACCCAGGGACTGAACCCAGGTCTCCCACATTACAGGCAGATTCTTTACAGTCTGAGCCACCAGGGAAGCCTTGACCTATTCTCCAATGCCTACTTCAAATATAGTCATGAAAGAAAATGGAAGAAAAAAATAAACCTTGCCAAAGGGTAGAACCAGGGACAAAGAAGACTCCTGGAATCCAAATCCAAAGTCTAATCAAGTTGCTGGCTCAGCAGGAGTCCACTGTTGCTAAGAGTGGTGATTGTCCTATGTCTCCTGGTGTTTCCCAACTGTAAATCTCCCTTTTAACTGAAATCTCACTGAGATTACTCTGTGCTTACTTCACCACAGCATTTAGTTTGGAGGCAGCTGGATGAAGGTAAGCCACATCTGGATGGATGGAGAAGAAAAGGCTTCATGCAGATCCCCTACTGAGCTGGATGGAATTTGGGCTTGGTCTCCTGAGAAATGGCTTGAATGAGTTCTGTATGTGGGAAGAAGGCTGCAGAAAGATTTTCATGACAAGATTAATGCAGAGCTTCCTAAGGGTTAAAAACCTATGCCTTCTCTTCCTTTCCTAGCCTGCCTTGCAGTCACATGTGGCCGGCCAGTTGCTGGAGCTCTGGCCGCTGGAGTGTGAATGCCAGTTCCAGTCTGGCTTGTAAAGGCCTTCCATGCACTCTCTTCTGTGCTTTTCTCCTCTTCCAGTCAACTTGGAAGCAAGGTGTGGAAGACAGCAGAGTCACAGTTACTCTTTGCAGCAGGATGTCTGGTACAGCAGAATCTTCGCACTTACCTGGAACCATGTCACGTTGCCAAGTGAGACAGTAGATATTTGGGCTTATTCAACGCAGCCATGTGGCCCACTCAGATACTGTAGTTTATTTCTTGGTATTTTGTGTTTACTTCAACAACTGATAATGGAACCCACTTCTTCCGCTGCATTTTCTAATCGGTTATTATTGGTAAATATGTTTTAAATGTTTATTGCACATCAGACTATAACCAAAAATGCGGTCAGGCTGCTTGCTCCTCAGAAGTCAATAAAGAGGCCAGGTTGGTAGAAAGGAAAGTTCGCTTCATTTCAGAGGCCAGCAGCAAGGGAGTATGGGTGGGAGTGGAGGCAGGGGAGGGCAGAGGCCTGTCCAAAGGCCGAATCCCCAACCCCTCAACCATAAGGGGGCAAGAGTTTTTATAGGCAGAGGGAGGCAGCTACATACAGAAACAGCACAGTAAGCTCTGACAGTCATCTTGAAACGGTTGTGTAGCAGTCTGACCAGTGTCATCTTGACTGTTTTAGGTACAGTAAATCTTCAGTTCCACGGTCGATTTGTCGCCCCCTCCTCCCCTCTTTTTTGAGGCCAGTTCTCAGAATTGTGGCAGTTTATGTCATGGCTACAGTCTGCTCATCATGTAGTTAACTTCTTCCACCTGGCAGGGTTACAGTACCTATAAAATAGCTCAAAGGACATGGCTCGGAATATTATCTATAACCCTTGAGAAGGAAGGTCCTTGACCCTGCTTACTAACCTATTATTGTTTTTTCCTGTTTGACTGCTTTTTGTGGGGCCAGGGGGTGGGGGGTGTTCTGAATTTTCTCATTTCTTTGGATAGACTTATTCTTTGGCTAAAGTTTTTCCACAGACAAAAGGCAGGCCAAGGACATACAGGGGAAGAACCATAGGGTCAAGACCATCTTTTTAGTTAATATCTTTTATCAATTAATTATCTGGAGTTTTGGGGTAGATTATCAGATGAAAGTTTTTTTTAGATGGCAGCTTTGTATCTTTTCTATTATTTGTATTTCTTATTTCTTTTCATTTATTACTAACGTTTCCTATGCAAAACATTGAATAATGTAATAATGTAAGTAAAAATAATTGCTAGTGTCTTTTTGTTATTTATAATTTTAATATGAGTACTTCTGATATTTCACCATTAACTATTGTATTTGCTTCAGCTTTCTAGAATATACTTTTTATATAAAGTTAGAGTTTATTTCTAACTTTACTGTTATTTTGTTTACATTTTTATGACAAATAGATATTGAATTTTAGAAATGTTTTCTTAATGTTTACTGAGAGTATCTTTTCCTACTTTAATTTGTAGATCCAGAGAATTAATAGATTTTGAAACCATTGAATCTTGTTTGTACTCTAAGTATTGTTTTGACCAGATATGTGACTCATAAAAATCATTATGGTGTAAAATTTGCTGAAATATTTGGTGTTTAATTTGTCCATCTCCAATTTTGTGTTTAATTTGTCCATCTCTTAGTGTGATTGGCTGATCGTTTTTAGATTTACATCAGCCTCATCTAGTTTGGGGGTAAGTATTACATTAGCCTCATGGAATTTTCTTTTATTTGTAGAAAAAAGACATTTAGCAAAAGACACACTGAAGTAAGAGTCACTATGGTCCAAGAGACAAGGCAGGGAGGTGACAGGTGTTCAGAAGACCCTCTGAAGTTAAGACAGGGCTGGGACAAAGGGGGATGCTGTACCTGGTAAGTGCTGAGTGGTGGGGCAACAGAAAGGTCCAGATGGATCCACACTAGTGTCAGATCATGGGTGAGACTCACAGTGAACTTGCTGCTAATGACTGCTTCAAGGGTGGCTGGTGTCAGTGCTGCAGACTAGAGTGAGAGCCACCCCCGGGGTTCCCAGAAGGACACAGAACAGGACGCCCAGAATGGGAAGTATGATTTGGGGTGAAGGCCAGGGGAAGCAGGGGCTCTGCAGTGGCTGAGGCAGAGGTGCCTCCTGTTGTGGGAATGGGGGTTGGTATTCCACTTTGTCTCTGCTGGGCATTCTCCACGCCAAACAGGGTGTGAGTGTTGGCAATCCTTCCCTTCAGGGGTTTTCTGGCACACTTACTGCTGGCACAAGGAGGTCAGATGTATTGCCTATCTCCTCTATGACCCACAGCAGGTGCATGCAGTCCTCTGGGGACCTGGGCACTCGATGGCCTCACTGCCTGCACATCGTCCATGGAGGGCAGTCCAAAGTAGTTCAGCAGTGGAGTTTTCTTGTTTGGTTTTGCTTTTTTCACTGTTCAAGCTGTTTGTTTTTTTCACTGTTCAAACCTACATCATTTATGTAGGTTTTTTTCACATTACATGGCACTGTGTACTATTCTGCTACATACAGTACACGAAATAAGATTCTTTAGAATAGGCATGCATGAGACATGCAATACTGGATTTATACACTGGATCCTAGGATGTGACTAACCGGAGAAATAAAAATTGGATTAGGCATCTTGGCTAAAGGAACCAGAAGCTATTAATATATAGCCCACCGTAAAAACACATCTGGTTTGCTGGAAGAGCAGCTACAGCCTCTAAGACACTGGATGTGGTACATTTTGAGGAGGGTTAAAGTTCAAGGGCTATGGGACCTGTCCATCTGTAGTGCCCAGGAGCTGCGCCCAGGGGTGCCTCTGAGAGTGAAGGCAATAAATATATTGTAGGTCATCCTGAATCCCTGATCACAGATGCTGGCCAGTGGTTCCCCTAGGTTTGTTGCCCATGGTCAGTCATGTTCAGAACCTGGTGATAGTAGCCCATAACCTTCTGTAGAGACAACTAGTGTATCATTTCTGTAGGGCTCAAAAGCTGCCATGTTGGTTTCTGAGGATAATCAAACTGGTATGAATATGGTTGTGTATCATCAAAACTGTACAATGTAATACAGAAACCATTGGATATGCATTATGCTTCTCCTCACACACTCTATGCAAGTGTGTCCATAACATAGACGCCATCTATCAAATAAGGTTTAGTGAAATTCACTCAAGAAACTATCTGAACCTTGTGTCATTGTTATGGATAGATTTTTATTTCTTTTTACTACCCTCTAATTTTTGGTTTTGATACATCAATTGTTCAGAACTGATAACTCATAGAAAATGTCTTCAAAAATTGTCCATTTTCCCTAGACATTTAAATGTGTTAGGTTCAGTTCAGTTCAGTCACTCAGTTGTGTCTGACTCTTTGCGACCCCATGGACTACAGCATGCCAGGCTTCCCTGTCCACACCAACTTCTGCAGCTTACTCAAACTCATGTCCTTTGAGTTGGTGATGCTATCCAGCCATCTCATCCTCTGTGGTGAGATGGCTGGATAGCCATCCCCTTCTCCCACCTTCAATCTTTTCCAGCATCAGGGTCTTTTCAGATAAGTCTGTTCTTCATATCAGGTGGCCAGAGTATTGGAGTTTCAGCTTCAACATCAGTCCTTCCAGTGAACACCAAGGACTGATCTACTTTAGGATGGACTGGTTGGACCTCCTTGCAGCTCAAGGGACTCTCAAGAGTCTTCTCCAACACCACAGTTCAAAAGCATCATCAGCACTCAGCTTTATATCCAACTCTCACATCCATACATGACTACTGGAAAAACCATAGCTTTGACTAGATGGACCTTTGTTGGCAAAATAATGTCTCTGCTTTTTAATATGCTGTCTAGGTTGGTCATAACTTTTCTTCCAAGAAAAAGCGTCTTTTGATTTCATGGCTGCAGTCACCATCTGCAGTGATTTTGGAGCCCAAAAAATAAAGTCTGTCACTGTTTCTATTGTTTCCCTATCTATTTGCCATGAAGTGACGGGACTGGATGCCACGATCTTTGTTTTCTGAATGTTGAGCTTTAAGCCAACTCTTTCACTCTCCTCTTTCACTTTTATCAAGAGGCTCTTTAGTTCTTCTTTGCTTTCTGCCATAAGGGTGGTATCATCTACATATCTGAAGTTATTGATATTTCTCCTGGCAATCTTGATTCCAGCTTGAGCTTCATCCAGCCCAGCATTTCTCATAATGTACTCTGCATAAGTTAAATAATGCAGCTTTGATGTACTCCTTTCCTGATTTGGAACCAGTCTTTTGTTCCATGTCCAGTTCTAACTGTTGCTTCTTGACCTGCATAGAGATTTCTCAGGAGGCAGGTCAGGTGGTCTGGTATTCCCATCTCTTGAAGAATTTTCCAGTTTGTTGTGATCCACACAGTCAAAGGCTTTGGCATAGTCAACAAAGCAGATGTTTTTCTGGAACTCTCTTGCTTTTTTGATGATCCAACAGGTGATGGTAATTTGACCTCTGGTTCCTTTGCCTTTTCTAAATCCAGCTTAAACATCTGGAAGATCACAGTTCAAGTATTGTTGAAGCCTGGCTTGAAGAATTTTGAGCATTACTTGGTAGCGTGTGAGATGAGTGCAAATGTGCGGTAGTTTGAGCATCTTTGGCATTGCCTTTCTTTGGGAGTGGAATGAAAACTGACCTTTTCCCGGACTGTGGCCACTGCTGGGTTTTCCAAATTTGCTGGCATATTGAGTGCAGCACTTTCACAGCATTGTCTTTTAGGATTTGAAATAGCTCAACTGGAATTCCATCATCTCTACTAGCTCTGTTCCTAGTGATGCTTTCAAAGGCCCACTTGACTTCACATTCCAGAATGTCTGACTCTAGGTGAGTGATCAAACCATTGTGGTTATCTGGGTCATGAAGATCTTTTTTGTATTGTTCTTCTGTGTATTCTTGCCACCTCTTCTTAATATATTCTGCTTCTGTTAGGTCCATACAATTTCTGTCCTTTATTGTGCCCACGTTTGCATGAAATGGTCCCTTGGTATTTTTAATTTTCTTGAAGAGATCTCTAGTCTTTCCCATTCTATTGTTTTCTTCTATTTCTTTGCACTGATCACTGAGGAAGGCTTTCTTATCTCTCCTTCCTATTCTATGGAACTCTGCATTCAAATGGGTATATCTTTCCTTTTCTCCTTTGCCTTTCATGTCTTTTCTTTTCTCAGCTATTTGTAAGGCCTCTTTGGACAACCATTTTGCCTTTTTGCATTTCTTTTTCTTGGGGATGGTCTTGATCACTGCCTCCTGTACAACGTCATGAACCTTCATCCATAATTCTTCAGACACTCTATCAGATGTAATAATCCCTTGAATCTATTTGTTATTTCCTTATGTATAATCATAAGGGATTTGAGTTAGCTCATACCTGAATGGTCTAGTGGTTTTCCCTACTTTCTTCAATTTAAGTCTGAATTTGGCAATAAGGAGTTCATGATCTGAGTCACAGTCAGCTCCTGGTCTTGTTTTTGCTACTGTATAAAGCTTCTCCATCTTTGGCTGCAACAAATATAATCAATCTGATTTCGGTGTTGACCATCTGGGATGTCCATGTGTAGTCTTCTCTTGTGTTGTTGGAAAAGGGTGTTTGCTGTGACCAGGCTTTGTTTGCTTTGTTCTCTTGGCAAAGCTCTGTTAGCCTCTTCCCTGCTCTGTTTTGTACTCCAAGGCCAAATTTGCCTGTTACTCCAGGTGTCTCTTGACTTCCTACTTTTGCATTCCAGTCCCCTATAATGAAAAAGATATCTTTTTTTGGTATCAGTTCTAGAAGGTCTTGTAGGTCTTCACAGAATCGTTCAACTTCAGCTTCTTCAGAATTACTGGCTGGGGCATAGACTTGGATTACTGTGATGTTGAATGGTTTGCCTTGGAAATGAACAGAGATCTTTCTGGTGTTTTTGAGATTGCATCCAAGTACTGCATTTCAGACTCTTGTTGACTGTGAGGGCTACTCCATTTCTTCTAAGGGATTCTTGCCCACAGTAGTAGATGTAATGGTGATCTGAATTAAATTCACCCATTCAGGTCCATTTTAGTTCACTGATTCCTAAAATGTTGACGTTCAGTCTTGCCATCTCCTGTTTGACCACTTTCAATTTGCCTTGATTATGCTTTGTCCCTCAGTTCAGTTCAGTTCAGTTCAGTAGCTCAGTCGCATCCAACTCTTGCGACCCCATGAATCACAGCACGCCAGGCTTCCCTGTCCATCAGTCATGTCCAACTCTTTTGACCCCATGGACTGTAGCCTGCCAGGCTCTGCCCGTGGGGATTCTCCAGGCAAGCATACTGGAGTGAGTTGCCATGCCCTCCTCCAGGGGATCTTCCCAAACCAGGGATTGAACCCAGGTCTTCCGCATTGTGGGCAGATTCTTTACCATCTAAGCCACCGGGGAAGCCCATGAATACTGGAGTGGGTAGCATATTCCTTCTCCAGGGAAACTTTCTGACCCAGGAATGGAACCAGGGTCTCCCACATTCCAAGTGGATTCTTTACCAGCTGAGCTTCCAGGGAAGCCCTAAAATTTGTATGGGAACACAAAAGACCCTAAACAGTTAAAATAATCTTCAAAAAGAAGAACAAAGTTGGAAGTATCAAGCTCCCTAATTTCAAGCTACACTACAAACCTATAGTACTGCAAACAGTATGGTTCTGACACAAAACCAGATTTTATATATGTGTGTGTGTGTGTGTGTGTGTGTGTGTGTTATTTTCTATTATAGGTTATTACAAGATATTGAATATTGTTCTGTGTGTTATACAGTAAATCCTTGTATTTCTTTTCTATAGAGCAGTGTACATCTATTAATCCCACGTGACTTCCCTCGTGGCTCAGATGGTAAAGCGTCTGCCTGCAATGGGGGAGACCCAGGTTTGATCCCGGGTTCAGGAAGATCCCCTGGAGAAGGAAATGGCAACCCACTCCAGTATTCTTGCCTGGAAAATCCCATGGACAATCCCATGGACAGAGGAGCCTGGTTGGCTACTGTCCATGGGGTGGCAAAGAGTCAGACACGATTGAGAGACTTCACTATCTATCTATCTATCTATCTATCTATCTATCTATCTATCTATCTATCTCATACTCATAATTTATTCCTTCCCCTTCTTCCCCTTTTGTAACTATAAATTTGTTTTCAATGTCTATGACTCTGTTTCTATTACATAAATAGATTCATCTTATTATTTTTTAGATTCCACATATAAGTGATATCATATCTTCCTCTGTTTTACTTGATTTAGTATGATAATCTCTAGGTTCACCCATGTTGCTGAAAATGGCATTATTTCATTCTTTTTTTATGGCTGAGGAATATTCCATCATATATATGTCCTACATTTTCTTTATCCATTCACCTGTCAATGGAAATTTAGGTTGTTTCCACATTTTGGCTATTGTGAATAGTGCTACTATGAACACTGAGGTGCATGTATCTTTTCCAATTATAGCTTTCTCCAGAATGTATATGCCCAAGAGTGGGATTGCAGGATCATATGGTAGCTCCAGTTTTTCAAGGAGCCTCCTTACTAAAGGCAAAAGAAAATTCTTAATTATGTTCCCCAGGACTGACTTCTTCTCATCCTTCTCCTAAACACCAAGATATAACTTAATGCTAGTTACATTTCCAGGACAGTGTCTATTTTTTCCTGTGGTTAAGCAGAGGTGATAACTTGTTTAAGTAAAAAACAAAATAAGGTATTCTCTGAAGCCAGACTTCAGCACTATGTGAACTGTGAATTTATAGATGTTCAAGCTGGTTTTTGAAAAGGCAGAGGAACCAGAGATCAAATTACTAACATCTGCTGGATTATAGAAAAAGCAAGAGAGTTCCAGAAAAACATCTATGTCTGCTTTATTGACTATGCCAAAAGCCTTTGACTATGTGGATCACAATAAACTGTGGAAAATTCGAAAAGAGATGGGAATACCAGACCACCTGACCTGCCTCTTGTGAAACCTGTATGCAGGTCAGGAAGCAACAGTTAGAACTGGACATGGAACAACAGACTGGTTCCAAATAGGAAAAGCAGTACCTCAAGGCTGTATACTGTCAGCCTGCTTATTTAACTTATATGTAGAGTACAACATGAGAAACACTGGGCTGGAAGAAGCACAAGCTGGAATCAAGATTGCTGGGAGAAATATCAATAACCTCAGATATGCAGATGACACCACCCTTATGGCAGAAAGTGAAGAAAACTAAAGAACCTCTTGATGAAAGTGAAAGAGGAGAGTGAAAAAGTTGGCTTAAAGCTCAACATTCAGAAAACTAAGATTATGGCATCTGGTCCCATCACTTCATGGCAAATATGTCAGGAAACAGTGGAAACTGTGGCTGACTTTATTTCTGGGGCTCCAAAATCACTGCAGATGGTGACTGCAGCCATGAAATTAAAAGATGCTTGCTCTTTGGAAGGAAAGTTTTGACCAACCTAGACAGCATGTTAAATAGTAGAGACATTACTTTGTCAACAAAGGTCCATCTAGTCAAGGCTATGGTTTTTCCAGTAGTCATGTATGGATGTGAGAGTTGGACTATAAAGAAAGCTGAGTGCTGAAGAATTGATGCTTTTAAATTGTGGTGTTAGAGAAGACTTGAGAGTCCCTTGGACTGCAGGGAGATCCAACCAGTTCATCCTAAAGGAGATTAGTCCTGGGTGTTCGTTGAAAGGACTGATGTTGAAGCTGAAACTCCAATACTTTGGCCACCTGATGCGAAGAACTGACTCATTGGAAAAGACCCCAATGCTGGGAAAGATTGAGGGCAGGAGGAGAAGGAGACAACAGAGGATGAGATGGTTGAATGGCACCACCAACTCAATGAACATGAGTTTGGGTAAACTCCAGGAGTTGGTGATGGACAGGGAGGCCTGGTGTGCTGCAGTTCATGGGGTCACAAAGAGTTGGACTCAACTGAGTGACTGAACTGAACTGAATGGAAGGCATTCTCTGGCTAGGGTCAGAGAGCAAGCACAATATGTTACTTTATGGTTTGAATTTTTCCCACACTTATGAGAAAGTAGAGAAGGAAGAGATTCAGTAAAAGTGTACCAAGTAGCAAAACAGAGAGGCTGGGGACAAGTTTTGATATTCAGATTTGCCCTGGACACAACCCTGCCCCAATAGTTTTAAATAAAAATTATCCATTGGAAACCTTGAGATTCTTTTTAACTTCTTATTTCAATTTTGGTCATATTTTACTTTAGATAATTTTCTAAAATTGGATAACCTGGAGACTAATTTATTTGCTTGTCACTTTCCCATTAGAAGGTCGAATTCACTTTTGTTTTCATTACTGGTACACAGTGACTTGTCCAAAATTGCCTTCACCAAAATCTCACATGGATGAACTTATAGCATTTTAATAAGATGGCTTTTTGCTTTGGGAAGAATTTATAATGAGTAAAATAAATCTCCTTATCTTTGAAGTAATAACTCACTTGTGCCAACAGACACACACAGTCACAAAGGTTGGGAGGTTAGCCTTAATGTGAAATCAAAGTATATCTTTGTACTTGCATACACCATAAGCCAGGATTCCTTCTTTAAAAGTTCAATACTGAGGTTGTAATGCAGTATTTTATCAGATGATGAAGAGCTCCCTTTTTTCATATACTATACTCCATTAACTGCTGAGTTGTCAGAGTGCTCCATAAATAAGGCAAGTCCCCTGCCCATCATTAACAAAAGATACCGCTAAGTGGACAGAAAATTCAATGATTCCTTTTTACAGAGATCCCAGGACACACAGCACAATCTGCTGAACTTGCCATCAAAAAGTACTGTCTGAAAAAACCAGACCCTGGGTCCTTTCACACTGAAAAATGGAGCATGGGGAATTTTAAAGGGAGACACTAAACCCTGGTTAAAACTCTGACTTCACTTTAGAAGCGGTCCATCAAGAAAACTGTGTAACTATTGCTTCTCTCCCATTCAGAGCACGCTCTTCTAGCAAAGGCATGCTGAGCCAGGAAACTGAGCTCTTTCAGGAAATCAGCTGGTAAGAAGCCCAAGTGAACTGCAGAATCAGTTCACACCCCAGTGTGATAACAGTTATATTATCATCTGCAATAAGCCGTGAATCATCACTCAAGCATCTCGTTTGTAATGTGACAAATATGCCAGGCAAGCAAATTCACCCTGCATTTGTCCTCGGTAATTTGGCTTGGGAATTGTAACACAGAGTAACAGACAACTTGGTAATTTTATAAATCCAAAGAAAGCAGGGCCTATGGAGTAAATTTGCTGAAGACCACCAGATGTCCCGGCACCTGGTCTGGACATGCTTTCCCCCAGCTGATAATGCGTTCTGATGCGCCGTTTCTCAATATTCTAAGCAACAACAAACCTCAGTCAAGTTTGCGTTAACATCTCTGGTGAATGCATGTTGCCCATCTACATCCAGACTTGGAATGTTTCTTAATAGTTAGTTGATCCTATATTCTGGAAAGCGCAGTTAGACAGATTGTAACATAGACATTGCAGGGACCACTCTGGATTTCTTTCTCACAAATGCACAAGCTTAGACTCTAGGCATCTCCAAATGTTCCACTCGGCAGCATAGAATCCACCTTTCATTATTTTTCCCACTCAAATCAGAGCCCAGAATGAACCAAAACTCTTTACCTGACCAAATCTATAGAAAGAACCAGAAATCTGTTAAGAATCCTTTGGCATTTTCTAATAGTGTGGTCACTGTGATTGGCATCTTAACACACACACACCTGCCCCTCTATCACCACCAAAGAAAGGTTAAGCCTACAATCCAGAGAAAATGTATTACTCTCCTCCTCTAGAGTTGGGTGTTTTTCTTTTCTGTCCAATTACATCAGAATCAACTTCTGCGCACATTGAAAACTGGATTCCTGGTTTTCACTCCAGACATGCTAAATTAAAATCTCTGAGAATGAGACTCTGGAACTTTTACCCTTTAATAAGCTTCCAGATAGTTTTGTTCACATTGTGTTTTGAGAATCATTTGGGGTAGGTTTGCACTAAGACTCATCTCTGCCCTAATGTTCTGTGGCTCTGAAAACATCTAAAGATGTCAGTGTGTACCACAAACAATCACTTGTAGCCATTGGCCATCCCATCCTCAGGCCATCACAGGCCTCAGGACTGTGCTCAGGAGAACACACAGTGGGAAACACACAGTGGAAAATGTCTTCATCAGTTGTGAGGGCTGGAAGTCACAGATTTGGGTTTAAGTTCAGTGCCTCCATTTCTGACTCTGCAGTCTTAGTTTTAGCGTTTGACCTCTCTAAATTCAGGTTCTCTACCTGAGAGTAAACTCAGAAAAATAGTTGCATCCCAGATTGCAAGAGGATTAAATGAAGTGATGAAAGTATAAGATCTTGCATGGGGTGATGCTCCATTGACACTGGACTCAATTCTGTACATGTTAGTTCCCAGTTTCCCACCTGCAAATTCATGATGACATCACCTTCTGACTTGTGGGTTGTTTTGAAGACCACATTAGATACAATGAGAGACTGTCTTTACAGATAACACTGTGAAGAGTAGGGGCCCTACATTCTTTTCCCTGTCCTGAAAGAACAGACAAGGCCACCAGTTCAATCTGAGAGGAAAGTTGTAAGCTGGATGAACACTGGACCCCTAGGATGTCCATGTCCTAATTCCTAGAACCTGTAAATACATTATCTTACATGGCAAAAGCGACTTTGCAGATGTGATTAAGGATTTTGAGATGGGGAGATCATCTTGGATCACCCAGGTGGGCCCTAAATGTAATCACAGATGTCCCTGTAAGAGAAATGTAGAAGGAGGATTGACTGTGAAAGGAGTGCTATGTGTCAAGGAAGTGGAGAGAGAAAAAAGCCATGTGTACAAGGAAGGAGTCAGATCCAAGCAATGCAGGCCGCTTCCAGAAGCTAGAAAGGGCAAGGAACTAATTCCTCCCTTCAGACCCCCAGAGGGGACCAATCCCACCTAGATTTTTTTTTTTAAGTATAGTTGATTTACAATGTTGTGTTACTTTTTGGTTTACAGCAAAGTTATGTGTGTGTGTGTGTGTATACATACTGGAGAAGTAAATGGCAACCCACTCCAGTAGTCTTGCCTGGGAAACCCATGCACAGAGGAGCCAGGCAGTCCATGAGGTCGCAACAGAGTCAGACATGACTTGAGCACACATGCATATATACATATACATACATGTACAATATTCTTTTTCAGGTTCTTTTCTTTTAGAGATTATTATAAACTACTGAGCATAGTTCCCTGTGCTATATGGTGGGACCCTGCTGTTTATATCTCTTTTATATATAGGAATTCCTAATGCATCCTTCCTCTTTCCCCTTTGGTAACCATAATCTTGTTTTCTTTCTCTGTGAGTCTGTTTCTGTTTCACAAAAGAATTGAGTTGTGTCATATTTTAGATTCTACATATAAAGTGGTACCATGCGGTATTTGTCTTTCTCTTTCTGATTTACTCCATTTAGTATGATCATCTCTAGATCCATCTATGTTGCTGCAGATGGCATTATATCATTCTTTTTATGGATGAATAATATTAAATTATATATATGTGTACAGGGCACCCACTAAGGGCCTGGCACAGGGCAGCTCACTGTCAATCTAAGGTCACATGTGTCCCCATTTCCTTCGCCACTGTCACTTAGTGGGGGCTCCAAGCATCTCTGGGAAGAATGCTAAATGCAGATCTAGGATAGAGCCAGGCTGGCACAGAGCTGGGTCGCAGTGTCTTCAGAATCAGCTTCCTGTAATCCTTATAATGTGTAAGTTTCTTGGGTCCATTCCTGTTCCCTAGCAGGTCTGCCTAGGTTGGGAGGCCCAGCAGGAAGGGTAGAAGTTTTTCCTCCCCATTCCTACCATCTTCTCTGCTACCTGTTCTCAATCTGTTTCCTTTTTGTTCCATTTTTCCTCATCCTCACTCTGTCTGCCAGAATCCTATTGCCAACCTATTGTAAAGCTTGGTACTGTGGTTAAAACAAAGCAGATGCAGACAGTTCAATGCACAGAGGCCCCTGGGCTAAGAATAGGATGATCGTATAATTTATCATCCACAGCAGGACACTTCTGCATTCAAAGCAGCATTGCTGGCCTGAACCTGCATATCTGATTGAGCAGGCAAGTTCCAACCAGGCAGAGCACTGCTGCCTGGAGTGGGACCGCAGCCAGGTGGGGAGAGTAGGGCAGGTGGGCCCTCTGTCAGTCCAGCTCCCATATTCCCTTGTTCATATGGGGCACACAAGCTTGTGGCTGTCTTGAGTTTCCAGGAGAGCCCTCCAGAAGCCCCGAGGATTGAATGAGTCCTCCTGGGATAGAGAAACAGCACATTCCCTTCCTCCTACAACATCATCTGGACTGGAGCCAGTTGCTTTCCCAAGCAAGGAACTTGACTCAAATGACCAGCATGTAGCCCAGCCTCCTGGGGCTTTCTAGGCTCTGGTCTATAACTAGACCTTCTGTAGTCAGCGCCTCTCTACAACTCATCAGTGTCAATCCTCTGCTATACACACACTCCCTTGAGTCCTCTTTGGGCCATCCAGTAAGATCCTGGTTTCTAAGGCAGATGCCTAAAACCCCTAGGTCATTCGCAGAGCACTCCTTGAATCTCACTACAGACCAAGATTCTCTTAATTTAGAACTCTGCTTCAATCTACCCAGTTCTTTAATATTAATTTTTCTGATGACCTTCCCACTCTCCTTCTCCCTGGGGTGGGGAGATAAAATACAGGATATCCAGTTAAATTTGAATTTCAGATAAACAACTTTTTGAGGATATAAGTAGGTCTCATGCAATATTTATTTCATTCTGTATTTTTACTTCATAAATATACTGGCCCTACCTTCCCCCATTCCTTTTCCCCAAAACTCAAAGAGCTGTTATCCAAAATCCTGTCAGATTGTACAATATCTATAAAATCTGAATAAAATATTTGTATATGTTGAAACTGATGTGTAAAATGGAATAATGTGGCAACTATTTAGGGAGCCTGCCCACACCAAGAATTCCATGAGGCAAGGTCATCCAATGGTGTGAATTACATGGGTTCAGATCATATGTCTCTGCCATGTCTTATACTCCCAGAAAGGTTGAAAAGAATTGCTGTGAAGATTTCAGTAAGATGTCGCCTTGAAGCTTTCCAAACTCCATCATCGTCTCCAGTCAAAGAGACACATAGGTTACACAGATGTATGGGTCAAAGGCTCCATATGATATGCAAAGCCTCCCTGACTTTGAATATACTTTGAGTGCCATTTGGCTAAAAGTCTGTAACCAGAAACTGTAAGTGGGTTGTATTTATTTATTTTTCTGTCATTATGCTACTATTTGTGTGTGTGTGTGCGTGTGTGTGTGTGTGTGTGTGTGTGTGTGAAGTTACTCAGTCATGTCCGACTCTTTGCAATCCCGTGGACTATAGCCTACCAGGCTCCTCCACCCATGGAATTCTCCAGGCAAGAGTGCTGGAGTGGGTAACCATTTCCTTCTCCAGGGGAATCTTCCTGACCCAGGGATCGAACCCAGGTCTCCTGCATTGCAGGCAGACGCTTTACCATCTGAGCCACCAGGGAAGCCCGTATGCTACTAAATGTGAAGTTAATTTTCACGTCATTCAGTGAACCACACTGGTCCTGAACATCCATTATAACTCCTCTTTTGGTTTTCTGAAAGACATTCTTGAAAGCCGATACACGTCATTGAAAATTAATGGAATGTGTGTCTTAGGGACAAATGGAGTGCTGGGAAGAGAAGTTTAAAGGCCTGGGTTCCCATTTGTCACTAATAGACTCATCAGATGAATGAACGGAAAAGATACAATCTCCAGTTTTAAGAAGTTACTCCTGGGGTCATTCAGACACCAAAAAAATGCCAGGATGTTCTCAGCTTGGACTTAATATACTGTGATCCAGAATCCTAGGGTTTAGCAAGAGTTATACTATCCTGGAGTTGGTGGCCAGGTGGGGGTGGAATAAATAATCTGTTTTATGTGTTTCCAAAAGCTTTCATGGAAATTAGCGTGTGAATGCCATCCTATCTGAATATATTGTAACTGGAAAATGTGCGCCAACTGAAGACCCCTAGGAACAGGACTGCAGTTAAACAAGTTGGGTTTATTATTCGCTAGAGCAAGAGAGACCACACACAAGGCATCCCAGGGCAAGCCAGGTTCATCCCAGTAAAAGGGAGCTGGAAAGGACTATTAGGCTTGTGTTGGGGGATTTAGAGAGAGGGGTCCAGGAAGCTGGGCTTTGCTCTAGGTTGGATGCTGTGATGCTGTCAGGAAGAGGGGAGTCCTATGTTTGGACTTCCTAATAAATCGTGTCTGCAGTCCATAGGGTCTCACAGAGTCAGACATGACTGAAGTGACTTAGCACGCATGCACATGTGTGCAGGCTTCCCTAGTAGCTCACTTCGTAATGAATCTGCCTGCAATGCAGGAGACCTAGGTTCAACCCCTGGGTGGGGAAGATCCCCTTGGAGAAGGAAATGGCAACCAACTCCAGTATTCTTGCCTTGAGAATCCCATGGACAGAGCCTTGTGGGCTACAGTCCATGGGGTCACAGTTAGACGTGACTTAGCGACTAACCCACCACCACCACTACAGAAGAAGTGCAGATGAAAGCGAGGCTGCAGTCTTCACTGTAAAGAAACAGCCCCTCTCACTTTACCCTCGGCTAAGGGGATGTTTGACCCTTTGTGTGGCTTCCTGTCTCATCTGTGTTCAGACGTGATGACACTGTGACCTTGCTATCGATCTCACCAGGTGGCCTTGCCTGATGACGTTCTATGAAGTTGTTTGAGTTCATCAGGAGACACCAAGCTGTGAGCGCTGGGCCAGCTCTGCAGCTCAGTTTGGTTCTCCTTTTTTCACTACAAAACAATAATTACCACTGCAAAATACGACCAAGTTTAGTATTGTTTTGTCCGTGTTTACTGTGGGGTTATCATGGAATAATGTTTCATCACATTCCTTTCTTTAGAAACACTGAAATAGAGTTATTAATGGAGTAGATATACTATTTCAAATCATGGGATGCAGAAAGGAAAAGTAATGAAAATGTCTTGGACTAACGACAGTCTAATCTTGCAATATACAAAGATGAAATTGTCATGTGGCAGCCACTAAACCAAACCCCAGGAGACCACAGGAGGCTGTGTCTGTTCTCATCAGGCCAACAGGCAGCTCCCTCACTTCTGCTATCCCTCTGTCCACAGCCCCGTGGATGTCTGTCCAATAGATAACACTTCCTTTACTTTCAAGTTTTCCCAGCAACCCCTGGCAGTGCATCCTCCCACCTCAAGGACAGTCTATGGGAACGATGCAAGCTGCCTCTATCTCACTACTCGTCCACTCAGCAAAATAGGGGCACCCCTGCCTGCTGCTCCAGGCACAGTTAGATACCTCAGATAACACAAGCAGCAATCAGAGGACTCTGAAAGCTGGTCAGAGGATGGAGGACTAGTTTGAGACCCTAGGAAGGAAAGCACGGCAGCAAGGAAATATGCTGCTGCCCTTACCTTTCCTAACCTTCCCATTGGGTGACTTCTAATCGGCTCTCACTGTCTGCTGCACACGTCGTCTCTGGGTTGGGGGTGGCAGCTGGCCTGAACTTGCTCCACTGCCCCCAGGTGTTTGCCCCTTCACTCAAAAAATGTCACTTTTGTGTCCATGTCCAGTCGGACATGACAGCGACTGAACAACGACTACCAGACTCCAGATGCTTGTGGATAAGCTCCTCCCTCATTTATCTTAGGAACACACCAAGCATATAGGTGGAATTCAACAGATAGCCATTCTGTGAAGAGTTTCTGCTGATTTCCAAGGGTAATGGCCCCTCCCTAAGGACCCAACCAGATTACCCCAGGACTCACTGCTAAAGCCTCTCTCTTCATTTTTGACTTGTGCTTTTCAGTTTTGGGTCCTAGAAAATATCACTAGAAAGAGACAATTGAGAGTATCTCTCTAAGCTTTCCTTTTTTCTCACCAGAGAACTCATTGCTGAATATCATTGCCAACAGTGGTGGGAAGAGTTTGCTAAACTTGAAAGGGATGCCTCTGACAGGATCGGGAAGCCTGTTTGTTGGACAGCCTTTTAAGACAGGAATAGCATGTCCCCTGTGTGGAAAGGTTGAGATTTGATCCTGATGGGAATTAGCTCAGCTGAATGAGTGTTCCCATGTTCCAGGCTGTATCTAGGTTCCTGACTCAGCTGGTGCATGCGCACATGCTAAGTCATTTCAGTTGTGTCTGACTCTTTCCAACCCCATGGACTATAGCCCGCCGGGCTCCTCTGTCCATGGGATTCTCCAGGCAAGAATACTGGAGTATGTTGCCATGCCCTCCTCCAGGGGATATTTCTGACCCAGGAATCTAATCTGTGTCTGTCTCCTGCATTGGCAGGCAGGCTCCTTACCACTAGCACCACCTGGGGAGCCCGCCTCAGCTGGTACTAGTATTAGTTGTTTGTTCTTGAAAGATGGGGAAACTGAGTGTGCAGTAGTTCCGTAGGGGCAGAGTTAGATTTGCAGATGAGGTGGCTAACCTGGGGCAAACAGTTTTTATCTCTGCACTAGAGAAAGGATGAAAGGTATGTGGAGGGAACAGACTTGTCAACCTGAAAGCAAGCCTTGGAGAGGTTTTCTTAATCACTGCTCACCCAGGCTTATTCTCTTTTCAAAAATTACTTTATTGAAGCGTAGTTAATGTAAAACATTGTGTTAATTTCTGCTGTACAGAGAAGTGGTCATTCTTTCCAAGCTTACTCTTTTGTAACACGTTCACATGGTCCTAAAACACTCAGGAAATTCTCACCGCCTGATCCTTAGGACATTCATTTTCAGCTGCCCCCTGCCACCCAAGCTGTAGCTAAAAGCAATTTTAGGGACCACGAGTGTCCCCCACCATCAAGGTACTGAAGTGTTAACTTTCGAAGAAAAATTGTTTCAGCCAAAAATTTCATTTACAGCTAATGAAGACAGCACTTACAGTACCAGTACTTTAAAAAAAAATTATTTATTTTAGTTGGAGGCTAAATACTTTACAATATTGTAGTGGGTTTTGCCATACATTGATATGAAAGCAAACCTGGGGTGAACACAGCAACCTCTCCAGTTTCCCTTTCATTCCGGATCATTTAAGACAGGATACCACACTCTGTCCCCTATTGCGCCCACAGGTGGACAGAGATGTTCGAAGTAAATGAGAGCTGTGTCGGGACATTTTCTCACCTTAATTCAAAAGAACCATTTGTGAGAGACTGAGCAAGTTGTCTGTGTGGGCCTCAATTTTGCTGTTTGGTTTTAGATGAAGCACCACCATCTCTGGGAAGCTGGCCATGATTTCTCAACGCCTGGATTCCTCACTGGGTGGCCCTCGTCTCTTTACATATTTAAGCCCCTTACTGAGAAAGAGTTCACTGCAGCTGAGGAGTCATTATTCCATGGGACTGTGTCTGCATGCCCATCCAGTGACTGGCAGAGGAGATGCCCTCTTGTAGGCGCTGCATTGGTCTTCGAGGGTTGCCAGAGGCAGGGTAATTTAAACAATGCATGTTTGTTTGCTCACAGTTCTGGAGGCTAGAAGCCTGAGATCAAGGTGTCAGCAGGGTTAGTTTTTTTTTTTTTTCTAACTAGGGCCTCTTTCCTTGGTTTTCAAGTAGCCATCTTCTCCCCGTAATACCACCCTGCAATCTTCATATTGTCTTCCTTCTGTGCTCATCTGAGTCCTAATCTCTTCTTGAAAGGATGCAAGTCATATTGGATTAGGCTCCCCCCCAGTAAAACCCAATTTAATGTAATCACTTCTTTAAAGGCCTGATCTCCAAACACAGTCACATTCTGAGGTCTTGGGAGGTTGGTTAGGACTTCAACATACGGATTGGTGGGGCAGGGGCGGGGGAAGTGGGACACAGTTCAGCCAGTAACAGGGCTCAACACACTTTAAGTAAACATATTGAATCTCAGCCTGTGGTTCCCATGGGGTCTACGTTGATACAAAATCTGAATTTAAGACGTGGGTTAGTCTCAGCCAATGGGCTTTGTCTCTCTGTCTGTCTATTTCTAGGAGTCTAGAGGACTCTCAGGAGAATCCAGGAAGCCTTCTTGAAGCAAAGCACCAGCTGTTGGCTACTCCCACTGCTCCCTCTTGAGAGCCAGGTCCCCTCACCTTCCACAAACACAGACTCATGGACGTGACCCTGTGACCCCTCACTGGTCAAATTGCTTTGGCTCATGACCTAGTGCTTATCAAGACCCTTTTCAAAAGGTTTCCTTCACAGATTCTCTTTAGGGGTAAACTGGCCCCGCCACCCCCACCTCCCATCTGGCTCTCACTCTGGAACTGACAGCCTGATCACTTCAGTTTGAAGAAATAGTCCCCTCCCTCTTCTTTTTATCTTTAAGTTTGAAAACGGATGGTAGAGATCATCTCTAAGCATTTGTCTATATTGGAAATTCTGAATCTAATTGAACATAGTGAACTTGCCCCTATCTGTAAAGGATTTGAGGCAATGAGTGACTCAAATGAATCACCAGGCCTCCCTTTGTAAACAGTATTGTTACTGACCAGGATTCTTGGCCTCTATAATCAACAGAAATTTATAAGAGGCTAGACAAGAAATTTTCAAGCAAGGCTATACTGGGACTCATGCTGCAGTAGGTGGGAGGGAAAACAACAGTTTCCGTTGTTTGCTCCCTGGTTGGGGCATGGGGGGGATGGCAAGGCTGGTTCCTTATGTGGGTAGGGTAGGGTTGGATCCAAGGGTTGGGCAGAAGGTGTGGCTAAGGAGGTCTGCATATTCCCTTGGTGGTATTACATGCAGAATACATGTGCCCTGCTTTTGTTCCTGGCTCTTTGGAAGTGACAGTTGGGTTTTCTTGATCTTTTCATACCTTATTCATAATTTTCCCCGACTGCACATGTGTACAGTAATTTTGGGGTTCCTTATAGATCCTTTGTATTTTGTTGCTCAAGGAGATTTTTGTTCAGATGTAAGCACTGCAGCAAAGGATCCCAGGTGCCAGATCCCAATCTGTCTCAGTGTGTTGGGCTCTGTAAAAAAAGGTGCTGGTGGTGCTTTAGTTGCTAAGTTGTGTCCGACTTTTACAACCCCATGGACTGTAGCCTGCCGGGCTCCTGTGTCCTTGGGGATTCTCCAGGCTAGAGTACTGGAGTTGGTTGCCATTTCCTTCTTCAGGGGATCTTCACGACCCAGGAATTGAACCTGGGTGTCCTGCATTGCAGGCAGATTATTTACCGACTGAACTACAAGTCACATAGGAGCCAGAGGCTGAGGATGACAGTGTATATATAGGGAGCACAATCCAGTGTGGGCAGGAAAAGGTCAGAATGTCATTTCAAGTGGGTGGTGATTTTTTGAGCCTATCATGTTTGAAAAGTATAATAGCAGTGCCTACAGTATAGTAACTACCAAAATGCACAGGCAGAAGCATAACACTCATTTTAACTCTACAGTATTTATTTCTGACAGACTTTATTTATCTTAAGTGATAGTTCAAAGTAACATGCTTTAGAAAATAGCTCTGCAGTTAGTATTAATAAAAAGACATACTACAAAGAAATGGCTGATGCTTGGTTACTTTCATCTATCATAGAGAGAAAAACGGGCAAATAAAGGTGGAGAAATTCTAAGCTCACAACTCACAAAAGGCTCTTTCAACATAAAGATGCTTCAACATAAAGTTAAAACATCTGCCATGATACTCTCAAATTATTGATAGTATAATTTACCACTAGCCTTAGTGTTTGAGTATATCACTGTCCACTGATACTCATCTTTTTTTAACATAAGTCAAGGGTCTTAAAAATCATGGGTGGAGGAAAGAAACGCCAGAGCTGCTCCTGCTGCAAACAGTAAAAATACTAACCAGCAGCAGCAAAACAAATGACTTGCCACATGCCACTCTTCGAAATATTGTAGCCAAAAAAAAAAAAAAAAGAGTCAGTCGTGGTGTGGAAAACCCTGCCTCAGGGGGACACCTTACATTTACATCCTACTGAGGGATCTGGCTGTGCTCTGAACACCCCATCCCCCACCAACATGGAGTGAGATGAATGGGAAGGAAAGTTGTCATCTGGAGAACATTTATAGAAATCCCACAATGCAGAATTTCCTACCAAGCCCTTGAGTATCTCTGCAGAAGCAGGAAACCCACCTGGGGTTCATCTTTTTCTTTCCCAGGTGGGAAGACAGAAAGAAGGGTGTGATTTTAACCGCTACCAAGGCACAATCAGAACAAAGGACAAAGCTCCCCCATCGTATGAACTGCCAGCATGAACTGGTTATCTTCTTTCTGCCCTGACTGGAGGTAGGTTAAGGATAGGGGTTGGCAATGATGCTGGGGAGACAAGGCTAAAATAATCAGCTGATGGGAAGCCCCAGGGCTTCATGCTGAGTAAGAGAAATAAATGCCAAAGCAGTTCTCCTCTACCTGAGTTTCAGGGACATTTAACAGATCAACAAGTACAGCAAAAGAGTAAGAACAAAAACCCTTAAATCCTTCAACTTTTCTTCCGGAACCTCAGCACAAAAATGTAGAAAGAAGAGAGAGGTCTGCGCCTTCACCTCCAGCTTGAATGAGAGGATAGAGAATTTGGGAAGAGATTCAAAGGAGGGATAAAGAAGGTCCACACAGAGCTGCCCAATAAGCAAAAGTAAGATGAAAATAAATGGCAAGGCATTCATGCAGACACACCATGGGAATACAGAAGAGAAAGAGTGGACCCCCGTATGTGGCAGAGATGTGAAGTTTCCACTCTGCAAAGGAAGAATCAACCAAACAGAAGAAAGTTCTCCAAAATGTTGTATGAGAATAAGAACTGAATTTCAATAAGACAAGAGTTAAAAGATAAGATGGACAAATAAAATAAATGGTAAGTTGCTGAGCTTTGGAAACAAACTGAGGACCAAAATCTCACCATTTCAGAATATGTGAAAACACGGAGAACATGTTCAGACTGATAAATCATGAAATAAAGGTTTAATTACATTATGTAAAAGTACATAGGTGACCACTTGAAACACATACTTATAATGTCTTCCATTTTAACAAAAGGAATATATATACACCAAAGGAGGAAAAAGAAAGAAAACCTAAAACAAAAGATGCAAAAGAAATATGAGCTTCATATACAGAAATTATTTAAAGAAAAAATATATGAGAACCAAATATATCGATTATATTAAAATATATATGCATATTCAAGACAAACTTAAAGTGATTCAAAAAAGTTAAAATTATGGTAACGACAAACTAGGCATAAGCTCAGAAAAAAAAATCGAGGGTCCTAATTTTAAGGTGTGAATTAAAGGAAAACATAGACTCAATAAATGATATCAATTGTTAAATATCTTGTAGTAAAAGGCAGGAAAGCTAAAGAAGAAGTACTGCTAGTAAGGAGTGTAGCCCCTCCTGCCTGGCTCCCACTGGTCAGTGTCAAATGCCAGAATTCCAAGGGCATACTCTGGCAAGAGCTCATTTGCACAAAACTATTATAATAAAAAACTTAAAATATACCTCAATAAATTATAAATATTATAAGTAATATAGAATACATGATACTCAAAGCATAATGTATTATAATGAGAAATTCACTTTTAAATTTTAAAATTTCTGAAAATTTTAAAATATTTAAAAAATATCAATTCAAAGAAGACTTCAAAGCTGAACTTACAGAATATTTGGAAAGTCATGACAAAAGTTGTTGTGGTTCAGTCACTCAGTCCTGTCTGACTCTTTGCTACCCAATGAATTGCACCATGCCAGGCTTCCCTGTTCTTCACTATCTCCTGGAGTTTGCTTGAACTTGTGTCCATTGAGTCAATGATTCCATGTAAGCATCTCATCCTCTATAGTCCTCTTCTCCTCCTGCCCTCAATCCTTCCCAGCACCAGGGTCTTTCCAATGAGTCAGTTCTTCACATCAGGTGGCCAAAGTATCGGAGCTTCAGCTTCAGCATCAATCCTTCCAATGAATACTAAGGGTTGATTTCCTTTAGGATTGACCAGTTTGATCTCCTTGCTGTCCAAGGGACTCTCAAGAGTCTTCTCCAGCACCACAGTTAGAAAGTATCAGTTCCTTGGCACTCAGCCTCCTTTATGGTCCAACTCTCACATCTGTACAAGACTAATGGAAAAACCATAGCTTTGACTAGATGGACCTTTGTCAGTAAAGTGATATCTCTGCTTTTTAATAAGCTGACTAGGTTTGTCAAAGCTTTTCTCCCAAGGAGCAAGCATTTTTTAATATCATGGCTGCAATTACCATCCACAGTGTTTTTGGAGCCCAAAACAATACAGTCTGTCACTGTTTGCATTTTTTCGCCATCTATTTGCCATGAAGTGATGGGACCAGATGCCATGATCTTAGTTTTTTGAATGTTGAGCCTTAAGTTGACTTTTTTACACTCTTTCACCTTCATCAAGAAACTCTTTAGTTCCTCTTTGCTTTCTGCCATTAGGGTGGTACCATCTGCATATCTGAGGTTATTGATATTTCTCCTGGCAATCTTGATTCCAGCTTGTGCTTCATCCAGCCTGGCATTTCACATGAGGTACTCTGCATATAAGTTAAATAAGCAGTGTGACAGTATACAGCCTTGATGTACTCCTTTCCCAAGTTTGAACCAGTCCATTGTTCCATATCTGGTTCTAATTGTTTCTTGACCTGCATATAGGTTCTTCAGGAGGCTGGTAAGGTGGTCTGGAATTCTCATCTTTTTAAGAATTTTCCACAGTTTGTTGTGATCTACACAGTCAAAGGCTTTAGTGTGGTCAATGAAGGAGATGTTTTTTCTGGAATTCTCTTCCTTTTTCTAGGATCCAATGGATGTTGGTAATTTGATCTCTGGTTCCCCTGCCTTTTCTAAATCCATCTTGTACATCTGAAAGTTCTTAGTTCATGTATTGTTGAAGCCTAGCTTGAAGGATTTTGAGCATTACCTTGCTAACATGTGAAATGAGTGCAAAAGATGAAAATGTTATCAAAATGCTATATATCAAAACATTTGTGTGTGTGTTAGTTGCTCAGTTGTGTCCAACTCTTTGCAAGCCCATGGACTGTAGCCCGCTAGGCTTCTCTGTCCATGGAATCCTCCAGGCAAGAATACTGGAATGCCTTTCTCCAGGGCATCTTCCCGATTGAGGAATCGAACCCAGGTCTCCCACATTGCAGGTAGATTCTTTACCATATAGGTTGGTGTTAAAGCTTTGATGAGAAGAAACTTTAGAGCCAAAAGTACTTATATGATTAAATCAGAATAAATAGAGATAAACAACTTAGGTATTGGCCAAATGTTAGAACCACAACAATAATATAAATAATAAAAGTAGAAGAGGGGCTCCGACTTGAATGAAGCTTGAGGGCATTATGCAAAGTGAAATTAGCCAATCACAAAATGATGAATCCTGTATGATTCCACTTCTGTAAGGTACCAAGGATAATCAAATTTATAGAAACAAAGAGTAGAATTGTGTTTGCCAGGGTTGGGGGGATGGGAAATGGGGAATTAGTGTTTAATGCATAGAGTTCAGTTTTGCAAAAAGTGTTGAAAAAAGTTCTGGAGATGGATGGTGGTGATGGTTTTACAAAAGTGTTAATTAATGCCACCAAACAATATATTTAAAGATGGTAAGTAATATGCTACATTTCACAATTAAAAATATATATAACTTTTTAAAAAAAAATAGAGGATTGACTTCAAGTTAATAGAGGACTGACTTTACTGCAAATATGTAGTAATCAAGACAGCATGGTATTAACAAAAGAATAGACAAATAGATAAGGATAGAGAACCAGATGGTGGCCAATGTGAGAATAAAGAGCCTAAAAACAAACTCACATAAAGATAGTCAACTGACCCTTGACAAACAGCAAAAGCAATTAAATGAGGAAAGAATAATTTTTTCTTTTTTAAATATAAATTTATTTATTTTAATTGGAGGCTAATTACTTTACAATATTGTATTGGTTTTACCATATATTGACATGAATCTGCCACGGGTGTACATGTGTTCCCCATCTTGAACCCCCCTCCCACCTATTTTTCAACAACTAATGCCGGAGCAACTGAACATCTACATATAAAAATAAATACATCTAGACACAGAGTATACACTATTCAAAAAATTAACTCAAAATGGATCACAGACCTAGCTTTAAAACATAAAGTTATATAACTTCTGGGAGATGACAAGAGAAAATCTAGATGACCTTGTGTATGGAGATGACTTTTTAGATACAACAGGAAAGGCATGAGCTACAAAATAAATAAATAAATAATAGACTAGACTTCATTTAAATGCAAAACTTCTGCTCTTTGAAAGACAATATCAAGAGACTGAAAAGACAAGTCACAGATGGGGAGAAAATATTTGAAAAAGACACATTTGATAAAGGACTGCTATCCAATATGTATTTAATACAAAGAACTTATAAAACCCAACAATAAGAAAGCAAACAGCCTGATTTTAAAATGGGCCAAAGACTTTATCAAACACCTTATCAAAGAAAATGGCAAATAAGCATTTGAAAAGATGTTCAATAACATATGCAATCAGGGAAATTAAAGTTGAAACCACAATGAGATACTGAGACAGGTGGGGACATGGGACCCTTTGCTGTAGTGTGGCAATGCTTGCCCCTGGACAAACCTCTCCTCCAGTAATAAAATACAAGGAAACTATATGGAACTAAAACTAACTGCATATATGTGTAGTGGGGAAAACTGTGGACAAAAAGATACAAAAAGACCAAAAATCCCTACTGCCACTTCTGAAGAGCCAGTAGCAAAAACGGTATTGGGAGCAAAAGCAGGGTACTAAGCATGCCTCCAGCACTCAACACCACCAAGGGCTGAGCAAACCACCTAAGCCACCCCTCTAGCCCAATCCTTGGACACACTGCTACCCTCCCCCCAAATGAAGAACAAGCTCACCCCCCTCCTCAGGGAGCAAGCAAGTAAGAACTGGTTTGCATTTGCTCCCTGCTGCTGCTTCAGGAGCCCCAGTAGAGCCTTGTCTGAATTTCTTTTCTGGCCTGTAGTCAATTGCTATTGATGGGGGAATACCAATAATCCTGTTCAGTATCAATACCATATATATCTATTAGATGGCCAAAATCTGGAAGACAGACCCACCAAATACTGTCAAGAAAGAAAAGAAACAGGAACTGTCTTTCATTGCCAGTGGGAATGCAAATATGGGAATAGTATGGCCACTTTGGAAGATGATTTCTTTCAAAACTAAATATCTTCTTAACATACAATCCAGTAATCCCACCCCTTGATATTTATTGGTAGTTATATAAAAGGAGCTGAAAACTTACTTCCAGGCAAAAATCTGTATATGATTTTTTATAGCATCTTTATTAATGACTGTCATAACTTGGAAGCAACCAAGTCCTTCAGTAGGTAAATGGGTAAACTATGTGAAGAAGGCTGAGCGCCGAAGAATTGATGCTTTTGAACTGTGGTGTTGGAGAAGACTCTTGAGAGTTCCTTGGACTGCAAGGAGATCCAACCAGTCCATTCTGAAGGAGATCAACCCTGGGATTTCTTTGGAAGGTATGATGCTAAAGCTGAAACTCCAGTACTTTGGCCACCTCATGAGAAGAGTTGACTCATTGGAAAATACTCTGATGCTGGGAGGGATTGGGGGCAGGAGGAGAAGGGGACGACTGAGGATGAGATGGCTGGATGGCATCACTGACTCGATGGACGTGAGTTGAGCGAACTCCGGGAGTTGGTGATGGATAGGGAGGCCTGATGTGCTGCGATTCATGGGGTTGCGAAGAGTTGGACACGACTGAGTGACTGAACTGAACTGAACTGAATGGTATGATAAGCTCTGATATTAAAAAATCAAATCCACATGCAAATGATAATTAGAAAAGGAGCAAGGATCAGTATCATGAGATAAATGATACAGACAATGGATTGTCAGTGCTTAAAAAAATGAGCTATCAAGCCATTAAAAGACATGGGAGAACCTTAAATGCATATTAAGTGAAAGAAGCCAATCTGAAAAGGCTACATACTGTGTAATTTCAACTATGTGACATTCTAGAAAAGGCAAAACTATGCAGACAAGATCAATCATTGCCAGGAGCTGGGAGCAGGGAATGAGTAGATGGGAACACAGAGGATTTTCAGGGCAGTGAAACTACTCTGTATGATACTATAATAGCGGGTACACATTTTTATGCATTTGTCCAAACTCACAGAATGCACAGCATCAAGAGTGAACCGTCCTGTAAACTATGGACTTTGGGTGTTAACCATGTGTCAGTGTAGGTTGATCACTTGTAACAAGTCATCATGAGGGGGGTTAGGCATCTGGGGGGCAGGGAGTACATGGGAAATCTCTGTACCTCCCTCAATTTTGCTGTGGTTCTGTAACCTGCTCTAAAAAATAAAACCTTAAATATAAAAATACAAAAATAAAGAGTAGAGGAGAACTGAAATAATAAAAACCAAAGAAGAAGTTTAAGAATTTCAAAAGACAACAGCAGAATTTGTTGATGGGTAGTATTTATCAGAAGGGAGATTTACAGAAGTCTAACACAGCAAAGAAGAGGTTCACAATAAGGTTTAAGCAGGAAAAAAAAAAAACTGGAAAGAATGTAAGTGAGACATTGGAGAACAGACTAGAGGGGGTGGAGAACTGGGCAGAATGAAAGAATGTTTTGCATTCCTGTGATTCCCAAAGTGGGGTGAGCTACAGTCACAGCAAAGTTTGATCGCAAGAGTTCATAAAGCCTGGAACTGCAGACAGTCCTCTCCCCATCACACTATAAGCTTCAATATTAAAAAGTCAAACCCACACTCAAAACAAGTAAGTGATAATTTTAAAAGGAGCCGGGAGCAGTGAGGTCATGTCTAGGAAGGATTGGGCCAGAAAGAATGAAGCAGTGAAAGCACAGAATTTATTATGTGAGAAAAGATTACCTCCGGGAGCCAGCGCCTCAAGAAAGCTTGTGGTCAAAGCTTTGGTGGGTCTGTTCTCCAACTAACTGTGGTCACAGTGGTGACATGACCAGTTGCATTGGACTCATCCCCACTGCCTGGCCTGGTTTGACCCTCTGGCTCTTGCTGTCAAATGAAGCTTCAGTCCTGGATCCAGAGCATTGATGTGACTCCCACCTGTACTGCTTGTCTGTTGTCCCAGGAAAGGTCAGGTAAAAAAAGCAGGTGGCAATAGGGGATATAATCAGGTCAGGTACCCAAACTAATAAATAAGTCTAAGGTTTCAGTGTCTGAAAGTATAGAAAAATAAAACCCTCAGTGAGCCAAATCAGTGAAAACAAAAGGAGAATTGTACATACTTGGAAATGAAAAATGGAGACACTATCATGAACATAAAATTTAAAATCCCAAGTTCCCATATTGTAAAACTATGTACATATACTGAAAATTAATTTTCTAAAAAAAATATGTTCCAAAATTGACTTCAAAAATGCCCCAGGACCTAACATGCCCAGTGGGAGAAATCCAGAAGCACCCCAGTGTATGCCTAGACAGCTCCCCACACTGATGAAACATTTGACACTTAAGTAGAAGATGATTCTAAAACCCAGTAAATGACTGCAGAATATACAGCATTCTTTGGTTTCTTTTTGTTTTGCACACAAGAGCAAGCTGCAGAATCATTCATCTCCTATATGAAATCGATAGCAAAAACCACAAGTAGAGATCGTCCCAGGAACATAGTAATAGATTGGTTTGAAGCAATCTATTAATATACCATGTCCTATAAGAGCAAAGGGAAATCCTTCTAATTATCTCCATGGATACTGAGGAGGTTGCGACAAAAACCACCCCCCCCCCCCAAAACCCAGCATATGTATTTCCCCCAGAAAGCCTCAACACTTTGAGAACACACAGATACTGTTTATTATAAGGAAAATACATGCCTTCATTCAAGTTAAATGGTGAGACATTAAACCATCCTATTGATGTCAGGAACAAGACAGGTATGCCGCCTGAATCACTATTCTTTAATACTGTTCTCAAATGCAGTTGGCTAAGAGAAAGAAATAGGGGAATTAGTGTCAAGGGGGAGGCAAAAGAAAATCTTAGAAACAGTAAGAAATTACAATTAGGGTGTTTGATTATAACACTGATATACAAAATCAACTACTATCTTATATATCTGGTGAGAATACAAAATGTAAAAAATTATTCCATTGAAAATGGTAGCCAAATGATAAAATATCTAGAAATAGACAATAACAAATTCATAGGATCTATCTGAACAAAACCGTAAAACTATGAGTGACAGACTTGAATATAAGTTGGATGGCAGCATTCTTGGATAGGAAAACAATTAATCTACAAATTCATTGTGGCCCCATTTTTTAAAAAAGTTATGTGTGTGTGTATGAGAAAGAGAGTTAAAGGAAAAGAGAGAGACAAGTGTTCCGAGGAGCCTTGACCTGAAAATATTTATATTAATATGAATATTTTATATTAATAGGAATGAAGCCTCAGAAATTAAAGGAATTCATAGGGAGATAAATCAATAAAACAGAAGTAGATTCAAACACTTTGAGGAATTTAGTTTACAAATACGGTGGCATTTGAACAAAGGGGGAAAAGACTATATAATTTTATACCAGAATGCACTGTTATATATTTTGCTAGCACAACTTACTAACTATTTAGAGGGGAAAAAAAATCTCATCTTTACCTTCATTTCCTGTGATAAATGAATTCCTGGGAGTTAAGAGTAGGTAAAGACAAACAGATGAAACCATAAGGATTTAGAAGAAAATATGAGTAAATTTATTTATAATCTCAGAATGAGAAAGGTCTTTTAGAACTGGAAACAAATTCTGGGATCTAAAATGGAAAAGAAGGATAAATTGACAACATAAAAGTTTAAATTTTATATATGTGAGAATAAATAAGAAAATCAATAGAGAACCTCAAAAGACAAAAGTATTTTCAAGACATAAGACGGAAAAATTTCAAAGTATACATCCAAATTAATTAAGAAAAAGCCAAAACTGTGTAAGGACATAAATTTACCAAAAAGTGACCAGAAATCATTCGAAATGATGTTCAACTTCACTCCTAATAAGTGAACTAAGTCAGAATAATATTGTAACATTATTCTTCACTAGACTGGAATAAAAGCTGTTTGAGAAAACTGAGAAATTGATCATTTCATTATACTCTTGATAAGTGTAACCACAGATCAATTTTTGAAGAATCATCTGACAATAACTGACAAAAGTGTTAAATAGACATAGTCTTAAATTCAGCAACTCCATTATCAAGTTCCAACTGATATCAAGATACAGTCACAAAAGTGTGCCATGATATAAGTACAAGGACACTAATCCTAGATCTGTATATAAAAATAAAGACAGGAAATATTCTATAGGTTCACTAATAAAAGACTAATCAAAGAAATTATTAGTGCACAGGGACAGTGGAAGGCTAAGCAGCTATTAAGAATGAGGTAGATCTTTATATGTTGTTATGGAAAGATCTCTTAACATCAAATGAAAAAAGCAAAGTGCAGGGCACTGCGCACAGCACAGGTTCTAGAAACGGACAGAAAAGGAGTTTCTCTCTCCATGTCCCCTTTCTCTCTCCTCAGTCTCTCTCCTTTCCTGTTTCTTTCTGGAAATGCCCGTCCCTCCCCAGAAGCTCACTCACTGGTGGTCCCCTATGGGGAGATAAGGCAGGGATGGTGATGGGGGCACTTATTTTCAGCCCCTCATACTTGTCTTTCTATATGTGCATCTTTTCCTTATTACTACATTTTAAATCGCAGAGTAGTTATTTGCATGGTCAAAATCCAAACTCCTTCTGTTTGCCTTTTTGTTTTTCTGTATAAGATACAAAACCAAAAAGGTTTTTTTTTTTTTTAATTAAAGCAAAACGTAGTAGGGCTCAACTTGGAATAGCAGTAAGAAACGAAGTACTGTCTTTATATATCAAAACACTTCTGGTTGTTTCTAAAGACACTTTAATAGAAAAAAAATGTGCATTTTTCATCCACTCCATACAGAATGAGTGTACTCTGAGGACAGCCCTGCTCCAAATGGCATTATGTTGGAATGCCCTTATTTATCAACTTTCTCACTGTAAACCAGGTACCTTTTCTGAAGGTTCTCACATACATGATATCACACACACATAGACACAGAGAGCGGGCACACGCCTCCATCTTCCTCAGTGCACACAAATCCACCCAGAAATGAGTGAACTAAATGGCTGGAGAAGGGCATGCAATTTCTTTTGCTCTGAAAAATCAAATCTTCCCTCATAACGTAGCCATAACGTAGCCATTTCAGGGGTTAGAAGCAAATTAAAGATCCCCAGGAGCTCAGGCATTTTCGGCAGTTTTGAGCTCTGTGAGTTTACTAGATGAAATGACAGAACAGGACAGACTTTCTTGTCCTGTGTCTTCCTCTGATCACATTCAACAGTAAGGATGGGAGAAGCAGGGACAATTGTCAGGTAGAAAATCTAAGTGGAGAACTGCGTCACCACTTGAATTTAAAAGAAAGTCCCCCTTGCTTTCAAAACACACGCTTCCAATGAATCTACTCATTCAGCCAGCTCTCTGGGCTGAAGCTGAGGTGCATAAATTGAGCCCTGCCAAACCAGAAAACGGAGTTACTAGGTATGCAGCCACTGTTAGTCTATCAGCCTCTCCTGCTAACCACTACTGGCCTGCCATTCAGGAGAGCCATCAGCCACACCACCCCCTCCCCAGTTCCTGCAACACAGGGAGCCTTTTAGCCCTGACACAAGGAGAAAACGCATGGAATACTTTGGCGACTTTATGTTGTGCATTTGTATGGATCCACAAATTTTATAAGGCTAACCAACTCCAATATGTGTAAAACATTTAATACAGTTAAAAAAACACAGATGGTTTAATTTAGCTTCAGCTATTATTACATTGGGTGGAAGTTCTAATTGAATTCTACCTGTCCTCTAGAACAGATTCACTCAACCACCTAGTGCCTAGGGGCAGCAAAGGAAGCTTGAGAGTGTCTGGGATCTACAGAAATTCCCCTGACTTGATGGAGTCTGGTCCTGGTTCAGAGTCCACACACACCTGTGTCCATCCTGATTCCCAAGAGGGTAAGTTGGCAAAAATCAGGCTGGCAAAAGCATAATTTACAAGATCAGCTATTACTCTCTTTAAAAGTGCAGACATAGCATAGAAGTGTTTATCAACCGTCTTTGGTAGAGAAAATTAAAGTCTGAATTGAAGAAGAATGAGTAGTTGGGTTTTTAGTTTTCTTTCATCAATCATCTGATGGGTTTACTGAGTGTGGTTTATTATTGTGATTAACTTCAATCTAGGTTTGTACACAGGCAAACGCAGGTATGAATGTCCATGTAGGCCCTCATTTTCAAGTGACATGCAGGCATGCAAACCCGCTGTCCAGGCCTCCCCTGGCAGTCAGTCCTTAGCTACTCCAACCTCTGAAGAGCTCACCAGGCAACATGGGATGGATAAAACTACCTCTCAGGGGTCCTGCTGACCATAAGGACGGCTCCAAGGATATCAAGTGGCTCACTAAAGAGGGTTAAACTGAAACGTGCTGAGATCCCATTACTGAAAGTAACAAGGAAACTGAAACCGACATGACAGCGATGGGGTACATGTGCGTCTTTCGGGGTTTAACGATGCTGTGGGATCAGCCATCCCAAGTTCTCTTTAAGCCATCATCATCGAGCATCTGTGTTATGTCCTATACGCTGCGAGCCAGGGCTGGGTCAAGCGAAGTCTTTGGACACAGCTTCAACGAAGTTGGGTGCCGACATCAGGATGCCGATGGTGCAGAGGATGGTGAAGACGGAGAAGGCCATGAGACACAGGCGGTCCACCACACAGGCCGCGAACTTCCACTCACTGCACACGGCCTCACTCTCGTCCTGGCAGCGGAAGCGGTGGGCGATGTAGCGCACCTCCTCCAGGATCTTGGCCAGGTCCGGGTCCCCCTCAGAGGGCTGGCCGCCATGCAGCAGGTGCTCGTCATGGGTGGGGGAGCAGGCCACGCGGCCGCACACGACCCCTGAGTCAGGGGTGGGCGCGCAGTGCATGCTGTCCAGGCCGCGGAAGCCGATGTACAGCAGGTTGCCATTGGTGGCCGGCGGCCCCGCCACTGCGCTCATCTCCACGCTGGCCAGGCTGCAGCGGCGCTGCTTGTGCTGGCAGGCCGGCCGCACCTTGTCCTCCCCCGGCCTCTTCATGCGAAGGAACCAGGCGCACCAGTTCAGGAGGATGACTCTGGTCTGCGGAGACAGCACAGTCTTAGAGGTGCTGGGCAGGGCCCACAGCTGACCCCGAGAGCAAGGGGGATACAACTGTAACACCCACTAGACTTCATGGGGGTGGACCCTGGGGGTGACAGGTCGCCACACCTTCCCAGGCAAGTTTACACAGGCAAGCAGTGCCAACGGGGTATGATGGTTCGATCAACTGTGAGGTGATGATAAAGCAATGCAGAAAATCACCCTGGGAAGAAGCTATGGGCACAGTGCCATCTCAGGGAAGACAGCCTCTGTGGGTGAAGAGGGTTGTCTTCTAAAAGGAGCCCTGAGCCAGGGAACAGAGCATTTTACATCTGGAACTAGGGACTGTCATCTTCAGCTCTGTGTGGGGTACCCTAGTGTGCAGCAGCAAACTCATAAAGGCACCCCGGAGATGTTAAGCTTTAAGGGGCAACCCTGTGACACTTGAGACATCGTGTGCATCCCTAGCCTGAAGCAGTCCAGACTGTTACATCAGATCACTGCATTCCTTGCATGATATCCTACCCTTGCACAGCAGATTTTGGAACTTGTCCTGATAAAAGGCAAGTGCCAAGAAAGTCATCATGGAACACACAAGCAGCATAGCATGCTCCCAAGGTGTGAGGTTTGCTGTGCCGACAGATGCAAAGTTGTCAGGGCATAAGTACATAGTAAGTTGTTTTGACCTGTTTTATTTATAGAACCATTAGGTATTCCTTCTGTCCTAGGTGCTTTCTGGAGAACACAAAACCCTGACTCATGAAAGGTGCTGTGAACCTTTAACCTAATCCATTAGGCTGCAGTGAAGACTGAATGAGATGATACAAGACAAAGTGCTGTGAAAAGTCTGAAGCTGGGGTTGGCAGACTTTCTTTAAAGGGCCAGATGGTAAATATTTTAGCTCTGCTGATGGAGCACAAAATCAGCCCAAGTCCTTTAGATTTATGGCTGATGTATACACACACATATATGCACTGAGTGTGTGTGTGTGTGTGTGTGTGTATATATATATATGTAAATATATAAATCACTTTATACCAGAAAGTAACACAACACTGTAAATCACCTATATTTGAATAAAATAAGTTAAAAAAAAAAAGAATCTTAGGCTCAGAGAGATGAATAAACTGGCTCAAGGTCATACAGTGAGTCTGAGTCACCTAATGTGTTCTGACTTCCACAGACTCATCCATACAAAGGTCTGTCTCTTGGGTTTTCCACAAGCCCCCGTGACTTTAGCCCAACCCCCACTGGGAAGGCACCAGAAAGCCAGGGCCAGAACTCAAGGAAGCACATGGGGTCGTGAATGTGCCCAAACCCAGACACAGCGGTGCAGGGAGACCTGAGCCTCAGATCCAGGGCTTTGCTATGCCCCACACGTGGGGGTCTGCGCATCCCCTGGGGCACAGCTCAAGCTGAATCTATTTTGAATTTTATGGCCTGAATCATTAGCTTTCAAGGCTAAAGCATCTCAGAAGATGAGATTATCCTCTTGGCACTTCCCGGTCTGTGCTTGTGACCTCTTCTGTTAGGTTATGGTTTTGTTTCTGGCTGTGCAAATGTCACATAATGCCACCGCACTGGCAGTGTTTTCTTCATGGCAACAGACCATAATGAAAGCTCCCTGGAGGTTGTTTTTGCATATAGAAAGAAAGAAAAAAAAAAACGCAGTGTGTTATATAAAATGAAAGAGAAACACAAATTTCATATTTGCTTTGCACCATTGCTTTAACATGTTCTTGTGCTGAGAGGTGAATAATCAGTATTAATTCAGCAGAGAAGGCAATGGCACCCCACTCTAGTACTCTTGCCTGGAAAATCCTGTGGACGGAGGAGCCTGGAAGGCTGCAGTCCACGGGGTCGCTGAGGGTTGGACACGACTGAGCGACTTCACTTTCACTTTTCACTTTCATGCATTGGAGAAGGAAATGGCAACCTACTCCATTGTTCTTGCCTGGAGAATCCCAGGGATGGGGGAGCCTGGTGGGCTGCCGTCTATGGGGTCACACAGAGTCGGACACGACTGAAGTGACATAGCAACAGCAGCTCTAATTTAGAATTCTCTGGAACAGTAACGTGCTACCAGGTCATTAAAAATGGTTTTGTGTCTTACTGCCTTAATTTCCTTCTCTGTACAACAGTCAAAACAGAAAAAATAGGAATATGTGTTTATATTTTGGCATCTGCATACATACTGGAAGGAGAAAGAAATTAATTGAAATGGTTATCAATTGGTGGTGGAAGTAGGGGTAGCAATGGGAGCAGAATTTTCTTATGTACAATTCTTAGATTTTGATTTCTGATACTTGTAAATCTTATTTCAAACAGATGGGTGGATAGACAAGAAAGTCTTTCAATGTACACAAGTATGTCTCAGCTTTTTTTTTTTTTTGAGGGGTGGGGAGTGAACTTCTCAAAACAAGCCTGTAGACTGTGGTGATATGACCTATGTGACAGGTTGTACCATTTTGGGGAGCCCATGGCTGATGCCATGAGAGTTACCAAGTATAAGGACTTGCTGTGGAAAATAATTCAAGGGCAGTCACTCTGTAAAGCCAATTTCTTAAAAAAAAAAAAAAAGGAAGAAAGAAAAGAAAAAAAAGGTCTTTCTTAACTTTTGTGTAACTCTAAATTATTGTGCAATAGATACTTTTAGAAGGTCCAGGAACTCCCTGCTCCTAGAGATTAAGGAAATGCATTTTACATCTTGCAGCTGCATTCAGTCCTAAACTGACTCTGAGCTTGGACTCAAGATTATGGGTCAGCAAAGACAGGGTTGTTTAGGCATGAGAGGGCTTCTTTAGCTCCCAGTGGTCCCTAAGCCTTGCTCTCTGGACATGAAGACTGCAAGGTTTGTGGGGCCCCAGAAACAAGTGGGGTGAGGGGTTGCAGGACAGCTTTGCTCTGGGTGGAGGGTTTGGTCACATCATCACATGAGGTGGGAGAAGTCCAGGCCCTGCTCAGCCCTCAACCAAGGTTTGCCAACATGGCAAATAGAGGGGGAAACAGTGTCAGACTTTATTTTGGGGAGCTCCAAAATCACTGCAGATGGTGACTGCAGCCATGAAATTAAAAGACGCTTACTCCTTGGAAGGAAAGTTATGACCAACCTAGATAGCAGATTGAAAAGCAGAGACATTACTTTGCCAACAAAGGTCTGTCTAGTCAAGGCTATGGTTTTTCCAGTGGTCATGTATGGATGTGAGAGTTGGACTATGAAGAAAGCTGAGTGCCAAAGAATTGATGCTTTTGAACTGTGGTGTTGGAGAAGACTCTTGAGAGTCCCTTGGACTGCAAGAAGCTCCAACCAGTCCATTCTAAAGGAGATCAGTCCTGGGTGTTCTTTGGAAGTAATGATGCTAAAGCTGAAACTCCCAATACTTTGGCCACCTCATGCGAAGAGGAAAAGACTGGAAAAGACTCTGATGCTGGGAGGGATTGATGGCAGGAGGAGAAGGGGACGACAGAGGATGAGATGGCTGGACGGCATCACTGAGTCGATGGACGTAAGTTTGAGTGAACTCCGGGAGTTGGTGATGGACAGGGAGGCCTGGCATGCTGCAATTCATAGGGTCGCAAGAGTCGGACATGACTGAGCGACTGAACTGAACTAAACTGAAGCAAGAGTGGGTATAGTGTTTTGGACGCTGGACTTACATGGAGCATAGCCATGGCTTGGGAAGCATCAGCACACATCACGAGGCATCAGTGCTGGGAAACGTGGGGAACACGGGGCCTGACCTGGGCTACGATGACAAATGTTTATTTTCTATCCATTCCCTTTTATCACATCCCCCGTCACCACTGTTAACCACTTACCTTTACTTTATAGACATTTGGTTAAATGACTTTCCTATGTGTATTGTGATAAAAGAAAGTTTCATATATTGAGATAGAGGGAAGTCATTCTGGCTTATACATAAGTTAACTTGAATTCCCTGGTGGCTCAGATGGTAAAGCATCTGCCTACAGTGTGGGAGACCTGGGTTCAATCCCTGGGTTGGGAAGATCTCCTGGAGAAGGGAATGGCAACCCACTCCAGTATTCTTGCCCCCCCAGCCCCCAAAAAAGGGGCTCAAAGAGATATTGGACTTCCCTGGTGGCTCAGACAGTAAAGCGCCTGCCTACAAGGCGGGAGACCCGGCTTCAATCCCTGGGTCGGGAAGATCTCCTGGAGAAGGAAATGGCAACCCACTCCAGTATTCTTGCCTGGAAAATCCCATGGACGGAGGAGCCTGATAGGCTACAGTCCATGGGGTTGCAAAGAGTCGGACACAACTGAGCGATTTCACTTTTCAAAATAGCCTACGGCCTATCAAACATACATTGTACATCTGCTTTAATTATTAAAGGAAAAGGCACACTGACTCAAAGTAAAGTATGTCCATGATAAAAATAAAAGATTAAATGCCTCTCTTCCTGGGATGTCAGTGCTAACCCTCTGATGATAAGACTCCCTCCTCAGGCACCAAGGCCATGCTGAATCAATGTGTACAAGCTGATCTGTTTTTTTGTTTTCTTTTTTTTTTTTTTACCTTGAAGAAGAAATGTAACCCCAACTTGTTTAATGTTCTTTGTTCTTACAAGATATGAAACTGTGCTGAAAACCCTGCTTCTCCAGAGCAGTTTCTCAGAGTCATCTGGGAAGCTAGTTTCCAGGCTAGCCCTCAGTTTGATAAAATTCCTTTCTATTCCTATTGTTTATTGATTATTTTGTCGACAACTGAACGTATATGTGTACACTGCTCACTGTTTCTTACTCTTTTCACTCCTCATTCTGTTTTGAAGCTCCAACCAGTAGCTGTATGGTCATCTTCTGTGTTGCTTCTAACACTATGTGCAGAAAGGAGGTTTAGAAACACTGTTCAGTGAAAGGTGCAGAGCGGTGGCCTTAGTCCATTTCTGGGATGTCAGATTGTAAGGACAGCCCTGTGGGACCCTGACAGCACTCACCCTACTCCCCTGGATGCAGAGAGATGCAGACATGTGAGGAACTGCAGCTTTTTGTTTCGGAATCCAAGTTTTTTGGGATCTATTTTTTAAAAAATAGATGTCATCCTTGGAGCCCCTTCTGGGGAAAGCACCCTGACCCCTCTTCTGGTGGAATTGCTGGGGAGGAACTCACCCACTTAGGCATCTTGCCACCATCAGGGTCGTGGTGGTGGTACTGTAGCACGATCACCGTGACGACCACAGAGAGGCCCACGATGATCATGGTGCTGGCGAAGTACTGGGCTGCAGAGAGCGCAGATGCAGGGGTGTTACCATAGCATGGTGCAGGGAACCCAGACAGTGGCATCCTGACCAGGGGCTGGGGAGTGAGGCTCAAGAGCAGAGTGTGACCTCTTCTAGGCCTGCAGCCCACAGCCACAGAGGCTAGCCCACAGCATACAGACCTGCCTCCTCCAGTCCTGGTGAGCAGCCTCACCAGCTAACTGAACTTTGAGGAACCCTGACTGCTTCGTCCTTTGGTGAAAGGTAAGTGCACCTCACAGGATGGTGATAAGGTTGTCTAATAAGGAAGCATCATTGTCAGAACTGAAACCACTGGGACACAGAGGAGGTGGTCACGACAGTTATGACTGCAGACCGTGGGCAGGCTGCAGAGGTCTAGCAAGGGCAGATCGGGTGCCACCCAGCTGCCTTTTCAGGCCTGGAAAATGACTCTACTTACAGTAGGCTCTGGCTCCATCAACCGAGAGCCATAGGGGTGGGGAGTGCCAGCTGGCCAGTCTGAGGAAGAGGTCAGCTACAGCGTCCTTTCAGGCTGAGAACATCAGCTTCAGCTTTGATGGGTAAGGATGCATTTCTCTACCTTGGCCCAGGTGAGAAGCAGCATGGAGCTCCCTCCTGGTACACTGGCTATCATCTGTGAGCCTAAATGGTCACTCAGCCTCTCTGAGCCTCAGATTCTCTACTGTATAACAGGGACAGAAATGCCTTCTCTGCAGGGTTGGTGCAGAGATTAACAATTTTATGGACCAAGGGTATAGGAAAAAGTTGGCACAGGTGGGCATTCTTTAACTGTCAACTATGATTATTAAACCTTCAGTGTGGAGGAGCAATTTTGGGATTAACACATATACTACTATATATAAAATAGATAAACCAGTAAGGACCTACTGTATAGCACAGGAAACTCGACTCAACATTTTGTAATAACCTATAAGGGAAAATAATCTGAAAAAAAATATAAAAGAATATATATATAAAACTGAACCACTATGCTGTATGCCTGAAACCAACAAGATACTGTAAATCAATTATACTTCAAAAAATAAAAAAGGGATTGGAAGCATGGATTCAAGTACAAGAGTATTAAAAATAATGAAACAAAAATATGTATGATCAATGCCTCCTTAAACAAGTAAAACAATAAATTATGCTAACATAAATATAAATAAATAGATAAACCTTCATTGTGGCTACCCACCAAGAGGCTGAGCTCTTAAACAGACATCCTTTGTACAAGGCTAAATATGTGGCCATACACTTGGTTAAAAACACCTCCTACCCTCCAGGCAGACAGGAACTCATTGCTTTCCGATGGAGACCAAGAGGAACATACAAGGAGCTACTGGAGAACAACATCTGAGACTTGACATCAGCATCAGGGACCTCTGGGAAGGGGAGAGAAGGGGGACCAAACCATGACTGTTATGGGCTGCATACTGTGTACCCCTAAAATTTGTACGTTGAAGTTCTAAACAACAAGTACCTTAGAATGTGACTGTGTTTGAAGAGAGGGCCTTCAAAGAGGAGATTAATTAAAGTGAGATTGTTAATGTGGCACCTGGTCCAAACTGGCTGGTGTCCTTATAAAAAGGGGAAATTTGGGAACTCAAAGGGACACAGAGATGAGAAGACACAGAGGAAAGACCATGTCGGGGAACAGCAGAGGGTACCTGTCTACAAGACAAGGAGGGAGACCAACCCTGCTGGCCCTTTGATCTTGGACTCACAGCCTCCAAAACTAGGAACAAATAAATTTCTCCTGTGTAAGCCACCCAGTCTGTGGACTATTATTGTGGCAGCCTTTAGCAGACTCATACAGTGACCTACAGAGATCCAGGGGGACTGGATCCCACAGCTGAACTCTTGACAACAGAGGTCAAAGGCCAACAGCTGTCCTTCTTCTAGAAAGCCTTCCAGAAGGCCATTCCATTCTTCTAGACATGGGCTAGGCACCTGCCGGGCCTGTGGGTTCATCAGACATCGGGGCCTGCTGACTGCCTGGTTAAGGGTAGTTTCTGCTGCAGGTCTCTACTAAAAGTGAAAGGATGGGGTCAGATGGCAGGTTGAAGTATCCTTGTTTCCATGATGGTTCTGAGAAAAACATGACACCCACAGAGGCTCTTTATACCTATAGGCTCTCTGGTCAAATATTATACATCCAGGAAGCTCCAAGAAGAAGGGCCTTGGCTTCTGAATTTGTGAAGTGAAGCCTGAGGGTATCACATAAGGACACCTGTTCCTACTTACCTCTGGTTAGCCACACAGGACTGCCACTGCATAAACTGCTTTCCTCTTTCTGACCTCCACCGTCAAGTGGGAGTAGGGACTCTCATCAAACCTAATATCTACTGGCACAATGTTTGCTTCCTGTCCTCACAACTGGCTTGGGGGTGTGGCTCCCTGACCAGGAACTGAACCTTGACCGCAGTAGCCAGGGCATTGGGTCCTCTCTGGGCCACTGAGCACCCCTGCTCTGCATGTTCCTGTTTATTCCAGTTCAGTCCAGTCCAGGGAGTGCATAGCAACAGGTGATGCTGCCTCCTGGGTCTGTTCTCTCTCCCTGGGCGGAAGATCATCCTTACACCTGCCTTTGTGTGTCATTTGTTTGCTCTCTCTACATCCCCTTTGCTGGACCAGTCCCTGCTTAACCTACATCACACTCACATGACTGACTGTCTCCCTAATCACAGAGCTGATCAATAAATACCTACAGACGTTTCCCCTACAGCCAGCTAGTGATTGTTTAAATCTTTAGATTAGAATGGCTCCTGATTCATAATTTAACAAAGGGAAGACCTCTGCACCTTGAAGGTACTCAGCCCAAGGGGCTAAGAGGGCTGTGCCCCTTAGCTGGTTTCCCTGGTAACCAATGGGCCAATCTGACGTCAATTCTCTTAGGTAACCGGTGGGGTGTCACTCCATGACCCTTTTGCTTCAGACATGTAAGATCTCCCATCTATCAAACCATCGGTGTCTCTGGGCTCTTTCTTCTGTCTAAAGTCTGGGCAGGTACAGGGCTGGCAGGCCTGTGGGGTGTAGCTCAACACTGGGCCAAAATATATTTGTCCTGTTCACCTTCGCTCACAAGCTTTAACTTTCTACAGAGATGTCAAGTTATCTCGGGAAACAACAGCTAAGAGTTAAAGTGTGACAATGAATTTGTGGAAAAACAGTGACTCAAGCTAAAATAATGAATCTCTGATGGTAAAAATCCCTGGCTCCATAACAAGTGTGTGGAGAGGTGCATTGTGGGAGGAAAGGGGGCATTTCTGCATCTTAAGGCCAAACCACAAAGCTGGATTCCCTGTCCCCTTCTGTGTGCCCAGGTAAGCAGAGGCCAGGAGTCAACTCTGAGTAATTAAAGCAAGTCATCCCCTCACAGCAGAAAGGGGCAGTGTGCAGCTCTCTCGGGTCCTGGAGGACACGTTTCTGCTCTCTGCCTATGCTGGGAAATCCCAGGCACTGTCTAAGCCCAGGTCTTTAGAGGAGCTGCTCGCTTACCTATTAAGGGCACTGAGTCAGAGGTCGCAGGCATGATCTCAGCTACCAGCAGCATGAAGACGGTGAGGGAGAGTAAAACTGTGATCCCTGAAACAGAGACACACACGGATCCCTGAGACAGAAAAGAACGTAAGGCCTGAACTCCAGGCAACCTGAGATTCAAAGGAGGTATGAGGGTGGTAGACGTAACATTCCCAACACCAAAGGGAATGCCTGGTTTTCTATATTCACAGGAATGGGCATTTTTCTGAGGACTGTTTGTTATTTACCAGAATTCCAGAGAAATCCCTGGGGAGACAAACTTAGAAGCCAGAGCTTAGAACACCTCAAAATAAATCGTTGACTTCAGCACACATATCTCTTTTATTATGAATACATTAGTATCTAGAGGTAACTTCCCAGCAGCAGGAAAAACAAGAGATACAGCTGGAAGACATGGCTTCTGCTCTTGGCTTTGCTAACTTACTAGCTGTGCGACCTTGGATAAGTCATTTATGTGCCCAAGCTGAGCCCTATGAATAAAAATATCACCTGCTATATCAATAAACAATAGATGTTGCAGCCATCAAGCCATCACATTGCAGACTCCCAGACGGTGCACCCTGAGGGCACTTAGGATGAGAAAACACAGGATACTGGCCTCAGAGAGCTGAGGTATACATCACAGGAATGATTTCAGTGAACCCAGACTCTTTGCATCTTCCCAAGCATAGGAAAGCACTAAATTTATTAACTTGAGAAGTCTGATTTTTAAATAGTAATCTTTTGATGTTTTGACTACTCTGTCTGTGGCAAAACTCCTATATATATATATCCCAGTTTCTTCCTTACCTCTTTGGAGCAGTCCCTCAGAGCTATCTGGGATGCTACATCCCGAGCCTGAAGTCCTTAGAAAGTCCACCAAATAAAACATAATTTCACTTTTTGGTTGAGCTTTGCAGTCAGAAAGTCGACTACAGTAGTCAGACACTTGTAGTCAGAAGTTATGGGTTTGAGAATGATTTCTATGTGTATCAAACACAATCTTTAGTAACTCTTTGAGATGTTGAGGAACTCATTTCACCAATCTAAATCATAGTTTTCTTATCTTCCTATTGGAGGATGGTAAGGAATTACATTGTGTGTGACAATATAGAAGTGCAAGCTGATACTATATTAAACTTAATGGTGTTCTGTCCACAACATAACCCAGCTGGCTGCCACCAAGGGGCGGGGAGGGGTGTCAGGAGGGGAGAAGGCACAGGCCCCTCAGGGAAGAAATGGTCCTTCCGTTGGCATCCCCATCCTTTCCGCAGGATCAGAGGAGCTTGTGGAATCTCAGGAGGGCCCGGCCACCCTGCACAGGGGGCTGTGGTATCAGGGAGTCACCGTGGGCTGGGATGTACTGAGCAGACCCTGGATATCTCTGCACTGGGCCCCTGACTGCCACCCTCAAAGCAGGCCCCTCCCATCCCAGCTTAGACCCAGTACTCACCCAGGGAGATTTTCTCTCCAGAGTCTGCAGGGAGTAAGAAAACGAGGAGGGCTAGGGCAGAGATGAGCACACAGGGGATGAGCAGGTTGAGGCCATAGTAGAGAGTCCTGCGGCGGATGGTGACTGTGAAGGTCACGTCTGGGTAAGGTTCTTTGCAGCACTCATAGAACTTCTCACTCCGCTTGCCCAAGATCCCTTCATTTCCGGGGGGTGGGGTGGGGAGAGGAAGGAACCACCGTTGAAATAAGGGGATCTTTTTGGTTTTAAGGGGTTATAACGCACACAGAGAGGCATGGAATTTGCTAAGTGCATAAAACTGGCTCTTTGAATAAATGCTTTAGTTTTAATATATATTTAAGGGTACCTTAGTGATATTTGAACAAACTGGCAGATTTTTTTCTGACTGCAGATTATATAATCTTTTTATTTTTTAACTGAAGGATAATTGCTTTACAGAATTTTGTTTTGTCAAACATCAACAATAATCAACCATAGGTACACCCATGTCCCCTCCCTCCGTAACTTCCCTCCTTTCCCCCTCCCCATCCTACCCTTCTAGATTGTCACAGAGCCCTTGTTTGAGTTCCCTGAGTCATGTAGCAAATTCCCAATGGCTATCTATTTTACATATGGTATTGTAAGTTTCCATGTTACTCTCTCCATACATCTCACCCTCTTCCTCCTCTCCACCCCACATAGGTCTGTTCTCTATGTCTGTTTCTCCATTGCTGCCCTTAAAATTAATTCATCAGTGCCATCTTTCTAGATTCCATATATATGTGTAAGTATATGATATTTATATTTCTCTTTCTGACTTAACATCACTGTGTATAAGAGGCTCTAGATTCAGCCACCTCATTAGAACTGACTCAAATGTGTTCCTTTTTACAGCTGAGTAGTACTCCACTGAGGAGAAGGCAATGGCACCCCACTCCAGTACTCTTGCCTGGAAAATTCCATGGACAGAGGAGCTTGGTGGGCTGCAGGTCATGGGGTCACTAAGAGTCAGACATGACTGAGCGACTTCACTTTCACTTTTCACTTTCATGCATTGGAGAAGGAAAGGGCAACCCACTCCAGTGTTCTTGCCTGGAGAATCCCAGGGACGGGGGAGCCTTGTGGGCTGCCGTCTATGGGGTCGCATAGAGTCAGACACGACTGAATCGACTTAGCAGCAGTACTCCACTGTATATATGTACCATAGCTTCTTGATTCATTTATTTGTCAATGGACATCTAGGTTGCTTCCATGTTCTATCTATTGTAAACAGTGCTGCAATGCACACTGGGGTACATGTGTCTTTTTCAATTTTGGTTTCCTCAGGGTATATGTCTAGAAGTGGGATTGCTGGGTCATATGGTGATTTTATTCCTAGTTTTTTAAAGAATCTCCATACTGTCTTTCATAGTGGCTGTATCAATTTACATTCCTACCAGCAATGCAAGAGGGTTGCCTTTCTTCATGCCCTCTCCAGCATTTATTGTTTGTAGACTTTTTGATGATGGCCATTTTGACTGGTGTGATGTGGTATCTCATTGTAGCTTTGATTTGCATTTCTCTAATAATGAGCGATGTTGAGCATCCTTTCATGTGTTAGCCATCTGTATGTCTTCTTTGGAGAAATGTCTATTTAGGTCTTTTCCCCACTTTTTGATTGGGTTGTTTGTTTTTCTGATATTGAGTTGTATGAGCTGCTTATATATTTTGGGAATTAATCCTTTGTCAGTTGTTTCTTTGCTATTACATTCTCCCATTCTGAGGGTTGTCTTTTCACCTTGTTTGTAGTTTCATTTGCTGTGCAAAAGTTTTTAAGTTTAATTTAGTCCCACTTGTTCATTTTTATTTCCACTAATCTAGGAGGTGGGTTATAGAAGATCTTCCTTTGATTTATGGCATCGAGTGTTCTGCCTATGTTTTCTTCTAAGAGTTTTATAGCTAAACTTCTGGTCTTACATTTAGGTCTTTGATCCATTTTGAGCTTATCTTTGTGTATGGCATTAGGAAGTGTTCTAATTTCATTCTCTTATGAGTAGCTGTCCAATTTTCCCAGCAACACTTACTGAAGAGGCTATCTTTGCTCCACTGTATATTCTTGCCTCCTTTTTAAAAAATAAGTTGCCCATAGGTGGGTGGATTTATCTCTGGGCTCCCTATCTTGTTCTATTGGTCTATATTTCTGTTTTGTGCCAAACTGTCTTTATGACTGTAGCTTTGTAGTATAATCTGAAGTCAGGAAAGTTGATTTCTCCAGCTCCATTCTTCTTTCTCAAGACTGCTTTGGCTATTTAGGGTCCTGTGTTTCCATATGAATTGTGAAATTTTTGGTTCTAGTTCTGTGAAAAATGCCATTAGTAATCTGATAGGGATCACACTGAATCTATATATTGTATTTAGTAGTATTGTCATTTTCACAGTATTGATTCTTCCTACCTAGGAACATGGACTATCTCTCCATCTGTTTATGTTGTCTTTGATTTATTTCATCTGTGTCTTATAGTTTTCCATATACAGTTCTATGTTTCCTTCAGTTCAGTTCAGTTCAGTCACTCAGTCATGTCTGACTCTTTGCAACCCCATGAATTGCAGCACGCCAGGCCTCCCTGTCCATCACCATCTCCCGGAGTTCACCCAAACTCACGCCCATCGAGTCGGTGATGCCATCCAGCCATCTCATCCTCTGTCGTCCCCTTCTACTCCTGCCTCCAATCCTTCCCAGCATCATAGTCTTTTCCAATGAGTCAACTCTTCGCATGAGGTGGCCAAAGTACTGGAGTGTCAGCTTTAGCATCATTCCTTCCAAAGAACACCCAGGACTGATCTCCTTTAGAATGGACTGGTTGGATCTCCTTGCAGTCCAAGGGACTCTCAAGAGTCTTCTCCAACACCACAGTTCAAAACCATCAATTCTTTGGCACTCAGCTTTCTTCACAGTCCAACTCTCACATCCATACATGACCACTGGAAAAATCATAGCCTTGACTAGATGGACCTTTGTTGGCAAAGTAATGTCTCTGCTTTTCAATCTGCTTTTGTTTTCTTCCAAGGAGTAAGCGTCTTTTAATTTCATGGCTACAATCACCATCTGCAGTGATTTTGGAGCCCCAAAATATAGTCTGACACTGTTTCCACTGTTTCCCCATCTATTTCCCATGAAGTGATGGGACCAGATGCCATGATCTTCGTTTTCTGAATGTTGAGCTTTAAGCCAATTTTTTCATTCTCCTCTTTCACCTTCATCAAGAGGCTTTTGAGTTCCTCTTCACTTTCTGCCATAAGGGTGGTGTCATCTGCATATCTGAGGTTATTGATATTTCTCCTGGCAATCTTGATTCCAGCCTGTGCTTCTTCCAGCCCAGCATTTCTCATGATGTACTCTGCATATAGGTAGGTTTATTCACAGATATTTTATTCTTTTGGTTGCAATGGTGAATGGAATTGATTCCTTAATTTCTCTTTTGGATTCTTCATTGTTAGTATACAGGAATGTAGTGATTTCTGTGTATTGACCATGTATCTTGTGACTTTGGTGAATTCACTGATTAGCTCTAGTAATATTCTAATAGTTTCTTTTGGATTTTCTATGTATAGCATCATGTCATCTGCAAACAGTGAGAGTTTTACTTCTTCTTTTCCAATGTGGATTCTTTTCATTTTTCTTCTCTGATTCTCATAGCAAGGACTTTGAAAACTATGTTGATTAACAGTGGTGAGAGTGGACATTCTTCTCTTGTTCCTGATCTTAGAGGGAATGCTTTTAGTTTTTCACCACTGAGAATAATGTTTGTTGTGGGCTTATCATATATGGCCTTTACCATGTTGAGGTAGGTTCCTTCTATGTCCATGTTTTGAAGTGTTTTTAATCATAAATGGATGCTGAATATTATTGAAGGCTTATTATGCATCTATTGAATGATCACATGGTTTTTTATCTTTCAACTTGTTAATACAGTATATCACATTGATTCATTTGTGTATATTGAAGAATCCTTGCATCCCTGGAATAAACCTGACTTGATCATGGTGCATCAGCTTTTTAATGTGTTGTTGAATTCTGTTTGCTAGAATTTTGTTGAGGATTTTTGCATCTATGTTCATCAGTAATACTGGTCTGTAATTTTCTTTTTTTGTGTTGTCTTTGTCTGGTTTTGGTATCAGGGTGATTGTGGCCTCATAGAATGAGTTTGGAAATGTTCCTTCCTCTGCAATTTTTTGGAAGAGTTTCAGAAAACTAGTTATTAGCTCTCTCTGAATGTTTGACAAAATTTTCCTATCAAACCATCTTGCCCTGGGATTTAGTTTTTGGGGGGAGATTTGATCACAGTTTCGATTTCAGCATTTGTAACTGGCTTCTTCATAATATCTATTTCTTCTTGGTTCAGTCTTGGGAAGCTGAAGTTTTCTAAGAATCTGTCCATTTCCTCTATGTTGTCCATTTTATGTAGTTGCTCATAATATTCTCTTATGATCCTTTGTGTTTCTATGTCACCTGTTGTAAACACTTCTTTTCCATTTTTAATTTTGTTTTATTTTATTTTTCTCCCTTTTTTCTTGATGAGTCTGGCTAGTGGTTTGTCAATTTTATTTATCATCTCAAAGAACCAGCTTTTAGTTTTATTAATCTTTGCTATGTTTCCTACATTTCTTTGTCATTTATTTCTGCTCTGATCTTTATGATTTCTTTCCCTCTGTTGACTTTGGGTTTTTTTTGTTCTTCTTTTTCCAGCTCCTTTAGATGTAGAGTTAGGTTGTCTATTTGATGCCTTTCTTGTTTCTTGAGGTAGGACTGTATTGCTATAAACTTCCTTCTTAGAACTGCTTTTGCTAAATCCCATCATGTTTTCATTGTCATTAGTTTCTAGGAATCTTTTGATTTCCCTTCTTCTTTTTTCAGTAACCTCTTTGTTATTTAGTAATGTATTATAAAAGAAAGAGGAGAGTGAAAAAGTTGGCTTAAAGCTCAACATTCAGAAAATGAAGATCATGGCATCTAGCCCCATCACTTCATGGGAAATAGATGGGGAAACAGTAGAAACAGTGTCAGATTTTATTTTGGGGGGCTCCAAAATCACTGCAGATGGTGACTGCAGCCATGAAATTAAAAGATGCTTACTCCTTGGAAGAAAAGTTATGACCAACCTAGATAGCAGATTGAAAAGCAGAGACATTACTTTGCCAACAAAGGTCTGTCTAGTCAAGGCTATGGTTTTTCCAGTGGTCACGTATGGATGTGAGAGTTGGACTATGAAGAAAGCTGAACGTCGAAGAATTGATGGTTTTGAACTGTGGTGTTGGAGAAGACTCTTGAGAGTTCCTTGGACTGCAAGGAGATCCAACCAGTCCATTCTGAAAGAGATCAACCCTGGGATTTCTTCGGAAGGAATGATGCTAAAGCTGAAGCTCCAGTACTTTGGCCACCTCACGCGAAGAGTTGACTCATTGGAAAAGACTCTGATGCTGGGAGGGGTTGGGGGCAGGAGGAGAAGGGGACGACCGAGCATGAGATGGCTGGATGGCATCACGGACTCGATGGGCGTGAGTTTGAGTGAACTCCGGGAGTTGGTGATGGACAGGGAGGCCTGGCATGCTGCAATTCATGGGGTCGCAAAGAGTCGGACATGACTGAGTGACTGAACTGAACTGAAAGAGTTGGACACAACTGAGCGACTGAACTGAACTGAACTGAATGTATTATTTAATCTCCATGAGTTAGTGCTTTTTTGCAGTTTTCCCCCCCTGCAGTTGCTATCTAGTCTCATAGCATTGTTGTCAGAAAAAATGCTTGATATGATTTCAATTTTCTTAAATTTACTGAGGCGTCGCCCAAGATGTGGTCTATCCTGGAGAATGGTCTATGAGCACTTGAGAAGAAAGCATATTCTTCCTTGATTTTGATGGAAAGCCCCGAAGATATCGATTAGGTCCATTTGGTCTAAATGTTTCATTTAAGGTTTGTGTTTCCTTATTTTTTTTTTAATTTTAAAATCTTTAATTCTTACATGCGTTCCCAAACATTGATTCCCTTTTGATGATCTGTCCATTGGTGTAAGAGAGGGTGTTAAAGTCCCCTACTACTATTGTGTTACTCTCAATTTCCCCTCTTATACCTGTTAGGGTTTGCCTTATGTACTGAGGTGCTCCTATGTTGGGTGCAAAAATATTTACATTCGTAACGTCTTCTTGGATTGATTCCTTGATCATTACGTAGTGTCCTTCTTTATCTCATAATATTCTTTATTTTAAAGTCTATTTTGTACGAAATAACGATTGCCACTCTGGATTTCTTTTGATTTCCATTCATATGGAATATCTTTTCCCATCCTTTTACTTTCAGTCTGTATGTGTCTCAAGGTCTGAAGTGGGTCCCTTGTAGGCAGCATATATATATGGGTCTTGCTTTTGTATCCATTCAGTCAGTCTGTATCTTTTGGCTGGTGCATTTAATCCATTTACATTTAAGGTAATTATTGATCTATCTATTTCTATTGTGGAGAAGGAAATGGCAACCCACTCCAGGATTCTTGCCTGGGAAATTCCATGGACAGAGGAGCCTGTAGTCCATGGGATCACAAAGAGTCAGATGCAACTGAGTGACTAAACAGCATATTCTTATTGGCATTATCCTAATCATTTGGGGTTTGTTTTTGAAGTTTTTTCCTTTCTCTTGTGTTTACTGGCTATGTAAGTCCTTTTAGTATTTGTTGTAAGGCTGGTTTGGTGGTGCTAAATTCTCTTAACTTTTGCTTGTCTGTAAAGCTTTTGATTTATTCACCAATTTTGAATGAGATTTTTGCCAGGTATAGCAATATTAGCTGTAGATTTTTTTTTTTCAGTACCTTAAATATATCCTGCCATTCCCTTCTGGCCTGCAGAGTTTCTGCTGAAAGATCCACTGTTAATCCTATGGGTTTTCCCTTGTGTGTTACTTGTTGCCTTTCCCTTGCTGTTTTTAATGTTCTTTCTTTGTGCTTAATCTCTGGTAGCTTGATTGATATGTGTCTTGATGTGCTTCTCTTTGGGATTATCCTATAAGGGACTCTCTGCACTTGCTGGACTTGACTATTTTCTTTTCCATGTTGGGGAAGTTTTCAACTATAATTTCTTCAAAAATGTTCTCAGTGCCTGTCTTTTCTTCTTTTTATTCCTCTGGGACCCCTATAACTCAAATGGTGGTGCATTTAATATTGTCCCAAAGGTCTCTGAGGCTCTCCTCAATTCTTTTAATTCTTTTTCCTTTACTGCTCTTCAGCAGTTATTTCCACCATTCTATCTTCCAGCTCACTTATTCATTCTTCTGCCTCAGTTATCCTGCTACTGGTTCCTTCTGGAGTATTTTTAATTTCAGTAATTGTGGTATTCATCTCTATTTGCTTATTCTTAATTTCTTCTATGTCTTCAGTGATTGTATTCAGTTCAGTTCACTTCAGTCGACTGTGTTCATTGTATCTTGCATTTTCTGCATTCTATTTTCAAGTTTTTGGAGCATCTTTACTATCATTATTCTGAATTCTCTTTCAGGCAGACTGCTTATTTCCTCTTCACTGATTTGGCCCTGTGAGTTTCTACCTTGTTCTTTCATTTGTGCTGTATTTCTTTGTCTTTCCTTTTTTTTTTTTCCTAACTTGCTCCACTTGAGGTCTCCTTTTCTCAGGTTTTAGAGTTGTATTCCTTCTTCCTTTTGGTTTTTGCCCTTTGAGGAAAAAGCTGATTGAGTAATTTGTGTTGACTTCTTGTTAGGGGTGACTTGTGCCTATGTTCTAGTGGGAGGAGATCAAGCAGATCAGGTAGGTAATTACAGAAATATTGGGACATATACACACACTTCCACACAAATAGTTATAACCAAAGTATTCTAAAGAAGAGTACAGGAGATTGACTTGGTGAGCAGGGGAAACCAAAAGTGATGCTGACCAATTAGAAGCAGAGCTAACTAATGCTCAATCTGGAAAACCGGGCTTGAGCAGAGTACCAACTGAGGAATATAGCAAAGAGAGCTCAACTATTTAACTTACTTGGTGAAAAAAGAAAGTGTGTAGGAAAAAAGGGAGAAGAAAAAAAGAGAAAAAATGACAAAAAGAGGAGAAGGGAGTGAAAAGAAAAAAGGAAGGGGTGGAAAAGAGGGTTAAAAAGAGAGAGAGAAGAGAAAAAATAGAAAAGCAAAGATAAATGGTTGTATGTGAGAAAGGTTTATATATATTCAGGAACAGCTACAGCTGGTAAAGAATTATTTAAAAAAGCAGTTGAATGTATCAAAAACAAAATCAGAAACATCACCAAAAGAAAAAAAGGTGAAAAAGAAAAAAAAATCTTAAAATGATTTTTTTTAAAGAGAAAAACAAAGAGGAAAAGCACACCTCTTTTCCAGGTGTGGAAAACCACAGCACCACAAAAGGCTAATGTGAAGGTAGAAATATGTAGGGGGAATAAACAGTGTGATTTATAAGAAAAAAAAAGTTCTCAAGGTCATAGTTCTTGGTTGCGGAGTCTGCTCCCATAGATGGGGTTGGATTAGTGTCCTGCTATGCCTTCCTGGCTGGGGGTGCTTGTGCCTGTGTTCTGGCTGATGGAGCTGGATGTCATCTCTCTGCAGGGTGCTGCAGTGCCCACTAGGTTTTGGGGTGTCTATGGGTTCAATATGTCTTCGGGCAGTACTTCTGGCTTTGGCAGTGTTCAGTTCAGTTCAATCACTCAGTCGTGTCCGACTCTTTGTGACAGTGTTAGATGTATCTATTTCTGCAACCGTGTCAAAGTGGCCCTCTCAACATAGCTTCACTGCTGAACCGGCAGATTTTTTTACGTATTTGAATTACACATGCTACTGACTGAATGTGTCCCCCTAAAGTTCACATGCTGAAATCCTAACCTCCATAATGATGGTTATTTGGAGGTGAGGGCCTTAGGTGGTGATTAGGTTATAGAGGGAGCCTCAAGAATGGGATTAGTGCCCTTATAAAAGGAACCCTAGAGAGATCTCCTGTCCCTTTTGCCATGCGAGGACACAGCCTGAAGACAGTTGTCTATGAATCAGGAAGCAGGTCCTCATCAGACACTGAGTCTGCCAACCCAATTATCTTGAACCCTTAGTCTCCCAACTATGAGAAATAAATGTCTGTTGTTTATAAGCCACCTGGTCTATGGCATTCTGTTAAAACAGTCGGAATGGACTAAGACACCATGTTTATAAATAATACACTGTAACTGCTAAGTCGCTTCAGTCCTGTCTGACTCTATACGACCCCATAGATGGCAGCCCATGAGGCTCCCCTGTCCCTGGGATTCTCCAGGCAAGAACACTGGAGCGGGTTGCCATTTCCTTCTACAATGCATGCAAGTGAAAAGTGAAAGTGAACTCGCTCAGTTGTGTCTGACTCTTAGCGACCCCATGGACTGCAGCCCACCAGGCTCCTCTGTCCATGGGATTTTCCAGGCAAGAGTTCTGGAGTGGTGTGCCATTGCCTTCTCCAATACATTGTAAACTCAATACCATTATAAACATAATTATTCTTTTTCTATTTAAATCATTAAATACAGGTTCTCATCAACTGCAATATGCTGTCCCACCTGATTTTAGGGATGGAGCAGATCTGAGTGATATACAGACGCCCATACTTGCACTGACCTTACCATAACTGCAAGTTCCTCATGGAAAGCACTGAATTTTCCAATTGGTTGTGTGTGTGTGTGTGTGTGTGTGTGTGTGTGTGTGTGTGTATGTGTCTAATCCTAGAGCTCTCAGTAAATCATGGAGAATGCTGCAGGGTTCGAAAAATGCTCATGCTGTAAAGCAGAGTGGAAAATCCCAAACTTTTTAAGCCAGCACAGTAATAAAGCAGCTTCCTTCTAGGTTGCCAGTATTGCATCTTTGCTGGGCTTACCCACAAGGTCCCATTCTCCATTTGGGATATAGCCGCTGATGTCTGCCTCCTGCATTTGCAGATCCAAGGACCATCCTCCGTAAGACCAGGACCCAAACTTCAGTTTGCACTGCTGCACATCAAAGGGGAACCAGCGCACGTCGATGTAGCAGGAGCTCTTAAAGATGCCTACATGGGCAATAAGACGGACCAAGACCTGTGTTAGACACACAGCTGTCTCACACTGTTGGTGGGAATGCAAATTGGTGCAGCCACTATGGAAACAGTACAGAGGCTCCTCAAAAAATTATAAATAGAACTAAGTATGATCTTGTAATCCCGCTCCTGCATATACATCCAAATGAAACAAAATCGGTATCTTAAAGAGCTATCTGCACCCCATATTTACTGCAGCATTACTCACAACAGTCAAGACACAGAAACAACCTAAGTGTTTGTTGATTGATAAATAGGTAAAATGAAATATATATGTATCTATAATTAAATTTATATGGATTATATGCAATATACTATATTTCTGATGATGATTATTATTCAGCTTTTAAAAAGATGAAAATCTTGCCATTTGCAACAACATGGATGAACGTAGAGGATGTTATGCTAAGTGAAATAAGTCAGACATAGAAACACACATCCTGTATAATATCATTTACATGAAGAATTTGAAAAAAAAAATTTGAACTCAGAAACAGCAGAATAGTGATTGCCAAGGGCTGGAGGGTGGCGGAAATGGGGGAGAAGTTGATCAAAGGGTACAAACTTTCAGTTGTAAGAGAAGGATTCACTGTGAGGATCTAATATATAGCACCATGACTACAGTTAATATTTCAAGTATGCCTGAAATTAACTATGTGAGGTGATGGGTATGTTAATTAATCTGATCGTGGAAATAAATGGTTTCACAGCATGTATGCATATGTGTGTGTGTGTGTACAATATATGTATACACACACACATATATGTGCATTCATGTTAAGTCACTTCAGTCATGTTCAACTCTTTGCGACTCTATAGACTGTAGCCTGCCAGGCTCCTCTGTCCATGGGATTCTGGAGTGGGTTGCCATGCCCTCCTCCAAGGGATCTTCCCAACCCAGGGATCAAATCCATGTATATTCATACATATATATGTGATATACATACACACACATGTGCACACACATATGTATATATGTATATATAATGTGTGTATACACATACATGTATATATATGTATGAACATATATATGATATATACATTACAATTTCATTTGTCAACTACACCTCGATAATGCTGGAAAAAAAATGCACAGCAATTCCTTGGTCTCCATCTCATACACTGTTCATAATACACACAGCCTGCTCTTCATGGAGTGTAGCTCTTGCTGGCCTGATCAAAGGTTGGCAAGTCAAGTGATGCATCATTATGGATACTCTGCATGTCTCAGGATCAATGCTCTGCGCATATCCCCCAGACCATTTGTGCTGCCTTTAGGAGGAGGAGGTGTGGATACCAGGGTCTCTCACTTGGGTGTGACCCAAGAGGCTTCAGTCCATTCTGCCCACCCAAACTGTAGCTAAACCTGCCCAGAACCAGCTGAGTCTTTTTGGAAACATCTCTAGAAAAGAAGTTCAGCCGAGGCATTACTGTCTTTTACATTTCAAAGACTATACTGACATTTTCTATTCTGGGAGATTTCTGTGCAAAAAATTAAATGTTCTGTAAACTTTCTCATGCCATGCACATGCATCTCCAAATTCTAAACAGTAAGAGACATGTAAAGAATGTTAAAAAATTCAACACAAGCTGATAAAAATAATGAAGAGCTTAGAAACAGACTCTGAAAGGGGTGTGTTTGGTGAGGAGTGGAAGGAGCATTTTCTTTATATTAAAAATTGAGGAAATATTTGGTTTATCTAGAAATATATGTGGAAGATAATTTTAACTCACTTGAATTCTAGATTGTAAACAGAACAAAAACTAACAAGTTTTAGTTGAGGAGGTAAAAAAATTAGACAAAAATTAGAGTTTCCACTGAACAAAAGGACAGGACAAGTTGGCAGGGAGTTTCCCAGCACGTCACTGAGATACACCCACTGGCACCCCACTCCAGTACCTTGCCTGGAAAATCCTGTGGACGGAGGAGCCTGGTGGGCTGCAGTCCATGGGGTCGCGAGGAGTTGGACACGACTGAGCGACTTTACTTTCACTTTTCACTTTCATGCATTAGAGAAGGAAATGGCAACCCACTCCAGTGTTCTTGCCTGGAGAATCCCAGGGACGGGGGAGCGTGGTGGGCTGCCGTCTATGGGGTCGCACAGAGTCGGACACGACTGAACTGACTTAGCAGCAGCAGCAGCAGTGGGCTTTCATGCCCATTTATGCCCAAGTGCTCCCTGCTTCCCAGAGAAGGACCAGAAGGCAGTGATGGCACAAATAGCTAAGGGTCCCAGTGTTCTCAGCGACAGGGTGGTACTCTATAAATCCGCTACCAAATTAAAAAAAAAAGTGAGTGGAGGAAGGGACTCAGGGACCCCCTCACCCACAACCAAGCTGTGAAAGGATAATAGATTTCCTGTCTCCTGAAGTCTCCTTAAACGGGATTTGCAGCATCACTTCCAATGTCTGCAGGAATCTGGAAGTCATTACAGACACTGCCCTCTCATTATTGGGCTAGATCCCCTGAAACCCTCATTGCCGGTAGAAAATGAACTCTGTAGCTGTAATATTCCATTTCTATGAAATGACCAGAAAAAGAGACTCACTAGAGACAGAAAGCAGGTCAGTGGTTGCCGGCGGCTGGCAGTGAGGGTGGGGATTAACTGCAAATAGGATCTTTAGGGGGATGATGGGAAATGTTCTAGAACTAGATTGCAGTCGTGGTCCTACAACTCTGTCCATTTACTAAACATCACTGAATCATGTACCTCAAATGGGTCAGTTGTATGATACATAATTTACAGTACATATCAATAATGTAATTTATAATACCTCAATAATGCTGTTAAAAAATAAAAATGTGACAGGGGAAAAAAAGTCATTTCATAACCAAGTCTATTTCAAAGGTTCCACTTGAAACACCTTTTGCCTGTTCAGTTGCTAGAGCAGAGCAGCTTCCCAGACAGGTCTGTGTGACCCCAGGTACAGGCTTGCTGCCCAAACCAGACTGCCCCACACTCTCCAGCCAGGGTAGGGGAGACTCCCACAGTAAAAGCTCAGTGTGGCCTCCTGACGGACTCCAGGGGCTGTGGAGGCTGGGACACAGGTACGGGGCCCAGAAGGGCTGGTGTGGACAGTGGAACTCCTGGGTCAGGAGTGCTGCTCCTGTGGCTGAAAATGGCCCCAACCTTCAATACAACCCACCGCCCCATATTCTTCTACATGGATGATGCTGGAGATCATTTTCCACAATAGCCCTCATGATAAAAGATGCAACTTCTAGGCCTGCTGTAAAAGAGTGTACCAGTGATGGAAGACCCTCTCCGAGCTCTGCGTTAGGAAGAAGGTTTGCAAGGCCTGAGGGAGGCGAGGAGGGGTTGAGGAAGAAGCAAGGAAGCACAAGCTATAAGACAGAAAACCTGAAAGTCTGAAGTCCTTCCATCTCTGCAGACAACAGTGGATGGTGTCTGCCTGTGACCAGTTCAACCCCTCACGCATTTGTTTACCTCCACGTGGGCCAGGCCCCTGGTTGATGAGTGGTGGTTCTAATAGGAATAAACACAGATCCTTCCTTTGGGGCCCTTATCCTCTGTTAACCCGGAAGAGCAGAAAGACCACCACCCAGTAGGCAAAGCCAGCTCTCCTGTGAGTGCTGTGTGTGTGTGTGTGTGTGTGTGTGTACGTGTGTGTGTGATATGTAGAGTGTATAGCATGTGGTATGTTTTTGTGTGATGTGTCTATTTGTGTGGTGTGTGTATACGTATGTGTATGGTGAGTAATGTGTATTCATGTGGGGTGTGTGTGTGTGTTATGCAGTAAGTGTGTGTGGTATGTGGGCTGGTGGTGAGGTGGGAGGTGGCTGCAGGCTGCCTGGGAGCAGGAAGTTAAACAAACAGTTGCAGTAGCGAAAATAACTCTGGGAAAGAACATGTGAAAAACCATCCAGGAGGTTTTTTTAAAATCTGTTAGTATCTCAAGGCCATGAAGCCCAAGTCTCCCACCACGTGGCTCACTCATAAGTGACCCAGGGCCCTGTGAACTGATAGGAATGATGGGCTGGTGAGGGGAGATTAAATCCAAGGAAGCAATTATCTATCAGCTGCCTGAGAAGGAGACACACTTTCAGGAAGAAACCATCAGATCTTACCTCTAACCAGCGAGATGCACTGGGCTTTACTGTGCACACTCAAGAAGCCAGCCCAGCAAGGTCAACACCTGGAGGGCAGCACCTGCCCAGGTATCCAGTGCAGTGGGAAGGAAAATTGGGGTCATGAGGGAAGAAATGGCCAAGGGATTGGCTTGCAGATTGTAAGGAGGATGGGAATGACCTAACAAGGGAGACTTGTTTTAGTTGTGGAAGAAATGTAAAGAACACAAGACAGAGAATAAGGACAGAGAGCATGTGTTGGCAAAGACAGCTTGAGCCATGATCCCAAGATAAAAAAAAAAAAAAAAAAACAGGAAGACAGCATTGCCACATTCAGGGAATATACAGGGGCGTGGAGGAGAAGAAGGCAGGTGCAGCAGGCATGTGTGATAGCTAAGGATGCCCAGAGCACAGAGCTAGCTGCTGCCCCTGGGGGCACCACTGGGCACCCCAAACTCCCTCACACTGTCTAAATGCAGAGGTCAAAGGGAGTGGTGCTTACCTGGAGGGAGGTACTGGCAGTGCCCAGAAGAGTTCACTAACACATTGGTGTGGAACGTAGCATCAAAACGCTCATCAGCACTAGAAACAAGAGACGGATCCATGAGCTAAGCCGGCCAGGCAGTGGGTTCCCCATGCCCTTGGGGTGGTTGTTCCCGTGGTCTGAGAAGCTCTGAGAAGGGCCGTTGCTTTCAGGTGGGGCAGCTGGCAGCAGTGTGAGAGCCCCATGTGGGGCTGACCTGGAAGGTCTTCCCAGAGGACAGGGGGATGGGGCCAACGCCCTCCTCCATTTCATAGGGACGCTGATTTTTTCCATATGCATGTAAAACAAAGCTCTTAGCAAAAATGAAACCTGAAGACAACTTAGGAGGTCATTACAGATGACATTTCAATCTATCTTCAGGAGACAGAGTGTAGGGGGTGGGGGAGCAAAGTGCCTCTCTATCAGCCCACAAGAGTGGGATTTGGACCCTCTGTATTCAAGGCTCTAGTTTCAGCCACATGAATGGGTCCAAAGCTCAGATGGTGCTTGATAAATCCATCTTGAGTGACTGAGGCTGCAGGTGCCCACGGGAGCTGGGCAGCCTTTAGGGGTACCAGGCTCCAGGAGTGGTGATGACAGGTGGAGAGAACACAATCAGGTTCAAGTTCAGATAAATGCACCCCAACCCCACCCCTAACCATGCTCAGAACCTCCTCCAGACAGCAGTGACCAACCTGGTTAAAAGAAGGCACACAAAACAGGAAGGAAAAAAATATTTAAGACCAAGAGCCCTTCACATCCAGGTCTTTCACTTTCTGTGTTCTGACACTTTGACATCTGGGGCCTTGCTGACCCTGGAGGGACTGTCCCCATCACCCCACTGCCCCAGATTAGCCAATTCCTGGAGACAGCAAACAACTCAATCAAAGGAAAACCAACTAATCCAGAGCCCACACCCCAACTAGTTCCTTTATGGAGCTCTCATCTCCTGGCCATCATCCACCCACCCTAATCACCCCAGGGGTAGACACCAGACAAATAGCAACAAGCCATATGCATCAGAGCCTGCTGAAAGCATTCCAAGCTCTAGCCATGCTTACCTTGCCTCACCGCTTCCCTGTGGAGACCACAATAAAGGCTTTTGAGCACGTTTTCTCCCCAAGCCCTCTGCTTTCTGATTGACCCTGGTGCTTCCCTGTGTGGCCCTGTGTGGCGAGCAAGCCTTCTGTTTCTAGGGAACTGTGAGTATCTAATAAACTTCCTTCCTTCATCATTTCTGTGTCTGCATCTTACCATACCTGATTAAAACATATCCTTAAAATACTGCCCTATGGGTGAATAAAAAGGAAACGGCCTTAAGAAAAGGTAGGCAGCCAGTCATGGTACCAGCACCATGAGTCAAATTCCCGTCCTTTAAGCAACTGGAGGACCTCTGCTATGGGCTGCCCATGTCTCCAGAGCCCCTGCAGTCTTTTCTGTCTCCAGCATTCTCTAAAGGGGAAAGTCACCATCACGAGTTGTTTGAGGACAGGCTTCATTGTGAGTGACACAGTCAAGGATAGAGACAAGAAAGATCCAAGAAGAAACTGACAATGAAAGGAATGAAAAATCACCTTTAAAAAAAAGTAATACCCTCATAAAAATTCAGATGGATATTGCATTTAGAAAAACAGGGGGCAATATGGAAGTTAAATATGGTCTATGAAATACATCTTTAAAAATGGGTGGGAGATTTGGCTGGTAAGAATCACAGAGATGAAATAGAAGACAGAAGGGATGAGGGTCTCAAAGTAAAGGCTGGGGAAATTCACTCAACAGAAGTGGAGGAAACATCAGGGGAGTCGGAGGGAGAGAAATCACATGGAGAAATTTTAGAGCTGAAGGAAACACCTAAAGTATGAAGGCAAAAAAAAAAAAAGGGTATTTTCAAGAACATTCAGGTGTTTCTTATGTATATTTTCTTGGCCATGGACTTGATCATCAGCTCTAGAAAAATGAGGCTGAACACTAAAGAAGAAACAAACTTTCAGACTAAACTTAAAGATCCAGAAAAGGGATTTTCAGGATGAACTGTGCCGAGGATCTAGTAAAAGGGTTGGGGGTCCAAATTACAGTGAGATATGAGGGATCTCTGAAGAGAGTAAAGTGGATTCAGAGTAATCAACACAAGAAACAACAAGCTGGAAAACACCACAGATTTGATGAAGGACTCATTGTTTTAAAAAATCTTTAATTAAAAAACAGCACCAGATAGGGATTGCATTGAATTTGTAAATTGCTGTGGGTAGTATACTCATTTTCACTATATTGATTCTTCCAATCCATGAACATGGTATATTTCTCCATCTATTAGTGTCCTCTTTGATTTCTTTCATCAGTGTTTTATAGTTTTCTATATATAGGTCTTTAGTTTCTTTAGGTAGATATATTCCTAAGTATTTTATTCTTTTCGTTGCAATGGTGAATGGAATTGTTTCCTTAATTTCTTTTTCTACTTTCTCATTATTCGTGTATAGGAATGCAAGGGATTTCTGTACAAATTCAATGCAATACCTATCAAGCTACCAGCCACATTTTTCACAGAACTAGAACAAATAATTTCAAGCTTTGTATGGAAATACAAAAAACCTCGAATAGCCAAAGCAATCTTGAGAAAGAAGAATGGAGCTGGAGGAATCAACTTGCCTGACTTCAGGCTCTACTACAAAGCCACAGTCATCAAGACAGTATGGTACTGGCACAAAGACAGACATATAGATCAATGGAACAAAATAGAAAGCCCAGAGATAAATCCACACACATGTGGACACCTTATCTTTGACAAAGGAGGCAAGAATATACAATGGAGTAAAGACAATCTCTTTAACAAGTGGTGCTGGGAAAACTGGTCAACCACTTGTAAAAGAATGAAACTAGATCACTTTCTAACACCGCACACAAAAATAAACTCAAAATGGATTAAAGATCTAAATGTAAGATCAGAAACTATAAAACTCCTAGAGGAGAACATAGGCAAAACACTCTCAGACATAAATCACAGCAGGATCCTCTATGATCCACCTCCCAGAATTCTGGAAATAAAAGCAAAAATAAACAAATGGGATCTAATTAAAATTAAAAGCTTCTGCACAACAAAGGAAAATATAAGCAAGGTGAAAAGACAGCCATCTGAATGGGAGAAAATAATAGCAAATGAAGCAACTGACAAACAACTAATCTCAAAAATATACAAGCAACTTCTGCAGCTCAACTCCAGAAAAATAAATGACCCAATCAAAAAATGGGCCAAAGAACTAAATAGACATTTCTCCAAAGAAGACATACGGATGGCTAACAAACACATGAAAAGATGCTCAACATCACTCATTATTAGAGAAATGCAAATCAAAACCACAATGAGGTACCACTTCACACCAGTCAGAATGGCTGCGATCCAAAAATCTGCAAGCAATAAATGCTGGAGAGGGTGTGGAGAAAAGGGAACCCTCCTACACTGTTGGTGGGAATGCAAACTAGTACAGCCACTATGGAGAACAGTGTGGAGATTCCTTAAAAAACTGCAAATAGAACTACCTTATGACCCAGCAATCCCACTGCTGGGCATACACACCGAGGAAACCAGAATTGAAAGAGACACATGTACCCCAATGTTCATCGCAGCACTGTTTATAATAGCCAGGACATGGAAACAACCTAGATGTCCATCAGCAGATGAATGGATAAGAAAGCTGTGGTACATATACACAATGGAGTATTACTCAGCTGTTAAAAAGAATTCATTTGAATCAGTTCTGATGAGATGGATGAAACTGGAGCCGATTATACAGAGTGAAGTAAGCCAGAAAGAAAAACACCAATACAGTATACTAACACATATATATGGAATTTAGGAAGATGGCAATGACGACCCTGTATGCAAGACAGGGAAAGAGACACAGATGTGTATAATGGACTTTTGGACTCAGAGGGAGAGGGAGAGGGTGGGATGATTTGGGAGAATGACATTCTAACATGTATACTATCATGTGAATTGAATCGCCAGTCTATGTCTGACGCAGGATGCAGCATGCTTGGGGCTGGTGCATGGGGATGACCCAGAAAGATGTTCTGGGGAGGGAGGTGGGAGGGGGGTTCATGTTTGGGAATGCATGTAAGAATTAAAGATTTTAAAATTAAAAAAATAAAAAACTAAAAATTAAAAAAAAAAAAAAAACAGCACCAGAAACTTCAGGAAAAACTGTACAAGCAAGCTTTGGTTTGAAGATAAAAAATGTGATGATGCTGAAAGGAAGGAGGAAGACTAAGCTATAAAATGATAATCCTCCAAGATGAAGAAGGTCACATCCACTCCCTCACCTGTACACACATTCAGGGAGAGAGGAAGAGGAAGGCTCAAGATATAAATATTCTTTGCTTGACAGCAGCCTGTACCCAGGTGTCCTAATGAGACACTAACAGTGACTGGGTGCCAAATAGCTGAGCATGTGGGCCTTCACAAACTCACCCTGGATTTTACCTTGCTTTTTAAATTAGGGTCTCTGGAATTCCAAGATTCTGTGGAGGTGCTTCAGGTTTCTACAAGTGTTTGATTCCAAGTTTCTTTGCCTTGTGTTTCAAAATACAAATAAAAGTCCAAGCACATTCAAACAATTGTTTTCAAAATCTTAACTCTTCAGACACTCAATGTATTAACTAATTAACGTTTCACTACTTTACTGGGGAAAGTTTAGCTTAAGACTCCTCTTGCCGTGACTATCGCATGTATTTGGAACTCTTGGAAATGAGTCATCCAGTAAGATTTCAGGTTTGCAGTATTACTCTATTTAAACAATTCACATTTGATCCTACAATTCCAGCACAGAACCTGTATCTGCCTTGACATCTCTTCCCACCTCTGTAGCAACAAAGGCAGAAAGCACAGTGTGATGCTGGCATAGCTTTACTTATTTTAAGCTTGGGTGTCGTCCTGTCTAATTTTTATAGTTATAATAAAGATTGTGGGCAACTGTTAGTGATTAATTTTGGATGAAAAACATACACACAGCTCCTTCTTCACAGATTTGAATCAATTTAACTGAAGAGACTCTAGAGATCACAAGGCAACTGGGTAAAAACAAGATAAAAATCTGTTACCATTAGCAACAGCTTACCTTTGTGACTCAGTGATTTCTGAATATGGTTCAACCAAAATAGAATACTGAGATAAATGGAACCGCATCACTGTCATCATTATCAAAATTCAAATCTTAATGCTCATTGTGGAAGTTTTAGGTTCTTTCCCACAGGCAATGATATAAATGTAAATGATATAAAAGTAATTCTGGTAATAATTATGTGTTAATACCACTTTATCTGTTTTCACCATTAGGGTTGGAGTTAAACTTTGGTTGAAAAGGGGTCCTGTGCTGAAATCTGAGTCTGAAAACAGGAAGGGGATGAAAAGTCCCTGTCAAAGATGAGTAACCAAAACTATGCCAAGGACCTGACAGGTGGCAACACCAGGAATGTCCAGGACACGTGGCACCACAGCCTTTGGAGCCAGCAGACTCTGGTCACCCTGGAGGCTGGGTGGGCCCATATGACTCATTTTCTTTCTCTGTGCTGGTGCGCATATGAAACCTTCTGTCTTAAAACTCTTAGGAACTCGTCAAACATATATATTTTTTCCTGACTACTGGAAAACAGGGTGTACCTCAGAGCTTTTGACAACCCTGGCACATGGCTCTTCACTCCCCTCAAAAGCTCTTCTCTCTGGCTGCTGTGGTCCCCCATCCAGCTAGTGATGGACAGATGAGCTTGCATTTAGTATGAGGAGAGCTCTGGGCACCCCCACCAAGAGGTGCTCATGGGGTGGGTTATTTAACCCCAATATTGAAGGTGCGGGTCCTACATCATCAGCCAGAGGACTTCTGGATGGGCTCTAAGGATAAGCAAAAGGCTCAAAAGTGGAAAGGTGAGGGTGTTGCCAGCAGAAAGTGCAGTCTGGTCACATGCCTGGAGATAGACTGGATCAAGGGAGGCTTCACGAAGGTAAGGTGTGTTTGGAGCAGGGGTGAGTGAGATGCTGCCCTAGGCAGCAAGGCAGGTACTACAGGGGCTTGAGAGCAAACCACCAGTGTCTGTGCCTGCAGGACCCAAGGGCCCATCCTTACAGGAGGCTTTCAAACTGTGCTTCCAGATGTCCCAGCAGCACAGGCAGGCAGAGCCCAGGGGGCACAAGTGAACCCTGGTGGTCTGGGCTAAGATTGCATCCTTGTCCTCATCCCCAGGGTGTAACACAGTGCCAGATCTGGCCCTGGGAAGTGCGCCTGGCACTGGAAGCAGAGCCCTCCAATCCCAGCTCAGTGCAGCCTCTGCTTATTTCACCTGGCAGCACTGACCCCCACCTCTCAGCTAAAAACCCAGGGCCAATACACTGCTGCCAAGAGCACACTGCGGGCTCCTGAGGGGAGGACTGTAATGAATGGGGTCTCGGGCACCATCAGACCTGTCTCCCCTGAGGTCACATGGTCCTCCAAGACAGAAAGAGGGAGAGCAGAAAAGACAAAAACGATCTTAATTTTCCTATTACAAAAAAAGAAATTATGATTACGTGATGAGATAGAGATGTCAGTAATGCTACAGTGGCAATTACATTGCAATATAAATGTGAATCAGGGATTCCCTGGTGACTCAGCGGTAAAGAATCTGCCTGCAATGCAGGAGCTGCAAGAGCTGCAGGTGGCGCAGGTTTGATGTCTGGGTGGAGAAGATCCGCTGGAGGAGGATCTGGCAACCTACTCCAGTATTCTAGCCTGGACAGAGGAGCCTGGCAGGCTACAGTCCATAGGGTCACAAAGCGCCAGACACAACTGAAGTGACTTAGCACACAGCACATACATGTGTATCAAATCAACACATTGTACATGATAAACATACAATATTTTATATATCTTAATTATATCTCAATAAAATAATAAAGTTTAAAATATTTTAAGAAAAAAGTATGTGATGAAAAAAGAGGAAATTCATCTATCTCAAACAACTGTCAATGGAAGGTGTCATTTATCTTAAATCTCTTAATAAAAAAAAGCTGCCAATTACATGTTAAGACACCACTGATGCCTAGATTTCAGAGGAAAAGTGTCTGTAGAGAAAAGATCAATTTTGTTTCAAAAATGAGTAGTTAAGTCCTTTATCTGGGTATTTTTATTTTGCTTTATATTTTATTCTAAAGTGTTAGGACAGGTTCAAATTATAGCAATGTGACTTTTCATAGATTGTGACCAAAAAGTCGAGCAGAACTGAAATTTCATGGTTGTTTCTACCTTTCAGAGATCCTAGGAGGCAGAGATCTAGGCATTAGCAAGAGGCTTCCAGAAGAATTTATCAATATATTTTCTTTAATCACCAATTTATGTTACATGGAATATAACATGGATATGATGATAACAATCAGATGTAACACTGGATAAATTATAACAATGTTACAACAGTGTTATGAATAATATAACCTAATAATGGATGCTTGCTCCTTGGAAGAAAAGCTATGATAAACCTAGACAGCATATTAAAAATCAGAGACACTACTTTGTGGACAAAGGTCCATGTAGTCAAAGCTATGGTTTTTCCAGTAGTCATGTATGGATGTGAGAGTTGGACCATTAGGAAGGCTGACTACTGAAGAATTGATGCTTTTGAACTGTGGTGTTGGAGAAGACTCTTGAGAGCCTCTTGGACTGCAAGGAGATCAAACCAGTCAATCCCAAAGGAAATCAACCCTGGATATTCATTGGAAGTACTGATGCTGAAACTGAAGCTCCAATACTTTGGCCACTTGATGCAAAGAGTCGACTCAATGGAAAAGACCCTGATGCTGGGAAAGACTGAAAGCAGGAGGACAAGGCATCACCAACTCAATGGACATGAGTCTGAGCAAGCTCCAGGAGATGGTGGAGGATGGGGAAGCCTGGCGTGCTACAGTCCATGGGGTCGCAAAGAGTCAGACGACTGAGTGACTGAACAACAAATAACAGTGTTATAAATAATATGGGATAAATGTTACCATGGAATATGTCAAGTTTCTGGGTTCCCAATTTTGTTTCCTGATTAACAAAGGACTATTTCTGATCCAGGACAACATCATTTTAATCACTACAACAGAATGGAAACATTGGTATTTGGCAGGCTAAGTCCTCCAACTTTATCCTTTGTTTAAAAATTATCTTACCTATCCCTGGACCCTTTACTCATATCCAATCCCATGAAGACTGAGTGGAGACTTCAGTTGGAATCACATAAAATTTACAGACTAGTTTGGGAGATCTTGACATCTTTATGATATTGAGTTTTCCCAGAAATAAATATATAACTCATCGTTTATTTTGGTCTTAGATTTTTCAATTGACATTTTTTAACACCTGCAGATATTAGAAATAAGATTTAATTATATTTTCTAAATGTTGAAAAAGTAAAGATATACATTCATATTTTCATACTTGTATCCAAAATATTTTATCTAGACAGTCTCTAAGAGTTCTTCATGTAAAAAAGTCATATAGTCTGTGAATGATGATAATCTAGTTTGTTGTTTAGTCACTAAGTCTTGTCTGACTCTCTGCAACCCCATGGACTGTAGCCTACCAGACTCTTCTGTCCATGGGATTTCCCAGGCAAGAATACTGAAGTGGGTTGCCATTCCCTTCTCCAGGGGGTCTTCCCAACCCAGGGACTGAACTTGTATCTCTTGCATTGCAGGTGGATTCTTTATCACTGAAACACATTCCTTTCTAACTGTCAATGTTTTGTTCTTTTATTTTTCTTATTATTTAATGAATTAAGAAATCTTAATACCATTATTAAGATATTTTTAAGTGATCTTTATTTCATTCTATATATAGAAACCTGTAATGTTTCACCATTAAACAATCCTTTGGTAAAGACCTTACTTCAGGTTACACAAGTTTTCTTCTATTTCACAAATGTGTATTAAATACTATCACTTGATTTTTCTCTAACTACTAGATGATCACATGATTTCTCCCCTTCATTCTGTTTACAGAGTGAATTATGGCAATTAAGTTTTCTAAAGTTAAAACTTGCATTATTAGAAAATTAAATTTGTTAAATAATTTTTTTAAAAAAAGTACTGCTAGATTTAGTGAGTTAATACTTTATTTAAGATGTATGTATACATGCTCATAAGTGATGCTAGGTGGGACTTGCCAGAAAAATACACCTTTTCAAATATATTTTTAAAAACGTATCGTTCAAGAGGATGAAAGGCAAGCTTCAGACTGGTAGAAAATACTTGAGAAAAGTTATTTCTAATAAAGACTGCTATCCAAATAACTCTTCACAGTAAGAAAACAACACAATCAAAAATGGGTCAAAAACTTGAACAGGTACATCAACAATGAAGACATGAGGGAATGTAAATTTAAACAACCAGATGTCATCACACACCTATCAAATAGTCAAACCCAAGACCACTGAGAACACCAAATCTGGCAAGGATATAGAGCAAAAGGAACTTTCATTCACTGCTGATGCGTATGCAAAATGAAACAATCACTTTGAAAGACAGTTTGGCTGTTTCTTAGGAAACTAACCACCCTCTTACCATTGTTGTGTTTTTCAGTCACTCAGTTGTGTCCCAAGTCTTTGTGACCCCACGGACTGAAGCATGCCAGGCTTCCCTGTTCTTCACTATCTCCCAGAGTTTGTTCAAACTCATGTCCATGTCCATTGATTCATGATGCCATACAACCATCTCATCCTCTGTTGTCCCCTTCTCTTCTTGCCCTCAATCTTTCCCAGTATCAGGGTCTTTTCCAATGAGTTGGCTCTTCTCATCAGGTGGTCCAAGTATTGGAGATTCAGCTTCAGCATCAGTCCTTCCAATGAATATTCAGTTGTTTTCCTTTAGAACTGACTGGTTTGATCTTGCTGTCCAAGAGACTCTCAAGAGGCTCCAGCACCACAGTTCAAAAGCATCAATTCTTTGGCGCTCAGCCTTCTTTCACATCCATACATGGCTACTGGAAAAAGCATAGCTTTGATTATGCAGACCTTGGTCGCCAAAGTGATGTGTCTGCTTTTTAACACACCTGTCTAGGTTTGTCACAGCTCATCTTTCAAGAAGCAGGCGTCTTTTAATTTTATGGATGCAGTCACCATCTGCAGTGATTTTGGAGCCCAAGAAAATAAAGTCTGTCTCTGTTTCTATATTTTCCCTATCTATTTGCCATGAAGTGATGGAACTGGATATCGTGATCTTAGCTTTTTGAATGTTGAGTTTTAAGCCAGCTTTTTCACTCTCCTCTTTCACCTTCATTGAGAGGCTCTTTAGTTCCTCTTTACCTCCTGCTGTTAGAATAGTGTTATCTGCATATCTGAGGTTGCTGATATTTCTCCCAGCGATCTCCCTCTTGTGATTCATGCAGCCTGGGATTCTGCATGATGAGTACATCATGCAATCACACTCTTGGTGTTTATGCAGAGGAGTTGAAATCTTATGTCCAGACAGAAATCTGTACATGGATGTCTACAGAAAGCTGTACACATAATTACCAAAACTTTGAAGCAATCAAGATGTTCTTGAGTAGGTGGATGAATAAATAAATAAACTGTGATACATACAGGCAGTGGAATGCTATTTAGTCTTAAAATGAAGTGAGCTATTAAGCCATTAAAGACTTGGAGAAAGCTTAAATGCATATTACTAAGTGAAAGAAGCCAGTCTGAGGGCTACATACTGTGTAACTCCAACTAAAGGACATTCTAGACCAGTCCAAACTATGAAGACAGTAAAGTTCAACAGCTTCCAGGAGTTGAAAGGAGAGAGGGATGAGTAAGAGGAGCACAGAAGATTTTTAAGGCAGTGAAACTGTTCTGTATGCTACTATAATGCTGGATACATGTCATTATACCTTTGTCCACACCCATACAATGTACAACATAAAGAGTGAGCCCTAGGGTCTACTATGTACTTTGGGTGTACATTGCTGATCCTGTTCACACTGTCCACATTGTCCGCTGAACCCAGGGTAGGCAAGGCACACGCTAAGAGGCTGGAAGAAGACTTGAGGATCTGTAGGAACTGCAGACACATTTATTCTCTTCTGGCAACAGCCATAGCATAACCTAACACAACACAACCTCTCTCCTGGCTGACAACAGCAGTCATAACAGCATTCGCTCCTAGCTGACACAGCAGCCATGGCAGGAGACACGCTATACCTCTCCTCTTGTGGCTGACCCAACGGACAGCCATGACGCAGCAGTAATGCTGCCACTTTCCAGGCAGAGTTCCCATATCCCTACAGCACAAAGTAGCTCGTGACCAAGCAGGTACCTTGTGATGCGCATGTGCAGTGGTATAAATGACCTCAGCCGATACACAGTCATTATTTACAAGATGTGGGGCGAGAAAGCCTGAACATGCCATCTTGGCTAATTTGCTCTCTCCCCACAGGGTGATAATTATTTGTCAGTGTTGGCTCATCAACTGCAACAAACAAACACTGTTGTTCAGTCATGCCTGACTCTTTGCAATCCCATGGACTGCAGCACACCAGGCTTCCCTGTCCTCCAGTATCTCTTGGATTTGCCCAAACTCATGCTCATTGAGTCAGTGAGGTCATTCAACCATCTCATCCTGTTGCCCGCTTCTTCTCTTGCCCTCAAGCTTTCCCAGAGTCAGGCTCTTTTCTGATGAGCCAGTTCTTTGCATCAGGTGGTCAAAATATTGGAGTTTCAGGTTCAGCATCAGTCCTTCCAATGAATATTCAGGGCTGATTTCCTGTAGGATCGAGTGGTTGGATCTCCTTGCTGTCCAAGGGACTGTTACGAGTCTTCTCCAGCAACACAATTTGATGGCATAAATTCTTTGGTGCTCAGCCTTCTTTATGGTCTACCTCTCACATCCATACATGACTACTGGAAAAACCTGCAGATTTGACTAGATGGATCTTTGTTGGCAAAGTGACGTCTCTGCTTCTTAATATACCACTCTGCTCCGGGTGTTCATAATGGGGTAGGCATTTCATGTGTGGGGGCAGGGGTATATGGGAAATCTGTGAACCTTCTCAATTATGCTGGGGATGTAAAATTACTCTAAAGTATATTTTAAAGATAGATAGATAAATAGATTCAATTATGTTAACTATTTTTTCTATTTTGTCTAGAATCAGCTTATATTTTTCTAGAAAAAAATAAATCCTGGCTAAATTTCCAAATTTATTGCCATAAAGTTGTCCATAATATTCTATTTTAAAAAATGCCATCTATGGTTATAGACTTATTTTATATCTAATAAACATTTATTTGTGTCTTTACTTTCTTGATAATTATTCCCTGAGGCATGTTCATTTTATTGGTTCTTCTTAAAACCAATTTATTCCTTCTTGATTTCTACCTTATTTTTCTCATTTAATAAATCTGTACTCTTTTCTTTATTCCTTTTTATTTATATAATATTTTTCTAAGTTCTTGTGATTGGTATTAATAATTAATTCAAATTTTACTTTAAAACCTTGTAGATCACAACTAACTGTGGAAAATTCTTTTTTTTTTTTTTTTTTGAAAATTCTTAAAGAGATGAGAATGCCAGACAGTCTTACCTGCCTCCTGAGAAACCTGTATGTAGGTCAAGAAGCAACGGTTAGAACTGGACATGGAAAAATGGTTCCAACTTGGGAAAGGAGTACATAAGGCTGCTTATTTAACTTACATGCAGAGTACATCATGTGAAATGCTGGACTGGATGAAGCATAATCAAGACTGCTGGGAGAAATAACAATAACCTCAGATATGCAGATGACACCACCCTTATGGCAGAAAGTGAAGAGAAGAGGAATTAAAGAGCCTCTTGATGAAAGTGAAAGCAAAGGGTGAAAAAACTGGCTTAAAACTCAACATTCAAACAATGTAGATGGTGGCATCCGGTCCTATCACTTCATGGCAAATGGGGAAACAATAGAAACAGCAACAGACTTTATTTTCTTGGGCTCCAAAATCACTGCAGATGGTGACTGCAGCCATGAAACTAAAAGACATTTGCTCCTTGGAAGAAAAGCTATGACCAACCTAGACAGCATATAAAAAGCAGAGACATTACTTTGCCGACAAAAGTCTGTCCAGTCAAAGCTATGGTTTTTCCAGTGGTCATGTATGGATGTGAGAGTTGGCCCATAAAGAAAGCTGAGCACTTAAGAACTGATGCCTTTAGACTGTGGTGTTGGAGAAGACTCTTGACAGGTCCTTGGACTGCAGAGTCAGACCAGTTAATCCTAAAGGAAATCAGTCCTGAATATTTATTGGAAAGGCTGATGCTAAAGCTGAAGCTCCAATTTTGGCCACCTGATACAAAGAACACACTCGTTAGAAAAGACCCTGATGCTTGAAGGCAGGTGGAGAGGGGGACGACAGAGGATGAGATGGTTGGATGGCATCACTGACTCGATGGACATGATTTTGAGCAAGCTCCAGGAGTTGTTAATGGGACAGGGCTGCCTGGTGTGCTGCAGGCCATGGGGTCACAAGGAGTTGGACAAGACTGAGTGACTGAACTGAACTGTCTAATGTAAGCATTTGCGGCTATGGATTTCTCCTTACATATATATACATATGTTCTCACACATTCACACCCACGAAAGTTTTTTTATTCACATTTGGGTATTTGGTTCTCTAGATATATATTTTCAGTAGAACAAGGACACATCTCTATCTGTGTCTATCTGTATCCATTTCTGTTCATTAGACGAGGCTTGTTAACTGTGGAATTCTATTGCTACACACCTTTTTCCCTTCTTGAACTATCAAGTACTAAAAAAGTACACTAAAATCTTCTATCATAATTATGGATTTATCTACCAATTTTTATTTATTTGTATCAAAGTCATTTTATTAGGTGTATACATGTGAAATTTTTTATATATTTTTAGAAATGTCATTATTACTTGAACTTTAACCTTAATTGTACCTCTTTTCTTATAGCAAGTATGCATGCACATGAGTGTGTGTGTGTGTGTATGTGTGTGTTTTCCTGTTTTAAACACAGCCATTTAATTTTATCTTGTTCCTATTGATCAAATACATCTTTTCCTTTTTTTTTTTTGCCTCTTGTGTACTTACACTTTATTTCCATCCAAATTAACGTATAGCTGGATTTTTAAATATATAGATAGATAGATACAGACATAGATAGATAGATGTGTGGTGGCTAAGTTGCTTCAGTTGTGTCCGACTCTTTGTGACTTCATTGATGTAGCCATCCAGGCTCCTCTGTTCATGGGATTTTCCAGGCAAGAATACTGGAGTGGGTTGCCATTTCTTACTATAGCGGATCTCCCAGACCCAGGGGTTGAACCCAAATCTGTTATGTCTCTTTCTTTGGCAGGCGGGTTCTTTACCACTAGTGCCACCTGAGAAGCCTCTGATAGATAGTTGATAGAGAGATGGTTGGGGAATCTCTGTCTTTTTAACTAACTGCCTAATCCTCTCTCTTCTCTTGTCTCTTAAAATGCTTGGTTTTATTCTTACTCTTTAATTTTGCCCTCTTTATTTCTTTCTCTTTGATTGCACTTCCCTTGTTTCTTTAGGCTTCTCATATTTTCTTTATTCTTTCCCTACTAGCTTCTCATCTGTCTGGAAGTTAAAAAAACATTCTTTTGCTTCTGATAGTTATTCTTATGCTTTTTATCCCTTTAAAATGAACACTTATTGCTCTAATTACAGAAATAAAGCATGTTTACAAAAAGGGAAAATGGAAAGCACTTGGTAGGTACAAAATAATTGATGAAATTATTTAAGGAATTAAAATTTAAATTACCCATAATTTTGCAATTCAGAGGTAACTTCCTTGCCATTTTTTTCTGAACTTTTTCTCTGGATGTGGATACACTGGTTGTATATAATGTACATGCATACCGCATGCATATGCACAGACATTTTAAACAAAATTTTGGACCTTACATACAATAATCTAGAATTTGTTTTTTTCCCCCCACCTTAGCAATGTATCACAGATAGTTTTGATTCTTACATTTTTAACATGTATATCGTACTCAAAGCTGGTAACTCTATGCCTACTAGAGCAACTTACATCCAACTAAGTGGTTTACCTCCAAGTACCATCCATACAGTGCTTTATTATTCTCAGCATTTTAATCTCACTTTGTTTTTACCCCCACCATCAAGTTCACTGTTAATATTACATATGTTCAAAATTGTTTATATTTTTTAACTGAATTTTTAACTGTATTTCTTCTCAGACCATTCCTACATTTATACTCTGAATTTTTAACTGTATTTTAAACTATATTTCTTCTCAGACCCTGTTCCTACATTTATACTCTGATAGTTTCATAAAGGCAGTTTACCTCTTCATGGCAACAATAATTCTTGAGTCCTTCTTTTCCTGAAAATGTCCTGATTTTGCCCCTCATGTAAAGAAGGTTTAGCAGGTACAGAATTCTAGGACAGCAATTATTTTTCTCTCAAACTTGAATGTTACTCTTAGCTTTTTCTGCTTCTGACTGTTGCCTCTAAAAGGCCTGCAGTCAGTCTAATCTTTATGCTTTTGTAACAAACTATCTTTTGCTCTTTCCCTGTTTCCAGCATCTCCTTAGCTTCCTGACTTCTGCAGGTTTTACAGAGTTGTCTAGGTGCCCATTCTTGTTATTTATCTTTCCTCAGACTTCTTGTATCTCCCAAAACTGAGGATTTATGCTGTTCATCAGTATTATTAAATTCTCAGCCATTCTTTTGGAACATGGCTTCTGGAGAAAAAAAATAGTATCATATTTCACTGGGAAACTGCATCCTCTGCAAGCACACAGCTCTGAGCTGGCTACCTGAGGTCTGGGACTACATCTGAGATCTTTGGAAGCTCTTTAAAAGCTGGCAGGCAGGGGAGAGATGTATAAATTATGTGTTGTCTGGGAGTGATTTCACTGCTGTTGATTTGATTTCCTGTGCCCTCTAAATAAACACATTTTATGTCCACTTACAATTCATCTCAACCTTCCTTTACTTCATATACATTTGTCCTGGTTTGACTTTTCCTTTAATTGGATCTAACATCTGCTTGGTTCCATCAGTTTTACGAGTAAAATTAATTCTTTAGCATATGTCCATTTTTACATATCTGTATATGGGTCACAATTTTACTTTCACACTGAAAAATCTCCTAACACTTCTCGCATGTTCTATTATTTCCTTTTACAATACCAGCCACTGCACGTGGGAGCACCTTCGCATGAGAGGAACTCATAAGCCCTGTCTCAGCGTTAATAAGCTTGGGGTCACTACTGAGTGGGGTTCATGTATCCACATATATTGCCTTCTGCCAGACCTCAGACATACTGTGCTGTTATTTTGATGACTCTTCCTATTTTTGACTTATCTGAAAAATAGGAATAATAACAGTACCCTTCTCAGAAATGTTGTAAACATATGTAAAATGTTTGCAGGACCTGGTACAGAGAAGCACCTGAGAAGTGTGAGATATTCCCACAACTGTTCACTATTTTTTCATACTTCCCAACTATGAAAATATGATTTCATATTTTACTGCCTGTGATTCAACCCAGGAAATTGCTTCTACTCTTTCAACTGTCTCATCTGACACTCAATACTTCTACCAAGATTTCAATTTTTAAAAAAATTTCATTGGCGTGTCATTGATTTAAAATGTGTACAGCACCCTGATTCAGTTATACAAATATATATGTATAACTATATGGGAGTGTATGTATGTGTATATATACTAGCTTCCAGGCTGGCTCAGTGGTAAAGAATCCACCTGAAAAATATAATAGATACAGGAGATTCAGGTTCGATCCCTGGATCAGGAAGATCTCCTGGAGGAGGAAATGGATGCAGTAATCTTGCCTGGAAGATCATAGACAGAGGAGCCTGGAGGGCTATAGTCCATGGGGTCACAAAGAGTTGGACATTACTGAGCACGTGCACATACACACATACATATTTTCTTTTTAAGATTCCTTTCCCTTATAGGTTATTACAAAATATTGAGAATACTTCCCTGTTCTATACAGTAGGTCCTTGTTGTTTATCTAGCTTATATACAGTAGTGTATGTTAATCCCAAACTCCTAATTTATCCCTCCTCCACCTTTCTCCTTTGATAACTCTAAGGTTTTTTTTTATGTTCATGAGTTTATTTCTGTTTTGTAGATAAATTGAGTTTTTTATGTGATGTCTATAATTTTCATTTCTATTAATTTTAGGTGATTTTTTTCAAAGCAGCTATTCAAAAAGTGTTTTGCTTTTTCCTTGCATTTTCAATTCTTGTACTTAAACATTATTTATTAGTTTCTATTATCTAAAATTCAGAACCGGATCTGCAGTTTGTTGTATCTGCTGATATTTGCTCCAAGAGAGCTGCTGTTTCTTTATATGTTTCTTTGTAAGCTTAATTTTCAACCATCTATTTGTGCGTGTCTGTTTACCTTTGAATTCCACTGCTATCTATATGTCTTCAACCCTGATGGTCTTTGCAACATTTGCTGTAAAATCTAATGAAGGCCTATGCAAAGAACTTAGGAGATACAAATGCAGCCACAGTGTTGGTGGAAACAAAGGACAGGTGGGGGAAGAGCAGAGCCCTGTGGCTGTCCCCTCACAGCCTTCTGCCCCGACTCTGGGACACCAACCACTGCAGTTTGTGCTATTTGTCAGGTGGCAGAAAACTCAAGGCTCAAACACCGATGCACCACCAAGGAGCTTGGACAGCACATATCTTGTCTTCCAGATGCCACAGACTGGAATGAATCTTCAGTCTCCAAGCCCCTGGTTGTGACATGGAACTTCCCCTCGCATAGCCAGAAACAGGTTAGCTTCATGTTCACCTTCCTGCACTGAGAAGGAGATACTCCTCTGGCCCGCTTCTCAGAGAGGGCAGTCCTTCAAAGGCAGTACCTGCTCAGTCCCGGCCCACCTCGTCTGAGAGGGCAGGGCCCAGGTCTCACCCCTGCCTCCCTAGTTTTTGTGTAGTGTTAGTTGCTCAGTCATATCTGACTCTTTGTGACTTCTCTGTCCTTGGGATTCTCCAGGCAAGAATACTGGAGTGGGTTGCAATTTCCTTCTCCAGGGATCTTCCTTCCTGACTTGGGGATCAAACACAGGTTTTCTGCATCACAGGCGGATGCTTTATCGTTTGAGCTGCAAGGAAGCTCCCTACAGGGAAGCTTCCTCCCTAGGAGAGCTTTTTTGTGCCTAGGACACAGGACTGCTCCCTGAGCTCCAGGGCTACATGTGGGGAAAGCACTGGCCTCTGCCCTCCTGGGCTGCTCAGAGCCCCTGCAGTTCCTCAACACAGAGGTGGGGCAGCCTACTGTATGAATGTGAATGAGGCCGTGAAGTAAAAGTGAATTCTCCATTTCTTAAGCTGTGCAACCTGTGACACCCTTTCTTTCCAGGGCCATGAAACCTAGGGAACAAGAGAAAGCTAGCCACCTCCGCCACGGAAGGGAGAGCTTCTGCCACTGGTGCTCTGGGTTACTGTGCACACAAGGACTGTGCATCAGGTGCAGAAATTCTCACAGGAGTGAAGGTGACCAGAAAATACAGAAGGAAAGGTGTGGACTGTGCGCTCTGCCCACCTGGGCTCGTGGCCTCTGAGCAGGCATGCAGGCCACTGTGAGAACCTCCCGCCTAACTGGGTCCACCAAGTCCATGCCTGAAGTTCCCAGTAAATGGCTGATAAGTGACCAGACTAATTTTTTAAGGGAGCTTTTCCTTTAGGTGAATAATATAAAGAAATTCATCAACAACAATCTGAATAAATATGAAATCTAAATAAACTAAGCACATGTTTTTGAAAACTACCACTTAGTATGACAGTATAAATAAAATCTAAAAATGAAAACTCAGAAACATTGTTTTTACCTTCAAGAAGTTAATCTATAAATGTCCTGCCTAAAGTTATACTAAATATTTCCACCAAAACACTGAAGCAAGAAGGTTAATAATGAAAAAAAAAAAAAAAAACTTGGTTTAGATTAAGTGGAACATATCATCAGGGACCTAATTTGCTTACAAGTAAACCAGGCCTGTATAATGTGTTTGGAAAGAAATTTCACTTGGGCCTGCTGCTGGAGTGTGAGGGCTACTCGAATTCTGTTTGGAGGCTTCTTTGATCTCACAGAGTAGACATCATGAGCAAAGCACACCCTCCCGAGTTGAAGAAATTTATGGACAAGAAGTTATCATTGAAATTAAATGGTGGCAGACTTGTTCAAGGAATATTGTGGGGATTTGATCCCTTTATGAATCTTGTGATAGATGAATGTGTGGAGATGGCAACTAGTGGGCAACAGAACAACACTGGAATGGTGGTAATACGAGGAAATAATATCATCATGTTAGAAGCCTTGGAACGAGTATGAACAATGGCTGTGTTCACCAGAGAAATCAACGCTTTCATGTGTCCCCTCTCCACATTTTACTACCAGAAAAATTGGGTTGTGTACATTTTCTTACTGGACTATTTTGTTAAATAAACTTTTGTAATAGCCAAAAAAAAAAAAAAAAGAAATTTCATAAAATGGAACAAGAGGATTTAAGAACCTTAAAAAGCCCATATTTCATCTGGAAAAATGTATATGATTAAAATAAATACAGTCACAAATATGTTTATTATCATTTCCAAAAAAACAAAAATTAGAGCTCAGACTTTCAGTTATGGATAGAATAGACACTTACTTATTTGCATGGACTGAACTGCCCTCTCCCCAAATTCATATGTTGCTGGAGTCCTAACTCCCAGTATGACTACATTTGGAAATAGGATCTTTTAGGAGGTAATTAAGGCTAAGTGCAGTCATAAGGATGGAGTCCTAATCCAATATGACTAGTAGCCTTGTAAGAATAGGCTAAATTAGTATTCATCTTCTCTCTCTTCTCTTCCATACGAGGACACAATGAGAAGCCAGGAAGGGAGGTTTCTCCTGGGAAAGAATTGGCTGCCTATTGATCTTGGATTTCCAGCCTCCAGAACTGGGAAAAATAAAAGTCTCCATTTTTATGTATTCATTACAGTCACTTAAGAATTTTGTGGAACAACAGTTCCACAAAATATATATATTTATTTATATATAGATAAATAAGAAATAAAGTGCAGTGGTCTGGGTATTCGGCCCTAAGTAAATACCTACTTTGGGGAAAAAAATGCCCAGAGTGTGATATTTTGTTATTAGTGTTTTACAGCACTATTACTTCCATTAACTATGCCCAAAACTCTTAACATAATATATAAACACACATAAGGCCACTGTGAAAGTGCAGTGAAGAAAGCAGAAGGGCTAACACGAGGACTCTGGGCTTTCCATTTGTCTCATATTCCAAACTGAGTCCTGAAGAATCATCAAAAGTGTAGACAAAACCAACAAAAACACCTTGAGAAAAGCCAAATGACCAGGAAAGGGCAACCAGAGAGACAGAAGACAAAATAAGTATAAGTCCCACCTCAGCTAAACACCAAAGGATAAACTCATGTTCTACCACCAACCTGATCGACTGTGGACTGTAGGCTGCCAACCAAATTACATATTCCAAGAAAATGTTATTACAACAAGCAAGATTTACAATATTATTTCCAGATAAATTAGACTTTAGACGAAAGAAAATTACAAAGGGCAGATAATAAATCTACATACTGATAAAAATTCCATCTACCAAGAAGACACAGCAATCATACACGCTTTCCCAAACAAACAAGCTGAAAAATATATGAACCGAATCCAGAAAGAAGTTCAAAAAAAAAGAGACAGACAAATCCACATTCTTCAACACTCCTCCTCAATACTTGATAAGAGGACAACTAGCAAAGTCTAGAACACACACCATCAACAAATAGGACCTAACTGACAGAAAACACTTCCCCAACACAGCAAAAACAATGTTTTCAAGTCCCCATGGAACATACGCTAGACAGATCACAACTTGTGCCATAAAATCCTCAACAAATTTAAAAGAATTTAAACCATACAGAATGTGTGATTTCTGTCTGCAATGGAATCAAATTAAAAACAAGTTTAAAAAAAAGGAGATAAGAGGAAAATTTCCAAACACTCGGAATATAAACACCATTAAAAAAAAAATCTATGAGTCAAAAACAAATGCTAGAGAGAACTCAAAAGATAAACTGAACTGAAGAAAATAAAAATACAACACACCAAAATTTGTGAAGTGCAGGTAAAGAACAGAGAGGGAGACTTGTTGTTGTTCAGTCACTAAGCCATTTATGATTCTTTGTGACCTCATGAACTGCAGCATGCCAGGCTTCCCTGTCTTTCACTATCTTCCAGAGTTTGCTCAGACTCAAGCCCATTGAGTCAGTGATGCCACCAAACCATCTCATCCTCTGTTGTCCCCTTCTCTTCTTGCCCTCAATCTTTCCTAGCTATCAGGGTCTTTTCCAAACGAGTTGGCTCTTCGCATCAGGTGGCCAAAGTATTGGAGCTGCAGCTTCAGCATCAGACCTTCCAATGAATAGTCAGGGTTGATTTCCTTTAGGATTGACTGGTTTGATCTCCTTGTTGTCCAAGGGACTCTCAAGAGTCTTCTCCAGTACCACAGTTCAAAAGCATCAATTCTTTGGCACTCAGCCTCCTTTATGGTCCAACTCTCACATCCGTACATGACTACTAGAAAAACCATAGCTTTGACTATACTGCCCTTTGTTGGCAAAGTGATGTCTCTGCTTTTTAACATGCTGTCTCGGTTTGTCACAGCTTTTCTTCCAAAGAGCAAATGTCTTTTAATTTCATGGCTGCAGTCTGCAGTGATTTTGGAGTCCAAGAAAATAAAATCTTTCACTGTTTGCACTTTCCCCTCCATCTATTTGCCATGGAGTGATGGGATCGGATGGCATGATCTTCGATTTTTGAATGTTGGGTTTTAACCAGCTCTTTCATTCTCCTCTTTCACATTCATCAAGAGGCTCTTTATCTCCTCTTCACTTTCTGCCTTTATTATAGTATCATCTGCATATCTGAGGTTGTCAGTATTTCTCCCGGCAATCTTGATTCCAGTTTGTGCTTCATCCAGCCTGGCATTTCACATGACGAACTCTGCATGTAAGTTAAATAAGCAGGGTGACAAAATACAGCCTTGACGTACTCCTTTCCCAATTTTGAACCAGTTGGCTGTTACATGTCTGGTTCTAACTGCTGCTTCTTGACCTGCATACAGATTTCTCAGGAGGCAGGTAAGGTGGTCCGGTATTCCCATCTCTTTAAGAATTTTCCAGTTTGTTATGATCCACACAGTCAAAGGTTTTTGGCGTAGTCAATGAAGCAGAAGTAGATTTTTTTTCTTTTTAATTTACTTTTCTTAGAGTTTTTTCTGTGATCTAGCAGATGTTGGCATTTTGATCTCTGGTTCCTCTGCCTTTTCTAAATCCAACTTGTACATCTGGAAGTTCTCAGTTCATGTATTGTTGAAGTCTAGCTTGAAGGATTTTGAGCACTACCTTGCTAGCATGTGAAAGGAATACAATTTTGAGGAAGTTTTAACATTCTTTGTCTTGGGATCAGAATGAAAACTGACTTTTTACAGTGCTGTGGCCACTGCTGAGTTTTCCAAATTTGCTGGCATATTGAATGCAGCACTTTAACAGCATCATCTTTTAGGGTTAGAAATAGCTCAGCTAGAATTCCATCACCTTCACTAGCTTTATTCATAGTAATACTTCCTAGGGCTCTCTTGACTTCACATTCCAGGATGTCTGGCTCTAGGTAAGTGACCACACCATCATGGTTATCTGGGTCATTAAGACCTTTTCGTACAGTTCTTCTGAGTATTCTTGCCACCTCTTCTTAATACCTTCTGCTTCTGTTATGTCCTTGCTATTTCTGTCCTTTAGAGTGCCCATCTTTGCATGAAATGTTCCCTTGGTATCTTTAATTTTCTTGAAGAGATCTCTAGCCTTTCGTATTCTTGTTTTCTTCTATTTCTCTGCATGGTTCACGTAAGAAGGCTTTCTTGTCTCTCCTTGCTATTCTCTGGAACTCTGCATTCAGTGGGTCTATCTTTCCTTTTATCCTTTGCTTTTCATATCTCTTCTTTTCACAGCTATTTGTAAGGCCTCCTCAGACAACCACTTTGCCTTCTTGCATTTCTTTTCCTTGGGCATGGTTTTAGTCATCACCTCTTGTGCAATGACCTGAACCTCCACCCATAGTTCTTCAGGCACTCCAACTCCCAGATTTAGTCCCTTGAATCTATTTGTCATCTCCACTGTATAATCATAAGAGATTTGATTTAGGTCATAAATGAATTGCCTAGTGGTTTTCCCTACTTTCTTCAATTTGAGCCTGTATTTTGCAGTAAGGAGTTGATGACCTGAGCCACAGTAAGCTCTAGGTCTTTTATCTGCTGACTGTATACAGCTTCTCCATCTTTGGCTGCAAAGAATACAATCCATCTGCTTTTGGTATTGACCAGAGAGGGAAATGTATAGTAGTAAATGCTTACACTAGAAGAAATCTCAAGCCTGTAACTCCATGCTCACTCTTCAAGTAACAAGAAAGGAGAAGCAAAAAATAAACCTATAAAAGTAGAGAGAATGAAATAATAAATGTAGGAAGAAAAATCAATGAAAGTAAGAAAATAAAAACAATAGGGAAAATCAATGAAACAAAAATCTACTTCTTTGAAAAGATCAATTAAATGGACAAGCCAATATCACAAATGAATTTGAGTATATTACTACAAGCCCTATACACATCAAAAAAATGACAAGGGAATGTTGCAAACAACTCTTCACATATGCATTTCACATTTTAGATGAAATAAACCAATTCCTTGGAAAAGCACAACCTACTGAAACTTAAATGAGAGAAAATAAACTGAACAGTCACAAAATTATTAAACAAACTGAATTAATAATTTAAAAATTCCTGAAAAGAATTCACTAGGTCCTGATAATTTCACTAGAAAATTCTACTGAACAATTAAGAAGGATTAATACCAGTTCTATAACTCTCTAACAGAAAGTAGAGGATGAGAGAATATCTATCCACTCATTTTAAGAAGCTAATACTGTTCTGAAAACAAAACCACAAAGATGATACTGAAAAAAATAATAAGAAAAAAGCTAGAAATGTATAGACTACATTCTCTCATAAACATACATAAAAATCCTTAACAAGAAATAAGCAAATACAATTCAACAGCATATATAAAGAATTATACACTTAACCAAGTGGAGTTTATTCCATGATTGCAAGGCTGGTTGAGCATTTCAAAACTGGTCATTGAATAAACCATGTGTGTGTTATGTTAGTCGTTCAGTCGTGCCCGACTCTGCAACACCATGGACTGTAGCCTGCCAGGCTAAACAATAAAAAGCACATGCTTATATCAACTGATGCAAAAAAAAAAAAGGGACTGATAATTAACATTCATACAGAATGAAAACTGTCAGAAAACTGGAATTAGACAGGGACTTTTTCAGCCTGATAAAGAACATCTACCAAAAAGAGAAAAAGAAAAACACAACTAGTATAATGGTGAAAGACTGAGTGCCTTCCCTCTAAGATCTTGAGCTAGGCAGAGATATCTGCTTTCAACAGTCTTATTCAAAATAATACTGGAGTCCTCACCAGGAGAGCAGAGGAAATAAAGGCATACAGACTAGAAAGAAACAAAACTGTCTTATTTGCAGTTAACATGGTGATAGAAATAATTTACATGACTATGTGGACAGCCCCAAGAAATCACTAACAGCAACAACAAAACCCCACAAGTCCAAAAACTAATACATGAGTGGAGCAAAGTCAGAAGATACAAGATCAATATTAAAAACGAATTGTGAAGGAGGGTTCGAGATGGTGGCATAGGATGATTCTGAACTCATCTCCTTCCACAGACACAACAGATCCACAACTACACATGGGATAATCTCCTCACAAAGGGGCCTGAAACCTGGATGAACAGCACCTACACAACAAAGGGTAAAAGGACAGCATTGAGATAGTGAGGACATGCACAGAGCTGTCTCACCAAGAAAGAAAGAAATCACGTCCTGGCTGCAGTGACCCACAATTGAGAAGGATCACAAAGGTCTTGATCTCTCTTCTCTGAGGAGTAAGGGACTCAAGTTCCATATCATGTACCTTGACCCCTAGGTCCTGCACAGGAGAGATGAGTCCCCCAAACACCTGATTTTAAAAACCAAAAGAGAGTGCTCACGTTGGCAGCACATATACTAAAACTGCAACAATACAGAGAAGATTAGCACGGTCCTTGAACAAGGAAGATGCACAAATTTGTGAAGCATTCCTTATTTTTTGCCTTATTTACAAAACAGAAACATACTCGCAGACATAGAAAACAATTTTATGGCTACCAAACAGGGAGGAAAGGGATAAATTAGGATTTGGGGATTTACATATATATACTACTATATATAAAATAAGCGCAAGAAACTACTGTTTAGCAAAAGGTACTATACTCAATATCTTGTAATAACCTTTAGTGGAAAATAATCTGAAAAAGAATATATATATATATATATATATATGCATACATATATATATGTATGTGAATCATTTTGCTATACACCTGGAATCAACACAACATTATAAATTAACTACAGTTCAATTTTTTTAAAAAGCTGAAAGGGAATTCATCTAGAAAAACCACAGAAGTGAGAGAATAGAAGACTTGCTCTTAAAGGGCCCACATGCAGACTCACCCAACTCCAAAACCAGCATGAAAACACCAGATTAAAAAGCATATGTACTGCAGGTCAAAGGAAACCACTTACCAAGCTTGAAGCATCATCAGAGAGGCAGGAACCAGTTCAGATGCTCCCGGGAGACTAGGAGACATTGGCAGCAACCATTTTTGCCATTTCAGGGTACCTTGATAATTAGCAGGCACCATTTTGAAATTCTCCAAGTTTAGAGCACCAGTGAGTGTGTCCCGCTGAGAGTTCCATCCACTCCTGCACATCAGCCAAGTGACAGCCTTGCCTATCAGTGGTGCAGCCCTTGCAGGAAGGTCTCAAAGCCAGTCTGGAGGGTGTACCTCATCCACCAGCACAGCACGGCACCCGTGGCTATGTCCCCCAGCCATCTGGGGGGTCAGCCCAGCTCACGAGCCTGCCACAGAAGCAGCTATGGCCCCACAAGAAAGTGGGGTACATGCAGCCCACGTGGAAGACACCTGAATGCCTGGCTCTAGTGGCCAGGCAGAAATGCACCTCTGAGCCCCACAGCGCATTTCCTAAATAAGGTCACTCCTTCAAGACTGGGACGGATAGCTGATTCACCTAATACACAGACACAAACACAGAGAATTAAGAAAAATGAGACAGAGGAATATGCTCCAATGGGAAGAATAAGACAACATCTCAAAAATAACTAAATAAAGTGGAAATAAGCACTCTATCTGCTAAAGAGTTAATAGTAATAGTTATATAGATGACCACCAAACTCAGGAAATAAATGGATGGGCACAGTGAGAATGTCAACAGAGATAGAAAATATAAGAAAGTACCAAATAGAAGTTACACCTAAACTGAAAGATACACTAGAGGAGTTCACCACAGCAGACCGGATGAGCTAGAAGAACAAATAAGCAAACTGGAAGATAAAGTGATTGAACGCATCCAGACAGAACAGTAAAATGAAAAAGAACTTAAAAAGTGAAGACACCTAAAGGGAGCTTTGAGACAACATCAAGCAGAAGAGAAATTTGCATTATAGAGGTTCCAGATGGAGAGGATAAAGAAAAAGGACCAGAAAAATTATTTGAAGAAATAGTGGCTGAAAACTTCCCCAACGTGTGAAAGGAAATAGACATCCAGAGAAGTGCAGATGATTTCAAATAAGATGAATCTATAGACACACACACCAAGACATAATAGAATTAAAATAACAAAAGTTAAGGATAAAGAGGAAATTCTAAAAGGAGAAAGAGAAAAACAAGGTAACATACAAGAGGTCTATCAGTAGAATTCTCAGCGGAAACTGTACAGACCAGAAGGGAGTGGCATGATATACTAACAAACAGTGCTGAAAGTAAAAAAGAAATAAATGAAAGAAAGAAAGAAAAATTCTAGCCATGACTCTCTGCCTAGAAAGCTTATCATTCAGAACTGAAGAAGAGATCAAGAAAGAGAGATCAAGATAGAGAGATCTCTCAATAAGAGATCTTATTTTAAGATAATTAAAGCTAAAGGAGTTCATCATCACTAAACCAACCCAACAGGAAATGTTAAAGGGACTTTTTAAGCTGAAAAGAGAAAAAGAAATGGCATAATTAATAATAAGAAAATATACAAAAGTAAAAATCTCACTGAAAAGGTTAACATATAATAAACACAGTGAACTAGTCCCTTATAAAATAAGCAGGAAGGTCAAAAGACAAAAGCAATAAAATTAACTAAAATTAAAATAATTACTTAAGGGATGCATAAAATAAAGAGATTTAAAGTGAGTCACTGAAAGTATAAAATATGGGGATTCCTATGTTTAATCACTCAGTCATGTCTGACTCTTTGCGACCCCGTGGATTGTAGTCTACAGGTTCCTCGGACCTTGAGATTGTTCAGGCAAGAATACTGGAGTGGGTTGCCATTTCCTCCTCCAGGGGATCTTCTTAGCCCAGGAATAAAACATGGAAGAGTATCCAAAAAACAGAGTTTTGGAGTGTATTCAAATTTAAGTTGCTACCAACTTAAAACAGGCTAATTGTATAGCATGTTATAAGTGAACATCACAGTATGGCAACACATACCTATTGATACACTTTGAATGTAACTGGACTAAATTTATCAATCAGAATACATACAGTGGATGAATGGACAGAAAAAAAAGAAAAAGACCAAAATACAGGCTGCCTACAAGAGACGCAATTCAGAAGAAAGGACACACACAGACTAAAACTGAAGAGATGGAAAAAGGTATTCCATGCAAAGGGAAAGGAAAAGAAAGCTGAAATAGCCACACTCACATCAGACAAAATGGAATTTAAAACTAACAGTGAAATACAAGACAGAGAAGGGCATTATATAACAATAGGGTTGCTACTGAGCAACCAATGGGTCATCTATGAAATCAAAAATTATCTAGAGAGAAATGAAACAGAAATATGACATACTAAAATCCATGGGATACAGTAAAGAGAAGATTCTACACATGGACATCACCAGATGGTCCACACTGAAATCAGACTGATTATATTCTTTGCAGCCAAAGATGGAGAAGCTCTATACAGTCAGCAAAAACAAGACCAGGAGCTGACTGGCTCAGATCATAAACTTGTTATTACAAAATTCAGACTTAAATTGAAGAAAGTAGGGAAAACCACTAGACCATTCAGGTATGACCTAAATCAAATCCCTTACAATTACACAGTGGAAGTGACAAACAGATTCAAGGGATTAGATCTAATAGAGTTCCTGAAGAACTATGGACAGAGGTTCGTAACATTGTACAGGAGGCGGTGATCAAAACCATGCCCAAGAAGACATGCAAGAAGGCAAAATGGTTGTCTGAGATGGTCTTGCAAGCAGCTGAGAAAAGAAGAGGAGCAAAAAGCAAAGGAGAAAAGCAAAGATACATCCACCTGAATGCAGAAATCCAAACAATAGCAAAGAGAGATAAGAACGCCTTCCTCAGTGATCAATGCAAAGAAATAGAGGAAAACAATAGAATGGGAAAGACTAGAGATCTCTTCAAGAAAATCAGAGATACCAAGGGAACATTTCATGCAAAGATGGGCACTATCAAGGACAGAAACAGCAAGAATGTAACAGAAGCAGAAGATATTAAGAAGAGGTGGCAAGAATACACAGAAGAACTGTACAAAGGAGATCTTAATGACCCAGATAACCACAATGATGTGATCATTCACTTAGAGCCAGACATCCTGGAGTGTGAAGTCAAGTGGGTCTTAGGAAGTATCACTATGAACAAAGCTAGTGGAGGTGATGGAATTCCAGCTGACCTATTTCAAATCCTAAAAGATGATGCTGTGAAAGTGCTGCACTCAATATGCCAGCAAATGTGGAAAACTCAGCAGTGGCCACAGGACTGGAAAAGGTCAGTTTTCATTCCAATTCCAAAGAAAGGCAAAGCAAAAGAATGTTTAAACTACCGCACAATTGCATTCATCTCATACACTAGCAAAGTAATCCTCAAAATTCTCCAAGCTAGGCATCATTAGTACATGAACCAAGAATGTCCAGATGTTGAAGCTGGATTTAGAAAAGGCAGAAGAACCAGAGATCAAATTTGCCAACATCCATTGTATCATAGGAAAAGCGAGTTCCAGAAAAACATCTATTTCTGCTTTATTGACTATGCCAAAGCCTTTGACTGTGTGGATCATTACAAACTGGGGAAAATTCTTCAAGGGACGGGACTACCAGACTACCTGACCTGCCTCTTGAGAAATCTGTATTCAGGTCAAGAAGCAACAGTTAGAACTGGACATGGAACAACAGACTGATTCCAAATTGGGAAAGGAGTATGACAAGGGTGTATATTGTCACCTTGATTATTTAACTCATATGCAGAGTACATCATGTGAAATGCTGGACTGGATGAAGCACAAGCTGGAATCAAGACAGCCAGGAGAAATATTAATAACTTCAGATATGCAGATGACACCACCCTTATGGCAGAAAGCAAAGAGTAACTAAAGAGCCTCTTGATGAAAGTGAAGAAGGAGAGTGAAAAAGCTGACTTAAAACTCAACATTCAAAAAACTAAGATCACGGCATCCTGTCCCATCACTTCAAGGCAAATAGATGCGGAAACAATGAGAGACTTTATTTTCTCGGGCTCCAAAATCACTACAGATGGTTACTGCAGCCATGAAATTAAAAGATGTTTGCTCCTTGGAAGAAAAGCTATGACAACCCTAGACTGCATGTTAAAAAGCAGAGACATTACTTTACCAACAAAAGTCCACATAGTCAAAACTATGATTTTTCCAATAGTCATGTATGGATATGAGTTGGACCATAAAGAAAGCTGAGTGCCTAAGAATCGATGCTTTTGAACTGTGGTATTGGAGAAGACTCTTGAGAGTCCCTTGAACCACAAGGAGATTAAACCAGTCCATCCTAAAGGAAATCAGTCCTGAATATTAAATGGAAGGACAGATGCTGAGGTTGAAGCTCCAATACTTTGGCCACTGGATGTGAAGAACTGACTCATTGGAAAAGACCCTGATATGGGGAAAGATGGAAGGCAGCAGGAGAGGGGAACAACAGAGGATGAGACAGTTGGATGGCATCACCAACCCGATGGACATGAGTTTGAGCGAGCTCTGGGAGTTAGTGATGGACAGAGAGGCCTGGCGTGCTGTAGTCCATGGGGTGGCAAAGAGTCAGACATGACTGAATGACGGAACTGAACTGAAAGCAACTTTAAAAGTTCACGTCAATACAGGTTTGGCTCATAAAACAAGAAAAATTTCTCCAAAGTAATCTAACTTTACACGTAATGGGACTAGGAAAAGAAGAGCAAAAAAAGCTCAGAATTAGTAGAAGAGAGGAAATAATAAAGCTTAGGGCAGATATGAAAGGAACAGAGAAAAAACTAGTAGAAAAGATCAATGAAATGAAGACCTGGTTCTTTGAAAAGAAAACCAAAATGAACAAACCTTTAGCTAGAGTAACCAAAAAAATAAATAAAAAAGAGAGAGAGAACTCAAATAAATCAGAAATGAAATGAAAGAAAAAATGCTACAGCCTCAGAAATATAAAGGATCATGAGAGATCCAACAAATAATTATGTGCCAACAAGTTGGATAATCTAGAAGAAAGGGATAAATTCACAGAAACATATAACTTCCAACACTGAATCTTAATGATATAGAAAATCTGAAAAGATGAATCAATAGCAAAAAGACTAAAACTGTAATAAAAAAATACAATAAAAAACCCAGGACCAGATGGCTCACTGGCTAATTGCACAGAGTATTTCAAGAAGATTTAATATCCATCTTTCTCAAACTCTTCAAAAACTGAAGAGAAGAGAGACTTCCCACATATATTTTACATAGGAAGCATTACTATGATACCAAAACCATATGAGGGCATGACAGAAAAAAACTAAAGGCCAATATACTTGATAAATATGTATGTAAATATCCTCAATAAAATATTAGCAAATTTAATCCAAGATCATATATGATAACCACGTGAGATTTATTCCAAGGATGAAAGAATGGTTCAAATTCATGTATCAATCAATGTGATACATCAAAATGTATCAATAGATGTATAATCTCAATAGATGCAGAACAGAATCTGACACAGTTCAACAACTATTGATGATAAAAATTCGCAACAAAGTGGCCACAGACATAATACACCCCAACTCAATAAAATCCACATGTGACAAACCCACAGCTAACATCATACTCAATGGTGAAAAGCCAAAAGATTTTCCCCTAAGATCAGTAACAGGATAAGGGCATCTCTTCTTGCCACTTTTATTCAGCACAGTTTCAGATGTCCTAACCCAAAGCAATTAGGGGAAAAAAAAGAAATGAAAGGCATTCAAATCAGAAAGAACAAAGTAAAACTGCCACTACTTATAGATGACATGATACTATATAGATATAACTTAAGTTTCCATCACAAATAATCATGAATAACCAAAACAATCTTGACAAAGAAGAAGAAAGCTGGAGGAACCATGTACCTTGATTTCAAACTACAATACAAAGCTCTAGTAATGAAAACTGTATGGTACTGGCACATAAACAAACACACAAGTCAATGGAATAGAATTGAAAGTCCCAAAATATACTCACACATATATGGACAATTAATTTACAACAGAGGGGCAAACAACATATAATGGAGAAATGATAGTCTATTAGATAAACGGTGGGAAAACTTGGCAGACATGCAAAACAATGAAACCAGTCCACTATCTTACACCATCTGTGTGTGCACGAAGTGGCTTCAGTTGTGTCTGACTCTGTGACCTTATGAACTGTAGCCTACCAAGCTCATCTGACCATGGGATTCCCCAGGCAAGAATACTGGAGTAGGTTCCATTTCCTCCTCCAGGGGATCTTCTCAGCCCAGGAAGTAAACCCTCATCTCTTATGTCTCCTGCAGTGGCAGGCAGGTTCTTTACCACTAGCGGCCACCAGTGGGTTACAGTCCATAGGGTCACAAACAAAGGGCTACATCACACTAAAAAGCTTCTGAAGAGCAAAGAAAATTACCATCTAAATAAAAAGGCAACCTCCTGAAGGTAAACAGATATTTGTAAATTATATATTTGATATGGAGTTGATATCAAAAATATATAAAGAACTCACACAGTAGATGGCAAAGAATTAAGACATGGAGATCATTTTCCTCCCCCAAAATACATCGAAAATACATCTGCATGTGGAACAACTCCTACAGAACACCTGCTGAAAGCTGGCAGAAGACGTCAGACTTCCAAAAAGGTAAGCTAAACTCCGTATAAAGCAGTAGGGAAAAGGCAGTAAGAAAATAGAGAGACAAAGCAGACACCTTGGGGAGGGAGCTGTGAAGGTGGAAAAGTTTCTATACACTTGGAAACTTCCTCAGGGGCAGGGACAGGAGGGAGATACAGAACCTCAGAGACGAGCACAGCAACAAGTGCGTGCAAGACAAAGCAGAGAGAATTCGAAAGAAATCAAAGTTGACCAGCACTTCTCAGCCAAGAAGTTGTTTGCACACTCAAATGACGAGTACGGGTTCCTTCAGGGGTTGGACTCCAGGGAGAGGAATGGGGTTGACAACTGTGGAGATACTCTGAAGGGGTTAATACAACACAGTCGAGGGAGTCCAGGGGAAAACCTGGGTCTGCCAGAGAGGCAAGAGATCATTGTCCCAGAAACCCTCTAACTCCATGTACCCAGATCATAGGACCACCCCCACCACCACTTTGAGAGTGCTATAGGAGGGATGAGCTGGCTGGGGTCTGTGACTGCAGAGGAGGGCATGATGACCACCTCAGCAGCTGCCAAGCTGTATGCAGGGGCAGGTCACTACCCACAACTTTCAGGGAGCCTTTGCATCTTGGCTTTTCCTAGGAATCCATGACCCAAGGCCAATTCATCTGGGAGAGCACACAACATGGCTTAGCCTGTAGCAACATCTAGTAGGCCTCTACCACCTGAGGCACCCCCTGAACATCCCAATGGTGGCTATCTTATCCCTCCCTCTCCCCAGTCCAACTGAGCAAGTGAGTCTTAATAAGGGAACAGACACCAGAGGGCAGCCTACAACGAGGGGTGGGGCCCAAACAAAAGCAGAGCACCAAGGGGCTGTGACCAAGAGGAGGAAGGGAATTCACTCCTGCAGCAGCAGGTGCAGTGGATTATCCCCACAACTAGCTTGAGACTCTGGACTTGTGAACCTTGTGAACAAGCTGGACTAAGGCCAGATCTGAGTAGGAGCTGACCCCACAGTGCCCACAGCAAGTCCAGAAACCATACAATAAATACCAGAGGATTTTCTGAGTAGATAGATTGACTGGAGCACACTGTATGGTGAGGACAGCTGACATCACAAGGTAATATTCTCATTATTTTTTGTTCAGTCACTAAGTTGTGTCTGACTCATGGTGACCCATGGACTGCAGCCTGCCAGTCTCCACTGTTCTCCACCATCTCCTAGAGTTTCTTCAAATTCGTATCTATTGCATCAGTGATGCTATCTAACCATCTCATCCTCTGCTGCCCCCCTTCTCTTTTACCTTCAATCTTTCCCTACATCAGGGTCTCTTCCAATGAGTTGGCCTTTCACATTATGTGGCCAAAGTAATAGAGCTTTATTGTCAGCATTAGTCCTTCCAATGAATATAAAGGGTTGATCTCCATAGGGCTGATCTCCTTGCAGTCCAAGGGACTGTCAAGAGTCTTCTCAAGCATCACAATTTGAACACATCAGTTCTTCAGAGCTCATCCTTCTTTATGGTCAAACGCTCATATTGATACATGACTATTGGAAAAAAAAACATCGCTTTGAATATATGGAGCTTCACTGGCAAAGTAATATATCTGCTTTTTAATAAGCTGTGTAAGTTGGTTATAGCTTTCCTTCCAAGGAGCAAGCATCTTTTAATTTCATGGCTGAAATAATAGTCTGCAGTAATTTTGGAGCCCAAGAAAATAAAATCTGTCACTGCATCAACTTTTTCCCCTTCTGTTTGCCATAAAGTGATGGGATATATACATACATACATACATATATATATATATATATATATATATACATATATATATATACACACACACACAATTATCACTGATTTGTGTTGTTGTATGGCAGAAGCCAATAAAAAATTGTAAAGCAATTTTCCATCAATTAAAAAATAATTTAAAATGTTAAAAAAAAGACCTCACACAAAAAAACAATAACAAAACAATACAATCAAAAATAGGCAGTGGATCTGAATAGATATTTTTCCAAGGAAGACACAGAAATGGCCAACAGGAGCATGAATGAAAAAAAAATGTGCAGCATCACTAATTATTAGGGAAATGCAAATCAAAACCACAAAGACATATCCTCTCACATCTGCCAGGATGGCCATCATCCAAAGGAGAAGAAATAACTAATGTTGGAAACGATATGGATGAAAGGCAATCTTCTTACACTGTTGGTGGGACTATAAATTGGTACAGCCACTATGGAAAATGGTAAGGAAATTCTTTTAAAAATTAAGACTAGAACTACCATATGGTCCAGCTATTTTATTTCTGGTCATTTATTCGAATAACCCAAGAACATTAATCTGATTAGATACAGTCACTTCTGTGTTCACTGCAGCATAATTTACAATAATCAAGATATCATAACAACCTAAGTGTCCACTGATGGAGAATGGATAAAGAAGACACACCCACACAATGGAATACTACTCAGTCCTCAAAAACAATGAAACCCTGCCATTTGCAACAATATGGATAGATCTTGAAGGTGAAATAAGTCAAACAAATACTGTATGATTTCACTCATGTGTGGAATCTAAACAAACTAATAATGGAACAAAATAAAGCAATACAAACTCATAGGTACAGAGATCAGATTAGTGGTTACCAAAGAGGAAGAGGGTTTGGAGGATGGGTAAAATAAGTGAAGTGGGTCAACTATATGGTGGTGGATGGTAACTAGACTTGTAGTGGTCATCACTTTGAAGTATATACAGATATCAGATTATAATGTATACCCCAAAGTAACAGACTGGTTCCAAATAGGAAAAGGAGTACATCAAGGCTGTATATTGTCACCCTGCTTATTTAACTTCTATGCAGAGTACATCATGAGAAATGCTGGGCTGGATGAAGCACAAGCTGGAATCAAGATTGCTGGGAGAAATATCAATAACCTCAGATATGCAGATGATACCACCCTTATGGCAGAAAGTGAAGAAGAACTAAAGAGCCTCTTTATGAAAGTAAAAGAGGAGAGTGAAAAAGTTGGCTTAAAGCTCAGCATTCAGAAAACAAGGATCATGGAATCCGGTCCCATTACTTCATGGCAAATAGATGGGGAGACAGTAGAAACAGTGTCAGACTTTATTTTGGGGGGCTCCAAAATCACTGCAGATGGTGACTGCAGCCATGAAATAAAAAGATGCTTACTCCTTGGAAGAAAAGTTCTGACCAACCTAGACAGCATATTAAAAAGTAGAGACATTACTTTGCCAACAAAGGTCCATCTAGTCAAGGCTATGGTTTTTCCAGTAGTCATTTATGGATGTGAGAGTTGGACTATAAAGAAAGCTAAGCACTGAAGAATTGATGCTTTTGAACTGTTGTATCGGAGAAGATTCTTGAGAATCTCTTGGACTGTAAGGAGATCTAACCAGTCCATCCTAAAGGAAATCAGTCCTGAATTTTCATTGGAAGGACTGATGTTGAAGCTGAAACTCCAATACTTTGGCCACCTGATGCAAAGAGCCGACTCATTTGAAAAGACCTTGATGCTGGGAAAGATTGAAGGTGAGAGGAGAAGGGGACAATAGAGGATGAGATGGTTGGATGGCATCACCGACTCAATGTACATGAGTTTGAATAACCTCCGGGAGTTGGTGATGGACAGGGAGCCCTGGCATGCTGCAGTCCATGGGGTTGCAGAGTCTGAGTGACTGATCTGAACTAAACTGATGTCTATAAGCAACCATGGAAAGTGAAAATTCAATATTATAAATTGCTGTAATTAAATGAAACTCTTAAATATAAATTTAATGAAACATTTATAGAACCTGTATGCTGAAAATTACAAAATACCCATAAAAAAAAATCATCGAGTTAAACCACAATCACACATTGGGAGAGGCAACGTAGTATGTCAATTCTCCCCCAAATAATCTGTAGGTTTAACAAAGTGGCTATCAAATTTCCAGTAAGGTTTTTGTAGACATAGACAAGGTCACTCTGAATTTATAGAGACATAGGAAAACTAACTAAAAGAGCTAAAACAATTTTGAAAAATAAGAATAAACTGAGAGGAAAAACACTATTTAATGTTAAGCCTTACTTAAAACTAAAGCAAGCAAGACAACATCGCACTAGTTGATGGAGGGACACTGATTAAAAGAACAGAACAGAGAACTCAACAGCAGACCCACACAGATATGCCCAACTGACTTTGACAAAGACTTAAGGCAATTCAAAGGAGGGATATTATAACCTTTTCAAAGAAAGGAGTTGGACAACCTGGAAAGCCATAGGCAAAAAGAATTCTGAATGAAGTCTCATATATTATACAAGAATTCACAAAAATAGCTCAAAAATGAATCACAGACTTGTATGTAATCCTTAACTATAAAACTCAGAAGGAAACAGGAGAGAATCTTCAGGACACAGGGGTAGGCTAAGATTTCTTAGACTCGATACCTAAACACAACCCATCAAGAAGAATCATTTAAATAAAAATGTTTAAAACGTTACTCTGTGAAAAATCCAGTTAAGAATCTGACAAGCTATAGAAGGATAAAAAGTATTTTCAACAGATATCCAACTAGACTCATAGTTAGAATATAATATATAAAGAATTATTAAAATGCAAGAGTAAATAATAAATAATAAAATCAGCAATGATCAAATTAGGAAAAAAGCAAAATAAATGAACAGATACTTGATTAAAGAGGATACTCATACCTAATAAATACATAGGAAAATGTTCAACATTTTCCCATCATTAGTCATTGTGGAAATGCAAACTAAAACCACAATATTACTACATACCTATGAGAATGACCAAAGTAATAAATAAGGATAACATCAAATCCTTGTGAAGATGCAGTATAGCTGAGTCATGTATTTCTGAGAATGTAAATGGTACAGGCCTACTGAAATGGATATATAGTTTCTTATAAAACTAAACAGCTATGAATTATACAACCCGGCAACTATACTCTTGTCTAATTTATACCAGAGAAATAAAAACTTATGTTCACATAAAAACCTGCACATGAATGTTCATAGTAGCTACATTTATAGAAGCTTAAAACTGTAAACACCATAAATGTCCCTCAATGAATGGATATTTAAACACATGTTGTACATCTATACTATGGAATGTTATTTAGCCACTCTCAAAAGGTTAAGAGTTCATTTATATAATATTACTGAAATGCCATAATTATATATATATATATATGTTCAATTCAGTTCAATTGCTCAGTTGTGTCTGACTCTTTGAGACCCCATGGACTGCATCACGCCAGGCCTCCCTGTCCATCCCCAACTCCCGGATATGTGTGTATGTGTATATATATATAAAATGACACCGCTATTGAGGGAAGAGGAGGATGGAAATGAAGCAATTAGACTTTGTAATGGTTATTGATACTAGTCGAACCATGAAGACTTTTTTTCACTTGCCCTTAGTCTGAAGTTGTTTTTTACATTAAGTGAGGTAAAGGGTCAACAAAGCCAAGACAAAAAGAAAATCACAACATCCTCTGGAAGGCCAGGAAGAGGCCACCTGCCACAACTCTTTAGAGGCACTCACTGGAAGTCTAGGGCTGCCCTCGTAGATCAGTAGTTAAAGAATCTGCCTGCAGTGCAGGAGACCTGGGTTCAATCCCTGGGTCAGGAAGATCCTCTGGAGAAGGAATGGCAACCCAATCCAGTATCCTTGCCTGGAAAATCCCATGGACAGAGGAGCCTGGTGGGCTGCAGTCCATGGGGTCGCAAAGAGTTGGGCATGACTGAGTGAGTAACACTTTCACTTTCTTTACTGGAAGTCTATAAAATGGAGCCCATTCTGTGTTCTGCTTACTAAGAACATCAAAGGAACTCTGTTATAGTCATAACACATCTTGCCTGTTGATTACAAAGTGGATAAGGAATCCTGTAACAATTCACTAAAGTTCTCTGAAACTACTGCATCCTGGAAAAATGAAAAGCAATACCCAGGTAAGTACCAGGGAGAAGCACTCAGATGGTTAGAATCAAGTCCCATCAGTTCTTTCATCATTGGCCACCAATAATTTAAGCATCCTTCATCATTCAGTTTCTCTCTCTCTCTCTCTCTCTCTCTCTCTCTCTCTCTCTCTCTCTCTCTCTCTCTGACAGCGAGACAAGAATTTAATTAAGGTTACTGTATGGGCTGAAATTCCTGATATCAAACTCCCAAATTCCTCCTCGGTTCAGTTCAGTCGCTCAGTCCTGTCCGACTCTGTGACCCCATGAATCGCAGCACGCCATGCCTCCCTGTCCATCACCAACTCCCGAGGTTCACTCAGACTCGCATCCATCGAGTCAGTGATGCCATCCAGCCATCTCATCCTCGGTCATCCCCTTCTTCTCCTGCCCCCAATCCTCCTAGTTTCCACCTGATTAAAGATATGTAAGTATATCTTGGGTATTCATGCCCCGCAGGTCAAAGTCTATCAAAGTTTGGTCCACGGGCCACTGGTAGCATATTCCTGAGCTGTACTCCACATCTGCTGTAGCCTACCCTGGGAGGGGTGGGGAGGTAGAGATGAAGCCCCTACAGCTAGCAAGTACTCAGGAGCTTCTTAGGCAGAGCAGAAGTCAGAAAATCCAATTAGAAAAGTCAAAATGAGTAGGAGGACCAAGGGTACCCATATGGGCTACAAGGACTCAGAGGACTACCCCAAAGAAAACTCTGAGCAGCCTGGGAATTTTTAAAGCTCGCTGACTGTCTCCTCATGAACCTTTGGACCTGGTGCAGGAGGACGGCAGATATCGCTAGCACGGGGGCAGAGCGGTTCTAGGTTCTAAATCCTGGTCCTGGAACTTCCCTGCAGCAATGGCACTTTTGTTTACATACTCTTTTAGGTGCGATAGCTCAGATGCTGCAGAGTCTGCCTGCAAAGCAGGAGACCCCAGTTCGTTCTGTGGGTTGGGAAGATACCCTAGAGAAGAGAATGGCTACCCACTCTGGTATTCTTGCCTGGATAATCCCATGGACAGAGGAGCCTGGTGGGCTATATATAATCACAGGATCGCAAAGAGTCGGACACGAAAGAGCAACTAACATTCACTTTTCTTATGTGCTTTGGTGAGTTTTTAATCCCAGATAGGCAAAGATGGATGAAATTCATAGACTTACTACATACTCATGTTAGACAAGGAAGCAAAGACATAATCTCAACAGAGACCGAACAACTGTTAAATTCAGCTCTCATGGGCTGGTGCAGTTGTCCCAGATTTACCCCTCAATATTTCACAGTTATCCTCCTCACTGTTTTCCATCTTGCTTCCCTGTTAGTCACTGATGTGTAGCTATTATTTCATCTTCCTTACTCAACTCTAGCTCCAAGTCTGTCAGCAGAATCTATTTTTAAGCCAATAATCAACTAGAAGTAACAGGCAGCCCTTGTGTCTTCCTGCTATATTTAGATCTCTTATTTTTCATTTTTTCTTGTCCGTGCTCTGGCTACACCCTCCAGCAGACTGCTGACAGAAGAGATATCTGCTGTCTTTGCCTTCTGTTTGACTTGGACGTGGATCTAAATTCTCAACTGCAAGTTTATGTTTGCTGCAGTTTTCCTGTGGATTGTGTTTATCCAATCATTAAAATTTCCTTTTAGTCTTGCCTTGTAATGTGTTCCATGAAGAATCAGAGCTGAATTTAATATTGTTTTTCTGACTCTGTTAATTCGTTTCTTTTTTTTCAACATGGATACAAACTAACGTGAACTGTTACTAAACCTACCAAATTAATCCATCCTTGCCTACCTGGAATAAAAATTATGTGGTATTTTTCATTCAGTGTGCTGCTGGAATTCATCAGGGTATCTGCATTCTTATTTACATGTTAAGATCTGTCAGCTGTTCCCTTCTGTTGAGATGTCTTCACCATGCTACCTAATATGTGTTAGCTTTATAAATTTGCCATTGTTTAATCCATGTTCCAGAATAATTTATTCAACATATATTTATCTATTCCTTGCTATGTAAAAAGGTACATTTTAAAATGTAAATATTTTCCAAACTTTTCCAATTTTATGTATTTTAAGTCTATTCTGATTTTATACTTCATAGGCATATTTAGTCATTTTTATTTCCCTACAAAATCACCTGCTACCATCAGGTGTTCAATTTACGTATATGTTCTTTCATTCATTCATTTTTTAGATGTTTTCAAAGAACTAGAATTTTCGTTTGGAATTTCCTTTTTTATAAATGTGTATGTTTTGTTTTGGCCTTGCAAAGATCAGATTTAGCAGTATTTTTATTCAACAAATAAAAACTAAAGACAAAGGACAAGAAAAGAAACAAAATGAGTATCTTTTATATTGATTAAAGGCAAGTTTACTGAGAAAACAGTGTGGTCTTGAACTGCTAAATCTGCTGTCTTTCTGTGGCATTTTACAGATACACCTTATTTGATGGCTTTATTTTCATTATGTTCAATCATTTTGATTAAAATCTATCTTATGAACATGTCATAAAGTTGGTTTTTGTTTGTTTGCTTTCAACCAATTAGAGACTCTATTTTGTTTTGGGAATTGTTATGGGACTTAAACCTACTTGCATTTTTCTAATTAGAGATTGTTTTACTTTCTGCTCTTCTGTAAGTTGTCTTTTTACTATTGATATTGCTTATTTTTCTATTCATGCATCAGGTGCACTGACAATTTTTTATTCCTTGTGTCTAGTGGTTTGGAAGCTATTACCACTTATTTTCCTCCATTAGCTACTCAGATATTTAACACATTGATTCACTTCTACTATTTAAAGTGCTGTGCCTTTGTGTATCTAACTAAGGTATGCGTATCATTCATTGACCAGAAAAGCCCCACAGCAAACTTCTACTGTTACTGCTCTGCGTCTCCATCTCTTACCAACCAATCTCTTGCTATTATTCATATTAAAATATTATCAAATATTTAAACTGAACTATGACTTTCAGAGGTTCTTTGTTAAAAATTTCAGACTGTACTCCAGTCAGTATTTGAACCAAGATTTTCTCTCCCTTTTCTTTCCCAGCTCAGCAAGTTGGAGATCCACTCCTAACCACGAAGCCAGCACCATAGGACACCCTCTGCCTCCAGCTCCACCTGACGAGTTTTGTTCCCAGAATTTCCCAACCCTCCCCAGCTACCTGGGGGAGGCAACGAAATCTTCCTTGGTTTATTCTTATATTGCTGAAATATATCCTTGAGTAATGCTTTTAGACGGAACTGAAATGACTTGAGTCTTTACAAACTTGAAACTTCCTTAGTTGGTTGTTGTTGCTGTTGTTGTTGTTTTTTGGTCTGCTGTGGTGAACTCCCCTAGTGTATTTTTCAGCTTATTTATAACTTCTCTTTGGTTGTTGTTATTCAGTCACTAAGTCATGTCAGACGCTTTGCAACTCCACAGACTGCAACATGCCAGGTTTCCCTGTCCTTCACTATCTCCCAGAGATTGCTCAAACCCATGTCCATTTAATCAGTGATGGCATACAACCATCTAATCCTCTGTTGCCCCCTTCTCCTCCTGCCCTCAGACTTTCCCAGCATCAAAGTCTTTCCCAATGAGCCAGCTCTTCGTATCAGGTGGCCAAAGTATCAGGGCTTCAGCTTTAGCATCAGTCCTTTGAATGAATAGTCAGAGTTGATTTCCTTCAGGATAAACTGGTTTGATCTTCTTGCAGTCCAAGGGACTCTCAAGAGTCTTCTCCAGCACCACAATTTGAAAGCATCAATTCTTCAGCGCTCAGCCTTCTTTATGGTCCAACTCTCACATCCACACATGACTATTGGAAAAACCGCAGCTCTGACTATATAGACTTCTGTCAGTAAAGTAGTATCTTTGGTTTTTAATATGCTGTCTAGGTTTGTCATAGCTTTCCTTCCAAAGAGCAACTGTCTTTTAATATCATGGCTGCAGTCACCATCCACAGTGAATTTGGAGCCTAAGAAAACTATCTGTTACTGTTTCCACTTTTTCCCTATTTATTTGCCATGAAGTGACAGGGCCAGTGGAAGTGAGAAATAGATTTAAGGGCCTAGATCTGATAGATAGAGTGCCTGATGAACTATGGAATGAGGTTTGTGACACTGTACAGGAGACAGGGATCAAGACCATCCCCATGGAAAAGAAACGCAAAAAAGCAAAATGGCTGTCTGGGGAGGCCTTACAAATAGCTGTGAAAAGAAGAGAGGTGAAAAGCAAAGGAGAAAAGGAAAGATAAAAGCATCTGAATGCAGAGTTCCAGAGAATAGCAAGAAGAGATAAGAAAGCCTTCCTCAGCGATCAATGGAAAGAAATAGAGGGAAACAACAGAATGGGAAAGACTAGAGATCTCTTCAAGAAAATTAGAGATACCAAGGGAACATTTCATGCAAAGACAGGCTCGATAAAGGACAGAAATGGTATGGACCTAACAGGAGCAGAAGATATTAAGAAGAGGTGGCAAGAATACACAGAAGAACTGTACAAAAAAGATCTTCATGAACCAGATAATCATGATGGTGTGATCACTCATCTAGAGCCAGACATCCTGGAATGTGAAGTCAAGTGGGCCTTAGAAAGCATCACTACAAACAAAGCTAGTGGAGGTGATGGAATTTCAGTGGAGCTATTTCAAATCCTGAAAGATGATGCTGTGAAAGTGCTGCACCCAACATGCCAGCAAATTTGGAAAACTCAGCAGTGGCCACAGGACTGGAAAAGGTCAGTTTTCATTTCAATTCCAAAGAAAGGCAATGCCAAAGGATGCTCTAACTACCGCACAATTGCACTCATCTCACATGCTAGTAAAATAATGCTCAAAATTCTCCAAGCCAGGCTTCAGCAATATGTGAACCATGTACTTCCTGATGTTCAAGCTGGTTTTATAAAAGGCAGAGGAACCAGAGATCAAATTGCCAACATCTGCTGGATCATGGAAAAAGCAAGAGAGTTCCAGAAAAACATCTATTTCTGCTTTATTGACTATGCCAAAGCCTTTGACTGTGCGGATCACAATAAACTGTGGAAAATTCTGAAAGAGAGGGGAACACCAGACCACCTGACCTGCCTCTTGAGAAATCTGTATGCAGGTCAGGAAGCAACAGTTAGAACTGGACATGGAACAACAGACTGGTTCCAAATAGGAAAAGGAGTATGTCAAGGCTGTATATTGTCACCCTGCTTATTTAACTTCTATGCAGAGTACATCATGAGAAACGCTGGACTGGAAGAAACACAAGCTGGTGTCAAGATTGCCGGGAGAAATATCAATAACCTCAGATATGCAGATGACACCACCCTTATGGCAGAAAGTGAAGAGGAACTCAAAAGCCTCTTGATGAAAGTGAAAGAGGAGAGTGAAAAAGTTGGCTTAAAGCTCAACATTCAGAAAACAAAGATCATGGCATCCGGTCCCATCACTTCATGGGAAATAGATGGGGAAACAGTGGAAACAGTGTCAGACTTTATTTTTCTGGGCTCCAAAATCACTGCAGATGGTGATTTCAGCCATGAAATTAAAAGATGCTTACTCCTTGGAAGAAAAGTTATGACCAACCTGGATAGCAGATTGAAAAGCAGAGACATTACTTTGCCCACAAAGTCCATCTAGTCAAGGCTATGGTTTTTCCTGTGGTCATGTATGGATGTGAGAGTTAGACTGTGAAGAAGGCTGAGCGCCGAAGAATTGATGCTTTTGAACTGTGGCATTGGAGAAGTCTCTTGAGAGTCCCTTGGACTGCAAGGAGATCCAACCAGTCCATTCTGAAGGAGATCGGTCCTGGGATTTCTTTGGAAGGAATGATGCTAAAGCTGAAACTCCAGTACTTTGGCCACCTCATGCAAAGAGTTGACTCACTGGAAAAGACTCTGATGCTGGGAAGGATTCGGGGCAGGAGGAGAAGGGGATGACAGAGGATGAGATGGCTGGATGGCATCACTGACTCGATGGATGTGAGTCTGAGTGAACTCTGGGAGATGGTGATGGACAGGGAGGCCTGGCGTGCTGCGATTCATGGGGTCACAGGGTTGGACACGACTGAGCGACTGAACTGAACTGAACTGAACTGATAGGGCCAGATGCCATGATCTTATTTTTTTGAATGCTAAGTTTTAAGCCAGAGATTTTACTCTCCTCTTTCACCTTTATCAAGATTCTCTTTAGTTCCTCTTCACTTTCTGCCATTAGGGTGGAATCATCTGCGTATCTGAGGTTATTGATATTTTTACTAGAAATCTTGATTTCAGTTTGTGATTCAACCAGCCGGCACTGTATATGATGTACTCTGCATGTAACTTAAATGAGCAGCGTGACAATATATAGCCTTGACGTACTCCTTTCCCAATTTGGAACCAGTCCATTGTTCCATGTCACTGTTATCTTCAATAAAAGACTATAAATCATGCTAAAAGATAACTGGAGCAGTTTAAATTGGATACTCCTTCATGATAGATTGGTATGGAACGTGAAGGAGAAAAGAGAAGATAAACTCTATGGGTTATGACCCATAAGCCACACTGCTGCCCCAAACAAGCCAGAATTACTCGTGCTGGGACTGAATCTCTCCATCTAGAGCTGTGAGTGCCAAGCATTAAGGCCTCCAGCAATTCCCTACTATACCAGGGTCATGGCCCCCAATACTGCCTCCACTCACTCTAATTTGCTGCCTTCCATGTGCTTTTTTGGAGAAGGTGATGGCACCCCACTCCAGTACTCTTGCCTGGAAAATCGTATGGACGGAGAAGCCTGGTAGGCTGCAGTCCATGGGGTTGTGAAGAGTCAGACACAACTGAAGTGACTTAGCATGTGCTTTTTGCCACATTCACTTTTGGTAAAAAAATAAAAATAAAAAACATATGAATAGAACGTGATCCCTTTGACAAAGCTCATTGGCTAGAGGCAAGAAACCTGAGTGTTAGACTGTATTTGCCATGTGACATGATGCTGAGAAACACTAAGTTCTCTGAGGCCCACCGTATCCTAGAGGCAGAGACAGCACAGGGTGTCAAGGGCAGAGTCCTGGAGGAGAAGTCTGGCTGGCTCAATCTGAATACCTTACTGTACTTCATCCTGGCCTAATATCCTGTTCATTACCCTCTTCCTTGAATTTAAAGCAATGCATTGGGGGTCCTGCAACATTTATTCCCTCCCAAGACTGTCACTCATGGTCTGCTCTAAGACCCCCTAGCCATGGCCTCATCTAGTTTCTGCATGAGGTGTCTTGTCCTGTTGGCTTTCAAGCCTTCATCTAACTGTTGTCTCCTTGTAGCCACTTGTCCTGGGAGGACCACATACATTATTACCTAAGCTGGGCCACTCTTAAAAGTGAAAAGCATACAGTTAATAGCTGTGCCAGGACTGCCCCTAGCAGATGGGTCCTATCTGGCGCCTTCCCAGAAACAACCTCTCCCCCCTCCCACTAGATGACCATCTCTCTCCTCCAGAGCTTTCTAAGATGCCAGACCCCTGACTCACATTATCTTTTCTATAAGATGATCTTTTCTATAAGATGAGCCCTTGTCTTAGACCCATGATGAGGTCATCAAGTGTTGCAAAAGTCAAAGGTTTGGGAGTTTGTCCTGTGTTTCACACACACCAATGCCTTGGTTCTGTGTTTCAGGAACAGTTTCTTTAATTGTGAGTGAGGGAGAGTAACTCCACAAGACTTCACTGCAGTTAGAATTCAGATCAGGTGAGCCCACCAGGATACAGCCATGTGTGACTGACTACAAATGCCTTAAGGACAGTGAAGGTGTGTCCTGAGACGATCCCCCTGAGCAGAACTGATAGCATCAGCTACACACCTGCCTGGGGGCCTGGTTCCTCCAGACTTCAAGGCATGCCGTGGACACACTCAGCTTGACCTGGCCCCTGCACATCTGAGGTCCTGAGGGCTTCAGAAGAGAACCAGCACCCGCTCCTACAAAGTCTTGTCCTTGTCAATCACAACTTCCCTTGCTCTCCTTCCTCTGTGTGGCTGGCCAGTGAGCATAGCCTGGGTGTGTGTGTGGGTTTGTGTGTGTGTGTTAAACTGCTTAGTCATGTCCAACTCTGTTACCCCATGGACTGTAGCGGTAGCCTGGGTAGGCAATGGAAATCCTGTAGGAACCCCCATAGCAGGCTGGGGAGAGGGCAGAGTGAGAGCTGACCTTGGCCCCTCCACTCCCGCAGGAGGCTTTGAAGGATGACCAAACTCCCCATTGAATTCCTGTCTCACGTATTTACTACACAGACCCTTACAGCCAAGTTGGCTCCGTGTCTGATGCCAGGAAGATCAATAAACTCATCTGCCAAAGCCAGTCTCTTGGGCTGGATGGGTCTTACAGCCCTCAGGGTGCAGGGAGCGGAGGGCTTCCTGAGGCAGCCTGGCATCACGGGTAGGAAGACAGTATTAAAGCGCCATCCTGGATGCAAAGCTGTCCCCAGAAAACTGCTGGCTGCAGTGCCTGGCTCTCTGAAATTCTGCTCCAGCTCTCACCCAGCAGCTTGCATTCTGTCATTCCAAGCTGGCCAGCAAGGCATTTGTTCAAGGAAAAGTCGGTTGTCGATGATGAGGAAAGATCATAAAGAAGTGATGGTCTGAAAATCCCTCAGTGGCTCTGAAACTGGGAGAAGCCAGGCTCACTCCTTCCAGAAAGAGAAGCTGAGACAGAATGGCCAGAGAAGGTCTGAAAATGGAGTCTATTCTGAAGGAGGGAGAGAGGAGTGATTTCAATTTGTCTAACTTGTGGAAAAATAAAACACAAGAGCTCTAAAAGCACAACTAGAGGCAAGTACTCTGGAGTCAGGCATGTCTGGCTGGGTGATCTCAGGCAAGGGGCTGAACTTCTTTGCGCACTGGTTTCCTGCACTTGGGCCTCCCTGGTGGCTCAGATGGTTAAAAAAAAAAAGAAAGAAATCTGCCTGTGACGTGGGAGACTTGGGTTCGATCCCTGGGTTGGGAAGATCCCGTGGAGATCCCGTGGAGGAGGGCATGGCAATCCACTCCAGTAATCTTGCCTGGAGAATCCTCATGGACATAGGAGCCTGGTAGGCTACAGTCCATGGGGTCACAAAGAGTCGGACACGACTGAGCAACTAAGCACACATACATCCTTGCCCTGAGATGTGAAAGCTAATGCAGACTTTGGAGCCATTCAGCCCTTTGCAGAAAGAGTGGAGCAAAGCTAGGGCACTAGAGATCTGCGTGTGCAGTCCATGCTGTGCGGAGGCTGGGCTCCAAATCAGGGTGAGGCAGCCGGGTCTCTGTGCTCCCGGCGGCTGAGTGAGTATGCACATCCATGTGCCCTCCATCCCGATTTTACCAAGATACTGGAGGAAGAAACACAGATAAAACACAACCACTGCCGTAAGCTGGGAGGAGTGTACAAGCGGAAAAGAAGCGATAACAACTTCCAAACAAGATAACCGTGGGATGGAAATCAGTTGCTAGCAAGTCAGAGAAAGAATATGAATTTGAATTTTGACCATTACTGAGCAAAAATGGAAATGCAATCCTGCAGAGGCTCTCCTGTCTCATTCAAAATAAAAGCAAAGACCCAGTAGACTTGGGCAGCACCCGTTGTATCTCTGATCCCCTCACCTGACTCATGCCCACCAATCTGGCCCCTTCTGTTCCAAGGACAGATCTAGATGACAAGTTCCTGCCTCAGGGTAATCCAAAAAAGACACATCTTGTAAAGATAAAGTCATGACACACAAATATAAAATTAACATATTTGTGTCAGACGTTTTTTAAGTCATTAATTAATGAGGGAAACAGCAAGGCATGAAAATCCACTTCTGAGGAGCATCCAAAGGGCAGACATGGACACAGGCGACCAGGAACACTGATCCCATCTATTCACAGAAAAGTCAGTCCATCAGACAGAATCCATTTGCTTCTCAGTGGACTGGAATAATTTCCATCACTACCAGTCTGAGAACTTGCAAAGTTGAAAGGTGGTTCAAGGACCATGGCCTACTGATCACTAGAACATCTGATAACCTGGGAGGTGCAAGTGACCTCACACGGAGATGCCACAGATGCCCACTTATCTTTCTCTCCTTCACCATTTTATTTATTTTATGCTGGTTATGATGTTTTGCATTTCAAAGCCGTTCACCATCTTTCCTGAAGCCTAGGTGCCTGTTTTTTCTGCCAAGAGCATTCACCTCCCTGATGCTCTGATTTTTTCCATGGCCTCCCTCTCCGGTCTCACAGCCCACATCTGGCTCCAGCATGTGTGAGGCTCCCTCCCCAGTTCTTACAGCCCCCAAAACTGGGTGCATGTTCTCCCCCCTCTCTCTCCCTTTCTCTAGAGGGCAGGGAGTTTTGTCCATCTTGATGGCTGCTGTATCCTGGGATCCTAGAACTGTGTGTGACAACAGCATGTAAGCCTTCATTAAATATTGGTTGAGCAAAGAGACAGATGAAAAACAAGCATCAACAGCAGCAGGGGTGAGAAGGGGGAGGTCTGGATGGACACAGGTTGGCAGGTTCCACTCACTTTCTAAAAACTGCTTTGCCCTCTTGCCACGTCATGTTATTTACAAACAGCCTCCCTCCAGATTAGGTCAGATTTGATAATGAAGGTGCTATCACAGCATTCCCTAAAGCCTCTTTCTCTAAGATCCAAAGCTGAAAAGTTACCTTTGTTCACCTGGAGATTCCTGTCCCCATCAAGTGACATGATGCCTCCACCCTGACCCCCACCCCCAGACCAGCCACAGCTGCATGATGGGCCTGGGAGCACCAACTCCAGAACCCCCTTCTGGAGCCAATGGCAGCGACAGCACTGAGTCTAAGGTATTCACTCCCTAAAGTCCTATTCCATACACGGACTGTTATGATACCATGATTTGACCTAGGGAAGCAACTGCCACTCACAAGGATTCAAGTCCCTGCTCATCTCTATCATCTTTGCTACCTACCTGCCTCCTCTACTTTGCCTGAGTCCCAGGATGCTTCCTCATTACTCAATCACTGCTGCCCTCCCCTCAAGAGCCAGGATGGGATCTCCAAACAGGCCAAGGTGAAAATGACTGGAACTTCAGCAGCCAGCTCACCTGCACTGAGTTGACCATGCCGGCAGCCATCCTCCCCATGTCTGAGGCCCTGACAGCTGCCCAGGCAAGAACTGGCATGGCAGCCCTGCCCAAGGCTCCTGTTCATGCATGGGACAGGCAAGCAGAATGACATTCCCAGAAGCAGCTGTCAATTTATCACAGAAGGAAGTTGGCAGATAAGCATCCTGGACATCCCCACTGCCCATAGCAGTAGCTTTTTAAAGTATCCTGTATTGTTTTCCCTCCCTCCCCTGTCCCACTTAGTCTCTCAGATTATGTGCACTCAAATCCTCGTCTTGGGCTGATGTCCAAGGGACCCTAAGACACTTAGGGAAGAGAATAAATTCTATGTCACTGGTGACTCACTGATCACCACAACTGCAGACCCCTGGGGGTCAGATCACACTGCACCCAGGTGTGTCCTTTGCGTACCACCCTCCCCTCCTTCCAGGCTCTGCCATCAGCCACAGGGTCAGGGGAGTATGTGACAGAAAGGGCTGGGGCCAGAGGCCTGCAGCCTCAGAGCCAGGCAGGAGCCTGCAGACGTGTGAATGTGGTTTTGCACAGCCTATAAAAAGAAAATGGTTGACACCCCATGCAGTCCTAAAAATACAGAGTCAACAAAAACATCAGAAAATTACATTCATCAATGAAGATTCCATTACTGTCACAGGATTTTCTGATGAAACAGCTCAAGAACTGAGAAGTCCAGAGAGACTAAGGTAGCCACCCAGGGTTGCACAATGCAGGGGTGGCTAAGATGTTGCTGGGGTTCAGACTTTTCTCTGCAAAGCGATGCTGATACCAGTTAGGCCTTTCATTCTACCCAAAAGGCATTGTAGCTTTTCCTAGGTCATGACTCAATCTGAGGGAAGCCATTCACCACACCATGAGGACATTCAGCTCATAGAAAGGCCCATGTGTATAAGAATTAAGGCTCCTAAGGGCCAACATCAACTTGCCAGCCATCTGGGTGAGTCACCTGGTTGGACACCCCAGTCAGGCTCCCTGTTGACTGCAACCTCAGCCAATATTGGGCTGAAACTTCATGAGACCTGGAGCCAGACCACCTACTGGACCCCTCCCCAAATCCTTGAGGCACAGCAACTGGGAGAGGTTACAGCAATTCTTATTTTAAATTTTGGAGTGATTTGTCCTCCAAAGACAGGAACTACAGTAAATACCATTTGTCCCAATTAGGATCGGTTGGGATTCCTTTACCTGATGACTGGTATTTTTTATAATTTCTGGAAAATTCCCAGCCATTATTTCTTTAAACATTGCTATTCCCTCATTTTCTCTATTATTTATATCTTAGACTTCAGTTAACACTTTAAGAACATCTCAGTCTATTCTGCAAGTCACAGCATTTCTCTTATTTTTCATCTTTGTGCATTTATCTGCTATGCTCTGTATCGACAGCTTATTGTGTCTTTCAGTTCACTGTGAACCATCTGTCATTTAACCTATTACACTTTTCAACTGATATACAATTTGCAAGGAGCAAGCACAGATTTTTGGTGTGTGGCTTTCACTGAATTTTGATGCAGATTATATTCATGTAACTATAACCACCATAAAGTCAAGATACAGACACTCCATTATCTCAGAAAGTTCCCTCATGCCTCTTTCTTCTGTCCCTCCCAGAGGTAACCATTTTATTGATTTGTATCCCCTATTCTAGAACATCAATAAATGTAATCATACAGAAGATTGAAAGCCAGAAAGGAGGGAGGAAAATGGTAACAAGCCATCCAGAATCGCTACTCACTTTGAGTAAGGTTGTGTTCAGACAAATCCTTGAACTGCAGGCTTAAACTAAAGTAGAATGAAGCAGACAAGAAATCACTGGGTTCGTCATCTAGCAGGGATGCTGCTATTAGCCCCTGTCCTCACCTCAGAGCCACCCAGCCAGCTGGTGGGCAATAAACTTGTTCACCACCCCTCAGGAGAATAAAGCAGCCCCTCCCAGAAATGATGCAGAGACCCAACCTCTTCGAAGCACAGAAAATGGATTCTATCTCAAAAACCACATGGGGCTCACACCTGGACTACAAAATTGAGCTGGAATAGGAGAACTGTTACATACATGTTGGTGATGTTTCCCCTGACGTGAATCAATGCTCCCCTCCAAACCATGGCTCACACAGAAAGGCGGCACGTCCCCTCCTCCAGGAAGTGGCCCCACCCTCGCCACATGTATGTAATGAAACATCGCATGGGCTCACTGAGGAAATACATCAGTTTGAGAATCTTTGGCTGGTGCAAAGTACTAAACTCAACATCTCTCAAAATCTCCCGTAACAGAGTATCAGAAAGTCAGGATCTCACTAAACTCAGGCCTGTTTTTGCTACTTCCCGTGTTCATTTCTAGACTCAGATACCTAGGCTCGTATCTTCCAGGCTGCCAATGTGACTTTCCTCCTCCTCTTTCTTCCTTTGTTGGCGTTAGCAGCACCAGCACCACACAGGTCGTCCCTTTGGCTCCTCCGCCTCTTGCCTGTACCCCACCCTCCTTCCATCTTGTCTGTACACACATAGTTGTGAGGTGCTTTCCAGGAGCCCATGAAGAGGGAGGGGGCAGCACCTGCAGGCGGTGGGGCACAGGAACCTCTTTCTAGGAGAGCATGTGACAGAGAGAGGCGTCTGGAGTCAGAGGGGAGTTCAGTTGAGGTCTGGGGGTGAGAGAAGATGAGGGCCCCACACTAAGGGGGGCAAGGATAAATGATGGGAGTCAGGGAACATCCCTGAGCTGACCAACAGTAGGTGGAAGAGGAGGCAGCGGAGTTTGGGGTGGTGGTGCCCACACATACCTGGGGCAGGAGGAGTGGCAGCAGAGGGAGCCCCCGGAGGCAGGGATAACAGGGTCACCCTGCATCTCCCTGTCCGCCTGGCCCCACAGGCGCCCTGAACTGAGCGCTCCTTCATTATTACGCATGCCTGCTTTGGTCCTTCCACTCCCCCCAGTCTTCACTCTGACCTCCCTGCCTCCCTCCCCGGTGCCCTGGAGAAGGGGACTGATTTCTCCTCCCTTCTCTGGGCCCCTCCCTACTTTGCCCGACAGGACCAGGTGAAGGGCTGGTCTGAATTCCTACTCTGGGTCCCTAAGGGCCAGGCAGCCCCCACTTCATGCCTCTCCGGAACTCACCAGGCCACGTGGAAAAGGCTCAGGAGGGGAAGAGGCACTTGAGGTGGTGCAGGTACAGCCCAGATTGGGCTCCACCCACAGCACCATCACCACCACCACCAGCTCCGGGGGTGTACCCCCACACACAAGCTCATCTGAGCCCCAGCCACTGCCTGCTGCCAACATCTCATAGAACAGACAAGCAGCCACACGGGCCGGGCCAGCTCCCATGGTGAGAAATAAAAGGCATAGTGTTTCTTTTTCTTAAGCCATTAAATTCAGGGTCACTTTAGCAGTGAAAGATAACTGGTGCTGTGTCTACAGCTGGCTTTGGTAACTTTTTAACCTTCCTACCCCACACTGTGCTAATGTGGACATGCTAGCCATGCAGTCAACAGTTACTTTAGGTAAAAAGCCCCACATGTCACTTCTCAGAAGAAAATTAATGCAGGAGAGGAGGTAGTGTCTACAGACACTGTGCTACAGGCTGGTGCAGGCAGTCAACAGGCACATGGAAAGGAGAGGGGAGATGGTTATATGGAGCTCCAGGGGAAACACAAGAGGAAGAAGGGGATGGATTATTCCTGGGGCCTGGTCCCTGGTGGCATCTGTCAGAAAGCGACGGCTGCATCTTTGTTCCTTGAAATTCAAGTATGTATAGAATTCTTGGAAACTCTTCATTAGTTAGAATGTCAGAAACGCCAAACATATACTGAGGTTTAAGATCTTAAAAGTAAGTCATAAGAACCATCACTTAAAACCTCAGTGTTAAAAATTCTACCATATTTATTTTTAATTTCAGATGAAAAAACTGTGTTGGGAACAGTGAAAAACATTATTGGCATTTCTTTTTAAAATGTCAAACCATCTTACTTAAAGCTGAGATTCTCATCCCCATGCCTTTGAGCACACAACTACCTTTACAGACTGTTCACTCTTTACTGAGTACCACACCAAGCATGCTATGTGTATCTGCAGTTCATTCTTCCAGACTGTGAGGTTGGCACTTACTTACCCTATTGGGCAAAGGAGGCATCTGAGACTTACAGACATAGTAAATATTATGGTGAAGATTTACACCCACTTAGTCCATCCAAACCCTTGTCCTTAAGCAGTCAACAGCAATATTGCTGTTATAGACTGAACTGTCTCCCCGTGAAAGTCATAGGCTGAACCCCTAACTAATTCACACGCTCAAGTATCTCCAAGTGAAACTGCAGTTGGAAGCCGAATCTTTTTTTTAATATAAACTTATTTAATTGGAGGTTAATTACTTTACAATATCAACATGAATCCACCACAGGTATACACGTGTTCCCCATCCTGAACCCCCCTCTCTCCTGCCTCCCTGTACCATCTCGCTGGGTCGTCTCAGTGCACCAGCCCCAAGCATCCAGTATCATGCATTGAACCGAATCTCTAATGAGGTAAACCTAAGGTAAAATGAAGTCATCAGAGTGAACCCTAATTCAGCGTGACTAATGTTTTCACAAGCAAAGATGAGGACTCAGACACGCACACACAGGGAGAGCATGTAAGGACACGGGAGAAGATGGCCATCCACAAGCCATGGAGAGAGGCCCCGGGAGAAACCAATCTGCGGACCTGAGACCCCTGGGGCCTCCAGCCTCCAAGAGAAAATAAATTTCTGTTGTTTAAGTCACCCAGTTAGTGGTTATTTTTTTCTGGCAGCTCTGGGCAACTAATATAGCCCCTAGGAAACAGAGGGGCCAAGGGGCAGGCATGGGGACTCATGTGCTTCTACTCAACAGGGGACTGCTTTCGCTGACCTGAGACACCGCACAAAACTCGGCTGCTGGAACTCAGTGAAGGTACTGGAGGGTGGTGGCAAATCAGCAAAGGTAATCTTCTAGAGACAGGCCCAAGGATTCAAGTGAAATGTGATACCAGGAAGAAAGAAAGAGAATTCGAAGTGGGTATGAGACATAAAATCACTCAGCCTTCTGGAAGCAGTCCTTGAAGGACAAACCCATCAGCTGGTCCTGAGGGATGACTGTGCCCACAGGGAGCAGCTGGCGGCAGCACTGTTTCCCTGAGTCACACAGATGCTGGGATTCCTCTTTTCCAAGTGGGACCAGAGACAGCAGCCGTCACTAGGAAATAGCTTTCGTGAGTATGAAGCCAGTTATCACGTCTCTTATTGGAAAGAGAGGCTCTGAGTTCCCTTAGTTTACTATGTAGTTTAGCAAGAAATTTTGGTGCTTATTGGAAAGAGAGGTTCTGGGTTCCCTTAGTTTACTACGTAGTTTAGCAAGAAATTTTGGTACTTCAAGAAATTTAATCTGCTTGGATAGAAACCCGCCTTCTGGACTTCCACTCCACAAATCAGATGGCCTTGGCTGACTGACAAACCCTTCCCTTCCTGACCTCAGGAGACGGACTATTAGGAGATGATGACTGCCCTTCTCCCATCAGGTACAGGCTTCTGAGTGCGGCTAGAGATGAGTCTCCTGTGCTCAGCCACCCCGCAGTGCCCTCAGTGCACAACGGCAGAGCATTAAATGAGGACCTGAGTCCAGACAGTGGACTCCAGCCATGTATCCTGTTGACCTGCAATTTCTCTTGCTGTGACTGTAACTGCTGTCATTCAGAGGCAAACTTATGACTACATGCAAAAATGTCTCAGTGCCAATATGCACACAAGTACCTACAAATCTGTAATGCACAGTCCTGTGGACACAACCATTGAGGGCAGCGTGTCGGATGCTGCAGGCCTGCGTGCTGGGACAGAGAATGCCAGACACAGGACAGAGCTGCTTCCCACAAAGCCTCATGGGAATCCATAATCCCAAATTATAGATAAAGTACCCAGAATTTCTATAAAGTACTCAAATATGCTTGACTGTTAAAACACATCCAAGAATAAACTCATTTCTTTCCCTTTTGTCCACTGAGCTTACCTGTTGTAGAGGAGAATGTCTGGCTTCCAGATCTGGCCGTCTGGGAAACGAACAGTCTTCACGCCTGGATACTCGGATGCATTCCACTGTAAATAGTGATCTGTCCAAGTCTGACAAACACAGACGGCAGCATTAGCAGCACTTTGCTTTCTTGCCTGCTAATATATCTTATGAGAGATTATTAGATAAGTTCAAAACCAAAAAGAGTTCCAGACACTCATTTACATAATTGAGTTGCTATCTGTAAAATATATGGAAACTGGGAATTAAATAATCCCTTACTAAATGACCATGAATAGCATAAAAATCACATTTAAGATCCTGCTGTCACCATGACCATAGTCAGAGGGTAGCATTAAAGTTAATTCCAGTCCACTGCATGCCCCCAAGCCCTTCTCTCCTGTAGCAGATGGATTTTTTTTCCTAGCCAAATGAAAACTGTTTCGCTTTCAAAGTTTCGGGACACTTTGGACAAATAAATTCATTATTTCAGTTAGAATAAGAACTAGATTGGAAAAATGTCGAAGATTTATTTCCATAAAACAACTTCATGCAGCTGCAGGGGTACCTCTTAGAAATGTCTAAGGGCCTATATTTGGATTTGAATTATTATTTTCAGGTAGGAATACTGCTTCTGACACCACAACTCAAAAATGCAAACATGGGCATTGGTACTAAAACAATGAATCAGGACACAAGGGTACAGAGTAAGACTCAGGAAATATTTATAAGCACATGAACATGAGTGTGTCTTTCTGGGGCTAAACCTGAAATTGGTTCTTGAGGGATCTTTGTAAGAGGAAGGTCCATTGCTGGAGTTCTCTGTCCCTGGACCATGCACCCCAGAGCTACCTGAGGTCCACTGGCTTTGTAAAGACTGCTCAGGTAGGACCCCACCTGCACTGCTGGGCAACCAGCAGCACCCAGCCAGGACTGCAAGGCTGCCAGGTTTGGACTTACCAGCTCCTACAAGTATGCATTATCAGAGCAGACGCCATAAAGGCCTCCATCCTGTATTCAGTCCCCCTAGGGCTACCTGCTCTGAGTGCAAACTTTCTCACATTTAAAAAAGTATGTGATGCAACACCCCAAGCTGGCCCAGGGGCAATTCCTCATAATTAATCATTATTTCTGCAGCATAACATGCATATTTATCCTGAAAGTAAATGCCTCGATTGCATATCAATTTGTTTGATTTTAGACCTGATCAGTTTGATGTAAAGTCATAAAACAAAAACAAACAAACAAAAACCCTGTCATGTTCAGAGCTGCCGAGATTTGAGAACTGCCGCCAAGGGGTTGTGGGTCTAGAGCTACTGAAACTGGCAATAGCAGTCAAAGGGCATGCCCCAGAGATGCCACCATCCTCTGGAAAGGGCAGACAAGCATCCCAGTTTGTCAGAGAAGACGGAATATGCAGGTAAGTGTCAGCATTTCTCTACTTTCAATACTTCGGCCACCGCGTGCAAAGAACTGACTGATTGAAAAAGACCCTGATGCTGAGGAAGATTGAAGGCAGGAGGAGAAGGGGACATGAGCTGGTTGAATGACATCACCAACTCGATGGACATGAGTTTGAGCAAGCTCTGGGAGTTAGTGATGAACAGCAAAGTCTGGTGTGCTGCAGTCCATGGGGTTGCAAAGAGTCAGACAAGCGTGAGCAACTGAACTGAACTAACTGATCAGCATTTCAGAGTCATAGACCATGAAAAGGAGGATATATTAATACTTAAATTGTTGAAGTATCCCTGGTAACTCAGTGGTAAAGAATCCACCTTCAATGCAGGAGATGTGGGTTTGACCCCTGGATTGGGAAGATCCCCTAGAGAAGGAAATGGTGACCCTTGCCTGGGGAGATCTCATGGACATAGGAGCCTGGCAGGCTATAGTCCATGGGGTTGCAGAAGAGTAAGACACGAACTAAACAACATGTTGCAGTATCACTGGGGGCATGTACGATGGTGACCCACCTGGCCGATGTTTCTAAATTAGAAGTGTGTGGCTGGGGGAGGACAGGACAGCACAGCACAGCACCCAGAAAGAGCCAATCTCGTTCAAGTGATTTTACAGGAAGGCCACACTGTTTGCTCCAGCGGCTCCAGCTCTGCCCCCTTTGCTCAGTGCTCCCTTTTCTCTCCCATATTCTGAGCATAAGCTCTTCTATGCCCAACACCTGTGCCTTCCTGACCATGTTCTCATATCCGAATGCTCCTCTGGGTTGGCAGCTGATTAGCAGAGTCTGGTATTCATCTTCCGCGTTACCCTGCTCAGGGCCCCAGGACTCCCAGAACTGCCCAGGAAGTAGGTGTGGCAGATAGATGCCCATCTACTCTGCCTGCTGATAGGATGGCCACAGCAAGAGGAGAAGCAGCGAAGAGGGAGCGCTTTGTTGGTCAAACACAAACCTCTATTAAACCCTCTATTAAGGGTACCAGGCCTGAGCTGCAGGGAGCCTCCCTGGCAATTCCTCACCCCTCCCATCTCCGCTACCCATGCTCCTACTTAGCCGCATGTGCCCCGGGACATGTATCTCAGCCAGCCTGCTTGCTCAGTGTCTGCTATGTGTACCATGCTCACCAGAACACTGGGATGCCAGCATGACTATTCTTATTTACAAGAGAAAACTGGGGCCTGGAGAAGTGAAAACTTTTTGGTTGGTCACTGGGGACTCAGAACTTATTTGACTTCAAGCTGGGTGACACCCAGGCTCTACTGTGGTTGGTTCTTTCCCACTAATCTGTCTGCACAGGCAAATTCTTCACCCCCAACCAGGTGGGCTGCTCTTCTAGGGGTCTCCCTTAGTCTAAAGCCAAGTTTGGTCTCTAACATCCTCTCAACAGAAACAGAAGGCCACTGGGAGCTTTAGGATCAAACAGAGGTTGGTTTGTACCTAAGGCTCCAGCAGAGAAGAGCTGTGTCAGCTCTAGCAGGTAAACCATCCTCTCTGAGCTGCATTTTGCTCGTATGCAGCACCTCATCAGGCACTATAAGGATGCAATGAGATCAAGTGTCGAAGTCAGTCAGTCACATGGCCTTGGGAGGCGTGTGATAAATGAGTGATAAATGATGACTCTGAGAGGAAAAGGGATCTTCCCTTTCACAATATCCCAGAGGACATGAGAGCTGTAACAACTGAGCTTCAGCCAAAGGTGGAGAGAGCAAAGGCCAGCTCAGTGTCAGGAGTTGGAGCAGGAACCTCAGTGCAGCATTGTCCTGGGTTTTCATGACGATTTCCTAAGAGTGGATGTGGAAAAGGGCCCATAAACAAGCAGGGGGTAGGGTTCTATCCTCCAAACTACTCATTGCCCACGGATCACAGAGCCTTGAGGGCAGAGGTGCTGAGCAAAATCTGTGTATAGACAGGAGCTCGCACGGCTCCCACACGCAGGCACCTGGAAACAGGCATGAACCTAGAAGTGCCAACCCTCCCAGAGAAAACAGGGAAGCCCATCTTTCATATTATATTATATGATATTATATATCAGATTATACACAATAATAAATTTTAAACAAAGATAAAGGTTTCTCTTGAGTTCCAGGAGCTGTTCAAAGAAAGTACTGACTGTGAGGCAGGGAATGGGAGTGTCTGAATGTGAACTCAGCTGGACAGAAGTGTGGGTCACTCGGCCCCCGTCTGTAGTTGGTATCTCAAATGGGGGCAGTCTATGGGAATGAGCCCTTACCTGAAGGATCAAACGCTAACTCAGAATAGAACCAAGCTGTTGGTGTCAGGAAACATCTCACACACACATGCTCTGAACATTCTTCCGTCAACTGTTCTGATCTCAGAGGAAGAGAGTGGGTCTCCTCCTTTTCTTCTGTCCCAAAACTTTCTTCTCTCAGTGGACATAGGTTTTGCTTAATGGTGGGTTGCTCTTACGGCCCTAAGCAATCCACTGACCTCTCATCTATAAGCAACATATGCAGCATTTCTATTTTGATAAAGAATGCAGAAATGAAGAAGGTAATAAGCATTTCAGAAATAAATATGGTTTAGAATCTAATATTCTGTGATGCTATTAATTCCATAATTAGCATTAGGAGGTGGAAAATAAGCAGAAGGATGGGAAATCTGAAACCAGAAGAATGATCAAAATGTCAAAAATTCACAATTAAAGAAGATAGTTGTTTTTTTTTTTAAAGCAAGTTCTTTTTTTTTAAGTCTCCAAATGGCTCAAACATCTCTTTAGAAACTGAAATGGCTTCTGTCAGTTCTTCTCATAGATCAAAACAGATTATGTCTGACAGGACTCCCCAAATGATAAAACTAATATGCAGAAAAAATACACTAGCTGCTTCCTCCTAGGAATATAAAGAAGTAAACAGAGAGATCAAACACTTTCTCTTCCTTCAGGTTCTCTAAAAACTGTAAATTCCTACAAATCAAGGGCAGGTCAGAGAAAGGAAAACACAATCAACAAACTATACGTCAAAGAGAATTTTTTCTGCCTCTTCTCTTCGAATGTATAGAAAACCCATCATTTGTAGGATGTTGACCTCAGAGTTTAAATATCTAGAGAAAAGATTACGTGGACTCAGTTTTTCAGAACAGGAATTCAGCAACATGAAATAAGGGAGAGTAAAACCAACTGCTGAGAGCAATCTCCTGGGCCCTCTGTCCCTTCCTGTCCAGGCTGCTGCCCTCCCTCCCTGGGGACTCTGGCCTTGGCCCTCTCCAGCATGGAGCCTCACTTCTCCTCTGTCCCTATTACCCAGGCTGGGCAGGCCAGGCTAGTCACCAGTTTGGGAAACACAAAGAGCAGGAATCAATCTGGTTATCTTATCAATGGCTCTGGGGCAGCTTCCAAGGCCTGTGCAGGTGACGTCTGAGTTCCCCAGGTCCATGCTGAGGCCACACTAGGAATACCAAGGCTTTCCAGATGGAAACAGAGTAGGCAGAAGTTTTGATTAGATAACTGTTCAGGTCTGTTCTAAATCCAAGATTCTTGTGATTCCTTAAAATTCAGCTGGGAGCTATTACTACAGCTGCTCCGTGAGCTACAGGTGCCAGATAAAATATGCCACCCAGTTGTATAAGGACATACATTACAAAGGTGCCCAGCCTGGAAAGAAGTATTAATTACTGAGCTCACACCTAGAAACACTCAGGCTCCCATCACCACATACATAGAGTCCTTGCCTTTCCTCCTGTTCCTTTGATTTCTGTACTGCCAACTCCACGGTCTACACAGCCAGCCTGCCTCCTGCCAATTCTCTAGGTAGGTACTTGGTCTTCATATCTGAACCATCTTTAGAGTGTAAATTACACAGCCAGATTGGAAATGGTTTGCAAGTAGAAACTGGTTCTCATCCTTTCCTGGGCCCTCTTCGCATGGCCTCGCAATGCTTTTCCACAAGGCAGGTGCTTGAAAAGATTAGTTGAAAAGGTACATGAGATAAAAAGGTGAGTTTTAAAACAAATGAAGCTGCAGATGTTTCCGCAAATGCAAGTCTTAATTAGAAATATGCTGTGCTTGAAAGAAATTTTGAGGCCTCTGCTGACATCCTCCAAAGCGAGGATGTCTATTTATGGAGCACCTGAACTCAAGGCAGTAAGTAATAATCCAGTTATGTTTTTTCCTGGAAACCAACATTCGTTTTAAAAAAAAAGCCAAATCACATTCATTGCTGAAGACAAATCACTTACTGAGGACTAAGAAACAGGGGCTCAAAGAACATGATCTGACATGTCAGGAGCAAATTCAGTGTGTCTCTCCTTCCAGGAGAAAAATGTCCACATCAGCTCTGCACTTTAGAGGGCATGGGAAATGGACGGTTTTATGTCAAGAAGAAAGCATTCGCATTATGCCCCAGAATTCCCGGAGCTATATGACAGTCTTGATTGCATGGGATAGGGATGGGGGCTGCAGGTCTGAAGGCATTACTGGCAATTCACTGTCAGATACACTTTTAGGATTTGTGCACTGCATTGTATGCAAATACTTTTACCTTGAAAGAAAGAAAAAAAAAAAACCTCTGGACTCTGAGATCTCTGTGAAATATATGGGTGAAAGGACACCACTGCCCACTCCTCTACTTTTGAGCTGAATTTAAAAATAAACTTGATGAATAGAAGGTCAGATACAGGCTAAAGCAAGTATAGCAAAAGTAATTATAGAATCCAGGAGGTAAGTATATGGGTGCTCACTCTAAATTCAACTTCTTGGTATAATTGAAAATTCTCATAAAAAAGAATTGGGGAAAAATATTACTCATAATATGTAGTAACCTGGGTGGGGTTAGTGATTTGCTCACACACAGCCTGAAGAAGGAAATGGCAACCCACTCCAGTATTCTTGCCGAAAATTCTATGGACAGAGGAGCCTGGCGGGCTACAGTCCATGAAGTTGCAAAGAGTCAGACACGATTGAGCACGCTTGCACACACAGCCAGATGAAGGTGAGCTTAAGTGAAAATGCAAAGGGAGAGAACGAGGACAGCTGGGGTGGGAGGGCACTGCTCAGGGGAATGTTGCTGTAAAGGTGAAAGAAAACCAGGGAATCACTAGGCGACTTCATGGGGACAGAAGGCAGTATGCGTGCATGCTAAGTCACTTCAGTTGTGTCCGACTCTGTGCGGCCCTATGGACAGGCTCCTCAGTCCGTGGGACTCTCCAGGCAAGAATACTGGAGTGGGTTGCCATGACCTCCTCCAGGGGATCTTCCTGACCCAGGGAGCAAACCCATGTCTCTTTTGTCTCTTGCATTGATGGGCAAGTTCTTTACCATTAGCGCTACCTGGGAAGCCCTAGAGGGCAGTATATTTGTATACCGACAGTGACACAGACACTATTATGATGCCTGAGGCAACAGGGGCAGTTGTGAAAGCCCTGCTCTCAGCAGGTGCCAGGAAACAGGACCACATCCCTGAGGAAGGGTTGGCTTCCATGGGAGAACAGACCCTGTGCCCTTGGCAAAAGGAAGGAAGCTGGAGTTGGAGGGCACAGGTGTGCAGGTAGGATCCACGCACTGAGGCAGGTTGCTTTAAATCCTTCAGGGAAGACCACCAAACTCTATTATTTGGGGCATATAATCTGTAAGAAGTTCAAGGAGAAGAGTAATGCTGCTATCACAAACTGCCCTTCATTCTGAATTGTACATGTTACTACTTCTATTTTTAAAAGTTATAGTATTGATCGTGAAATCTGTATGTCTCAATTTTAGCAATAAAAACTAGTCATCTATGAATGTATTAATGAATTTAAAACAAAGCCCCATCTTTGGTAGAGATATAGATTTCCAATTTTTTGTTTAATAATTATTAAAATTTATAATTAGTTTTACCTTGATGAATTATGTACCAATAATCACTATAATCCTAAATCAATCAAGAAGAAAAATTCTTAACATTTTTCTGAAGGAATAATTTTTATGTAAATATTTACACTGGAGAGAACCAAGTCAGAATCATTAATAAAAAGACTTTCAAGGATAAAATTCTGTGTAGAAAAGAAAGGCAAGAGTAGAGAGAAAAAGGGACTATGTAATATACCCACCAGGTAAAGAAGGGCATGTTTGTATATGTTTTTTGCTTAATAATAGGCCTGTCAAATTATATGGAATTTAAATAGATTCAATTTAAAGTAGAGACTGACAGTTTTCTTTTAAAATGTTTATATTTACAGTTGGATGGAAGTGACATATTTTGTAGTTAATTAATCTAGGTTAGAACTTTAGATAGCAAGGTAAAAAAATCCATGAATGAAAAAATTCAGCATCTCGAAATTCTTGCAGAGATCACTAGAGCAGGAAGTGTGAAGGCTTCTGGCTTGGGCATTGCTCCGCCATATTAAGACATGCACGGCTAGAGGCAGGGGGAGCTGGGCAGGCACTCTGGAGCTCTGGGGATCAGTTATGGTACAAGCTATGGACATTCACATGCAGACCTGCAACTTACGACTTATGTGCCTGTTTCTGCTTTTGAAACGTCCCCAAGTCACCCTGTTATGAAGCAGGAGCGTGCACTGAGCCTTGCAGGGTGTAGTGCAGGACATGCAAAGGTAGGGTGGTCTCCTTTGCTGTTGGCAAATGTGGAGGCCGGCAGGACAGTCCTGGATACTCTGAGGGACCTTGCCTGCAATTCCAGCTCAGGCATCTCGGATGTAAGAGCAGGAAGCCCCATGGGCGAGGACCACCACTGTTGCAACTTACCATTTGTAGCCAAATGTTGGTGGTTAACACTTGGTTCTTCTCATCCTTTAAGGGAAAAAATAAAAAGAGTCAAAGATATGGTTTATACAGTTTACCTAAGAGGAAATGATACCATTATTCATGCACCAGTCTGATGGTTGGGACGGCTAGTGCGTGTAGAAATTAGAATTCACCAAGCACTTCCAAATATACTCCAGCATTTCCCTGGAGTGAAGCTTTTCTATTTACACATTAATTACAGAGCTCTTACACAAGAGAGAAAAGTAGAGAGAAGGAAATGAAAACCCTGCAACCCCACCATCCAGAGATGATATCTGCTAACGGTTTAACTTATTTTTACTTACACTTTTTAAAATCACTTGTATACTTAAAAAAAATGAGACTGGGTGCAAATTTCAGTCGCCAATACAGTATACTAACACATATATATGGAATTTAGGAAGATGGCAATGACGACCCTGTGAAAAAGACACAGATGGGTATAATGGACTTTTGGACTCAGAGGGAGAGGGAGAGGGTGGGATGATTTGGGAGAATGGCATTCTAACATGTATACTATCATGTAAGAATTGAATCGCCAGTCTATGTCTGACGCAGGATACAGCATGCTTGGGGCTGGTGCATGGGGATGACCCAGAGAGATGTTATGGGGAGGGAGGTGGGAGGGGGGTTCATGTTTGGGAATGCATGTAAGAATTAAAGATTTTAAAATTTAAAAAATAAAAAACTAAAAATAAATAAATAAATAAATAAAGTCAAGTTTATTACAAGAATGGATAGAGTTTTAAGCAAACTGAAATATTTTAGGCTTCCCTCCCCTGGGAAAGGGAGCCCTCCTGTGACAGCTGCTGCCCCTGCACTAACAATGCTGTGTGGGCCCCATTTCTTCCGAGGTCTGCCTACCTTTTCTTCCATCCTTCATCAACCAGGCAGCACACCAGACCCTTAACACACACAAGCAAGGTAAATCCTATCCAGGTGAGCAAACTAAGGGTCAGAAAGGTGAGCTGACTTTATGAAGGAAACATTCACACCTGGCTGTGGGTCAAGAGCCCTCTTTCCACATTTCCAACCTGGGTGTGGGCTCCAGAAGGGTGCCGAGTCTGCATTCTGTCCAGGGAGTGTGAGGCAGTGTATCAACAGTGGCTTCATCCTCGCATTGGGCACCCAAAGAAGATGCTAGCCAACTTTAGGCCCTCCCAACTGGGATGCAACCAGCTTTTTTTTTTTGTTTTTATCATGGCTGGCAAGGCCCAAAAGCGGCTAGCAAAGCCAGGGTGGGCACGGAGAAAAATGAGCAAGTTTCCTGCAGCTGTTCTACTAAGAATGCTGTTGTTCAGTATTTCGTGTTCAATTCCCACTGAAAAAGACTCCACAAACTAGCAATTTCACCCCCTCCAGAAGAAAGTGCTTATTAATGTTGAGATGCCCTGAGGCTGAGACCATGAGCTCCTTCAACAGGAACTACCTGGCCTGGTTCCCTGGTAGCATTCACATAAACAGACCCAGTGGCAGAAAGAACACCATCTGCTGGGGAGTGGTCACAGGGCAGGGATGCAAGTGAGAAATGAATGCTGCTTCTCATTAAAATACAAATGTGTTGAACATGTAAGGAGCTGGCAGAGATTCTTGGACACATCAATGTCCCTGCCCCAGCAGCTCGCCCTGGGCACCTCTGAGAGATGACAGTCGGGGTAGGAAGGTAAATCTTGTAGAAGGGATCAGGCTGCCTGGAGAAAGACAGGGGACCAAGTCCCAGGGACCTCAGGCCAGGGGCTGTGTCCAGAAGAAGTTGCCAGTCTGGTCACAAGAAAAATATATCCCCCTTTTGCAAAATAACACCTGCCAGGGGCTTGGGTAGAAAAATCTGCGGAGCTAACCTCCCTCTGTGCAGAGTGAACAGCCCCTGACAACGCCATGCATCCGCACTGCACGAGGGCTCCGGTTCCAGTCTGATCCCAGTGCTACTGAAAGAGCTGATAAACTCTTTCAGGACATATGTCCCTTGCCTCAACTTATTAAGGAATTGTTTTTAATAGACTTAAAATTAGCCAGTGTTCCATTCAGGTGGCTTCTTTCTCTTAATTGCATCCATGTCTTTATCTTCTGAGAGAAAGGCTTCTGTGGTTTGGGAGCTCAATTACGACCAATCTAATTAAAAGCCTTTCTTCTTTCCAACACGCCAGCTGAAACCTCATTAGAGGGAAACGGGATTTCTGTGGTGTGCGGTGGCATGGGACTGAGCAAGCGTTTCAAACTGTAATCAATGCAGAGCAGCAGCCAGCCTCCAACAGAGGGAGCAGCAATGCAGGTTGGGGGCCTCCACGGAGACCCAGGAAAAGCCTGCAGGACCAGAAGAGAGGCTCCTGTCTGTGTTCCCAAGGTAGGCCCCACCTCCTCCCACCCCAGGCCACCCACTGGCTGAGACTCAGCTCTCTCATTCTGCACAGTGACATCTCCTTCCCACCCCCATGTGAAGCATGTCCTTTCCCCTCCAAAGACTGAATGCTTGCATCACCCCCAAATCTCCTATGTTGAAACCTACCTCCCATTGGGATGGTATTAGGAGGTGGGGTCTTTGGAATGTGTTTAGGTCATGGGGGTGTGTTCACTCTCAGAACCAAGACTGTTGTCCTTATTAAAGGGACCTCAAAGAGCTCCCTCACTGCTTCTGCCATGTGAAGACCCGGCAAGGAGACAGCCATCTATGAACCAGGAAGTAGGCTCTCACCAGACATCGGAGCTGTAGGTGTCTTGATCTTGGATTCTTCAGCCTCCAGAATTGTGAGAAATAAATGTGTGTCACTAAGCCACTGAGTGGTACACTGGTTACAGCAGCCAAGCTGACGGAAGAAAGGGCCCTCACAGTCTGACCTCTGCTCAGTTCCAGAACAGCTCTCTGCCCTCCTCCAGCTGCACTGCTAAAAGAATCCAGTCTCAGGTCCTTAGGGCAGCACACAGCCCCTTCAATAAGCCACAGTCCAGCCAAGTGTTCATTTATTCACCCATGTGACAAAATCATTGTGAAGCACTTCCTGTTTTGGGCATTATGCCAGCCTGACACACACCACGGTGAACTGAACAGACATGGTCCCTGAGCTCACAGAATATAAAATCTGGGTGGAGGGTGGGATAATATAATTTGACAATGACACACCTGTAATTACCAACAGTGACAAGTCACGGAGGACAGGAAGCGGGCACCTTCAGAAAGGATGACAGGGAGACAAACATCATCAGAGGATTGAAGATGGGGTCCCGAGAATGAGATGTGACCTTTACTCCCTATGACTCTGCAACACCAAAGCCACGGCCCCTCACACCCACCGTATGCACCTTCCTCCTTCCAAGACCTCGCTCCCCCTCAACTCCCAGGGGCCTTTCCTGCTGCACACCCTCCTCCTTCCTCTTTCGCAAGCCCAGGGGCTCCAAGAAGGAAGCTGCAGCCTGGGCAGACCTGTGGCCTCAGGCACCAGGGAGGCAGAGTGCAATTCAGCCCAAAGAGGAACCTTCCTGCCAGTGGTCCAGCTGCATCAGAAGGGACTTAGCTCTACTTTCTGTTTCTTCCCACAAGGATAACGAGTTATCTGAACATCATTTCATGTAAAATAAATCTATGTTACATAAAAAAAGAGAGACCTGGCCACCAGTTTCCAGTTGTGAGTACAGAAGATGGCCACCCTCCCAGTCTACCCTGGGCTGGCCTCCAAAGGCACAGCCAGGTAACCAGGACCTGCAAGGTCCTCTCCCACCCAGTGCCCCATCACACCTTCGCAGCCTTGTCCTCATCACCCACAGCCCTGACTCCCTATGGAGTCGGGAGCGAAGCTTCTCCTCTCTTACCTCGTCCTCCTTCACTGACACAGAAGCTGCCAGCCTCCCGTGCTGCCCTCACATTTGTCTGAAATCAGGCATCGGCAAATGAAGCTGAACTCAGTGGTCATGCCCCACACAGGCTGCAATCACAGGGGTCCAACACTGGGACTCTTGGTGGGGGGAGGGGTGAGAAGGGAGTTTCCAAACCCTGACCCCAGAACCAGGCCCAGGGGATTTGACAAACAGGCAGGTACAACCCCCTGGGGCTGTATATTGTCACCCTCCCTATTTAACTTCTATGCAGAGTACATCATGCAAAATGTTGGCCTGGATGAAGCTCAAGCTGGAATCAAGATTGCCAGGAAAAATATCAATAAACTCAGATATGCAGATGACACCACCCTTACAGCAGAAAGCAAAGAGGAACTAAAGAGCCTCTTGATGAAGGTGAAAATGAGAGTGAAAAAACAGGCTTAGGGTAGTATACTCATTTTCACTATATTGATTCTTCCGATCCACGAACATGGTATATTTCTCCATCTATTAGTGTCCTTTTTGATTTCTTTCATCAGTGTTTTATAGTTTTCTATATATAGGTCTTTAGTTTCTTTAGGTAGATATATTCCTAAGTATTTTATTCTTTTCATTGCAATGGTGAATGGAATTGTTTCCTTAATTTCTTTTTCTACTTTCTCATTATTAGTGTATAGGAATGTAAGGGATTTCTGTGTGTTGATTTTATATCCTGCAACCTTACTATATTCATTGATTAGCTCTAGTAATTTTCTGGTGGAGTCTTTAGGGTTTTCTATGCAGAGGATCATGTCATCTGCAAACAATGAGAGTTTTACTTCTTCTTTTCCAATTTGGATTCCTTTTATTTCTTTTTCTGCTCTGATTGCTGTGGCCAAAACTTCCAGAACTATGTTGAATAGTAGCAGTGAAAGTGGGCACCCTTGTCTTGTTCCTGACTTTAGGGGAAATGCTTTCAATTTTTCACCATTGAGGATAATGTTTGCTGTGGGTTTGTCATATATAGCTTTTATTATGTGAGGTATGCAATCCCTATCAAGCTACCAGCGATATTTTTCACAGAGCTAGAATATATCTACCTAAAGAAACTAAAGACCTATATATAGAAAACTATAAAACACTGATGAAAGAAATCAAAAAGGACACTAATAGATGGAGAAATATACCATGTTCGTGGATCAGAAGAATCAATATAGTGAAAATGAGTATACTACCCTAAGCCTGTTTTTTCACTCTCATTTTCACCTTCATCAAGAGGCTCTTTAGTTCCTCTTTGCTTTCTGCTGTAAGGGTGGTGTCATCTGCATATCTGAGTTTATTGATATTTTTCCTGGCAATCTTGATTCCAGCTTGAGCTTCATCCAGGCCAGCATTTTGCATGATGTACTCTGCATAGAAGTTAAATAGGGAGGGTGACAATATACAAATAATTTCAAGATTTGTATGGAAATACAAAAAAACCTCAAATATCCAAAGCAATCTTGAGAAAGAAGAATGGAACTGGAGGAATCAACTTGCCTGACTTCAGGCTCCACTACAAAGCCACAGTCATCAAGACAATATGGTATTGGCACAAAGACAGAAATATAGATCAATGGAACAAAATAGAAAGCCCAGAGATAAATCCACACACATATGGACACCTTATCTTTGACAAAGGAGGCAAGAATATACAATGGAGTAAAGACAATCTCTTTAACAAGTGGTGCTGGGAAAACTGGTCAACCACTTGTAAAAGAATGAAACTAGATCACTTTCTAACACCGCACACAAAAATAAACTCAAAATGGATTAAAGATTTAAATGTAAGACCAGAAACTATAAAACTCCTAGAGGAGAACATAGGCAAAACACTCTCCGACATAAATCAAAGCAGGATCCTCTATGATCCACCTCCCAGAATTCTGGAAATAAAAGCAAAAATAAACAAATGGGATCTAATTAAAATTAAAAGCTTCTGCACAACAAAGGAAAATATAAGCAAGGTGAAAAGACAGCTTTCTGAATGGGAGAAAATAATAGCAAATGAAACAACTGACAAACAACTAATCTCAAAAATATACAAGCAACTTATGCAACTCAATTCCAGAAAAATAAATGACCTAATTAAAAAATGGGCCAAAGAACTAAATAGACATTTCTCCAAAGAAGACATACGGATGGCTAACAAACACATGAAAAGATGCGCAACATCACTTATTATCAGAGAAATGCAAATCAAAACCACAATGAGGTACCACTTCACACCAGTCAGAATGGCTGCGATGCAAAAATCTGCAAGCAATAAATGCTGGAGAGGGTGTGGAGAAAAGGGAACCCTCCTACACTGTTGGTGGGAATGCAAACTAGTACAGCCACTACAGAAAACAGTGTGGAGATTCCTTAAAAAATTGCAAATAGAACTGCCATATGACCCAGCAATCCTACTGCTGGGCATACACACTGAGGAAACCAGAAGTGAAAGAGACACATGTACCCCAATGTTCATCGCAGCACTGTTTATAATAGCCAGCACATGGAAACAACCTAGATGTCCATCAGCAGATGAATGGATAAGAAAGCTGTGCTACATATACACAATGGAGTACTACTCAGCCGTTAAAAAGAATACATTTGAATCAGTTCTGATGAGATGGATAAAACTGGAGCCTATTATACAGAGTGAAGTAAGCCAGAAAGAAAAACACCAATACAGTATACTAACACATATATATGGAATTTAGAAAGATGGCAATGATGACCCTGTATGCAAGACAGCCAAAAAGACACGGATGTGTATAGCGGACTTTTGGACTCGGAGAGGGAGAGGGTGGGATGATTTGGGAGAATGGCATTGAAACATGTATACTATCATGTAACAATCGAATCACCAGTCTATGTCTGATGCAGGATACAGCATGCTTGGTGCTGGTGCACGGGGATGACCCAGAGGGATGTTGTGGGGAGGAAGGTGGGAGGGGGGGTTCATATTTGGGATCGCATGTACACCCGTGGTGGATTCATGTCAATGTATGGCAAAACCAATACAGTATTGTAAAGTAAAATAAAGTAAAAATAAAAATTAAAAAAAAGAAAAAAAAACAGGCTTAAAACTCAACATTCAAAAAACAAAGATCATAGCATCTGGCCCCATCACTTCATGGCAAATAGACGGGGAAACAATGACAGACTTTTTTTTCTTGGGCTCCAGAATCACTGCAGATGGTGACTGCAGCCATGAAATTAAGACGCTTGCTCCTTGGAAGAAAAGCTATGACCACCTCAGTTCAGTTGCACAGTTGTGTCCGACTCTTTGTGACCCTATGGACCGCAGCACACCAGGTTTCCCTGTCCATCACCAATTCCTGGAGTTTACTCAAACTCATGTACATTGAGTCAGTGATGCCATCCAACCATCTCATCATCTGTCATCCCCTTCTCCTCCCTTCAGTCTTTCCCAGCATCAGGGTCTTTTCAAATGAGTCAGTTCTTCACATCAGGTGGGCAAAGTATTGGAGTTTCAGCTTCAGCATCAGCCCTACCAATAAATAATCAGGATTGATTTCCTTTAGAATGGACTGGTTGGATCTCCTTGCAGTCCAAGGGACTCTCAAGAGTCTTCTCCAATACCACAGCTCAAAAGCATCAGTTCTTTGGCACTCAGCTTTCTTTATAGTTCAACTCTCACATCCATACATGACTACTGGAAAAACCATAGCTTTGACTAGATGGACCTTTGTAGGCAAAGTAATGTCTCTGCTTTTTAATATGCTGTCTAGGTTGGTTACAACTTTTCTTCCAAGGAGCAAGCATCTTTTAAATTCATGGCTGCAGCCCTCATCTGCAGTGATTTTGGAGTCCGCAAAATAAAGTCTGACCAACATAGACAGCATATTAAAAAGCAGAGACATTACTTTGCCAACAAAGGTCTATCTAGTCAAGGCTATGGTATTTTCATATGTGGGAGTTGGACCATAAAAAAGGCTGAGTGCCAAAGAATTGATGCCTTTGAACTGTGGTATTGTATAAGATTCTTGAGAGTCTCTTGGAATGCAAGGAGATCAAACAGAGGATGAGATGGTTGGATGGCATCAGCAACTCAATGGACATGAGTTTGAGCAAATTCCGGGAGATGGTGAAGGACAGAGAATCCTGGCGTGCTGCAGTCCACAGGGTTGCAAAGAATCGGACATGACTGAGTGACTGAAGAACAACAATGACCTTCTGGGAGCAAGCAGCACAGGATCCAGGCACGGGTTCCAGGGACTCCAGACCCTCAGCAACCATCTGTCCATTATGATCCTGACCCAACCAGGCTGGCTTGCACAGAGGGCAGAGCCCACAGCGGCTGTTGAGAAACCTCCTGGGCTCCAATCAGCTCCTCTCATTAAGCATTCACTGTCCATGATTTCCAGAGAAGGCAATGGCAACCCACTCCAGTTCTCTTGCTTGGAAAATCCCATGGATGGAGGAGACTGGTAGGCTGCAGTCCATGGGGTCGCTAAGAGTCGGGCACGACTAAGCGACTTCACTTTCACTTTTCATTTTCATGCATTGGAGAAGGAAATGGCAACCCACTCCAGTATTCTTGCCTGGACAATCCCAGGGACAGAGGAGCCTAGTGGGCTGCTGTCTATGGGGTCGCATAGAGTTGGACACGACTGAAGCGACTTAGCAGCAGCAGCAGCAGTCCACGATTTCAGTGTTCACTCCTGGGAAATGGGGAGACAGCAGCTGCCCCCACAACCTCCCAGTGTGGGAGGGATGAGGGCATTGTCACATAGGCTGTGACATGTGACTCAACTCCAGTACATCCCCATGTGTGGCTCTCACTCTCTTTCTTACATACAAACACACACACACACACACACACACACACACACACACAGAGCTCCCCCACAAGATCCATGCTCCTTCCTGACCCTGGGATCTCACAGGAGGACACAGGACCCCTGGCTGCCATGGAACCACAAAGATCAGTACACAAAGCACTCCCAAAACCAATCTCTCCTTTGCTTTTCAGTCTGAGCACCTCAAAATAGTATTTAGTCTCAAAAAAGAAGGAAACCCTGCTCTTTCCAACAGTGTGATGAACCTAGACGACATGATGTTAAATGAAAGAAACCAGACACAGAAAGACAGATTGTATGATTCCGCTTATATAAGAAATCTAATCTAACCCATAGAAGCATGGAGCAGAATGGTGGCTGCCAGAGACCAGACTTGGGGGAAAGAGAATAGGTCTCTGTCCAAGGGTGCAAAGTTTCAGTCTGTAAGATGAACAAGTCACAGAGACCCCCCAGTGAGGCACAGAGTCTATAACTAATAATGCTGTAAGGTAGTCTTAAACATTTGCTAAGAGGGTAGACAATATGTTAGGTATTCTTATCATAGAAATAATAATTCTAACAGTAAGTTTAAAAAGATGGTAGGAAGAAACTTTGGGAGGCGATGGCTATGTTTATGTCATAGATCGTGGTGAGAGTTTCACGGGTGCATGCTTATCTGCAAACACATCAAACTGTATGCATTAAGTATGTACAGCTTTTGGTATGTCAATCATATCTCAATAAAGGGATTTTTAAAGTACACTTTATGCTTTTTAAAAATCAATCTCTTGGAATAATCACATGGCGGCTTTAGAGCACGACCACTCTGATGATGCCTCATGTGCCATCCTGCACTCCTACAGCAATTATTCTTCAGGAAGTTACAGGGTGACACTATTCAACTTTATTTTGAAGAGCTTCTAACACTTTCTCTTTGCCTTTGTGTAGATGCTGAGGGAAAAAACAGGTAATAATAGATCTGTGGCTCAATTCTTGTTTGCAGAGAAAGTTGCTGGATAACATAAAGCCTTACTTTTGTAGTCCTCTGTAGTTTATAAAAAGGGTCACTTCTCTTATCTAATTTAATCTTTACACCAGCTATGTTTCTGTCCTGTTTTTAACAGAAAAATAAATTGAGAGGCTGCGATTTTCCCTGAGTCAGCAAGATATGAGGTTGAGAAAAGATTCATATCCAGAATAAGAAATAAATGCCTACGTATCAGTAAGAAAAAGGCACACAATCAGAAAATTCTGTCCAACAGAAAGAAAGGGCAAAAGATGAACAAGCCCATGATTTTCATCACAGAGGACGCCAGTAAATGTCATCTGAAAAGAACACAGCTAAACTCGAGTCCGCAGTCTTCTGAATGTCATACACACACACACTTTTTTTTTTTTTTAAACTCATTACAGTCTTAGGAAATAGACAAAGTCAGTGCTATTATTATTCTCATCTAATAATGGGAACTAGAGGAAGAGTTCCCAAATTTAACTAAATACATCACTGTTCTGTTTGAGTGTTTTGCAGTGAGCCTGTATCACCCTTATAATCAAGAGGGAGGGATATATAAAGATATCAACTGTGAAACCAAACAAGCCCATGGCCCTAGGTTTCACAGCTCATGCAGAAGCTGAGACCCAGTCCCTTCCCTGTTTAGCTCAACACCTGTGTTTCAGCCACCAGGCAACTCTGCTCCCAATGTTCTTCCTAACAAGAAACACTTTCATGATGGTCACAGTAGATGGTTCCCTTTGATTTCTATACATCACAGAAGCTCTCAAAGTATACACTGGGAACTTCTGAGTTTCTGAGATGCTCTCAGAGGATTAGTGAAGCCACAATTTTTCACAACCATCAGAAGTTATTAGCCTGTTTCACCCTCATTTCCTCATGAGCAGTTGGTAGAGCTCTGCAGAGCCACGTGACCTACGATACAGCAGACTGACCGCAGAAGCAGACCAGAAATCCAGTCTTCTGTAAAGCTGGGCCTTCAGGAGATTTGCAAAAAATATGAAACGCCACCCTTCTCACTAAATGTGTTTTGCTTGAGAATATAGTTATTTTTCTTAAAATATTAGTTATGATTACAAGGTACAGGTTTATGATAGTTTTAAATCGATTCATGGACTTGCAAATGTTTTCTTAGGTTTTATTTCAAACGTGGCAATAAATATGGATAAATATAACACATGTAAAAAAAATAAAGAAATGGGAAGGGAGAGAATTTGCAATAACTTTTATGAAAGTAGAGGGGTCCTGAAGCTCAGAAGTTTGAAAGTCACTGGTACAGGCTTGGTGTTCTTAATACATCCTGGTTCTTGGACCCAGGGACCTGGCCCCATCTCAGTGCTCCTTTGCAGGTTGTCCAAGGTCTGTATCTTGGGGTACAGAGTGAAAGGCCTGACCTAGCCTCCCCAGGGAGGGATGAGGGATTCAGGAGCACACTTTTAACTAGGACTAAAAGACATTCTTTCTGCTACTATTAGAGGAACAACCTCCCAGTCTCCCCCAAAGGACTCAAATCTAGACGAATGAAGCCTAAGATACGGAGAAGGAGGGCAGAACCAGAAAAGAAGCTCCATCTTGAGTCAGCAGAGCTGGAAAGTGAGGAAGGGGTGGAGGGGCTGGGGGATTATGGATCCAGGGGAGAGAAGGGGAAAGAGGAAGACTCTGGTCACTAGAACCCTTGTGTGGAACTTTCAGGAAGGGAAGGAAAAGAGATGATATATATAAAAGAAGGCAGGAGCTAGAAGTGAAAGCAGTAATGTTTTCTTGTTGTTGTTGTTATTATTTGACATATATATTTCCACAAGCAATGTAGATTAATTGGCTTAATAAATTAAGAAAAAGTAAAAATCACATAAAAGGAAAGAATAATACACAATTTATATCATTATACTACAGAAAATTAAAAATTATGAGTAAACATACCCTCGTAAGGCATGGGCAAGATAAAAAAATAATTTGGAATGACAGATTCACAAATATAGTTTGGAAGTGAATGAATCAATGAATACACAAATAATTTAAAATAGGAAATGCAACAAAGAAAAGGCAAACAGATGAACACAAAAAATACAATGTATAATCTGGAAAAAAGCCTAATTAAGACAAGTATGCTTCTTTTGAGTTCTTTCTACTATGTAACTCAATAAAACCTTGGATCAAATTAAACACGACTTCAAAGATGAGACTATAACAGATCTGAATGAAATAAAAGGGAGACTGAAGAGCTAAACAAATAAGCTTAGAGCCAAAACAACACGGTTACATGGCTAATAAATTAGAACCAGGAAGGAACAAAACAGACTCAGCTGAAAAATCGAGTTAATGGCGTGAAAGCAAGGCATGAGATAACCACAGTGTGTGCAGAGGAAAAACACAGAGATTAATTAGGAAAGAGAACACAGAGGTGCCAAAAGGAAGACACAACTTGAGCTGAAATGGAGAACATGCATGTGGGAAGCAGAAAGTGTATCGGGACCATATACAGGAGACAAAATTCTGGTTCTAGCAAAACAGGAAATCCATGACCTGAACATTGTCCTGCTACCAAACACCTAGAGATGTGGGAGGAAATTACAGAAATATTCTCTTAAACGTAAACGGAAACAAAAAAGGAGAGAAATCTTCAAAAACAAAAAATCCAAGAGCGAACCGAAAATGATACTGTTAGTACATAAGCTGGTGTAGGGAGAGTGGCGGCCAGTTACGGTCAGAGAGTTTGAACAAAGCCTCTGTGGGACTGAATGCTAAACTCCCACTCCATAGGTGAGGGGAGCTAACCCCATACCCATCCATCCAGCCATGAGACACAAGGACCTTAGAGAGCCCACTGCCAGAAGGGAACACAGGCAAGTCTGTCTCAGCCTGGGCTGACAGTGGAGGAAAATACGCAGCACTTAGGGCTTCCCTGGTAGCTCAGCTGGTAAAGAATCCATCTGCGATGCAGGAGACCCTGGTTTGATTCCTGGGTTGGGAAGATCCCCTGGAGAAGTAAAAGGCTACCCACTCCAGTATTCTTGGGCTTCCCTGGTGGCTCAACTGGTAAAGAATCCGACTGCAACGTGGGAGACCTGGATTTGAACCCTGGGTTGGGAAGACCCCCTGAAGAAGGGAACGGCTACCCACTCCAGTATTCTGACCTTGAGAATTCCAAGGACTAGTCTATGGAGTTCCAAAGAGTTGGGCATGACTGACCAACTTTCACTTTCATTTTTAAATAATTCCTCAGAAAGTGTAGGTCTTCATTCGGATGGAGAATTCAAATATAAACAATCCACAATGCCTGGGGACTCTGCAAACTAAGAAAGTAGCATAAAATCTATTCCACAGCAGTAAAACTTGAGGTACCAGACAAAAGCAGAGAGAATAAACAACTAAGCAAAAAAAAAAGAAATTGTTTAGAAATCACAACCATGATTATGTCCTTGCCAACATCCGCTGGATCATGGAAAAAGCAAGAGAGTTCCAGAAAAACATCTATTTCTGCTTTATTGACTATGCCAAAGCCTTTGACTGTGTGGATCACAATAAACTGTGGAAAATTCTGAAAGAGATGGGAATACCAGACCACCTGACCTGCCTCTTGAGAAATCTGTATGCAGGTCAGGAAGCAACAGTTAGAACTGGACATGGAACAACAGACTGGTTCCAAATAGGAAATAGAGTACGTCAAGGCTGTATATTGTCACCCTGCTTATTTAACTTATATGCAGAGTACATCATGAGAAACGCTGGACTGGAAGAAACACAAGCTGGAATCAAGATTGCTGGGAAAAATATCAATAACCTCAGATACGCAGATGACACCACCGTTATGGCAGAAACTGAAGAGGAACTCAAAAGCCTCTTGATGAAAGTGAAAGAGGAGAGCAAAAAAGTTGGCCTAAAGCTCAACATCCAGAAAACGAAGATCATGGCATCCGGTCCCATCACTTCATGGGAAATAGATGGGGAAACAGTGGAAACAGTGTCAGACTTTATTTTTGGGGGCTCCAGGATCATTGCAGATGGTGACTGCAGCCATGAAATTAAAAGACGCTTACTCCTTGGAAGAAAAGTTATGACCAACCTAGATAGCATATTCAAAAGCAGAGACATTACTTTGCCAACAAAGGTCCGTCTAGTCAAGGCTATGGTTTTTCCAGTGGTCATGTATGGATGTGAGAGTTGGACTGTGAAAAAGGCTGAGCGCCGAAGAATTGATATGTTTGAACTGTGATGTTGGAGAAGACTTTTGAGAGTCCCTTGGACTGCAAGGAGATCCAACCAGTCCATTCTGAAGGAGATCAACCCAGAGATTTAAAGGAATGATGCTAAAGCTGAAACTCCAGTACTTTGGTCACCTCATGCGAAGAGTTGACTCATTGGAAAAGACTCTGATGCTGGGAGGGATTGGGGGCAGGAGGAGAACGGGACGACTGAGGATGAGATGGCTGGATGGCATCACGGACTCGATGGACGTGAGTCTGAGTGAACTCCGGGAGATGGTGATGAACGGGAGGCCTGGAGTGCTGCGATTCATGGGGTCACAAAGAGTCGGACACGACTGAGCGACTGAACAGAACTGTGGTTTTGATTTGCATTTCTCTGATAATGAGTGATGTTGAGCATCTTTTCATGTGTTTGTTAGCCATCTGTATGTCTTCTTTGGAGAAATGTCTATTTAGTTCTTTGGCCCATTTTTTGATTGGGTCGTTTATTTTTCTGGAATTGAGCTGCAGGAGTTGCTTGTATAGTTTTGAGATTAGTTGTTTGTCAGTTGCTTCATTTGCTATTATTTTCTCCCATTCTGAAGGCTGTCAAAATTTCTTAAACTGAGAGTGCAAAAATTTTGGTAATTTCTCAGTCATTATCTTTAAATTTTCTCTTTCTAAAGCTTTTTTTAGGTGTGTATTAGATATTTTCATTTTATCTTTCATGTCTTCTAAGCATTCATGTCATCCTATATTTTAGGCCATCTGTTCAGGTCTGTCTTCATTTTACTAATTATTGTTTCAGGTTTTTTTAGTTTGTAACTTATCCTCTGAGTGTTTATTTCAGTGACTACATTTTTCACTTTGCAAAACTTATGCTTTTGTTTCATCTTGTTTTATCCCTGAGTATCTTATTCTTCTCTTGCGCTTTTGATACCTTTATACATTTAATCATTTTTAAACATATGTATTCAGTATTTTTCCTCTGATATTTCTCTGGTCTGAATTTTGGAGGATTTATTCCTGCTGACTTGGTTTTCTGTCTCTTGGTCATGCGAGATTTTTCACTTACATATTTTATATTTTGCATCAGTTCAGTTCAGTTCAGTCACTCAGTCGTGTCCGACTCTTTGCGACCCAATGAATTGCAGCACGCCAGGCCTCCCTGTTCATCATCATCTACCGGAGTTCACTCAGACTCAAGTCCATCGAGTCCGTGATGCCATCCAGCCATCTCATCCTCAGTTGTCCCCTTCTCCTCCTGCCCCCAATCCCTCCCAGCATCAGAGTCTTTTCCAATGAGTTAACTCTTCTCATGAGGTGGCCAAAGTACTGGAGTTTCAGCTTTAGCATCAGTCCTTCCAAAGAAATCCCAGGACCGATCTCCTTCAGAATGGACTGGTTGGATCTCCTTGCAGTCCAAGGGACTCTCAAGAGACTTCTCCAACACCATAGTTCAAAAGCATCAATTCTTTGGCGCTCAGCCTTCTTCACAGTCCAACTCTCACATCCATACATGACCACTGGAAAAACCATAGCCTTGACTAGACAGACCTTAGTCGGCAAAGTAATGTCTCTGCTTTTGAATATACTATCTAGGTTGGTCATAACTTTTCTTCCAAGGAGTAAGCGTCTTTTAATTTCATGGCTGCAGTCACCATCTGCAGTGATTTTGGGGCCCCCCAAAATAAAGTCTGACACTGTTTCCACTGTTTCTCCATCTATTTCCCATGAAGTGATGGGACCGGATGCCATGATCTTCGTTTTCTGGATGTTGAGCTTTAGGCCAACTTTTTCACTCTCCTCTTTCACTTTCATCAAGAGGCTTTTGAGTTCCTCTTCACTTTCTGCCATAATGGTGGTGTCATCTGCGTATCTGAGGTTATTGATATTTCTCCCGGCAATCTTGATTCCAGCTTGTGTTTCTTCCAGTCCAGCGTTTCTCATGATGTACTCTGCATATAAGTTAAATAAGCAGGGTAACAATATACAGCCTTGATGTACTCCTTTTTCTATTTGGAACCAGTCTGTTGTTCCATGTCCAGTTCTAACTGTTGCTTCCTGACCTGCATACAGGTTTCTCAAGAGGCAGGCCAGGTGGTCTGGTATGCCCATCTCTTTCAGAATTTTCCACAGTTTATTGTGATCCACATAGTCAAAGGCTTTGGCATAGTCAATAAAGCAGACATAGATGTTTTTCTGGAACTCTCTTGCTTTTTCCATGATCCAGCATATGTTGGCAATTTGATCTCTGGTTCCTCTGCCTTTTATAAAACCAGCTTGAACATCAGGGAGTTCACAGTTCACATATTGCTGAAGCCTGGCTTGGAGAATTTTGAGCATTATTTTACTAGCATGTGAGATGAGTGCAATTGTGTGGTAGTTTGAGCATTCTTTGGCATTGCCTTTCTTTGGGATTGGAATGGAAACTGACCTTTTCCAGCCCTGTGGCCACTGGTGAGTTTTCCAAATTTGCTGGCATATTGAGTGCAGCACTTTCACAGCATCATCTTTCAGGATTTGAAACAGCTCAATTGGAATTCCATCACCTCCACTAGCTTTGTTCGTAGTGATGCTTTCTAAGGCCCACTTGACTTCACATTCCAAGATGTCTGGTTCCAGATTAGTGATCACATCATCATCACTATCTGGTTCGTGAAGATCTTTTTTGTACAGTTCTTCTGTGTATTCTTTCCATCTCTTCTTAATATCTTCTGCTTCTGTTAGGTCCAGACCATTTCTGTCCTTTATCGAGCCCATCTTTGCATGAAACGTTCCCTTGGTATCTCTAATTTTCTTGAAGAGATCTCTAGTCTTTCCCATTCTGTTCTTTTCCTCTATTTCTTTGCATTGATTGCTGAAGAAGGCTTTCTTATTTCTTCTTGCTATTCTTTGGAACTCTGCATTTCGATGACTATCTTTCCTTTTCTCCTTTGCTTTTTGCCTCTCTTCTCTGCACAGCTATTTGTAAGGCCTCCCCAGACAGCCATTTTGCTTTTTTGCATTTCTTTTCCATGGGGATGGTCTTGTTCTTTGTCTCCTGCACAATGTCACAAACTTCATTCCGTAGTTCATCAGGCACTCTATCTATCAGATCTAGGCCCTTAAATCTATTTCTCACTTCCACTGTATAATCGTAAGGGATTTGATTTAGGTCATACCTGAACAGTCTAGTGGTTTTCCCTACTTTCTTCAATTTAAGCCTGAATTTGGCAATAAGGAGTTCATGACCTGAGCCACAGTCAGCTCCTCATCTTGCTTTTGTTGACTGTATAGAGCTTCTCCATCTTTGGCTGCAAAGAATACAATCAATCTGATTTCGGTGTTGACCATCTGGTGATGTCCATGTGTAGAGTCTTCTCTGTGTTGTTGGAAGAGGGTGTTTGCTATGACCAGTGCATTTTCTTGGCAAAACTCTATTAGTCTTTGCCCTGCTTCATTCTGCATTCCAAGGCCAAATTGGCCTGTTACTCCAGGTGTTTCTTGACTTCCTACTTTTGCATTCCAGTCCCCTAGAATGAAAAGGACATCTTTTCTGGGTGTTAGTTCTAAAAGGTCTTGTAGGTTTTCATAAAACCGTTCAACTTCAGCTTCTTCAGCATTACTGGTTGGGGCATAGACTTGGATAACTGTGATATTGAATGGTTTGCCTTGGAGACGAACAGAGATCATTCTGTCATTTTTGAGACTGCATCCAAGTACTGCATTTCGGACTCTTTTGTTGACCACAACACAATGAGGTACCATTTCACTCCAGTCAGAATGGCTGCTATCCAAAAGTCTACAAGCAATAAATGCTGGAGAGGGTGTGGAGGAAAGGGAACCCTCTTACACTTTTGGTGGCAATGCAAACTAGTACAGCCTCTGTGGAAAACAGTGTGGAGATTCCTTAAAATACTGGAAACAGAACTGCCTTATGACCCAGCAATCCCACTGCTGGGCATACACACCGAGGAAACCAGAATTGAAAGAGACACGTGTACCCCAATGTTCATCGCAGCACTGTTTATAATAGCCAGGACATGGAAACAACCTAGATGTCCATCAGCAGATGAATGGATAAGAAAGCTGTGGGACATATACACAATGGAGTATTACTCAGCCATTAAAAAGAATACATTTGAATCAGTTCTAATGAGGTGGATGAAACTGGAGCCTATTATACAGAGTGAAGTAAGCCAGAAAGAAAAACACCAATACAGTATACTAACACATATATACGGAATTTAGAAAGATGGTAATGATAACCCTGTATGTAAGACAACAAAAGAGACACAGATGTATAGATCAGTCTTTTGGACTCTGTGGGAGAGGGAGAGGGTGGGATGATTTGGGAGAATGGCATTGAAACATGTATAATATCATATATGAAATGAATCGCCAGTCCAGGTTCGATGCAGGATACTGGATGCTTGGGGCTGGTGCACTGAGACGACCCAGAGGGATGGTACGAGCAGGGAGGAGGGAGGGGGGGTTCAGGATGGGGAACATATGTATACCTGTGGTGGATTCATGTTGATGTACGGCAAAACCAATACAATATTGTAAAGTAATTAACCTCCAAATAAAATAAATAAATTTATATTTAGAAAAAAGAAATTTTGACAGGTTCCTCAAGAAGATAAGTATGACTCAAAAACTAATCAAGGTTTAATCATTGTTTTCAGCTCCTATATGTAAAGAGCTTAGAATTAATCACTGCCACACTTAGAACTTTCCTGGTAGCTCAGACGGTAAAGAATATGCCTGCAGTGCAGGAGAACCAGGTTCGATCCCTGGGTTGGAAAGATGCCCTGGAGAAGGAAATGGCAACCCACTCCAGTATCGCTGTCTGGAAAATTTCATGCAACGAGGAGCCTGGCGGGCTACAGTCCATGGGGTTGCAAAGAATCAGACAAGACTAAGCAACTAACACTTTCACTTTCACATAACAAAAACAACAAACAACACTGAACATACTGAAAATCAATGACCTTAGCTGGACCCATGAGAGATCAATACTGCAGGGTAGAGTGCCACACAGAAATTGGGAAACAGGCGAATTCAGAGTCACAGCCAAGATCTGTTTAGCTGGAGCAGATGCCATTAGAGCCATAAGCTTGCAGCAATGCCCACATGGTCATTTCCATGAGTCTGCTGAGGATAAACTTGATGAGAATAAGAAACTCCAGGGTCCCACAATCACGTGGACACCTACACTTTCATGAATTTTATCTCCACGATCCCCATTAAGTTCTCACGGTAAATATCCAAGAAAGATCCCCTATAACTCTGGCATGGGGAAGGAAGAGTAACTCTTGGAAAATAGGCCACCCAGAGCCTTCACCATAGCAAAGTCCATTCTCCAAGCTTTCCAGCACTTGATCCCCACCATTCTTCCCACACCAGCACTCTGTAGCCTTTCTGTTTCACTGGGGCAGGGTGGAGGGTGGTAGGTAGATCATACAAGCTATAATAAGACAGAAACATTTGTGAAGGCTGCAGCCCAGGAGCACAGGCCCACTGAAAGACTGGGATTTAATCCTAACACCACAGGATCTACAGAACACCGCCCTTCTCCCAAATCTTTCCACCACACTAACCCTCAGAAAGAGGAGAGTGAAAAAGTTGGCTTAAAGCTCAATAATGAGAAAACGAAGATCATGGCATCTGGTCCCATCACTTCATGGGAAATAGATGGGGAAACAGTGGAAACAGTGTTAGACTTTATTTTTCTGGGCTCCCAAATCACTGCAGATGGTGACTGCAGCTATGAAATGAAAAGACGCTTACTCCTTGGAAGAAAAGTTATGACCAACCTAGATAGCATATTCAAAAACAGAGACCAACAAAGTACCTCCATACCTTACCAACAAAGGTCTGTCTAGTCAAGGCTATGGTTTTTCCAGTAGTCATGTATGGATGGGAGAGTTGGACTGTGAAGAAAGCTGAGCGCCGAAGAATTGATGCTTTTGCACTGTGGTGTTGGAGAAGACTCTTGAGAGTCCCTTGGACTACAAGGAGATCCAACCAGTCCATTCTGAAGGAGATCAACCCTGGGATTTCTTTGGAAGGAATGATGCTGAAGCTGAAACTGCAGTACTTTGGCCACCTCATGAGAAGAGTTGACTCATTGGAAAAGACTCTGATGCTGGGAGGGATTGGGGGCAGGAAGAAAAGGGGATGACAGAGGATGAGATGGCTGGATGGCATCACTGACTCGATGGACATGAGCTTGAGTGAACTCCGGGAGTTGGTGATGGACAGGGAGGCCTGGCATGCTGCAATTCATGGGGTTGCAAAGAGTCGGACACGACTGAGCGACTGAACTGAACTGAACTGAACTGAAACTAAATGGGAAAAGAATTTGAAAAAGAATAGATACATGTTCATGTATAACTGAATCACTTTGCCATACACCTGAAACTAACACAACATTGTTAATCAACTATACTTCAACATAAGATAAAAACTTCAAATAAAAACAACAAGAAAAAGCGGTGAGATACTACCACATGTCTATAAGAATGACTAAAATCTAAAAAACAGCCAAAACCAATTGCTAGGAGGGTGAGGAGTAGCAAGAACTCTGATTTACTGCTGGTGGGAATGTAGACAGCACAGCCAATCTGGAAGACAGTTTGGTCGTTTCTTACAAAACTCAGCCTGGTGTCACCAGACTATCCAACGACTGCACTCCTATTTACCCAATGATTTCAAAACTGATGTCCACACAAAAACCTTCATGTGAGTGTTTATGGCAGCTTTATTCATAAATGCCAAAACTGGGAAGCAATCAAGAAGCCCTAACATAGGCGAACAGATTAAACTGTGGTACCTTCATACAGTGAATTATTATTCAGGGATAAAATTAAATGAGCTATCAACCCATGAAAGATATAGATAAATCTTAACTATATATTGCTAAGTGAAAGAAGCCAGGCTGAAAAGGCTACATACACTATGATTACAATTATAACACATTCTTAAAAAGGCAAACCTAGGGCTGGTAAACAGATCATCAGTTGTGTGCGTGTGAGGTTATATGGATGAATAGATGGAGCACAGGGGATTTTTAGAGCAGGGAAGCAATTTTGTATGATACTGCAATAGTGAACACAAGACATAAAGCATTTGCAAAAACCCATATAACTTTACAGCACAAAAAATAAACCTTAATGTCTACAAATCTGAAAGTAAATCATTTAGGAAGTCAGTCAGAGGTTCCAAGATGGAATGCAAAAACGTGAGAAACTGAGGTAAACATATTACAAAGGTAAGAACCTCCCTGACAGAGTTGGAGTCAGATTAAAAAATTAGCATATTATTGATATCACCTCATCTATGGTTTTACTATCAGGTGTATTCTTGGCAGAAGAATAAATCGGATTCAGAAGAAAAGAAAGGGACGCAAAAATTTGGCTCATTGTAGCCAAAACTCTGAAAATACTTAAAGATAAATACAAACTCTTCATAGATTATTTCTGACTGTTGAGTTTATAGAGAAAAACAATTTTATTGTTTATCCTCCAACTATAGATTTATTCTAGTTTCATACTGCATCAAATCTAAAATGCTGTTCAATTGTAAGACATGTGTTTTTTAAAAAGTTAAAATATGAAAAATGCACACTTTAAAACTGATAGACCATGGTGCATACTTCATAGATAATGAAAGTTAAAGAAGATCTGTGATCAGTACAGACTTCTAATGATCCATCTTAATGTCATTCACTTTATTGTTTGCAAAATAAGTTAGACTACAGACAGTCTAAATAGGGGTTTCTCCCAGAATTAACATTGAGATTTTTATAAATTATCTGAAAACTATAAAAATGTCTAAGTTTCCAGAAACTCTTAAAGTCATTTAAATAGAGAAGAGTCATAGGAATTACCTATAGGAAATGTAGCTACACTACAAGAATGAGAGAGAAAGGAATGATCTTCATAGCAGTGATATCAGGACACTAAGGACTTCAAGTTAGAAAAAAAAATATCAGGACACTAAGGACTTCAAGTTAGAAAAAAAAAAAGTCAAGAGTCACTGTCAACCATTTCCAAATACCCTGGCTTCACATTACCCAGCACACCTTAATCAAGAAGGATGTGAAGAACACAATGGGACATTTCCTCTTCAAACACTTCAACAGGAACACAAAGAAAAGAAAAAGGCATTTAAAGCAATCAAAGATATATTAATAGTAAAGAAGAGGCAAGATGGTGGGATTCCTGTGGGAAGACAAGTCAGTGCCCCTGGGCCCCTTCGGAGGGTCAGGGGTCCGTGGTGCTGAACACAAGCAGCCTGAGGACTGTCTCATAGCAGCTGGCCCAAAGCCAAGTCTGGGATCTAATACCCACTCCAGAGAATCCCTTTTATTAACAGTCTGCTCTCTGCAATGCAGACAAGGGGGAGAGGCAGAAGCACAAGGGTTATCGGCCAATATTCATCTTCCACACATCCGAGCACGACCCATGGAAGGAGCTCTGCCCATGGCCACTTGTGGTTGTTCTCATGCTACCCAGGCAGTGTTAACTCCAAACCTAGGAACACAGTGGCAGAGAAAACTGCATTTAAAGCCCTGCCCTTGTGAAACCTGGCCAGGGTCATCTTGGAAACCTGGGGGCTAAGAATACTGTCCAAATGAAAATGTCACTGAAAGTGGGGTCCAGCTGTTCGCTGCTCAAAAGCCAATAAAGGGGCAAATCTGGTAAGAGGAAAGTTCTGCTTTATTTTGGAAGCTGGACACTGGGGTGGCATTAGGGGAGTGAACTCCTGTCCACAGGCCAACTCCCCCCACTGATAATCAGTGGGCACGAGCTTTCATAGTCAGAGAGAGGGGGAGACACACAGAAACAGCACAATGAGCTCTGACAGTCATCTTGAAATTAGTCATAAGGTTGTCTGATCAGCATCATCTTGACTGTTTTAAGTACAGTTAATCTTTAGTTCCAAGGTTGGTCTGTTCCCACTTCTTTGAGGCCAGTTCTAGGAACTGTGGCAGCTTACGTCATGGTTATAGTCTGGTCCTCATGTAGTTAACTTCTTTCACCTGGTGGGGGTTTCATTATCTATAAAACCGCTCAAAGGACACGGCTTAGCATATTATCTGTAATACTCGAGAAAAGAAAAGTCCTCAAGATCGCTTGATGACTAAACTATTATTGTTTTGTCCTGTTGGACTGTTTTCCATTGCTTCTGCATTTTCTCACTTCTCTGATTAAACTAATTCTTAGGCTAAAGTTTTTACATAGACAAAGGGCAGGTGGAGGACATGGGGGGAAGGCCCATAGGGTTATGCTCCATTTCAAAAGCACTATGATGCTCTCTCTCAGATTCCTAGTTCACACAGTTATCACAAGGGCTCTAAGAGGTCTTGGAGAACCTGCTCAAGCCTGTGCTTCCCAAATGAGTTCACAGAATCCTTTCTGTTTTCTTTGTGAAATCTATAAATAATGAGTCTCCTATGAATCTTCAGGCTTTATTCCTTCTCTTACAGACTTGTAGAAAACTAGTAAATGACTGATGCCCAAAAGTAATTTGCCAATCCATTCTATCTAATCACCACAGAGCCTGAACAATAGAAAGGAAAATTTGACACTTCTTCCTTCCCCAGTCCCAAAGTCCATTTCCCGTCTAATTCAGAACAAATTCAGATTCCTATTTTATAGGAAAAAATGAAAAGCTAAATAACCCAAACCCAGACTATTCACAGACCTATTTGTTTCCTCTGAAAAGTACAGTGAAGTGACTCAGACCATAAAGCACACGACACCAATTACCAAGAAAAATGTTCCTATCACAGACTCAGGAAGGGAATTACTTCAGGACTTTTTCATAATTCAGGTGATTAAATAGCTTGGATAAAATTCCAAAGTAATTTCTTCTTTCATAAATGACCTTTGGTTAAGTGTGAGACCCTTAATATGTCAGGGAAATTTACTTCATTACAAACTCTGGGAGAGCAGGGGCAGGAAAAAAGTGCTCATGTAACGGGTGCCTGAGGTTATATCTGCACAACAGATACAGCTGAATTTCTATCCCACAACCCCCAACCTCTTCACATCAGGTATCAATGATCATAGTTCTCACTTGTAGATCAAAACTAATCTGCACCTACTTTTATATTCATTATCATCCAGAACAACCACCAGTCTCTGTTCAGTGTAAAGTAGTAATGCATTTGCCCTAATCTGGTTCCATAGATACATTATTCCAGAGGCTTAGGTTATGAAATGCCTAAAGAACTTTGGACAGAGAGGTTCATAACACTGGACAGGAGATGGTGATCAAAACCAACCCCAAGAAAAAGAAATTCAAAAAGGCAAAATGGTTGTCTAAGGAGGCCTTACAAATAGCTGAGAAAAGAAGATAAGTGAAAGGCAAGGAGAAAAGAAAAGATATACCCACCTGAATGCAGAGTTCTAAAGAATAGCAAGGAAAGATTAAAAAAAGGCTTCTTAAGTGAACAATGCAAAGAAATTGAGGAAAATAATAGAATGGGAAAGATTAAGAGATCTCTTCAAGAAAATTAGAGATACCAATGGAACAAATTGCCAACATCTGCTGGATCATGGAAAAAGCAAGAGAGTTCCAGAAAAACATCTATTTCTGCTTTATTGACTATGCCAAAGCCTTTGACTGTGCGGATCACAATAAACTGTGGAAAATTCTGAAGGAGATGGGAATACCAGACCACCTGACCTGCCTCTTGAGAAACCTGTATGCAGGTCAGGAAGCAACAGTGAGAACTGGACATGGAACAACAGACTGGTTCCAAATAGGAAAAGGAGTGCATCAAGGCTGTATATTGTCACCCTACTTATTTAACTTATATGCAGAGCACATCATGAGAAACGCTGGGCTGGAAAAAACACAAGCTGGAGTCAAGATTGCTTGGAGAAATATTAATAACCTCAAATATGCAGATGACACCACCCTTATGGCAGAAAGTGAAGAGGAACTAAAAAGCCTCTTGATGAAAGTGAAAGAGGAGAGTGAAAAAGTTGGCTTAAAGCTCAACATTCAGGAAACGACAATCATGGCATCCGGTCCCATCACTTCATGGGAAATAGATGGGGAAACAGTGGAAATAGTGTCAGACTTTATTTTGGGGGCTCCAAAATCACTGCAGATGGTGACTGCAGCCATGAAATTAAAAGACACTTACTCCTTGGAAGAAAAGTTATGACCAACCTAGATAGCATATTCAAAAGCAGAGACAATACTTTGCCGACTAAGGTCCGTCAAGTCAAGGCTGTGGTTTTTCCTGTGGTCATGTATGGATATGAGAGTTGGACTGTGAAGAAGGCTGAGCGCCGAAAAATTAATGCGTTTGAACTGTGGTGTTGGAGAAGACTCTGGAGAGTCCCTTGGACTGCAAGGAGATCCAACCAGTCCATTCTGAAGGAGATCGGTCCTGGGATTTCTTTGGAAGGAATGATGCTAAAGCTGAAACTCCAGTACTTTGGCCACCTCATGTGAAGAGTTGACTCATTGGAAAAGACTTTGATGCTGGGAGGGATTGGGGGTAAGAGGAGAAGGGGACGTGACCGAGGATGAGATGGCTGGATGGCATCACGGACTCGATGGACATGAGTCTGAGTGAACTCCAGGAGTTGGTGATGGACAGGGAGGCCTGGCATGCTGCAATTCATGGGGTCACAAAGAGTCGGACATGACTGAGCAACTGAACTGAACTGAATGGAACATTTCATGCAAAGTTGGGCACAATAAAGGACAAAAATGACAGTATGGACCTAACAAAAACAGAAGATATTAAGAAGAGGTGGCAAGAACACACAGAAGTCTATCAAAAGGGTCTTAATGACCTGGATAACTATGATAGTGTTCACTCACCTAGAGCCAGACATCCTGGAGTGTAAAGTCAAGTGAGCCTTAGGAAGCATCACTACAAACAAAGCTAGTAGAGGTTTTGTAATTCCAGCTGAGCTATTTCAAATCCTAAATGATTATGCTGTTAAATGCTGCACTCAATACGCCAACAAATTTGGAAAACACAGCAGTGGCCATAGGACTGGAAAAGGTCGGTTTTCATTCCAATTCCAAAGAAAGGCAATGCCAAAGAATGCTCAACTGCCACACAACTGCACTCATTTCACATGCTAACAAAGTAATGCTGAAAATCCTTCAAGCTAGGCTTCAATGATACCTGAACCGAGAACTTCCAGATGTACAAGATGGATTTAGAATAGGCAGAGGAACCAGAGATCAAATTGCCAACATCTGTTGGATCATAGAAAAAATAAGAGAATTCCAGGAAAACTTCTACGTCTGCTTCATTGCAGAGAAAGCAATAGCACCCTACTCCAGTACTCTTTCCTGGAAAATCCCATGGGTGGAGGACCCTGGCTGCAGTCCACGGGGTCACTATAAGTTGGACAGAACTGAGCGACTTCACTTTCACTTTTTATTTTCATGCATTGGAGGAGGAAATGGCAACCCACTCCAGTATTCTTGCCTGGAAAATCCCAGGGACAGGGGAGCCTGATGGGCTGCTGTCTATGGGGTGCACATAGTTGGACATGACTGAAGCAACTTAGCCGCAGCAGCAGCTGCTTCATTGACAATGCTAAAGCCCTTAACTGTGTGGATCATAACAAACTGTAAAATTCTTAAACAGACGGGCATACGAGGCCACCTTACCTATCTCCTGAGAAACCTGTATGCAGGTCAAAAAAGCTACAGTTAGAACCTTATATGGAACTGACTGGTTCCAAATTTGGAAAGGAGTATGTCAAGGCTGTACACTTTTACCCTGCTTATATAACTTCTATGCAGAGTATATCATGCAAAATGCCAGGCTAGATGAATCACAAGCTGGAATCAAGATTGTGAGAGAAATATCAATAACCTCAGATATGCAGATGATACCACCCTAATGGCAGAAACTGAAGAGGAATTAAAGAGCCTCTTGATGAAGGTGGAAGAGGAGAGTGAAAAAGAGGGCTTAAAACTCAACATTCGAAAAACAAAGATCATGGCATCTGGTACCATCACTTCATGGAAAATAGATGGGAACAAAGTGGAAAAAGTGACAGACTTTCTTGGGCTCCAAAATCACTGCAGAGGGTTACTGCAGCCATGAAATTAAAAGACACTTGCTCCTTGGAAGAAAACCTATGACAAACCTAGACAGTGTATTAAAAAGCAGAGACATCACTTTGCCAACAAAGTCCATATAATCAAAGCTATGGTTTTTCCAGTAGTCATGTATGGATGTGAGAGCTGGACCATAAAGACGGATAAGTGGCAAAGATCTGATGCTTTTGAACTGAGGTGCTGGAGAAGATTCTTGAAAGTCCCTTGGACTGCAAGAGGATCAAATCAATCCATCCTAAAGGAAATCAATCCTGAATATTCACTGGAAAGACTGAGGCTGAAGCTGAAGCCCCAATACTTTGGTCACCTGATGTGAAGAGCTGACTCATTATAAAAGACCCTGATACTCGGAAAGATTGAAGGCAGGAGGAGAAGGGGATGACAGATGATGAGATGGTTGGATGGCATCACTGACTTGAGAGATACGAGTTTGAGCAAGCTCCACGAGTTAGTGATGGACAGGGAAGCATGGCGTGCTGCAGTCCATGGGGTCACAAAGATTCGGACATGACTGACCAGCTGAACTGAACTGAACCTCTACTGAGCAGCCTCATGCCCTGGGTCTCACCTACCCTTCTGCCCTTAGGAGAGTTTCCCAAGATCCCACCTAAGCTTCTTCACCAGGAGTTTGAGGTCATTCCCCTCTGCATCAGAAAGGCACCAGGAAAGGATTTTAAGATAGTAAAGAACACATCTTCTCTCCTGGGTCTTGCAAACTGAATACAACACACTAGTAAGAATGAAAATCCTGTCCAATAAATGGATGGATAAAGAGGATAGGACTAATATTATAAAAAAGTTATGAATAGAAACCACTGCTTTGGCCAGAAATAGTCAAATGAGGATCCTCAAAACATCCAATGGGAAAACAAGAGACAGAACGGCATTCGATATGTTTGTCTTCTCTCATCTCACTGGATTAATTCTAACATCACAATCATAAACAATGCACTGAATTGCCAACTGCTGTTACATTCCCACTTTTGGTTTCTTCCTCCTCTGGGTGTGGGCTCATGGATTTTTCACCACAGATAGATAGTAGAAAATGATGCTGAGAAAGCAAAAGAAATGGCTCCCACAACTGTGGAGCATTTCCTTAAATGTGTATCATACAAAGGTGTGTGTATAATAAGCCAAGTCACCTGTTAAGTATTTTAAAACAAAAAGCCTCAGAGCTAATGAGGGTTTAGTGAAACAAGCATTTTCTAACACTATGAATCAATGTATAAACTGATACATACTTTCTTCATAGCAACTTTTAAGTTACTTTAGGTCAAGAAACTTAAAAAATATATTAACTTTTGGGGCTAAATTCTGTATCTAAGAAATGATCCTAAAGAAATAATCAGACATTGGAATAAACATCAAAGTTTTAAAATGTTATAGTGCCAACACTATTATAAAGAGCTAAGTGACAAATAATAAGTTGTGGCATATCCATGAAAGGAAATGCTATGTAATTATTAAAATATTCTCAAAAGAATATAGTTATGTGAATATCAATAAAATATTAAGTGGGAGAAAAGTATCACATAAAATTGTACTTATAGCATTAGTTAACTGTTAAGTGATAGTCGCTCAGTTGCGTCCGACTCTTTGCAACCCCATGGAGCCTGCCAGGCTCGTCTGTCCATGGAATTCTCCATACAAGAATACTGGAGTGGGTTGCCATTTCCTTCTCCAAATTAATTGGAGTTGTTAAAATTGTATTCTGTGATGTGATTATCTCTCATCTCCAGTCAGGAATATGGTCTGACTGATTATTTCAATATTCAATCTGTGTAAATTTTCTCTTATAGTCAACCCACTTTACTAAGAAAAATACAGGCAGGATGTAATAGTGACCTTAAGATACACATTACTATATGAGTTATGATTTTAAATATACCTTGATTTCATTTTGTTTCAATACTATATATTTTTATTTATTATAGAATTTTTAAATGATCATTTCAAGAGCAATAAGAATGTATGGGTTCCAGACAGACAGAGTAGTTACAATTTTCCCTATTCCTATCACTAAATACAATGAAAAACAACTAAACCCCTTAGATGGTATACATAAATCAAACATAAGAAGACTCTAAAAAGTACAAAGGAAGCCTCAGGAGTCAAGAGACAACACTGCAGTGAACTTTCTGGATTTTCTTTTTTATTTATATGTTCCAGACTTGGAGACAAAGAAGCTGGCCACCCAGAAAGGCATCAGGCACAAACAAAAAAAAGTGCCAACAAAAGCCTGCTATCTCTAATCAAAAAGCCAGGAAATAAGCATCCTAGCAAAATTTAGTTTTAACCTAGATGGCATATTAAAAGGCAGAGACATTACTTTGCCAACAAAGGTCCGTCTAGTCAAGGCTATGGTTTTTCCAGTAGTCACATATGGATGTGAGAGTTGGACTGTGAAGAAAGCTGAGTGCTAAAGAACTGATGCTTCTGAACTGTGGTGTTGGAGAAGACTCTGGAGAGTCCCTTGGACTGCAAGGAGATCCAACCAGTACATTCTAAAGGAGGTCAGTCCTGGGTGTTCTTTGGAAGGAATGATGCTGAAGTTGAAACTCCAGTACTTTGGGCACCTCATGCAAAGAGTTGACTCATTGGAGAAGATTCTGATGCTGGGAGGGATTGGGGGCAGGAGGAGAAGGGGATGACAGAGGATGAGATGGCTGGATGGCATCATGGACTTGATGAACTTGAGTTTGAGTGAACTCCAGGAGTTGGTGATGGACAGGGAGGCCTGGCATGCTGCGATTCATGGGGTCGCAAAGAGCTGGACACGACTGAGCGACTGAACTGAACCGAACTGAACAGACACTTTACCCAGACACCATGGAAAAAAAGATGGCCCCATGATTAATCAGGTCCACAAACACCAGACTTATACCATCTTCAGGTTATAACAAGACACCCTAAGACTCCCACCAGGGTTAGGTCAGAGAAGGCCAGTTTGGGAGCAGTGACTTTCGTTTAATAAGCTATGTCCAGTCACACATTGAAGACCATGTGTGGAGCCTGGACTTCTATCCTCACCTGGCAGTAGAGAGACAACAACCATCCCCTCCCCCTCCGCCATCTCCCTTCCTCTTCACTGGAATGATGTCACAAAACATACGACAGAGAGTAAGGATTTTAACCCCTGCCCAGAAGTCATGAGGATGCACACACACACACACACACACACACACACACACACACACACACACACTGCTAGTGAAGGCCATGTGGAGAACAGTAATGTGGTTCAGGACGGCAGGATGGTAGCAGGAGACTCAGCGGGCGGGGAGGAGGAGTCCCACCTTGACCCAGATCGTCGTCCCTCCTCTCCCATTTGAACAGAAGGTAAGCAGGGAACTCTACACTCAAATGAAAATAACAAAGCTTTCCCCTCCTTCTTCTACAAGAGTGGTATCTGAGAGCCAGCTAAACACAAAGTTCAAATAAGACTCAGAGTCTCATAACAGAATAAACGGTTTAGGGTCCTATTGAAAACCACTCACCAGACAAAGAGATGGGAAGATGAATCTAAAAAGACAAACTGAATCTAAAAGACAATCAGCAGATGTCAACAAGATGACCATCAAGAGACATTAGAATTATCTGATAAAGATTTTGAAGTAGACATCAAGAAACGGATTCATGTCAATGTATGGCAAAACCAATACAGTATTGTAAAAAAAAAAAAAAAAGAAAAAAACACTTCAAAGAGCAATTGAAAACATGATAGAAATAAATGAAAAAACAAAAAGTCCCCGCAGAGAAAGAGAAGATACAAAGGAGACTCAAATGGAAATCTTGGAACTGAAGTACAAAATAACCTAGATAAAAACTCAATTGAGGGGCCTAATAGGAGAATGGTGAAAGAATGAGTGAAATGGAAGACACAGATGACACAGTTTGATAAACAGAAACCAAAAACAGGAAAAAAAAAAGTGAACAGAGCCCAGGGACCTATGGAACTTTATTATTAGATAATCTGTAATTGTAGACATGGGTGAAAAAGATGAAATTTTAAAAGTGCATGAAGATGGCTGACACGTCCCAAATTTGATGAGACACAATCTATCGATTCAAGAAGTGGTGGTGGTGGTGGTCAGTCACTCAAACTCTTTGCCACCACCATGGACTGCAGTTTACCAGGCTTCCCTGTCTTTCACTATCTTATGGAGTTTGCGCAAACTCATGGCCACTGAGTTGATGATGTCATCCAACTATGTGTCACCCCACTCTCCTTCTGCCCTTAATCTTTCCCAGCATCAGGGTCTTTTCCAGGCTTTTGCATGAGGTAGCCAAAGTACTAGAGCTTCAGCATCAGTTCTTCCAATGAAAGGTCAGGGTTGATTACCTTTAGTATTGACTGGTTTGATCTCCTTGCTGTCCAAAGGATTCTGAAGAGTCGTCCCCAGGATTACAGTTTGAAAGCATCAATTTTTCAGCGCTCAGCCTTCTTTATGGTTCAACTCTCACATCCATACATGACTACTGGAAAAACCATGGCTTTGACTATATGTACCTTTGTCAGCAAAGTGATGTCTCTGCTTTTTAATATGCTGTCTAGGTTTGTCATAGGTTTTCATCCAAGGAGCAAGCGTATTCTAATTTCATGACTGCTGTCACTGTCTGCAGTGATTCTGGAACCCCAAAAAAGAAAATCACTGTTTCCACTGTTTCCCCATCTATTTGCCATGAAGGGATGGGATCTGATGCCATGATCTCAGTTTTTTGAATGTTGAGTTTTAAGCCTGCTTTTTCATTCTTTTCTTTCACCCTCATCAAGAGGCTGTTTAGTTCCTCTTCACTTTCTGCCATTAGCGTGGTACCATCTGCATATATGAGGTTGTTGATATTTCTCCTGGCAATCTTGAGTCCAGCTTGTGATTCATCTAGCCCAGCATTTCACATGGTATACTCTGCACATAAGTTAAATAAGCAGGGTGACAATATACAGCCTTGACATACTCCTTTCCCAAGTTTGAACCAGCCCATTGTTCCATGTCCAGTTCTAACCGTTGCTTCTTGACTTGCATACAGGTTTCTCAGGAGGCAGGTAAGTTACTCTGGTTTTCCCATCTCTTTAAGGATTTTCTACAGTTTGTTATGATCCACACAGTCAAAGGGACATAGTCACTGAAGCAGAAGTAGATGTTTTCCTGAAATTCTCTTGCTTGTTCTATGATCCAATGGATGTTGGCAATTTGACTGCCAACATCTCTGGTTCCTCTGCCTTTTCTAAATCCAGCTTGTACCTCTGGAAGTTCTCAGTTCACATACTTTTGAAGCCTAGCTTGAAGGATTTTGAACATTACCTTACTAGCATGTGAAAAGAGGGCAAATACCAAACAAGATAAACCTAAAGAAATCCCTACCAAGATACAATCAAACTTCCAGAAGTTAAAGACAGTGAAAAAAAAACTTAAAAACAGCAAGAGAAAAATATTACCTTATTTATAGGGTAAAAGCAACTGAAATGACAGTTGTTTGCCTTGGAATTTAAAGGGAAGCTCTCACAGAGAGATGCATGTCAGTCAGACCATTTTTCTTACCCCATTATGTCAGTATCTGTCTTTCAAGTGGAATGTTTAGTTATTTAAATTTAATATAATTTCTGATAAAAATAGGATATGTCTTATGCGGCTCCCTCCACCTTATCCCACTTTTTACTGTATTATGATGTGTTAAATCAAAACTTTATCTACAGTACTATTTTAAGCTCCCTGTTATTTCATTTACCATATATTTATTACAATTAACTTCTTTTAATAATTAACTTATTACAATATTGATAATTAACTTATTACAATCCTTTTGGGATTGATATGAATGTAAATAAATATTAAAAACTCTGCTGTTCTGTAGTTCTGCTTCCTCTGGTGAAGCATACACAAACTTTCTATGCAGTGTGCATATCAACACATATTTATAATTATTGCTTTACAGGGTTGCCTTTCAAATCAAAGAGGAATAAAATAGTGATAAATAAAACATATTGGGTTGGCCAAAAAGTTCCTTTGATTTTTTTAAAAATAAAAATAAAAGAAACATTTTTTTTTCTTTTCACCAAGAACTTTATTGAACTCGTAGTCACTGTTTTTTTTCCATTATCATCTGCCATTTTCATAATTCCATCTTCTGAAAACTTTTATCTTTTTGAGCAAAGAACTGTTTGAGGTACCTTTTACAGTCTCCCAAAGAATTGAAATATTTTTCATTAAAAGAATTTTGTAAAAACTGAAATAAATGAATATCCAAAGGTACAATGTTTGGCAAATACAGCAAATGAATCAGAATTTCCTAGCCAAGCTCTAACAGTTTCTGCCTGGTCATCAAAGAAACATGAGGTCTTGCATTATTCTGATGGAAGATTATGCACATTCTGTTGACTAATTCTGGATGCATTTTATTAAACACTGCTTAATTTTTGGAATTAATTGTTAAATTTTCCAGAAGGAACTCATAATAGAGGACATCTTTCCAAACTCAGCATATATACATCACCTTCTCTGGATGAAGACTGGCCTTTGGTGTAGCTGGTAGTGGTTCATTTCACTTGGCCAACCATCTCCTCTGTTCCACAGTATTGTATAGTACTCACTTTTCATCACTCATCACAATTTGTTTTATAAATAGAACATTTTTGTTATATTTCAGTAGAGAATCACAGGTGGAAATACATTCAAAAAGGCTTCTTTTCTGCTAATTTATGTGGAACTCCAACATCAAAGCAATTAACATAACCAAGCTGGTGCAAATGATTTTCATTGCTTGATTTGGATATTTTGAATATGTCACTATCTCTTGTGTGGTATAAACGTTGATGGTTCTCAATTTGATCACTATTAACGTCAACTGGTCTATCCAACCATGGAGCATTGTCCAGCGAGAAATCTCTAGCACAAAGCTTCACAAACTGCTTCTGACACATTTGATCACAGTACATTTTCCATACACTGCACAAAATTTTTTTTTTGCATTTCAGTTGCATTACCTTTCTTGAAATAATAAAGCACAATATGCCAAAAATATTGCTTTTATTCTTTCATCTTCAATATTAAAACAACTACTCAAAAATTCACCAATTTTATAAGTTTTTAAAGCACACTGATATGACAGTTGTCACAATACAATCTAACAAAATTGTTTTGAATGAAATTAAAGACAACTAAGAGCTATGAGAGCTATCTTATGGAAGAAAGCTGAATGAATCTTTTGGTTAACCCGATATTTATACTGTCTTTTATATTTACCTAGTTATCTTACTGTTCCTCTTTATTTACTATGCATGTGGATACAAGTTACTGTCTACTGGCTTTTCATTTCAACTAAAGGATTCCCTTTTATTATTTCCTGTAGGGTAAGTTTACTAGCAAGAATTACCTCAGCTGTTTTATTTTGTTTATTTTTTAACATCAGTTTTAGATTCATGGCAAAATTGAGGGGAAGGACCAGAGATTTCACTATCCCCCACACACGCACAGCTTCTCTCATTATTGACAACCCCTCCCCCACCAAAGTGATAGAATTCATACAACTGATGAACCTACAGAGACATATCATTACCAACCAAAGTCCATAGTTTACATTATTGTCCACTCCTGGCGCTGTATATTCTATGAGCTTGGACAAACCTATAATGACAAGTATCTATCATTTAAGTATCATTCAGAGCAGTTTCACTGTCTTCAAAATTCTCTATGTTCTGCCTATTCTTCATTCCCTTCCCTAGCCCTTGGTAAACACTGATCTTACTATCCCTACGGTTAGCCTTTTTCAGAATGTCATATGTTTGGAATCATTGAATATGAAGCCTTTTAGGAATCCCTGCACAACCAGGTAGGACATGGGGGAAGAGGGGTTACAGAGAAATGGAGGTGGGAAGGGCCAGTGCCCCTCCCCTAGGGGCAGCTAGGGGGAGGAAAGGGGTTCCCATGCCTGGACAAGGCACACTCACCTCAAGGGAATCAGTGAGGATAGGAAGGGACCCTTGGGGGTTTGGTGTATCACAGGGGAACACGGCTAGTATTTCCCCAACACACTTGGCCCCTGAGAGGCCTACTAGGGTCATGGGTCTGGTCCCCTCCACCCTCCAAGGCATTTTCCACCCAGGTGGGCCCAGGGGCACGAGAGGGTTAAGAAGAGCAGAGCCAGATAGGGAGGGACTTTGAGGGGTTGGAGGATCAGGGGGAGTGCAGTTAGTATTTCTCCCACCCAGCCAAGCACCAGTGAGCTTGCTAGGGGTCCTGAGCCTCTGTGCTCCAAGGCAGGCACTCTGGGGCCCCTCCAGGCCAGGCTGAGCCTATCCCTTACCCCGCCACACCCCTAGGGCCTTTGCCAGATGCAGAGGGTGTGTCCTGAGCAAACCCCACCTCTACTTAAGCCCTGCCCCTAGGGCTTTTGCTGGCTGCTTGGGTCCTGAGCCTAGACCCTGGCCCAGTCTAAACTGCACCTCTGCCTGAGCTCCCTCCCCCACCCAGTCAAGGCTTTTTCCAGATTTATTCTGTTTTTGCTATTGGGGTTGTTTTACCCTCTGATGGTTGTTTCATTCCCCGCCCCTCCCCCCCCCCCCCGCCCCTGCCAAATATATCATTAGTTTTCTAAATTTATTTTACTTATTATTCTTTGTTATTGTTCTCCATTTTGGTCTTTTTTCTTGTTTTTATTTTGTCACACAGCTTGCAGATCTTGGATCATGAACCAGAGGTTGGGTCTGAGCTCCTGTGGTAGCATTATGTAGTCCAAATGGCTGGACCTCTGGGCATATTAATCAGAGTGAGGTCTCCTGAAGTTTACATCTCAAAACCAAGACCCAGCTTCACCCAACTGCCTGCAAACTCCAGTGTTGGAAATGTCTGGCCAAACAACCAGTAAGACAGGAACACAGCTCCACCCATCAAAAAATTGCATTGCGCATACTCATTCCTGCCACCTCATGGACCGGAGCCTGCCAGGTTAACTTTGTCCACGGAATTTCCTAGGGAAGAATACGGGAGTGAGTTGCCAGTTCTTCCTCCAGGGGATCCTCCCAAGCCAGCGACTGAACCTGTCTCTTGTGGCTCCTGCATGGGCAGGCAGATTCTTTACCAATAGCACTACCCGGGGAGCAAAATAATACAGTACAGATGAAGAAGCAAGGTAAAAACTTACAGCACCAAATAAATGCAGAGGAAATAGGGAACCTACCTCAAAAAGAATTTAGGGTAATGATACTAAAGATGATCCAAAATCTTAGAAATAGAACAGAGGCATGAATTGAAAAAATGTAAGTAATGTTTAACAGGGACCCAGAAGAACTAAAGAACAAACAAACACAGATGAACAACAGAATAAATGAAATGAAAAATACACTAGAAGGAATCAATAGCAGAATAACTGAGGCAGAAGAGCAAATAAGTGAGCTGAAAAATGGAATGGTGGAAGTTACTGCCAAGGAGCAGAATAAGGGAAAAAAAAAAAGAATTAAAGACAGTTTCAGAGAACTGAGAAAACAGTAAATGTACTATTTACAATTGCCAGGACACAGAAAAAACCCAAATGTTCAATGACAGATGAATGGATAAAGAGGAAGAGGTACACATATACAATGGACTATTACTTAGACACTAAAAAAATGACATAGGGTTATTTGTAGAGATGTAGATGCACCTAGAGTCTCATACAGAGTGAAGTCAGAAAAACAGATACTGTATATTAACCCATATATGTAGAAACTAGAAAAATGGTATGCTGTTGCTGCTGCTGCTAAGTCGCTTCAGTCGTGTCCAATCTGTGCGATCCCATAGATGGCAGCCCACCAGGCTCCCCTATCCCTGGGATTCTCCAGGCAAGAACACTGGAGTGGGTTGCCATTTCCTTCTTCAATGCATGAAAGTGAAAAGTGAATGATGGTATAGATGAACCTATTTCCAAGGCAGGAATAGAGACCCTGACACAGAGAACAGACATGTGGACAGGTAAGTAAAGGGAGGTTGGGAGGGACTGGGAGATTGGAATTGACATATATACGCTATCATGCGTAAAACAGATAGCTAGTGCGAATCTGCTGTAAAGCACAGGAAGCTCAGCCCAGTGCTCTGTGGTGACCTAGAGGGATGGAATGGGGGGCAGGGGTCGAAGCGGGGGGGCAATGTATGTACACATATAGCTGATTCACTTCATTGTACTGCAGAAACTAACAATATTGTAAAGCAATTATATTCCAATAAAAATAAGTAAATAAATAAACTAAGGCAAACTAAAAAAATTAAATAATCATGAAACTTAAAAACAAAAATATGATTTGGACGAAAGCATATATCCTCTTCTTCCCAAAATTAAAAATAAGTGCAATAAGTAATGTGTTAAGGAACAAATTCAATCTTACCAAAACAAACATGAAAGGAGACAACACAAACAGTAACTTGATCTGAATAGTGAATGGATGAGAAATAGTGACTGACAGTGTCCTCCACATACAGATCTAAGTCCACACGGAGGAGGCTGAGACGGAGCCCAGAACAGCTCACAAGTGGGAAGGAGCAGGTAATCACGAAAGCACAAGTGGAGAGGAGGTTAAAACGAGAGGACTGGCATCAAGTGTTTACAAGAATTACTTAGATGCCCCAACATACTCATATGCAGGACTGGCAGCTGCTCCTCCCTGCCCTGGCAGGATAGTAGAATCTTACTCTCTGGAGAAGACAGACCAGAAGGATTCTGTATGCCAGACGCTGGCAGAGCTACAATGGAAGTGATACGGTACAAACAGAGGTAGGTTTAAGAATAACTGGCTCCTCCAGCCCTTATCCCCTCTCAGCTCTCAGAACGCTTACTGCCTGGCTCAGGCTGCCTAGATGGCAGACTAGAAAAATCTTCTTTGGCCAAACTCATCAGCCTGAGAGAAAAGATCTAATCATACTAGCATCTCCAAAATAATCCCTTCTGAGCCAGACTGTGTTGTAGTGAAGCCTACACCACCAATCTCTCTGAGACTCTCCTACACTCACACACAGACTCATACACTCACACAAAGTCACACAGCACTATAAAAAAGCTTCTAATATAAAAAACAGGGTCAAAAATATAAGCAAGTAATAAAGGAGCTTTGAAGAAATAGACAATACCGGGAGCAGATAAAAACATCCAAAACTTCAAAAAAAAAATAATTTCAGAAATCTAAGAGAAGCTATTGCATCAATGTAAAAAGAGCTAGGTTTATCAGAATGCAGTTGCTATCAACAAGGAACAGAGTGCAAGACAGTTCTTGGAAATTGGAACACTGAAAGATAGAAAAAGAAACAACAAAATTCAGAGGGAAATTTTTTTTTGCTGTTGCAGATACTACAATCCATCAAGTAGAAGGGGAAAAATAAAGCCACATAAGACCTGGCTCACAGATTTCAAAACAAACTTTTGGTTACCAAAGGGGAATGCTGAGTGGGGAGAGGGCTGGATTGGGAGTCTGGAATGAACATATACATACTACTATACATAAAACAGATAATCAACAGGGACTTACTATAAAGCACTCTACTCAATATTCTATAATAACCTATATGGGGAAAGAACCTGAAAAAGAGTAAATATACGTTTGTGTAACTGAATCACTTTGCTAACACAAAGTTTAGCAGTGTTAATCACCTGAAACTAACACAATACTGTAAATTCAAACTTTTTTTTTTTAAGCTAGAAACCATATTCTTCTACACTCCCTTTCTCAGACCACTACTGATGGGCACCATACACCAGAATGAGAACATAAGTCTAGAAGGGAGACAATATAGGGCCCTGAAAAGGACATAACTGGAAAAAAGCAACAGGCATTCTCTACTTGAGTTCTGGTATATTAAGGCACAAAATACTTATTGTTTTCCCTTTGTCCCAGGTTCCTGACATGACACACACTTCAAAAATGCTTGGAATTATCTGATAGGGATGTCTTCATTATGCTAAAAAAAGTTACTGGTGGCATGGGTTACTCTGAATAGCTTCAGGATGGGTGCTGGTCAGGAGAAAAACCCTGGGGGAGGTTAGAGGGCTGGAACTTTTGACTCAACCTTCAGGGAGGTGAGGGAGTGCTGGAGATGGAGCTCAATAATGTTGCCAATAATCTAATTAATTCTAGCCACAAAAGAGGATTTCAATAAAAACTCTAGATGATGAAGCTTGGGAACTAAAGCTTGGGAAGTTTTTTTTTTCTTTTAGTTTCGGAAGTTTTCATCTGCTCCCTGTATTGTCTGTTTCTTCAAATCCCTTTATTTCCTGCTTATATTTTTAGCTCTGTTTTTATGTTAGCTCTTAGGAGAGCTTCCTGGCTGGAAGGGTGGCGCAGTATACCAGGAGAGTAACACAGCATAGCTCCTGGGCTCTGGACCTTCCTCCACCTTGCCCTATGTACTCTTCATCTGGCTGCTAATTTGTACCCTTTGTAACAAAATGATCCTTGTCAGTATAGCAACTTCTTGAATTGTGTGAGTCGTTCCAGTGAATTATCCATGCTGGGGTTTGAAGAGGTGCCAAATTTGCAGCCAACCAGATAGACATGCAGACAGCCTGAAAGCCCTGTTTTGAGTCTGAAGCAAGAGCACCCTATTGGGAACCGTGCCTTCATCTCGAAGGCTTTGATGCCAACATAGAGTAGGTCAGTCAGAATTGAATTGAATTGTAGGACACTCAGTGTCAGAGATTTGTTGACAGAACCCGACAATGAAGGAAAATTCCAATTCAACAGTTGCTAATTTAGTTACAAGCAGCAAGACAAATGTTTCTGAGCACACACCTCTAAAAACATGGACCATAAAAACCACATGTTTCTGAACATAAGGACAGGATTTATACTTCTTCTGGAAGGTTTGGGGAGGAAACAATGATGCTTACATGAAAAATTCAACAACTACAGAAAGAAAATAAATAGTGTTAACACTGGGGAAAAATAAATAGTTATACTAGAAAATAAATGTAATCATAGCCACAATGATTGGCTCACGCAAACTGTGATTTCATAATGATTTTAATACATACATTGCATATTAATTTAACTAAAAATTATGATATAATTTCACTGGGAGCATAAGGGAAGAAAAAAAGAAGTGTATTATCTGGAGGCAGGGGGTGACGAGACAACTAATTCCTCATCTTCAGTACTGAAAAGTCCTTAGATATTGACCATAACTCTAAACCAAAAAGCAATAGTTACTATAAGCATTTTATTTAGAGATACAAAGCAAATTTAGAGGCAATGCAAATCTCAAAGAAACATCCAGAGTTGAAATTAGACACTTCCGGGAAATGTAAACTGAGGCAGGGGTATAAACAAGCATTTAACCTATGTGCCAGAATCGTATTAACAAAACACATTTTTACAAAAAGTTATCGTCACCCACAATGGCACTATGATGTTATCACAGTAAGCAGCATTATATTTTAAGGGGCAGAATCAGAGGTGCAGCAGGGTTCCCAAGCTCACACAATTATGGAGTGTTGGGTCCAGTTTGAAATTGTTGTTATGATCCCAAATCTTGTATTTCTTTCTCGAGCTTCCTAGTATCAATCAATCAACTGTCAATCAGTAAAAGTGTTTTGATATCACAGGAATAAAAAAAGACTAATTCTGATTGGCAGGGATTGGGGAATCTCTTTATAGAAAGTATCCTTCGGACTAGGCTTTGAGACATCTCAGACTGTTCCCTGCAGGCAGGGAAAGTGCCTAGACCATATGCCTGCCTCCTCTCCTACTGCTACCTGGCTTCCTGTCTGGGCTTGGGGAAGCATGGAGCTCCTGCAGTGTACCGACCACATGATCCTGATGCTCACGTCTGATGAGCTCCTGACTGTCTGTAAACCATCTACACTCTCTCAGGACCTAGTGGCCCCGCTATTACAGCTCCTATGAACTGCACCAATGTTGGTATGCAATCAACAGAATAAGATGAGTAACAGTACATCTGACAGGGCTGCTGCAAGTACTATATTTGGTATCACACTCACCACACAGCCAGGCACTGGTACTGGATCTTACAACCCATGGAGGACTCAGAGTCTGAGGCCCACAGTGCCCCTCCGGAGGCCCAGCTCTGCCCATCACTTCTTGACGGGTGTGCTACATCCTCTCCCTGGACTCTGATTCAATACTTTCATGCCTCCATGAAGCCACCCTCCCTCCCAGGCGAGCTGCAGATGGCTCTGCATGATGACTTCGCACTGTCAGGGTGTTCTAGAAAAAAGGAACCAATAGGATGAGTGTGTGTGTGTGTGTGTGTGAAAAAAGGAACCAAAAGGATGAATATATATGTGTGTGTGTAAGAAGGGAAAAAATGCGGCAGGAGGGGTGCCACATGGCTCGTAGGATCTTAGTTCCCTGACCAGGGATTAAATCCAGGCCATGGCAGTGAAAGTGTTGAATTCTAACCACTGGACCACCAGGGAACTTCAAAAAAATTTTTAGTAAGGATTGGCTCAGACATTTTTGTAAGACTTGGCTCACACAGAACTGGCAGCACAGTCCTATAATCCACCATCTGGAAAGCCAGAAGAGCTGATGGTGTGCCTCAGTCCAAGTCCAAAGGCCAATGGTGTCAGTGGCCCCCAGGACTGTGAAGCTGGAAGGCCCACGAACCATGAGCTCTGATGTGACAGGGCAGGAGAATATGAGCAAATCAGCCCTCGTTCTGCCTTTTTGTTCTATCAGGACGTAAGTGAGTTGCATGAGGCCCACCTGCTTGAATAAAGGTGATCTTTACTCAATCAATTCACATGCTAATCTCTTCCATGATCTCAGCCACAGCCAGCTCCTGGTCTTGTTTTTGCTGACCCCATCTTTGGCTGCAAAGAATAAAATCAATCTGATTTCAGGGTTGACCATCTGGTGATGTCCATGTGTAGAGGCTTCTCCTGTGTTGTTGGAAGAGAGTGTTTGCTATGACCAGTGCATTCTCTTGGCAGAACTCTATTAGCCTTTGCCCTGCTTCACTCTATACTCCAAGGCCAAATCTGCCTCTTGACTTCCTACTTTTGCATTACAGTCCCCTATAATGAAAAGGACATCTTTTTTGGGTGTTAGTTCTAGAAAGTCTTATAGGTCTTCATAGAACCGTTCAACTTCAGCTTCTTCAGCATTACTGGTCAGGGCATAGACCTGGATTACCATGATATTGAATGGTTGGAAACAGATCATTCAGTTGTTTTTGAGGCTGCATGCAAGTACTGCATTTCGGACTTTTTTGTTGACTATGATGGCTACTCTATTTCTTCTAAGTGATTCTTGCCCACAGTAGTAGATATAACGGTCATTCGAGTTAAATGCACCCATTCCAGTCCATTTTAGTTTGCTGATTCCTAAAATGTCAGCGTTCACTCTTGCTATCTCCTGTTTGACCACTTCCAATTTTCCCTGATTCATGGGCCTAATACTCCAGGTTCCTATGCAATATTGCTCTTTACAGCATCAGACCTTGCTTCCATCACCAGTCACATCCACAACTGGGTGTTGTTTTTGCTTTGGCTCTGTCTCTTCATTCTTTCTGGAGTTATTTCTCCACTGATCTCCAGTAGCACATTGGGCACCCACAGACCTGGGGAGTTCCTCTATCAGTGTTCTTTTTGCCTTTTCATACTGTTCTTGGGGTTCTCAAGGCAGGAATACTGAAGTGGTTTGCCATTCATTCCCTTCTCCAGTGGACCATGTTTTGTCAGAACTCTCCACCATGACCCGTCCATCTTGGGTGGCCCTACATGGCATGGCTCATAGTTTCATTGAGTTAGACAAGGCTGTGGTCCATTGTGATTAGATTGGTTAGTTTTCTGTGATTGTGGTTTTCAGTCTGTCTGCCCTCTGCTGGAGAAGGATTAAGAAGGTTATGAAAGCTTCCTGATGGGATAGACTGACTGAGGGGGATACTGGATCTTGTTCTGATGGGCGGGGCCATGCTCAGTAAATCTTTAATCCAATTTTCTGTTATGAGTGAAGCTGTGTTCCCTGACCGCCGTTTACCTGGGCCAAACTATGGTGGAGGTAATGAAGATACTGGTGACCTCCCTCAAAAGATCCCATGCATGTACTGCTACAGTCTGTGCCCCCAAACCTGCATCAGGCCACCACCGACCCACACCTTCACGGGAGACTCCTGGACACCCACAGGCAAGTCTGGATCAGTCTCTTTTGGGGTCACTGCTCCTTTCTCCTGGGTCCTGGTGCACAAGGTTCTACTGTGCCCTCCCAGAGTCTATTTCCCAGTCCTGTGTAAGTTCTGGCACCTCTATGGTGGGGTTAACGGCGACCTCCAACAAGAGGACTTATGCCATAAGTCCTCAATGGACTTATGGACTCAATGGACAATGGACTCCATGGACATGAGTTTGAGTAAACTCTGGGAGTTGGTGATGGACAGGGAGGCCTGGCGTGCTGCAGTTCACAGGGTCGCAAAGAGTGAGAAATGACTGAGCGACTGAACTGAATCTCTTCCAGAAACTCCCTCAGAGATACACCCAGATTTAGTGATTTATCAGCTATCCAGGCAACCCTCAGCCCAGGCAAGTGACACAGAATTAAGCATACCAGTGTTCCTCTGTTAGGGCAAGATCCAATGCTGTGTTATCCTTAACATCTCCTGCTAGAGTTATTCCCAGTCTACTATTTCTACAACTGTCTAGCTAGCTATTTTTGCCTTTCCAAGTACTTAAAGTTGGTTTTAGAAAAGGCAGAGGAACCAGATATCAAATTGCCAACATCCGCTGGATCATGGAAAAAGCAAGAGAGTTCCAAAAAAACATCTATTTCTGCTTTATTGACTATGCCAAAGCCTTTGACTGTGTGGATCACAAGAAACTGTGGAAAATTCTGAAAGAGATGGGAATACCAGACCACCTGACCTGCCTCTTGAGAAACCTGTATGCAGGTCAGGAAGCAACAGTTAGAACTGGACATGGAACAACAGACTTGTTCCAAATAGGAAAAGGAGTATGTCAAGGCTGTATATTGTCACCCTGCTTATTTAACTTATATGCAGAGTACATCATGAGAAACGATGGACTGGAAGAAACACAAGCTGGAATCAAGATTGCCGGGAGAAATATCAATAACCTCAGATATGCAGATGACACCACCCTTATGGCAGAAAGTGAAAAGGAACTCAAAAGCCTCTTGATGAAAGTGAAAGAGGAGAGTGAAAAAGTTGGCTTAAAGCTCAACATTCAGAAAATGAAGATCATGACATCCGGTCCCATCACTTCATAGGAAATAGATGGGGACAGTAGAAACAGTGTCAGACTTTATTTTTCTAGGCTCCAAAATCACTGCAAATGGTGACTGCAGCCATGAAATTAAAAGACGCTTACTCCTTGGAAGAAAAGTAATGACCAACCTAGATAGTATATTCAAAAGCAGTGACATTACTTTGCCGACTAAGGTCCGTCTAGTCAAGGCTATGGTTTTTCCTGTGGTCATGTATGGATGTGAGAGTTGGACTGTGAAGAAGGTTGAGCACCGAAGAATTGATGCTTTTGAACTGTGGTGTTGGAGAAGACTGTTGGAGAGTCCCTTGGACTGCAAGCAGATCCAACCAGTCCATTCTGAAGGAGATCAACCCACAGATTTCTTTGGAAGGAATGATGTTAAAGCTGAAGCTCCAGTACTTTGGCCACCTCATGCGAAGAGTTGACTCATTGGAAAAGACTCTGATGCTGGGAGGGGTTGGGGGCAGGAGGAGAAGGGGACGACCGAGGATGAGATGGCTGGATGGCATCACTGACTCGATGGACGTGAGTCTGAGTGAACTCCGGGAGATGGTGACGGACAGGGAGGCCTGGCGTGCTGCGATTCATGGGGTTGCAAAGAGTCGGACATGACTGAGTGACTGAACTGAACTGAAAGTCTTTCTCATGAATGTGGTATAGTGCTGGAACTTTTTAAAGTGGACCTGGGGCACTGTTTTTAAATTGGTGTGTCTACCCCTTTCACAGCTAAAGAAATGCAAAAAGGCAAAATTGTGCCCAAAGATGGGCACAATAAAGGACAGAAATGGTATGGACCTAACAGAAACAGAAGATATTAAGAAGAGGTTGCAAGAATACCCAGAAGAACTATACAAAAAAGATCTTCATGACTCAGATAACCACGATGGTGTGATCACTCACCTAGAGCCAGACACTCTGGAATGCTAAGTCAAGTGGGCCTTAGGAAGCATCACTAGGAACAAAACTAGTGGAGGTGATGGAATTCCAGTTCAGTACGTCAGTTCAGTCGCTCAGTCATGTCCAACTCTTTGCAACTGTATGGACTGCAACAAGCCAGGCCTCCTTGTCCATCATCAACTCCTGGAGTTTACTCAAACTCAGGTCCATTGAGTTGGTGATGCCATCCAACCATCTCATCCTCTGTCATCCCCTTCTCTTCATGCCTTCAATCTTTCCTAGCATCAGGGTCTTTTCCAATGAGTCACTTCTTCAAAGATCAAAGTATTGGAGTTTCAGCTTCAGCATCCGTCCTTCCAATGAATATTCAGCACTGATTTCCTTTAGGATGGACTGGTCGGATCTCTTTAGGTATGACCTAAATCAAATCTGTCATGATTCTACAGTGGAAGTGACAAATAGATTCAAGGGATTAGATCTGATAGAGAGAGTGCCTGAAGAACTATGGATGGAGGTTCGTGACATTGTACAGGAAGCAGGAATCAAGACCATCCCCAAGAAAAAGAAATGCAAAAAGGTAAAATGGTTGACTGAGGAGGCCTTTCAAATAGCTGTGAAAAGAAGAGAAGCCAAAGGCAAAGGAGAAAAATAGGAAAGATATATCCCTTTGAATGCAGAGTTCCAAAAAATAGCAAGGAGCAGTAAGAAAGCCTTCTTCAGTGATCAATGCAAAGATAGAGGAAAACAATAGAATGGGAAATACTAGAAATCTCTTCAAGAAAATGAGAGATACTAAGGGAAACATTTCATGCAAAGATGGAATTCCAGTTGAGCTAATTCAAATCCTAAAAGATGATGCTGTGAAAGTGCTGCACTCAATATGCCAGCAAATTTGGAAAACTCAGCAGGGGCCACAGGACTGGAAAAGGTCAGCTTTCCTTCCAATCCCAAAGAAAGGCAATGCCAAAGAATGTTCAAACTACCACACAACTGCACTCATCTCACACGCTGGCAAAGTAATGCTCAAAATTCTCCAAGCCAGGCTTCAAAACTACGTGAACCATGAACTTCCAGATGTTCAAGCTAGATTTAGAAAAGGCAGAAGAACCAGAGATCAAATTGCCAACGTCTGTTAGATCATCAAAAAAGCAAGAGAGTTCCAAAAAAACATCTACTTCTGCTTTATTTACCATGCTAAAATCCTTGACTGTGTGGATCACAACAAACTGTGGAAAATTCTTCAAGAGATAGGAATCCCAGACCACCTGACCTGCCTCCTGAGAAATCTGTATGCATGTCAAGAAGCAACAATTTGAACTGGACATGGCAACAGACTGGTTCCAAATTGGGAAAGCAGTATATTGTCAAGGCTGTATATTGTCACCCTGCTTATTTAACTTATATGCAGAGTACATCATGAGAAAAGCTGGGCTGGATGAAGCACAAGCTGGAATCAAGACTGCAGGGAGAAATATCAATAACCTGAGATATGCAGATAACACCACCTTTATGGCAGGAAGAGAAGAAGAACTATAAAGAGCCTCTTGATGAAAGTGAAAGAGGAGAGTGAAAAAATTGGCTTAAAACTCAACATTCAGAAAACGAAGATCATGGCATCTGGTCCCATCACTTCATAGCAAATAGATAGGGAAACAATGGAAACAGTGAGAGACTTCATTTTGGGGGGCCCCAAAATCACTGCAGATGGTGACTGCAGCCATGAAATTAGAAGATACTTCCTCCTTGGAAGAAAAGCTATGACAAACCTAGACAGTATATTAAAAAGCAGAGGCATTACTTTGCCAAGAGGTCCGTCTAGTGAAGGCTATGGTTTTCCCAGTAGTCATGTACAGATGTGAGAACTGGACAATGAAAAAGGCTAAGCGCCAAAGAAATGATGCCTACAAACTGTGGTGCTGGAGAAGACTCTTGAGAGTCGCTTGGACTGAAAGGAGATCAAACCAGTCTATCCTAAAGGAAATCAATCCTAAATATTCATTGGAAGGACAGATACTGAAGGTGAAGCTCCAATACTTTGGCCATCTGATGCAAAGAGCTGAGTCACTGGAAAAGACCCTGATGCTGGGAAAGATTGAAGGCAGAAGGAGAAGGGGACAAAAGAGGATGAGATAGTTGGATGGCATCACCAACTGAATGGACATGAGTTTGAGCAAACTCTAGGAGATGGTGAAGGACAGGGAAGCCTGGCATGCTGCAGTCCATGGGGTCGCAAAGAGTTGGACATGACTGAGTGACTCAACAACAACAATTTATATAGAAAGATATATATATGTGGGTTACAGACTACTATCAACATTTCACGGATGGCTGTTTGATAATTAGGCTTGATGGACATTTTTCTGATCTCTTACAAGTTTTTCTTATATCCCACTTACTTTGTTTCGGGTTTGTTTGTTTCATAACTGGAATATATTATCTAGCAATGTTTTCAGATAATATATGGGTGGTAAAATCTGGATCCATGCATATCTGAAAATTCTGTTTTTCTACTTGGCTCTGTAGAGATTTGAGGATAATAATTTCTCACCTGAGCTATGATATTACAGACCATGTCTTTTCAAATCCCAGATTTTTCTGATAAAACCATAGATGTCATTTTGGCAATTATTTTTAGCAAGTGATTTTCCCTCTGTCCTGGATGAATTTAAGGTTTTTTTTCCCTATCCTTGGTGCACTGAAATTGAAGTGTTCAATGAGTCTTTTAAATTCAGTTTTTCATGCTTTCCTTGAACTCTGGAAGCTTTTTTAAAAAAGATCCTTTCTTTTTTACTTTCCATTTGGTCAGTTATCTCTGAAATATTTTCTAGACTCAAGTCAGAATTTATTCCAGTGCCTACTGTCAATCCATGGTTTCCAAATACAGTTTCCCACTGAAGGGTTTCTTCATAATATCAGATTCAAGTCTGGAGTGAGCAGTACAAGATAGCCTTGGGATACCTCATTTTATTTTGTTCTAGAAAACAGAGTAACTATCAAGGATCAGAGAGAGCTTACCAAAAGGACACAGGAGTCACCTTGATAATCTGAGCATCAGAAACAAAAATAAGTGGAATGAAATAATACATATCAAATACCCCCAAAAATAATTCAAATCATTATAATAAAATCTCACTGGGCATCTACTATTTGAGTATCTTGAATACTGCATAATATGTTCAAAAATTTAAAAAAAAAGCAAAAGTATCCCCAAACAATAAAAATCTGAAAAATGCCTGGGTTCAAGTCCCCAAATCTTCTCTGCTTAGACAAGGATGGTCCTAATAACATAGCACTTTGTTCATAGGACCACACGTGTTGATACACACCTAAAAAACTACCTATTAGCAGGGGACATAGGCCCTGAATCCCCCTAGCCCAGGTTACATCTACCACCCTTTCCAGATTTCTTACAGACATAATGCTAAACTCAGGAGTCTCATTTTCCTCCAAAAGAGCAGCATTTCTGAAACAGGTGCAATCTTTCCAATCCAGACAAATCCATACCATGTATTCCATCTTGCTATTCCTTTTCTCTATCTAAGACAAGTTTCAAGCCCTTTAAAAGTATTTCTTTCTAATGCTGTGTGCTTTTAAAGTGATATTTAAAAAAAAAAAAAAAACAGGGAGCCAGTGGAAAGCTGGTTTGTGATAACACGTCAATGACCAGCTGCTCCCTGTGCGGATGCAAACCACCACTGGAAAGGAAACACATTTCCTGTCATGAGTATTCATTCCCTTTCAGTTTTTAATTTAACCCATTGCCTATAATTTCCCCTGTCATCAACAATGAAGGTGCCATCTGCACATTGTTGCTTTAATGCCTGCTCAATGGTATTGACAAAGGAGCATCCTGGTCCATGGCCATCACATTAATTGTTCCACACATGGAACAGGAGATGGGGTCCAACTGGCCTGATGCCCTCCAAAGGAAGGAAAGGAAGGAGGTAAGGGGGACCTTCCTGCAGCTGAGTGCCAGTCCAGCTCCTGGTACAGAGAGCTGCCTTCAGTGCTTCTCACTCCTGAGACCAGATGTCAGTACAGACCACTCCTTTTAAAAAAAAATCCTCTGGCGCAGTTTCCATTCACTCTGGGACTGTAAAACACAAGGCCACGGATACAAAGGACCACTGATACAAACCAGATTCAGAGAGATTCCCCAATGTTTAAATGTCTATGCTGCATGCATTTCACCTAGCTGAAAAATAAAAAGTGTCTCCTGACCTCCAATTGCTATAGGATGTGCCCCTGAAGACTAGCCAGAAGCACTTGAATGTTTGAAAATACTGCGATTCTCTAGGCTTTGTCTGTTTCTATCAGCGTGTTTTCTGTTATTCTTTAGTTTCCATCAAGGAATTTTGTTGATCCTCAATCTCCAGATATTTCAGGCAAATACAAAATATTATCCTAAATGATTCATTCACAATTTGATGAGTAACCACAACATTTAAAGCAAAAATAAAATTTAAAACAGTAACATTCTTGGTTTTATTTAAAACAAACAAAAACCCTTGTGAAGATTTTTTTAATGTTTTCTCTTAAGTGTTTTAAAGCTTTTGACCAACTGGTTTTTAAGACCCATGCAATGTTTCATTTATTATATAAGCCGTAAGCACAGAGTCAAGATTTTTCAAGTTAACATACCAAAAAGTTCACTACCTCACAAAGGCTGCTTTTGAAAATAGTCAGTAGAGAACTGTTTTAAGCTGCTTAAGACACTTTGGGGAAATTTTATTTTTCTCCAGTGTCAGATTATAAGCATCCAAACAAAAATAAAAACAGAAAATCCATCTCCGTCTTGTTTGTAAGCCACCAACATCTATTATGAGACCCTGCCTTGAGGTATACCTGCCAGCCGCAATAAATAAGCTCATCCTGAAAAGACTATCTCTACCAAAAGATTCCCAATAATTGGACTTTAATCCTAATAGGAGTCCAAAAGTATTTGATATTTTAATAGGTTTCATATAGTAACTGCCTCTCCTTCTACAGGGGCCACAATAAAGAAAACATTCATTTCCATTTAAATAATCATAAATGTAAGATGTATATTAAAATGCTCATTCTCTCAGTTCTTGATTGCCCAGGTGTTCACTGCTCAGTCAGTTTAAAGGAACACAAATATCAAAACGATATTGTAGAAATGTAGACATGGATCTGTGGATCAAATAATGAATTAAAAATACAAAATAACACATTTTTGCCCATTGGCTTAGTTGCTGATAAGAGTATCCTGTAAGGTTCTAGCTTAAGATGTCAGTTTATACCCATCTATTTCCCCTCTGCCCTCAAGACTACTGAAATTAAAATAAAGGAGAGAAATCGTATGCCAATGAAAAAATGTTGCCTGCTGTATCAGTAAACAAAGACGTTACAGCTATCAAGCCACCCCATTATAGCCACCCCTGATGGTGAGCCATGAGGGAATTCAGGAACGGAAACAGGATGCCTGCCATCAAGCAGTCAGTGACTGCAGCCACCCCCAGTGGTGCACCCTGAAGGGACTCTGGATGAGAAAGCCCAGGATCCTGGCCCCAGAGAGCTGAGGTGCATATGAAAGGAATGACTTCCGTGAGCCCAGACCCTTGCGTCTTCCCATACATAGAAAAGTGCTAAACTCCTTAACTTCCCTGCACCATTTACTTTTTAAACATGACCTTAACTTGAGATGTCCGGTTTTCTTCAGTTAACAGTAATCTTCTGATGTACTGACTACCTGGTCTCTGTTGCAAAACTCCTGTAAACCTTGACTCCTCCCTTGCTGTGCTGTGCTCAGTCACTTCAGTTGTGTCCGACTCTGTTACCCCATGGACTGTAGCCCATCAGTCTCCTCTGTCCACGGGATTCTCCAGGAGAGAGTACTAGAGAGGGTGGCTTCTCCCTTACCTCTTTGGAAAAGTCCCTTAGAGCTGAGATCCTGTCTTCTGGACTTAAGTCCTCTGTTCTGTCCACCAAATAATTCATAACTTTCAGGTTGTTTTTTTTCAGATAACAGGTATAAACTCCCCAAAAGAAAGAGAATGGGAGTGAGGCCATAAAAAGAAAAGATATTTCCACACATCACAAGAAGAGAGCATATACACAGAGGCTTGGTGACTGCAAAAGCCAACGAAGGAAGACTTGTGCTCAGCTTTGAGTAGGGGGCTGCAGGGTAGAGGGAGCAGGTCTGCCATTTAGAAGCCCACAGAGTTCAGAAGTGCCCTGAGTCCAGAGGAGGGCAGGAGTATGGAGTGGACCTGTCACAGGTGAATTCAGAGAAAGCTTTGTCCACTCCCTCCTGACAACAACAAACTACCAGGTTTCTCCTCACTCCATAGAGTCAAAACTCAAACAAACAGATCTGATCAGTGAGTGCTGTGCAGAAGAACATGGCAGCCACTCCAAAACCTGCCTCCTAATCCTGGATGGGTGGCTGGTGCTATGAGCCTAACATTCATGGGATTCCCAAGGCTTAGCTGTGCCCTCCCCTAAAAGCATAAACTATCTCATTACTGTTTTTTAATGTTTGCTACTTGTTATATCCTTAATAATTTAGGAATACTAGGTGAAGTGAGGTATCTTACTAAAATCAATGTTCCCTGCACCATTTACTTTTTAAACATGACCACTGGAAAATGTAAAATCACATCTGGGGCTAACATTGCATTTCTACGGGACAGCCCTGAATTAGGAAACAAAGCAGCTCATGTGAAAAGAGATGCCTCTGGAGCAAAGCATTCAGTCCTTGACCATTTTGGGTCCTCAAAAATGTAATAGGCCCCCTCTGATACAGCACTTCTACTAATGTTTCTGTTCCCTAATATAAAAATAAGAAGAGATACTACAAATCAGAGGAACTTTAGAAAGTCTTGACAAATACATAGTAAAAATAAATAGAAAGGCAAAGTAAATAAATAAGCAAAATTAAAAGAAGGGGAGGAAAATGACCCTCGAAGAAATAACATTGCTTAGTTTAAAACAAATGAACTACAAAAGAAAAGAAGGAAAGGACAACCCTCCAACCAGTACTCGCAGAGAGAAAGAGGGCCCAGTGTACAAAAGACAAAAAAGGAGGCCCTACTGGATGTACAGCGTGACCAAAGACACTGGGATAACAAGGTACAATAAGATTTGGTGAAGAAGGTAAAACGGAGACCATCTGCGCTTGACCCCAAATCAGCTGACACCAGGCACACACGGCCCCAGTGAACAACACAGAAACAACACAGAAACAAAACAGCACTGAATCCAAAGAGAAGAAAATAGGGGCTCAGAAAAATGGCTTTGCAGAGAACAGTGCTGACACTGCCACAAAATCGTGAGGGCTGTTTTTTGTCTTTTTTTTTTCCCCCCAAGTCAAATCAAGCTACTGTCAAGTTACAAAGAAATTAAATATGACTGTGGCTCAGCAGGTAAAGAATCTGCTTGCAATATGGGAGACCTGGGTTCGATCCCTGGGTGGGGAAGATCCCCTGGAGAAGGGAAAGTTACCCACTCCAGTATTCTGGCCTGAAGAATTCCACGGACTCTATAATCCATGGGGTCACAAAGAGTCGGACATGACTGACTGACTTTCACAGACACACAGAGACTAGAATGTAAATGTTACCAATGTGGACATGGAAGGACTTCAAGAGAAGTAGGGGCAGAACAGGAGAAATGGCAGAGAACGAAAGCTGGATCCAGGATTCCAGGCAACAGAAACGACAAGAAGCTTTTTTTCTTTTTTTTCAACAAGTTAGTTTATACATATAATTAAGATTACTATAATTTTTTAAATTGATTAACACTGGTTTTCTTTTCAATTTAAGTATAGTTGATTTAAAATACTGTGTTCGTTTCTACTGTAAAGTGATTCAGTTATACACATATGAATTCTTTACCATACTTTTCCGTTATGTTTTATCACAGGATATTGAATATAGTCCCCTGTCCTACACAGTAGGATCTTGTGGTTTATTCACTCTCTCTATAATAGTTTCAAACCCTTCCCCCTTGGTAACCCCAACTCCCCTGGCAAGTTTGTTCTTTATGTCTGTAAGGCTGCTTCTGTTTCTTAGATATGTTCACTTGTGCTATATTTTAGATTTCACATATAACTGATATCACAAAATTGCTTTATAACATTATATAAGTTTGTATATAAGTTTGATGTATACAACATTACATTTCCACTTCTGTACACTCTCCAGCAGGCTCACCACTAGAAGTTTAATTTCCATCTGCCACCATCTGTTGACCCCCTTTACCTGTTCTGTACTTTTGAAGGTGCAAACGTGAGCAGTGGAAGAAGCGATAACAGAGGTAAGAGGGGAGGTGAGGAGAGCTGTGAACGAGCTGAGTTCATACCTATCATAACAGGAAGTCACAGAAATGGGTGAAGTTGATCAATCCAGGAAGAGGATGATAAGATTACTACAATAGTGTCACAATGGTGTCACAACCAGAAACAGAGGCAACTAAATGTATTTGCGTAAGAGTCAGCATGGAGAGGGCCCAGGGCTTTTCAGAAATCCTTTATTACTGGCTCTGTAAATGCTGCATCTTATTGGCATTTATTTGTGTTTGTATTACAATAAAACTTTACAAAAATAGGCAGTGGGCAGATTTTAACCTGTAGGCTATAGTTTGTAATCACTGCTTTATTTGTTTTTTTACTACTTTGCACCTGCTAACCCCAAACTCTCAATCCATCCCCCACCACACTTGGCAACAAGGCTGTTGTTCTCTACGTCTGTGAGTCTGGTTCTGTTTCGTAGATAGGGTCACGTGTCATAATAAAAATGTCATAGCCCTGGGATTTTCCCCATATCATGGACACACTAAAATGACTGAAATGTCTCTCTGGGGGCAGACAAAGTGGATAATACAATGCCTAAAGCAACTAAGTTCACCAATCACGCAATCATTATACTAACAATCCTTTAATTAGCCTCGAAAAACAAAATAACCATCAGTTTAGAGTTCCATGTGAAGGTAAAGTAACAAAAAAAGCCTCTAATGCAAATATATAGAAAAGTATCTTCATGAACTTGAGGAAGGGAAAGATTTTTCTCAAGATAACATAATAAGCACTAAACATAGCAAGAGATAAGAAACCTTCTTTAGTGATCAATGCAAAGAAATAGAGGAAAAGAACAGATGGGAAAGACTAGAGAGCTCTTCAAGAAAATTAGAGATACCAAGGGAACATTTCATGCAAAGATGGGCTCGATAAAGGACAGAAATGGTCTGGACCTAACAGAAGCAGAAGATATTAAGAAGAGGTGGCAAGAATACACAGAAGAACTGTACAAAAAAGATCTTCACAACCCAGATAATCATGATGGTGTGATCACTCATCTAGAGCCAGACATCCTGGAATGTGGAGTCAAGTGGGCCTTAGAAAGCATCACTACAAACAAAGCTAGTGGAGGTGATGGAATTCCAGTTGAGCTATTTCAAATCCTGAAAGACGATGCTGTGAAAGTGCTGCACTCAACATGCCAGCAAATTTGGAAAACTCAGCAGTGGCCACAGGGCTGGAAAAGGTCAGTTTCCATTCCAATCCCAAAGAAAGGCAATGCCAAAGAATGCTCAAACTACCACACAATTGCACTCATCTCACATGCTAGTAAAGTAATGCTCAAAATTCTCCAAGCCAGGCTTCAGCAATACTTGAACCGTGAACTTCCTGATGTTCAAGCTGGTTTTAGAAAAGGCAGAGGAACCAGAGATCAAATTGCCAACATCTGCTGGATCATGGGAAAAGCAAGAGAGTTCCAAAACAACATCTATTTCTGCTTTATTGACCATGCCGAAGCCTTTGACTGTGTGGATCACAATAAACTGTGGAAAATTCTGAAAGAGAGGGGAACACCAGACCACCTGACCTGCCTCTTGAGAAATCTGTATGCAGGTCAGGAAGCAACAGTTAGAACTGGACATGGAACAACAGACTGGTTCCAAATAGGAAAAGGAGTATGTCAAGGCTGTATATTGTCACCCTGGTTATTTAACTTATATGCAGAGCACATCATGAGAAACGCTGGACTAGAAGAAACACAAGCTGGAATCAGGATTGCCAGGAGAAATATCAATAACCTCAGATATGCAGATGACACCACCCTTATGGCAGAAAGTGAAGAGGAACTAAAAAGCCTCTTGATGAAAGTGAAAGAGGAGAGTGAAAATGTTGGCTTAAAGCTCAACATTCAGAAAATGAAGATCATGGCATAAGGTCCCATCATTCCATGGGAAATAGATGGGGAAACAGTGGAAACAGTGTCAGACTTTGTTTTTCTGGGCTCCGTAATCACTGCAGATGGTGACTGCAGCCATGAAATTCAAAGACGCTTACTCCTTGGAAGAAAAGTTATGACCAACCTAGATAGCATATTCAAAAGCAGAGACATTACTTTGCCGACTAAGATCCATCTAGTCAAGGCTACGGTTTTTCCTGTGGTCATGTATGGATGTGAGAGTTGGACTGTGAAGAAGGCTGAGCGCCAAAGAATTGATGCGTTTGAACTGTGGTGTTGGAGAAGACTCTTGAGAGTCCCTTGGACTGCAAGGAGATCCAACCAGTCCATTCTGAAGGAGATCAGCCCTGGGATTTCTTTGGAAGGAATGATGCTAAAGCTGAAACTCCAGTACTTTGGCTACCTCATGCGAAGAGTTGACTCATTGGAAAAGACTCTGATGCTGGGAGGGATTGGGGGCAGGAGGAGAAGGGGATGACCGAGGATGAGATGGCTGGATGGCATCACTGACTTGATGGACGTGAGTCTGAGTGAACTCCGGGAGTTGGTGATGGACAGGGAGGCCTGGTGTGCTGCGATTCATGGGGTCGCAAAGAGTTGTACAGGACTGAGCGACTGAACTGATAGAGGAAAAAAAATTACAAAATCAGGCAATTAAGAATTTCTGTTCATCTAACGATACAATTTATCTGTAAGCATGTGTATGCATGCTAAGTCACTTCAGTCATGTCTAACTCTTTGCAACCCTATGGACTGTAGCCTCCCAGGCACCTCTATCCATGGGATTCTCCAGGCAAGAATACTGGAGTGGATTGCCATGCCCTCATCTAGGGGATCTTCTTGACCCAGGGATCATTGAACCCTTGTCTCTCACATCCCCTGCACTGGCAGGCAGGTTCTTGACCACTAGCACCACCTGGGAAGCCCATCTGTAAGCATGTGAAGTATGAAAGTCACATGGGGTCGCACAGAGTCGGACACAACTGACACGACTTAGCAGCAGCAGCAGCAGCAGTCATGTCCGACTCTTTGTGACGCCAGGGACTATACAGTCCATGGAATTCTCCAGGCCAGAATACTGGAGTGGGTAGCCTTTCCCTTCTCTAGGGGATCATCTCAACCCAGGGATCAAACCCAGGTCTCCCACATTGCAGGTGGATTCTTTACCAGCTGAGCCACAAGCATATTCTACTTCAAATAAGAGTTTATGAAAAAGAGAAAGGACATGAAAAGAGTGGAAAGACCAGCCAGGGTCAGATAAGATACCTGCAAAAGCATTTTACAAAGGGCTCAAGTCCATAAAATAGAAAAACACATACAAATCCTAACAAGGAAAGAACAAAACCACAGACACATACACACACAGATAAAAACAGGCAAGAGACACGAATAAACACTTTGCAAGAGAAGATGATATCCAAGTGGAAAATTAAGAAATGAAAATGTCCTCAACTTTATTGGTAATCAGGAAACCACTAATTAAAAACACGAGGAAGTATCACTCCCCACCCACTAGAATGGTAAATTTAAAAGACTAAAATACAAAGTGTGGGTGATTATGCAGAACAAGAAGAATGTTTCAGACACTGCTGGTGAGAATGTTAATTGGTATAATCATTTTGAATAGGTTTGGCTTCATCTGGAAAAGTTAAAGACATGCCATCCAAGGGCCTGGCTAGTCCCTTCGTGTGTATATACACGTGATAGAAATACATAAGTATGTGCATCAAAAGACGTGTGTGGTTGGAATATTCATGGCAATGTACTTCACAAGAGTCCAAAAACTAGAAATAACTTTAAAAACCTCCATCAACAGAATAACAAATCATGCTACATCCACCCGATACAAATAAATAAACTGCAACAATAGGCAAGAACTTGGGTGACTCTCACAAAAATAAAAGTGAACAAAAGCAAAGAAAAGAATACACACTATATTCTTGTGTGATTCCATCTATACAGAGTCCCAGAGAAGGGCATAATTAAACTCTGACGCTTGACATTATGCTGTGGTTTTCCAGTACACAAAAAGGGGGAAAAGAGTCATCTTGGGTGGTGGTTACCTGCATGGGTTCACTGTGACAATTCATTGAGCTGGTTTTGATATTTTGCCACACAGGGGACCCGTATTACAATGCAAGTCAAAGTTCAAAATGACTTCTCAAATGAAATCTGTCTAAGAGCTAGCCAGCGTATTAAAGGTTACTTCAAATGTCAATAAAACATCTTAAGGAAAACAGTGAGTAAATGAATGTTTCTGGACCAGTGGTTTCAATTGTAAATGTTAGCAATTTGAGTTTAATCAATCAGTGAGCAGCCTTGACTTAATTTGCTTAGTCTGAGCCCCTGCATATAACACATTGTATGTGTGAGTTTCTGAAGACAGATGAATAGAATAAAAAACTGCTTTACGATTCTAACGTTTCAAAACACCTGGAGCTCAACCTGACCACTTGCCTTCTCTCCACAAAATAAAACAAACACACTTTTTCTTCCTCAGAAATATCTCTTTTACCCCAAGACAGGAATCTTTACTGACAATTTGCCCTCAGTGATCCCAGAATAAATTTCCCATGCTGGGAATCATCTCACAGGTGGCCCTCCTTAACCATGGCAGCAACCACATCGCCCCTCACCCTGCCCACTCCCACCTGCAGTGGGGCACCGATCAGCCCCTTCTTCTACGGCCTGACTCTGAGTCCAGAGTCAGCCCCATGTCCAGGCCTATCCCACTACCCTGCTGGACTTTAAACAATTTCTTACTTAATTTCATGTTAGTTTCAGTCACTTGCTTGGCTCTCTGTAAGTTGTGACTCTGAGGCTTTTGCTATAACTTCTAGTTTTTTCTCTTGGAAACTTAACAAGCATATTATGTGATATCTTGTGATATCCAAAAAAAATTCAATAAAGAGAGATTAAAGGGGTGTGTGTGTGTGTGTGTGTGTGTGTGTGTGTTGTGTGTGTGAATACACACATAAATGTGCACATGCAAGCTTTTTTTTTTTTTAATGGTTTTGGTTTTTACTTTGAGGGCTCTTTTGCTAAAACAGTTTATAGCTGGTGTGGAACACAAATAAGGAAATCACTGAAATAAAGAGAATGAGAAGTTTCAAATTAGTTTCTTCTTCTCTAAGAAGTAAAACTCTACCTAATCCTGATAAATCAATAAGTGAGCAGAGATTTTCACTAGCATCTCTCCATGACAAGATCATTTCTCTTCCTTTAACAGCATGTCAGGGATGAATCAGGAGTTTTGAGAGAACTAAGCCTTTGGGGAATATCTTCAGGAGTAGACTTGAAAGGCAACATTTACAAGAAAGCGTCCTTTAGTGAAAGTGCCCATAATCCTGTCTATAAAGCTAAAAGAATTTTGTACCTTTATGTCCCAGAGCCATAAAGAGGTTTAATAGGGGTACAATTTCTACCATAATAAATCTGGATCAATTATAAAGATGCACTACAAACAAGTTTTAATTTAGAATTTCAGTTCTGCTACCCACGATGAAAGAAATGAAAGAAAGCTGAGCGCCAAAGAATTGATGCTTTTAAACTGTGGTGTTGGAGAAGACTCTTGAGAGTCCCTTGGACTGCAAGGAGATCCAACCAGTCCATCCTAAAGGAAATCAGTCCAGAATATTCATTGGAAGGACTGATGCTGAAGCTGAAACTCCAATATTTTGGCCACCTGATGCAAAGAACTGACTCATGTGAAAAGACCCTGATGCTGGGAATGATCGAAGGCAGGAGGAGAAGGATGAGATGGTTGGATGGCATCACTGACTCAATGGACATGAGTTTGAGTAATCTCTGGGAGTTGGTGATGGACAGGGAAGCCTGGCGTACTGCAGCCATGGTGTCGCAAAGAGTTGGACACGACTGAATGACTGAACTGAACCCACAGTGATGAACTAGGTAGTTCACACCCACTCTGCAGTGAGAACAACTGGGAAAACACAATGAGAAATGCAGTCAGAGAAAGAATAGGGCAATGAGGAACAGCAGGGCCAAGGTCCAGGAAAGGGAGGGAAGCTTAGAGAATAACAGGGTCTGGGGCCACTTTTCCAGAACCATGTGATGGTTTCTAAAGCAATGCCTAGGAGGCCAAAAGTTAAAGCAAATCTTGGCAGACTCAAGGGCTGGCAGGACATAGTGGGGTTCAAGGTCTACAGAATAGAGGGAAGACCTTGCTAAGTTCTCTATATTCACACTCTAGAATGTATATGCAAAATTGAGAAATAAATCAGCCCTCTTAGGAATGGAAGCCCAGGTCATCCTCTTCTCAGTCACTAACTGGATTAAGGTGATTTGTGCTTGCTAGTACCTATAGCCTGAGTGTTGGTCAGAAGCAAACGTAAAACTGGAGGGAGGTATTGTCAAGTATCAAGATCCTCAAATTATCTCTGTGATTTTTCACATACAATTTCTGAGACAACATAAAACACAACCAAGCTTTGAAGTAACATCATGAATCATTTCAATAAATGCTTTATAAGAGACTTCTAAGATAAAAATACAAATAGGGATCAAATACACAGTGGTAGTGAGAGTTACATAATAGTGGGAAAAGAACACAATTTTATTTTAAAATTCAGTTTACCACTTGGCCTACTTGTGTAACTTTAAAAGTAATGCCTGCTAATATTGTTTAAGGTGCCATAATGATGTTATGCCATTTTAATTTTTAAATATTTCTCTAAACAACCTATGAACACAGAGAAAAGACTGAAATGCGCCAGAAGGCCTTGAGTAATGGTGATTTGGATGACTTTTATCCGCCTGCAGTCCTTCTTTTGTTTAATTTGACTTCCTACACAAAACATATATTTGTAGCTGTAAGAAACATCACTTATAACCAAACACATTATTAGGATAATTAAATAATTGCACCTTGGGTTTTCTTCATAGACTGTCTTCAAGGTGTGCAATTTTTGCAGCAAATATTTGATAATGTTAAGTTTGAGTTGTAGCATTTCACATAGTGGCCGGTAAAAGTAAAATCATAAGTCTGACAAAGCAGAGCAGAGCCACCAAGGGATTTCGGATAACACACAAGCCCGCAGATGCTGGGGGTTGGGAGGAGGGACTCCACACCCATGCCTGCCTTCTGCAGTAGCAAACCTCAAATGCACAACCACTTAGTTCTGCTGTCTTGTGACTAAAGTTTCTAAAAAGTTCTATCTGCAATCCCAAATGTATAACATCGCAAAAATCATTCCTGCATCATTATGTATTATACATTTCTATATAATTATGTGTTGATTCTTATTATTCAGTTTAAATACCTTGCCTTCTGGACATGTTTTGCTAACTATGCACATTTATTTTATGCAAATCAACACTCAGAATGGCCTTTAGATGTGTGTGTGCAGACAAATGACTAAATGGAATGCAAAAAGGAGAAATATTATGGAAACTGTTGGTAATTTAGAATCTTACACTTGCATCACTGCAAAATGATTTCCTAGGTATTATCTCATTCCCAGCCCAGTTACAAGCCCATGTAGAAAATTAATAACCACCGTTAAGTCAGACTAGTGGGCACAGGAGGGCCTAGAGGAGCTATCCCACATTGAAGGTCAGGAAGGGCGGCGGTGAGGAGATACCCCTTATCCAAAGTAAGGAGCAGTGGCTGTGCTTAGCTGGAGCAGCCGTGAAGAGATACTCCATGCCCAAGGTAAGAGAAACCCAAGTAAGATGGTAGGTACTGCAAGAGGGCATCAGAGGGCAGCCACACTGAAACCATACTCACAGAAAACTAGTCAAATCTAATCACACTAGGACCACAGCCTTGTCTAACTCAATGAAACTAAGCCATACCCGCGGGGCAACCCAAGACGGGCGGGTCATGGTGGAGAGGCCTGACAGAATGTGGTCCACTGGAGAAGGGAATGGCAAACCACTTCAGTATTCTTGCCTTGAGAACCCCATGAACAGTATGAAAAGCCAAAATGATAGGACACTGAAAGAGGAACTCCCCAGGTCAGTAGGTGCCCAACATGCTACTAGAGATCAGTGGAGAAATAACTCCAGAAAGAATGAAGGGATGGAGCCAAAGCAAAAAAAATACCCAGCTGTGGACTGGTGATAGAAGCAAGGTCCGATGCTGTAAAGAGCAATATTGCATAGGAAGCTGGAATGTCAGGTCTATGAAACAAGGCAAGTTGGAAGTGGTCAAACAAGAGATGGCAAGAGTGAACGTCGACATTCTAGGACTCAGCAAACTAAAATGGACTGGAATGGGTGAATTTAACTCAGATGACCATTGTATCTACTACTGCGGACAGGAATCCCTCAGAAGAAATGGAGTAGCCATCATGGTCAACAAAAGAGTCTGAAATGCAGTACTTGGATGCAATCTGAAAAATGACAGAATGATTTCTGTTCATCTCCAAGGCAAACCATCCAATATCACAGTTATCCAAGTCTATGCCCCAACCAGTAATGCTGAAGAAGCTGAGTTAGTTCCATGAAGCCCTACAAGACCTTTTAGAACTAACACCCAAAAAAGATGTCCTTTTCATTCTAGGGGACTGGAATGCAAAAGTAGGAAGTCAAGAAACACCTGGAGTAACAGGCAAATTTGGCCTTGGAATGCAGAATGAAGCAGGGCAAAGGCTAATAGAGTTTTGCCAAGAAAATGCACTGGTCATAGCAAACACCCTCTTCCAACAACACAAGAGAAGACTCTACACATGGACATCACCAGACGGTCAACACCGAAATCAGACTGATTATATTCTTTGCAGCCAAAGATGGAGCAGCTCTATATAGTCAGCAAATACAAGACCAGGGGCTGACTGTGGCTCAGATCATGAACTCCTTATTGCCAAATTCAGACTTAAATTGAAGAAAGTAGGGAAAACCGCTAGACCATTCAGGTATGACCCAAATAAAATCCCTTATGATTATACAGTGGAAGTGAGAAATAGATTCAAGGGCCTAGATCTGGTAGATAGAGTGCCTGATGAACTATGGAATGAGGTTTGTGACATTGTACAGGAGACAGGGAAAGACCATCCTCATGGAAAAGAAAAGCAGAAAAGCAAAATGGCTGTCTGGGGAGGTCTTACAAATAGCTATGAAAAGAAGGGAGGTGAAAAGCAAAGGAGAAAAGGAAAGATATAAGCACCTGAATGCAGAGTTCCAAAGAATAGCAAGAAGAGATAAGAAAGTCTTCTTCAGCAATCAGTGCAAAGAAGTAGAGGAAAACAACAGAATGGGAAAGACTAGAGATCTCTTCAAGAAAATTAGAGATACCAAGGGAACATTTCATGCAAAGATGGGCTCGATAAAGGACAGAAATGGTATGGACCTAACAGAAGCAGAAGATATTAAGAAGAGGTAGCAAGAATACATGGAAGAACTGTACCAAAAAGATCTTCACGACCCAGATAATCACGATGGTGTGATCAGTCATCTAGAGCCAGACATCCTGGAATGTGAAGTCAAGTGCGCCTTAGAAAGCATCATTACGAACAAAGCTAGTGGAGGGGATGGAATTCCAGTTGAGCTATTTCAAATCCTGAAAGATGATGCTGTGAAAGTGCTGCACTCAATATGCCAGCAAATTTGGAAAACTCAGCAGTGGCCACAGGACTGGAAAAGGTCAGTTTTCATTCCAATTCCAAAGAAAGGCAATGCCAAAGAATGCTCAAACTACCACACAATTGCACTTATCTCTACTGCTGCTTCTAAGTCACTTCAGTCGTGTCTGACTCTGTGTGACCCCATAGACAACAGCCCACCAGGCTCCGCTGTCCCTGGGATTCTCCAGGCAAGAACACTGGAGCGGGTTGTCATTTCCTTCTCCAATGCATGAAAATGAAAAGTGAAAGGAGGTCGCTCAGTTGTGTCCGACTCTTCACGACCCCATGGACTGTAGCCTACCAGGCTTTTCCATCCATGGGATTTTCCAGGCAAGAGTACTGGAGTGGGATGCCATTGCCTTCTCCAAATTAATGTTTGCTGCTAAGTCGCTTCAGTCATGTCCGACTCTGTGCAACCCCAAAGACAGCAGCCCACCAGGTTCCCCCATCCCTGGGATACTCCAGGCAAGAACACTGGAGTGGGTTGCCATTTCCTTCTCCAGTGCGTGAAAGTGAAGTTGCTGAGTCGTGTCCGACTCTTAGCCACCCCATGGACTGTAGCCCACCAGGTTCCTGTGTCCATGGGATTTTCCAGGCAAGAGTACTGGAGTGGGGTGTCACTGCCTTCTCCAGCACTCATCTCACATGCTAGTAAAGTAATGCTCAAAATTCTCCAAGCCAGGCTTCAGCAATACATGAACCGTGAACTTTCTGATGTTCAAGCTGGTTTTAGAAAAGGCAGAGGAACCAGAGATCAAATTGCCAACATCCACTGGATCATGGAAAAAGCAAGAGAGTTCCAAAAAAACATCTATTTCTGCTTTATTGACCATGCCAAAGCCTTTGACTGTGTGGATCACAATAAACTGCGGAAAATTCTGAAAGAGATAGGAATACCAGACCACCTAACCTGCCTCTTGAGAAACCTGTATACAGGTCAGGAAGCAACAGTTAGAACTGGACATGGAACAATAGACTGGTTCCAAATAGGAAAAGGAGTATGTCAAGGCTGTATATTGTCACCGTGCTTATTTAACTTCTATGCAGAGTACATCATGAGAAACGCTGGGCTGGAGGAAGCACAAGCTGGAATCAAGATTGCTGAGAAAAATATCAATAACCTCAGATATGCAGATGATACCACCCTTAGGGCAGAAAGTGAAGAGGAACTCAAAAGCCTCTTGATGAAAGTGAAAGAGGAGAGTGAAAGTGTTGGCTTAAAGCTCAACATTAAGAATATGAAGATCATGGCATCTGGTCCCATCACTCCATGGGAAATAGATGGAGAAACAGTGGAAACAGTGTCAGATTTTATTTTTCTGGGCTCCAAAATCACTGCAGATGGTGACTGCAGTCATGAAATTAAAAGACGCTTACTCCATGGAAGAAAAGTTATGACCAACCTAGATAGCATATTCAAAAGCAGAGATATTACTTTGCCAACTAAGGTCCGTCTAGTCAAGGCTATGGTTTTTCCAGTGGTCATGTATGGATGTGAGAGTTGGACTGTGAAGAAGGCTGAGTGCCGAAGAACTGATGCTTTTGAACTGTGGTGTTGGAGAAGACTCTTGAGAGTTCCTTGGACTACAAGGAGATCCAACCAGTCCATTCAGAAGGAGATCAGCCCTGGGATTTCTTCGGAGGGAATGATGCTAAAGCTGAAACTCCAGTACTTTGGCCACCTCATGCGAAGAGTTGACTCATTGGAAAAGACTCTGATGCTGGGAGGGATTGGGGGCTGGAGAAGGGGACGACCGAGGATGAGATGGCTGGATGGCATCACTGACTCGATGGACGTGAGTCTGAGTGAACTCCAGGAGATGGTGATGGACAGGGAGGCCTGGCGTGCTGCGATTCATGAGGTCGCAATGAGTCAGACACGACTGAGCAACTGAACTGAACTGAACTGAGCTGAAGTCAGACTATGTAGTTAGGAATAAATTAGGTATCTTCAGTTAACAAACTTATGTATGTACCTACATAGAATTCTTACACACAGTTATATATCATAGACAGTACACCCCAAAGGTCTCTGGGATCTGTCCTTGTCTCCACATTTCCACACTGACCACTGCAGTTTTGAACTCTTCATCCTTGGCCTACCTTTTTCGTCTCTTTAATCTGTCCCACACATACACTGCCCTCAGCATCCTTGATCTAAACACAGATCTAGTAATGTCCCACCTCTGATTAAAAATCCAACACCCTCTCACTCTCTACCTCGTTTCTCACTAAGGGGGCCTTATAGATAGCTAGAGGAGATCACAGCAGGTAAAACTATCCCTCTGAAAACACATGCTTTGTCTTTAAAAGTTTATGTACATTTTTTTCATTCGTCTATAATTTATACTTGTTGGATTTAATGCAAATATTGTGCTTTGGACTGGTTCCATTTCTAGAAAAATATGCAGCGGCAAGCTGATCTTGCAGCTTCATGAATCCTCTGGCACACCACCACCACCTCCTCATATCCTGGGAGATATATCCTGATGAGGGCCCAAGACGAAATCTAAACTCTGCAGAGCCACTCAACATACCTTATGCTCAACATCTCTTCTGTCTATGGTATGAAGTCACCTTAGCCCTCCTACCAAAAGATAACCCCCATCGTTCATCTTGCAAGGTGTGTTTCTAGAACATCATTCTTACAAAAGGGTATGCAAGAGAAAGTTAGTAGTTTGGTTAGTATGACATCTGTCTTTTAAAAATCCTCAACACACATAAGCACATTCAAGGTTCTGTAAAGCTTTGCAGCACAACTGCAGCCAAGATCAACTGGGAGCCAGTTTCCCACAGAATGCACCTTGCTGAGGGTATGGTGTCCTCCCGCTCCCATTTTTCTTCACTCTGTTCGCCTCACCGGGAAAGCCCTCCAGGTTTTCTCCAACTGGCAAACTCCTACTCACCTTTAGAAATCTAATTCCTAGCCACCTGGCTGGAAGTAAATACTTCCTCCTAGGTGTGTCTGTACCAGATTTGCATTCAGGTATATGTGAGATACTCTTGAATTTACATGTCAGCCTCCATAGATAAGACTGTGAATTACAGAAGTAGAAATAATCCCTTAACCATGTATAAATTCCCAGAATCTAGCAAAGTCCAGAGAAGATTTCAATAAAAAATATGTGTTGAATAAACTGATAAACAGGTAAACAGTTGTCCATGGAAATAAGACACGTAGAATCATACATTATCTCCCTGTTACTCCAGTCGGGAAATCTCTGCTGGCAGAAAGCAGAACAATAACAAGATTTGGAAGGAAAAGAGTCTCTAGAACAGCCCAGTCAGAATGGGCAAAGGACCTCTGGAACTGAATTTGTAACGAGAATCTGATGCCAGTTAGGGCTTGCCACATGAATCAGTTATGAGTCACTGTATCTCTGTCCAGGGTCCTGAGAGTCCGGCTGGAAAGCCCTGGCTCTGTCTCAAAACCAGACAGACTCAAGTCTGGCTGGAATACAAATGTTTGCATATTTCATTATTTCTGATATAGAGACTTCCTTTTCACTCTAATCTCAGGACAGTCACATTCAATCAGTTACACTCAAGTGGTTTAAATAAATTAAGCCGATTTTTCTACAAAAGAAGTTAAGGATTCTAAAGGAGGCCGGACATACAAAGGACTTGCAAGGCAGCTGTGCGTGTTCTACACAGCCCTGCCTCTAATCAGTGAGTAACCCTGGCCAAGAGACCACACCTTTCTAGGCATTGATGTCCCAACCTTTGAGTAGCTACATTATGAAGATAAAGCAAATCTTCAGTGAATTATCAGTGTGTGGCAAGCGCGTTCTCTTATTTAATCCTCTCAAAACCCTGTGAAGTGGACATTATTCTCATTTTACACATGAGGAAACAGAGCTCAGAAAGTAAATTTGTTGAAGGCCACTCCATGAGCTCACAGTATTTATTGGCAAGCTGGGAAGTTCAACACATTCACAGCTAGATCCATGGTCAACGTGAGACCAAAGCTTTCTCCCCTCCCACCCTCCCGTGACCTCTGGCTGCTGACAGTGGTCTTCACGAGCACTTCTCTCTGGTATTGCAATGTTGATGACACACACTGCTTATATAATTCTTCTTAAAATCTTCTAACTTGACAAATGTTTGCATTTCACTGTTTTTTTTTAGTTGTCCCATCATGTAACCGTAGTTTATACCCAAATTTTTCATAAAAGCCAAAATCTCTCATGTAATTTGACTCCTGAAAGGTCTCTTAAAGAGATGGAGGTACTAGGAAGAAGACTGCAGCTTCCTGGTGAGTGGTCTTCTCTCCAAAAGAGACTGCCACAGCCTACGGCACGTGCTCCCCTTGGTCACTGCTCCTGCTCCCTAGCTCAGTAGCCACTGTCCTTCCACATCCCAAGCATCCAGGACAAGGACCAGCCCAAGACCAGGAGTTGTGACACACACATACCCACAGTGAGGCCCACTTGGGGCCAACCCCAGGCAAGTGGCCTTGGGGTGGCTTTCATTTTCTCACTACTTTGGAGTGTGCTAGCTCACCTAGTCCTCTGTAATGTGCGTGTGTGCGTGTGTGCATGTGTGCGTGTTGGGGGTGGGGGGTAATTTTGTTTTATTTAGATGAAAATGACCCCTGTCTTCTAACTTTGCAGTCTCTCAAAGTTGCCTCCACAGTCTTCAGGTCATCACATTGACAGCTCAAGTGCTATCTTGTCCAAGGTGTTAACAGGAAAGTACAGACTCAGAATGCTTGAGAAACTTAGCAAAGATCAACCAGGTTTCCCCTGTGGCTCAGCGGTAAAGAATCCTCCTGCAATGCAGGAGACACAGGTTCAATCCCTGGGTTGGGAAGATCCTCTGGAGGAGGGCATGGCAACCAACTCTAGTATTCTTTCCTGGAGAATCCCCATGTACAGAGGAGCCTGGCAGGCTACAGTCCATAGGTCTGAAGAGTTGGACATGACTGAATCAACTTGACATGCATACCTAAGACCAATTATCCAGAAATGAGCAGAGCCAGAACCTACCAAGGCTCCCAAGGACAAATCCTATGATTCCTAAAGTAACAGAGAAGCTGCTCCATAAAGTCTGCCTCCCCAAATGCCACAGGACTTGTGCCCACCCCACCCATCCCCCAAAGCCTCTGAGATTCCATTTCTCTGCCCTGGCTCTGCTCAACACCAGGGCAGCTTTCTCAGCACCTCTTCCCCTAACCCCATATCTCTGTCCTTTCCTTCTTCCTACAGTCCAAACTCTCTAAACAGCAATTTTTGCCCTGGTAACCCACGGGACAGCACTTATCTGCTTTTACAGCTCTGCAGCGAAATAGTTTGTCCACATCACTGCATACACACTGAGTATTTTGAAGCATAGGTCTAACTGTGGAATAGAAGGAACTATACATTTAACACAGGTGTCCTGTGGGAAAAGCAGCCATTCATCTTAGCAATTTTAACTAGATTAAATGATGCAACATACAACAGTTTAATAGAACAGGCACTCTTTATTTGTAGGATTATGAAATCTCACCTGTCTTCTTACACTTCTGGAGGCTCTTAGCACTTTCCACCTGTTGTAGTTTTTCTCACATCCCTTTCCTACCACATTCTCCCCTCCTTGGAACATCATCATCCCTGTATACTGCTCCAGAGCCGAGTCCAATGCTTTGTACAGGCTAGACACTGAAACTCACTTATAATGACTTAAATGCTTTCATTAAATATTTGTACTGTATGAAGGATGTGCCAATGAAAAGTGAATATCCAAAGCAATCTAGAAGAGCAGAAGAACAAACTTATCCAGATTTTACACAGATCTGCCAATTAAAGTGAGCACCAATAAGTCTGCAAGAAGCCCGTGGGGCTGGAAGCAGTTGCCTGAACAAGCAGACAAGTGAATCCGGGCAGCGGAGCCTTGCTCATCTTCAGAGCAGAACCACCTGCATTAACCTCCCCAGGAAAGCAAACCATGCCCATTATTGGAACTGGGGAGGGGGGTCTAAATGCTCACAGCCGGCCCTCTGCCTGGACAGACGAGTCAGCTGCAAAGCCCAGGGCCAGACCCCTACCCAGGGAAGCGGGAGAAAAGTCTAGAAATGCCTAAATTGACACCCATGTCAGACTGCATGCCAATACTTATACCAGAAGGGGTACTAATGTGTGACCATTCGCACCTATTCTTGATGATTCCTGACTCAGGATGGAGATACTTTCACCCTGAGTTTCTAATCTGAGGGCAAGTCAGGTCTGAAGTACCAGCGCACAGGTGGCCTGGGAACGCCAGGTTTCTCCCTGGGCAGCTGGGGAAACCGAGGCACACGGCGGCGGGCAGGCCCGGGCCGGCCGGAACTTACCACGTCCATGATCTGCAGGAGGCTCAGGGAGAAGTAGACTGTGAGCGGCAGCGAGTCGTTGGCCACCGGCCTCTCCAGGGGGTTGTAGTTCTTCACCAGGTCCTTGTAGAGCTTCCTCTGGAACTCGCCTTGGAGGGACACTTCGGGGAGAGGAAAGGAGAGACGCGCGGGCTGCTCAGTGAAAGCCGGCGGGGATGCGCCCCCTGCCCGCACCCCCAGCCGCCCAAGCAGCGCAGCCCAGAAGTGCCGGGCTCGCCTTCCCTCGGCAGCGCCTCCCGCCGCCCTCAGCAGCAGGCGCGAATCCCCAATCCCGTCCCCGGCGCGGGGCGCCCCGAGCCGCCTGGGATGCGCCTGGGATCCCACGGAGCAAGAGTGATGGGTGGAGAGACCGGCGACTTTACCGTGCAAGATCGACGCTGCCAGCGCCAGGCACAGCGAGCCGCGCATGTTGGGGGCCGGAGCTGCGCGTCTCAGAAACCAGCCCTGGCCTGCGCCTGCGGCCGCAAAGCCGCCTCACCCGGCTCTGCTGGCGCGCCTTTAAAAAGCCCAGCGCGCGCCCACGCCCCGCCCGCCCCCGCGCGCCTCTCCTCGTGACGAGCCCCGCCCCCGTCCCCCGCACCCCTCCCCCCGACCAGCCCGCCGCCCGACCCCAGCGCTGGGCGGCCGCGGAGGAGACAGTAGCCCAGAAGTCCCGGAGACGCGCGCCCCCCCGCCGCGTCCGTCTTCACCGAGCGGTACCCGCGTGCCCGAGGCTGTGAACGGCCAGGGTCTGCCTGTCTCTTCTGTCCTTTGTCCCCGGTCCGTTCGCTGCCACTCTCAGGCAGAAGCCACGCCGGGTCGCTGGAAGAACGGTGGGACCCTTCTGAATCTGGCTCCCCAGGGCCCTGCCTCCACGCCAGCTGCTGGATGCGAAGCCCAGGAACCAGGCTCTCACAGGTTCGCGAGTCCACCCAAAGGAAAGGAGACAGACGTGAGACAGGTCCCTCCTACCCCCGCGAGCTGTGGTGGATGTTCTTCCAGCAACCATTTGCTGGGCATCACCGGCCTGATTCTCAGATGGCTCTGGAGGTGTCCAGAGGAGAGCCGAAATCTGCCAGGGAAGCATTATTCAAGGAGGAGACGCTGCAAAAGTGTGTGATGAAATTCCCAGTGTATATCTTCTTTATGTTTAGTTCTCTTTTAAAGGCAATTCAAAAGGCTGAGGTGGGGGCGGGGGAAGTTAACTCTCAGCTCCTTGCCAGAGGACAGGCAAAAGTTGGTGGTGTGATCTAGGCTTTTTTTTTTTTTTTTTTTTGCCAGCGAAAGGTCATTGCCAAGGGAAGCTTCTGAGCAGACACCAATCAAGAGGTCAAGGGGTTAATCATACCCCAGATGTTGAAGAGGGGGCCTGATCTGGGAGCGGATGGAGGAGAGAATGCTGAGGAGAGCCTTCAAAAGTGGTGGGTAAACTCTATCCCTTTTGCCCTCAGCAAGCATGTTGCAGAAAGCTGAGAGCAGATGGGTACCTGCACTCAAGTTAGGTGGTCTGCAGCTCAGCTTCCTTAGGCCCCAGAGAATCAGAGCTCCACCAGATGTTAGGATCACTGTGGACCAGCAGAGGCAACGCCTGTATGTCTGAATTGCATAAGGCCCAGAATTCTTGGATAGCACCAAAAACTAGGGGAAAGCTTACCAAAGTGTGCCTGCCCATGAATTTACCCCAACATCAGGAATGGGCAGCTAAATAAGTTCTTTGATTTGGAAAAACAAAGAAGCATGCCAGCCTTGCAATGAAGTGTCTTGTAGCAAAAAAAAAAAAAAAAAGAAAACCCACTTTATATGTATATATATTTAGACATGATGCATATATAAATAATCAGTATCAGTTCAGTTCAGTCACTCAGTCGTGTCCGACTCTTTGCGACCCCATGAATCGCAGCATGCCAGGCCTCCCTGTCCATCACCATCTCCCGGAGTTCACTCAGACTCAAGTCCATAGAGTCCGTGATGCCATCCAGCCATCTCATCCTGGGTCGTCCCCTTCTCCTCCTGCCCCGAATCTCTCCCAGCATCAGAGTCTTTTCCAATGAGTCAGCTCTTTGCATGAGGTGGCCAAAGGACTGGAACTTCAGCTTTAGCATCATTCCTTCCAAAGAACTCCCAGGGTTGATCTCCTTCAGAATGGACTGGTTAGATCTCCTTGCAGTCCAAGGAACTCTCAAGAGTCTTCTCCAACACCACAGTTCAAAAGCATCAATTCTTCAGCGCTCAGCCTTCTTCACAGTCCAACTCTCACATCCATACATGACCACAGGAAAAACCATAGCCTTGTCTAGATGGACTTTAGTCGGCAAAGTAATGTCTCTGCTTCTGAATATACTATCTAGGTTGGTCATAACTTTTCTTCCAAGGAGTAAGCGTCTTTTAATTTCATGGCTGCAGTCACCATCTGCAGTGATTTTGGAGCCCCCCAAAATAAAATCTGACACTGTTTCTACTATTTCCCCATCTAGTTCCCATGAAGTGATGGGACCAGATGCCATGATCTTCATATTCTGAATGTTGAGCTTTAAGCCAACTTTTCCCCTCTCCTCTTTCACTTTCATCAAGAGGCTTTTTAGCTCCTCTTCACTTTCTGCCATAAGGGTGGTATCATCCGCATATCTGAGGTTATTGATATTTCTCCCGGCAATCTTGATTCCAGCTTGTGTTTCTTCCAGTCCAGCATTTCTCATGATGTACTCTGCATATAAGTTAAATAAGCAGGGTAACAATATACCGCCTTGATGTACTCCTTTTCCTATTTGGAACCAGTCTTTTGTTCCATGTTCTGTTCTAATTGTTACTTCCTGACCTGCATACAGATTTCTCAAGAAGCAGGTCAGGTGGTCTGGTATTCCCATCTCTTTCAGAATTTTCCACAGTTTATTGTGATCCACACAGTCAAAGGCTTTGGCATAGTCAATAAAGCAGACGTAGATGTTTTTTCTGGAACTCTCTTGCTTTTTCCATGATCCAGCAGATGTTGGCAATTTGATCTCTGGTTCCTCTGCCTTTTCTAAAACCAGCTTGGACATCAGGGAGTTCACGGTTCCCGTATTACTGAAGCCTGGCTTGTAGAATTTTGAACATTACTTTACTAGTATGTGAGATGAGTGCAACTGTGTGGTAGTTTGAGCATTCTTTTGCATTGCCTTTCTTTGGAATTGGAATGAAAACTGACCTTTTCCTGTCCTGTGGTCACTGCGTTGATAAATGTACCAAGATCCTAAAAGAAGGAAGGGTTCATTCTTTCCGGAGAATGGTTCATAGAAAAGGTGACTGCTGACCTGGGCTTGCCTCAAAGAAGGTGTTTGATGGGAACCCCAGAGCAGGGATTCCTGGTGAGCAGACAGGCATCATCTTCACTTCATCTGGTTCCTGAGTTCTACAGCATCTGTGGCAGCCAGGATACACACAGAATTGGCATGTGGTAAAGGAATGAGCTACACAGTATTGGCTGCTAGCAAAAAGGGAGTCAGACAAGGGAAATAAAACCCAACAGAATAGAGGGATCATAAACATCAATTGGAAAATTGCCAGTGACACACCACCTCCTCTGGTCCTATGAGCACAGCTCTTACTCGCCTACACATTACCTGCAAGTATCTAAAAGCTCTGCCTTCCATCCTAGAGGGATATGAGCCCAGAGGGGCCAAGGAACTTCATATATGTGTAGTATGGTCGTGGGGATCAAGGTCCTGGAAGCATAACTATTTCCTTGCCTCCCCTGTACCTTACAATGCCAGAAATCTCAAATTAAACCATTTTCCAGTGGGACAGCAAGTCAATAAGTACAGATCTTCCTCAACTTACATTGGGCTTACATCTGGATAAACCCATTGCAAGTTGAAAATATTATAAGCTGAAAATGCATTGAATACAACCTAACCTACCAAACATCAAAGATTAGTTTAGCCTACCTTGGACATGCTCAGAACACTTACATTAGTTTACATTAGCCTATGGTGCAACTTTGTATTGAGCAAGTTTATTGATATAGTTTTTCCAAGAGCATTTGCTCACTTTATACCACTGTGTCACATTTGCTAATTCTCACAATATTTCGAAGTTTTTCATTAAAATTATATTCTTTATGGTTATCTGTAATTAGTGATCCTTGATATCATTGTTCAAGTTCTGAAGCACCACAGACCACACTCATATAAGATAGCAAACTTGATAAAAACTGTGGGCTTCCCTGGGGCTCAGACGGTTTAAAAAAAAATCTGCCTGTAATACAGGGACCTGGGTTCAATCCCTGGATTGGGATGATCCCCTGGTTGAGGTCATGGCAACCCACCCCAGTATTCTTGCCTGGAGAAACCCCATAGACAGGAGCCTGGCAAACTACAGTCCATCGGGTTCAAAGAGTCAGACATGACTGAAGTGACTTAGCATGCCGTTGTATCCTGACTGCTCCACTAATCAGGAGTTCCTCTGTCTCTCTCCCACTCCTTGGGCCTTCCTATTCCCTGAAAAACAGTATTGTTGAAATTAGGCCAATTTATACCCTACAGTGGCCTCTAACTGTTCAAATGAAAGGAGGAGTCACACATCTCTCATTTTAAATCAATAGCTAAAAATAATTAAGCATAGTGAGGAAGGCATGTCAAAAGCTGAGAAAGGTCAGAAGCTAGAACTCTTGCACCAAACAGTTAGCCAAGTTGCACATTAAAAGGAAACATTTTTGAAAGAAATTTGAAATACTGTTCTAGTGAACACGTGGGTGATAAGAAAATGAAACAGCCTTCTTACTAATATAGAGAAACTGTTAGTGAACTAGATAGAAGATCAAAGCAGTCATAACATTCCCTTAGAGCCAAAGCCTGATGCAGAGCCAAAGCCTAATGCAGAGCAAGACCCTAACTCTCTTCAATTCTGTGAAGACTAAGAGAGGTGAGGAGGCTACAGAAGAAAATTTGAAGCTAGATGAGATTGGTCTATGAGATTTATGGAAAGACACCATCTCCATAACATACAAGCAAGGTGAAGCCCCAGGTGCTGACATGGAAGCTGCAGCAAGTCATCCAAAAGATCTTGGTAAGATGATCAATGAAGGTGGCTACACTAAACAACAGATTTTCAGTGTAGATGAAATAGCCTTTATTGGGAAAAGATGCCATCTAGGACTTTCATAGCTAGAGAGGAGAAGTTAAAGCACTCTCAAAGATTCAAAGGTCAGACTGACTCTCTTGTTAGGGGCTAATGCCCCTGGTGACTTGAAGTTGAAGCTAATGCTCATTTGCCTTGCTGAAACTCCTTGGGCCCTTAGTAAAAAATGAAAGTGTTAGTTAGTCATGACCAACTCTTTGCAACCCCATGGACTGAAGACAAACAGACTCCTCTGTCCATGGGATTTCCTAGACAAGAATACTGGAGTGGGTTACCATTCCCTTCTCCAGGAGATCTTTCCAACCCAGGGATTGAACCCAGGTCTTCTGCATTGCAGGTAGGTTCTTTATCATTTGCGCCACCAGGGAAGAGCACTTGGGCTGTTAAGAATTATGGTAAATCTACTCTTCCTGCTCTCTAAATGAAACAACAAAGTCTGAATGATAGCACATCTGTTTACAACATGCTTATCTGAGTATTTTAGACCCACTGTTGAGACCTACTATTCAGGGAAAAAAAAAAAAAAGGCTCCCTTCAAAATAGTACTGCTTATTGTCAATGCACCTGGTTATGCAAGAATTCTGATGCAGATGGACAAAAAAATGAATGTTGTTTTCATGCCTGCTAACACAATATCCATTCTGTAGCCTGTGAATCAAAGAGTAACTTCAACTTTAATGTCTTCTTATTGAGGAAATACATTTCATAAGGCTACAGCTGCTGTAGATAGTGATTCCTCTGATGGCTCTGAGCAAAGTAGGTTGAAACATTCTGGAAAAGATTCACGATACTAGATGCCATTAAGAACATTTGCAATTCATGAAAAGAGGTCAAATATCAAAATTTAGAAGATTTTGGTAGAAGTTGATTCCATTCCTGTTGAATGACTTTGAGGAGTCAAGTCTTCAGTGGAAGAGGTAACTGAAGATGGCTTAGAAAGAAAACTAGAATTAGCAGTTGAGCTTGAAGATGTGACTGAATTGCTGCAATCTCATAATAAAACTTGAATGGAAGGGGAGTCACTTCTTATGGATGAGCAAAGAAAGTGGTTTCCTGAGATGGAATATACTCCTGGTGAAGATGCTTTGAAGATTGTTGAAATGACAACAAAAGACTTAGAACGTTACATAAACTTAGTTGCTAAAATAGTGGCAGGTGTTTAGTGGACTAATTCCAATTTTGAAAGAAGTTCCAATGTGAGTAAAATGCTATCAAACAACATTGAGTATGTTTATCCCATGAAGGCAAAATACTCATCACCATATTAACAGGCTAATAAAATTATCATGTCAACAACACATTCTAACATAATAAAATTCAATGTGTTGTGTAAAATGCAATGCCCTTTCAGGATTAAAAAGTACACAGCCAACCTAAGATTAAAGGAGAAGGGGATGACAGAGGATGAGATGGCAGGATGGCATCACTGACTTGATGGACATCAGTTTGAGTGAACTCCTGGAGTTGGTGATGGACAGGGAGGCCTGGCGTGCTGCGATTCATGGAGTCACAAAGAGTCGTACACGACTGAGCGACTGAACTGAACTGAACTGAAGGTTGAAGGAAACTATCTTAACTCGATCAAGAGTATCTTCTAAAACACTACAGCAAAGGTCATATTTTTGTTTTTCTGTTTGATTAAACTTTTAAGTTTAGAATAGTTTTAGGTTTACAAAAAGAGTTATAGAGACATACAGAGAATTCTTATATAGTCAGTACGCGGTACCCACTATTGTTAACATCTAACATCAGTATGTTGTATTTTTCCAACTAAAGAAAGAATGTGCTGAGTTGCTTCAGTTGTGTCCAACTCTGTATGGCCTTATGGACTATAGCCCACCAGTCTGCTCTGTCCATGAGATTCTCCAGACAAGAATACTGGAGAGGGTTGTCATGCCCTCCTCCAGGGGATCTTCCTGATCCAGGGATTGAACCCACATCTCCTGCATTACAGGCAAATTATTTTAACCACTGAGCCATGGGGGAAGCCCAAAAGAAAGAATATAAATATATTAACTAACAACAACACTTTATTCATATTTTCTTAGTTTTTGCCACTATGTTTCTGTTCCAGAATTCCATCAGAACGCCACATCACATTAGCTATGTCACGTGTCTCCTTGGGCTCCTCTTGGCTGTGATGGTGTCTCAGTCATGCCTGTTTATTGATAATCTTGAGAGTTCTGAGGAGTACCTGTCAGCTGTTTTGTAGAATGTCCTTCAATCTGGATTTATCTGATGTTTACTCAGGATTAGACTGAGGTTGTGAGTTTGGAGGAAGATGACTACAAAGGTAAAATGCCATTCTCATCACATCATATCGAGTGTATGTACTATCAACATCACTTATCCCAGTTAATGTTGACCTTGATCACCTGTGTGGATCTAGTGTTTGTTGTATTTCTCCCTTGTGAAGTTACTCTTTTGCACCTTCCTCTCTGTTCTGTGGACTTTGGAAGGATGGAAAAATGTGTACCCCACTTTAAGGAGTTGGGAGTTAAGCTCCACTTGAAGTTTTTACATACAAATTAAATATGCTGTAAAGTACATACTTACATAAATTATCTTAAATTATTCTACTTGGGCATTCATCTCTTCTCCCACATTTATTTATGTATTTAATCTTTTTTTTATGTCAGTGTAGACTCATGAACATTTACTTTCTACTCTGGGTTATAATTGAATACAACTTTATTTTGTTGACCAAATTCTTCAGTCATTGGGAGCTTGTTCAGTTGACTCCCGCATTGCTCTGATACCCTCTCTTGTGGATTGCTTTCAGTACTTGCATTCTTTCTAGCACTACACGATTCTTCATACTTATATTTCTGGCCCCAGTCCTAGAATCAGACATTTCTCCAAGGATCCCTATTTCCTTTTGTTTGAAAATGGAATTAGAAATAAATATGTGAGTCCTGGGTGTGCATGTTGGTACTGGGGGAGTGTTGCTTCTAGGACCCCTGAAGCAGTCAGAGGAAGAAGGTATATGTTTATTTAACCTGTGTACATGCATAAACCTATCTATATCCATATTAAGCCACACATAACTCCACACTGAAGTTTTCCAACTCTAATACCATATGGATCATCCCAGCTTCCTCCACCCTCAGCTCCTATAGTGAAAAGCCTGTGTCATACCATGGCATCTATTTACTTACTGAATTTTGAATTTTGGTATAGATCTATAAAGTTTTCAGAATTCTTAACCTGAACCCTTAGGTGATATACATATGCTTCGATGACTGGAGTACAGTGCCTGTATAGTTTTTTTGCCTTTACGTCTCCATGCATTGCCATAGTTACTTGGGTCAGTACATTTTTTCCCTCAACAACTTCACTGAGGATATTTTAGATATTTTTGTCACAATCAATATTTCATCATGGGTTTCCTCTGAAGTCCTAAGTGATTTTTTAAAATTTGCATCAAGTGAGACTCATTCTTTTTGTTATAAAATTCTACGGAGTTTTAAAAATGCAAAATGTCATAGCTTGACCATTAAAGTATTATACAGAATAGTATAATACTTTACTGTCTATAAACTCCCCTGTGTGAAGTCAAGTGGCCTTAGGAAGTATTATTATGAACAAAGTTAGTGGAGGTGATGGAATTCCAGCTGAGCTGTTTAAAATCATAAAAGATGATGTTGTTGAAGTGCTGCACTCAATTTGTCATCAGGTTAGGAAAACTTAGCAGTGGCCACAGGACTGGAAAATGTCAGCTTTCATACCAATCCCAAAGAAGGGCAATGCCAAAGACTGCTCAAACTACCATACAATTTCATATGCTAGCAAGGTTATGCTCAAAAATCTTTCAAGCCAGGCATAGGCAGTGTGTGAACTAAGAACTTCCAGATGTACAAGATGGGTTTAGAAAGGGCAGAGGAATCAGAGATCAGATTGGAACCTCTGTTGGATTGTAGAAGAAGCAAGGGAATTCCAGAAAAATATCTGCTTCTGCATTGACTATGCTAAAGCCTTTGACTGTGTGGATCACAACAAATTGGAAAATTCTTAAAGAGATGGGAATACCAGACCATCTTACCTGCCTCCTGAGAAACTTGTATGCAAATTAAGAAGCAACAATTAGAACCAGACATGGATCAATGGACTGATTCAAACTTGGGAAAGGAGTTTGTCAAGGCTGTATATTGTCATGCTGCTTATTTAACTTATGTTCAGAGTACATCATGCAAAATGCTGGGCTGGTTGAAGCACAAGCGGAATCAAGATTGGCAGGAGAAATATCAGTGACCTCAGAAATGCAGATGATACCACCCTAATGGCAGAAAGTGAAGAGGAACTGAAGAGCCTCTTGATGCGGGTGAAGGAGGAGAGTGAAAAAGCTGGCTTAAAACTCAGGATTCAACAACTAAGATCATGGCACATTCAGTCCCATCACTTCATGGCAAATAGAAGGGGCAAAAGTGGAAGGAGTGACAGATTTTCTTTTCTTGGCCTCCAAATCACTGCAGACAGTGAGTGCAGCTGTGAAATTAAAAGATGCTTGCTTCTTGGATGGAAAGCTATGACAAACCTAGACAGTGTACTGGGCTTCCCAGGTGGCACTAGTGGTAAAGAACCCTCCTGCCAATGCAGGAGACTTTAAGAGATGCAGTTTCAATCCCTGTGTTGGGATGATTCCCTGAATGAGGGCATGGCAACCCGCTCCAGTATTCTTGCCTGAAGAATCCCATGTACAGAGGAGCTTGGAGGGCTACAGTCCGTAGGGTTGCCAAGAGTCGGACATGACTGAAGTGACTTAGCATGCACGCGGTCTATTAAAATACAGAGACATCACTTTGCCCACAAAGGTCTGTCTAATCAAAGCTATGATTTTTCCAGTAGTCATGTACGGATGTGAGGATGCTTTTGAATTGTGGTGCTGGAGAAGATTCTTGAGAGTCACTTGGACAGTGAGATCAAATCAGTTAATCCTAAAGGAAACCAACCTTGGCTATTCACTGGAAGGACTGATGCCGAAGCTCCAATACTTGATGCAAAGAGCTGACTCACTAGAAAACACCATGATACTGGGAAAGGACGAAAAAGGGGTGACAGAGTATAAGATTGTTGGATGGCATCACTGACTCAACATGAGTTTGAGCAAACTCCTGGAAATAATGCAGGGCAGGGAAGTCTGGCATGCTACAGCCCAGACTGGGACACGCCTGAGCAACTGAACAACGGTAACAACATAAACTCCCCTCTGCTTCATCTATTTCTCTCTCTCTTCCCAAATGCCTGGAAACCGTGAATACACTTATCTTCTTTATAGTTTTACCTTTTACAAAATGTCATATAAATGGAATCATACAGTATGTAGCTTTTTAAGACTGATTCTTTCATGTGGCAATATACTTTTAAGATTCATCCATGTTTTTGCATGGCTTGATAGCATATTTCTTTTTATTGCTGAATGCTATTCCATTCCATATATGTGAAAGTGAAAGTCCCTCAGTCATGTCTGACTCTTTGTGACTCCATGCACTATATGGTCCATGGAATTCTCCAGGCCAGAATACTGGAGCGAGTGGATAGCATTTCCCTTTTCCAGGAGATCTTCCCAACCCAGGGATCAAGTCCAGGTCTCCTGAACTGCAGGCAGATTCTTTACCAGCTAAGCCACAAGGGAAGCCTGCAACAAGAGAAGTCACTGCAATGAAAAACCTGTGCTCCTCATCTAGAGAGTAACCTCCCTGCTCACCGCCAATTAGAGAAGAGCTGGAGCAGGAACAAAGACTCAGGACAACCAAAAACAAAATATTTTTCAAAAAAAGAATTAATGAATAGAAAAGGTGAACATATAGAAACGAAGAATAGCTGTTGGGCCAGGAATTTGTAACAGGTGGCTTCTTTACCAGCTGAGCCACAAGGGAAGCCCAAGAATACTGGAGTGGGTAGCCTATTCCTTCTCCAGCACATCTTCCTGACCCAGGAATTGAACCAGGGTCTCCTGTATTGCAGGCAGATTCTTTACCAACTGAGCTATCAGGGAAATGTAAGATAGTTTAGTTTTCTATTCATCTATAGAAGGACATCTTGTTTCCAGTTTTGGGTAGTTATTAATAAAGCTGTAATTAATATTCAAGTGCAGATTTGTGTGTGTGTGTGTGTGTATTTAAGGTTTCAAATCACTAGATAAATACCCAGAAATGTGATTATCATAGGATCGGGCTATGTTTGATGTGTTAGTTTTCTGCTGCTGCTGCTGCTAAGTCACTTCAGTCGTGTCCGACTCTGTGCGACCTCTAGACGGCAGCCCACCAGGCTCCCCCGTCCCTGGGGTTCTCCAGGCAGGAACACTGGAGTGGGTTGCCATTTCCTTCTCCAGTGCATGAAAGTGAAAAGTGAAAGTGAAGTCACTCAGTCGTGTCCGACTCTTAGCAACCCCATGGACTGCAGCCTACCAGGCTCCTCTGTCCATGGGATTTTCCAGGCAAGAGTACTGGAGTGGGTTGCCATTGCTTTCTCCTAGAGCTGCCGTAATAAAGAACTACAAACAGAGTTGCTTAATCAGCAAACATTTACTGTGTAACAATTCTGGAAGCTAGAAGTATCAAGATACCAGCAAGGGTTGATTCCTTCTAAGGGCCGTGAGGGAGAATATATTTCATATTTCTCTCGTATCTTCTGGTGGTTTGATGGCAATCTTTGACTTTCCTTGGTAGGGAGCAGCATGACCCTGATCTCCGCTTTCATCCCTGTGTAATGGTCTTTCTCTGTGTATATGTCTCCAAATTTCCTTTTCATAAAGACACCAGTCATTTCAAATTAAGGACCCACTCTACTCCAACTAATGAAAGTGATAAGTGAAAGTGTTAGTCTCTAAGTCATGTCCCACTCTTTGCGATCCCATGGACTCTAGCCCACTAGGCTCCCTTGTCCATGAAATTCTCCAGACAAGAATACTGGAGTGTGTTGCCATTTCTTTCTCCAGGGGATCTTTCTGACCCAGGGATCAGCCCGGGGTCTCCTGAATAGAAGGCAGATTCTTGACTATCTGAACCACCAGGGAAGCCAGAGTATTATAACTTCAGTATACAACTCCAGTATAATTATATATCTTCAATGAATGACCCTATTTCCAAGTAATGTCATATTCTGAGGTATTGGAGTTTAAGATTTCGACATGAGATTGGGAGGGGGATGGTGTTGCAATTCAACCCATAACATTTAGTTTCTTAAGAAATTGCCAAATTATCTTCCAAAGTGGCTATGCCACTTTGCATTCTCATCCAGAAATTAGAAGAGTCTCTATTGCGTGTATCCTTGCCAGAACTGGTATTTGCCATTCTGAGACTGGTGCTTCATTGTTGTTTTAATTTGTGTTTCTCTAATGACAAATGATGTTGAGCCTTTTTTTTCAATATGCCTATTTGCCAACTATATATCTTGGTTGCTGAGGTATCTATTCAGATCTTCTACCCATTTTTTACTTCTTTTTTTTCCTATGGTTGAGTTTTAAATAGTCTTTTTATATTTTGGATAGATGTCCTTTATCAGACACGTGGTCTGTAAATGTTTTCTCCTCATTGGAGAATTGTCTTTTCATTCACTTAACAATGTTCATTACAGAGCAAAAGGTTTAATTTTAGTAAAATCCAAATTATGAACCTTTTCTTCTGTGAATTGTGCTTTTGATATTGTGTCCAAAAGAGACCAAACCTAAGGTCACATGGATTTTTTTTTCCTACAGTTTTCTCCTATAGGTTTAATTGGGACTGTGAAAGTGAAAGTCGGTCAGTCATGTTGGACTCTTTGTGACTCCATAGACTACACTGCCACTGCTGCTGCTACTGCTAAGTTACTTCAGTCGTGTCCGACCCTGTGCGACCCCACAGACGGCAGCCCACCAGGCTCCCCCATCCCTGGGATTCTCCAGGCCAGAACACTGGAGTGGGCAGCCTTTCCCTTCTCCAGGGAATCTTCCCAACCTGGGGATCGAATCCAGGTCTCCTGCATTGCGGGTGGATTCTTTTTACCAGCTGAGCCACCAGGGAACAGATTTTAATTGGGATTATGCTGAATTTATGGATCAAGTTGGGAAGAACTGGCACTTTAAAAATATTGTTTCTTCCAATGAATGAATATGGAATATTTCTCCATTTATTTAGACCTCTTTTGATTTCTCTCATTGAGTTTTCTCTCATTCTGTAGTTTTCTGCATAACATACCTTGTAAATATTTTGTTGGATGTATGCCAAAGCACATCATTTCCTTTGGTGCTGTTGCAAATTTCAAATGCTTTTTGAAATTTTAATTCCAATTGCTAGTATATAGGAAAGCAGTTTAATTTGGTATATAGACTTTACATCCTGCACTTCTGCTGTACGCATTTATTTAATTAACAAGTTTTGAGGGGGTGTTTTCTGTATGTGTGGATTCTTTGGTGTGTTCTACATAAACAGACAGATTATCTGAGACTAAAGATACTAGTTTTATTTTATCCTTTCCAATCTGTGTACCATTTATTTTTTCTTCTTGTATTCCAGGATGATAATGAATAGGAGTGGTGAGAGTGGACATCCTTGTCTTCTTCCTGGTCTTACAGGTAGAGTTTCGTTCTCACTATTAATTATGATATTAGTTGTAGGTGTTTCATATATTCACTTGAGTTGAACAAAGCCATTCTCTTCTATTACTAGTATTTTTTTAAACTGGTACTATGAATGGTAGTGAAACATTTTTTATGCATCTATTGATATTTTTGTTTTAATTTCATTATTGTCTTTTTTAGTTACCCTATTTTACATTTATTGTTTGTTCAAGGAATTGCAATATACTTCATTAATTTATGAATATCTACTATGGTTACTATTGTACTACCTCCGATAAAATGTAATAATCTTACAACAGTAAAATTCTATTTACCCCCCTTATTCTTTTTATTGTTGTTGTTATATATTTTACAACCACATGGGTGATAAACCCCACATTACAATGTTATTAATTTTGTATTTAAATGCAGTTGAGTTTTTAAGAAAATGAGAGTATTATCCATAAAAGTATTGCATCACTATGCTGTGCACCTGAAACTAACATGATGTTGTAAATCAACTATACTTCAATTAAAAAAATAATTAGGGGAAAAGTCTTATTTTATAATTAATATTACCTATTTGTGGAGGTCTTCGTGTGTTCAAGTCCACGTTTCTATCTCCTATCCTGCACCCTGTAAAACTTCCTTTTGGTGGTCCTTATAGAGCACATGCTGGTGATAAATGTGCTTCTACTTGTCAGTTTGCTTGCCACTAGTCTGCATATTAAAAAGGCTCTGTTTATTTTGTTTCCCATCTGTTTTTTCCTCTGTTCTTCAGATAGGATTATTTCAATTCATCTGCCCTTAAATTCCATAATCCTTTTCTCTGAAGACTGCAATCTGGTGTTAAGCCTATCCAGTGAAATTTTTCATGTACTTTGACTTCTAGATTTTATATTTGTTTATTTTTTGTGGTTTTAATTTCACCTCTGATGTTCCCTGTTAGCTTATTCCTTATGAATATGGTTTTATTTATGCTTTTTAAACATTCAAGAGTTGCTTTAATGTCTTTGTTAATTCCTACATCTGGGTCATCTTGGATTCTGTTTTTATTGATTGTATTTCTCCCTTAAGTATGGGGCTCAATTTTTTCTGCTTCATGTGTCTAATTATTTTTAATGTGTGCTAAACATCATAGATGATACATGGTAGGGAGTGCATTAAAGAGTATTAAGTCGTATTCTGGTAGGCTGTTATTAACAGGTACTGTTCCAGTCCTGTCCAGCTTGGCTTTATACTTTGCTTGGGTGTATTATATTTGCTATAAACTTAGTTCCAGGCCTAACCCTTACTCTAAGGTGTGATCTTGAATCCTAGATTGGTTTTTCTGCGATCTCAGCTGAATGACCAAGGTGACTAAGATCTCTCCAGTATCCTTCAGCACAATATTTAGCGTGTCTCTACAGGTTTTATCCCTGTAACAGGCAATTTCTCTTAGGCCTTGTGACTTTTTTTTTTCTTTCTTTTTTTCACATTTTCAGCCTAGTTCTTGACCAAAAGCCCATGAAAAACTCACAGATTTCTGGACCTCCACTTTCTGCATTACACCCTCCTCTTGGGTATGCTGACACAAATTCCAGCCACTTTTTCAACCTAGAAATCCCACTCTGCCTCCTCAGTTCAGCAACACTGCTTCGCCTCCTTGAGTTCCATCTCTCCACCCAAGGTCCCAAAAGGTCACTTTCCCTCTGACAGAAAGTGAAGGAAAGTGCAGGGCTCCCTTTTTTCCTCTAAATTATGGGATCACAGTCCTATACTGCCTGTTGTCCAACATTCAGAAACAGTGTCCTGGTATATTTCATCCAGTTTTATAGTTGTTCATGGTGGCAGGTACTCCTTCATGGCTTGAAGCAGACAGCTTCCCTACCCTAATCTATCCCTCTCCCCTTCCCCTTTTGGTAACTATAAGTTTGTTTGCTATCTCTGTGGGTTTATTTTTATTTTGTATATAAGGGCTTCCCTGGTAGCTCAGCTGGTAAAGAATCCACCTGCAAAGCAGGAGACCCTGGTTCAGATTTCTGGGTTGGGAAGATCCCCTGGAGAAGGGAATGGCTTCTCACCTCAGTATTCTTGGGCTTTCCTGGTAGCTCAGATGGTAAAGAATCTACCTGCAATGCAGGAGACTTGGGTTCGATCCCTGGGTTGGGAAGATCCCCTGGAGGAACTGAAGTGGACTGACTACCCACTTCAGCATTCTGGCTTGGAAAAGTCCATGGACAGAGGAGCCTGGCAAACTGCAGTCCATAGAGTAACAGTCAGACACGACTGAGCTGACTTTTACCTTCACTTTCTTTTCTTTTCTTCTTCTTTTTTTTTTTTTTTCACTTTACAATACTGTATTGGTTTTGCCATACATTGACATGAATCTGCCATGGGTGTACATGAGTTCCCAATCCTGAACCCCCCTCCCACCACCCTCCCCATATCATCTCTCGGGGTCATCCCAGTGCACCAGCCCCAAGCATCCTGTATCCTGTATTGAACATAGACTGGCGATTCGTTTCTTACATGATAGTATACATGTTTCAATGCCATTCTCCCAAATCATCCCACCCTCTCCCTCTCCCACAGAATCCAAAAGTCTGTTCTATACATCTGTGTCTCTTTTGCTGTCTTGCATACAGGGTTATCATTACCATCTTTCTAAATTCCATATATATGTGTTAGTATATTGTATTGGTGTTTTTCTTTCTGGCTAACTTCACTCTGTATAATAGGCTCCAGTTTCATCCACCTCATTAGAACTGATTCAAATGTATTCTTGTAACATTCTTTTAGATTTCACATACAAGTGATACCATATGATATTTGTTTTTGTCTGGCTTAATCACTTAGTATGATAATTCTAGGTCCACCCGTTTTTCTGCAAACGGCCGTTATTCCATTCTTTTCATGGTTGAGGAATATTCTGTTGTATACATGTACCACATCGTCTTTATTTCTCTGTCAATGGATATTTAGGTTGCTTCCATGTCTTCACTATTGTAAATAGTGCTGCAATGAACATTGGGAACAGTTATCATTTCAAACTGTGGTTTTCTCTAGATATATTCCATATTTTAAAGTTAAGCATTATATGTGCTTTCAATACCACTTGCTTAGTTTTAACACTTTAAATGTTATTGCGCCCATTTCAGTTCAGTCGCTCAGTCGTGTCCGACTCCTTGCGACCCCATGAATCACAGCACACCAGGCCTCCCTGCCCAACACCAACTCTCAGAGTTCACCCAAACCCGTGTGCATCGAGTCGGTGACACCATCCAGCCATCTCATCCTCTGTCGTCCCCTTCTCCTCCTGCCCCCAATCCCTCCCAGCATCAGAGTCTAAGTATTGTATGTTATCATTATTGGAAGTTTTGTTTCTTTTTCTGTCATTTTATTCCTAAATTTAGGCATTATTATTACTGTTCAAATTTTTTGTATTATTGTAATCCATATTTGTTTCTCTCATGTTTACTTTTTATTTTCATTCGTTTTTACATCACAGGCTTTTTATAAACTTTTTAAGAAACCTCTCTGTGACATTACCACACTTAAGATATGATCACTTAAAAATCATTCCAGCTTTTGTTTTCTAAATGTACTTTATTTGGGCTCCATTTATAAGATATATTTTTAAAGGAAAACATAATAAAAGGCACAGATTATAAAATTAAAGTTGGATGAATATACACAAAATGAAATTAGATCAAGATTCAAAATATTAACTACAAGCAGGAAGATCCTCTCCAGTTTCTAACCCCCCCCACCAATAAAGTCGTGAGTAACCTGACTTCTACTACCAGAGGTTAGGTTTGAATGTTTTCGTTCTGTTATGAACAGAATCTTACAAGACATGTTCTTTTGGATCTGGCTTCTTTCACGCAGCATTATGTTTGAGATCCATTCATGTTGCTGGATGTAGCTTTAGTTTATTCATCATAATTGTCATATAGTATCTGGTTATAGTAATACACCACCAGATCCACTATTGATGAAAATGTGGTTGTTTCCATTGTGAAGCTATTGTGAATAATGCTGCCATGAATATTCTTGAACATGTCTTGGGGAAATGTGTTCACATTTCCACTGGATATTGTGATAATTAATTTTATGTGTCAACTTTACTAAGCCACAGACACCTAGAGTTTTTATGTATATCAAAGATTGTTCTGGGTATTTCTATGAGGGTGTTTTTTATAAGATTGACATTTAAATTGGTAAACTGAGCGATACAGATTGCTCTCCATAATGGGAATGACACTCAGACAGTTAGTTGAAGGCCTGAGTAGAATAAAAAGGCTGACCCTCCCCCAAGTAAGACAGAATTCCCCCTGCCTGCAGGCCTTCAAGCTGGGACTCTGGCTTTTTCCTGCCTTCAGGTTGGAGCCTACCTCCGGCTCTCCTGGTTCTCGGGCTCACGGATTACAGCCATCTCTTTGGCTGTCATCAGCTTGCTGGATCACTCTGCAGATCTCGGAACCTGTTGTGCTCCATAATCATGTGAGCCGATTCCTGATAATAGACCTCTTTATATATACATATAAGTCTCTCGATAGATACAGAGATACATGATACATATAATAGGTTCATATGAGTAAATATAGATGGAGATGGAGATATCTCCCATTGGTTCTGTTTCTCTGGTGAGCTCTGCTAGGTCCCAGAATTTGCAAATGTTCAGCTTTACTAGATATTGTCAATTTCCCAAAGTGCTTAGTCTAATTATACTCCTACCACAATGCATGGGCGATCTACTCATCCACTTGTCTTTAATTTAATTTCAGACATTCTGGCTTATGGATAATTTGATCTCATTGCAGCTTTTAATTTGCATTTTCTTGATGACTAAGAAAGTTGGACAGCCTTTCGTGTGTTTATTGATATTTTGAATATCCCTTTTTTGAAGTAACTTTTAAGACTTTTGCCCCTTTTTCTATTGGATTGTCTGCCTTTTCTTAGTTATTGTAGGAATTCATTATTTGTTCAGGGTATGAGTCCTTAGTCAGACATCTATATTGCAAACATTTCTTACAACTCTGTGGCTTCATTTTTAGTTTCTTAATTCTAGCTTTTGAGGAGCAGATGTTCTTAATCTTAGTGTGGTCCAATTTATCAACGTTTCCAACTACAGTTTGCATTTTTGGTGCCCTTCTTTCGATTTCTTTGCCTATCCCAAGGTCATAAAAATATCATCCAACATTTTCTTTTAAAAGATTTTTTTATCCATTTGGAATTAACTTTTGTGTGTGCTATGAGGTAAGGTAGGAGTATTGTTGTTGTTTAGTTGCTAAGTCACATCCGACTCTTTTGTGAACCCATGGATTGTGGCCCACCAGGCTCCTCTGTCCATGGAATTTTCCAGGCAAGAATACTGGAGTGGGTTACCATTTCCTTCTACAGGGGATCTTCTCAACCCAGGGTCAAACCAGCATCTCCTGTAATGCAGGCTGTGTCTTTACCACTGAGCCACAAGGGAAGTCCAAGGTAGGAATAGAGATTTATAATTATGTGGATATTCAACTGACCCAATACCATTTAATAAAAAGGTAATTTTTCTCCTTGTATTTCCACATAACCTTTGTGCATAAGATGACAGTATATAAGTGTGCCTCCAATCTTGTACCAACATCACTTTCTCAACTATGCTAATGTTGATTAGGTTTATGTACTTGGTAGCATACGTGTTCTACCCTTTTAGAAATACTTTTAAATTGCTTTGGGTATTCCTGTCCCTTTTTACTTTAATGTAATTGTGATTCATTTTATAATTTGGGGGGAATTCTGTGGAATATTTAGACCAAATCCGTTTCTTACTGTATGGTTCTTTATCTGTGAACATGATGTTTTCTCCCATTTATTTAAATCTTCTCTAATTTTTCTCAATAATAATAAGAATGACATGAGGGCTAAGGGTGAAAACCCTCCTCACAATCACAAACTTATATATAACTTTAAAATTATTCCTCCATAGTCATGGTTCCCCATCTGCAGATTTAGCCAAATGTGGATGGTGTAAGACTGTAGTTTTTACTGAAAAATAATCTGTGTCTCAGTGGACTACATAGCTGAAACCGGTGTTATTTAAACATCAACTGTATTTTGTAATTCTCAGTGTATAAATGTTGGAAAACTTTACAGGAATCACTCATAATAAATATTGATGGTTTTATGCTATTAAAGCAATATTTTAAAAAATTTCATTGTGTAACTGTGGCATGTGTAGAAATAAATTTGATATCTGCATATTGGTCTCATACAGGTTTTTTGTAGATTTTTTCAAATAGACATAGCCATAACAACTGCCAAATCAGTTTTAAACTTTTCTTTCTAATTTGTAAATTCGTATTCTTCTATATCTTTTTCTTGACACATTTCACTAGGTAGGACCCCCCAATTAAATATTTAATGCAAGGGGGAACACAGTGTCTTGTCTCATTCCTGATCTCGAGCAGAAGGCCCTCAATAATTCACCACTGCATCATTTTCTGGGACTTTCACAACGAAGCACACAAGAATCGGTTAACTCGTAGTTCTGGAGGCTGGAACACTGAACTGAGGTGTTAGCATGTTCCCTCTGACATTCTCCATAGAATCCTCCCTGCATCTTGGTGCCGTTGAGCTTGGTGTTGGTGGTGGCTGGCCACCATGATGTCCCTTGGCCTGCAACTGATCATTCCAGTCTCTGCCCGTGTCATCACACGGTGCTCACTCTGTGTGTCTGTGTCCAGATTTCCCTCTTATAAGGATATTAATCATATTGGATTAGGCCCTATGTTAGTGTTCTCATTTTCATTTTGTTACTTCTGCAAAGACCTTATTTACAAATAATGTGATATTCACTACTTGGATAGTGGTTAGGATTTTAACATATGTTTTTCAGGGACAGAATTCAACTCACAACAACCACTAATGAAAATGTTATCTGTTTTTGTTGCTTTTTGTTTCATTGTGTTTCCTTTTTTATACATGTATATCATCCTTTACACAAGAAGAAAATTCCCTTCTATTCTTACTTAGATAAGAGTTTTAAAAAAATAGCAAATCGGTATGGGATTATATCTTTGTTTAGCATTTATTAAGCTGGCATTGTTTTCTCCTTTATTTCTAATATTTTGAAGTACACTGACTTTTTATTGTTTTTTTAATTCATTTATTTTTAATTGGAGGATAGTTGCTTTATAATATTTTGTGCTGGTTTCTGCCATACATTAACATGATCAGCCAAAGGCATTCATATTACTTTATTGGTAAAGTAACCCTATGCCTAATACAAAGGCCTATAGTATGATCAAACCTATATGAAGTTACAGTCTTGTCCAGCATCAGGTTTACTAATGATTATAGAAGATGCGAAGCAAGAGCTATGATATACAGTGCAGCAATATCTGGAGGCCCTGACTCCTTCCACTCAGTCCCCTGAGCACTCTTCTCCTGTGTAGCATGAATTCCAGCTTCAGAGTGATGAACAGGGACAAGTCGGCACAGGAAAATAGCTGTGTATCACTCAGCTTTTATATCCTGCAACTCGGGTGGCCTCATTCTGGCTCTGTGACTAACTTACATTGTTCAGTGAAGATGCAGCCTACCAACTGCAGATTTATTTATAATAAACATGATACACAAACCAAATGTGCATGCATGCTCAGTTGCTTCAGTTGTGTCTGACTCTTTGCAACGCTATGGACCATAGCCCATCAGGCTCCTCTGTCCATGAGATTCTCCAGGTGAGGATAGGCATAGGTTGCCATGCCTTCTTCATACAAACCAGGTATATCATGCTAAAAATGCCCCTAGATCAGTAATCAGAATGGGCTGGATTACCCTCTGCTGAATCTTTATTCATCTTATGGCTGGTGAGTTTCATTAGCTCTTAGCAGAGTTTTAAAATGGAAACTGCTTCACAAGTAGGAGTGTGTGTGTCTATAAAGACACACCATTAGCATATTTCTTTGTACTTTCTAGTCCAGAAAAGTGACCTAATCTTAGTTATTATTATTTTTCTTTTTTTTTTAGTTTTTTATTTTTTAAATTTTAAAATCTTTAATTCTTACATGTGTTCCCAAACATGAACCCCCCTCCCACCTTTTTCCTGAATATTTCCTTTAGAATTTTTAACAAAGGATTTACTGTAAAGTTGTATGGTTTTGGCATACATATTATGTCAACTTCACAAAGTAAGTCAGGAATTATTCCCCATTTCAGAATATGTGTAAGCTTTCTGTTATTTTCTCCCCAAATTATTAGAAAAAATTGCTGGTGAAGCCATGCAGTTTTGTGTTTTCTTCATCAGGAAAATTTCATTTCATTTTTGTAACTTTTTAAATGAAAGCACAAAATAAAAACAGAAAAAATCATATTTGTGAACCTTAATAAGGTTAAGCTTTCTTAACCTTATTGAGGTTAAGAAAAATAATATTGCCAGCACCCCAAAAGAACTTTTTTTCTACTGCATTCCAGTTTCTATCCATCAAAGGATAATATCATCTTGACTTCTAATATCATAGATAGTTTTGCCTGTTTTGAATTTTGTATAAATGTGATTGAATAGTGAACTCTCATTTTGTCTGGTAATTTTTATATTTATAAAAATTATATTTGTAATTTTATATTTGTAATATTTATTTGTAATATTTGTAAAATTTATATTTGTAATATTCATCTATATCTTTTGGCATGCAGTTGTAGTTCACTGATTCTCTTTTTGTTGTTCAGTAGCTACGTCATATGGAGAAGGCAGTGGTACCCCACTCCAGTACTCTTGCCTAGAAAATCTCATGGACGGAGGAGCCTGGTAGGCTGCAGTCCATGGGGTTGCTAGGAGTCAGACATGGCTGAGCAACTTCACTTTCACTTTTCACTTTCATGCACTGGAGAAGGAAATGGCAACCCACTCCAGTGTTCTTGCCTGGAGAATCCCAGGGACGGCAGAGCCTGGTGGGCTGCCGTCTATGGGGTCGCACAGAGTCGGACACGACTGAAGCGACTTAGCGGCAGCAGCAGCAGCTACATCATATCTGACTCTTTGTGACCCCCATGGACTGCAGCTCTCTAGGCCTCCCTGTCTTTCATTATATTCTGGAGTTTGCTCAAACTCATGTCCAACAATCTCATTCTCTGTCATTCCCTTCTCCTCCTGCCCTCAATCTTTGCCAGCATCAGGGTGTTTTCCAATGAGTCAGCTTTTCGCATCAGGTGGCCAAAGTACTGGAACTTCAATTCCAGCATCAGTCCTTCCAATGAATATTCAGGTTGATTTCATTTAGGATTGACTCGTTTGATCTCCTTGCAATCCAAGGGACTCTCAAGAGTATTCTCCAGCACCACAGTTCAAAAGCATCAATTCTTTGGCACTCAGCCTTCTTTATGGTCCAACTCTCACATCTGTACATGACAACTGGAAAAACCATAGCTTTGACTATACAGACCTTTTGTCAGCAAACTGATATCTCTGCTTTTTAATACACTGTCTAGGTTTGTCATAGCTTTTCTTCCAAGGAGCAAGCGTCTTAATTTTGTGGCTATAGTCACTGTCTGCAGGGATTTGGGGGCCCAAGAAAATAAAATCTGTCATTGTTTCCCCTTTTCCTATCATTTGCCATAAAGTGATGGGACTGAATGCCATGATCTTCGTTTTTTGAATGTTGAGTTTTAAGCCTGCTTTTTCATTCTCCCCTTTCACCTTTATCAACAGGCTCTTTAGTTCCTCTTTACTTTCTGCCATTAAAGTGGTATCATCTATATATCTGAAGTTGTTGATATTTATTTATATTTATTTACTGAGCATGGAGAAGGCAATGGCACCCCACTCCAGTACTCTTGCCTGGAAAATCCCATGGACAGAGGAGCCTGGTAGGCTGCAGTCCATGGGGTCCCTAAGAGTCAGACACGACTGAGCGACTTCACTTTCACTTTTCACTTCCATGCATTGGAGAAGGAAATGGCAACCCACTCCAGTGTTCTTGCCTGGAGAATCCCAGGGACGGGGAAGCCTGGTGGGCTGCTGTCTATGGGGTTGCACAGAGTCGGACACGACTGAAGCAACTTAGCAGCAGCAGCAGAGCATAGCCCATAGCAAGACTCAGTTCTTCCCACAGCCAGTCCCTCCCATCAGGAAGCTTGCACAAGCCTCTTATTCTCATCCATCAAACGGTAGACAGAAGAAGCAAGAACTACAGTCCCACAGCCTCCAGAACAAAAACCACAGTCACAGAAAGCTAGCCAAAATAATCACATGGACCACAGCCATGTGTAACTCAATGAAGCCATAAGCCATGCTGTGCAGAGCCACCTGGATAGGCCATGGTGGAGACTTTTGACCAAATGTGGTCCACTGGTGAAGGGAATGGCAAACCACTCCACTATTCTAGCCTTGAGAACTCCATGAACAGAGTGATTCCTTGACTGCATAGTATTTCATCAAAAGACTATACCAAGCATCCTTCTAATGTTAATTGGGCAGAAGGGGGTGGCAAAGGATGAGATGATTAGATAACATCATGGACTCAATGGGCATGAATTTGAGCAAACTCTGGGAGATAGTGAAGTTTGGCATGCTGCAGTCCAAGGGGTCTCAAAGAGCTGGACATGACTTAGTGATAGAACATCAGCAAACTGAGTATTTCCCAGTTTGGAGCAATTAAAAATGATACTTCTGTGAATATTTTTATAACTGATCTTTCAGTGGATGGGTTTATGTCTATCGAATATGGTTACTCCATCTCCTTTATTGCTTTTGTTTGAAACATTTTTGATGGTATTAGTTACCAGTTTCTCTGCTAATTAATGAGGTTTAGAACCTTTTCATCAATTTATTAACCATTTAAATAGCCTCTTTCGTGAAGCACCTGTTCAGAGGTGGGGTGTGTTTTTTTTTTGCCCATTTTTAGTGAATAGATATATTTTTCCTATTTACTTGAAGGAATTTCCTATTTATTCTGAATATGGATCTTTTGTTCTTCTCTGTGGCTTCCTTTTCACTCTCTGAAGACATATTTTGACAAATAAAATTTACTGGCCTTCATGTAGTTCAATTGGTATGTTTTTCAATTATGTGTATTATTTTTGATGGCTAGCATTTGCTGTCTAAATCTAGTATTTTTGATGATTAAAACAATCAACTGGTCTACTTTTTTGTTTTGTGTCTTACCTTTTTAATTGATATATGTTACATATGGTAAACTTATTAAATGTTTATCATATGTACATATTATATATTAAATGGAATACATATTAAATGGAAACTCTAAAAGAGGAATCATCTCTATTCTGTTGATATAAAGTAAATATAAGTCAATAACCCTATATCCACTGAAGAAATAATTCATTTTCTGGATAAAAGATAACCATTCCCTTTCATTCATTTATATTTGAGATATATTTCATTGGCTATAGAATTCTGGTTAATAGTTCTTTCTTAAAATACTTTAAAAACATGGTGCTATACAGTAGGACCTTGTTTTTTATCCACCATATATGTGATAGTTTTTATCTGCGAATCCCAAACTCTCCATCCATACCTCCCCATGCTCCCTTGGCAACAAGTCTCTTCTCTGTGTTTGTGAGTCTGTTTCTGTTTTGTAGTTAAGTTCATTTGAGCCACATTTTAGATTCCACATATACATGTATCATATGGTATTTGTCTTTCTTTCTTAGACTTAGTTTGCTTGGTATGATAATCTCTAGGTCCATCCATGTTGCTGTAAATGGCAATATTTCATCCTTTTTATGACTGAGTAGTATTCCACTGTATATATGTACATCTTCTTTATCCATTCATCTGTCTCATCTGAACATATTTTTAATACTTGCTTTGAAGACTTATCAGATAATGCCAACACCTCATTATCATCTGTTTATTGTCCTTTCTAACGCAAGTTGAGGTTTTTTTGTGTGATTCTTCATGTTCTGAATAGTTTTGGATTTTATCCTATAAACTCTGAATGTTTTGTGAGACCTTGGGTCTTGTTTAAATCCTTTGAAGAAAGAAAATATGTATGTTTTAGCCTTCTATAGGCTGTGGTTTCAATGGCAGGTCAGTTTTGCAAGCCTTTTGGTGCTATTCAAATTTGTTCTGGAATTGTGCTGCCCAGTGTCGTCAAGGACCTGGGCATAGGTCAACTGGCTATCTCACTTCTCAGGGTTGGTGTGCTGGTTGGGATTAGTTCCGTGAATGTGAAGGTTAGAGGTGAGTACAAGAAGTCATAAAAAGATTGATGGGTTCACTTTACCAAGCTCATCTCTCTGCTGTCTCTCCAGTACTTTCTCTGTCCCTACAGTTCCCCTTTTTAGTTCCTCGGCCAGAACTGCCAAGTTCTATGATTATTCCTTGATTCCACATACAAGGCCCATATAATGGATAACGGAAAGAAAAACAACCCTGCCCTCTTAGAAGGGTAGGGACAACATATGCTAGGGGAAGCTCCCCTCCTACAGAGATTTAGCTCTTGCAGTTCTCCATTGCTGGGTCCTTTTGCTGCTGCTACCTCCATTTCACAATTACCTGGGGGCTAGGGTGAAAAACAGAGAAGGCAATGGCAACCCACTCCAGTACTCTTGCCTGGAAAATCCCATGGGTGGAGGAGCCTGGTAGGCTGCAGTCCATAGGGCTGCACAGAGTCAGACACGACTGAAGCAACTTAGCAGCAGCAGCAGCAGAGTGCAAGAACCGGAAAGTTAGAGAGAGAAAATGGGGGGTTTCTCTTGCTTTTCTTGCATTTCTGTTTTCTGGTCTTTGAGTCCAGCTGGAGGGTTATGCTGGGCTCTGTGTGCACTACAATGCTCAAGCCAGATTTTCAAAGTGCATCCAATTCAGACTGGGAATATCCAAGCAAAACTCACTGCCAGTTTATTGGTATTTTGAATTCTGGAGATTTCCTTTGATTTGCCTGCTGTTGTTTACTTTTCAGAGTTCTCAGAATGCTGCGTCTTCCTTCTGTTCAGGTTTTATAATTGGTGTTCAGTGAGATGGGAAGATGAGCCTGTGTTTACTCCATCTTGCCTGGAACTGGATCTAGAAAATTACTTTCACACCTACTCTTAAGTTAAGGTTATCAACATAATTTATGTAGGCAATATTTAGTTAATTTTATCAACATATTGTTTCTTAGTTCAATTGCTTTCCCTCTATGATTACTACTTTTATGAATATACATCTTTAGTATTGATACTTATTTTAGTGAGTGTCTGTATGTGGTAAGATCCTGTTGTTAAGTATACATCTCTGTTTTCCTACCAAATTTTGAAGTTTTGATCAAAATAACACAAATACAGAGAAAGCTTGGAGAAAATGTACCACTTAGAGAGTTTTATAAGATGAATGTCCTTTTAATCACACCCATAAGTCAGATAGAACTTGGCAGCAACCCCAGAAGCCTCAAACCTCTTCCTCAAAGTGAGCACCGCCTTCCCGTAACAAGAATAACTACTGCTCTAGATTTTATGGAAATTCTTTTATTACTTTTAATTGTAGCTTTATTACCTAGTTGAGGAGCCCTAGTTGAGTATACTAAACACTATGGTATAGCTTAGCCTGATTTTCAAAAATATGTCTGTTACCCCTCTGTATCTTTTTAACCTTGAACATCTTCTGTTGACAAAACCAATTCTGGGCAGCTAAGACTTTGCTGATTGCATTTCTATGCTTTAATTTCACATTTATTTGTCCTCTAGATTTCCTGCAAAGTGATAAATGAGTATAAACTTAATCTGACTCAGATTTTACTTCAGGAGGAAGATTACATCATAGATATTGTGGAGTTCATTGTCAAGGGGCATCTTACGGTCTAGTTATCTACTTTATTGTGGTCGACAGCCATAGATTCTTAGTGGGAAGTGCTTAGATCTTGAATGTGTTGCAAGATGGAGATGCTCTAATTCTATTGTTCATTCTTTGTTTAAATATATTCCCATTTCTGTCCTTTGGTTTCCTAGGCAGTAAATATGTTAAATCTTTCCTTTTTTAAATGAGTTTGCAAAATAAAGAACTGATTTCCTTCACATTCTACAGAGTTAGGTAATTAGGTAAGAGAGAAAGAAATGGAAAGAGAGGGAGAAGTTGAGAGAGAGAGAGCATGCAGACCTCCAAGATTAGATAGCATAATTCACCAAGGGTTCCAGCTACAAGAGCTATGAATTCTGTCTCCCTATCTGTGCTGAAAACAAGCTTCTGATAGACTGTTTCTCGCTCCTATAAGACCCTATCCTGGGAGACATTGAAATCCTCTGACAACCTTTGTGTTGAGGTCTCCTAGTGGGCTTGCTGAACCTTCCTGAATGGTAGTCTAGGACTCTGCCACCCAACTTTCTTCCCTTCTCCCTGCACCTGGGATCAGATTTACACTGCAGTTTGATAGTTCTTCCAGACTCCTCCCTCATTATACATTTTCCCTCACTTGTCCATTTATTCCGGTCAAAGCCTTGCACATTTTATTCTGCCTCAGCATTTGCTTCTTGGAGGACATAGATGATTTGTACCTCTTCAGTATGTCTCCATCCATCTGTGGCATAACCTTACTGATGCTCCAAATGCCCTGTCTTTGCTAAGTGGGAGATTCTCCAGCTTGACTCCCAAGTCCCTTTAAAACAACTCTTCTAGTCTTTGATAATGCCCATGATCACTGTTACAACAAGATATTCTAAACTCACATGCTCATCTTGTCCTCTTCCTGTCCCAGAAATCAAATCATTCGTTTCAACCATTTCTCTATGACGTCCTGGTGTCATTTAGTTGGAAATATTATTTTTAGACTTACTCAATGAACTTATTTAGGGTATCTATCCATCTATCTTTCCCCATCTATCATCTATTGTCTGTCTCTCTACCTATCATCTATCTGTCTATATCATCTATCTTCTCTTTACCTAACATCTATCTACCATCAATCTATCATCTATATATATATCTGTCATCTACCTATATATATCTATCAATCAAACTGATCACATGAACACAGCCTTGTCTAACTCAGTGAAACTATGAGCCATACCATATAGGGCCACTCAATACGGATGGGTCATGGTGGAAGTTCTGACAAAACGTGGTCCATTGGAAAAGGGAATGGCAAACCACTTCAGTATTCTTGCCTTGAGAACTCCATGAACAGTATGAAAAGGCAAAAAGATATGATACTGAAAATGAACTCTCCAGGTCTGTAGGTGCCCAAAAAGCTACTGGAGAAGGATAAAGAAATAACTCCAGAAAGAACTAAGAAATGGAGCCAAAGTGAAAACAATGCCCAGTTGTGGATGTGACTGGTGATGGAAGTAAAGTCCAATGCTGTGAAGAGCAATATTGCATAGGAACCTGAAATGTTCAGTCCATGAATCAAGGTAAATTGGAAGTGGTCAAACAGGAGATGGCAAGAGTGAACATCGACATTTTAGGGATCAGTGATCTAAAAATTTAATTCAGATGACCATTATATCTACTACTGTGGGCAAAGATCCCTTAGAAGAAATGGAGTAGCCCTCACAGTCAACAAAAGAGTCTGAAATGCAGTATTTGGGTGCAATCTCAAAAAAGACAGAATGATCTCAATTCATCTCCAAGGCAAACTGTTCAATATCACAGCAATCCAAGTCTATGCCCCAACTAGTAATGCTGAAGAAGCTGAAGTTGAATGGTTCTATGAAGATTTACAAGATCTTCTAGAACTAACATCCAAAAAAGATGTCCTTTTCATTATAGGAGACTGGAATGCAAAATTAAGAAGTCAAGAGATACCTGGAGTAACAGGCAAGTTTGGTCTTGGAGTACAGAATGAAGAAGGGCAAAGGCTAACAGAGTTTTGCCAAGAGAATGCACTAGTCTTAGCATACACCCTCTTTCTACAACATAAGAGAAGAGTTTACACATGGGCATCACCAGATGGTCAATACCAAAATCAGATTGATTATATTCTTTGTAGCCAAAGATAGAGAAGCTCTATATGGTCAGCAAAAACAAGGCCAGGAGTTGACTGTGGCTCAGATCATGAACTCTTTATTGCCAAATTCAGACTTAAATTGAAGAAAGTAGGGAAAACCACTAGACCATTCAGGTATGACCTAAATCAAATCCCTTATGATTATACAGTGGAAGTGAGAAATAGATGTATGGGCCTAGATCTGATAGAGTGCCTGAAGAACTATGGATGGAGGTTCATGACATTGTATAGGAGGCAGGGATCAAGGCCATCCCCATGAAAAAGAAATGCAAAAAAGCAAAATGGTTGTCTGAGGAGGCCTTACAAATAGCTCAGAAAAGAAGAGATGCTAAAGGCAAAGGAGAAAGGGAAAGATATATCCATCTGAATGCAGAGTTCCATAGAATATCAAGGAGAAATAAGAAAGCCTTCCTCAGTGATCAATGCAAAGAAATAGAGGAAAACAATAAAATAGGAAAGACTAGAGATCTCTTCAAGAAAATTAGAGATATCAAGGGAAAATTTCATGCCAAGATGGGCTCGATAAAGGACAGAAATGATAGGGACCTAACAGAAGCAGAAGATGTTAAGAACAGGTGGCAAGAATATATAGAAGAATTATACAAAAAAGATATTCATGACCCAGATAACCATGATGGTGTGATCACTAACCTAGAGCAGACATCCTGGAGTGCAAAGTCAAGTAGGCCTTAGGAAGCATCACTAGGAACAAAGCTAGTGGAGGTGATGGAGTTCCAGTTGAGGTATTTCAAATTGTGAAAGATGATGCTGCTAAAGTGCTGCACTCGATATACCAGCAAATTTGAAAAACTCAGCAGTGGCCACAGGACTGGAAAAAGTCAGTTTTCATTCAATCCCAAAGAAAGGCAATGCCAAAGAATGCTCAAACTACCATGCAATTGCACGCATCTCACATGCTAGTGACCCACTCCAGTATTCTTGCCTGGAGAATCCCAGGGACAGAGGAGCCTGGTTGCCTACCGTCTATGGGGTGCACAGAGTCGGACACAACTGAAGTGACTTAGCAGCAGCAGCAGCAGCAGCACGCGCTAGTAAATTAATGCTCAAAATTCTCCAGACCAGACTTCAATAGTTCGTGAACTGTGAACTTCCAGATGTTCATGCTGGATTTAGAAAAGGCAGAGGAACCAGAGATCAAACTGCCAACACCTGTTGAATCATTGACAAAGCAAGAGAATACCAGAAAAACATCTACTTCCGCTTTATTGATTACACCAAAGCATTTGACTGTGTAGATCACAACAAACTGTGGAAAATTCTTCAAGAGAAGGGGATACCAGACCACCTGACCTGCCTCCTCAGAAAACTGTATGCAGGTCAAGAAGCGACAGTTAGAACCGGACATGGAACAACAGACTGGTTCCAAATTGGAAAAAGAGTATGTCAAGGCTGTACATTGTCACTCTGCTTATTTAGCTTATATGCAGAGTACATCATGCAAAATGCAAGGCTGGATGAATCACAGGCTGGAATCAAGATTGCCAGGAGAAATGTCAATAACCTCAGATACGCAGATGATACCACCCTTATGGCAGAAAGTGAAGAGGAACTAAAGAGCCTCTTCATGAGGGTGAAGGAGGAGAGTGAGAAAGCTGGCTTAAAACTCAACATTCAAAAAAAGAAGATCATGGCATCTGGTCCCATATCTTCATTGCAAATAGATGGGGAAACAAAGGAAACAGCGAGAGACTTTATTTTTTTGGACTCCAAAATGCTGCAGATGGTGACTGCAGCCATAACATTTTAAAAGACACCTGCTCCTTGGAAGAAATGCTATAATCAACCTAGACAGCATATTGAAAAGCAGAGACATTACTTTGCCAGCAAAGGTCTGTCTAGTCAAAGCTACTGGTTTTTCCAGTAGTCATGAATGGATGTGAGAGTTGGATTATAAAGAAACTGAGAGCCGAAGAATTGATGCTTTTGAACTGTGGTATTGGAGAAGACTCTAGAGAGTCCCTTGGACAGCAAGGAGATCCAACCAGTACATCCTGCAGAAAAGCAGTCTGAATATTCTTTGGAAGGACTGATGCTGAAGCTGAAGCTCCAGTACTTTGGCCACCTGATGCGAAGACTGACTCCTCGGAAAAGACCCTAATGTTGGGAAAGATTGAAGGCAGGAGGAGAAGTGGATGACAGAGGATAAGGTGGTTGGATGGCATCACCGACTTGATGGACATGAGTTTGAGCAAGCTCTGGGAGTTGGTGATGGACGGGGAAGCCTGGCGTGCTACAGACAGTGAGGTCACAAAACTGAACTGAACTGAACTGAACTGACTGAACTGAACTGAGCTAATCTATATCTATGATAAAATGCCTCGAGTTCAAACATTCAGGATTGTAGGGTATTTACTTAAGATTTTTTATCTTACATTCGCAGCTCCTAGGAAACCTGGTTCACAGAAGCACTAGGGATAATAAAATTAGAAAGAATACATAGGTACTCAGAAAGAGTATTCAGAGGATACCAACACTGTCATCAACACTCTTACTATAAACATTCTTAAATTGCTTTATTGTGTTTTTTCCATATTCTCTTCCCTTCAAAAAAGTTCTACTGGATGTACATTGTCAAAGCCTGTAGCTATTACCTGCTATACTCCATCCTTTGAATCTCATATTTAATCTTAGTTCTGCACACAAAATAATAGCATGTATCCCCAGTATTTATGCCAGTATCTCTCCAGTAATATTTAATATCTAACATCATTCTTCAGTCCATTCCTAAGAAAGCACTCATGGAAGAACATTGTATAATTTTTGCATATTGATGGCAATTTTTTTTTTTTGTATTTGAGAGTCAGTTTGCCTCGATATATAATTGTTGGCTCAAAAATTTTAAATATTTATTTATTTGTTAACTGCTCCTTGCAGCACGTGGGATCTTAGTTCCCTAACTAGGAATTAAACCTGCGTCCCCTGCATTGGAAGTGCAGAGTCTTAAGGACCTACCAGAGAAGTCCTTCAAATTTTTTAAAATTTGCATATCTTTACATATATTACTCCTTTTCTTCTGACACAAAATGTTAATCTTAAAAGTTCTGATGATAATATAATTTTCTTTCTGTTTTATGTCAACTTTTTTCTATCTTCTTTTTTCCTACGTACCCAAAGGACATTTCCTTTTCCTTAAAGTCCAACACTTCAGCCTATGCCTTATTGGTTGTTCTGAGTTGGCTTTCCCAGGTAGGTAGTATATCTTTGCATTTTGTTTTTCAATCCTGTTTTTTAAATATATTTAAAGTAGAGCCCTTAGTATTTGTTTTAGTCCCCTGTTTTGGTTTTTCTTCTTTGGTCTACATGTTTTTGTAATGGTGGTCATTTATAATCTCATTTCACTCAAATCCTTTATATATCTTCTTTTTAAGTGTTGAATTATCCTTTTCTTTTCGCATTTCTCCTAAGACATAACCTTCTATGTTTATGTGTGCCATGTTTATTTAGAAGATGCGGTTTCAAAAATATTGTCCCTGGAATTTATGCTCTTTCATGTCTTATATAATTTTCTTAATGTTGTATTTTTAAATGTTAAGATATAGAATTTGTCTGTTTGTATATTTTTAATATTTTTATCAACATGTCTTTCTGGTAACATTTTGATTTATTTTTTACGTATTAACTGTCATATTAATTGCATATTTTTTTACATATTTCCCTTTTAGTGTGTGGACATGAAATCAACACAGTGTAACAGGGAAAGGTTAGAAGGTTTATGAATATCACAGCCCACAAGTACTGTGGTGGCTTTTAACATGTTTACTTGACAAGGCCAAACTGTTTCCTAGAATTCCCTTCACTGATTTTCCTGTTATAATAAGGAGAATCCTGGGGGAGACTGGGAAGGTGAGGGTGAAACAGGAACCAACTTGGAGCTCTTATGTGTTGTTCCTGATATGAGGACTCACTTTAGTTTGTGTGAAGCAGAGGCTGGGTCCCACTTTCACCTGGACCCTCCCTCAGCTTCACCTCCAGCTCATGACAAAGGGCCCTGGCTTCTGCAGGACACCCACACTACCAGTTTCAAAGGCAACAAGCTCTGCACAGGTTTCAGTCCATTTGACAAAGTTCCAGCTGATTCTTTTTCTTCCCCATTGCACATGCCTCCTTCCTGACTGCCTGCCCTACAAAACTCAGACTCATGTTCAAGGATTTCAGATTTACAGAGTCCTAACCCTTGATCCGGAGAAGGCGATGGCACCCCACTCCAGTACTCTGGAAAACCCCATGGACAGAGGAGCCTGGTGGGCTGCCATCTATGGGGCTGCGAAGAGTCAGACACAACTGCAGCAACTTAGCAGCAGCAGCAACCCTTGATCAGAAACACACACACACACACACACACATACACACACACACACACACACACCCCCTAGTGGTTCTGCTTCTCTGAATCTTAACTGCTGGTACAAGTAACCTCTTTGGTTGTTTTTGACAAATGTTAGAAAATAGAGCACATGCTTTCTGACAGATTTTAACTGTTCTGCTCCACCATCTACATATGGACTCATTTTCCTTTGCCTCCATTGTCCCTATCCAGCTCAATTTTGACCCTTTTCTTGGAAGTTTCCTCTCAGTGGTGTTCTGTCCTGGAAGGGAGATTTGCTCGTTATTCCTGAGAGTTTGTAGGACCTAGTCTGCACTGGCCCCTTTAGACCTTATTGATTTTCATTTGCCCTCACTTGCTTTAAGAGTGAGAAAATCCCTTCCAATTCAGCTGCTTTCAAAGTTTGGGCCACTGGACTTTCTATAAAGTAACCAGTAGCCAGGCTTGCCACAGGCTTTGAGGGGCCCCAGTGCTAAACGAAGATGGCAGACTCTTTGTTCCAAAAAAATAAAACCTTTGATTTAATTTATTTCCCTTTCTTCTACACAAGAATACTTGTAGAGGAGAGAGACCCTCCCAGGTACCTGGGGATCCCTCCATGATTCACTTTACAGGGTGCACAAGCCCAACACCAGTACCGCCTGTGCCAAGTCCCCACCAAGGTGACAGTGGCTTCAGTCTCGGGGTGGATGTGGATAAGCAGACTCCTGAGAATCCTTGCTGGGGAGGCAGGGAGGTGGTGGGAAGTAGGACCACACATGAGCTTGCGACAGGCTGGGACCTGGGACTTGGTATCCTTTGCTTCAGTGCTTGCACCTGGACAAACATCTCCTGTAGCAACAAAATACAAAGAAACTATAAGGGACTAAAAATAACTGCAGGCATGTGCAGTTGGAACAAAGTATGGATAGCAAGATACTAAAAAACCAAAAAACCCAATTGCCATTTCTGAAAAGCCCAGAGCAAAAACAGGATGTCAGGAGCAAAAACAGGGCACTGCTCATGCCCCCTGCACAAGATACCACCTAAGGGCTGGGCAAACCCCCTCAGCCATCCCTCTGGCCTGATACTTAGACACACGTTACCCTCACCCTGTATAAGGAACCAGCTTGCCCCACCTCAGGGGAGTGAACAAGGGAAGCTGTTAGATGTTTTCATTCCCTCCTGCTGCAGTGGGAGCCCCAGTAAAGCCTTGCCATAGACAGAGTGCCTGATGAACTATGGACGGAGGTTCATGACATTGTACAGGAGACAGGGATCAAGACCATCCCCAAGAAAAAGAAATGCAAAAAAGCGAAATGGCTGTCTGAGGAGGCCTTACAAATAGCTGTGAAAAGAAGGGAAGAGAAAAGCAAAGGAGAAAAGGAAAGATATACCCATTTGATTGCAGAGTTCCAAAGAATAGCAAGGAGAGATAAGAAAGAGATCAATTCCTTAGTGATCAGTGCAAAGAAATAGAGGAAAACAACAGAATGGGAAAGGCTACAGATCTCTTCAAGAAAATTAGAGATACCAAGGGAACATTTCATGCAAAAATGGGCACAATAAAGGACAGAAATGGTCTGGACCTAACAGAAGCAGAAGATATTAAGAACAGGTGGCAAGAATACACAGAAGAACTGTACAAAAAAGATCTTCATGACCGAGATAATCATGATGGTGTGATCACTCACCTAGAGTCAGACATCCTGGAATGTGAAGTCAAGCGGGCCTTAGGAAGCATCACTACGAACAAAGCTAGTGGAGGTGATGGAATTCCAGTTGAGCTATTTCAAATCCTGAAAGATGACGCTGTGAAAGTGCTGCACTCAATATGCCAGCAAATGTGGAAAACTCAGCAGTGGCCACAGGACTGGAAAAGATCAGTTTTCATTCCAATCCCAAAGAAAGGCAATGCCAAAGAATGCTCAAACTACTGCACAATTGCACTCATCTCACACGCTAGTAAGAGAGAGAAGTCACTCAGTTGTGTCTGACTTTTTGCAACCCCATGGACTGTAGCCTACCAGGCTTCTACATCCATGGGATTTTCCAGGCAAGAGTACTGGAGTGGGTTGCCGTTTCCTTCTCTACTAAAGTAATGCTCAAAATTCTCCAAGCCAGGCTTCAACAATACGTGAACCGTGAACTTCCTGATGTTCAAGCTGGTTTTAGAAAAGGCAGAGGAAACAAAGATCAAATTGCCAACATCCGCTGGATCATGGAAAAAGCAAGAGAGTTCCAGAAAAACATCTATTTCTGCTTTATTGACTCTGCCAAAGCCTTTGACTGTGTGGATCATAATAAAATGTGGAAAATTCTGAAAGAGATGGGAATACTAGACCACCTGATCTGCCTCTTGAGAAACTTGTATACAGGAAGCAACAGTTAGAACTGGTCATGGAACAACAAACTGGTTCCAAATAGGAAAAGGAGTACATCAAGGCTGTATATTGTCACCCTGCTTATTTAACTTCTATGCAGAGTACATCATGAGAAATGCTGGACTGGAAGAAACACAAGGTGGAATCAAGACTGCCGGGAGAAATCTCAATAACCTCAGATATGCAGATGACACCACCCTTAATGGCAGAAAGTGAACAGGAACTAAAGAGCCTCTTGAAAGTGAAAAAGGAGAGTGAAAAAGTTGGCTTAAAGCTCAACATTCAAAAAACAAAGATCATGGCATCCGGTCCCATCACTTCATGGCAAATAGATGGGGAAACAGTGGAAACAGTGGCTGACTTTATTTTGGGGGGCTCCAAAATCACTGCAGATGGTGACTGCAGCCATGAAATCAAAAGACGCTTACTCCTTGGAAGAAAAGTTATGACCAACCTAGATAGCATATTAAAAAGCAGAGACATTACTTTGTTAGCAAAGGTCCATCTAGTCAAGGCTATGGTTTTCCCAGTGGTCATGTATGGATGTGAGAGTTGGACTATAAAGAAAGCTGAGCACCGAAGAATTGATGCTTTTGAACTGTGGTGTTGGAGAAGACTCGAGAGTCCCTTGGACTGCAAGGAGATCCAACCAGTCCATCCTAGAGGAGATCGGTCCTGGGTGTTCATTGGAAGGAATGATGTTGACGCTGAAACTCCAATACTTTAGCCACCTGATGCGAAGAGCTGAGTCATTTGAAAAGACTCTGATGCTGGGAGGGATTGCGGGCAGGAGGAGAAGAGGACGACAGAGGATGAGATGTCTGGATGGCATCACCGACTCGATGGACCTGAGTTTGGATGGACTCCAGGAGATGGTGATGGACAGGGAGGCCTGGCATGCTGCGGTTCATGTGGTCGCAAAGAGTCGGACATGACTAAGGACTGAACTGAACTGAATTTCTTGTCTGGTCTCTTATCAATTTGTATTGGTTGCAGAAGGCCAAGAACCCTAGTCGGTATCAAGTGGGGTCTCCAAGCCCCCAATGCATGCTCTATCATCCCAGGATAAAAATTCAAAAATTATTCAGCATTTCTAGATGGCCATTATAGATCCTTAGCCTCCACGTGTGAGCCCCTTCTGAGTGTCAGCCCTGTGTGACTGAGCTAGGCACAGGCCCATGAGGCCAGCCCTGCCTGGAGTTTTATTGGAAGTTTCAGCCTTGAAGACACATTCTGTTGCCCTCTGCTGAAGCTACGTGTATCTTTTGCAAGCCGATGGTTCCCCTACCCTCTTATATTCTGGAATTCTTAGGAAACTGAGTTATCTAGCTTTATTATACATGTTATCTATGGAATTTGGATTGTGCCACAATTCTCTGTGTGTTCACCGGGAATTTGGAGATTCAATATTTTATATGTATATATATATATAGTTACATGCCCATCTTCCCAGAGTTCTTGAGAAGACATTTCAACTTGTATAAAATTTGATTTTCACAGTTGTTTACTTTCAACCCTTTTGAAGACATGATTCCACAGGGTCCTGCTGGCTGGAGGTAGGATACAGAATTCCCATCAGGCTCCACCCTGGCCTGGAACAGGAGGGGTACTCTGGCACTATGAGATAAGGGAGGCCTGCTACCACTTGGTGGGGGATAGAAGTTTAAGACTCCACATGGACCCCACTGACACTGTGAAATGGGAGGTGTCAGTACCATAAGTAGGGGTGAAAATCCCAACTACCTATTTCCTCTTATGTGATGGGGAGAGGGTGATGGACCCCAGCAGTGCCCACTCACAGTCAGAGAGTGGAACTCAGGCTTTACTGGTAAGGTGGGCATGGGGTGGTCTAACTCTAAGAAAAGTTTTCCATCTTGCTGTGTTGTGCCTTTCCTGGTCTATTGGCCTGAGAGAGCTAGTGTCTATGGAGAACTTTCTGTCTGCACCTGTTGACAATCTTTACACAAGTTTCTCCAGTGAGGCAGAAAAAGAGCCTAGAGGTGTCACTGCTGTGCTCCTCCTGTATCCGAGTCCCCAGCTGGCCTATTGCCTGTGAAACAGATTTTACTGTAGTTTATTTAATCCTTTACCCATTGAAGGATGTCTGCCTTGTTTCCAGTTTGAGGATGATCCAAATAAGATAGGTGGACCACATCAGTGTCTGCTTGTGATGATGTAAAGTAGTTTTGCTAGACATTACCATTGGAGGGAATTGGGCAAAGGATACACAGGATCTCTCTCTATTATTTCCCACAATTGTATGTGAATATTCAATTATCTAAAAGTTTAATTAGAAAAAAAAAGTCCTTAGAGCGATTCTTCTTCTCTATAAATATCTCATGAATTTTTTGTTAAGTTATCCTAAATATATTACAGATTTTCTTTCTATTATACATTGAATCTTGTAGTCTATTATATTTTCCTGATGGTTAAATTACTGGTTTAGTAGCATGGCTTCCCTGGCGGCTCAGTGGTAAAGAATCTTCTTGCCAGTTCAGGAGACGTGGGTTCAATCCTTGAGTCAGGAAGATGTCCTGGAGAAGGAAATGGCAACCCGCTCCAGTATTTTAGCCTGGAAATCCCATGGACAGAGGAGCCTGGCATGCTACAGTCCGTGGGACCACAAAAGAGTCAGACACAATTATAAACTAAACAACAAATTCATTTTTACATGCTGATCTCCTATCTGGCAGTTTTGCTGTGTTTTCTTTTTTATTCTGATAGACTGTATGTTTAGTCTTTTTTTCCTGTGAGTTTTCAATATAAACAGCATTGAACTTGTTAAATGGCTTTTGAAAATATGTTGAGAAGAACATGTGATTTTCTCCTTTACTGTGTTCAGTAGTAAATTACGCTGGTAGACTTTCTGATAATGAAATAATCTAATGTTAAATATTTTCTGATGGCACGCTTGCTTTCCTGGGATAAACTCAACACATCATTTTGCTTTGTTTTGTTAGTTTAAAAATATACTATACAGTTTAATTAGCTAACATTCCTTTTCTCATTTCTGAGTTTATGTTCATCCATGAAATCAGTCTGTCATTTTCCTTCCTTGTAATTTGCTTGCTCTGTTTTGGTAACAAGGTTATTAACTGACTTCATATAATGAGTTTTGAGGCTTATCTTCAAGTTCTACTTTCTTCAACAAAATGTGTAAAATAGGGGTTACATATTCTTTGAGAGTTTGGTAGAATTTGTCTATGTAAATTCTAGAGTCTCAGTCTACAATTTTAATATTTTCATTTGTTATTGGTTTTCACATTTTTTTTCTTCTAGCACCAAAGTTAGTTTTTAAAGTTTTTTCAAAAAGTTTTCCACTTCCCCTAGACCTTTATATTTAGTCCTCCATCAGTTCAGTTCAGTTCAGTCGCTCAGTCATGTCCGACTTTTTGCGACCCCATGAATCGCAGCATGCCAGGCCTCCCTGTCCATCACCAACTCCCGGAGTTCACTCAGATGCACGTCCATCGAGTCCGTGATACCATCCAGCCATCTCATCCTCAGTCATCCCTTCTCCTCCTGCCCCCAACCCCTCCCAGCATCAGAGTCTTTTCCAATGAGTCAACTCTTCGCATGAGGTAGCCAAAGTACTGGAGTTTCAGCTTTAGCATCAGTCCTTCCAAAGAAATCCCAGGGCTGATCTCCTTCAGAATGGACTGGTTGGATCTCCTTGCAGTCTAAGGGACTCTTGAGAGTCTTCTCCAACACCACAGTTCAAAACCATCAATTCTTCGGCGCTCAGCCTTCTTCACAGTCCAACTCTCACATCCGTACATGACCACAGAAAAAGGAATCGCTGCTTATAATATTCTTATCAATAAATTTTAAATTAAATAGCTTTTAACATTCACATCGAGTAAACACTCTCTAGTAAAAAAGGGTAAACTTTCCAGTACTTCCAAGACGCTAATAATTTCCCATTCTTCCCAGAAACCCTTCCCATGGAATTGTCAACCAGGTTTAGACATGTTCTTATGCAGTTGTCATACTAAGGCCTTATCTTCATACTAAGAATTATTTATGTTTATTTTTGAATTAGCTAATTTTTTTTAAGATCTCATACTTTCTTCCTTCTTTTATTGCTGTTACATTTTAGAACAAATCCTTTGAAGAGCGGGTATGTGGCAATCACATTTTGTGACCTTACTTTCTAAAAGTATCCTCATTATATCCTTACCTGAGAATAATTGAATAGCTTGCATAGAAGTCTGGATTGGGGCGCAGGGAGTAGGGCCCCTGGCTGCCACCGCCACCTTGGCCGCTGCCGCCGCCATCACCTTCATCCTTCGTGCCCACCATGGCCGAGGAGCTCTCAGCGGCCACGTCCTACACCGAAGATGATTTCTACTGCCCCGTCTGTCAGGAGGTGCTCAAGACGCCCATGCGGACTGCGGCCTGTCAGCACGTTTTCTGTAGAAAGTGTTTCCTGACTGCAATGAGAGAAAGTGGAATACATTGTCCCCTCTGTCATGGAAATGTGACTAGAAGAGAGAGAGCATGTCCTGAAACCTTGAAAATATCATGAGGAAATTTTCTGGTAGCTGCAGATGCTGTGCAAAACAGATTAAATTCTATCGCATGAGACATCATTACAAATCTTGTAAGAAGTATCAAGATGAATATGGTGTTTCTTCTATCATTCCAAACTTTCAGATCTCTCAAGATTCAGTAGGAAACAGTAACAGGAGTGAAACATCTGCATCTGATAACATAGAAACTTACCAAGAGAATACAGGTTCTTCTGGGCATCCTACCTTTAAGTGTCCCTTGTGTCAAGAATCAAATTTTACCAGACAGCGTTTACTGGATCATTGTAACAGTAATCACCTATTTCAGATAGTTCCTGTGAATCTTCAGCTAGATGAGGAAACCCAGTATCAAACTGCGGTTGAAGAATCTTTTCAAGTAAACATCTGAAGGCTGTAGACACCTCTGCATCTTTGTACCTGCAAGTGCCATCTTTAAGGAGAAAACTACATGAAGTCACCATTTCAATAACTTGATGTGTATATTAATAAAAGTAATTCAGTCTATTGTTTTAGTTTTTTAATTGAAAAATAAAGGTGGGCCATGTAAAAGCTTAATTCTTTTGATAAGTTAAAAGATAAAGCTTCGGACATTATCTTTATAAACATTAAAAAAATTATATTTCATTAATGGTGAAAAGAGAATCCCTATTGTACTTACCTTTTTTGCATTACATATTCTTGAATTTTTCCTTGCTTTTGAAATTTGGTGCAGTTCCTTCCATTGACATTATTGTACACAGGTAACATAGTACCAAATTCTGAATGATGTGATTAATATAAACCTAACAAAACTGAGCCAGTTATTTGAGTTGCAAATGGAGACTTGAAGTGCTAAATGAAACAATCCAAAGGAAACTTTTTAAAATACAGATTCTAGCTGAAGAATTCAACTATAAGAAAGTTGTATTTATATAATGTTTAGTATTTTTGAAGACTAGTGAGATTTCTTTAATAATTTTAACTCTTTAAAAAGCAAAAGCTCATTGTATAGATATTTCCTTTTTGCTGTTAGAAGGAAATATCAAGAGAAAAATTGATTTCTTTGGTGGACAGTTGGTAATGTCAAATCTTGTTTGTTTGGCTGACTAATTTGTAAGCCTAAAGTACAGTAAGCTGAATTACAGCTCTTTGGCTTCAGAATTTTCAGTAACAGAATTGCTGGTTAGCTATGATGAAACTTGTATTAGAAACTTGCAGTTGGTGATATTACATTCTCTCTATATATTTAAATGAGAGGTTTGACTTCATCTCAATTTAGAAATTTGTTCAAAGCTAAAGATGTGTATGTATATATACATGCACTTTTGTATGTGTATGTACACATATAAGCATGCAATTTGTCTGGGTATATGCAGAATTTCTATTAAGATTTTTAAAAGGGATTAGTAATATGGGGTTGATGTGTTTATCTGAGTTGATTAAAACTTTGTATGTTACCAAATTTTTAAAGTAACAGTCAAATGCTAAGTTGTCTACTTGGCTACTATGACACCTTAAAAATTGAGTTTACACACCTACACAATTAAATGTTTATATGGTGCTCATTTGTTATCGGAAAGATAATGCGGGACTATAGTAGTGAGATGGATCCTACCAGCCACTCTGTTTCACTACATTTTAGTCAAAATTGAGTTCATTCTTAGTGTTCATTAATGAAAGTCATAAAATAACTTGTACTAGAAGGCCCAAATCACAGAATAAAGCTGAAGAGTGGATTAGCTGACATTCCATACTAATATAATTGTTTATGCTTTCTTTAAAATAAATAACTAAAAGCACATAAAATCTCAGAAGTAGTTTGCTGCTAATATATACATATGTTGTATAAAAAGGTATATTTTGGTTTTGTTAAAACCCTTGTTGACTTTTCTACAGTGAATGTTTTTTAAACTTGATTTAATAAAAATGTTAATTTTGAAAAAAAAAAAAGAAGAAGAAGTCTGGATTGGGAATCATTTTTCTTTAGGAAGGTGGAGGCATTGTTTATAGCCTGAGGTAACTGCAATGACTCATCCTTTGTATTCATCTCTTTGTCGCCATATTGTTGTCATCTGCCCATAATATATCAACGGTTTCTTATGATTTAGCTTCCTACATTGTGTCAAATGTTCAGTGAGAACTTTTGATCTGGACACTCATTCCCTAAAATTCCAAGAGTTCTAGTATTAATTTTTGTTATTGTTCTTCTTTGCTTTTTATATATTCTCATATTTTGGAACTCCAGTTATCTGCATGTTGGTCCTCCTAGACCGAACTTTTGTTTTTCTTACAGTTTGTCTGTTTATTGTTTTGCTCTACATTCTTAGAGAATAACTCCATTTCATCTTCCAGCCCTTTTATTGAATATATACTTTTCCATTATATTTTTAAGTTTTGATAGTGTTTGCTCTCAGACCGAGTGCTTTTTAAAAGTATGTTTTTACCCCATGGGTGCAGTATCTTCTGTTATCACCACTGGCTGCATTCCTCATAGACACTTAGCTTTCCCTGGTCTGGTAACTCTGACCGTTTGTCCTTCTACTTTGCCACTATTAAAGGTTCCTAAGATTGATTAATTGATGCAGTCTTATTTGCTTTGCCCTTCTACACTGATGCTATGTTTTTCTTCTTTATTTCAATTTCAGTGGAATTTTGAATGTAATCTCAGTATGTCATGTTTAAAAGAAAATTTTGTTCATTAAAAAATCCTCTAGTATATTTATGCTAATTTCCTTTCAGTTGACATTCTACTTATTTGCATTTTTTGTGAAATAACCATAAATTAGTTTATATAATCAATTTCTTATAGCCAGGCTTTATTTTGTAATCATCTTCCCTAAAGGAAAATCAATAAACTGATTTTAAAGTGCATAACCTACTAAATAAATTGTGAAAATGAAGCACACAATATGGAGTATTTACCCTACCTTAAAATAATACACATTTTAAAATTCTTTATTAAAGCAATATGTTACTAGGAGAGGAGCAATGGAATAGCCTAGACAGTCCAAACGGAGCCACATGTGTATTTCAGCATATGGTATATGATGTTGTCCGTAAGGATGGTTTTTACGTAGTAAATGGTGTTGCATAAGCAGGCTGACTACTTGTACAGAGAAAGAAAACTGGATTCCTACTTTACACTGTGTGCGTGTGCATGTGTGCACACACACACATACACGTGCTTACACAATAACATTTAATAGGTTAAAGTTCCACTTTAAAAAGTAAGTCTAGTCAAACAAACAGGAGAAGATACTGAATGTCTTTGTAAACTCGGATGGAGTCTTTCTTCACTAAGACCCAAAAGTCATACGTAGGAAAGGACTAATGGACTTGACCCATTCAGAATTTGTGATTTCTGTTTAGCAAAGTTTAAGTTAACAATGAGTGCCAGCCTGAGTTCTACTCCTTTCAGTACCTAGAATATACGAACAACTCTTACAAATCATCAAGGGAAAGATCAAAAATCCAGTAGAAAAAAATGGGCAAGACACAGGAGGAAGCATTTCAGGTGGAAAATCAGACAGAATAGCTGCTAACTGAATGAGGATGCACTTAACCTCACTAATATTCTGGGATATTCAAATTTAAACATTATATTACAGCATTGCTAACAGATGGGCAAAAAAATAGAAAGTTTGATAGCATTAAATGCTATTGGAGTTTTAGGTGAAATGGTAACATTTGTTTACTTTGTGAAGTGAAAACTGGTGGAGCCATTCTGGAGGGCAATCAGGTGAAATTAGTATGTGTATACCTTCCCAGCTAGCAGTCTGTCTCTAGGGCTTGTATCCTGAAGAAGGTGTCAGTGGTGGTCAAAAAAAGGACTTATGATGTGGGGGCATTCAGCCTTCATCATGAGAGCAAGTGCTGGAGATGATCCGGGCGGCCTTTCTTAAAAGAAATAGATGAGGTTGTGTGTGTGCAAAGGGAAGATCTCAGCAGCAGTCAGAATTAGATTTACATATATCAGTTTGGGTGTGATTAATGAAAAAAATTACTTTCATTTAATCACATACACATGAAATACATCATATGTAGTTTTGAGTGAATGCATGAAAATTGTTTGAATAAACTTTAGGTACAGTGTGTGTACATTGTGAAGGTCAAGCTGGCGAGTGGAATAGGAAGGGGGATGATGAATGAAGGGGAAAATTAATAACTAACATAAATAAAAAATGAATGAAGTCACACAAAATGGACTTTGCAGGGAAGACTAATGGTAAGTGTGCCCTAGACTGAAGAATATGGTTGGGTTAATTTTGTTTGTCTGTGGTCTAAAAAGCAAAACTAATTAAAAATTAGATGCCAGTAATCAAAAAGTCATCTCAAGAGAAACTCACAGACCAGTTTGAGAGCTGGGTAAAACAGCTACAAAGATGACTGTTATTCTCAGGAGGACAATAATCTTGCCACCCAACTGAACATTACTATATAATATGACAGAAAATCTATCTGGGGAAAACAAGACTGTGACCTTTTAGTGATCTTCCAGGGAAAAACGTTTTTCTATATCCCATTAGCACTGAGATTGATGATTCAGGTTTGAAGTATAGGATCTTTGATCATGTGCGTTGGTTACATAAGAGACTTGAGATTGATGGAGCACAACTGGGTGCCCAAATCCAACCAGCTTGTGCTCCATCTAAAGCAGAACTTATTGCTGATTGAAGAGCCCTTATTGTGCTGTGTCACGTTGGGTGTGATGGCTAAGGACAAAAGGCAGGAGGATGAAGTGCCTAAGTCCATGCTGGAAAACAGTATTAAGTTTTGCCAGGAGCTTCGGTAGGCAATGTTAATTAGTCTTTGTGACAAATATAAAAGGCAAGTATTCTTTTTTACTTTACACATGAGATTAAAAAAAGTGATGTAAATTTTACAAGGTCAACTGGTAAAAACTGACTGAGGTTCAAACCCAGACATTTCTCTTTTCAATATATAGCACTTTACCTTCACCCATAAGATGCTAGAGTTGCATTTCATTAGCATTCATCCAACAATAAGATTTTATCTTCTTACTAGATATGAGAGTTGTAGGGTTTCTCATGGCTTCTATAATAAACTGCTATGACCACAGGCACTTTTGTGAACCCAGCTGTAGGTAGTCATACCATGGCCCCCTCCTAGCTCACAGATAATTGACCAGGGACTTGCAATGACCTAAAGATAACCACTGCAAAAGTCAGTGGCCTAAGGTGAACAAAGCTTAGGGAAATATTTTTTCCTGGCAGGTAATATGGATATCTATTAAACAAGATACAAGAGTCTTCTTCTCTGGAATTCAAAGGAGGAGGCTGGACAACCATGAGCTCCTTGGTAGGCCAAGGGAAGCTGATCCAGAGAGGAGGGCTAGTTTGGTGGCTAGTTAAGTGGCTTTGGAGTAGTCCTTGGATTCCTGCAGCTGAGGCTGGAGATGCCCTGGATTTAGGAAACTCTTCTGTTCAGGTCTTTCTGGTGGCTAACTTGGACTTCCTGACCATGATATGAGGCATGGTTGTTCCATTTTCCCTGGGTTCTTGTGAAGACCTATCCCACAGTTAAGATTACTGTTTTCCGATTTCTTCAATGTATTCTTAAGCTCTTCGCCCATTTACATGAGTTGGCTCATCTGTTCCGTGAAGAAAAGTAGCCCAAATGAATCATAGTTTTGCTTTCTTAACTTTCTAGAAAGTTGCCTTCAGCTTTGACCAAACAGACCCAAACAGTCAAGTGTGAGAAGAGACATCTTGGAAGTGAGCTTCATATTTCAGTTTCCAACAACTTAAGCCACACATGGAGAGAAGGTCCTAATGTGATTTATAGAGGCACAGTTGGGTAGAGTGTGGTTCTGCTTTAGAGGTGTCAGTGAATCAGGGTCCAGGGATAGTGTTGTGTAAGGCACAGAAGTGAGAGGCAGTCATGTGACAAGACTGGGAGCCAGTGAAGGCTAGGATGACATCTCAGTATCTATGCAGGGAATGTACTCAGAGATCCATGTGATTGAGATAAATTATGGTGGTAGTTCATTTATAAGCCCTAATTAGGAGGGTGAAGAGAGCTCATTCCAGGAAAGCCAGCAGGAAGTTAAATGTCAGGATGCTTTGATTCCAACTGGGTAACAAAGTTATGGTGACTGCAGCCATGAAATTAAAAGACACTTACTCCTTGGAAGGAAAGTTATGACCAACTTAGATAGCATATTCAAAAGCAGAGACATTACTTTGCCGACTAAGGTCCGTCTAGTCAAGGCTATGGTTTTTCCAGTGGTCATGTATGGATGTGAGAGTTGGACTGTGAAGAAGGCTGAGCGCCGAAGAATTGATGCTTTTGAACTGTGCTGTTGGAGAAGACTCTTGAGAGTCCCTTGGAATGCAAGGAGATCCAACCAGTCCCTTCTGAAGGAGATCAACCCGGGGATTTCTTTGGAAGGAATGATGCTGAAGCTGAAACTGCAGTACTTTGGCCACCTCATGCGAAGAGTTGACTCATTGGAAAAGCCTCTGATGCTGGGAGGGGTTGGGGGCAGGAGGAGAAGGGGATGACAGAGGATGAGATGGCTGGATGGCATCATGGACTCGATGGACGTGAGTCTGAGTGAACTCCGGGAGTTGGTGATGGACAGGGAGGCCTGGCATGCTGTAATTCATGGGGTCACAAAGAGTCAGACACGACTGAGAGACTGAACTGAACTGAACTGAAGAATTTCCTGGGAAGTGTAATTTTCAATGCTAAAACCAGGAGGGGGTTAGTGAAGTTGTTCAGTCATGTCCGACTCTTTGCTGCCCCATGGACTGTAGCCTACCAGGCTCCTCTGTCCATGGGATTTTCCAGGCAAGAGTACTGGAGTGGTTTGCCACTTCCTTCTCCATGGGATCTTCCCAACCCAGGGGATCTTCCCAACCCAGGGATTGAACCCAGCCCCCCTTCATTGTAGGCAGACGCTTTACTGTCTGAGCCACTGGGGAGGAGGGGGTTAGGGAAATTAAATAGTCTTGTTTAGGCTTCAGAGACAAAGCAGAGCAGGCCTCTGACCTTGCTTCTAACCTGCCTGGACTACTCTGTGACTGTGAGTGACTGCCCGCTGTGAGTGCAAGATTTGCAGAATCATAGATACAATGGGGATCAATCTTGAGATTGTTGAGTCCCTGGGGTAGGGGGCGGCGCTGGCCGTCCAAGCCCCAGGCTTAGCAACATTCCAAGTTTTACGAAGCAAAACAAACAGGATTAACATGAAAACAGGCTTGCAATTTGGTTACAAATTGATGAGAATATCAGATTGTCTCTGTCCTGGGATTATAAGTAGGAACCCTGAACTGCAATCTTTGAAGTCATACCCACGGAGCAGACGTGCTACCTGGGACACTTTCCCAATTGAGACTCTAGAGGTGCTGTGACATGGGACTCACCAGCGCTGTTTAAGTCTGGATGTTGGTCAAAACCCAGTTTGGTGATGTATCCTCTGCTGTTTCTATTTTTCTTTTCTTTTAATGTTAGTATATTGAAAATAAACTCTATAGTTCTCTAATAGATATAGGTATTATTTATTTGTATATAATGAGTGGCTTATTTTGTTAACAGATCCTTTGAACCTGAGACAAAAGTGAAAAATTTCGGCAAAACAGAGGGTTCTGAGCAAGCTGGGATACTTGGTCAACTCCAGAACTTGCAGAAGATAGTCACCAGTTAAGCAAAAATAGGTAATTTGTTGACTCACAAGGTCAAACCATGGATTGGGAAGCTCTAAAACTGAGTTTGAAAAGACCCAGGAAGATTATGCAGTTCAGGGATCTCCTGCCTTAAGCTTTCAGGATTTCATTTCTATCAGCCTGAGAAGATTAGAAAAAGCTATGCCCAGACTTCCCCCAGAACTTCTGTTCTCACTGGTCTGAGATTGGACTTTGGCTTCAGAAAGTTTTTTTTTAATCTCCTTTATTTGATTCTTATTTCTTATTTGATTCTTATTCTTATTCACACTGCTTTGTGTGAATAACAGAATAACCCTTAGGTTCCTTAACTTGTCTTTCTGTTATAATCATCTGGTGAGTTTTTAAAATACTGACACCAGTGTTCTACCTCTTGGAGACAAAGGTTTTACTTGTCTAGGTGTGGCCAGGGCTTTTGGTGGTTTCAAACATCAGCAGGTGTTTCTAATGTGCAGACAAATTTGTGATTCAATTCTGATTGTCTCTCAGAAGAGCACTGGGATTTGAGCAGGGAAAAAGTAAGGATTTGTGGGTATATGAGTCTTCAGAGAGGTAAACAAGGGACTATTTGCAAACCTCATGAGTTAGGTTATCTGCCAGGAGAGAGAGTGAGGGTGAGCAGGTGCAGGTGGATTATGACCTGGGAGATTTTGCAGGCTTCAGAAATGGGACCCTGACCACTTAGAAGCTGAGTCTTCCTCGATCTCACTCTCATCCCAGGCTGTCATAGCAATTTATCAAGGCTTCTGACACATGAGGAGTTAATGTCCTGGATCTGGCAAATATCAGCTGACTTTTCTATGTTAAATCATTCTTGGCTTTAATTTCCTCTCCCCTCAAATGAGGATGTCTTCCCAGGTGGTGCTAGTGGTAAGAATTTGCCTGACAATGTAGGAGATGTAAGAGACGCAGGTTGGACCCCTGGGTTGGGAAGATCTGGGGGAAGGCATGGCAACCCACTCCGGTATTCTTGGCCGGAGAATCCCATGGATAGAGGGGCCTGGCAGGCTGCAGTCCATAGGGTCGCAAAGAGTTGGACATGACTGAAGGGAATTAGCACACACAAATGAGGATAACACCACATTCTGTGAATGATCTTTGTGTGGTTACTGCAGAGTAAGACATTAGTATTGCGTTTGCCGAAAAATTCTTTTGGGTTTTCCCGTAACATCTTACAGAAAAAGCCAAATAAACTTTTTGGCCACTGCAATATTTCCCTCTTTCTCGCCACTCTGAATATCTGAGTCCCCCTCGGGGACTTCCTTGGGGCATTTCTGCCGTGGGTGGCAGACAAATGCTCTCAATTTGTGCATTCACAGCTTGCTCTAGCATTTCTACCTGCATCTTTAAGACACTGTGATTCCATGATGCCTCATATCTTGGAATTTCTGAGTTTGCAGTCATGAAACATTGGAATCCAAGCTTAAGGTTTTGGTGAGAGTGACTGTGGGTTTCCACAGTCGTGGTTCTGATGTTCAGCAAGTGTTACCAGGGGAAAGTTCTTGTGTCTCACACAAAGTAAGACCAAAAAAAAAAAAAAAAAACCAAAACATCAGAGTTTGGAGCAGAAAAAGGTTTATTGCCGGGCCAAGCAAGGAAATGGGTGACTTGTACCCAAGAAAAACCCTGAACTCTGAATGATTTCAGCAAAACATGTCTAAAGGCCAGGTGAGGGAGAGGCGTGGTTAGTTGTTATCAACTTCGTGGTATGGAAGTCCTTTGTTCTTCCAGCTGTCCACATAGGTCGGGTCACAATGTTCCTGTAAACCTCCAACAAAACAAATGCTATTCTCTGTTCTGCAACTTTTTATCTCTGTATGAATGGACTCTTAAAGGTCAGAGCCTTGAGAAAGTGTTATCATGTATATTTCAGGCTATGGGCAACATTCTTTTACAAAAGATGCAGAGCCAGCATGCCTAAGCATGGGCAGCAGAGGACAAGGGTTAGAGCTAAAGGAATAGATCCAATATGGAATCAGATTGGTTCTTCCCTAGTACACAAGTACAAATCCAAACCTTCAAGTGAACATAATCTTCAAATATCATGACTGAGCAAATTTAAAATTACAAGATTCATAGATATTCAAAATCCATTATTCAGTGATTCTCTGACATCATGACACTGATTTTCTATTTTGGTGATCTGTACACAGAAAGCATATTAATACATCTAAATCTATAGTAACTGTACCACAAAAGTATAGGACTGTTTCTGGGACTGGGAGAAACAAGTAGATGGGGCTTCTGCAGAGGATTCTGCACTCCATATACCAGCAGATTTGGAAAACAGCAGTGATCACAGGACTAGAAAAGGTCAGTTTTCATTCCAATCCCTAAGAAAGGCAATGCCAAAGAATGTTCAAACTACCACACAATTGCACTCATCTCACATGCTAGCAAAGTAATGCTCAAAATTCTCCAAGCTAGGCTTCAACAATATGTGAACTGTGAACTTCCAGATGTTCAAGCTGGTTTTAGAAAAGGCAGAGGAACAAGAGATCAAATTGCCAACATCCATTGGATTATAGAAAAAGCAAGAGAATTCCAGAAAGACATCTACTTCTGCGTCACTGACTATGCTAAAGCCTTTGACAGTGTGGATCACAACAAACTGGAAAATTCTTCAAAAAATGGGAATACCAGACCACCTTACCTACCTCCTCGGAAACCTGTATGCAGGTCAAGAAGCAACAGTTAGAACCGGACGTGGAATAATGAACTGGTTCCAAATTGGGAAAGGAGTATGTAAAGGTTTTGTATTGTCACCTTGCTTATTTAACTTAAATGCAGAGTACATCATGCAAAATGCCAGATTGGATGAAGCACAAGATGGAATCAAGATTGCCAGGAGAAATATCAATAACTTCAGGTAGGACTTTTTATAATAGGCACTTTCTTGCATTTCTTCATTTAACTGGGGATTTACCATCTAACTATGGTTTTACCATCTAACTGTGTCTCCAATATTCTATCCTCTTTCAATCTGGAAGTCATGTATTCATCTCTTCCTTTCTTTTATTCATCTTTTCTTCTGTTTTAAACAATTTATCTATTGAAGAATTGAGCCACACACCACACCTCCCAGGTCTGCTGCAGCCAGATACCCTGTCCGCACGGCAGGCCACTGCTGACTTGTGCCTCCACAGGGGACACTCAAACACAGGTCTGGCTCAGGCTCTTGTGGGAGTAACTGCTCCTTTCCCTGGGTCCTGGTGCACACAAGGGTTTTGTTTGCACCCTCAGAGCATCTCTGGCCGGAATGAGGTTTAATTCTGACAAATGAATAGACTCGTGTATCAACCAGCACAGAATCACCTCAACCATTTCATATTAAACAGTTTTATTATGTCCAAAACTCCCCTGTGCTACCTTTTAAAATAAACCCTCTTCCAATGCAAACAACCTCTGATCTCCTTTCCTTTCTATAATTTTACCTTTTCCAGTGTTATATATGATTGAATTACACAATAGGTTATCTTTTGGATCTTTCTTATTTCATTTAGCAAAATGCTTTTAAGAGTCATCTGTAATTTGGCATGCATGCATAATTTGCTTCTTTTTGTTGATGAAAAGTACTCCATTAGATGGATGTTTCATAGATTATCTATTCATGTCAAGGACATTCGCATTACAGGCTTTCATGTGTATGTACATTTTCATTTCTCTTGGATAAATACTCAGGAGTAGGACTCTTTGTCATAGAGTAGGTATGTGATTAATTTTATACAAAATTGTCCAATTCTCCTCAATCTAGACCAGAGATAGGTAGAAAAAGTAAACAGGCCCCAGTCACAGCAAGCAATCTGGCCCCTGAAACCTCTTTGTCTCTGTGAGCAGAAGACTGTTTCCCTTAACCAAAGACACCAAGGAAGTGTATAAGGCATGCAAACATGGGACTGCCCTCCCTTGCCAAAAAAATGCCTATGTGTCCCACCTGGGGAGACCTCTTCTGCTCCTCAGGCAGCACTGGTTGACAATACTAGGATCCTCAGGGGACCAAATAAACCAAACAGGAAAATAACACTGCTAATTCTCTGAACACTAAACTGCCATTGGGACCACAACTCACAAAATTTGAATAAGAACCCCACATTAAATCTGCGAAGGGTGATAGCATGCTAAACCAAAATATTTAAATAGGTCAGAGCCTCCTAATCTAATGAGAAAATAGTAAGAATACAGTTGAAGGTCACCTGTCATACTAAGAATCACCTTAAATGAGAAAAGACGACTAACTGACACCACCAATAAGATGAATCAGCTCTTTAACTTAGTTGAAAGGACTTTTAAAGCAGTTGTCATTAAAACATTTCAATAATCAGTTACAAATTCTCTTGAAACAAATGAAAAAAATTGAAGTTTTCAGCAAAGAAACAAAAGCTACAAAAATAACCCAGTGAAAATTATAGATTTGAAAAATACAGGACAGAGGAAAAAATAACCCACTGGATGAGCTCAATAGTAGGATGGAAATTGCAGAGGATAGAATCAATGAACTTGAAAATGTACCAATAAGGCTCAGCCAATCTGAACATCAGAGAGAAAATATATGGAAAAAAGTGAATAGAGCCTCAGAGATGTGTGGGAAAATAACATGGAATCCAACAATCATATCATCAAAGTCCCAGAAGGAGAAGAGAAAGATAATGGGGCAGAAAGAGTATTTAGGAAAAATAATGGTTTGAACTTCCCTGGAAGTCCAGTGTTTAAAATTTCATTTTCCAATGCAGGGGGTGCAAGTTCAATCTCTGGTCAGGAAGCTAAGATCCCACATGCCTTATGGCCAAAAAACCCCAAACATAGCACAGAAACTATGTTGTAACAAATTAAATAAAGACTTTAAAAATGGTTCACATTAAAAAAAATTTTTTTTAGTAAAATAAAATCATGGCTGAAGATTTCTCGGATTTGGCAAAAGTGACAAACTTAAAGCCCCCAAAGGCTAAGAAAATCCAAACAAGATAAACCCAAATAATCATTTTAAGATACATCATAATGAAATTTTTATAAACCAAAGAGAAATATCTGGAAAGCAAGCAGAGAGAAACAATACATTATCAATAAGGAAGCACCAACTCAAATAACAACACGATTCTTACTGGAACCCATATCATAGAGGCATAAGGAAGTAGCACAAGATTTTTCAAGTGCTGAAAGAAATGATCTGTCAACCAAGAATTCTGTATCTAGTGAAAATATCCTTCAATAATACAGAAAAATGAAAACATTGTCAGATGAGGGAAAACAAGAATTTGGTGCTAGCAGACCTATTCTTAAAGAGTGGTTAAAGCAAGTACTTCCCCGATATCAAGGCTTCCCTGGTAGTTCAGTTGGTAAAGAATCTACCTGCAATGCAGGAGACCCCAGTTCAATTCCTGGATTGGGAAGATACGCTGGAGAAGGGATAGGCTACCCACTCCAGTACTCTTGGGCTTCCCTTGTGGCTCAGCTGGTAAAGAATCTGCCTGCAGTGTGAGAGACCTGGGTTGGATCCCTGGGTTGGGAAGATCCCCTGGAGAAGGGAAAGGCTACCCATTCCAGTATTCTGGCCTAGAGAATTCCACGGACTGTATAGTCCATGGGGTCACAAAGAGTCAGACACGACTGAGCGACTTTCACTCACTCACTAAAGCAAGTACATCGAATGGAAGGAAATGATAAATGAAGGTAAATAATGGCAAAAGTAAAAATATAGACATTATTTTTCTTTCCCTAATGAGCTTTATAAATCATATTTAATGATTGAAGCAAACTGTAACACCATCTGATACCCAGACAATGGTTTTTAAAAATGGGGGGGCAAAGTACCTAACTGAAATTGAGGTTTCCACACATAACACTAAGTTGTAAAATAGTGATATCAGTAGCTGTGATAAGTCACATATCTGTATTGTAATACCTACTCAGAGCAACTAGAATGAAAAATATATAAAATGTTACACCCAAAAGCACTACAAATAAATCAAGGTAGAATCCTAAAAAGTGTTCAAAATCCACAGGAAGGCAGGAAAAAAGACAGGGGAATGGGAATCAGAAGAAATAAACAGAAAACATTTTTAAAAGGCAGTGTTAATATCTATCATATCAATAAACAGCCTACATACAAGTGGTCTAAATATACCAATGAAAAGACTGAGTTTGGTAGAGTGGACTTAAAAAAAAAATAGGGCCCAACTACAAATTTTATATAAGAGACTCACTTTAAATTCAATGACATAGGTATGTTGAAATGAGGGGAAAAGATGCCATGTAAACATAGTTTTTTGAAAGAAAGATTGAGTAGGTTAATATATAAGTAGACTCCAGAGCAAAGAAAATTGCCAGAGACAGAGAAGGACATTCCATAATGATAATTGGTGGATTATCCACCAAAAAGGCACAGTGATCCTAAATGTGAACTAGCCAATCACAGAGCTTCATAGTACATGAAACAAAAACTGATAGAGGTGCCAGGAGAACTAGACTAGCCTGCAGTTACAGTTGGAGATTTCAACACCATCCCCACCAACTATGAAACCGGGAAGGAGACACGAGATTTGAATGACACAAAAAAACAGGATGTAACTGACACACAGAACAGTCCACAAAAGGACAGAAAAGAATACACATTTTCCCCCCAAGTTCCCTTGGAAGTTTCACCAAGTTAAACCTTATCCTGGGGCCAAAAATCAGACTCACTAAATACAAAAGAACCAAGTTGTATCGAGAGAGTGTTCAGTATGAGTGTACTGTGATTATAGAACCATAATAGTCTCTAACTAGAAATTAATAGTAGAAAGATAGCAGGAAAAATCTCTATACCTACAGAAAGTAAACAATGCTCTAAATAATTCTTGGGTCAAAAGGGAAATCTGAAAGAAAATTGGAAAACACATAGAACTGAATGAAAGTGAAAATATCATATCAAAGTTTGTGGGTTGCAGACAAAGAGCATCGAGAGAGAAATGTATACTGCTAAATGTTTACATTAGAAATTAGGAAAGGTCTAATTAAATAACCTAAGTTCCTGCCCAAGAACTATGAAAATAAGATAAAAATAAATCCAAAGCAAGAAAAATGAAGAGACTAATAAAGATAAGATAAATCAGTGAAATTTCAGACATGGGAAAAATAGATGAAACAAGTAGCTGGTTCTTTGGGGGAAAAAAATCAATAAAATTGATGAATCTCTAGCAAGTCTGAAAAAAACACAGAAAATTCAAATCATCAATGTTAGGAATGAAACTGAGGATATTACTATTCAATATGTAGTCTGCAGTCATTAAAAAGATAACAGTGGGATGGTTTGTGCAATTACTCATAAATTTGACAACATAGAAGAAATAGACCAATTCCAAAATAAAATTCCCAAACTACAAAAACTCATGCAAGATAAAATAGGTCATCTGAATATATCTACAATCATTAAAGGGATTGAGTCTGCAATTTAGAATCTCTAGAAAAAGAAATTGCCAGGTTTATATGGTTTAACTGAAGAGTTCTAAAAAAGCATTTGTAAAAAAATCAATATTATGCAATCCATTTCAGAAAAAAAAACAGAGGAAGGGCTTCCCAACTCATTTTTTGAGGCTAGTATTACCCTGATTCTGAAGCTAGGCAAAAATAGTATAAGAGAAAAGAAAATTACAGACCACTATCTCCCATGAATTTAGATGCAAAAATCTTCAAAAAAAAAATTAGCAACTGGATCTATCAAAGTGTAAAACGAACTATACACCGTGACCAAGTGAGATGCACTCCAGGATGCAGTCTTGGCACAACATTTGAAATCAACTGATGCAATCCATCATGTCAACAAGTTAAGGGGGGAAAGTCATATGATTTTATCAAGTGATGCACAGGAAATACACTTTACAAAGTCTATCTCTCATTTATGATTTAAGAATTCTTTTTAGCAATTGAGAACTTGGAGGAATTGTCTGAATTTGATAAAAAGCATTTACAGAAAAAACCCCCCACAACTATAGCTAATATTATACTTAATGCTTCTTTACTCCCCTAGGATTAGGAACAGGACAAAAATACCAGCTCTCACCACTCTTATTAACACAGTACTGAAAGTTGTAGCCATTTAATAAATTAACAAGGACCTACTGTATAGCACAGAGAACTCTACTCAATATTCTGTAATAATACACATGGGAAAAGAATAGATATATGTATATGTATAACTGAGTCATTTGATTATATACCTGAAACTGATACAACATTCCAACCAGTCCATCCTAAAGGAAATCAGTCCTGAATATTCATTGGAAGGACTGATGCTGAAGCTGAAACTCCAAAGAACTGACTCACTGGAAAAGACCCTGATGCTGGGAAAGACTGAAGGCATGAGGAGAAGGGGATGATAGACGATGAGATGGTTGGATGGCATCACCAACTCGATGGACATGAGTTTGAGTAAGCTCCAGGAGTTGGTGATGGACAGGAAAGCCTGGTGTGCTGCAGTCCACGGGGTTGCAAACAGTTGGACACGACTGAGTGACTGAACTGAACTGAACACAACATTGTTAATCAACTATACTCCAACATAAAATAAAAATTAATTTTGTTAAAAAGGCAAGAAAAAGAAATAAGCACACTAATTAGAAAAAGGAAGCTATAAAACTATTTCTGTTTGTAAATGATCTGATTATCTATGTAAAAATCCCAAGATTCTCTTAAAAAAACTCCTAGAATGAATTAGTTCAACAAGGTCCCAGTTTACAAGGTCAACACACAAATATCAATCACATTTTTATATACTAACAATTGTAGAAACCACAATAACACTGACAATCACTCCAAATAAAATGAAATGTTAGGCATGCACATAACAAAACCTGTGTCCTATCTATATGCCTAAAATGACAAAACACTGCTGAAAGATATAGAGAAGACCTACGTTAATGGAGACATGTATCACATTTATGTGCTGAAAAACTGAGCATAGTAAAAATGTCAATTTTCCCAAAATTGATCTATATGTTTAATCCAATTCCTATAAAAACCCTAGCAAGAATTTGTGTAGATATAAACAACTTGTTTTAAAATTGATGTAAATAGGCATAGGCTTTAGAATAGCTGAAACAACCTTGAAAAGAGGAATAAAATGAGAGGAAACATTGTACTTGATATTTAGGTTCACTATACAGTAATCAAGACATTGTGTTATTGGGGAGAGATGAACATAGATCAATAGAACAGAATACAGAATCCAGAAACAGACCCTCAAAAATATGCTTAACCAACTATGGCAACAGTGCAAAAGCAGCTCAATGGAAGAAGGATCACTTCTTCAACAAATGGTGTTGGAGCAATGAGAAATCCATGGGGGAAGAAATGGACCTTTGCCTAAACCCAGACCTTACACCTTATACCAAAATTAACTCAAAATTCTTCATAGCCTTAAATGTAAAACGTTAACTGTAAAGGTTTTGGAATAATACAGGAGAAATCTTCTGAATCTAAGGCTAGGCAAAGTTTTCTTTGACTTGACACCAAAACATTGATAATTCAGAGCTTGTCAAAATTAAATACATTTGATGTAGCTGTTAGTTGGAAGAAGGAAAGCCAGGCTAGCACTGGGGAACTTGACAGCTTACATACTTTTCTTCTCGTTTCTGCAGTTCTGTCATGTTTGCTTCTGATGGGTTGTGAAGCTCTTTGGCCGAGATGAGTGACAACCGGGAGGACAAAGAACTGAAGCAGAGATTAAACTTCTATCGTGAAGAGGAGCATGAGAACAAAGGGCAGAAGGAGACACAAGAGAGAAAGGAGGCGCCACGTCAAACCCCAGGGGAATCTGGAGTTTAGTATTCAGAGGCAAAGCTTATACCTCCAGAACTCCCCCTTAGTAATGCATGTGACTTCCATATATTTCAGGGAAAAGACCAAGTGAGTCCAGGTCAGGGTCTGACGACTCCAGTGCCACACTCTCCCACACGTCCTGAAGCACCAGCCCCACCAGACAAGGGCAAGCCACCACTCTGTGAGAACCTCTTCACTCCCAAAGGCCAGGCGAGCCAGCCTATGCTTTCTTCAACAGGGAAGCTCCCCTCCTGAAGCTCTAAGCATCTGAAGCTCACACCTGGCCCCTTCACTGGTGAGATGACCTCACTGGCTCTGGTCAACATTAATCCCTTCCCTGGAGTCTAGAAAACAATTCCTTAAGTCCAATGGCAAGAGGAAAACCCAAGGTGATCTAGAGGAAGCTGGTCCAGAGAAGAGAAGGCAAGATAGAACAAGTGTTCCCTGCCAAGAGACGTGTTGTATGAGAAAGCAACATGGCTTTCCGCTATGAAAAAGATTTCTTGGAGGTAGAAAAAAATGGGGCTGGGGAATTTGGAACAGTCTACTAGTGCGTTAAGAGGCTGGATGGATGTGTTTATGCAATAAGATGCTCCGTGAAAACTTTGGGAGGATTATCAGATGAGAATTTGGCTATGCATGAAGTTTATGCCCATGTGGTGCTGGGGCACCACTCCTATATGGTACCTTACTACTCTGCGTGGGCACAAGATGACCATATGATCATTTGGAATGAATACTGCAATGGTGGGAGCTTGCAGGCTGCTATATCTGAAAATCTAGAGTCTGGCAATCATTTCCAAGAGCCCAAACTCCAGGATATCCTTCTATAGATTTCCCTTGGGCTTCAGTACATCCACAACACTGGCATGGTGCACCTGGACATCAAGCCTAGTAACAACTTCCTTTGTCATAAGATGCAAAGTGACTTTCTCATAGTCCCATAAAAAGGTTGAAAATGAAGCTGATTTGTTTCTCTCTGAAAAGTGATGTATAGAATTGGTGACTTGGGTCATGTGACATCAATAAGTAAATCCAAAGTGGAAGAGGGACACAATCACTTCCTGGATAATGAGATTTTGCAAAAGAATTATCAGCACCTTCCTAAAGCAGAAATATTTGTCTCGGGATTGACCATTGTAGGGGCTGCAGAAGCAGTCATTATCCACCAATGGCATCACATCCATGAGGGGAATCTTCTGGACATTTCTCAGGAGCTCTGCAAAGAATTTCACAAACTACTTAAGAACATGAGCCACTCCGATCCATCAGAGAGAACCTCTGCAGCAAAGGTCAAGTTCCCTGTCTCTCTCTGGGGGAAAACAGAAGAGCTTCAGTAGCAGTTGAGCTTGGAAAGGTTCAAGAGTCACACTGGAAAGGGGACTGAAAGAAGCCCAGCTGGCCTGGTCCCTCAAGCAATGCCACAGAGTCCCCGGGGTCACTGGGACCCCCACAGGATCAAGAAGCACCATATGCCTGCTGGGAGAAAAGACTGCCAAATCAAGTTTCACTGGGGCAGGCTTCCTCATAAGAACTCCTTTCACACCAACTCTCCTCTTTCCCCCCAAACAGATATTGACTGTGTCAACCTTTCTCTTGTAAAGGGAGAAAACAATGGTCTTGAGTGCCAGAGATTTCAAAAGCCACTCCTAATTTAGCATTTTCAGCCAAGATCAGCTCTTCCTAGCAGCACTGGTCACAGGTAGTATCACTGGCAGCCATTTCTCTTCTCTCTTGCTACATTCCTAATACCACCTGTCAACGGTTCACTCCTCAGATTTGTTGTTGCACAACAAGAAAGCATGGGTTTCTGGATTGAAAGAAACCCCCTGTGCAGGATTACAAGGCTGCTTACCTACCTACCAAGGATCCCAGGGACACTCCTGGCAAACAGAAAGGAATTCAGTTTTGTTTGAGTTGAGGTAACATCTGACTTTCACGTGCCTGGATATCAACAATGCTTCCTAGGTTAGATGATTTTATTCCTCAAAAGAATTTTCAGTCACTTTGAGCAAGTGGTTCTCCTACTGTATTCTCTGAGTGGAGACAATCCCTTTCTCTGATATTAAATAAATGACTTCACCATTATGTGAGGTGGGTAGCAATGAGACTCTGCATAACTTGAAATTTATGAGCTGTCTATTAACTTATGGAACAAAAACACCAGGTGGAGGGTTTGAGGGAAATTTGATGTGGTTTGTTGTCCCGATATCTATTTGCTTTGACCCTCTTGTAACTGCTATAATTGGTTTTGATTTTCTGAATGTTACCAATTTCTCCTCTATTGTATCAGAATTTGGCTTTGCTTCCTGTGATTTTATCATATCTTATCCAAACCCTTTACTCTGTATACATTTTTAAAGGACTAGAATGTTTTTAAACAAAGGTTTCTATCTCATCCTAAACCAAAACAAAAAAGGGCAAGATAAATACCCCTTCGAAGAGAATGCATATACAAGCAACAGACTGATAAAACATTTCCAAATCACGTATCTATCAACAGATTAGTAGCTAGAAGATATAAGCTCACCAGTCAAAAGAAAATCCAATTAGAGAATTGGCAAACTATATAAACAGACATGGCAATGAAGCCTCAGCAGCCATCAGAGAAATGCCAATTAAAACCACAATGAAATATCACTATAGAACCACAAAATATCTAAAATTTAAAAATGTGATACCACAAAATACCATTGAGAATGCAGAGAAAATGCTTCACTCATGCTTGGCTGGTGGGAATATAAATGGTACAGGCACTCTGAAACACCGTTTAGCAGTTTCTCAGAATACTAGACGTGCAATTTACATATGACCCAGAAATTGAGCTTTTATCTCAGAAAAATGGAAATTAGTGTTCACACAAAAACTTGTCCTCTAATAATTAGAGCAGCTTTATTTACAGCAGCTAAAAACTGGAATCAGCTCAGATGCCCTTCATCAGGTTAAATAAACTGTGGCTGATATAAGTATACCAGGGAATACTACTTGCTAATAAAGAGGAATTGACTATTAGCACATGCAACAATTTGGAAACTCTAGGAAATTATGCTGAATATATTAAAAAAATCCCCATAGGTTATGTACTGTATGGTTACATTTATATAACTTTCAAAACATGATACATTTTAGAAATGAAGGACTTGTTAGTTGTTGCCAGAATTTAGAGATGAAAGTAGGATGTGAGGAAATAAGTGGGTTTTAAAAGATCAACAGAAGGCATCTTTGTTGTGCTGTAATTTCTTAGTGTGTTGATGAAGGCAGTGGATAAAGAACATACAGGGGTGATAAAATTCCCCTGAATTTAACACACACTCATACAAATGAGAATAAGTAAGATGGGAAATCAAAATAATGTCAGTGGTTTGCATGAAGGTGAATATCCTAGTTGTGATACTATACTATAGTTTTGCAAAATGTTACCATGTTGGAAACTCCTGCAAGCATATGAGGGATATCTCTTTATTATTTATTACTACTGCATGTGAATCTATGTTTATCTCAATGAAAATGTCAATAAAAATGACTAATAAACCTGTCACATTTTTCCCAAAGTGGCTGTATCATTTTTGCATTTTCACCCACAGTGTGTATGAGTTTCAGTTGCTCTCCATCCTTGTCTGCACAAAGTATAGCCATCTTTTTGTGTGTGTGATTTTATAGTCATCCCTCGGTATCCACAGGGGTTTGATTCCAGGACCTCCAAAGATACTACCGTCCCTGCGTGCTCGAATCCCTTACAGTTGGTGCTTGATTCTGCATGGGCAGATTCAACCAACCACAGATTGCAAAGCATTTTCCATCTGCTGTATTTTCCATCTTCTTGAATTCTCAGATAGGGAGGCTTGGTTGTAATTTCAATTTCACTAGTGGATAAAGATAGTAAACATCACATCTGTTGATATGTTTACTTGCCACCCTCACATCTTCTTTAGTGAAATATCTCTTCAGAACTTTTGTCAACTAATATTGTTTGTTTTCTTATTGTTGGGTTTTGATAGTTCTTTCTATTCTGAATGCAAGTCTGTTGTCAGAGATGTGATTAGTGAATATTTTTCTCCTACTCTGTGCTTTTATTTTCACTATCTGAACAGCTTTATTTAATAGAAATATGTGAGCGAAGATATATCTTTTTTGCATATGGACATAAAATTTTTATAAAACCCATGTGTAAGATGTCTATCTTTTCTACATTGAATTGCCCTTTATATTTTTAAGAATCAGGTGACTGTATTTGTCTGGCTTTATTTCTGATGTCTTTGTCTACTGTATTTCATATCTTTGTCCTATTTATCTATATGTCCATCCTTTTACCAATATCCACTATTTTGAATATTGTAATTTTATAGTAATCCTTGAAATATAGTAGTATGAGTAGTCTATGTTCTGCCCCCTCTAATTGAATTAACTAGTTTCTTTGCCTTCTGTATAAACTTTAGAATAAGCTTGTTAATATCCTTCCCAAAAACTTACTTTAATTTTTGTTTGTAATGTCATTGAATATATGCTTCAAATTTGGAAAATTGACATCTTAAACAATATCATGTTTCCCAGCCCATGACCATGGTATGTCTTTCCATTTGTTTAGGTCTTCATTGATTGCTTTCATCAACATTTTGTAGTTTTCAAATGCAGATCTTGCACATATTTTGTTAGATTCATATTAAAATATTCTATTATTGGTGTTATTATACATGGTATTGATTTTTAAATTTCAAATTTCAACCATTCATTGCTTTTATATAGAAACACAACTGACTTTTTAAGGTTGACTTTTTGTACTGTGCACTTGGGAAGCTAATTTATTAGTTTTAGGTGACTTTTCTTGATTCTTTGGGATTTTTCTATGCATATATCCCTATGAAAAGGAATAGCTTTGTTCCTCTCCTCCATCCTTATCCCTTTTTGTTGCTTTATTACATTTGCTAAAACTTTTCATGTTGACTATGTGTGCTCAGTGATGTCCGATTCTTTGTGACCCCATGAACTGCCCACCAGGCTCCTCTGTCCATGAGATTCTCCAGGCAAAAATACTAGAGTGGGTTGCCATTTCCTTCTCCATTCATGTTGACTAGGAATGGTGAAAGAGGCCATCTAAGCATTGTACCCAGTCTAAGGGAAAGGACATTTTTTTCTTTCACTTTTAAATATGATGCTCACTGTTTTGTTGTTGTTTGTTTGTTTGTCAATGGTGATCTTTATCTGGTTAAAGAAGTAGCCTTTTTTTTATTTTTTAAAATAGATATTTAAGTTTATTGTATATACATATTAGATCCTTTTTATTCTTAGTTAGCTGAGCGTTTTTATGGATGTCATTGTGGATACACTATAGAAAGGAGATAGATCCCAACCAAAATTTGGTTCAGATGATACAAAACATATATCAAAAGAGTAAGAAAAATTTATTAATTGCATAATGAAGACTTTCTGGGTAGAGCAGAGCAGGCTCCCAAGCAGGTCTTTAAGTGGCTTGGGATTCTTATTGTGCTTAGGGCATGGGGCTATGGTGGGAATTCACACTTAACTAGCCAGTGCTTGCATTGTTTGGACTTTTTACTGACACCAATGGGAGGAACATATAGGCTTTTATATCAGCTTTCGAAGATGTGAATCAGAAGGAAAAGGGGAAACGATGGAGTCAAAAAGAGTAAATATCAAACACTGTAAATGGAGTCAGACAGTATTACAGATGTTTAATTTGTCAAATGCTGTTACTAAATCTATTGAGAAGATCAAATACTGTTTTTATTTAGTCTGTTAATAAAGTGAAATATTTTCATAGATATTTTTAAATGGTGATGATCTTGCATATTGGGATAAAATCCACTTGGCTGTGAGGTATTATTTTTATATATTGCTAGTCTTTTGGAGAAGGCAATGGCAACCCATTCCAGTACTCTTGCCTGGAAAATCCCATGGACGGAGGAGTCTGGTAGGCTGCAGTCCATGGGGTCCCTAGGAGTCGGACACGACTGAGCGACTTCACTTTCACTTTCATGCATTGGAGAAGGAAATGGCAACCCACTCCAGTGTTCCTGCCTGGAGAATCCCAGAGATGGAGGAGCCTGGTGGGCTGCACAGAGCCCACAGAGCCCCCACAAAGCCTGGGGTCGCACAGCGTCAGACATGACTGAAGCGACTTAGCAGCAGCAGCAGCAGTCTTTATTTGCTAGCATTTTCTTGAGGATTTCACATCTATGTTCATTAGGGAAATTGATCAGTTCAGTTCAGTTGCTCAGTCGTGTCTGACTCTTTGCGACCCCATGAATCGCAGCACGCCAGGCCTCCCTGTCCATCACCAACTCCCGGAGTTCACTCAGACTCACGTCCATCGAGTCCGTGATGCCATCCAGCCATCTCATCCTCGGTCGTCCCCTTCTCCTCCTGCCCCCAATCCCTCCCAGGATCAGAGTCGTTTCCAATGAGTCAACTCTTCGCATGAGGTGTCCAAAGTACTGGAGCTTCAGCTTTAGCATCATTCCCTCCAAAGAACTCCCAGGGCTGATCTCCTTCAGAATGGACTGGTTGGATCAGCAGTGCTTTTTTCTTGTAATGTCTTTGTCTGGTTTTGTTATTAGGATAATGCTGGCATCATTAAGTGTTTGGAAGTAATAATAGTTTTATTCTTGAGAAAATTCTATACAACTCATATCAATTTTTCTTTAACTATTTGGTAGAATTCATCCAAGAGAAATCATCTGGGCCTAGTGTTTCTCTTTGGGAAGATTTTAAACTATGAATTTTATTTTTAAATTAAGCATAGAACTACTTGGGTTGTATAGAACTACGGGAGTTGGTGATGGACAGGGAGGCCTGGCGTGCTGCAGTCCATGGGGTCTCAAAGAGTCAGACACGACTGAGCGACTGAACTGAATTGAACTGATTTGGGTTTCATATTACTGGTAATCATTCATTTTATGAAATCTGCTTTTCTTGAAATTAATATAACTATGCTGGCTTTCATTGATTTAGTGTTTTCTCTGGGCAGTGCTACTTGTATATCTTTCTCCATTCTTTTCGTTTTTATCTATCTATGTAGCTATTTTTAAGGTATGTTTCTAGGAAAACAACATGTACTTAGGTCTTTATTTTATATCTATTCTGACAAACACTATATTATTAATTAGTGGTTTTAGACTTTTCACATTTAATATCATTCTTTGTGTTTGGGAATTATAATCTATCTTGTTTGCTATTTTCGACTTGATCCATCTGTTCTTTGTTTTTGTTCTTCTCTTTTTCTATCGTCTGTCTTGTTAATTCAGAGCATTATATGATTTCAATTTACCATCTCTATTAATTTATTATTTACACCTCTTTAAAACCTCAGCATTGCCTTAGGCTTTATGTTTTAGTTAATCAGTCTACCTTAAAGTAATATTATATTGCTCCACAAATAGCATAAGAACCTTACAGCAGTATATTACCAATTCCTTCATGCTATTCATTGCAATATTGTCTTACTTTTTAGTTTGGCATATGTTATAAACTCATTCTGCACTGTTATTCTTTGACTTAGACCAGGGGTTGACACACTACAGGCTAAAGGATCGCATTGTGGGTAAAGTTGTATTGTAACATAACCATGCCCACTCATTTATGTATTTTTTATGGATGTAGTATAGCAGCAGAGCTAAGTTTAGCTGAGCCTTGAACAACATGAGGCTCAGGGACACTGACCCTCTATGCAGTTGAAAATCCATCCATTTATAGTCATTCCTCTGAATATGCAGTTCCTCTGCATCCACAGATTCAATCATACATTCAACATATGGATGATGTAAATACTTTAGCATTACTATTTTTTAAAAATCTGCATATAAGGAAATGCTCACACTTCAGACCTTTGTTATTCAAGGGTCAAATACAGTTTCAACACACACCGTAGAACTCACAAGCCGTCAAAAATGAGACCCTTTAAAAAAAGTTTCCCAACCCTGCTTTAGCCACTTATCTCTTATTCAATTAAACTTTTAAAAATATACATATTTTAAATTTACCTTCAATCATTCCATTTACAGAAGTCCTCATTTCTGCATAGATTCCATGTTTAAATATGTGGTCATATTCTTTTGCTTGATCACGTTTTTTCTTTTGTAGTGCAAATATGTTGGTAGTAAATTCTCTCAGCTTTACTTTGAGCATATCTTTATTTTTTCTTCATTTTTGAAAGGTATTTTCACTTTGTATAGAACTTTGGGTTGATGGTATTTTTTCCCAGCTCTTTAAAGATGTCACTCTCTAGCCTCCTAACTTGCTTTGTTGCTGATGAGTCCACTGTTGTTCTTGACTTTGTTCCACTTCTTTATTTTGTTCCTTATACTTGGTGTTTCTCTTCTGCAGCTACCTTTTATAATTTATTTTTCTTTTGTTTTCAGTAGTTTTGGTGTAATATGAACAGAGACATGTTTGTGTGTGCATGTGCACTGATATTTATCCTTCTTGAGATTCTCGGAGCTACTTGTATCTATGTTTTGGTGTCTGTAATTAATTTTGGAAAATTCTTGGTTACTATTAATTAAAACATTTTTTATTTCTCCATTTTCTCTCCCTTCTTCTGGGATTCCAATAGCATGTATTTTAGAAAGTTCGATTGTCCCAACTTTTTCACTCCCTCCCTTCAGTTTGGAAAATTTCTATTGAGCTATCTACAAGTTCTTTAATTCTTTTCTCAGCATGGATGGTTCATTAAAGGCGTTCTTTATCCTGTTACTGTTTTCTGTTTTTTTCTACTATTTCCATTAATTTTTTTTAGCTTCAATCTTTCTGCTCAAATAGCTCATCTTATCTTGTATAGTGTCCATCTTAAATATATTAATCATAATTATACTAAATTACCTTTCAGATAGTCTCAACATCTGTGCCATACTCATCAGGCTCTGGTGATTTTTGTATGTCTTCAAGTATTATTTTCTTGCCTTTTCATTACCTCAACAAATTTTACCAAAAGATGAACATCTTATGTTCAATAGTTTTCATGCCTGGATACAAGTAAATATTTTTTTATTTGATATACTTTTGTGTGGGGACTTGAGTTAGTCTAGATTTGGCTTGGTTTAAGATTTGGGGTTGTTGTGGTTACTCTCAGTGAAACCCAAGCTTCAAATTCCAGTAAAGATTCCTTTTGTATAAGGGAAATCATTTTTTTTTTTTCCCAGAACAGTGTCTGATTCAGAGTTCAAGTTCTTCCTCTTGAACTTTGATTCATGAAGTGTCTTAACACACATTCTCCTGGAGTGTTTTGCTATCACTTCTCATTTAAACATTGTCATCATAGCAATGGAAAGGGAATTGAAGTCTCTGTTGTTCTGATTAAGCCTCCGTCGTTGGCTTGCACTGGGACCCTGGGTCTCAGATGTGTGGCTCTCCTGGTTTTCTTATACCACCACACTCACCGCCTGAATTAAGTGGCACCTGACTCCCTATTCCCTTCCTACCAGTGTTCTAGAAGAAGAAGCATTTGTTGCCCTTCTGCCCACAAATGAAGGATCTTTTCCAGGATGCTGATGGAGGAGGAAGATTCAGGTGGAATTTCTTGCCCCCTCACATGGTTGCTCATCCGCTGGCTCACTGCCTAACAATAGGTACTTCAGGTCTTCTTCTGATCTTTTCTCTGAGTGCCTGGTAGTCTTTACAAAGAGCCCACAGACAGACCCTGGTCTCTCAATTTCTGTGGCCTCTTACAGATTCCACACTGTCTCACTAGCCCCCGTTTGGTGGTAACTAATTTGTCAGTGATACTAGCTGAAGTTTTCTTATCGGGGCCCAGTTGAATAGGCCCCAGGGGAGTGAATACCTGCATCACATCTTCCCTTGCAGGCACTGACCCTCCTTAGATTTGGGGTAGTTAGTTGTTCCGTGACCACAGATTTCCAAAGGGTTCAAAATACGCCGTCAATTTGAAGTCATTCTGCCTCTCTTTTGCTTTAAGTGCTGTAGCAGCACTGTTCTTACCGCTCACTTTTAGAAGGATTTTACTTGCTTCTGCAGCATCAGCTGGTAGCAATGGGCCTTACAAATAAGAGGTGGCGATATCCTGACTCCAAGATTATCCAAGCAGCTTGACAACTAGATCTGCTATGTGTTCACATTCACACTGCAGGCCTCACAAGGGTGATGTAAAAGTTAAAGTGAAATCGATTCCTGGGAAGCATGTAGGGTGGAACCAGCCACATTCTCATATTTAAGCAAGCAGCTTAGTTGCATGGCCTTGACTCTTGGGCTGAATCTACGTAGGATAATTTAACTGCTAATACTTTACTCATAAGTGCACGCTTAGTCACTCAGTCATGTCCGATTCTTTGCGACCCCATGGACTGCAGCCCATCAGGCTCCTCTGTCCATAGGGATTCTCCAAGCAAGAATACTAGAGTGGGTTGCCATGCCCTCCTCCAGGGGATCTTCCTAACCTGCAGATCCAACCTAGGTCTCCCGCATTGCAGGCAGATTCTTTACCATCTGAGCCATCAGGAAGCCCAAGAATGCTGAAGTGGGTAGCCTATCCCTTCTCCAGGATCTTCCAGAGCCATGAATTGAACTGGGGTCTCCTGAATTATAGGTAGATTCTTTACCAGCTGAACTACCAAGGAAGCCCTATAAAAATAAATTAAAAAATTAACTCCTTAAAATTAAAACTTAATAATACCTATTCCTTCCCATGCCAGTTAAAATAATAGTTCTTGGTATTATAGAAGAAAAATGTTTCCTAAGCAAAACAAAAATGAACAAAAAAAGCCATAAGTTGTTTAGTTTCATTTTGTATTAATTCTATCTTTTTTATATTGGAGTATAGTTGATTTACAATATTGTGTTAATTTCAAGTGTACAGGCAAAGTGATTCAGTTATACATATACATGTATCTAATTCTTTTTCAGATTCTTTTCCCATTTAGTTTGTTACAAAGTACAGAGTTCCCTGTGCTATTGCTTGGTCCTTGTTGCTTATCTATTTTATATATAGTAGTGTGTATATATTCATCCCAAGCTCCTAATTTATCCCTCCTCACCCTTTTCCCCTTTAGTTACATAAATTTGTTTTCTATGTTTGTGGGTCTATTTCTGTTTTGTATATAAGTTCATTTGTATCATTTTTTTTTTAGATTCCACATACAAGTGATAGCATATGGCATGTGAATTTCTTTTTATGCCTTACCTCACTTAGTATGATAATCTCTAGGTCCATCCATGTTGCTGCAATAGCCAAGATTTTAATCCACATTTCTGATAGTCTTCCTTTTGTCAAATAAAATTAATGCCCAAAGAACAACCAGAAACCATAGCAATTTTTTTGAATTTCAAAAAGAGAGAAACTAAAAACTCTGTGCCAGCCAATGTCAGAGATGCTCTAGAGTGTCTATGAGCCTTGGGAGGAATACGTGGAGAAGAGAGAGTGTAAAATTTAGACAATCTGTGGGTCACGAGGAAAGGTAACATTACCAGGTCTCAGAAAATCCACCACTTCCATACAGTTCCTGAGGGGTAAAAAAAAAAAAAAACTTTGAAGGTTTATTCCAGCAGAGTGAGAGAAACATGAAAATAGAAAAAGCATGAAAACAAAGAATTAAAATGTCATAGAAGAGTTGGAAGTTGAACACTGAAACAGTTTGAACATATGGATTTGGGTATAAATAAATGTTGTAAGTATGGTAACAAAGCTGCATGCAAAATTCTTTTCTAAGAAATTAACATTTAAATACTAACATGTGAATGTTATTAAATATTAACATTTAAATATTAATCAGTCTTGCAACTTTAAAGCAGGGTTGACAGACTGAAAGTATGTCAAGGGAGCAAAATTCTTCCTTGAATATGAGGGATAAAAGTAATTTTGTTTATGATTTTGCTAGAAAAATCTGATCAGATAAATATAGGCATAAGCATGTCCTTTCATTTCTTCAAGAAATATATTGAGGGCCTAGGATTTTGAATGAGAAGAAGTGATATCTTCTTTCTTGGACTAACTGATAAGCAGGGGAGATAAACTAACAAGCAAAGTAGGAAATTGCAAACTGTGTAGCCATCAGGGCTTTAAGAGCAAAGAATGCTGTGAGACAAACTCCTGTGTGTCTGTGTGCTTGGTCAGCAAGGTCTTTTCTGAAAGGGTGGCGTGTACACTGCACTGTGAAATCTGAGAAAACCCAGATGCACGAAAAGGGTAATGTGTGTTTCAGGCAGGCCCTGAATTTTGAAGAGAACTGAGGTCAGTGGAGAACTGAGCAGCTGGTACAGGGGAAGCCCATCCCATAGCAGAGTGGAAGAAGAGGGGGAAATCTGATGATGCCTGTGCTAGGGGGTATGGGTCTCCACTGGATGCCAGGAGCCACTGCAGGAAGTGAGTGTGTGTGTATGTGTGTGTGTCAATAATATATTCAAGAAGTTTCAAAAATCAAAACACTTTAATACTTAACCCAATGAAGTGTCTCACTTCAACCCTTGTTCTGGTCTGCCCCACCAACCTCAACCTCAAGCAAACATAAATTCTTCTTTCTCCTTCTTTCTTATATAAAAGATGACATACTATAAAATATTATTTTTAACTTGCTTTTTTCATGCAACAGGATTTTCTGGAGATATTTTTATAGCAGCATATGGGACCTTCCTCAATCTTTTTTTCTTTTGCTGCTTCAAGGAATTCTGTTGCGGTGATAGACCACAGCTTATGTATCCAGTTTCCTCCTGGTGGGCTTTTGAGTGGTTTTCCAGACTTTGCTGTTTCAATGTAGCTGAGGATAAGCTTGTATTTATTATGTATATCACTGCCCATATGTAAAAACCCATGCCGTAGACAAATTCCCAGAAGGTACTGCTGAATCAAAAGCTAAGTTAAGCATTGTATCGTTTTGATATAAATTCACAATTGCCCTGCTTTCTGTAATGTAACATTCTGCACTCCTGATGTCAACAGATAAAGCCTATGCTTCTTTAAGCAAGGAAGTGACATAATTTGGCTTGCAATTACAAGAGCCCAGTCCACCCTCTGAGTAGAGAATGTTTTGAAAAGTGAATGAGATCACTTGGAAGGCTTTTATAATTGTTCAGAAAAAGAGTTATGGTGAGTGATGAGGAATCAGAGAAATATGAACAAGTGATAGGTAGACATAGAATTTACAGGATTTGTGGATGATTTGGCTGTGACAAGTAAAGAAAAGGCAAACAAGAGGGATGGCCACAAGCAGGGAGGGCCAGAAGAGCAGTGGGGATCCTGAGTGCGTTAGGCATCTGTTAAGTTTGGGTTCCCTGTGGGACATCCAAGCTGAGCTCTCCAGTCAACTACGTAAGTCTGAACCTCAGAAGAGAGATCTCAGCTGGGAATGCGGGTGGGAAATGGAACTCCGAGCATAGAATGAAGCAGGTCACTGGGACAGATGCAGAGAGAGACAAGGAAACATCCCAGGCCTGAGGCAATCTAAACTCAGAGTGAAGCAGGAGAGGGGCACAGCCAGGGGAGCAGTGCATATGTGTGTCCTGAGAAGTGTCATATGGAGAGAGTCTTGGAAAGACAGGCGGACTGAGCGCCGCAGGAGTTCCCTGGGTGGGACAGCATGGAGACCTTCAGTGAGAACCGGCAGGAGACTTCCATCAACCTAAAGGCAACCACTAGGAGCTCAAAGAGAATGTCTCCTTGAACACCACTAAGTATTAGTATTAGTAGCTCACACTAACTCTAAAGAGTTGTGCCCAACTCTTTGTGACCCCATGGACTGTAGCCCGCCAGACTCCTCTGTCTATGGAATTCTCCAGGCAAGAATACTGGAGTGGGTTGCCATTCCCTGCTCCAGCGGATCTTCTCCACCCAGGAATCGAACCCCGGTCTCTTGCATTGCAGGCAGATTCTTTACTGAGAAAAAGAGCACATGATAACATTGCATAGAAAAAAAAAAAATAGAGAAACCAAAAGAGACAGTAAGGAAGGCAATGACAGAAAGCATAACAAGATGCTTGTGTATGGGCAGACAGTCAGAAGCGGGACTTGGCATTGACACTTGGCTCATGGCTGGAGAACTCAGCTCAGCAGGCCTCACCTTGAGCTGGTGCCTCTTCCTGCAGGGCTGATGGAGCAGACAGTGCCATGGGGCCGCATAGTGATGTTAGGTCGCTGACACTTCTAGGGCAGTTCTTACAATGCAGGTAAGGGGACGGAAGTCTTGCAAGTAAAAATAATTCTGAGACAAGTGAAGAGGAGGGAGACATACCATTCAATATAGCATATGCATATATATTGTATATATGTGTAGACATATGTAAAATGAAATGTCATTGAGGGCATTGAAAAATAAATAGTATTAAGAGTGTAGTGACCAAAAAGAAGGCAAAGTACAGAGCACTCATGGAAAAAGACAACAAAGATGTTATTATTCATGTTACTCTGCTGAATAATAGACAAGGTTTATCTGTTAACACCTCAACTCAGAAAACTCAAAAAACCAGGCACAATGGCTGATAAAATTTCTGTGACATCTGTAGCTCAATTAATGGTATTGTGTCCATGTTCACGTTCTATTTTTGATAATTGTACCATTATCAACAATTAGGGGAAACTGGGTAAAGTGTTTATAAGAATTTTTGGCACTGCTTTTTCCACATTTCTAATTATAGGATAATTAGAATAAGTCTAATTATTCTAAAATAAAAAGTGAAAAATAACTGAGAGTATCCTTTTTTTCCCTGAATCTGTCACCTCTGCCAAGTGCCCTGTGTCACCAAGAGGTGCCATCCTTCTCCAGTGTCCAAGCTGTGGAGCTCAGCTGTGAACCAAGTCCTCCTTCTCTCAGCTCCACCCTCCAGTCCCGTCCACTCTGCGCTAGACAGGTCCATGCTCCTGTCTCTCCCCTCCTCCGCAGAGACAGGCTCGGTCCCATGTCATCCACACAAAGACCCCAGCACCTCTGCAATGACAGCAGCGCTGCCCCGTCCTCCTGCTGCTGCTGCTGCTGTGAAGTCGCTTCAGTCGTGTCTGACTCTGTACGCCCCCATAGACGGCAGCCCACCTGGATTCTCTAGGCAAGAACACTGGAGTGGGTTGCCATTTCCTTCTCCAATGCATGAAAGTGAAAAGTGAAAGTGAAGTCGCTCAGTCATGTCCAACTCTTAGTGACCCCATGGACTGCAGCCCACCAGGCTCTTCTGTCCATGGGATTTTCCAGGCTCTTGCCTGGAGTGGGATGCCATTGTCTTCTGCTGTCCAAGTCACTGTTCTGAAACAGACCACATCCTTCCTCTTCCTACCTTACACCACACATCCTTCAAAGCACTGTGCTCCTGGAGACCCACCTGCCAGTCCACCTGTAAGTCCAGCCACCTCCACCAGGCAGGCGGCCTTCCAGGGGCAGGTGCCAAGACCCTGGCTGCCTAAACAAGCCCCAGGATTCATGGCCATCTGCCGCATTTGTCCTGGACCCCGACCTGGTCTGCCTCAAGCTTCACTCAAATTCTGCCTCACCCCTACAGCTTTCCTCCAGTTCATCCCCCTCCTGGAAATGTCCATGGCTCTCTCTTCTGTGTTCTTACAACACCAGGGGTCTGTTTTGTTTGCACTGAGACTGGAAGATGGCCCAAGCCTAACTCAGCTTTATATCCCAAGAGCACAGCTCTGACCTGGGGCAGAATAGATTTGCAGAGGAGTGTTGTCACAGTGAACATGCGCCAAGGCTTTGTTTGCGTGCGTGCATGCTCAGTCACTCAGTTGTGTCCAACTCTTTGGGACCCCATGGGCTATAGCCCACCAGCCTCCTCTGTCCATGGAATTCTCAGGCAAGAATACTGGAGTGGGTTGCCATACCCTCCTCTAGGGGCTCTTTCTGACCCAGGGATCGTACCCAAGTCTCCTGTATCTCCTGCATTGGCAGGCAGATTCTTTACCACTTGAGCCACCTGGAAAGCCCCAAGGCTTTGTTTACACCATGTTTAATCATATTTCAGAAGCCATGGAGCTTTCTATGAGCCACAAACAAGCCATTTTCCACCCTAGGAAGCGACTCTATTATTCACTTCCTCCAATCCCTCTACCAGCCAACAGAAAACGGCCAAGAATATAAAATTGTAATCTACTTAAATATTCTTTACTTTGGAAAAGGACTCAATTCAACATAACTTCAAGTTATCTTCTGCTTCCTTAACAAAATTGGAATCAGTTAAGTTCGTGTTGGCAGGCTGGGGGATTGTGCACATTGATGGCAGCCCAATCACCCTGCTCAGCGGCCCATGCAGAATTCATCCGGGAAGGAGCAGAGCAGCAGAGGAAATGCCACTGTGCAGAATGCAGAGCGGATGGTGGCCCTGTCAGGATCTGCATCCCCAGGACGTGCAGTGGCAAGAGGTGCTGTGGGATCCAGGGGGCTGGAATGTGAGTCCTGTGACTTTCTCTGGATTCTCAGTGTCCCCTCTGCTCCCCACTTCCTGGGTAAAGTCAGGGGAGTGAGCTTGGAGATCCCTCTTCTGATCCTGTTAATCCTGATGCTCATCATTCATAGTAGATAATCAGAGAAAAAAGGAAGCTTTGTCTCAATCCTGCTTCCATTCTGTCTCTTCCTCCCTGTGCACACCACCCCTTCCCCCAGGAACCCACACACATATGCACATGTCAGCCTTATAACAAGCAGCTTTGCAGTATGCTTCAGCTATTTGATTTGACACAAAATGTGTTTGGTTTACATACCTTTCCAGGAAGGAGTTGTTCTCTGGGGTGATCGACAGGGCTGGCCACACTTGATTTCCTGGGATCTGCTCTGGCCATTCTTGTCCTTTTGTTAACACATGTGGCCACTAGGAGAACAACTGTGGGGGGAAGGACTGACCGAATAGCTTCACAACTGCTGTAGAAACTGCACTGAGGCTGACCTGAGCGGGTGGAGGGCAGGCGCCCCCGACACTCACACAGACAGTGTCTTGCCTGTCGCTTGGACACATCTATCTTTTTTTTAAATTTCATTTTATTTTTAACTGGAGGATGATTACTTTACAATATTGTGATGCTTTATGTTATATATCAACATGAATCAGCCACAATTATACATATATCCCCTCCCTACTGAAGCTCCCTCCCACTCCTTCCCCATCGCACCCCTCTAGGTTGTCGCAGAACACCAGTTTTGGGTTCCCTGCATCACACAGAAAATTCCCAGTGGCTATCTATTTTATGTATGGTAATATATATGTTTTAATGCTACTCTCCCACATCATCCCACTTTCTCCTTCTCCCATTTCTTTATGTCTGTATCTCCTTTGCTGAACTGCTAATAGGATCATCAGTACCATCTTTCTAGATTCCATACATATGCATTAATACATATTTGTCTTTCTCTTTCTGACTTACTTCACTCTGTAATAGGCTCTAGGTGCATCTGCCTCATTAGAACTGATGCACATGCATTCCTTTCTATAGCTGAGTAATATTCCATTGTGTATATGTACCACAACTTCTTGATCTATTCATCTGTCGACGGACATCTAGTTTGCTTCTATGTCCTAGCAACTGTAAATAGTGCTGTAATGAACATTGGGGTACATGTGTCTTTTTGAGTTCTGGTTTTCTCAGAAAATGTGCCCAGTAGTGGTATTGTTGGGTCATATGATAGGTTTACTCCTAGTTTTTAAAGGAATCTCCATACTGTTCTCCACAGCAGTTGCATCAAATTTGCATTCCCACCAATAGTCCAGGAGGGTTCCCTTTTCTCCACATCTTCTCCAGGATTTATTGCTTATAGATGTTTTGATGATGGCCATTCTTACAGGTGTGAGACAGTACCTCATTGCAGTTTTGATTTGCATTTCTCTAATAATGAGCAATGCTGAGCATTTTTCATGTGTTTATCAGCCATCTGCATGTCTTCTTTGGAGAGGTGTCTGTTTAGTTCTTCTGTCCACTTTTTGATTGGGTTGTTTTTCTGGCACTGAGCTTCATGAGCTGATTATATATTTTGGAAATTAATCCTTTGTTGTTTCATTTGCTATTCATTTCTCTCATTTTCAGGGTTGTCTTTTAATCTTGTTTATTGTTTCCTTTGCTGTGCAAAAGATTTTCAGTTTAACTAAATTCATTTATTTACTTCTGTTTTTATTTCCATTACTCTAGGAGGTGGGTCAAAGAGGATCTTGCTGTGATGTATGTCAGAGTGTTCTGCCTATGTTTTCCTCTAAGAGTTTTATAGTTTCTGGCCTTACAATTCAGTCTTTAATCCATTTTGAGTTTATTTTTGTGTATGGTATTAGGAAGTGTTCTAGTTCCATTCTTTTACATGTAACTGTCCAGTTTTCCCAACATCACTTATTGAAGAGGATGTCTTTTCTTCATTGTATATTATTGCCTCCTTTGTCAAAGATAAGGTGCCCATAGGTGTGTGGAGTTATCTTTAGGCTTTCTATCTCATTCCATTGGTTTATATTTCTATTTTTGTGCCAGTATCATACTGTCTTGAGGACTGTAGTTTTGTAGTATAGTCTGAAGTCAGGAAGGTTGATTCTTCCAACTCCCTTTTTCTTTCTCAAGATTGCTTTGGCTATTTGGGGTCTTTTCTGTCTCCATACAAACTGTGAACCTTTTTGTTCTAGTTAGGTGAAAAAGACCATTGGTAGTTTGATAGGGATTGTGTTGCATCTGTAGATTACTTTGGGTAGTATAGTTATTTTCACAGAATTGATTCTTCCAATCCAAGAACATGGTATATCTCTCCCTATGTTTGTGGCTTGGGCACATCTTAAGAAAGAAGAGCTTCTGGTTAAAAGAAAGAAGCCTTAAACATAGAGGAAAGAGCACAGAGCATTTAGCAATAAAGCTGGAGTTAGGATGACTCCAGCCTTTACCGAGAGGCAGCCTCTGCTTTGGGGCAGAGATGTTTAGGAGGCGCCTGGCAGAAGGCCTGGGAAACACAGCATCATGCACTCTGCCCAGATTTTCTATCATCCTGTGCTCACCTGAAGTCTCATTTGTAGCCACTGTACTGGCAGGGAAATTTTCTGTTGGCAGATATAAGTAGAGTTCCCTAGACAGAGTGAAGGTCCCCCTGGGGATGTAGCTAAGCAGCTAGACCAGTGCTTTGCCTGTCCTTCCTGGGCACAGGGACGGAGGCCCAAGGCAGTGTTTATGACTGATTTGCACACCCATGTTTGCAACCCTTTAAGTGAGCTGTTGCATGTTTTCTGCTGCCCACTGTGAATTAGCTGGATATATGCACCTGGATTCTCAGCTGACCACAAACGTGCAGTGGAAAAGGAAAGGTATCCAGGAAGGCTACATGTTTGGCAAGTTAGCATCCTTCTCACAGGCTGTTTGCAGGGGCTGCTCTCAGGGCCCAATTTTGTCTCTGCCACACTAGTGTGCCATCCTTCAAAGACCTTTCTGAGCAGACAGCTAGAAAAATGCCTCTTTGTGCGCTCACACTGACTTCATTCAATTTTCTGCCTTTTCTCAGCTAATCTTCAGCCTGTAATTTCCTAATGACTTTCCCAGGGCTATTCTGTTGATCGCTAAAAGGCATAGCTGGCCAAGATCCACTGTGTGTCTATAGTTGGAATTCTGTCAGCATTTCCTTCCTAATTATGAGCCAGTGTCAGGATGTCCCTGGGCATGCAGCATTCTGTAACAAAGAATAGGGCTTGGTAGGGACCCCAGGGAACAGACTACAGCGAAAACTTGGGGCACCCAACCCTGAAGAGTCCCTAGGGCCTTTCCGCTCCCTCCACAGCACTCAGAGAAGCAGGCTTGCCTCTGGACCATCTTTATTCCCTACTCAATCTTAACCTGCACAGAAGAGCTTGGAAGCAATTTGCTAAAGCGAGGCCCACCTAAGTCTTCACTTATATCTGCATACTTGATACCCACTGGCATGTCTTTCCCCTCGACCCTTCCTAAGTGAGACAGCCAGGTCAAAATGCTAAGTAAATGTTTCCTGATTACATTTAGCAATGTCAAGCTATGAAATGTACAAGTGGCTTCACATTGCACTTTGTCCATATGGCAATATTTCCAAGTTAATAATATTATGAGCCTTAGGCTGACATACCATGTCCTAAAGGTAGCCATTAAGGAAAGCTGTTAAAAAAAAAACCTTATTATTAATATTATTTTCATCTAATTGGGAAAAGGTCCTCTTGCTCCTCACACACAGGTGAAACATGTGACGAAGTACATGAATCCAAGATGAACCACGGAACAGAGGAGCCAGCCACACTCTCAAGCTCTGAGTAGCTACTTGATCCTGCGTGGGAGCCCAGGAGCCCCGACCCCTCTTCCACGCCCTGACCGACCAGGAACCAGGTTTCATGGAGCCCTCACATCCCATGTGCTCTCCACCCCTGCTTCACAGCAGCCTCACCTCCCTCTAGGACTGACGCATGGTGATGGCTCTACAGTCTTTCCCCACTTGGATTGCTGTGTGTAGGACAAAAAATCAAGCAAGCTACTGAAAGACTTAAACCCTTCTGTGATCTCAGTTTCGATCGAGGTCTTCAGGATCTGGCTCCTGTCCACCTTTTCTAATCCTACCTGTGTCATTCCCATCAGCTCTAGGAATCCTACACCACCCACTAAAAGCCAGGGCTGGCCCCACCTCCATCCTCAACACATGCATCTACTGTAGCCTGAAAAGAAAACCTTCCTTCTGTGAACAAGGTCCCATCTGTCAGTCCCCAAGCCCATTCAAGATTCAAATGGATCCCATTTCCTCTATGAACTCCCCAAGAGAAGCAAGATACTTGGCGCCCATGACCCATGAATTCCCTGCTGCCCAATAAACAGACTGGAGAATCATGGTAGGCTTCATGTGTGTCTCTGCCAAAAATCAAACAGAAACCACATCAGACATGTCCTAAAATGCCTGGTTGGATACCAGAGTCACAGCCTGGCACTAGTGGGATCACAAAAACTGACGGCTATCACTCAGCTCACTCTCCTTTCTGAGAACGTGGAGAACTGTTTGGAATGAAATAAAGATTAAGAAATGGCCCAGACCGGGACATAAAAAGTGTGTCGAAGAGCAAACAGTCTGAGACTCTCAGACTCACAGGCACTCTCCACGGCCCAACCCTGCCCTCCACAATAGCCTCAGACAAAGACCCCAGCATGAAGGTCCCTGTCCTCACACAAGCTGAGTCTCAGGGCAGATAATCATGGAAGGCTGGTGGCAGTGACCTTGCCATAAACTGGCTGTCACTTTCTTCATCTCTTAGTTGAACACCCTCTATTCGACCACTTTCCGCTCATTCTGTGTTAAAACACACAATTTCAGAGCCTGACTATATTCAGTTATCAAATAACTACTTTTAAATGTAAATTTAAAAATTCAAAAGGCTGTTTTCCAAAACGTCCTTTCCAGAAGATGCAGCAAGGGGGATGGATCGTAGAGTGAGTTCTCCCAAGGCAGCAGGGACTCTGGAGGACTTTGGTCATTTAAGCTGAACCAGATAAGATAGGGCATGGACATAATTAGCTGCAAAATGCAATGTGAGATGTAGTTTCTGACACATTTCAGAACAGACACACAAGTCCCCACCCTCGCTCCCTAGGAGAGCCTCTTTCCTGGACTCCCCAGAGCCAAGGGTGGCACAGGGCTGAGGGGTGTGTGCTCCCTGCGTTCTGGGTCATGAGCATCGCTGGGCGTCCCCCTGGGAGTGTATCCCGGAACAGAGGGCACTGTCCTGGGCCTGACAGGGTGGGTGTTGGTCAGCGATGATCCTAACACACATCTTTGGATCCCATGGGGTTCTTATACCCTTAGAAAGGAGAAAAAAATAGATATATAAGAACACTGATGAGAAGAATAACATCAGCATCTCCGGAACTGCAGGGCACCTGTGAGCCAGGGCAGGACCATAGCACAGCCAGCCAGCAGGAAGGACTGTGGTCTGGATGCTGCAGGATCCAGAGAAGTGAGTTCCAGACAACAGCACCTCCGTCAGGTTTGCTTCACATCTGAACTGTCCTGGAGTTGCAGGAGGGGATGTCTCTGGTTGGCTTCCTTTCAGTCAGAGGGTCCCAGAGAATGCAGCTCCTCAGCCCCTTCCCACACAGACCCTTGTCCTAAAGGAGACAAACAGAGATGGAGCACTGGACACCTCTGCTGGCCAGCAGGGAAACAAGGGCAAGTCCTGATTTAATTTAAAACAACAAGTTAAAATTAAAGCATCTACAGCCCAAGTTAGCTGTTTTGCTCTGTAATCATGTGAAAGCACACACACACACACATGCACACACACAAGTTTCGTAAATGCTTGTTGTATAGTTGGGTTTGCACTTTCCTGTACATTTTAAAACTCTCCCTGCTTTTTTTGAAGTATAGTTGATTTACAATGTTGTGTTAGTTTTAGGTGTACAGCAAAGGAATATATATATATATATATATATATATATATATATATATATATATATTCTTTTTCCTTATAGGTTAGTACAAAATACTGAGTATAGTTCCCTATACAGTAGGTGATTATTGTTTATCAAGTTTTATACATGGTACAAAATATATGCTTTATACATAGTAGTTTGTGTCTGTTAATCCCAAACTCCTAATTTATCCTTCCCCTTTCCCTATTGTTAACCATAGGTTTGTTTCCTATGTCTGTGGGGTCTATTTCTGTTTTATGGATAAGTTTATCTGTATCATTTTTTTAGATTCCACATGTAAGCAAAATCACACATCTGTTTTTCTCTGTCTGGCTTATCTCACTGAGTATGATAATCTCCCTGTTTTTAATGATGTTCATGCCTTCCACTTGTTGCCTTCCGCTTGTCTGGAGATCTAGGTCAATGAGTAACTGGTGTCTACACCTCCATCTCTATTCAGAAGGGATCCAAGATGAGACAGGCTCTTGCAACAGGCAATAGTCCCTATCCAGCAAGGCGATAGCACCGCACTCCAGTACTCTTGCCTGGAAAATCTCATGGACGGAGGAGCATGGTGCACTGCAGTCCATGGGGTTGCTAAGAGTTGGACACGACTGAGCGACTTCACTTTCACTTTTCACTTTCATGCATTGGAGAAGGAAATGGCAACCTACTGCAGTGTTCTTGCCTGGAGAATCTCAGGGATGGCGGAGCCTGGTGGGCTGCCTTCTATGGGGTCGCACAGAGTCGTCGGACACGACTGAAGTGACTTAGCAGCAGCAGCAGCAGCAGCAGCTGTGGAGAGGTGACAAAGGGCCTGCTTTCCTGGACAGAGGGAGCTCTGCCACCTGGTGGCTGAATCAGGAGATGCTGTGCTCAGCCAGGAGACCTGGGAACTGAGCTCAGTTAAGGCACGAGGGGAAGCCACAGGGCAGGAGGGGACTGCTGCTACTGCTAAGTCACTTCAGTCATGTCTGACTCTGTGCGACCCCATAGACGGCAGCCCACCAGGCTCCCCGTCCCTGGGATTCTCCAGGCAAGAACACTGGAGTGGGTAAGCTGCTTGCTTTTTTTAATTGATGAGATATTTTTGTTACAAATTCACATTTTAAAATAAAAGTTTCATGGATGGGAAACAGGTTGCTAGTAGGCAGATAGTGCTTCTAATCCCTCATATTAATCATGATCCCTGTCACAGCTGGTGCTTAATAAAATTAATGGCCCTGACTTTCAGACAACTAACCTTTTTACACCGCCCCTCTCATGACTCTCAATGTAGCAACAGCTCATTTTTTTGGCCACCTGATATGACGAGCCGACTCCTTAGAAAAGACCCTGGTGCTAGGAAAGATTGAAGGCAGAAGGAGAAGGGAACTACAGAGAATGAGATGGTTGGATGGCATCACTGACTCTGTGGACATGAGTTTGAGCAAGTTCTGGGAGCTGGTAATGGACAGGGAAGCCTGGCGTGCTGCAGGCCATGGGGTTGCAAAGTCAGACATGACTTAAAGACTGACCAACAAAATAGTTGGGAAAAATTAAAAAGAAAAAAATATGATTGAGGTGAAGCATTCAGACTTATTGACTGCGCAGGAAGCTACAAAATTTCAAGGCCCGACACCCGACATGTTGGCACAGTCTGTCCTTAGCCTTGGTCTTGGATTTGTTGCTGTTCCGGGTGGCTGGGCCTGCGGGACTAGACCCCCAGGGAGTTGGTGAACCTACAGAGGGTGGACACCCTGCACGCGGGTTTTTGGCAGGACGAACATCACCCTTGGAAACTGGAGGCCCGTCCAAGCCCACGTCTGTGTGGGAAGATGGGGTCAGGGAGGAGGCTGGGAGGAGAGCAGGGATCCACCCCCAAGGAGGCCCCGGGAGCTCTGTCTGGGCCCCACAGGGAAAGGGAAGCAGACGAAGGGGCAGTTTTAGTGGAGATCTGTGAGATGTGAGCTGGGAGTCGTGCTGCTTTGGGGACAACATTGAATTGGAGGAACAACTCTCCTCCACGTTCAGGCTTGGATGGCAGCGCCCGACAGGGCCTGCCGCCTCCCCAGGATCTCGGCTTTGTCTGAAGCCTCCCCAGGCCCAGGAGACGAGGCCTGCTTGGGGTGCCTTACCCTGCTGGGACTCCCCACATGAAAGGGGTGTCTTTGAGGTGGGGGTTGATCCCTCAGAGAGGCTAAACTCGGGAATCTTCCAGCACAAGTGTGCTAACAGGGCCATGAGCTCATAGAGATGGAGGGAATGCAGGGACCCTTAAGGGGCCAAGACCAGGATGGGGCCTGAATCCCACTCTGCAGAGGGAGGGCACCCCCACACCGATGCCCCCAGCAGGTGTAAGTCAAGGCTGCTGGGTGCCATGCACACAATGCCAGGTACATGTACCAGGCTGGGCACACAACACCGGGCACGTTTGCCAGTGCCCAGGCTGTGAACACACACTGGGAAACACAAGGTGTACATCACAGGGTGTGCGTCACCAGGACACAGCACTGGGCACATACACTGGGCAGGAAATACTGGCCACACACTTACAGGCCCACACTCCAGGCGCGGGAGAGTGGACATACGTGCCGAGAACACATTGCCAAACAGGCAGCACCAGCAACACAACACTGGCACACAGCTCTTGGCAAACAATTAAGGCCTGGCAAGCTGGGCACACACGCCAGGGACACATACCTGCACACACACCAGGGTCATGCCTGGCACCCACAGCAGGAACAGAAGCTGATACACACCCCAGGGACATGAAGCGAACGCACAATGCCAGGTATACGTGGCAAGAGCATATGCTAATAACACAAACCAGACATGCCGAAACACAATGCTGTCAGGGGCACAAAACACTGACACACACACAAGTGTGTGTCAGGCACACACTTGGGGCACACAGGCCTGGCACATGCTCAGAATATGCCAGAAAATCAAATAGGGTACATATGCCATGCACACACAGTTTGCACACTGCCTGGCACTACGCACAAGACTCCAGGGGATAGACACACACATCAGACACCCCCTGGGAGGCACCCCAGACCAGGCCTGATCTCTGGGACCATAATACTGAGCTCATAAAACGGCAGTTCATGCCAGGTGCACACATCTGATGCACACAGCAGGAACCAAATTCTGGGAACACAGAGCTGGGCATCCGATGCTGGGCACACACTCTCAGCTCAAAATGCCAGGTCCAGACTCTGGGAACACAATGCCAGACATGCAACGTCAGGCAATACCATGCTGTATATAAGGCTGGGCACACAAAACGAGACACACAGCGCCAGACAGAGACTCTGAGAACACAACACCAGGCACACAGCCCATGGCACACAACAGTGAATACACAACCCTGGACATACACACACACCATCAGCAAAATGCTGAGCACACATGCCAGATACACACCCTGGATATATGACATGTGTCAGATGCATAATACTGAGCACACAACTTGGCACACAGAACCACACACACACTGCCAGGCATATGGAGCTGGGCAAACAACAACCAGCATGCAGCGCTGTGAACACAAAGCCAGACACACAGGGCCCAGTGCCAAATGCCAGGTGCATTGTATGAGCACAGCAAGTCAGCCACACAGAATCAGGACGCACGGTGGGCTCAGCAGGAACACACTGGCCTCAGATGCAGGAGACACAACGGTGGGCGCACTACACTGGCACTCAAAGCTGGCTATGAGGAATGAGGTGTGCGGAGAAGGCTCACTGTTCACCCAGGGCTCTGGGCAAGCCTTGCTCTCCTTCCCCACTACCCCAGGGCCCAGCCCCACTCCCGCCTGGGATCTGAGTGTCATTTGTCACCACTGCAGAGCCTGGACAACTGGTTGGAATTCTTTCTGTGGATGTATGTTATCAGGCTCCTGTGATGAGAATGTGAGTCATTCTGAGTCCTTTGCTATAACGAAAAATCATGCAGTGCCTAGTATGTCTATTATGGGGATTTAGTCACTAAGTCATGTCCAATTCTTGTGACTCCACGGACTGTAGCCTGCCAGGCTCCTCTATCCATGGGATTCTCTGGGCAAGAATACTGGAGTGGGTTGCCATTTCCTTCTTCATAGTATGTCTATATATTATTATCATTTTGCCAGAGAATTTTTGGCTTGGTTCCCTAGAATACCAGGGCAAAGGACAAAAGCACGTGATTCTGGGGCTTCCCTGGTGGCTCAGTGGTAGAGAATCCACCTGCCAGTGCAGGAAACACAGGTTCAATCTCTGATTCTGGAAGATTCCACATGCTGCAGAGCAGCTGAGCCCATGTGCCACAACTATTGAGCCTGTACTCTGGAGCCCGGGAGCTGCAACTGCTGAGTCCATGTGCTGCAAATACGGAAGCCTGCCTGCCCTAGAGCCCTGTTCAGCAATAGGAGAGGCCACCACAGTGAGAAGCTCACACACGGCAACTAGAGAGTAGCCCCTGCTTGCCACGGCTAGAGAAAAGCCCGTGCAGCAACGAAGACCCAGCGCAGCAAAAATTAAAATAAGTAAAATTATAAAAAGCACACGTGATTTTGCTCGATATTGCCGCTTATCTCCATTGAGCTATGCCCCTTTGCATTTCCACCAGGAAAGTCAGAACATGCCCAGTAAAACGGCCTACAATTGTAGTGACATTCAGAGCTTGTACTCTTCCCAGGTCCCAAATCCCAAATCCCAGAAGCCACCTATCCCTCCCACCTCTCCGCCTCCCCTTCCTCTCCCCATTTCTATCCCTCCCTACCCCTAACTCCCCTGGACCTTGAGATGAGCAGTTTGGACCTTTTGCCATTAGGTGGCACCCCAAAGTAACTGTTTAAGCAATGTGATGCCTTTGACCTTCCTCTCCAGAGATTTTTTTTCCTCCTGAAGATTCTGAAATTTAGCCCGAAGGAAAACTGCACCTCCAGAATCTGGCAAGTATGGCAACATCTTCAAGCAACTCTAAATGCTTTGTATACAAGTCTTTGCTTTCCCTGATGGGAAATGCAATAACATAGACTCCTCTGCAGATCAACATTCACCCTTCAGGGCCAGGTGACCTTGTTTCCTACCCAGCACCTGTGTAAAGGAGAACTAGTGGTTGGCAAATGTTTACTAAATCCATGAGCAAAAGGGTAAAACTGTTTAAAACGTCCTTTCCTGAGCAACTCCCCCGGCACACAGCTTCTTCTTGGCAAAGCAGCCATGGGCCTACAGGGTTTCAGGGTGGACAGTCCAGGCTTGCAGTGCTCTGGGGCAGGCACTGGGCATCACGGCCTTATCTCTGTGCCCTGCTCAGCTCTGGCAGCACCAACAACATCCTCAGTGAGTCCCTGAGGGACCTCTCTACATGACTTCAGAGAGAGCAGGAAAGCCAGACCCCTGGCAGGCCAAAGCCGGACTGCAGAACTTGAAATTCCCTTCCTTAGGCCCAGGCTGCTCGTTGCTTGATCTGCATGACCTGCTGGAGTTTCCCAGAACAGATGACAGGGGGCAATGCTGAACACCCCCAGCCACACCCTTCTCAGATGTGAGAAGGCTGCCAGGGCCTGAGTACCAGCCCCTAACCGCTCCCCACAGGACAGGGCAGCCCTGGAATTGCTCAGGTATTGAAGACAGGGGCCTAAAAAAATTCTTAGTGGGGGTGTTGCAGACCTCACACTCTACGGAACTATCTGGTGGTTTTTGGTCTGGCCTTTGTCTTTCAGCCCTGCAAATTGAACAGCACGGGGAGGGAGGCAACGACCAAGGGGACAGGCCCACTTGAGGGAGCAGGAGCCTTGAACCAGAAAACTGGGCAGCTGGACTTCAGCCTGTGGGCCTCAGCTTCCTCGTGGGTGAAAAGATAAAAGCAATTTCCCAAACAAGGAGAAAGTTCCTGGCTCAGCGCAGGTACTTAAGTAAGGTCCTGCAAGCCCAGCAGAAGGGCACAGGGCAGAGGGTGCCCCCAGAGCTGAGCCTTCCTGCTGAGCCTCTGCTCCCTCCTTCCTTCTTCCCGGTAATGTTGGCATCGTCCTCTCCTCCATCTTGTTGATTGTTCAGGTGCTTGGCCCACAGTGAGTGCAGAGGGCTGTTTCAATCAAGAAGGTGACGACCTCAGCTACACAGCACTTCTCTGTCTGGGGAAAGTGTCTTGACTCCCCACAGCCCTCTCTGCCTTCCCCAATCCCCAGATCTTTTGTAGATGATTCCAAGAAGGGCTCAGGGCACTGAGAGTCCATCATCTCACTTAATCTACTTCCATAAAGCATTTTAAGGGGACGAAATATTGTTCTTTCTGAGCACCTGCTATGCTCTAGACCATGCAACATTTAAGTTAATTTTGATCCTTTATAATAGTTCTGCTGTGTCAATGGCACCAGCCCTTTTTAAATCTTTCTAAAAACTCTGCACAACCCACTGTGACTTATAAGAAGAAATATATATTTGGTGTCATTGTGAATTATGATAAGAAATATGTATTTGGTCTCCATCTCTGTTTTGGGCACAGAGGTCCTAAAATCTTTGGAATTTCTGAAGTGATAAGAGCTATAGAGATCTCTTGATATTCATAACAAAACCTTTCAACACACATGTGTTTATGTTAATGAAGTGATTTTAGAAAGCCCCTAAAGATGGAGGTGGGGAACCATCCCTGTGATTAGAAGGTTGGGACTTTCAGCTCCACCCACTAGGGAGGGGAGGGAACCTGGGGGTTGAATCAGTCTCCAATAACCAGTGATTTTAATCATGCTTATGTAATGAAGCCTCCATAAAAACCCAAAGGGCTGGGTTTGGGGAGCTTCCAGTGTGGTGATTGTGTGGAGATTCTAGGAGTATTGAAGTCTCAAAAAAGGCATTAGACCCTCTGTGCTTTCTCAGCACCTCACCCTGGGCCATCTGACTGTTTCTGAGTTATATCCTTTTATAACAAACTAATAATCTAGTAAGTAACTATTTCTCTGCATTTTCTAAGCCACTCTAGCAAATTAGTTGAATCCAGGGTGGGGAGCCTTCTGGACCTCTGATCTATAGCCAATGGATCAGAAGCACAGCTGACAACTTGGACTTGACTGGCATCTGAAATATGTGTCTGAGCAGGGGGAGGGCAGACTTGTAGGACTGAGCCCTCTTCCTGTGGGACCGGATGCCTTCTCTAGGTAAAGAGTATCAGAACCGAACTGAATTGTAGGACACCCAGCTGGTACAGAATTGCTTTGTGGTGTGGGGGTAAAACCCACACATAGGAATTGGTGTCAGGATAATAAACTGAATTCGTTGCTGGGATGAATAACAAGACAACAGAAGCAGGTAGATACGAAGGCAAAGTACCTTTACCCAGGCTCCATGGCACATTTTGCATCTGCTCCTAAACAGGTGTGGGTACAAGAGGAACATCATTCCTGGACAGTTTTCTATAATCAGTCATCTTCTGTCTGGAGGAAGTTCTGCTTGGTTTTTTAATGCAGGAGGAAGACACTGTTTATCTTTACTGAAAATGTGGCTGTGGGGTCCAGATTTTTGAACCCCAGCCCAGCCCTTCTGGGAGCAGGAGTCACTTTTCTTTGTAGCTCAGTGTCACTGGGACAGAGCATTGATCACCTGTCCAATGAGGGTCAAAGAAGTGTCCATTGCAGTGCTATTGAGGGCCAGTGGAGACAGTGGGATGGAGACGAAACGAAGATGGTAAGCTCTCAAGCTCTGTGAATTTTGACGACCAGCAGGCCAATCCCCAGCCTCCCCATCTGCTACAAAAAAACACATCAGGATGTCCCCATCCTTGTTCCTCCCTGGCATCCTCATCACCTGAGGGCTGGCGGGGGGCAGGGGGGCGGGGTTGTCTCTGCTCTGGCAGTTTATCCACACAGGTGTCACCACTGCCAGGACACCGTGTAATGTCTGGGTCTGGGATCTCTTGGGGAGTTTGGAGAGACATTGCAGGTCATCACCAGCCCAGCAGGGCCATCACAACATCAGGCTCTGGAGCCAAACCAGCTAGGTTCCAGTTCCCACCTGGAGCCAAACTCGCTGGGTTCAAGTCTGCACCGTCATTTGGAAGCTGATTAAATGTGGGAAGCTACCTTACTTCTCCTCCCCACAGTATCCCCACCTGTAAAATCTGTGAAGGAAACAGCAGCTCCCACCTCAGAGGGTGGTAGAAAGGATCAGATGAGTCATAATGCCTGCCATACTGGGAAATGGACCCAACATGCAGTCCAAGTGGGCCAAGACTTGTTGCCCGGTTACTTGTAAACATTTGATGAACATTAGCTTATTCCAGTTTTTTTTTTAAATCTATTTCCTCAATCAATTTTGGGCACTTAAAATTTATTAATATTTATAAAACCAGTTTTGTATAAATTCACATTTGTTGAAATAACACCTATGTATTATATACCTTTAATATATTTCCTTTTATCTATAGGTATGTTTCCTTTTCATTGTTGCAGTATTATTATTGTTGTTGTTGTAGTTGTTATTAGTTTGGATTGAGGTTGCCAGGGTCTAGTTTAATTTTGGGGGGAGGGGGGAAGAATCCTTCCAAGAACCAGTTTTCAGTCTTACTGACTACTTTTTTTTTTTAATTTCATGTTTCTACTTTAATTGTTAAAAATTTGTATTCTATTATATTGACACAAGCCAAAGACTATATTTAACATTTATGAAGTTACAACAAATGATAATCAAACCAATACTGAACTGTGAACCAACCTGACAACTTAAGAAACAAGGCAGACGAAGTACACTTGGTTCCTCCTTGTCTCCTGCACCCTCGTTCCAAACAGAGGAACGCACCATCGTTACTATTTTAATCCTTTGTTCCTTGAAAGAGTGCTTACCATAAAGCATGTATCTCTAGCCCATATGCCATTCAGTGTTAGGTCTTTGTTGTTGCTAAGTTGTTGCTAAGTCGCTTCAGTTGTGTCTGACTCTGTGCGACCCCATAGACGGCAGCCCACCAGGCTCCCCCATCCCTGGGATTCTCCAGGCAAGAACACTGGACTGGGTTGCCATTTCCTTCTCCAATGCATGAAAGTGAAAAGTGAAAGGGAAGTCACTCAGTCGTGTCCGACCCCCAGCAACCCCGTGGACTGCAGCCCACCAGGCTCCCCCATCCATGGGATTTTCCAGGCAAGAGTACTGTAGTGGGGTGCCATCGCCCTCTCCAACTTCGTTGTAGCTTTGCCTAAGTACTCCTCTGTGTGTGCATGCTCAGTTTTGTCCAACTCTTTGCAACCCCATGAACTGTAAGCCCTCTAGGAATTTACATTTAAGAATCCAGGCTTCTCTGGCCGTGGGATTTCCCAGGCAAGAATACTGGAGTGGGTTACCATTTCCCCTTCCTGAGGATCTTCCTGATCCAGGGATTGAATTCCACATCTGTGCTGGCAAGCAGAATCTTTACTACTTGAGCCACCTGGGAAGCCTTTAAGTATTCCTCTACTGGAAACTATCTTCTTATTTTCACTTACCATTATGTTTCTGAGATTTGTGTATATTGTTTCAGGTAATTCTAGTACATTAACTGCTGTGTAAAATTAATGTGTTGTTGTGGATGTGTGTGGTGATGAAAGTAAAGTCCAGTGCTGTAAGAACGATATTGCATAGGAACCTGGAATGTTAGGTCCATAAATCAAGGTAAATTGGATGACAATATACAGCCTTGATATACTCCTTTCCCAATTTCGAACCAGTCTGTTGTTCCATGTCTGGTTCTAACTGTTGCTTCTTGACCTGCATACAGATTTCTCAGGAGGCAGGTAATGTTGTCTGGTATTCCCATGTCATTAAGAATATTCCACAGTTTGTTGTGATCTACACAGTCAAAGGCTTTAGCATCGTAAGCAGAAGTTGATGATTTTTTGAATTCTCTTCCTTTTTCTATGATCTAGTGTATGTTGGATCTGAATGCAGAGTTTCTGAGAATACCAAGGAGAGATAAGGTCTTCTGAAGTGAACAATGCAAAGAAATAGAGGAATACAATAGAATGGGAAAGGCTAGAGATCTTTTAAAGAAAATTGGACATACTAAGGGAATATTTCATGAAAAATAGTCACAGTAAAGGACAAAAACAGCAATGACCTAACAGGCGCAGAAGAAATTAAGAAAAGGTGGTAAGAACACAGGGAAGAACTGTACAAAAAAAGATCTTAATGACTCAGAGATCTTAAAGAGATGGGATCACCTTAGCTGCCTCCTGAGAAACCTGTATGCAGGTCAAGAAGCAACAGTTAGAACCAGACTTAGAACAACGGATTCATTCCAAGTCGAGAAAGGAGTACATCAAGGCTGTATATTGTCATCCTGCTTATTTAACTCATATGCAGAGTACATCATGTGAAATGCCAGACTGGATAAAGCACAAGCTGGAATCAGGATTTCAGGGAGAAAGATCAATAACCTCAGATATGCAGATAACACTACCCTAATGGCAGAAAGTGAAGAGGAACTAAAGAGCCTCTTGATGAAAGTGAAAGAAGAGTGTAAAATCTGGCTTAAAACTCAACATTCAAAAAACAAACGTCATGGCATCCATTCCTATCACTTCAAGACAAATAGATGGGCAAAATGAGGAAACAGCGTCAGATTTCATTTTCTATGGGTTCCAAAATCCATGTAGACTCAGACTGAAGCTACAAAATTAAAAGACACTTGCTCCTTAGAAGAATAGCTATGAGGAAACTAGGCAGTGTATTAAAAAACAGAGAAATCACTTTACCAACAAAGGTCCATATGATCAAAGGTATGGTTTTTCTAGTAGTCATGTAAGGATGTGAGAGTTGAACTATAAAGAAGGCTGAGCGTCAAAGAACTGATGCTTTTGATGGTGCCGAGAAGACTCTTGAGAATCCCTTGGACAGCAAGGAGATCAAACCAGTCAATCCTAAAGAAAATCAACCCTGAATATTCATTGGAAGGACTGATGCTGAAGCTGAAGCTCCAATATGTTGGCCACCTGATCAGAAGAGCAGACCCATTGGAAAAGACCCTGATGCTGGGAAAGGTTAAGGGCAAGAGGAGAAGAGGACAACAGAGGATGAAATGTTGGATGGCATCACTGACTCAACTGACATGAATTTGGGCAAACTCTGTGAGACAGTGAAGGACAGGGAAGCCTGGCATTCTGCAGTTTATGGGATCACAGAGTCTTGGTAACTGAACAAAAACAGCAAAATTCTATTGTGTGAAAGTTGTAATACATCTTCTTTTGTTTTGTTCATAAACGTTTGGATTGTGTGCACATAATCACAACCAATGCTGCAATGCACATCTTTGTGTACGCTTTCTAGAACAAAGTCTTAAAGACACGACCTAGGAGTGGCGTCTGATGGTCGTAAGTCAGTGTGTGCAAAGCAGAGTCAACAGAGAAATAGTCTTGTTCTATAGATACTAGAACAAGAGGACCTGCATTTGGATGCTGGCTCTGCCACTTATTTGATGTATCTCGGGCAAATAGTTAATGCTTCTGTTCCTCAATGTCTTCAACTGTAAAGTAGCACTGTAAGCAGCATGTACTTCAGAGGATTGGAGGAATTAAATGAGTCAGACTCTGGAAAGCGCTTAGAACAGTGAATAGCACAAAATAGTGCTTTATTCATGTGATCAGATCAATTTAAATATAATTTAGGCATGTAAAAGGCAATGCCAACTATTCTCTAAATTGGTTGAACCAGTGTGAGCTGCAATAGAAGTTCTATCTACTATGTTCTTAACCATTCTTAGCATTGTCACACTTTTTAAAGATTTACATTATAAATACAATAGTGCAATGTATTGAATTCACAAAAAGTCAAAATATGTGCAGCAAGAAACAGAAGTTTTTCTTCAAATTCAGTTAGATGTAAAAATTACATGTCTGGCATATTTGTGTACAGTGTTAGTAACTTTGTAATTTTTTTTAGTTTTCAGTATAAGTCCTGCCTGTGCTTTGTTAGCTTCGCATCTAAGTACTTCATTTTTTTTTTCAGTGACCATAACTGGTATTTGATTTTCAATTTCAGTTTCTAAATGTTCATTGCTAGTATATAGAAACACAAACTTTTTGGTGTGTATTAACTTTCTTTCCTGCAAACTTGCTAAACTCTCTTATTCTAGAAGGGTTTTGGGGTATTTTTTTTTTCTTTTGGCAAATCCCTTAGAATTTTCTACCTCATCCATCATGTCATCTGAATTATAGACACAGGTTTCTTTCTTTATGGTGTATATGCCTTTTATTTCCTCGATGTGCCTGACTATATCAGCTGGCGCTTCCAGGACTACTGAGTAACAATGGTGAGAGAAGATCTTCCTTCTCCTCAGCCTAATGGGGAAGCATTCACTTCTCTATCCTGAAATGTGCTATTGACTGGAGGGGTTTTGTATATATTCTTTATCATGTTGAGGAACTTCCTTCTTTCCCTAGATTGCTGAGAGTTTTATCATAGAGTGTTGAACTTTTTCACTTGCTTTTTTCTGCATGATTTAATATGATCATGTAATTCTTTTTATTTTTTAGCCTGTGAAAATGGCATTAATTGATTTTTTTTTAGTATTAATTGATTTTGATTATGGAACCAGCCTTGCAACTCTAATCTAGATTCCCCGTGGTTATGCTGTATAATTTTTTTATACATTGATTCTATTTCTAATATTTTTTAAGGACACTTGTGTTCATATTCATGATTGATATTGGTCTGTAGTTTTCTCTTTTTTTGTACTGCCATGGTCTAGATGATATCAGGGTAATACTGATCTGGTAAAATTAGTTGGAAAATCTAATTCTTCCCAAATTTTAGATAAAATTCTCCCAGTGAAACAACCTGGACCGAAAGATTTTGGGAGGGAAAGCTTCAAATTACAAAATAAACTGCCCTAATATTTATGGGACTATTTAAATATGTTTTATTTTGGGTAGATTGTAGTAATTTGTGCTTTTCAAGGAGTTTGTCCATTTTATCTAAAGTCAAGTTTATGGATGTAGAACTGTTTATAATATTTCCTTATTATCTTTAAGACACTTGTTTGGTCTGTATTGATATCCCTCATTTCATTCCTGATGTTGGTAATTCTTTTTTCAATCAAGGTGTTTTTATGATGGCTGCTTTAAAATCCTTATTAGAAAATTCTAACGTCTTTGTCATCTCTGTGTTGATGTCTACTGATCATTTTTACTCTTTCAAGTTGAGACTTTCTTAGCCCTTGGTATGATGGATGAATAAACCCGAATATTTGAAATATTATATTGTGAAATTGGATCTTATCTAAATCTTTTGTTTAGAGGTTTCTTCTGACATCACCTCTATGGATGGAGAGGGTTCAGCATCGTTAGTGCCAAGTAGGGGTTGAAGTTCAGGTTCCTACCTGGCCAATCTTCACTCCTGGAAGGGAGGATTCTTCATTACTGCTGAGCAGTGGTGGAGGCTCAGCTTCTCATGATGCCTGCTGTTATCACCATGGCAGAGAGGCAAGATGCCTTGTTATGAACCCATGTGATCTCCACTGGCACCTCAAGGGGACCGGACCTAATTAGCACTGGTCAGGGACTGAAGTCCTGACCTCCCACTTGGCCTTCTCCAATACAACCCAGGTGTAGGGGAGCAGGTGTGTCATCTCGTTGCAGCTGGGCAAGCATGGAAGGCTAGGCCCGGCACCTGGCCCTTGCCTTCAAGGGTTACCTGGACATTCAAGTCTTTCTGTGAAGTTTTGCTGAAGTAGGGTGGTTATTGTCTAGACCTTTCCGTCTTGCTAGACTGACCCTTTCCTGGTGAATACTCATTGGAAGGAATGATGCTAGTGCCGAAGCTCCAATACTTTGGCTACCTGATGCAAAGAGCTGACTCATAAGAAAAGACCCTGATGCTGGGAAAGATTGAAGGCGGGAGGAGAAGCGGATGACAGAGGATGAGATGGTCGGATGGCATCACTGACTCGATGGACATGAGTTTGAGCAAGCTCCGGGTATTGGTGAAGGACAGGAAAGCCTGGAGTGCTGCAGTCCATGGTGTCACAAAGAGTCGGACATGATTGAGCAACTGAACAACTGGATACAGAAAACAAGTGTTTTTTTGTTGGTGTTTGTCTTTTATCTGTGATTTCCTGTTGGCAGGTTTCTGGCTTCTATAGCACTAGGTGTAGGATATAGAGGGCTTTCCTGGTGGCTCAGATGGTGAACAATGGGCCTGCAATGCAGGAGACTTGGGTTCAATCCCTGGGTCGGGAAGATCCCTTGGAGAAGGGAATAGCTACTCACTTCAGTATTCTTGCCTGGAGAATTTCATGGAATAGGTGAGGCTGAAAGAAAAATCCAGGGAACTCATCACTGTGTCATTTCTCCAGATCCAAGATCCCTTACTGATCTGTTTTCTTCTTTCCACCTTTCAGAGTCATTTTTATGTTAGTTTCATGTATAATGTTCAAGGGTTTTAGTTGAACTTAGTGGGAGGAATAAGGAAAAGTACATTTATTCCACCTTTCTAGAAGTCTCTATCCCAGAACTTAACTATATATTGTATTTTCATTCAGTTCAGTGTACTTTTTAAACTACCTTTGAGACTTCCTCTTTGAGGCACGGACTAGAAGAATGTTGTGTAGTTTCTAAAAGCATGGAGATGTTTCTGTTATTTTTCTGTTATCAGTTCCTAGTTTGAGTCCACCGTGGTCATAGAACAAATTCCAAGTGATTTCAATTACTTTGTATCTGTTGAAATTCACCTAATGGCTCATGAGATGTTTGATTTTGGTAAATATTCCATGGGCGTTTGAAAAGAATGTGTATTCCACTGCTGTTGGGTGGAGTGCCCTCTGAAGGTTGATTATATCCTGCGGGTTGATGCTGGGCTGTATCAGTTGTAGAGAGAGGAAAGGGTATTATAGTCTCCAACAATAATTGTGCTGATTTTGCCCTTTATCAGTTTCTCTTCACATATTTTGCAACCATGTTGATTGGTGCAGATGTATTTAGAGTTGCTCTCTGCTTTTATCATTATGAAATATCCCTTTTGGTCCTTTGTAATTTCCTTTACCTTAAGGTCTGTTCTATGTGATAATATGTCCACTTCAGCTTTCTTTTGATTAATGTTTAATATTGTCCCATCATTTTTCAACCTAACTATATCATTATATTTGAAGTGAGTTTCTTATAGCTGTCATATAGTTCAGTTCAGTTCAGTTCAGTCGCTCAGTCGTGTCTGACTCTGCGACCCCATGAATCGCAGCATGCCAGGCCTGCCTGTCCATCACTATCTCCCGGAGTTCACTCAGACTCACGTCCATCGAGTCAGTGATGCCATCCAGTCATCTCATCCTCAGTCGTCCCCTTCTCCTCCTGTGCCCAATCCCTCCCAGCATCAGAGTCTTTTCCAATGAGTCAACTCTTCACATGAGGTGGCCAAAGTACTGGAGCTTCAGCTTCAGCATCATTCCTTCCAAAGAAATCCCAGGCCTGATCTCCTTCAGAATGGACTGGTTGGATCTCCTTGCAGTCCAAGGGACTCTCAAGAGTCTTCTCCAACACCACAGTTCAAAAGCATCAATTCTTTGGCGCTCAGCCTTCTTCATAGTCCAACTCTCACATCCATACATGACCACAGGAAAAACCATAGCCTTGACTAGACGGACCTTAGTCGGCAAAGTAATGTCTCTGCTTTTGAATATACTATCTAGGTTAGTCATAACTTTTCTTCCAAGGAGTAAGTGTCTTTTCATTTCATGGCTGCAATCACCGTCTGCAGTGATTTTGGAGCCCCCAAAAATACAGTATGACACTGTTTCCACTGTTTCCCCATCTATTTCCCATGAAGTGATGGGACCGGATGCCATGATCTTCGTTTTCTGAATGTTGAGCTTTAAGCCAACTTTTTCGCTCTCCTCTTTCACTTTCATCAAGAGGCTTTTTAGCTCCTCTTCACTTTCTGCCATAAGGGTCGTGTCATCTGCATATATGAGGTTATTGATATTTCTGCTGGCAATCTTGACTCCAGCTTGTGCTTCTTCCAGTTCAGCATTTCTCATGATGTACTCTGCATAGAAGTTAAATAAGCAGGGTGACAATATACAGCCTTGACATACTCCGTTTCCTATTTGGAACCAGTCTGTTGTTCCATGTCTAGTTCTAACTGTTGCTTCCTGACCTGCATGCAGATTTCTCAAGAGGCAGGTCAGGTGGTCTGGTATTCCCATCTCCTTCAGAATTTTCCACAGTTTATTGTGATCCACACAGTCAAAGGCTTTGGCATAGTCAATAAAGCAGAAATAGATGTTTTTCTGGAACTCTCTTGCTTTTTCCATGATCCAGAGGATGTTGGCCATTTGATCTCTGGTTCCTCTGCCTTTTTGAAAACCAGCTTGAACATCAGGGAGTTCACGGTTCATGTATTGCTGAAGCCTGGCTTGGAGAATTTTGAGCATTACTTTACTAGCATGTGAGATGAGTGCAATTGTGAGGTAGTTTGACCATTCTTTGGCATTGCCTTTCTTTGGGATTGGAATGAAAACTGATCTTTTCCAGTCCTGTGGCCCCTGCTGAGTTTTCCAAATTTGCTGGCATATTGAATGCAGCACTTTCACAGCATCATCTTTCAGGATTTGAAACAGCTCAACTGGGATTCCATCACCTCCAATAGCTTTGTTCATAGTGATGCTTTCTAAGGCCCTCTTGACTTCACATTCCAAGATGTCTGGCTCTAGATTAGTGATCACATCATCATGATTATCTGGGTCGTGAAGATTTTTTTGTACAGTTCTTCCATGTATTCTTGCCACCTCTTCTTAATATCTTCTGCTTCTGTTAGGTCCATACCATTTCTGTCCTTTATCGAGCCCGTCTTTGCATGAAATGTTCCCTTGGTATCTCTAATTTTCTTGAAGAGATCTCTAGTCTTTCCCAGTCTGTTGTTTTCCTCTATTTCTTTGCATTGATCATTGAAGAAGACTTTCTTATCTCTTCTTGCTATTCTTTGGAACTCTGCATTCAGATGCTTATATCTTTCCTTTTCTCCTTTGCTTTTTGCCTCTCTTCTTTTCACAGCTATTTGTAAGGCCTCCCCAGACAGCCATTTTGCTTTTTTGCATTTCTTTTCCTTGGGGATGGTCTTGATCCCTGTCTCCTGTACAATGTCACGAACCTCCGTCCATAGTTCATCAGGCACTCTATCTATCAGATCTAGGCCCTTAAATCTATTTCTCACTTCCACTGTATAATCATAAGGGATTTGATTTAGGTCATACCCGAATGGTCTAGCGGTTTTCCCTACTTTCTTCAATTTGAGTCTAAATTTGGTAATAAGGAGTTCATGATCTGAGCCACAGTCAGCTCCTGGTCTTGTTTTTGTTGACTGTATAGAGCTTCTCCATCTTTGGCTGCAAAGAATATAGTCAATCTGATTTCGGTGTTGACCATCTGGTGATGTCCATGTGTAGAGTCTTCTCTTGTGTTGTTGGAAGAGGGTGTTTGCTATGACCAGCGCATTTTCTTGGCAAAACTCTATTAGTCTTTGCCCTGCTTCATTCCACTTTTCATATAGTTAGGTCACTTTAAAATCAACTCTGTAAATTACTGTCTTTTGACTGGCATTATTTAGACATTTATATTTAATATAATTTCTGCTATATTAGGAATGAAGTCTGCCTACTTATATTTTGTTTTCTATTTGTTTTCTCTGGTTCTTTTTTCTGTTTTCTTTATTTTGCCTTCTGGGTCTCTTGAACATTACTTAGGAATTTCATTTTATCTGCAATTTTAATGTATCTCTTTGTATAGATTCTTTATTGGTTGCTCCTAGGTATTATATTCCAGTGTAGATATTTATATAACAGAGGGATTTCAGATGTGTGTGCTTTCTACATTAGTCATTACAATGAAGAAGCTGGCATTCTAATATTCATTTATGCTACCTTTACTGTTATCTTGAATGGTGGGATTGAAATGAATGAAAATACTGAGACTAAGGTCTTCTATGTAATCAACATACTGGAGTAAATACACCTTGTAAGTCTTTGGTAAGTAGTCAACCTGGCCACTTCCCAGCCTCACTGGATTCTTTATTTCATATGTGAATGTGGTGTTTTCCCCCACGGTGCCCTATACTATCATGTAAGAATTAAATCGCCAGTCTATGTCTGACGCAGGATACAGCATGCTTGGGGCTGGTGCATGGGGATGACCCAGAGAGATGTTATGGGGAGGGAGGTGGGAGGGGGGTTCATGTTTGGGAATGCATGTAAGAATTAAAGATTTTAAAATTTTAAAAATAAAAAACTTAAAAAAAAACAACAACAACAAAGTGCAAGCAGCAGAAACATGAAGTTTGACTTCCATGTTTAAATTGTCAAAATAATAGGGAACATGTGGTCCAGAGGAAATCATCCCCCTTAGTTCTCATGGACCTTGAAAAAAGCGTGAGGAAGTTATAATGCCACAGCAAGCACCAAATCATATCATGAACCATATCTGAAAAGCAGCAAACAAATTTTGTTGAAATTATACTGAGTGTACACACAGCCAGCTTTGTGCTTTGAAATCACCTTAATAATGAAGAGAAGAAAAAAACTTGCCAAAATATTGGTTTTCTTATCAGAGAGTAGGAAAAAAAATGCAGTATTTTCTGACCTCAAGCAAATTCTGGATAAATGGCAAAGAATTCAAATTTTGTGGACTCAGAAAGCTTTTTCAGGGAGTATTGTACTAATTTTTCTAAAACATGCAAAAGGTGATGTAGCATGATGGCAATTAAATTCAAAGAGTTCTAAAAAGAGAGATTAAACTTTAAAGAATGCCATGACTCATCCTGTTGATTTTGTTAAAAATCAAACTAAGTGTTTTTCTTGATATGTGGAAAAAAGAGTCAGCATCTGTCACTAGTAAAAAGCATCAGAAAAATAGAATGGGGAGGATTAATGGATCAATATGGTAAGCCTGAAAGTTTAGAAACACTCAGATATTATGTCTGTTCTATAAATCATGTACCACAGAACAAACCACAGGATGTTTGAGGAAAAGCCAGCAGCATCAAATGCAGTAAACAGATACTTCAGTAGTATTTATTGTATGTTGCAAGATTATTAGAAGTCAGGGGGAAAACAACCTGAAATCTAACGGAAATGTTTATACATAGTGGGGTGGTTTCATAATGAGTAAATTAAGATGTCTAGATATTCTGATTCCTTGCATTCTGGTTATCTATTGATTTGCAGCAAACCTCCACAAGACCAAGTGGTTTAAAACAATGAGAATTACTCATTTTGCTCATGAATGAGCAGTTTGAATGGGGCATGGCAAAAACAGCCATTCTCTGCCCTGGGCAACATCAGCTGGTCCAGCTCTTCTGAGGCTGGAAGAGGAAACACTTAGTAGACTCACTCTCACTCATAAGACTGAGGAGTTGGTTCTGGCTCTCAGTGGATGCTGAGCCAGCATATGCCTGGGATCTTCTCCAAATGGGTCACTCCATGGGGTCTCTGAATGGAGCTGTTTGGCCTTCCTCACAGCATAGTTCCCAGGTTCCAAGGGACAAAGGTGAAAGCTTTAAATAACATGGCTTCTGTCTCCATCTATTGATTAGGCAAGTAAGTCACCAAGTCCAGCCCAAAGTTAAGGAGAGGGACTTTAGATTCTACCACTCAGTGGAAGGATTAGCAAAGAATCGGTGGCATTCTTTAATCTGCCACATTGTAAAATATGTTTTTTAAAATAAATTAATTTTATGTGCACAAACCCATGATTAAATAGGTTGACATGTAAGTAGCTGATTTAATCCCATTTGTATAAAAAATGGCATAGAGAGAACCATACATGTATATTTATTTTTGCCTATTTGACAATAAAAAAAGTACAGAAGAATGGGTGATCACACATAGGAGTGAGACGGGAGGAGAATTATTAGCTTTTCTTTTTAAACTTCTGTGCTTTATCTTAAAAATCCAATGTAGTAAAAAAACTATTGATTAGAATTTTTACCAACTCAAGAACTAGATAATTTTTAAAATACTTAATTAAAATAGCAACAAAAGATAAATATTCCTAGTATCTATCTTAAACTCAACAGCAGTGAAGCTTATTTAGAGTACTTTGCATTTAGCAGCAGTTTTGAGGTTCTTAAATCCTGGAAATTTCTTACCACCTTGATACTAGCTTGGTTATTCCTATGGTGGGGCTGGGGGTGATGAAGAGGGCTTATAATATGTAATTCATGAAATTATTATACTTTAAAAAATATATACCTAAACTATGACACAAGTCAACATATTTACAAAACAGAAACAGATGTAGAAAACAAACTTATGGTTACCAAAAGGGGAAGGGGTTGGGGAGGGATAGAGGAGTTTGGGATTAACACACACACACTACTGTATATAAAATAGATAATCAACAAGATCCCACTGTATAGCATGGGGAACTACATTCAATATCCTGTAATAAATTGTAATGAAAATTAATAATTGAATCACTTGGATGTATATCAGAAACTAACAAAACATTGTAAATCAACTAGAAAAAAAATTTAAGTCGATGTATTTCAGATAAGCTTTTTATTGCAATATAACATATGTACAGAAAAGCAGGCAAATCCATTTTAGAGTTAGAAGACTTTCACAAATTGAACATGTCCAGGTAATTGACACACATTTGAAGAAATAAAACATTATCAACACACCAGAAGCTCTCTGGTATCCAATCCTTCTGCCCACCCTACAAAGGTATCCATCACTAATCTACCAGCAAAAAATTAGCCTTACCAATTTTGAACTTAATATAAATGGAGTCAAATAGTATCTATTCTCTGTGTCTGGATTCTTTCAATCAGCACTACATTTGGGAACCTCATCTGTGTAGTTATATATAGCAGTTTATTACTTTTTATGGATTCAAAGTATTCTACCATATAACTTTACCAGAATGTATTTCCTTCCTTGGATATTTGGATTTATTCTAGTGTTTAGTTTTTATGAATAATTTTGCTATTCAGTTCAGTCGCTCAGTTGCGTCCAATGTGACCCCATGAATCGCAGCACGCCAGGCCTCCCTGTCCATTAACATTTGCATAAACTCCTTTTGGTGTACCCATATGGGGTATATATATACCTACACATGTGATTACTTGTTTTCAGGTCTAGCAAATGCTGCCAGAGAGGGGTGTGTGAGAGTTTCCATCAGCACCTCCTAAATACTCAGCCATTTTGGCGGTGGGGGGAGTAGAGACTTTTCACCGTGGCTTTAATTTGCATTTCCCTGATGATTAATATAACTGATCACCTTTCCACATGTTTTTGAGCATTTGGATAGACTTTTTCATGAAGGGCATATTCCAGTCCATTGCCCACTTCTCTAAAATTAGGCTTTCTGTCTTTTACTAACGAACCTATAGAGGTTCTTTAGAAATTTTAGGGTGTTAGATATATATTGCAAAAATCTTACATTCTGACATTTCTACCACATATGTTTTTGCTTTTCTTTTATAGATTTTCAATTCTTGAATTTAGTATATTAAAATTGTCTTAATTTTCTTTGTGGTATCTTTTTAAAGAAATCTTTGCTTTCCTTAATTAAGGTCATGAATAAATCTTCCATGCTATTCTGAGAAGTTTTATGCTTTTGCTTTCACATTTAGATCTAACATCAATTTAGGAGTGTGTGTGTGTGTGTGTGTGTGTGTGCGTTTATGAGACACAAGGGTCAAGATTAATTTTTTCCATGTGTGCTGTGTATGATTATACAATCATCCAAATTTACCGTTATGGTTCTGTTATCTTCTGATCTATTTGCATATCTGCATTCCTTTATCTGTTACAGAATTCTGGCCACCATCCTCTCTAGCCTGTTTCTCCACAATAGCCTTCTCACTGGGCATCTGACCTTCAGCCTCAGATGCTCAGCTGGCCTCGGAGGGATCTTTATAAAAACATAAATCTCATTATTTCACTCTCTTACCGATATTCAGTTGTCTGCTTCCTTTGAGTCTCATAATATAGAAAATATTTTCTGTGGTTCACATGCCATTTGTGGTTTTCCCCTCCTGACCCCCATCTCCATCTCACTGATTCCCCTGCACATTTTATACACAAACATTTCAGAAACACTTTCTGTGTTAGTTTCCTAGGGCTCTGTAACAAACTGCCACAAGTGATGGAGTTTAAGAAACACCAGAAATTTATTGCCTCAAGTCAGGAGGCAAAGTCTGAGATCAAGGGGTTAGCAGGGTTGATTCTTTCTGGAGACTCCAAGGCCGAATCTGGTTCTCCTGTGCATGGTGGTTGCTGGCAGTCCGACTTTCCTGGGCTTGTAGCTGTGCCACTCCAGTCTCTCCTCCATCTCCACATGCCTCCTCCCCCCTGTATGTGTCTGTGGGTCTCCACATCTCCTCGTCCATTTAAGAATATTAGCCATTGGGTTTGCTGGATGACCTCATTTTAACTAGTTACATCTGTAAAGACCTCTATTCAATATAGTCACCTTTTGAGTTTCTGGGTGAACGTGAATTTTGGTGAATACTATTCAAATGGCTACACCTCCTTTTCACCTACTGGATTATGTTCACTCAACCCTCAAGTTATTCGCATTACTGGCTCCCTCTCCACTCCTGTCGGCCTTCAGCTTTTCTTAATCTGCTCATCCTTGAGACTCCTCTTGTTCTACAGTGACTTTACCTGCTTGGATGGATAATCTGTGTCAACTTCACCAAGTCATGAATTATTCAGGTATCTGTCAAACAACATTCTGAGTGTGTCTGTGAGGGTGTTTCTGGGTGAGATTAACATTTGATTTGGTATTCATATACTTGTTCTCTACATGTGTCTTCTTTCTCCTTTGCAAATAATATGATCTTAAACGTTTTTCTAGGTAACACATGTATTATTATACAGGATATTTTCCTCTTTCTGACTTACTGCATTCTGTATGATGGCCTCTTGGTCCTACCGAGGAGGAAAGGGGCGGGGGGCTGGATAAATTCGGAGACTGGGGTTGATGTACATACACCACTACGTATAAAGCAGATAAGCAATGAGAACCTACTGCAGAACACAGGGGACTCTATTTGGTGCTAAATGGGAAGGAAATCCAGAAAAGAGGGTATATAGGTATATATATATGGGCTTCCCAGGTGGTGCTAGCGCTAACACACCGGCCTGCCAATGCAGGAGACGTAAGAGATGCAGCTTCGACCCCTGGGTCAGGGAGACCCCCTGGAGGAGGGCATGGCAACCCACTCCAGTGTTCTTGCCTGGAGAATCCCATGGACAGAGGAGCCTGGCGGCCTACACTCTACGGGGTCGAAAGAGTTGGGCACAGCTGAAGCGACTGAGCTCACATGCATGCATGTGTATGGTTAGTTGACTTTGCTATGCAGTAGAAACTGACACCACAGTTCAAAGCAACTACACTTCAATTTTTAAAAATTACTGTTTTCCTTGATTAATATATTTTCTTGCACAATATAAGTACATAGAAAGCAACTTAAAATAATCAAATCATTCACAATCCTAAAAAAATTTTAAAATTTGACTTGGTAGATTAAGTAAAGCAGATTGCCCGCCCCAGTGTGGGTTCAGTTCAGTTCAGTTGCTCAGTCTGACTCTTTGCGACCCCATGAATCACAGCACACCAGGCCTCCCTGTCCATCACCAACTCCCAGAGTTCACTCAAACTCACGTCCATCAAGTCAGTGATGCCATCCAGCCATCTCATTCTCTGTCGTCCCCTTCTCCTCCTGCCCCGTATCCCTCCCAGCATCAGAGTCTTTTCCAATGAGTCAACTCTTCACATGAGGTGGCCAAAGTACTGGAGCTCCAGCTTCAGCATCATTCCCTCCAAAGAAATCCCAGGGCTGATCTCCTTCAGAATGGACTGGTTGGATCTCCTTGCAGTCCAAGGGACTCTCAGGAGTCTTCTCCAACACCACAGTTCAAAAGCATCAATTCTTTGGCGCTCAGCCTTCTTCACAGTCCAACTCTCACATCCATACATGACCACTGGAAAAACCATAGCCTTGACTAGACGGACCTTTGTTGGCAAAGTAATGTCTCTGCTTTTCAATATGCTATCTAGGTTGGTCATAACTTTTCTTCCAAGGAGTAAGCATCTTTTAATTTCATGAGTAGGCCTCATCTAATCAGTGAAAACCTGAACAGAACAAAAAAGCTGACTCTTCCTCTAGTGAGAGGAAGCTTCTCCTACCTGCTGCTGCTAAGTCGCTTCAGTTGTGTCCAGTTCTGTGCGACCCCATAGACGGCAGCCCACCAGGCTCCCCTGTCCCTGGGATTCTCCAGGCAAGAACACTGGAGTGGGTTGCCATCTCCTTCTGCAGTGCATGAAAATGAAAAGTGAAAGTGAAGTCACTCAGTCATGTCCGACTCTTAGCAACCCCATGGACTGAGGCCCACCAGGCTCCTCCGTCCATGGGATTTTCCAGGCAAGAGGACTGGAGTGGGGGGCCATTGCCTTCTCTGTTCTCCTACCTGACTGCCATGAAATGGGAAATCAGTCTTTTTCCTGCCTTCCGACTTAACAAACATCAGCTCTTAGAACCACACCATTGACCCTCCTGGGGCTCCAGCTTGTCAGTTCCAGACTTCAGACTTCTCAGCCTCCATAATTGTGTGAGCCAGTGTTTTATAATTTAGATAGATAGACTAGATAGATATTTCATGGAAGAAATCTGACTAATACACTTAGAAAAACTTCCCTTACTCTCAAGAGTTGCCTGGGTGTTGTTTCTGAGTGCAAAGCTGCTCAGGGAGAAGTTAACATCCTACACTGTCCTTCTGATTGTGGTCAGTAACCATCACCTAGACTGTAAGTCCCTAGCTGTAGTTAATTTTTTCAGAGTCATATTATAATATTTCATATATAATATATATTATATTATATGCTGAATAAGGCTTCCTTTTCAAGATGACTCACTGAATAGACACTACAGTCCCTCTCCCATCCTACATTTCTAAAAATGAAGAAAAGATAAAAAGTGTTTTATAAAAGTGTGTAAAATGTCATGGTTGCAAGTGCTATTGGTAATAAGGAACAAGGTAATTTTCTGACTAATACTTCTGCTGGAGAAAATTATGAAACCTGGATAAAATATTTTCCTTTAAATCTGCTTGAGACTTCTACCTCTGTGAATGTAATAGGGAAGAACAAATCTCAATCTATAATAAACCTGTTTCTTTTACTTTAACCTTTGTATTGTATTCCATTTGCTTTAAGAATATTGGCTATAACCTGAAATATACAGGATAGTCCAAGACTCCAACCTTTAAGGGTGTGACACTTTTCCATTCATATAGAGATTAAAAAATGTTGCAGAACAGAGAATAACATTGGTCTTGTTGGAGGTTTATAGGAACATCCATGACCTGACTTATGTGGCCAGCTGCAACAATAAAAGATTCCTGCAGTAAGCAGTTTGTAACAACCAACCAGCCCCTCCTCCCCACCTTGCCTTTTAAAATGCTTTGCTGAAACCCTTCTGGGAGTTAGGGATTTTTTAAGAGTATAAACCACACAGCTACTTGCATAGCCCTATAATAAACCTTTCTATGCTCCAAAATTTGATCACATGGACCACAGCCTTGTCTAACTCATTGAAACTACAAGCCATGTCGTGTAGGGCCACCCAAGACAGATGAGCCATCGTGGAGAGTTCTGACAAAATGTGGTCCACTGGAAAGGGAATGGCAAACCACTTCAGTATTCTTGCCTTGAGAACCCAATGAACAATATGAAAAGGCAAAAAGATATGACACTGAAAGATGAACTCCTCAGGTCTGTAGGTGCCCAATATGCTACTGGAAAACAGCAAAGAACTAGCTCCAGAAAGAATGAAGAGGCTGAGCCAAAGCAGAAACAATGCTCAGTCATGGCTGTGTCTGGTGGTGAATGTTAAGTCCCATGCTGTAAAGAACAATATTGCATAAGAACCTGGAATGCTAGATCCAAGAATCAAGGTAAATTGGAAGTGGTCAAACAGGAGCTAGCAAGAGTGACCATCAACATTTTAGGACTAAGTGAAGTAAGGTGGACCAGAATGGGTGAATTTAATTCAGACGATCATTACATCTACTACTGTGGGCAGTAGAATCCCTTAGAACAAATGGAGTAGCCCTCATAGTCAACAGAAGACTCAGAAATGGAGTACTTGGGTGCAATCTCTAAAACAACAGAATGATCTTCGTTCCTTTCCAAGTCAAATCATTCAATATCACCGGAATCCAAGTCTATGCCCAATCACTAACGCCAGAGAAGCTGAAGCTGAACGGTTCTATAAAGATCTACAAGACTCCCAGAATTATCACCAAAAAAAAAAAAAAAAAAAAATGTCAGCAGCAGGCGCCTGAGGCGGGGCGGCCGAGGTGGTGGCGGCCCGCGGTTTCGCTGGAGCGCCGGGCGGCAGAAGATGGCGAGCTCGGCAAGAAGTACTGCATGTACTGCCTGGCCGAGGTGAGCCCGCTGCGCTTCCACTGCACCGAGTGCCAGGACATCGAGCTGTGCCCCTGCCCCGGGTGCTTCTCCGCCGGCGCCGAGATCCGCCACCACCACCACCGCCACTACCGCGGCTACCAGCTGATGGACGGCGGGCGCTTCACGCTCTGGGGGCCCGAGGCAACGGGGGCTGGACCAGCCGCGAGGAGCAGCTGCTGCTGGATGCCACCGAGCAGTTCGGCTTCGGGAACTGGGAGGACATGGCAACTCACGTCGGCGCTTCCCGGACCCCCCAGGAAGTGATGGAGCATTACACATCTTGGTGGCCGAGCAGCAGCAGCTGGACTACGTGCCTCTGCCGGAGGACTACCAGATCCAGTATGACCAGAACGCCAAGACGCTCATCAGCAGGCTCTCCGTCAACTAGGCAACGACGTGGAGATCGAGCTGAAGAGCGCGCACGTGGACATGTCCGTGTGCAAGTTCCGCGAGCGGCAGCGGTGCAAGAACATCGCCCGCGACTACAACCTGGTGCCCGCCTTCCTGGGCAAGGACAAGGAGAAGGAGCGGCGGCGCGGTGCAAGGTCACCAAGGTGAAAGAGCTGCGGCTGAAGCTGCGGCCTGTCTACCAGTTCATGTCGTGCAAGGAGTTCGACGACCTGTTCGAGTACATGCACAAGGAGAAGATGCTGCGCGCCAAGATCCGCAAGCTGCAGCCCTACCGGCGCAAGGCATCACCAAGATGGAGGAGTTGGCAGAGTAGAGGCAGCCCGGCACAAGCGGGAAAAGCGCAAGAACAAGGCGGCGGCGGCGGGGGGCGCCAAGCGCGGCAAGGAGGACGGCCGGAACCGCGAGTTCGCGGACATCGAGCACCTGCCGGGCTTTGAGCTCCTGTCAGACGGCGAGAAGGTGCTGTGCAGCTCGCTGAACCTGAGCCCCAAGCACTTCGTGACCGTGAAGACCATCATCATCAAGGACGACCTGCCGAAGCGCCAGGGCATCCCCTCCAAGAGCCGCCTGCCCAGCTACCTGGATAAAGTCCTCAAGAAGTGGATCCTGAACTTCCTCACCGAGAGCAGGTGGATATCCATAGACGCCTCCTGAAGCCCGCCGCTTGGAACTGACGGAGGGACGGATGGCTGGATGGTGGCCGCGAGAGCCGCACGACAGCGAAGAGGGGGAAAAAAAAACAACTTTGTGAGCCAAAAGGAAACGGGGTGGGCGGGAGTAGGAGAGGGCACACATTTCCGGCTCCACCCCCACCCCGCATTGTTGCTCTTTTTTTTTAAACAAATTGAGTTCTTTTTTTAGGGTATCAGTTCTTTTTCTTATCCTCAGAAGAAGCAATAGCAACAGTCGGATCAAGGAGAAGACAAAACCCGTGTATATTTTAACTGAATCCCTAAACGTAGTACTTTAAGATGATGATTTGCCTTTAAGTGTTGCCTTTAAGTGTTCAGTGTGGGGCATATGATGATGAGATTGGGCAATTTCCTTTTTTTGTTGTTGCTTCCCAGTGGTACAGGACTGTGAGATGGGTGGAGAGGAGCCCTTTCCTGCTGGCCACCAGCTCACCCCGGTGACCTGAGCTCTGCGCGGCTGCCCTCAATGTTGGGCAGGTGGCACTTTAGGCCGAGGGTGCAGGGCCGGACAGAAGAGGCCAGGGGAGGGCGGGATGGGCATCCGTAGGGACTCGCCAGGAGGAATCTGGTGTTGAATGGTTTGGCCAAACTGAGCTTCCCCACGCGGACATGCAGTGGCACTTTGAGGGAGCTCACCGCGGTGTCTTGGGGGGACGCAGGGCCCAGCGCAGACTGGCAGAACGCGGAGCCACCTCCCCTGGGGCTGCTGCTTGCTGCGCTTAGAACTTGGCCGTGCGTTTTACTTGGAAGAGCTCATTTTAAATGAAGTTCACCGAGAGTTGAGAGTTCTGGGTTTTGGGTCAGCCCCTTCTAGGGTTCTCCCCCCAGTGGCAAGCCCCTCTGTCTCTGAGATTGGCCACGTGTCTTGTCTTGTGTGGTGTCAGGCGCTGGGCTAGACGAGAGGGACCCCTGTGGCCTGGAGGCCCCGGCACTGCTTCTCTGGGCTGCCTCCTTGAGCCAGACTCTGGTGTGGCTCTGCCCAGCCCAGTTCAGAGAGGCTATCAGGGGCGCCCCTTCGTGACGGGCACGGTGCCTTCACGTGGGAACCTAAGGATTCGTGTGTCTTCCAGCTGCCTGGGGCTCTCGTGTCCAAGGCCCAGCTGTAGAGTCACTGGAGTGGCCAGACCCCAGTGGTCCAACGGTCGTACTGGGGCGCATCCTGCCTCTCATCCCTCGTAGCTACCAGACTGTTTACCTCCCAGAATGCTTGGGTTTGAAGTTACTTTAAATTGAAGGTATTTGGGAGGGAAAAAAAACACCTCATTTCCAAGGACGGCTCAGTTATGGTGCCTTTTCCTTTCACACCCTCTGTCTGTCCCTTAGGGTGAATTTCCAGCATTAAACACACACGTCAAGTATATTGGGGGCTTCCCTGGTGACTCAGATGGTAAAGAACCCAGCTACAATGCAGGAGACCTGGGTTCAGTCCCTGGGTTGGGACGATCTCCTGGAGAAGGGAATGGCAACCCATTCCGGTATTCTTGCCTTGGAGAACCCCCACAGACAGAGGAGCCTCGGCGGGCCACTGTCCACGGAGTTGCAAAGAGTCGGACACGACTGAGTGCCTGACGCTCAAACACGTCGTCCGTGGCTTTAGTTGTAAACCGCGTAGCATGCTGGCAGAGCAGCACTCCCTGACCGCAAGCCCGGGCCGCCCTCTCTGACCATAAAGCAGCGGCGGTGGTGTCACTCCCGAGCACAGCCTCCCGCCTTCGCCCGAAGGGTAACCGCCGCTGATGAGAGCGCGGACACGGCCTTCATTCGGTCTTCGCCTAGCAGAGGCGGAGACAGTGCTCATCCTTCCAGGGGTTCTCAGTCAGGGTTCCTGGAGCAGCAGCGCAGCGTCCCCAGGGGAACAGGCTGGGCCTTCAGGGACTGGGCCCCCACTAGGCCTCAGACACTCGGGGCGGGGTCTCGCAGGTCACTGGGACTCCGACTGAAGTTTGAGAACTACGGGCTTTAGCCGCTCTGGTGTCACTGATTTTCTACATCAGATTCCTAGTTTGGTGAGGTTTTTTATTTAAGTCTTATTTTTATACAAAATGATCGCCAGACTTTCACTAAGCTTGAGAAGCAAAAGCTCCCTGTAAAATGTGCATGGCCCTGGCCAAGAGCTCTCAAAGGAGATGTTCCGTGCTTAAGCAGGTTGTCAGTGTGTGTATATTTCTTCTCGATGGTATGAAGAATTTATTTAGGCTTGACTGTTTTTAAACACCGTAATGAATGTATTAAGTGAAGTGAAGAAGTGAAGTCGCTCAGTCATGTCTGACTTTTTGCGACCCCATGGACTGTAGCCTACCAGGCTCCTCTGTCCATGGGATTTTCCAGGCAAGAGTACTGGAGTGGGTTGCCATTTCCTTCTCCAGGGGATCTTCCCAACCCAGGGATCGAACCTGGGTCTCCTGCATTGCAAGCAGACGCTTTAGCATCTGAGCCGCCAGGTTTGTTTATATAATGAATGTATAATTTATGTTAAAAGTGTGAACCCTTTGTTACAAGAGAAAAGAAATTTTATGATTGGTTGCCTCTTGCCCCATCAACTCCAGCTATTACTGTCGCATTAGTCCCACCCCTGCTGTTTGCTCAGAGCATTTAAATTTCTGTATTTAATTCTGAATGATTAATGAGTCACCATAATCCCATGAAATTCAGTTCAGTCCAGTTCAGTCACTCAGTCGTGTCTGATTCTTTGCGACCCCATGAATCGCAGCACGCCAGAGCTTCCTGTCCATCACCAACTCCCGGAGTTCACTCAGACTCACGTCTATCGAGTCAGTGATGCCATCTAGCCATCTCATCCTCGGTCGTCCCCCTTTCCTCCTGCCCCCAATCCCTCCCAACTCTTAGCATGAGGTGGCCAAAGTACTGGAGTTGCAGCTTTAGCATCATTCCTTCCAAAGAAATCCCAGGGCTGATCTCCTTCAGAATGGACTGGTTGGATCTTCTTGCAGTCCATGGAGTTAGGTCTTTTCAAAACTGAAACTCTGTCCAGTCACAGAAGATAATCAGCTGTTCAGAATGATGCTTTGGATGGCCAGTATTCTGAGAATGTATTCAGACCAAAAGTCTGCTTACCGCCTTTTTCCCCCCTTTACACATTAAACAGGTTGAGAACCAAAAAAAAAAAAAAAAGAGTCATTTTCATCATAGGAGAATAGAAATGCAAAAGTAGGAAGTCAAGAGATACCTGGAGTAACAGGCAAGTTTGTTCTTAGAGTACAAAGTGAAACACAGCAAAGGGTAACAGAGTTTTGCCAAGAGAACACACTGGTCATAGCAAATACCCTCTTCCAACAACACAAGAGACAACTCTACACATGGACATCACCAGGTGGTCAATACCAAATCAGATTGATTATATTCTTTGCAGGCAAAAATGGAGAAGCTCTATACAGTTAGCAAAAACAAGATTGGGAGCTGACTGTAGCTCAGTTCATGAACTCTCTTATGGCCAAATTCAGACTTAAATTGAATAAAGCAGGGAAAATGACTAGGCCATTCAGGTCTGACCTAAATAAAATACCTTACAGTTATACCGTGGAAGTGACAAATAGATTCAAGGAATTAGATCTGATAGACAGAGTGCCTGAAGAACTATGGACAGAGGTGTGTAACAATGGATAGGAGGCAGTGATCAAGACCACCCCCAAGAAAAAGAAATGCAAAAAGGCAAAATGGTTATCTGAGGATGACTTACAAATAGCTGAGGAAAGAAGAGACACGAAAGGCGAAGGAGAAAAGGAAAGATGTACCCATCTGAATGCAGAGTTCCATAGAATAGCAAGGAGAGATACGAAAGCCTTCCTAAGTGATCAATACAAAGAAATAGAGGAAAGCAATAGAACTGGGAAAGACTAAAGATCTCAAGAAAATTAGAGATACCAAGGGAACGTTTCATGTAAAGATGGGCTCAATAAAGGGCAGAAATGGTATGGACCTAACAGAAGCAGAAGATATTAAGAAGAGGTGGCAAGAATACACAGAAGAACTATATTAAAAGATCTTAATGACCCAGATAACCACGATGGTGTGATCACTCACCTAGAGTCAGACATCTTGGAGGGCGAAGTCAAGTGGGCTTAAGGAGGCATCACTGTGAACAAAGCTAGTGGAGGTGATGGAATCCCAGCTGAGCTATTTCAAATCCTAAAAGATGATGTTGTTAAAGTGCTGCACTCAATATGGCAGCAAATTTGGAAAACAGCAGGGGTCACAGGACTGGAAAAAGTCAGTTTTTATTCCATTCCCAAAGAAAGGCAAGCCCAAGAATGTTCAAATGGCTGTACAATTGCACTCATTTCATACACTAGCCAAATAATGCTCAAAATTTTCCAAACTAGGCTTCAAAAGTATGTGAACTGAGAACTGCCAGATGTTCAAAGGCATACGCACCAGAGATCAAATTGCCAACATCCACTGGATCATAGAATAAGTCAGAGAATTCCAGAAAAACATCTACTACTGTTTCATTGACTACTTTAAACCCTTTACGTGGATCACAACAAACTGGAAAATTCTTAGAGATGGGAATACCAGGCTACCCACTGCCTCCTGAGAAACCTATATGCAGGTCAAGAAGCAATAGTTAGAATCCAATATGGAACAATGGGCTGGTTCAAAATTGGGAAAGGAGTATGTCAAGACTGTATATTGTAACCCTGCTTATTTAACTTATCTGTAGAGTACATCATGTGAAATGCCAGACTAGATGAAGCACAAGCCGGAATCAAGGTTGCCGGGAGAAATATCAGTAACAGATATGCAGATGACACCACCCTTATGGCAGAAAGTGAAGAGGAACTAAAGAGCCTCTTGATGAAAGTGAAAGAGGAGAGTGAAAAAGCAGGCTTAAAACTCAACATTCAAAAAATGAAGATTATGACATCTGGTCCTATCACTTCATTTCAAATAGATGGAGAAACAGTGGAAACAGTGACAGACTTTATTTTCTTGGGCTCGCAAATCACTGCAGATGGTGACTGAAGCCACGAAATTAAAAGATTCTTGCTCTTTGGAAGAAAAGCTATGAAAAACCTAGACAACATATTAAAAAGCAGAGACATTACTTTGCTGACAAAGGTCCATCTAGTCAAGGCTATTATTTTCCAGTAGTCATGTATGGATGTGAGAATTGGATCATAAAGAAGCTGAGCACTGAAGAATTGATGCTTTTGAACTGTGGTGTTGGAGAAGAATCTTGAGAGTCCTGTGGACTGAAAGGAGATCAAACCAGTCATTCCTAAAGGAAATCAACCCTGAATATTTATTGGAAGTGTGGATTCTGAAGCTTAAGCTCCAATACTTTGGCCACCTAATGCAAAGAGCTGACTCATTAGAAAAGACCCTGATGCTGGGAAAGACTGAAGGCAGGAGAAGAAGGGGACAATAGAGGATGAGATGATTGGATGGACATTGGATGGACATGAATTTGAGCACTGTCGGTGTTGGTGATGGACAGGGAAGACTGGCATGCTGCAATCCATGGGGTTGCAAAGTGTCAGATCCAACTGAGCGATTAAACTTACCTCCATCTTTGCATCAACCAATTTTAGCAAGAATCCTGCTAAGGGGCTTAATTAAACCCCTTGATCACCCTTGATGTGTGATGACTCTTAGATGTAATTGGGTTCTGCACCCTCCACTACCCACTAGGTGACATCTAATTAGCCTGGCCTGTCTTCAGCAAAGAATCTTGCCAAGTCAGTTTAGCCAGAATCCCCCTTACCCTTGATGTATCCCTTTATTAATTTTGCATCTATTTACCCCCACCCTGCTTCTTGGTTTAAATTCCCACTTGTCTTTGTGTTTGGAGTTGAGCCCCATGCCTTTCCCCTACTGCACAGCCCCAGCTGCAGTGGTGCTTATACCTGTCACAATAGTGTGTTCATGCTAAGTCACTTCAGTCATGTCTGACTTTGAGACCTTGCAGACTGTAGCCCACCAGGCTCTTCCATGAATGGGACTCTCCAGGCAAGAATACTGGAGTAGGTTGCCATGCCCTCCTCCAGGGGATCTTCCCAAACTAGGGATCATATCTGTGTCTCTTATGTCTTCTGCACTGGCAGGCATGTTCTTTACCACTAACGCCACTTGGGAAGCACAAAGCAGTTGGCACCTCTGCATGAAGTTTGCCTTAACATTTTAATAATTGTCATGAATTTTTATTCCTTAACAAGGGAGACTCTGGAATGGAAATAGTAACTGGAAGGTATCCTTTGAGGAGACATGTGCTGGGCTTTCATGCTCCTGTACCTGGCAGTCCTGAGCTGAGGGCTATTAAGGGGAATGTCCTCTGAATGTAAGAGTGGAATGGGTGCAGGAGCCTGGGGGACATCTTCTGAAGGCATTTGAAAGACTCCTGCTACCAGAGGAGAGGTAGAGAGATGATCACAGGTATCCCCAAGGGATGCAACAGTGACAAGCTGACCTCATCTGTGCTATCTGGATCATGTGAGCTTTTAACCTCTGCTATGCCTGTGTTCAATACCCTCCTTTCTGATCCTATAATAAATCCCTAGGGGGTAGAATTTCTCACCTGATAGTCTCCCAATGTCCATTTATGTCATTGGACCACAGAAAGATGAAGGGGCACAGTGTCCCACTCAACAGATGTCTATCTGCAAAGCCTGGGTTCTCATCTAACACCTCTGACTGTGGCTAACAGAGCTTGCTGTGGTGTTGTCCTTAGGGAGCCCTCCCTGAGTATCTTGCTGAACGTACCAGGGCAGAAAGGTATACAGTGGCATGAGTGAGCCGAAAGTTGTTTTATTATAGAAGTCTAAGAGAAATGAAAGCCCCAAAGCAGACAGTCATCCAAATATCCCCAGGCACACATGTGCTCAGTTGCTTCAGTGGTGTCTGACTCTTTGCAACGCTATGGACTGTGGCCCACCAGGCTCCTCTGTCCATGGGATTCTCCAGGCAAGAATATTGGAATGGATTGCCATTTTCTATCCCCAGATATTATAACATAGGATCCTTTCTTACTGCCAACTTCTATTGCTTCTCTTATAATCTGTTAAGTACTTTCTCTGTGCCAGGACCTGGGCTGAATTCTTGACTGAATTAATACCCACAGAAGCCTGAAAAGTAGAGTATGACCCTCTACTCTAGTGAAAAGCCAAGATCTGCCAGTTGATCAGAGGTTTACTGGCAGTGATTCAGAGGGAGTGCAGGCAGAAGGGGTTCACCATGGCTTAATCCCACACTCCACCGGCCTCCTCGCCCTTTCACCCTCTCTTGCACTGGGGTCTGAAGCTTGTATTTCTCCCTCCTCCTGGAGCCTGTCTTCAGGCTTGGCTCTGCCTTCACTGGAGAAACCTTCCTCAGTTCCAGAGGTGTTTCTGCCTTCTTTAGAATGTCACTGGCACTCCCCACAGTAGTTGTAAGCGCCCCATCTCCCCTACTGGTTACCCCCAATTCAAGGGCAGAGCTCACAGTGTATTCACTTTCTACTCCCCAGGATGCACAGCACAGCCTGGATGGGTTTTAAGTCTGCAGATGCACGTGCTGGATGTTACATGTTCAGTGCTTAGGTATTAAGAGGCAGGCAGTCTGATCCTCCATTTTAAAATCTTGTGCGTGGTTTAGAGCCTTGTGCTGTTGAGAATGTACTGGAGGGCTTAATAAAAACTGGAAGATGGCTTTGATATCCAAAGTTGTGTCATTATTAAAAAGCTTTAAAAATTAGCATTTCCATGGGTAGGATATTTTTCTATCCATATTTTTGTCTCGTCATCAAGCCATCTGCTTGCATAATTTCATTTCAATTCCACAGACACCCACGGGTGGCCCTACTCTGGTATCCAAATCCTGGCTAGTCTTGCCCTAATTCTTCAGGAAACATCAAATGAGAAGCCTGAAGCTCTCCCTCATTTAATCATCATGACCATCTCTAAGATTCACTGTATTGTCTAAAGTGAGATGCCCAGGGACAAGGTGTGACCTGTTGTTAGGAGCTGGCGAGAGCCACCCGGAACCCCGACCACTGCACCACTCTCTGTGGAGCCCACTCACTCTACTCTCCTGGCCTTGCTGGGGCCTCCAGGGCCTCAGCCTCTACCTGCATGTAGGGTCCTAGGCTGCCTTCTTCCCTCACTGGGTTACTGTGACAGAATCTTTGAGCCTTGGAAATTCCTCCTGAAAGTTGCTATGGAAACTCACAGTGGAGGTGTTGGGTAGGATGTGGTGTGAAGCCTCCCGGCTGATGCAGGAAGCCTGGAGCAGGGCGCTGGCAGCTCTGCTTCAAGCAGCCCCAGTGTTTCTCACCCAACATGTGTGTCCCAGCGTGCGGAGGAGGCAGCCACCCTGCTCCTTTTCTGTTTAACTCCAGCGTGAACTTGGGGGAAGCGGAGAGCTCCTGGAGCCCAACCACTATGAGTAAGAACTAGTGGAACTGCAGCCCTAGAAGCCAGATGTCAGGGTGGCAGAGATTAGACCAACAGCCAAAGATGGACAGAGCGCCAACTTCCCACCAGAGTGCCCACAGCATGTGCTCTCTCCCTTGGCAGGATGGTGTGTAGCAGGGAGGAGCTTGCCTCCAGCTGGGTTTTGGATGGTAACCTCCAGCATCTCACATCCCTTCAGAGACCTCTGGTTCTTGACGAGCAGCTATTTGGTTCCACCTGCTCCAAACTCAGTGAAGGCTTGCTGCAGCCAATGGCAGATCACCAGCCAGCTCAGTCTACCGAACTGAACCTTGCACGTGGAGACCACTGGCCTGAGTTCAAAGCCCAGCTCCAGCTCATTCCAGCTGTCTACTCAATCTTCCCTTCTGCCATGGAGTCAGAGTGATGTCCAAGGTGGCGCTGAGGACTCAGGGAGATGACATGCATGGTCGTCAGCCTCATTGTTCAAGAGAGTTTACAGCTCATCCGGCCCAGGAGCTGTGGAGAGCAGGGAAGGCAGAGGTGTCCTCATCAACCACAGCTTCCTGGCAGACTCAGAACCTGCAGTTATGACGCCAGTCTATGAGCACTGCACTGCCAAGGGGGCCCCAGGGTGGGCAGGGCCAGAAGCAGCCAGACGGGTACTCAAGGCACTTGATCCCACATGTTAACAAAGGACCAGATTTTCACAGGGTTGCCTGTGAAATTTTCTCTTTTCACACAGTTCTTAAAATAAATCTTGCTGAAGGGAGGATTTCACAGAGAAGTGACAGATATATCCTGTTCTACATAAGATGACTAATAGCCCACAAATGTTCCCAAGAAGCACAAGCCGGAGAATGTAGGAGACACAAAAGCCCTGGTGACACAGGGGCCTTATGGCCCGTGTGAGGAAGGGGTGGGCCACAGCAGTCTAGCTTTGCCAACAAACAAAAACTACCCTAATCTGAACACATAGTGAATACCCACTGTGTGTGAGCCTTCACTGGGAATAAGACGGGCTTGGAGATAGAAATAAGGGATGGTCCCTTGTTCCTTGGGCATTATAGTGCAATTAGGAGGTTAAGACACAGCTAGTGCAAAGTAGGTGGGAGGGGGGTTCATGTTTGGGAATGCATGTAAGAATTAAAGATTTTAAAATTTAAAAAATAAAAAACTAAAAAAAAAAAAAATAAAAAAATAAAAAAATTAAAAAAAAAAAGATTCAAAAAAAAAAAAAAGACACAGCTAGTGCAAAGTTGGGCAGCCTGGCAAGAAATACTAAAAGAGATACAAAATATGCGCTCCTGAAGACTGAAGGATTGATTTCTCTACTTTGATGGGTGGAGAGGGATATGGAGGTGGGGAAGAGGGAGAAGAGGATAATCTGAAAGGGCTTCAGGGAAGTTGTGGGTTCCTGAGATTGAACAATTCAGTGGTAGTTGTCCTTCAGTGTTCATGGTCTGTTGGCTCCAGGAGCCCTGAAAACACCAAAATCTGGGACTTCTTAGATTACTTATATGAAATGGCACAGGCCATGTATAGAATTGGCCCTCCCTATCCACAGGTCTTGCATCCATGGATGCAAACTAACATTTCAACTCACGGTTGGTTGAATCCACAGATGCTGAACCTGCGGAAGTGGAGGTTCCACTATGTATTTATAAGAATCCAGGAATTATGTAAAGGAAATACAAATCAAGTTTTAAGGAAAAGAAAGCCTGTTTGAACATAATTAAAGAGTGGATAAATGTATAACTGATTCACTTTGCTGTACACCTGAGACTGATACAACATTGTAAATCAACTATACTCCAATAAATTTTTAAAGTAATTAATTTATTTTAATTGGAGGCTAATTACTTTAAAATATTGTGGTGGTTTTTGCCATACATTGACATGAATCCACCATGGGTATACATGTGTCCCCCATCCCGAAACCCCCCCACCTCCCTCCCCATCCCATCCCTCTGGGTTGTCCCAATGCACTGACTTTGAGTGCCCTGTTTCATGCATTGAACTTGGACTGGTCATCTACATTTTTTTTTAAATTAAACTTAAAAAATTTTTTTATTTTTACTTTATTTTGCTTTACAATACTGTATTACTGTATTGGTTTTGCCATACATTGACATGAATCGGCCACGGGTATACATGAGTTCCCAATCCTGAACCCCCCTCCCACCTCCCACTCCATATCACCTCTCTGGATCATCCCCATGCACCAGCCCCAAGCATCCTGTATCCTGTATTAAACATAGACTGGCGATTCGTTTCTTACATGATAGTATACATGTTTCAATGCCATTCTCCCAAATCATCCCACCCTCTCCCTCTCCCACAGAGTCCAAAAGTTCATTCTATACATCTGTGTCTCTTTTGCTCTCTTGCACACAGGGTTATCATTACCATCTTTCTAAATTCCATATATATGTGTTAGTATACTGTATTGGTGTTTTTCTTTCTGGTCATCTACATTTTTTAAAAATATATTGAAAATTGAGGTTAAGAGAGAAATTTGAAAAACAATGTGTTATGGGAGATTATGTAACTATGTTTTCAAGGAATATTTACTTATATCAGATGAAACTGGAGGGGCCCCGAATAGCCTCCTATCTTTGAAAGTGATGCTCAAGGGGGAAATAAGAACTACTGGTAGAAAACAGAAGCCAAGTAGACTTGTGGTCTTTTTGAACATTCAGTGTGTTCCCCCAACTCAGACATAGATGACAGCATAAATGTGCCATTTCCTTTTTCTGTCTTAACTCATTTAAACACATTTACACAAAAATAATGATAATCCTATATTTTTTGTGGAATTTTAACCTATGTGTGTATAATGTCATTGGTAATAGCACAAAGGAGAGGGATAGAAATGGAGCTTTATTGGAAGAAAAAATCTATATTTTACTGGGATTACATTAATATTGATTTGAAATTAGTTTTGATAAATTAAGATACATAATCTCTAATCTCTCTTGTAATCTCTAGAGAACTACTAAGAAAATAACATCTAAAATATAGTAAAAACAGCAATGATAACAAAGGAATTAAAATGGTGAAATAGGAAGTATCTACTTAGTGCTTAAAAAAAGTAAAGAAGCAACAGAGGAAATAAAAAAGTATGAGGCATAAAAATTAATTAGCAAAATGGCATACATAAGTACAATCATATCAATAATTACATTAAATGTAAATGGATTGAACTCTCCAATCATGTCAAATATTTTCAAATTCAATTAAAATAATAAGATCTAAGATACACAGTTTTGATCCAAAGGCATACATAGGTCCAAAGCAAAAGAATAGAGAAAGATATGCCATGTAAACAGTAGCCATAAGAGTGCTGGAGTGGTTGTACTAATATCAGACAGAATGGAACTAAGGCATATCAAAAATTGAGAAACCCACCAGGTTTACCAAATACCTATGGGGGAAAAAATGATGCTAATCTTACACCTTTTCAGAGCACATAAGAAGTTATACGGGCAGACCTTGTTATATTGCACTTCACTTTTGCTGTACTTTGCAAATACTGTGTTTTGTTTTGAAATTGAAGCTTTATCGCACTCCTCCTCTGAGCAAGACTATTAGCACCATTTTCCCCAACAGTATATGTTCACTTGGTATCTCTGTGTCACATTTTGGTAATTCTAGCGATATTTCAAACTTTTTTCATAACTGTATTTGTTATGGGGCTCTGCAATCAGTGATCCTTCCTATTGTAATTGTTTGGGGCTCCATAAGCCACACCCATGTAAGACTGTTGTTGTGTGTTGAATTTAATGTTGTGTGAGTTCTATCTGCTCCACCAACTGGCCACTCCCCATCCCTCTTTTGGTGCCTCCTTATTCCCTGAGACACAGTTTTAAAATTAGGCCAATTAATAACACTTCAATGGCCTCAAAATGTTCAAGGAAAGGAAGAGGTGCATGTTTCACTCTAAATAAAAAACTAGAATTAATTCAGCTTAGTGATGAAGGCATGTCAAAAGCCAAGATAGGCAGAGAATTTCGACTCTTGTGCCAAACAGTTAGCCAAGTTGTGAATGCAGAGGTAACATTACTTAAAAAAATGCTGCTCCAGTAAACACACAAATGATAAGAAAGCCTAACTGCCTTATCACTGATATGGAGAAAGTACTAATGGTCTGGATAGACGATCAAATCAGCCATGACATTCCCTTAAGTCACAGCTTAATCCAGAGCAAGGCCTTGCTGCTAAGTCGCTTCAGTAGTGTCCGACTCTGTGTGACCCCATGGATGGCAGCCCACCAGGCTCCCCCGTCCCTGGGATTCTTCAGGCAAGAACACTGGAGTGGGTTGCCATTTCCTTCTCCAATGCATGAAAAGGAAAAGGGAAAGCTAAGTCACTCAGTTGTGTCCGACTCTTAGCGACCCTATGGACTGCTGCCTACCAGAGCAAGGCCTTGAGTTGAATTGAAGTCACTCAGTCGTGTCTGACTCTTGGCGACCCCATGGGCTGTAGCCTATCAGGCTCCTCCGTCTATGGGATTCTCCAGGCAAGGGTACTGGAGTAGTTTGCCATTTCCTTTTCCAGGGGATCTTCCTGACCCAAGGATCGAACCCAGGTCTCCCACATTCCAGGCAGACGCTTTAACCTCTGAGCCACCAGGGAAGCCCTTAATTGTCTTCAATTCTATGAAACGGGGGTATTGCAACTGGTGATTTGAAGTTGAAGCCATTGTTCATTTTCCATCCTGAAAATCACAGGACCCTTAAGAATTATGCTTAACCTACTCTTATGCTCTCAGTGGAATAGCAAAGCCTAGATGACAGCACATCTGTTTACAACATGGTTTACTGAATATTTTAAGTGCACTACTGAGGTGTTAGAATATAGAATGGATATATGTATATATATACCTGAGTCATTTGATTATATACCTGAAACTAACACAACATTCCAACCAGTCAATCCCAAAGGAAATCAGTCCTGAATATTCATTGGAAGGACTGATGCTGAAGCTGAAAACTCCAATACTTTGGCCACCTGATTTGAAGAATTGACTCATTGGAAAAGACTCTGATGCTGGCAAAGATTGAAGGCAGGAGGAGAAGGGGATGGCAGAGGATGAGATAGCTGGATGGCATCACCGACTCTATGGACATAAGTTTGAGCCAACTCCGGGAGTTGGTGATGGACAGGGAAGCCTGGCGTGCTGCTGTCCACGGAGTCGAAGAGAGTCGGACATGAATGAGCACTGAACTGAACTGATTGAGACCTGTTCCTCAAAAATAAAAAAAAAAAAAGAAAGAAAGAAAGAAAAAGATTCCTTTCAAAACATTGCTGCTCATTGAGAATGTCCCCTAAAACACTGAGAGTGTATCCAAGAGCTCTAATGAAGTTAATGCTGTTTTCATATCTGCTAACACAACATCCATTCTGCTGCCCATAGATCAAGGAGTAATTTTTATTTCAAGTCTTATTAATTAAGAAATATATATATATATATATATATATATATATATATATATATATATATTTAAGACTATAACTGCCATAGAAAATGATTCCTTGTTTAGCTCTGCAAAGTTAATTGAAAAGGTTCTGGAAAAAGTCCCCCCAACCTAGGTGCCATTAGAGGCTTTCTCAGTGGCTCAGTGGTAGAGAATCTGCCTGCAATGCAGGAGATGCGGGTTCAATCCCTAGGTTGGGAAGATCCCCTGGGGGAGGCAATGGCAACCCACTCCAGTATTCTTGCCTGGAGAAGCCCATGGATGGAGGAGCCTGGAGGGCTGCAGTCCACAGAGTCACAAAGAGACAGACATGATGGAAGCAACTGAGCATGCATGCACACACAGATGCCATTAAGCATTTTCGATTCATTAGAAAAGGTCAAAATATCAAGATTAACAGAGGTTTGGAAGAAGTTGATTGCCACCTTCATGGATGACTTTGAAGGGTCCAAGACTTCAGCAGAGGAAGTAAGCACGCATGTAGTAGAAAGTATAAGAGAACTAGAAGTGGAGCCTGAAGATGTAACTGAACGGCTGCAACCTCATGACGAAACTTCAACAATTGAGGAGCTGCTTCGTATGGATAATCAGAGAAAGTAGTTTCCTGAGATAGAATCTGCTCCTAGTGAAGAAGCTGTGAAGACTGATGAAATGATACAAAGGAGTTAGAGTATTGCATACCCTTAGTTGATAAAGCAGTGACTGAGTTTGAAAGGATTGACTCCAATTTTCAAAACCCTACTGTGGGTAAAATGCTATCAGATAGCATTGCATATTACAGAGAAATTATTCATGAAAAGAAGAGTCAATTAATGAGGCAAACATCAATGTTGTCTTAAGTAATTGGTGACTAACAATATTGTGTTAGTTTCAGGTATACAGCAAAGTGATTCAGTTATATATATATATATATATATATATATACACCTTTAAAATTTTATATATAGAGAGAATTATATAATTTTAATATATATATTCCTTTCAATTTTTTCTCATTTAAGTTATTACAGAATATTGAGTAGAGTTCCCTGTGCTATATAGTAGGTCCTCATTGATAATCTATTTTACAGATAGTAGTATGTACATGTTAATCCCAAGTGCCTAATTTATCCCTTCTCCACCCCTTCCCCCTTGTAACCATGTTTGTTCTCTAAGCCTGTGAGTCTATTTCTGTTTTCGTGTGTAAGTTCATTCGTATTATTTTTTTTAGATTCTGCATATAAGCAATATCATATGATATTTGTCTTTGACTGACTTACATCACTTGGGATGATAATCTCCAGGTTTATCCATGTTCCTGCAAATGGCATTATTTCATTCTGAGTAATATTCCATTGTAAATATGTACTACTTCTGCTTTGTCTATTCATCTGTCAATGGACAGTTGTCAATTCAAATGTCAATGGACATTTAGGTTACTTCCATGCCTTGGCTATTGTAAACAATGCCCCAGTGAACACTGAGTTGTATATATTCTTTTGAACCATGTTGTTCTCTGGATATATGCCCAGGAGTGGGATTGCTGGATCATATGGTAGCTCTATTTTTATTAGGTTGGTGCAAACATAATTATGGGTTCAGACCATGAATTTTAAATCATTATAACTAGGCTCAAACATATCTTTATTAATCAAAAGAGGAACCATTACCATCAACACATTTTTGCCAATGAAAACTACGTTTGCTTATTCCCATAGCGTAAAAATTTGTGCTTTGGGATTCGACCAACTATTGGAAAAGCATTTTCTGCATCCTGCTGGCTGTGGAAGAGTTTGTCTTGAATAAAGTTGTCAAGATGCTTGAAGAAGTGGTAGTCAGCTGGTGAGAGGTCAGGTGAATATGGCAGATGAGGTAAAACTTCATAGCCCAATTTATTCAACGTTTGAAGCACTGGTTGCACAACATGTGGTTGAGCATCGTCATGGAGAAGAATTGGGTCCTTTTTGTTGACTGGTTCTGGCTGAAGGCATTGTAGTTTTTGGTGCATCTCATCAATTTGCTAAGTATACTTCTTAGATGTAACGGATTCACCAAGACACAGAAAGCTATAGTGGATCAGACTGGCCACAGACCACCAAGCAGGGACCATGAGCTATTTTTGGTGCAAGTTTGGCTTTGGAAAGTGCTTTGGAGCTTCTTCTCAGTTCAGCAACTGAGCTATTCATCACTGGTTGTTCTGTACAATCCACTTTTCTCACACATCACGGTCCAATTGAGAAATGGTTTGTTGTTGTTATATAGAATAAGGGAAGACAACACTTCAAAATGACATTTTAAAAATTTCTGGTCAACTCATGAGGCACCCACTTATTGAGCTTTTTTCCTTTCCAATTTTTTTCAAATGCCAAACAATTGTAGAGTGGTAGACATTGAGTTCTTGGGCAACTTCTCCTGTAGTTGTAAGAGGAGAAGCTTCAGTGATGACTGTCAGTTATTGTTGTCAACCTCCACTGGTTGGTCACTGTGCTCCTCATCTTCAGGGCTCTTGTCTCCTTTGCAAAGCTTCTTGAACCACCACTGCACCATATGTTCATTAGCAGTTCCGGAGCCAAATGTGTTGTTGATATTGTGAGTTTTCTTTGCTGCTCTATGTCCAATTTTGAACTCAAGAGAATCCCATGAATTTGCTTTTTGTCTAACATCATTTCCATAGTCTAAAATAAACATAAAAATAAACAGCAAATAATGTCATTAGCAATATATATATATATACACGCACATATGTGTGTGTGTGTGTATATATATATATATAAAGTGAGAAATGCACATTAAAATGATGTATCACATAACAACATTTATTTAGAATGTATTCCAAAATCAAACAGCAAATTTCAACAATGCAAAAATCACAGTTACTTTTGCACCAACCTAACAGATCCTTAAGGAACCTCCATACTGTTCTCCACAGTGGCTGTACCAATTTACATTCTTACCCACAGTACAGGAAGGGAAGTTTCCCTTTTCTCCACACCCTCTCCAGCATTTATTGTTTGTAGATTTTTTTGATCATGGCCATTCTAGCTGGTGTAATGTGATATCTCATTGTAGTTTTGATTTGCATTTCTCTAATAATTAGTGATGTTATGCATTTTTTCATGTGCCTATTGGCCATCTGCATGTCTCTTTGGAAAAATGTCTATTTACAACTTCTGCCACTTTTTTTTTGACTGGATTGTTTGTTTGTTTCTTGATATTGAGGCACATGAGCTGTTGGCAAAGTATGGAGAATAATCCCTCAACAATTACATCATTCGCAAATATTTTCTCTCATTCTATGGGTGTCTTTCATTTTGTTTCCTTGCTGTGCAAAAGCTTTTGAGTTTAACAGAAATCAACTGCATTTCTATACATCAATAAGAAAAGATCAGAAGGAGAAATTAAAGAAACAATCCCATTTACCACACATCAAAAATAATAATATACCTAGGAATAAACCTACCTAATAAGACAAAAGACCTGTACTCTGAAAACTATAACACTCTGATGAAAACACTGAAGGTGATACAAACAAATGGAAAGATCTACCACGTTCTTATGTTGGAAGAATCAATATTGTCAGAATGACTATCCTACCCAAGGCAACTTACAGATTTAATGTAATACCTATCAAATTACCCATGACATTTTTGCAGAACTGGAACAAAAAAAATCATAAAATTTGAATGGAAATACAAAAGTCCCCAAAGAGCAAAAGAAATCTTGAGAAACAAAAATGGAGCTGAAGGAATCAGATTCCCTGACTTCAAACTATACCACAAAACTACACCACAAAACTACAGTCATCAACATAGCATGGTGCTGGCACAGAAATAGAGAGCAAAGGAGCAGGATAGAAAGCCCAGAAATAAACCCACACACCTATGATAAAAGAGGCAAGACAATACAATGGAAGGAAGACAGTCTCTTCAATCGTGCTGGGAAAACTGGACAGTTACATGTAAAAAAAGAAATTAGAACATTCTTTAACACCATACCCCAAAATATACTCAAAGTGGATTAAAGACCTAAATGTAAGACAATATACTATAAAACTTTTAGAAGAGAGCAGGCAGAACACTCTTCATAGCAATATCTTTTTTGAGTCATCTTCTAGAGTAATGGAAATAAAAACAAAAATAAACAAATATTTTATATGCATTGGGAAACCAATTCATGTGACTCCCTCTATTGCAATGTTCTGACACCAAATCCACAATCTCCAAGTTATGCATGTAATGAATTTCTTTAACTCATCAGAGAACTGAGGTCTCAGGCTAAGTAACCAAATTGAAATCTACAAAGACATAGGCAAACTATAGAGAAATAGAGGGAAAAAATAGAAGGGAAAGACTAGAGATCTCATTAAGGAAACTGGAGATATCAAGAGAACATTTTATGAGAAGATGCGCACCATAAACAAAAGAAAAGACAAGGACCTAACAGAAGAAGAGAATAAGAAGTTGTGGCAAGAATACACAGAAGAGCTATATAAGAAGGGTCTTAATGATCTGGATAACCACAATAATGTGGTCACTCACCTAGAGCCAGACATCCTGCAGTGTGAGGTCAAGTGGGCCTCAGGAAGCATTACTATGAACAAAGCAAGCGGAGGTGATGAAATTCCAGCTGAGCTATTTCAAATCCTACAAGATGATGCTGTTAAAGTGCTGCACTCAATATGCCAGCAAATTTGGAAAACTCAGCAGTGGCCACAGGACTGAAAGTCAGTTTTCACTCCCATCACAAAGAAAAGCAATGCCAAAGAATGTTCAAACTACTGTACAGTTGTGCTCATTTCACATGCTAACAAGCTAATACTCAAAATTCTTCAAGCCAGGCTTCAATAGTACATGAACCAAGAACTTCCAGATGTAAAAGCTGGGTGTATAAAGGCAGAGGAACCAAAGATCAAACTGTCAACATATGTAGGATCATAGAAAAAGCAAGGGAATTCCAAAAAACATCTACTTCTGTTTCATTGACTACACTAAAGCCTTGATTGTGGGGATCACAACAAACTGTTGAGATGGGACTATCAGACCACCTTACCTGTCTCTTGAGAAACCTGTATACAGGATAAGAAGCAATAATTAGAACCAGACATGGAACAATGGATTGTCATTTCAAAATTGGAAAAGGAGTATGTCAAGGCTGTATGCTGTTACCCTACTTATTTAACTTATATGCAGAGTACATCATGCAAAATGCTGGGATGAATGAGTCACAAACTTGAATCAAGATTGCCAGAAGAAATATCAACAATCTCAGATATGCAGAAGATACCACTCTAATGGTAGTAAGCAAAGAGGATGTAAAGAGCCTCTTGATGAGGGTGAAAGAGGAGAGTGAAAAAGTTGGCTTGAAACTCAACATTCAAAAAACTAAGATCATGGCATTCAGATCCATCATTTCATGGCCAATAAATGGGGGGGAAATGGTTTTCTTGGTCTCCAAAATCACGGCAGACAGTGGACTTCAGTCACAAAATGAAAAGATACTTATTCCTTGGAAGTAAAGGTATGACAAACCTGGGCAGCATATTAAAAAGCAGAGACATCACTTTGCCAAAAAAGTTCTGTATGGTCAAAGCTATGGCTTTTCCAGCAGTCATGTATGGATGTAAGAGTTGGACCATAAAGAAGGCTGAGTACTGAACAAGTGATGGTTTTGAATTGTCATGCTGAAGAAAACTCTTGAGAGTTCCTTGGACAGCAAGGAGATCAAACCAGTCAATCCTAAAGGAAATCAACCTTGATATTCATTGGAAGGACTGATGCTGAAACTGAAGCTCTAATACTTTGGCCATCAAATGCAAAAAGCCAACTCACTGGAAAAGATCCTGATGCTGGGAAAGATTGAGGGCATGAGGAGAAGGAGGCAACAGAGGTTGTATGGCATCACTGACTCAATGGACATAAATTTGAGCAAACTCTGGGAGATGGTGAAGGACAGGGAAGCCTGGCATGCTGCAATCCATGGGGTCACAAAGAATTGGACATGACTTAGTGGCTGAACAACAACAACAAATATAGAGAAAAGCAAGATGCAGGCATTTATTTACTGGAGCAGACAAGAGCAAACACCATAAAAGCTAGTAAAAGCTGACTGTAGGAGTGTGAAGTCTCTAAGGGTGGCAGACATAGAGCAATTGACACCCTCCTTCACGTTCCCTCTAGGAATCCTACCAGGTATTCATGGGGAAGACTAGGAAGGATCTTGAGAAAGCTTTCCTTCTAGTACCTGCCAGAGGATGGAGAGCAGTCACTGAAAAAAACTCCACCCAGAACATATCTCCTCCATCTCCTAGAGGATACAGAAGCCAGAATCTAAAGGGGGAAAAGGAAGCACTAGTGAAAACCTGAAAACCTGGGCTTTCTTGGTGGCTCAGTTAGTAAAGAATCTGCCTACAATGCAGAAGATCACCTGAAATGCAGGAGACCCAGGTTTGATCCCTGGGTTGTGAAGATCCCTTGGACAAGGAAATGACAATCCAGTCCAGTATTCTTGCCTGAGAAATCCCATGGACAGAGGAGCCTGGCAGCCTATAGAACATAGATTCACAAGAATCGGACACGACCTAGCAATTAAACCAACACCACCAGTGAAAAACCACTGGAGATGACAAAACAGGAAAATGAAGCTCTACCTTGAGGGAGTAGCAGAAATTTACTAGAAATAGCCTTGAAAATGGATGATCATTCCCAAGAGCCAGGTTCACAGTGCCTGTCTAAAACTGAGGATAGGGCAATAGATATTACCATAACCAAAAAAAAAAAAAAAGGTAAAAACCAGCCAAATGGTAAAGAATCTGCCTGCAATGTGGGAGACCTGGGTTCAGTCCCTGGGTTGAGATGATCCCCTGGAGAAGGGCATGGCAACCCACTCCAGTATTCCTTCCTGGAGAATTCCATGGACAGATGAGCCTGGTGGACTACAGTCCATGGTGTCGCAAAGAGTCAGACACGACTGACCTGCTAGCACTTTCACTTATATCCACAAAACTAGAACAGAGTTTTAAAGAGCTGTGGGACAATGTCAATCCACATATTATTGGAATCTCAGAAGGAGACAAAGGACAGAAAAAAGAAGGAGAAATAAACACTAGGAGTTTTCAAACATAGTGACAGACTCCAAACCAGTGGCCCAAAAAGCTTAGAAAATACCAAGGAGAATTAATATGAAAGAAAGGGAGGAAGAGAGGGAGGGAGGAACAAGAAAAGAAAGAAAAAAGTGAAGCATACCATATTCAAAGCACTGACAGCTAAAGAGAAAATCATGACGGCAACCAAAGAGAAAATAAATGTTATCTGTAGCAGAGGTCGCCAACCCCAGGCCATGGACCATTACTGGTCCTTGCCCTGTTAGGAATAGGAATGCACAGCAGGAGATGAGCAGTGGGCGATCAAGCAAACTTCATCTGTATTTACAGTCACTCCCCATCACTCACATTACAGCCTGATCTCTGTGGCAGTATTCAATTCTCAGAGGAGAGAGAACCCTACTAGGAACTGTGAAGCCAGGGATTTAGGCTGCATACTTCTTACAAAAGTCCTCTGGAAACCATTCTGCCCATCCCATCCCTGTCTGTGGAAAAATTGTCTTCCACCAAACTGGTCCCTGGTGCCAAAAACATTGGGGACCACTGATCTGTAGAGGGAAAAGTGTAAGAATTACAGCAAATTTATCATCAGAAATCACAAAAATGAAAAGATAAAGAGTTTCATCAGTAATGTGATGAAAGAAAAAGAACGGTCAGCCCCCAAATTCTTACTCAGTGGAAATATTCTTAAAAATTGAAAATGAAATAAAGACTTTCTCATAAAAACAGAGAACAAAAACACTGCTATCACATTAGCCCTACTCTACAAGAAATGTTAAAGGAAGTTTTTCAGGCAGAAGAAATTAGATATAGTCAAAAACATGGATTTACACAAAGCAATGAAAAGATCAGGAGTGAAATAAATGACGACAAAATAGAATACTTTTTCTTAGTTCAAATGTGTTATAACTGGTTTTTAAAACAAAAATAATAATAAAAATATTGTGTGATTATAGTAAATGTAAAATTGAAATATATGACAAAGGCATCAGAGGTAGGAATTGGGAATGTGTTGTTACAAGGTTTTTTATACTATATGTGAAGCAATATAATATTATTTAAAGGTAGACAACATTATTTTCAAATGTATGTGGTAAATCAAATTAATGTTTAAGAAATATTTAAATAATAAGTCAATAAAAAGATGAAACAGAGTCACAAGCAAAAGTTCATTTAAGCCAAAAGAAGGCAGCAAAATATGAAGTAAACAAAAATGAAACAAACAGAAAACTGCTAGCAAGATGGGACAATTTAATCTAACTCTATGAGTAATCATTTTTAATATGGATGTTCTACAGAAGTCAATAACATGACCAAAACTGTCAGAATGGATAAAGAAGTAGGACTCACTCATCTGTCACCATGAACACCCTTTACCTGTCTCACCCTCCCCCTCTGATTACTACTATATACAGACATCAAAATATAATGCTGTGTGCATGAAACATATAATGTTATAACCCAGTGTTTCCTCAATTAAATTTTGAAATACATAAAATTTAAAATCCACCTGTAGGATGTCTACAAGAAACCTACTTTAGAAACAGAAATATATGTTAAAGTCGAAGGACAGATAATACATGCATATACATGTACTCACAAATCAAAAGAAAACCAGAGTATCTGTATTAATTTCCAAAAAAAGTAAATTTCAGAACAAGAATTATTATCAAGGATAAAGAGGGCTAATGTATAATTATAAAGGGGTCAATTGTATAAGAAGTCATAAAAATCTTAAGTGTTTATGCACTATCAACAGAGTTTCAAAATGAATGGGCAAAGAATCATAGATCTGAAAGTACAATAGAGACAAATCCAGAACCATATATGGAGTCTTCATCACTCAGCTTTCAATAATGTGCAGAACATGTAGGCAAAAAATATCAGTAAGAGTGTATGTACCTGAATGCCATCAACTTACTTGACCTGACATTTCTAGAACACTTCACCCAACATCAGCAGAACAGACATTACTCTCACGTGCACATGGAAACATATACCAAGTCAGACAATCATTCTGAGCCCCAGAAAATAACCTTAACATACACAAAAGAACAGAAATCATGCATAGTTGCTCTGATACCATAATGAAATTAAACTAAGACTCAATAGCAAAAAGACAGCTGGAAAATCTCAAAATATTTGGAAATTAAAAACACACTTCTAAGCAAAACAAGTGCCTCAAGAAGGAAAATCTCGAGAGAAACTAAAACATTTTAAATTAAAGAAAAATGATCAAAATTGGCGAGATACAGCAAAGCAGGGCTTAGAGGGAATTTATAACATTAAGCATTTATATCTGAAAAGAAGAAAGGTCTGAGATCAGTAATGGAAGCTTCCATCTTAAGAAACAGGAGAAAGAAGAAACCCAAGACAAATAGAATAGAAATAATAGATGAAGCAAATATGAAAAAAATTGAAGATCAATGAAACACAAAGCTAGCTCTTTGAAAGATCAGTGAAGTTGATAATATTCTAGACAAACTGACCAAGGAATAAAAAGGAGAAGAAACAAATTACCAATATCAGGAACGAAAGACTTTAATGCTGATTCCACAGGCATTAAGAGGCTGACCTAAGAACACTACAAATAACTCTATACCCACACATTTGACAACTTAGATAAAGTGGAGCAATTACTAAAAGACACAAACTACCAAAACTCACCCAGGCAGCAGATAAACTAAATAATCCCACATCTATTAAAGGAAATGAACTCCTAATTAATCACTGTAAAAGAATTTTTTTTTTCTCTAATGAAGAAAAGCTAATTTCCAAAGTTCCCACTGGTAAATTTTACTGAACATTTAAAGGCAGAAATATTTATTTCACACAATATCTTCCAGGAAATAGAAGAGGAAGAAACACTTGCCCACTCTTACCAAGAGACCAACGCTACCCTGATATGTCTCATGATCACAGACACAAAATCCTCAACAAAATATTTAAAAATCAAAGCTAGTAGGCAATATAAAGATATAAGACATCACCATGAAGTGAGGCTCATCCCAGGAATGTAAGCTTGGTTCAACATTCAAAAACTAATCAATATAATGTGCAATATTAATAGACAACAAAGAAGAAAGCATATGACTCCAGTGCAGAAACAAATTCTAAGCCCCTCCTATCCAAATGGCATTAATTCTGGGCTGACTTCCATGGGCCCAGTAAATTGAGCCTTTGTCCTCTTGAAGACCTGAGGTCTTCCCAGCAGCAACTATTCCTGACAAATAAAGAAGAAAAAAAACATGGCTATGTAATGATCTGATTTATTTCTTACACTCACCAGACTCAAGCCATAGGCAAGGCAAGAAAACAGCATGCCAGGGGCTCCTCTGAGCCTGCATTTACCCATATCTCCAATCATCCTTTGTTTGCATCAGAGCGGCCCCTCAAATTCCTTCCCAGGTTGGAGTTTCCTGGCTCTGAGTTGCTCTGCTTCTATTTGAGTTTCTCATCTGCACCTGGTCTTTCACGTTTTCCATGTGTTAAGAGCACAAGAAAGGAGCCAGGACCAGGGAAGCTGAGAGGAAAAGGCAGGACTCGGTCCCTAGTGGACCAAATGCTGTTCGGCAAAAGCTGCCACCTGGATTTCACAGGCTTCCCTGGTGGCTCAGAGGGTAAAGCATCTGCCTGCAATGCAGGAGACCCGGGTTCAATCCCTAGGTCAGGAAGATTCCCCTAGAGAAGGAAATGGCAACCCACTCCAGTATCCTTGCCTGGAAAATCCCATGGACAGAGAAGCCTGGTAGGCTGTAGTCCGTGGGGTCGCAAAGAGTCGGACACGACTGAGTGACTTCACTTTCACTTTCCTTCACTTGTATGCTCAGGCACAAGGATGTTACCTATTTGCGTCTTCCTCTGTGCGACTTCACTTTCACTTTTCACTTTCATGCATTGGAGAAGGAAATGGCAACCCACTCCAGTGTTCTTGCCTGGAGAATCCCAGGAACGGGGGAGCCTGGTGGATTGCTGTCTGTGGGGTCTCACAGAGTCGGACACGACTGAAGCGACTTAGCAGCAGCAGCAGCTCCTGCTAGTGAAATCGCTCAGTCGTGTCCGACTTTGTGCGACCCCATGGACTGTAGCTTATTGGGCTCCTCTGTCCATGGGATTTTCCAGGCAAGAGTACTGGAATGGGTTGCTATTTCCTTCACCACAGGATCTTCCCAACCCAGGGATCAAACCCGGATATCCCACATTGTAGGCAGATGCTTTACCATCTGAGCCAGCTGGGAAGTCTTTTCCTCTCCTTAATTTATTGAAATTACTCACTTCACACATTCATTCTCAATCTTTTCCAAAAGCCCTTTGTGTCAAGGAATGAATCATCCCTGATTTTTTTTTTTTATTATTTTTAAAATGTATTTCATTGAAGTATATTTGATTTACAATTTAGTGTTAGTTTCCGCTGTACAGCAAAGTGATTCAGTTATGTATATATATAATAGCTTGCATCTGCTAATCCCAACTCCCAGTCCATCCCTCCCCCACTGTCCCTCCCCCTAGGCAACCACAAGTCTGTTCTCTCTGTCTGCGAATCTGTTTCGTAGACAAGTTCATTTGTGTCATATTTTTGATTCCACATATTAATGATATGATATTTGTCATTCTCTGATTTACTTCTCTTAGTATAATAATCTCCATGTCCATCCATATTGCTGCAAATGGCATTATTTCATTCTTTATTGTGGCTGAGTAATAAATATTTCAATGTGTGTTTGTACATATATATTATATCTTCTTTATCCATTCAACTGTCAAAAAGATCCCTGCACCCCTGTGTTCTTAGCAGCACTATTTACAAGAACCCAGATGTGGAAATAACTTAAATGTCTATCAGCAGATGAATCATCCCCTTTTGATGAATAAAGTCAAGACTGTGACCCTCCTGAGGCACCAGGAAAGGCCGAGAGGCCACATGCATGCAGAGGAGATGGTGAGTCTCTCCTTTCCGATGGTTTTGCTCTCTGAATAGGCTGACAGTTTCCTGAATTCTCCGGTCCCAGCTGCCCTTTCGGGAACTTCTCTTCCCTCAGTCTCTCTCTCCCAACTCACCCTATACTCTGAGCAGCAGGATAGAAACAGGCTGCACTCTCCACCCTTGACTTGGAGCTTTCCTCAGCCGAAGGACCAAGTTTGTCATAACGAATTCTACTTCCTCCTCTCCCACCTTCCGGTGGCATTTCTTTACTTTCTTCTGAGCGCTCAAGGGTGACATTCTCCAAGACCAATCTGGGAGCTGAACCAGCAGTGGCCTTTAAGTCTCTGTCTCTACAAATAGTTTTTTTCTGGTGACGGGCGTTCTCCTAGGGAATGTAGGATTTTTCCACATTGCTCCTCACTTCCTCTGAGTTCTCACTGCAAGAGTCTTTCACACCTGTTATCTCTAATAACAATCTGTTCAAGCCAGTCTAGGCTTTTATCATCATGTTGGTCAAGACTCTTCCAGATTTGGGCCACTGCCTAATTCCAAAGCCACTGTCACATTTGTGGGTATTTTAAAAGCAGCATCCCACTTCCAGATACTGAAATCTGAATTTTTTCTGTTGCCACATTGTCAGAGGTATACCACCAGGTGTGTGTCAGGGAAAGGTGGGGGTGGGGACCCAAAATCCTGCCTATTGCACAGTCACTCCTACTGGGACCCAAGCCAGAGTTTTGCATGCCCAGATATAGTCACTCAAAACCTAATATCTCAGGGCTTCCCTGGTGGCTCAGGGGTAAAGAATCCGCCTGCCAGTGCAGAAGACATGGGTTTGATCTCTGGTCCAAGAAAATCCCACATGCTATGGAGCAACTAAGCCAGTACACCACAATTACTGAGCTTGGGCTCTAAAGCCCAGAAGTCACAGAAGCCCTCACATCTTAGAGCCCGTGCTCCGAGCAAGAGAAGCCACCGCAATGAGAAGCCCGACGTACTGCAACTAGAGAAAAGCCCATGAAACCACAAAGACCCAGCACAGCCACAAAATAAATAAATACATAAAATCATTAAATATAAAAGCCTAATCCCAGACTACAGAGCAAGGAGAAAGCGGTGCTGCCCCCTCCTATCTGGCAGGGAAGGGAAATCCACTGAAGTCTGCCAGTCCTGGAGGAGCCTGCAGAGACAGAGTCTGTACTAGACTTAGCAGTTCTCAAACTGGGACCTAGAGGAAAGGTGGATTATCTCAGAAAGGGCAAGTTACACTGGCTATGTATCTTCACTCCAAAGGAAGACTTGAGGTGGTGAAAAAATAAATCACTACCTGCTTCCCACTTCCCTTCACCGCTCCCTCCACAACCCACGTGAGGGATTGCACGCACGCGTGCGTGCGTGCACACACACACACACACACACATCCCTCTGTGAACGACTGCATTTACAGGAATTTTTACACTTCAGGTGGGTCTATTAGTTTCCAATAAACATACTTGGCATCTATTTCTGGATCTCATCACGCTAATGAAAGGATTGCCGGAATCTTCACAGCCAATTACTGTGCAAAGAGAAATGCACATATTTATTCCTTCTTGATAGCGATGATTAAGAGGGAGTTCATTTCTCCAGAGTCTAGCAGATGTTTAAAATCTAAATGAACTGATTGCAATGAAGAACACCCTTTTCCCAGCCCGAACTGAGGATAATGCCACTCAGGACAGTACCATCTTGTCCCACTCCATTAGCATGAAATCTCTCTTCTGTTCCTCCTCTTCTCACTGTGAGAATAAGTTGAAGTCCCCTGTCCTGACTGGGACCTTCTTGGCAAATCTCCTCTCTCTGCTGGATTTCTTGATGATTTTTTTCCCCCACTGCAGTTCCATTCGGCTGCATTGGGTAATTATTCCTCTACAGCAGAAGAAATATATTCACACAGAAAAGATTGCTCTAAATAAACCTACTTTTGAAATTCTCCCCTGGGAGGCAAATTTTATGCAGTAAGGCGTCGTTATGGAAATACACATTGTTAACCTTATCTTCATTGAAGACTGTTTGACAGCTCTTAATGCACTTAGCACCAAAAAGGCCTCCTTTTTGTACAGGGAAGTAGCTGCCTTGCCTGCCATGTGCTGTGTTGTGGCCAGGTGATCAGTGTACTGGACCAGGTGAGCATGGGAGAGTCAAATGGCAGAGTCCCCATATGCAGGTATCAAATTTTAAATTCCATTTTAAGTGGAAATATAAACCAGACTCACACCCATTTTGAGAATACAGGATTTAAGCCTTTCTCCATGGCTTGATGAGAAGCGTGGCCATCACAGATCCTGGAGGGTCCAGCAGCCTTGTGGCATGTCAAGCTCTTGTTTGCCCTACTCTGGACACCTGATGTCATCCATCTGGTCGAGTTGCTCTGACTCTGGCCTCTTTGTGCTCAGGTTCTGTACTCCTCCAGAAAACGCTAAAAGAGAAATACAACAGAAAAGTCATAAAACGTTTAGTGCTGCATTAATGTGTGATACCATGCAGCCAAAACATGGCACAGTATTTTGGCTACGGGAGGTGGTGCTGGAGGGGCTTGTTTTCTTTCTCATCTTTCAGCAAAACATAGCAAACCATGGACTCTGCAATCAGCTCCACCAATAAAGAGAACACAATAGGGGAATATGGTTGACAGGTAACTGATGAATATTACTTTTTCCCTCTTTTGCTTTCTGACTATATTATAAACTATTTTATGAGCCAAATATAAAATCTCTATTTTGAATGCCTACAAATATAAATGTATATATTAAATAGTAGTTATTTAAATGTAATATTATTATTTCCTAATTTCAACACCAAATAGTAAACAAACCGACTACATTCAACTACATAATTCTAACATGAGTGAAAAGTTCTAGTTTCTTCCTGCTTAGACCCACGGAATTGTCTGGCCCTTTCTTCAAGCTAGCACTAGGAGTGGCCGCAAGGGAAGCAGAGGCATCTTGGAAGATGCGTAAATCTGAAGGGCTGCAAATGTCTGGTTCCAGCATGGGAACTGGAATGTCAGTGTTGGAAACAGCACATGAATCAGCCCTGTCTGTGCCTGCTCAAAGCGGACCTCAACCAAAGCTGTTGATTTTATTACTAACAGAGTTAATTCAATAAAATTGTATGACTTTATTACCCCCCAGGGGAACTTCCTGGCCCAGGAATCGAACCCACGTCTCTTACATCCTGCATTGGAAGGTGGGTTCTTCACCACTAGCACCACCTGGGAAGCCCTCATTTTATTACTAATAGAATTAATTCAATAAAATAGTATGATTTAATTTTTTCAGAGATCTCCATGTGACAGTCTTCTGAGCTGAGCCCTATTTTATCTATTCCTATTCTGTGTTGTGAATTAACTGATCTCACTGATGGCAAGGGGACATCTGGTATCTTCTGTTGAAACTTCCTCAGGGAAGAGGAAGGTCAGGCTTGTAAGCACTTGCTGTGGGAACAGTGAGGAAATTGCCAATTCTCACTGAGATTGTCTGCTAACCCGTTTTCTTTTGCTCTGCTTTTTTTTTCTTTACAAATCTCAAGCTTCTAATTTCACAAACAAAATTACCTGGGGTCACTGGCCTCATTGTGGCATGAGTGTTGACAGCAGCCTTCACTATGAACAGCCAAACAAAACATAATTAATACAATAACATAATATGATTTAAGAGATTTATAAACTCAGTGTAAATGGAACTGTAGTTTTGTTCTGTTTTCGTTACAGTTTCTGTGCTGTCTGCAAGCCTTACCTATTTTGATTCGATTATAACAAACAGAGCTATGATGGAGCTATGATTCTGCAGCAAGATAACTCTGGAGTTGCCACAGTCTTCTATATCAGTCATTGATGGCTAGGAAATCATCTTTATATGTGATTTGCATTTTATGGATTACAATCATGTGTCAATCCTGCTGACATTGCCTCAATGCTCTTCACAGGCAGGCAGATGTTGTTCCCCTATTAAAAATATGCATGTCAACACAGAAAAGGTAAGTACCTCACCCAGGGCCAAATGTGTATGTTCATAACTCACACAATGACACTCAAGGATACAGAGTCAGTGTTTAAAGGCCCAAATATATAATTTATGTGTGTGTGTGTGTGTATATATATATATATATATATATATATATATATATATAAACATAGTACATCACATTAATTATATATTTGGGCCTTTAAACACTGACTCTGTATCCTCGAATGTAGAGTACAACCCTTGATGTATCACAACCTTGTTGTGGCAAAGGGGCTTGATTAACTCAATGAGGGTATGAGCCATGCTGTGCTGGTACTCAAGACAGACAGGTTGTAGTTAAGAGTTCTGACAAAAGATGGTCCACTGGAGAAGAAAATGGTAACCCACTCCAGTATTCTTGCCTGGAGAACCCTATGAACAATATGAAAGGGCAAAAAGATATGACACCAGAAGATGAGCCTCCAGGTTGGAAGGTGTCCAAATGCTACTGGGGAAGGGTAAAGGGTAATTACTAATAGCTCCACAAAGAATGAAGTGAATGGAATAAAGCAGAAATGATGCTCAGCTGTGGATGTGTCTGGTGGTGAAAGTAAAATCCAACATCATGAAGAGAATATTGCATAGAAACCTGGAATGTTAGGTCCATGAATCAAGGTAGATTGGATGCGGTCAAGCAAGAGGTGGCAAGATTCAACATGAATATCTTAGGAATCAGCAAACTAAAATGGAAGGGAATAGACAAACTTAATTCAGATGACCATTATATCTACTATCGTGGGCAAGAATCCCTTAGAAGAAATGGAATAGTCCTCATAGTCAACAAAAGAGTCTGAAATGCAGTACTTGGGTGGAATCTCAAAAATGACAGAATGATCTCAGTTCATTTCCAAGGCAAACCATTCAACATCACAGCAATCCAAGTCTCTGGCCCTACCACTGATGCTGCAGAAGCTGAAGCTGACCAGTTCTATGAAGACTTACAACAGCTTCTAGAATTAACACTAAAAAGGATGTCCTTGTCATCATAGATTTTAATGCAAAAGTAGGAAGTCTAAAATAACAGAATAACAAAAGTAGGAAGTCTAAAATAACAGATGAGTTTGGTCTTGGGAGTACAAAATGAAGCAGGGCAAAAGCTAAGAAAGTTTTATCAAGAGCACATTCAGGTCATGGCAAACACCCTTTCCCAACAACCCAGGAGACATCACCAGATGGTCAATACTGAAATAAGATTGGTTATGATCTTTGCAGCCAAAGGAGATGCTCTATATGCTCGATGTCAATAAAAACAAGACCTGGAGCTGACCTGTAGCTCAGATCATGAGCACCTTATTGCAAAATTCAGGCTTAAATTGAAGAAAGTAGGGAAAACCACAAGGCCATTCAGGTATGACCTAAATCAAATCCCTTATGATTATACAGTGGAGGTAACAAATGGACTCAAGGGATTAGATTTGGTAGACACAGTGTTTGAAGAAATACCGATGGAGGCTCATAACACTGTATAGGAGATGGTGACCAACACCATCCCAAAGAAAAAGAAATGCAAGAAGGCAACATGGTTGTCTGAGGAGGCTTTATAAATAACCGAGGAATACATTTATATATATTTTATCTATTATATAAAGTATATGTATATATAATGATTCTTATGTGTTAATGAAATTATTAACTATATTTTAATATAACAGCTCATATATTAATATAACATAATACAATATAATAATTATATTTAATTTATCACAATGCATTATATATTATTAATGCATTCTTATTAATATTTTAAGTATAATTATGTACTTACAGTATACTATGAGTGCATAATCTGTTGATATAATTCAAATACGAATTAATATATACCTTGCCATTCCTTTGACAACAACAGAACCACATGAGGGGAGATAAAGTGAAAGTTGCTTATCGTGTCCAACTCTTTGCGACCCCATGGACCACACAGTTCATGGAATTCTCTAGGCCAGAATACTGAAGTGAACCCAGGTCTCCCGAATTTACAGGTGGATTCTTTACCAGCTGAGCCACAAGGGAAGTCTAAGAATACTGGAGTGAGTAGCCTATCCTGTCTCCAGTGGATCTTCCCAACCCAGGGATTGAACCATGGTCTCCTGCATTGCAGGTAGATTCTTTACCAACTGAGCTATCAGGGAAGCCTGAGGGGAGGTAAGGGACCTCATTTTCTCCATGGCAGTCTGTCATGGTTTCAACCCTCTGATGCCTCATGGCTTTCCCAGGCTCCTGGGCACCTGAGATGCTGAGTTCTTTCATGCTGAGGGTTGATGGGAAAGGAGCATCAGGTGCAGGCTGAAGTGTTTAGGTCAGGTGGATGAGGGCGATTTCTGTGTGCAAAGGTGAAATCAGTGTATAAGAAACTGCTGTACACGAGACCAAGATGAGGTCTCCATTACTTTTCCCTTTAATTTGGAATCTTCTATTCTCATGATGCTTAATATTCTTGCTTCCTTTTTGTGCTATTTTGATATTTTTAAGTGAGTGTTATGAGCTGAAATGTATCCCCTCCTCAAATCCATATGCTGCAGTCCTAACTCCCAGTACTTCAGAATGTGACTTTACTTTGAAGAGAGAGTCTTTAAATGAGGCAGTTGAGTTAAACTCAGGTCATTAGATGAATCGTAACCCATTATGACTGGAGTCCTTATAAGAAGACATTGGGAACACAGACATAGAAGACAGGTGATGTGAGGACACGGAGAAGACAGCAGTCTATAGGCCAAGGAGAGAGGTCTCAGCAGAAACCACCCCTGCAGACACCTTGATCTCGGACTTCCAGCCTCCAGACTGTGAAAAAATTAATTTCTGTTGTTTAAACCCCACAAGGTATTGTAATTTGTTATAGTAATCTTAACAGACTATTACAATGACCAAAATTAATTTACGGTTCCTGCAAATTCATAATGTAGAGACTGAACTCTGAATTATTAACTATTAATAATTATTTGATCATGATGTTAATCCAAAATGTACAAGTTCAGCTGTGTTTTGATTATGGATATAGCTGGATACCTACACAAGGATTATATCCAAACAACTAAAATAGCAGCCTAAAGTAAAGCAGAGTTGGCACCATGATTTCTTGGACATCAGAAGGTGAAGGCTGAATCCCAGATCTGCTAACAGCTTACAGCGGACCTTGCCTAGGTCATTTTCTGCCCTCAACCTGAGGTTTCTCCGCAGAAATCTGAGGATGTTGAAGTTCCTCCTACTTCTGGCCATGTTGTGGTTCTAGATAAGAACTCTAGGGGAAAAATGGCCTTCAACTCTATTTTCTGGAACTTGCCATGGTTATTATCCTAACATTCAAAGAGAAAATACTATTTCTTTAAGATCCATATTCTGGCACTGAGCACCTCATCTGGTTTATCTGTTATCTGAATCTTGTATTATCTTGCTCACCCACAAGAACATATCTTCTTGAAAAGGAATGAGTGGACTTTGTATTAGTTTGTATTTCCTCCTGCATCTGAACTCTTTGTATAATCATACTAGAAGTTTGACTAAGGACCTCCCTGGTGGTCCAGTGGCTAAGACTCCCAACTCCCAGTACACAGGGCCCAGGTTCAATCCCTAGTCCTAGATCCCACATGCCACAACTAAGAATTCACATGCTTCAACTAATAGTTCACATGCCACAACTAATATATCTCCTGCATACCACAACTGAGGGCACCAAATGCCTCAAGGAACATAGAAGATGCCAAGTGCCCAGATAAGACCTGGCACAGCCAAATAAGTAAATTTTTTTTTAAAAAAGAATGTAGGCCTTTTTTAGGCTTAATTAACTAGAAAGATAGGTAGGCTTAATTAATTAGCAAGATAATTTGTGTGTGTGTGTGTGTGTGTGTGCGCGCGCGCATGCACGTAGTGACAGCCTGATTCTTTCATGAAACGAAACACAGTTGAGTCAGGAAGGGAATTGGTGGCTAGTCAATCTGTGAGGTCTGAGGCCAGAGGGGTTCCAACAAGGCCATCTCACCCTCACCAATTCATCTCCCCTCTATTAACTTTACCTTTGGAATGTCTACTACAAGCATATAAATCATATACCCTAGCTGAAGAAAATATTCAAACAAGAATTCCAAAGGAATAAAAAAGAAAATAGACATTGTAAGAGAAAGGAAAATAAGTCAAGAAAAACAAGTAGCTTTGGGCCAGTAGATGAGCTTAAAGGTTTAGAAACCCTCCCCAGGCTGCTTGTCCTTTCCCCACAGGTCCCCAGGACACAGGTCAGAGATAGGAGCAGGACAGCTGGGCCAAGCTGGGCCTCCCCTGAAAATGGGAGGAAGTTCCCTCATGAATGCATCTAAAGATAAAATCAGCAAATCCCTATTTCTCAGAAAACATCGAATTCAAAAGGAGACTTTTCCAGGATTTGACAGAAAGCAAGCAACACCCAACTCACAGTTGCTGGGGTTTGGCCTTAAGGAACAGAAAACCCAGCAGAACCTCTTGGGATGAACACCTGGGGTCAGGGCACAGGTGGGTCTTCCTGGTCCCCTCTTTGTCCCTAGACAGACTGGATGGAGAAGAGATGGGTGTAGTCCAGCCACTGTTACAACACATTTAAGACCCCCATGCCAGCAGGAATTAAATCTGACTCCAGTGTTCCTTTGGCTTCAGCGGAAGAATGTCTCTTTGCAGAGCCAATGCCTCCAGATAGTGATGGCACAGGCCTGGAGGAAATGGCTCTTGACACCTAGCTCCCTGCTGACCTTCCCATGGCCTGCCCATCCTGAGCCTTTTAGACAACCAACTTCCTCAGGCCACCAGCCCTCAGCTCAGCTCAACCTTGCTGTTCTTGTATCCCTGAGTCCTAGCTCAAGAGAGGATGCTGGCTATCTGATCTAAGAGCCTGTTTGATTGTAGCATGCCCCCCAACATTAAGGAGACACCTGTGAGCACCAGAACCCCTCTGGGCATGGGAGGAGACTCCCATCCCGGGGCAATTATGCTAAGAAGGTGGATCCAGCAGCCCCAGCTCATTCTTCTCTCGCCACAACACTGTGCCTGCTGTTCCTATGTCCCTCCACCACTTCATCACTGCAGCAACACCAAGTAAGCGCCTCACCCAGGGATCCGGCTTCTAATCCCAAGAAACGTCCAGCCTGACACACTGCCGCACGTGTATGTGCACATGCCCAGCTTCTTCTGCCTGAAAGCACAACCATCGCGGCACACACTGTCCCCACCTTTATGTGTTCTTCAATATGGAGTACAGTATCTCAGCAGGTACCTTGGACCTGGGTAAATGTTGAGTCATGACCTGTTTGTTGTGTGTCCGAGGAGAGACAAGGTGGGACGGCTCTGCAGGACATCCTGGGAAATGCAGCCCTTCTTTGAAGTCAAGGTGCAAATGGGTTCCCAACCCAAAGCACAGGTCAGTCCCCACCACCCTGGAACCCAGGACTAGACCCCTGTGGTCCAAGCCAGGTTGCCTTACTGCTACTCACCGATTCCTTTTACAGTCCTAAATGTTGCCTTCTCAATTACAAGTGCCTTGAAGGGAAGGCCTGGGACACATACTACCAAGATTACCATGTTTGTGTTTAATCAGTATTTGGTGATTCAGTTCTTGATTTGTTTATTTTCAGGGGATGTTTGTCTGAATGACCTGTTGCAAGAGCAGCAAAATTCTGCCTGGAAATGAGAGGATCTGCAGAAAACAGCGAAAGTCAGGTCACCTTCTGCTGTTTTCTGTTTCATGCACTCTGCTACAATAAAGTCAACATTTCATCTCTAGCCAATGTCACAGGGGAGCTACTGTCACCAACCCCAGTTTGCCTGTGAGTAAACTGAGGTGTGGAGAGTAAGAAATTTCTTCGAAGTCAAGCCAGCACCCACATTCTTGGCCACTTGGCGCTATTTCCTACTTCGTTTCAACCATATTCCAGGCTCAGAGCTGGCATAGCCAGGACAGAGGACAGGAGGCCTGGGGGCGCTCCTCCATGGCTCTCTAACTTCCCCAGGAAGTGAGGTGCTGAGGGGTTCTGGGCCTCTAACCTACTCTTGTAAGTGTGCAGGGAATCTCCAGTTAGCGGTCAGTCCAGGAAAGATGTGAAATGCTGTTTGCTGAACTCAAGGTGCCACAAGGGAGACTCAGCTAAGCTGAGAGCCAATAGAATGGATTTCTCTGCTTGGGACTAAGGGGTGAAGCCTCTTTCTGACAGCAGCACCAACTTGCCAGCTGTGGGGGTGGCTGCCGGGAAAGTGGATGCCCCGGGCCCAGCCGAGCCTTCGGATGATGCATTCCCAGATGACAGCCTGAATGCAACCCTGAGGGGCTCCTGAGCTGGGGACACCCAGTCAAGCATACCCAGATCCTTACCCAGAGAAACAATGTGAGATGATAAATGTTTGTTGTCTTTAGCTGCTAAACGTGGGGAAAACTTGTTACACAGAAATAGACAACTATTAACATTATGTATTTGCATGGATTCTCTCCTGTATTTGATTTTATTTTTTAATTAATTATTTATTTGTAGCTGCTCTGGGTCTTCTTTGCTGCATGCAGGCTTTCTCTAATTGTGGCTTCTCATTGAGGTGGCCTCTCTTATTGCAGAACATGAGCTCTAAGCTTGAGGGCTCAACAGTTGCAGCTTTTGGGCTCTAGAGCACAGGCTCAGTAGCTGTGGCATGGAGCTTAATCGGCCCTGCAGCACATGGAATCTTCCCCAACCAGGGATCAAACCCATGTCCCTTGCACTGGCAGGCAGATTCAACCACTGGGCCACCAGGAAGTCCTGGATTAGATTTTAGATTCCTTAAAATGATGATTCAGATTTAACACATTGTATCTGGGACAAGGCCTCAATCCTGATGGGTATTCCAGAAATGTTCATTGCATCCATTAATGAATCAGCGGATTTCTGATCAACTTCAGGGCTCATTTTGTCACACACTTTTTAAGAATCTCATCAAAGTCTGGCATCAAGCTGGGCTCTAGGTCTAGCTGGGGGCCCAGAGGCCAACTCTGAGATGAATTACGAGTATGTTCAGAGTCATCCCAACTGAGACTCCCCACTCTCCACCAGCCTCTCTGATCAAGGCTGCCAAGAAGCTCAGATACTAGTTTTTAAAAAACCCGATAATTATAATGAAATATTAGACAGAAAAAATAGAGCTAAGTTGCTAGAGCCATGAATGCCCTCACTGCCTGTGGCGGGTAGGGGGACATGAAAGTCTTCAAAGGGGTGACACATGAATCACTGCTGCACAGGGATTGAGAATTTGCCCTGAAGATGAATGGGGAGGGGGTGCCAGCAGGGAGCAGTGTGTGCAAAAGCAGGGATGCATGAGATGCACTGTGTGTCAGAGGATGAAATGCCCACCTGTACCTTGGGTCTCAGTCGGGGGAGGGGGGTGCCAGCAGGAGAGATATGCCTGCAAGTGAGGCCAGGTTACCTGTGGAAGGGTTTCCTGGTGGCAGAAATGCTGCCACAGCTGGCAACTTGAACCTTTTTTGTGGATTAGAGTCTATATTCCTGACATTCCCAAATTTCCCAGCATTCCCAATTGTTCCCCAATTCCCAACATTATCAGCACTCCCAACATTCCCCAAAGTCCCAATAGACACTCCCAACTTTCCTAACTATCTGAACCCTCCCAGGAAGCATCATGTACCAGATGAGATCCTGACCTCTGAAGGTGAATAGACCAGGGGCCAGGCCCTGCTGGGATGAGCAAGAATTGGAGGTTTTCCTGTTGCTTCTGTGACTGCTAGGCAACTGAAACCCTTGCCTATATTTGGAGGTTGTTAGAGGGCAGACACACTAAAACTATAATCACAGAAAACTAGCCAATCTGACCACATAGACCACAGCCTTGTCTAACTCAATGAAACTAAGCCATGCCATGTGGGGCCACCCAGGATGGGCGGGTCATGGTGAAGAGGTCTGACAGAATGTGGTACACTGGAGAAGGGAATGCCAAACCACTTCAGTATTTTTGCCTTGATAACCCCACAAACAGTATGAAAAAGCAAAATGATAGGATACTGAAAGAGGAACTCCCCAGGTCAGTAGGTGCCCAACATGCTACTAGAGATCAGTGGAGAAATAACTCCAGAAAGAATGAAGGGATGGAGCCAAAGCAAAAACAATACCCAGTTGTGGATGTGACTGGTGATAGAAGCAAGGTCCAATGCTGTAAAGAGCAGTATTGCATAGGAACCTGGAATGTCAGGTCCATGAATCAAGGCAAATTGGAAGTGGTCAAACAAGAGATGGCAAAAGTGAACATCGACATTCTAGGAATAAGTGAACTAAAAGGACTGGAAGGGGTGAATTTAACTCAGATGACCATTATATCTACTACTGCGGGCAGGAATCCCTCAGAAGAAATGGAGTAGCTATCATGGTCAACAAAAGAGTCTGAAATGCAGTACTTGGATGCAATCTCAAAAACGACAGAATGATCTCTGTTCATTTCCAAGGCAAACCATTCATTATCACAGTAATCTGAGCCTATGCCCCAACTAGTAACACTGAAGAAGCTGAAGTTGAATGGTTCTATGAAGACCTACAAGACCTTTTAGAACTAACACTGCAAAAAGATGTCCTTTTCATTATAGGGGACTGGAATGCAAAAGTAGGAAATCAAGAAACACCTGGAGTGCAAATTTGGCCTTGGAGTACGGAATGAAGCAGGGCAAAGGCTAATAGAATTTTGCCAAGAGAATGCACTGGTCATAGCAAACATCCTCTTCCAACAACACAAGATAAGACTCTACACATGGACATCACCAGATGGTCAACACCAAAATCAGACTGACTATATTCTTTGCAGCCAAAGATGGAGAAGCTCTATACAGTCAACAAAAACAAGACCAGGAGCTGACTGTGGCTCAGATCATGAACTCCTTATTGCCAAATTCAGATTGAAATTGAAGAAAGTAGGGAAAACCACTAGACCATTCAGGTATGACCTAAATCAAATCCCTTGTGATTAAACAGTAAAAGGAAGAAATAGATTTAAGGGACTGGATATGATAGACAGAGTGCCTGATGAACTATGGACGGAGGTTCGTGACATTGTACAGGAGACAGGGATCAAGACCATCCAGATGGAAAAGAAATGCAAAAAAGCAAAATGGCTGTCTGGGGAGGCCTTACAAATAGCTGTTAAAAGAAGAGAAGCGAAAAGCAGAGGAGAAAAGGAAAGATATAAGCATCTGAATGCAGAGTTCCAGAGACTAGCAAGGAGAGATAAGAAAGCCTTCCTCAGCAATCAATGCAAAGAAATAGAGGAAAACAACAGAATGGGAAAGACTAGAGATCTCTTCAAGAAAATTAGAAATACCAAGGGAATATTTCATGCCAAGATGGGCTCGATAAAGGACAGAAATGGTATGGACCTAACAGAAGCAAAAGATATTAAGAAGAGGTGGCAAGAATACACAGAAGAACTGTACAAAAAAGAACTTCACGACCCAGATAATCATGAAGGTGTGATCACTCACCTAGAGCCAGACATCCCGGAATGTGAAGTCAAGTGGGCCTTAGAAAACATCACTACCAACAAAGCTAGTGGAGGGGATGGAATTCCAGTTGAGCTGTTTCAAATCCTGAAAGATGCTGCTGTGAAAGTGCTGCACTCAATATGCCAGCAAATGTGGAAAACTCAGCAGTGGCCACAGGACTGGAAAAGGTCAGTTTTCATTCCAATCCCAAAGAAAGGCAATGCAAAAGGATGCTCAAAGTACCGCACAATTGCACTCATCTCACACGCTAGTAAAATAATGCTCAAAATTCTTCAAGCCAGGCTTCAGCAATACGTGAACCGTGAACTTCCAGATGTTCAACCTGGTTTTAGAAAAGGCAGAGGAACCAGAGATCAAATTGCCAACATCCGCTGGATCATGGAAAAAGCAAGAGAGTTCCAGAAAAACATCTATTTCTGCTTTATTGACAATGCCAAAGCCTTTGACTGTGTGGATCACAATAAATTGTGGAAAATTCTGAAAGAGATGGGAATACCAGACCACCTGACCTGCCTCTTGAGAAACCTGTATGCAGGTCAGGAAGCAACAGCTAGAACTGGACATGGAACAACAGACTGGTTCCAAATAGGAAAAGGAGTATATCAAGGCTGTATATTGTCACCTTGCTTATTTACCTTCTATGCAGACTACATCATGAGAAACACTGGGCTGGAAGAAGCACAAGCTGGAATAAAGATTGCCGGGAGAAATATCAATAACCTCAGATATGCAGATGACACCACCCTTATGGCAGAAAGTGAAGAAGAACTGAAGAGCCTCTTGATGAAAGTGAAAGAGGAGAGTGAAAAAGTTGGCTTAAAGCTCAACATTCAGAAAATGAAGATCATGGCATCTGGTCCCATCACTTCATGGGAAATAGATGGAGAAACAGCAGAAACAGTGTCAGACTTTATTTTCTTGGGCTCCAAAATCATTGCAGATGGTGATTGCAGCCATGAAATTAAAAAACGCTTACTCCATGGAAGGAAAGTTATGACCAACCTAGATAGCATATTGAAAAGCAGAGACATTACTTTGCTAACAAAGGTCCGTCTAGTCAAGGCTATGGTTTTTCCAGTGGTCATGTATGGATGTGAGAGTTGGACTGTGAAGAAAGCTGATCACTGAAGAATTGATGCTTTTGAACTGTGGTGTTGAAGACTCTTGAGAGTCCCTTGGACTGCAAGGAGATCCAGCCAGTCCATTCTAAAGGAGATCAGACCCGGGTGTTCATTGGAAGGACTGATGTTAAAGCTGAAACTCCAATACTTTGGCCACCTCATGTGAAGAGTTAACTTGTTGAAAGTTGCTGGGAGGGATTGGGGGCAGGAGGACAAGAGGACAACAGAGGATGAGTTGGCTGGATGGCATCACCGACTCAATAGACATGAGTTTGAGTGAACTCTGGGGGTTGGTTGTGGACAGGAAGGCCTGGCGTGCTGCTATTCATGGGGTCGCAAAGTGTTGGACACGGCTGAGCAACTGAACTGAATTGATAGACAGAATATTTTTAGCCCAGAAAAATTCGTATATTGAAGCCCTAACACCCAAAGGGATGGTTTTAGGAGATGTGTGTTTGGGAGGTGATTAGGTTTAGATGATGTTCCGAGGGTGGGTTCCCCATAATGGTATTAGTGCCCTTATAGGAAGAGACACATTATAGACACCTTACCGGAAGCTTATGAGGACACAGGGAGAAGGTGGTGTCTGCAAGCCAGAAAGCAGGTCCTCACCAGAACCTGACCATGCTGGCACCCTGGCCTTGGCCTTCCAGCCTCCGGAGTATGAGAAATAAATGTCTGGTATTTAAGGCATCCAGTGTATCATATTTTGTTGTGACACGCTAAGCTGACCAAGACAGAGACTCTGCTTGTAGAGGAAGGTATTTGTTTTCAATTACAAAAGCCAAGAAAGTTCAGATAGTCTTGTTCTACAATCCCCAGAAACTGAACACAGGCTGTGGCCTGGGCCAGGCCCACAGCATGTGGGTCTGCAGAGAGCATAGAGTTCTCTGTCAGGAAAGCTCAGAGGTGACACTGACACCTGAGGACCTGAAACATCATCATTCCCCTCTGCTAGAGAGGGGACAACTAGGGGTCACGTAATAAAGGGAGACCTAGTCCAGGCCTTGTGGGTGATGTTAGGATTTATGTGTTTAAGACACACAAAGTGGCTGGTACACTGTCATCATTCAATCCATGCCCAGTATTGATTTTTGCAGTCTTCATTAATGAGCTTCTTAAAAGGGATCCCTTCTCTTATATGGCAGGTGGCTTTGCTCTAATCCAGTTCTTTTTAACTAAGATCTGCTTTCACAGAACTTTCTTTCTGGGCCTCCATACTCACGCTAAGCTGCACATCAAAGAGACTGAACTGCTGTTATCAATTTCTTTAGATGAGCCCATTTCTTATCTGGAGTTTTACTGGTACAGAAGAAAATTGCTCTCAACATTATTATTGTAATTTGAGAGTCTATTTATCCACTATTTTCATTTTTGTTTTTGTCCTAGGAACAAAAAATATTGGCAATTTTACATGCCTTTGTTTTTTATTTTTTGTTTTTTGTTTTTAGTTTTCAGAGCAGTAAAAGATTCATTCAATAATGACATTTATAATTTTTCAACTACAGGTAGGATTATATATATTTGTTCTTCAAAGCCTTGGCAATAAAGCTTTCATCCAACTATACTCTGATTTTTACATGCTTAAATTTTGCTCTAGAGAATAAATAAAATGGAATAGCAGGGCATGAATCTCTAAGTTTTTTTTTTTTTAATGGAGCTTTTTGTTTATATAACATAATTTTTCCTAAGTATCCTTCCATGGGAGAAACGAAATTTCACGCAATTCAGGTCTCCCCTTGCCACACACACACACACACACACACACACACACACACACACACACTTTCTCTTTTTCCTGCCAGTATGGCTATGTTTTTGGTGGTTTCTTGGTGCTGTGGTCTCAGAGAGGGATGGGGATGGGTGTCTGTTTCCACTGTGTCATCCTCTGTCCACCACCCCCTGAAGGGCTTGCCTGCACAGGGGTCCCTGTTACTGCTGTGTGCAAGCTGCTGCTCAGTTACCCTGCACTTGTGGTTGCAAGGCCCCTTTGTAATAATTCAGTGATTATTACATGATAATCAGTGAATATTACATGAATTATTACTCATAATAATTCAGTGAGTCACCTGCCTTCTGACCATCTCCACCTGCCCTCCCTGCCAGGCTCTCCAGGGGGTTGCCCTGGGCCTGTGGCTCAAGCCCCATGATTCATTTCCCTTTTTTTCCTCAGGTAAATATTTATCAAGGTATGTATCCCTTTGCCAGCCCAGGAAAATTCAATCTACTCTTCGGACTGAGAGAAACTGACTCAAAATGAGCACGTATTGTCTCTCAGGGCCCAACTTTTGAAACTCAAGATGTTTACATCTCAGATTCCTGTTTCAGATTTGAATTTCCAAAAGACCAGTTTGAAGACAATAAAGCTATGTTGTGAAATGTAGGCAGTCACTCTGCTGTGTGTGGTACATACAATACACACCAGCTGGTGCCCCACAGTGGTGAGGGGCAGTTAAGATCAAAGGATGCCTGGAAGTATCCTGGACAAAGAATCTGTAGTTTCTCTGTCAAAACAGTACCCCACTGCAGATGTAAATATTTGAATGTCATCCAGATAGGGCCTTTTGTATCTATCAGATTCTTTGGGGACACTAATGATGACTGAGTTATGAATTGTGGGAAATCACAAGCTAGGATACTTTGGGAGACCGGGCTTCATCAGAGACCATTGGAGCAGCCTGTGATGTGCCCTCAGGGAGATGACGTGGTCAGTCCCCACTGCTCCATGCTGTGACATGAGAGTTCCCCTGGGAGCAGGGGTATGGGGGCCTGTATAAAGGGAAACAGGTGGTGGGGGAGCTGGGAAAATCTGGTTTGGGGATTTAATCACACAGCATGGCTGACTCCTTATGCTATGCTGCCACAACATAGAGGAGGAAGCAAACAAGCACAGTGGAATGTGAAGGATATTTCTTGAGAGGCCCGTTTCTCTAGACACTCTCAACACAGGACTCCCAGAGGCTAGAGGGGACAGCACTGGCATTGAAGGCTGGTGCACCTAGACTCAGGTCTTCTCAACCTACTCACTTAGCCCCCAGCCTTCCAACTCCCTTCAGACGAGGGTGTCAAGATGGACTCTCTCTCTCTCCTAATTCATTCAACAAGAAGCCTTTCCAGTTGAACTGCTCCCGCTCCAGGCTAGGGTTGTATCTCCATCGTGGAGGGTGTGGACTTCCCCTGCTTCACTTAAGGGATGACTACAGTAGACTGCATCTGAGGTTGGGTATGTTTTGGGCTCAGCCCTCAAATCACACACCAGAGCTATTCTGTGCTCTCTCAGGCTGGTTCTGAACAGCCAAAGTCACCATGCTTCTCCCTGTGGGAGGAAGGGAGAAATGTGGAAAGTGGGTGCTGATAAGCCAGGGCTGAAAGTGACCTGGGTTCAGAGCCTGATGTGCGGAAGGTGTCTATAGGAAGAAGAAAAGTGGGGGTGAAATCACGGAATTTGGAAGATATTGCAAGCACTTAAAGACAAACAGAAACCTGGTTCATGGTTTGAAAAGTGAGTTTTCAGGGACACCACATCCTCCCTTCTCTGGGGCACTATACTTGGCCTTCTGTGTCACCCATGATCTGGTTCTCTTAAAGCACCAAGCCATCATGTCTGTCCTGCAAGGTTTCCCCAGCTTGTGAGAATCCAGGGCTCTTCACCTGGGCTCAAGGGCACCTTTAGGGACAATATCCACATTGGTTCCTATGGCAGGAAACATCACTTTCAGAAGCCCTACTCTGTACTCACCTATCCTGGAGAATCCTGGGCCATCACTCACTGTTCAGTAAGGTGAGAAAAAGGTCTCTGGGGAAGGTGAGAAAAAAGGTCTCCAGATACAGTTACCAAAATGTACCTGGAGTCTGGAGGGATGGTTGAATCACTAGGTTTTAACAAGATGTTGGCATTTGTTCTGTGTAGTCAAGGGATCAACCCACAGAACGCTAGATTTGGGAAGAACTACAGAAATCTGAGAGTATTCCAGTATTCTTGCTTAGAGAATCCCCATGTGTCAACAGAGGAGCCTGGTGGGCTACGGTCCAGAGAGTCACAAAGAGTCGGACATGACTGAAGTGACTTAGTATGCATGCACAGAAATCTGAAACTCTTTCTTGTTGCTGAGGACTGTATCCCAGCTTGAGATTTCATAATAAAGCACCACAGACTTGTGGCTTAAATGACAGGTATTTATTCCTTCACAGTCTAAAGCTGGGAATTCAAGGTCAAGATGTCAGTAGAGTTCGCTTCTCCTGAGGCCTTTCTCCTTGGCCTCCTCACTGTGTCCTCATGTCGCCTTTTCTCTCTGTGTCCATCATTGCTGTTGCTTCCTTGTCTTATAAGGACACCAGTCACTTTGGATGAGAGCCCCACCCTGTGACCTCATTTAACTTAGTTATATCTATAATGGTCCTATATCCAAATATAACCAATTTGGGTGTTAAAGTCTTCAACATAGCAATTTGGGGGACACAATGCAGTTTATAACAACAATCCATTCTCTTCTGCATGATCTGGAAAAAGAAAGTATTATAGTATCTTGCTGGATCCAAAATAATCAAAGGTATGAATGGAATGAGTTAGTGCATTGAAAAATATTTCACCTGTCTGAGTCTGTATTCTTCTTGGAAAACAGGAAAGTTGATATATATACATACATATATATGTATGCGTGTATACATATGCTGTAAGGATGGGAGTGTTGGAAATGTTTACAAGATGAGTACTTAATAAAGACTGCCTATCCTTGTAAACCACTAGCATCGTTCTGGACACTCCATGGAGCCCCAAGGTCCAAGAAGCCCTCGGCCCCCTCTGAGAAACATTTATCTGGAAGCTTCCTGTACATGGTGCTATGTGACCAAGCAACCCCCGGCTTGGCACCTGGGCCAGACTCACACAGGGCTTGACTCATGCCATCTGTCCTGTGGGAACATTATGTGAACTTTCCGTGGGATTCTGAATGAACACCCGACTTCCCTTGAGGACCGGATCTGCTTCTGGGAGCACATTCTGTGCTTCACTACATCTGTCTATATTCTTACATAAACTTTCTCACTTGAAGTCTCTGGAATAAGATATTTTTTTACCATACAGCCTGGAAAAAAATTTTAATTAGAAGTAGATAAATAGATAGATGATATAGATAGATAGATAATGGATAGACAGATGATAGATAATCTTCCATAATAATAAACGGGGTTCATAAAGTACTTAAAGTTGCAGACTAGAACAAGGATTTTATGGAACTACTTTGAAATTCTTATCACTAGAGGGATGTTCTACCAGGATCTGGGGTCAAAGAAAGGGCTGGGGAAGGAGGGCAAGCAGCAGCAGGGAAGCTGAAGTGACTGATCACAATGACAAAGGAGGCCACAGAGTGGGGCAGGGAGAAATATCTCTGAAAATAAAGATAGCTAGCTTCCTGACAAAATGGAATAATAGGATTTAAATTTACTCACACTGGACACAACTGACTTTTTAAAAAGACAAAATAAATAAAACAATGGTGTTTTGCCACTGGACATTAGGCAGCAAAGGAAAGTAAACCTGAGAGCTGGAAACAAAAGAAGCAAGACTGAAAACTGTCTTGAGTTTCCAGACTGTAATATGATGAGGTGTAACCCAGAGCCCAGAAGAGTCTTTGAATGGAGGAGACAGAACTGAGACCCCAGGAGAACAAGAGGGATTGAGCACTCCATGTGCGAGGCAGGCTGAGTGGTCAGCAGAGGAAGCCTGAAGCGCGCATGTAAAGACAGTCACTGGAGGCTGAAGAACACACTTCCTGAAAGGAACAGAGAGAAGAGGGCTTGGCACTCACACAGGCCAAAAATCACAACTATTCCCACGGCCAGGCTGGTGCATAATTTATGGGGCATTGGGTCGTTTCCTAGGAAAGAGTCTTGCCTCACTGGTGGGCGGTACTTAGCCCTGTACTATTAGGGCCTATCTAGCAAATAGTAAAAGCAGGACCCTAAGGATGAAACCATTTCCACACAACCTGATAGCAAACACGTTACCCAACCAAACTTGGGTCCGCTTGCCTGTGCATATTGAAGCCAGCCAGTAGACTATTACCAGGCCTGACACCAGGCCGTGGTGAAGGAAAGTGCAACATTTATTGCAGGAACCAAGCAAGGATTCAAGGCAGCTAGTGCCTTAAAGACTAAACTCCACTGGGGCTTTCAGGGAAAGGTCTTTAAAGACAAGGTGAGCAAGGGGGCTTGTGGGATGTGTTATCAGCTCATGGAAATTCTTCTGATTGGCTGGTGGTGAGGTAATTGGGAGTCAACACCATCAACCTTCTGGTTCCAGCTGGCCTGGGGTCTACAATGTGCTTGTGGGCAGCATACAGTTAACTTCTTCCACCTGGTAGGGGTTTTAGGATCTGCCAAACAGCTCAGAGGACATGGCTTAGAACACCATTTATAGACCTTGAGGAAGAACCAAAGTATTGCTGAATGGCTAAACTATTATTGTTTTATCTTGCATGACTGTTTTCTGTTCATTTCCTCACTTTTGATTAAATTTACTCTTTGGAAATCAAGGAAAGCCTAGGAGGCTACATTTTTCAACAAATAAGAGGCAGGTGGAGGACATGGTCGGGGTAGGGGATGTCTGTTTTGGAAAGGCCCCAAAGGGTTCTGCTCAGTTACAAATGGAGCTTAAGAATATTTGTATGAATACAAAAGTCAAGCACTCAACAAGATAAAATTCACAATGCCAGACAGCCAATCAAAACCCACCAGACATGCAAAGAGTAAGAAAATACAATCTGGAAAGAGAAAAAAAAGAAAGAAAAAACCAAACTGATAAAGGTGTTAGAACTGGCAGAAAAGAACATTACAATTGTGGTTACAACTCTATTGCAGATCTTTAAAAGAGTTAAATAGTTAAATATGAGCGAAATAAAACTTTCAGAAATGAAAACTGCAAGTCTGAGGTGAAAAATGAAATACACTGGATGGCAGGAAGAGCATGCTAGACATTGCAGAATAAACAGATTTACAAATATGAAGACATTAGCAATAGAAACTCTTTAAGAAAAAACACATACTGAAGAAAAAGTATACAATAAATGAGTGAAAAGAGCATTTGTGAAGGGCAGAAGAAACTTGAAGCCATATAATACAGGTGTAATTGGTATTCATAAAAGGGGCAGGGCAGAAAATGTATCTGAAGAAATAATGGCCTAGAACATTCTAAATTTGATGAAAATTACAAGCCCAAAGACCAAAGCAACTGAACAAACTCTGAACACAAGACATATGAAAAAATTAAACCAAGATATCCTTGGAAGAAAAGCTATGATAAACCTAGACAGGGTATTAAAAAGCAGAGACATTACTTTGCTGATAAAGGTCCATATAGTTTTTTCAGTAGTAATGTATGGATATGAGAGTTGGACCATAAAGAAGGCTGAGGGCCAAATAACTGATACTTTCAAACTGTGGTGCTGAGGAAGACTCTTGAGATTCCCTTGAACAGCAAGGAGATCAAACCAGTCAATGCCAAAGGAAACCAACCCTGATATTCATTCCAAGAACTGATGATGAAGCTGAAGCTCTAATACTTTGGCCACTCGATGTGAAGAGCTGACTCAATGAAAAAGACCCTGATGCTGGGAAAGACTGAGGGCAAGGGGAGAAGAGGGTGACAGAGGATGAGATGGTTGGATGGCATCACTAACTCAATGGACCTGAGTTTAAGCAAACTTTGGGAGATAGTGAAGAATAGGGAAGTTTGGTGTGCTGCATTTCATCGGGTCATAAAGTCGAACCCGACTGTGACTGAATACTACAATCAGATTGCTTAAAACACTTGATGAAGAGAAAATCTTTTATATAGCCAAGAGAAACACTCATTATATACACAGGAAAAAAATAAGGAAGACAGCAAATTTCTCATTTAAAAAAAGACAAAGACAGGAAAGAGGGTGGGATAACATCTTTAAAACCCTGGCTGAAAAAACTGTTAACCTAGAATCCTATAAGTGGAGGAAATACATTTCAAAAATTAAGACAAATAAAGACATTTTCAGACACACAAAGACAAAATAATTACCACACAACAAGAAATGCTCATGGAAGTTCATCAGACAGAAGAAAGATAGAAAGAAGGGTCTATACAAAGGAATGAAAGGACTAGAAGTAGTTACTACCTTGGGTAAATATACAAAGCTATTTTTAAGTATTTAAATCTTTTCAAAAGAAAATTGTTTAAACAATAGTAATAGCAATATAGTATGTAGCTTATAGGGCGTCCCAGGTGGTGTTATTGGTAAAGAACCCGCTTGCAGGAGATATAAAAGACCTGGGTTCAGTCCCTGGGTTGGGGAGATCCCCTGAAGGAGGGTAGAGCAACCACTCCAGTATTCTTGCCTAGAATAGGACAGAGGAGCCTGGCAGGCTATTGTCCGTGCGGTCGCAAAGAGTCAGACAGAACTGAGTACACACATATACCCATGCACATGAGCAACTTTATATAAGTAACTTTGACAAGTTAAATGAATTGGACAAATGTCTTTTGAAATACAAACTAGAAAACACACTCAAGAAGAAATAGATAACATGAAGTGTCCTCTATCTACCAAATAAATTAAAATATACTTTAAATCCTTAAAAAAAGAATACCTTTTAGACCCAAGCATCTTCACTGAGGAATTTAACCAAGAAAGAATACTCATTCTGCACAAACTCTTACACAAAGTTGAAGAGGAGGGAATATTTCCCAATTCATTATGACACCAAAATTACTCTAATACCAAAAGTAAGTAAAGACATTATAAGAAAACATAATTATAAGGATTAATGTTTTGAACATACAAAAAATTCTTGACAAAGTACAAGCAAACTGAGCATAGCATATAAAAGAAATCAGATGGGCGACCAATTAATTAATACACCATTGACTCTAGTCACTCCACAGCTAGGCACTTATTTACCCAACAGTAAATCAAAGCGTTTGATTTGGGTTTGATCCCCGGGTCAGGAAGATCTCCTGGAGCAGGAAATGGCATACCATTCCAATATTCCTGCTTGAAAAATTCCATGGGCAGGGGAGCCTGGCAGGCTACAGTCAATGGGGCTGCAAAGAGTCAGACACGACTGGGACACTGAGGACACAGAGAAAGCATCAAATCCATATAAAAAACTATACAGGGACGTGTATCACAGCTATATTTATGACAGCCAAAACTTGTAAACATCCCAGATCTTCACCAATAACTGAATAGAGAGACACTGAGGTACTGATCAAATGGAATACTACACAGCAACAAAAGGGAGGAATGAAAGATACATTCAGTAACATAAATGAATCTCAAAGTAACTGTGCCAAGTGAAATGACAGTTTTATTCAAATTCCACAAGATGCAAACTAATATATAGTGACAACAGATCAGTGGTTGTCTGTGGATGGGGGCAGACTGGGGAGACGTGTGAGGAGTGATTACAAAGGGGCATGAAGAATTTTGGGAGATGTCACATATATTTATTATCTTGATTACAAGATGTATTCATCTGGTAAAACATCTCTAATTGTAAAACTTGTGTCTACCTTATTAAATGTCTATTATATAAAGCTATTTGATAAAGAAAATAATAATCAGTAACTCAAAAAAAAAAGAAATAAAGTATTTGAGTCAGAAGTTTAAAAGCTACTCTAATAAAAAAGTGGCTTCAGCTCCCACTTGGGATATAGAAAGTCACTAAGGATGTAGCACAAGAGAGGAATCCAAATAACCTGAAGAATCCTAGTTTCTAAAGCCCATCAGAGAACTAAGAATGCAAATAAACCTAAATCAGCTGAAATCTGGATATTAACAAGTCCTTCTTACAAAGAGACACAATATTGTTAAGACTTAATATTAAGGTGTTAAATAGCCCCCAAATACTGTCTGAAAAAAGAGTACTAATGAATGTATATGCAAAACAGACTCACAGATACCAAAAACAAACTTGTGGTTACCAAAGGGGAGAAGGAAAGGGAGGGGGATAAATTAGGGATATAGGATTAATTGGGCTTCCCTGGTGTCTCAGATGGCAAAGAATCTCCCTGCAGTGCAGGAGACCCAGGTTCAATCTCTGGGTTGGGAAGATCTCCTGGAGAAGAGAATCACAACCCACTTCAGTATTCTAGCCTGGAGAATGCCATGGACAGAGAAGGCTGGCCAGCTACAGTCCATGGGTAGAGTCAGACATGACTGAGCAAGTAGTGCGCGTGTGCACACACACACACACACACACACACACAGAGGATTAACAGATACAAACTACTATGTATAAAATAGATAAGCAATAAGGATATACTGTAGAAAAGGAAATTATAGTCATTATCTTGTAATAAACTATAATGGAATATAATCTGCAAAAATACTGAATCACTATGTCATACACCTGAAACTAATGTAATATGGTAAATCAACTATATTTCAACAAATAAAAGTTTTTAAAGCTGTTAAATATCCCCAAGTTAATCTATAAATTCAACACAAGTTCAACAAAATTCCAGAAAACTTTAAAAAAGAAATTGACAATTTAATATTTGAATTTATATAAAATGCAAGATACTTCAATAAAAATAATACAGAAATAAAATAAAACAAATTTGGAAGACTTATTCTTTCTGATTTCAAGACTTCGTATTATATAACATTAATTAAGACTGTGGTGTTGTCATTAAGATAAACAAATATATAAATATAACAGAATGGAATCTAGATTTGATTTTTGACTATGGGTCCAAAGTAATACAATGTGAAGAGAAATCTTTCAATAAAGCATGCCAGAACAATGAGAGCCAGTAGCAATAAAATGAACATTAGCCCATTATGCTCCACCAAAGATAAAATTAACAGCACATAGATCAGACACTGAAACTGGAAACCTAAAGCTATAAAACTTCTGGAAGAAAACAGAAAATGGCTGTGACCTTGAGGTAGTAATATAAAATGCCAAATTATAAAATAAACACATGTAGTGTATGCATGCCAAGTCAATTCAGTTGTGTCCAAGTCTTTACAACCCTATGGACTGTAGCCCACCAGGCTTCTCTGCCCATCAGATTTTCCAGGCAAGAATACTGGAGTAGGTTGCTGTAGCGCTCCCCCAGGGGATCTTCCTGACCCAGGAAATAAACCCACGTCTCTTAGTCTCCTGCATTGGCAGGTGGGTTCTTTAACACTAGCACCAAATAACTTATTTGGAAGCCCAAAATAAACATAAATAAACTGAATTTCATCAAAATTTAAAAGTTTTGCTCTTTAAAGTTAACCACTAAGAAAATCAGAAAGGCGACATTTGAGTGATGCCCCCTCACCCCCAGGCTCAGTGGAAAGCGACTCATGTAACAGCCATAAGGAACAACTAACAGCACCCAACTCTGTTGCACTCCAAAGAGATTCCAGGTGGAAGAGGAACAAGACCTTGCTTTGGGTTCAAAGCCCATCAGCTGACTTAATTTTTCATATATATCCTTGAACATTGCCATTGCTCAAGAGATCAAGCCCTGAGCCTTTGGAGTGGGAATACTGACTCCGGGACCATAGATTACCAGAGAACTAACCCTCAGTTCAGTTCAGTCGCTCAGTCGTGTCTGACCCTTTGTGACCCCATGAATCGCAGCACGCCAGGCCTCCCTGTCCATCACCAACTCCCGGAGTTCACTCAGATTCACGTCCATCGAGTCAGTGATGCCATCCAGCCATCTCATCCTCTGTCATCCCCTTCTCCTTCTGCCCCCAATCCCTCCCAGCATCAGAGTTTTTTCCAATGAGTCAACTCTTCACATGGGCTGGCCAAAGTACTGGAGTTTCAGCTTTAGCATCATTCCTTCCAAAGAAATCCCAGGGCTGATCTCCTTCAGAATGGACTGGTTGGATCTCCCTGCAGTCCAAGGGACTCTCAAGAGTCTTCTCCAGCACCACAGTTCAAACGCATCAATTCTTCGGCACTCAGCCTTCTTCACAGTCCAACTCTCACATCCATACATGACTACTGGAAAAACCATAGCCTTGACTAGACAGACCTTTGTTGGCAAAGTAATGTCTCTGCTTTTCAATATGCTATCTAGGTTGGTCATAACTTTCCTTCCAAGGAGTAAGTGTCTTTTAATTTCATAGCTGCAATCACCATCTGCAGTGATTTTGGAGCCCAAAAAAATAAAGTCTGACACTGCTTCCACTGTTTCCCCTTCTATTTCCCATGAAGTGACGGGACCAGATGCCATGATCTTCATTTTCTGAATGTTGAGCTTTAAGCCAACTTTTTCACTCTCCTCTTTCACTTTCATCAAGAGGCTTTTTAGTTCCTCTTCACTTTCTGCCATAAGGGTGGTGTCATCTGCATATCTGAGGTTATTGATATTTCTTCTGGCAATCTTGATTCCAGCTTGTGCTTCTTCCAGCCCAGCGTTTCTCATGATGTACTCTGCATAGAAGTTAAATAAGCAGGGTGACAACATACAGCCTTGACGTCCTCCTTTTCCTATTTGGAACCAGTCTGTTGTTCCATGTCCAGTTCTAACTGTTACTTCCTGACCTGCATATAGGTAACCCTAGCAGGTATCAAATAGTGAGAAGTCACACAAAGGAAACCACTGGAATACAAGACCTGGCATCACCCAACCACCAATAGCACCCTGTGCAGGATGCCTCATCTAAACAACAAACAAAACAAAAATACAAACCCAATCATCAGCAGACAGGATTACCACCTCACTCAGCCTTGCCCATCAGAGGAAAAACAAACAAACAAAAACTCAGCACAAATCTCACCCTATAAGAAGCTTACACAAACCACTGGACCAACCTTAGGAGGGCAGAAACCAAAAGGAAGAAAGAATTCAACCTTGAAGGCTGGGAAAAGGAGACCTCAAACACAATAAGTTAAAAAAAAATAATGAAAAGGCAGAGAAATACTACACGAATGAAGGAACAAACTAGAAACACAGAAGTCCAAATAAATGAAGAGGAAATAGCCAAACTACCTGAAAAAGAATTCAAAATAATGACAGCAAAGATGATCAAAAACCTCGAAAACAGAATGGAGAAAATGCAAGAATCAATTAACCAAGTCCTAGAAGAATTAAAGAATAAACATGCAGAGACAAACAACACAGTTACTGAAATTTAAAACACTCTAGAAGCAATCAATAGCAGAATATCTGAAGCAGAATAATGAATCAGTGAGCTGGAATATAAAATGGTGGAAATAACTTCTGAAGAGTAAAATAAAGGAAAAAGAATGAACAGAACTGAGGATAGTCTCAGAGGCCTCTAGGACAATATCAAATGTACCAACATTCAAATTATAGGGGTCCCAGAAGAAGAAGAGAAAAAGAAAGGGTATGAGAAAAATTCTGAAGAGATTATAGTTGAAAATTTCCCCAACATGGAAAAGGAAATAATCAACCAAGTACAAGAGTCATAAAGATTCCCATACAGGATAAACCCAAGAAGAAACACACCAAGACATATACTAATCAAACTAACAAAGGCTAAACACAAAGAAAAATATTAAAAGCAGCAAGGGAGAAGAAACAAGTAACATATAAGGGAAATCCCATACATTTAACAGCTGATCTTTCAGCAGAAACTCTGCAGGCCAGAAGGGAATGGCAGGATATATTTAAAGTACTGAAAGGGAAAAATCTACAACCAACATTACTGTACCCAGCAAGGATCTCAATCAAAATTGATGGAGAAATAAAAATCTTTTCAGATGAGCAAAAGTTAAGAGAATTCAGTATCACCAAACCAGGTTTACAACAAATGTTAAACAGACTTATACAGTCAAGAAATACAAGAGAAGAAAAAAGAAGTACAAAATCAACCCCAAACAATTAAGAAAATGGTTATAGGAACATATATATCAATAATTACTTTAACTATAAATGTATTAAATGCTCCAACCAAAAGACACAGACTGGCTGAATGGATACAAAAACAAGACCCATATATACGCTGTCTACAAGAAATCCACTTCAGACCTAAACACACATATAGACTAAAAGTGAGAGGATGGAAAAATATATTTATTCCATGCAAGTGTGAAGCAAAAGAAAGCTGGAGTAGCAATCCTCATATCAGACAAAATAGACCTTAAAATAAAGAAGATTACAAGAGATAAGGAAGGACACTACATAATGATCAAAGGATCAATCCAAGAGGAAGACATAATGATTGTAAATATCTATGCACCCAATATAGGAGCACCTCAATACATAAGACAAACACTAACAGACATAAAAGGAGAAACTGACAGTAACACAATAATAGTAGGAGACTTTAACACCCACTCACACCAATGGACAGATCATCAAAACAGAAAATTAATAAGGAAACACAGTCTTAAATGATACATTAGATGAGATGGATCTCTTTGATATCTTCAGGACATTCCATCCAAATGCAGAAGAATACACCTTCTTCTCAAGTGCACATGGAACGTTCTCCAGGATAGACCACACCTTGGGTCACAAATCAAACCTCAGTAAATTTAAGAAAACTTAAATCCTATCAAGCATCTTCTCTGACCACAACACTATGGGACTAGATATCAACTACAAGAAAAAAAAAAAACCTGTAAGAAACACAAACACATGGAGATTAAACAATACGTTTCTAAATAACCAACAGGTTACTGAAGAAATCAAAAGGGAATCAAAAAATTTCTAGAAACAAGTGACAATGAGAACATGACAACTCAAAACCTATGGGATGCAGCAAAAGCAGTCCTAAGAGGGAGGTATATAGCAATACAGTCCTACCTCAAGAAACAAGAAAAACATTGAATAGACTACCTAAATTCACACCTAAAACAACTGGGAAAAGAAGAACCAAAAAACACCGAAATTAGTAGAAGGAAAGAAATCATAAAGATATGAGCAAAAATAAATGAAAAACAAATGAAAGAAACAATAGTAAAGATTGATAAAACTAAAATCTGGTTCTTTAAGAAGATAAACAAAACTGACAAACCTTTAGCCAGACTCATCAAGAAAAAAAGAGAGAAGAATCAAATCAACAAAATTAGAAATGAAAAAGGAGAGGTTACAACAGACAATGCAGAAATACAAAGGAGTATAAGAGACTATTATGAACAACTATATTGCAATAAAATGGATAACCTGGAAGAAATGGACAGGTTTTATAGAAAAGTTCAATCTTCCAAGACAGAACCAGGACAAAATAGAAATTATGATCAACCCAGTTACAAGCACTGAAATTGAAGCTGTGATTAAAAAATCTCCCCCAAAACAAAAGTCCAGGACCAGATGGCTTCAGGAGAATTCTATCAAACATTTAGAGAAGAGCTAATGCTTATCCTTCTAAAATCCTTTCAAAAAATTGCCGAGGAAGGAACACTTCCAAACTCATTCTGTGAGGCCACTATCACCCTGATACCAAAACCAGACAAAGACAACACAAAAAAAGAAAATTACAGGCCAATATCACTGATGAACATGGATGTAAAAATCCTCAACAAAATTTTAGCAAACAGATTTCAGAAACACATCAAAAAACTCATACACCATGATCAAATTGGATTTATTCCAGGAATGCAAAGATTCTTCAATATATGCAAATCAATCAATGTGATACACTATATTAACAAATTGAAAGATAAAAACCATATGATAATCTTAATAGATGCAGAAAAAGCCTTTGACAAAATTCAGCATCCATTTATGATTAAAGTGAAGTGAAGTCTCATAGTCATGTCCAACTCTTTGTGACCCCATGGAGTATAGCCTACCAGGCTTCTCTGTTGATCACAGTTTCCAGGCAAGAGTACTGGAGTGGGTTGCCATTTCCTTCTCCCCTTCAAAAAATGAGCATAGAAGGGACCTATCTTAGCATAGTAAAGGCCATATATGATAAGCCTACAGCAATCATGAGTTCCAGTCATGAAAATCTGAAAGCATCTCCCCTAAGATCAGGAACAAGACGAGGGTGTCCACTTTGGCCACTATTATTCAACTTAGTTCTGGAAGTCCTAGCTGCAGCAGTCAGAGAAGAAAAAGAAATAACAGGACTCCAGATCAGAAAAGAAGAATAAGCCTCTCACTATTTGCAGATGATATGATACTGTACATAGAAAACCCTAAAGATAGTATCAGAAAATTACTAGAGCTAATCAGTGAATTTAGCAAGGTTTCAGGATACAAAATCAATACACAGAAGTCACTTGCATTTCTATACACTAACAATGAAAAATTAGAAAGAGAAATTAAGGAATCAAATCCATTCACCACTGCAACAGAAAGAATTAAATACCTAGGGATAACTTACCTAAGGAGACAAAAGAACTACACACAGAAAGTTATAAGACGCTGATTAAAGAAATCAAAGACAACATAAACAGATGGAGAGATATTCCATGTTCCTGGGTAGGAAGAATCAATATTGTGAAAATGACTGTACTAACAAAGGCAATCTACAGATTCAGTGTGATCCCTATCAAATTACCAATGGCATTTTTCACAGAAACAGAACAAAAAATTTCACAATTCATATGGAAACACAAAAGACCGTGAATAGCCAAAACAGTCTTGAGAAAGAATAGAGCTGGAGGAATCAACCTTCCTGACTTCAGATTATACTACAAAGCCACAGTCATCAAGACAGTATGGTACTGGCACAAAAACAGAAATATAAACCAATGGAACAAGATAGAAAGCCCAGAAATAAATCCATGTACCTATGGGTACCTTATTTTTGACAAAGGAGGCAAGAATATACAATGGGACAAAAAGACAGCCTCTTCAATAAATGATGCTGGGAAAACTGGACAGCTACATGTAAAAGAATGAAATTAGAACACTTCCTAACACCATTCACAAAGATAAACTCAAAATGGATTAAAGATCTAAATGTAAGACCAGAAACTATAAAACTTTTAGAGGAAAACATAGGCAGAACACTCGATGCTATAAATCAAAGCAAGATCCTCTATGATCCACCTCCTAGAGTAATGGAAATAAAAAGAAAAGTAAACAAGTGGGACCTGATTAAACTTAAAAGCTTTTTCACAGCAAAGGAAACTACATGCAAGGTGAAAAGACAACCCTCAGAATGGGAGAAAATAATAGCAAAGGAGACAACTGACAAAGGATTAATTTTCAAAATATACAAGCAGCTCATACAACCCAATGCTAGGAAAACAATACAATCAAAAAGTGGGAAAAAGATCTAAACAGACATTTCTCCAAAGAAGACATACATGTGGTTAACAAACACATGAAAAAATGCTCAACATCACTCATTATTAGAGAAATGCAAATCAAACACACAATGAGATATCACCTCAGACTAGTCAGAATGGCCCTCATCAAAAAGTCTACAAACAATACATGCTGGAGAGTATGTGGAGAAAAGGGAACACTCTTGCACTGTTGGTGGAATGTAAATTGATACAGCCACTATGGAAGACACTATAGAGATTCTTTAAGAAACTAAGAATAAAACCACCATATGACCCAGCAATCCCACTCCTAGGCATACCCTGAGGAAACCAGGGTTGAAAAAGACACATGTATCCCATTGTTCACTGAAGCACTATTTACAATAGCTAGAACATGGAAGCAACCTAAATGTCCATTGACAAATGAACAGATAAAGAAGTTGTGGTATGTATGCGCAATGGAATATTACTCAGCCATGAAAAGGAACACAATTGAGTCAGTTCTGATGAGGTGGATGAACCTAGAACCTATTATATAGAGTGAAGTGAGTCAGAAAGGTAAGTACTGTATTCTAATGCACATGTATGGAAAACAGAAAAATGACTGAAGAATTTATAGCAATGGAGAAACAGACATAAAGAATAGACTTATGGACATGGGGAGAGGGGAGGAGAGGGTGAGATGTATGGAAACAGTAACATGGAAATTTACATTACCAAATGTAAAATAGGTATCCAACAGGAATTTGCTGTATGGGTCAGGAAACTCAAACAGGGGCTCTGTATCAACCTAGAGGGGTGGGATGGGGAGGGAGATGGGAGGGAGGTTCAAAAGGGAGGGGATATATGTACACCTATTTCTGATTCATATTGAGGTTTGACAGAAAACAACAAAATTCTGTAAAGCAATTATTCTTCATTTAAAAATTAAAAAAAAGAAAAGAAAAGAAAATCAGAAAGGCAAGTCATAACCTAAGAGAATGTATCTGCAATGAATGTATCCAACCAAGGACTTATATTCAGAAGACTGAAAGCATTCTTACAAAACAGTAACAAAATACAAATTATAAATGAGATAAGGAAAATATTTGCATAGCCATTTCACAAATAAAGAAATACCAATAGCTGATAAGCAAATGAAAACGTGCCTAACAGTATGAGTCCTCAGGGAAACGCACATTAAAATCACAAGGAGATACCAATGCATGACCATTGGAATCACTAAAATTATAAATTAGAAAACAAAACAAAACACTGACCTTACCAAGTGTTATGAGA